>NW_028227265.1:121731973-122991973 GCF_978045245.1 Mus caroli | reverse complement strand
AAACACAGGTGAGGTATTTACAAAATACACTTGTACTTCATGCTCATGGGTTCTGATGAGGTTTCAGATGAAGATGTTACCTCATTTTGGTTTTGTGACAGATATAATATAATGAAATAAATGAATGTTTTTTTTTCCCTAAATTGGTTGCATTAACTCTACCAGATAAATAACACACATCCGATCCTGGACTCATTCCAGCAGAGTGCCTTGAAAGATGAAATGTGTTAACATTTAAACAAATATTCAAACCTCTTCTAATTCTAAATTGAGTTCAATAGGGCAAATTTAAATAGCAAATGCTTGCCTAATAACCTTGTTAGAGCAAGATAATTCAGAGGTTTTGACTCTGTTTAAGATAACTTAATGAATAAATAAATAAATAAATAATATTGAAAAAGAAACTGTGTGCTGAAACCTCTGCATTATTTTTGTTTTAGTTGTCTGTCTTATTTTGAAGCACGGTTCATGAATACCAAACTGAGCTTAAATGTACCATATATGTGATGGTGACCTTGGACTTTTTCCTTCTTCATCAACATTTTTATTGGTTGCTCTGACTCCTGTGACCTCAAAGCTGTGTCATCATGCTGGGTTTGTGCAGAGCTGAAGACAGAACCCAGAATTCCCTCTGTATGTGGTAAGAACTCTGTCAACAGATCCACAATCCCAGTACATAATCTTCACTTATTACATTGCTTTATTATATATGTAGAGCTTTATATTTTTCTTGGAGTAGTATCAATGCTGCAGCACATTTTACACCTATAGATTGTACATGTCATAATTTCTACAAGAATAATTGCTTATAATTGGCACATTGAATGTTTTGGGAGTTACACATATGAATTACAACATAAATTAATTAATGAGATGTCTTTCCATATTTATTTTCTATATGAGGTGTTATTGAATGTGGGGCATTAAAATTTCAAACATAACAATTGTTATAATTATGAAGTCTCTTCAATCGTGTGACTTGCAATTTCTGGAGAACAGTTGCATTAATGCTGCTGAACCTGATACAGATATCCCTGCAGGCTGTGGATTTGAGGACGTGGATTTGCTGTTTTCCTGGAAAGTCTTCTTCATTCATCCCAAGCAAAACTTTAGAAGAAATACCCTCTCTAAACTGATAGATTATCCAATACAATTTGAATGCAAGTAGTGGAGCCTTAAAAAAGCACTTGGTACACTATTTTGCAGTACACTATTTAACAATAGTTATGGTGAAAGTAATTGCTTATAAAGCTAAAGATATGGGGAATCAGCTTTTCTAAAATGCAGTTTCCAGCAAACACAGTGCCATAATGCTTCACTTCACTCTTGTCCAAACAATTCTTTTCTCAAAGTGTCCCCTCAAAAGATACCTGGGAAAAATCACAATCTACACTATAGTTTACTGTAAGAAAACCTTGTATAAATGTGTTCTGGGTCCCCATCTGTTTCTGTACACACTTGCAAACTCAAAAAATCACTACTATCATTATTGTTGTCTCACCATCATCACCACCATCACCACTATTACCACCATCACCACCATCCCTTCCATCACCATCTACCATCATTACCTTCACCTAACCACCACCACCATAACCACAATTACCACCATCACCACCATCACCATCATCATCACCACCAATACTACAACCATCTCCACCATCATCACTACTATCGCTATGCCACTACCACTGTCACACTACCACCATCATCACCACATCAGCAGCAGTACTCTTACCACCACCATGATCACTGCTATCACTACCACCACCATCACCACCATCATCACAGTCATCACCACCATCTTAGTCACCACCAGTGCTATCCTCACTATCATTACCGCCATCACCATTGCTACTCTCGCCATCATCAAAAGTGAATGAACACTCCAGGAAGCTTAAACTAGTCTCAGTCAACTTTTTAGAAAACTTTGACAACTTGTCCTGGTGAATGCTGTAATCTTAAATACCAGATTATCATCATTCTAGATACTTGGGTTTAAAGTGTCAGAAAATTACAGTAGATAAGGACTTTAAACATTAAGTGGCTTCCTGCCATTACAGAGGAAGAATCTCACTGATTCCCAGGGGCACAGCTAACCAAACCCTGCATATTTTCATTATTCATGTCTGAGTAAGGTCCAAGTTTATGATTCCTAAATATTTTTTTCAAGAACATACACTCATGCCTGCCTAATACCATATTTCTGATTTGGCTTTTCCTCCAGAGATGCAAGTGCTAGAAGGTTGCTTTTCCTGGGCATGATGATGAGAGGCACAGAGACTTTCAAGATGCAGGACAAATGGGTGTTTGTTAGGTGACAGGGTATTACTGTTTCCAGAAGTCATTCTGCTAGGACCATGAGCTATTTCCTGTGAGAAGTTGTCAAAACAGAACAAGCTCACTACCTACCTCTCACTACCCTCTGGCTTCTTGTGTCACCAAATAGCTTTCCCTCTTTCAGGGAAACTTCATCATGATGCCCTCTTTGATGGGGCAACAGTCCACAGATCTTTTAGTGGACCCGGGTATTGTATTGTATTTAAGCCTCTCTAACTGAACTGCATAACTTTCTTAATCATTGAAAGAGTGATGAGGTTTACTCATAAGAACAACAGCACAAATTAAAATCACATAAATATGCAAATTTGCCAATTACATTGCACTGATGATCTGAAAGCATTTTCTACCCACTGCCCTGGATGGTAATACTTTAAATACCCTGATCATAGCTGTACATATTAAGGAAAGTTGGTCTGTTGACTCAAATGTGAGATAAATAGAACACAATCTTTATTCCAGCCCCTCTCAGTCTCACCACAAGGCAAAGACCTTCCCTACATCGATTCCAGTAACAATTCTTATACCTGTTTAGTATTTTGATTATTTCTAAATATTTAAATAGTGGATAATTAACAACTGTCATTTTATGGTAGGAGATACACATAAGGCTACTCAGTAATGAGTGTACTAGCTGTGGATGTAAGCAAGCCTCATGGCTGTGTTCTTGCTGAGTGGGTATCCCAAAATACTGAATGTACATTGGTTCAGGTCTTCACATATGGTGCCAGTGTGCTTTTTGTGTACTTGTATTTGATTTATGCTCCATAGACTCTTGATCTCACTCATTTAGTTTCTACAATATGATGGATTTATATTCCATGTACTCTTGTTTTTCACTAGGAGGGTTTTTTTTTTCTTGGTGCTTGTTATTTTTAAAATATTCTTCACAAGCTTCAAAAAATGAGAAATTTGATTTTCAAGAATTTCTGTTAATAGGATTATCAAGATATTGGTAAATTAAAAAATAAAGGAGACATTATTCCCTGTTTTTGAGAATATGTTTATCAAAAATTGGGATTTGTTATGCTCTTATTCAAACCATCTTATTATAAGTAATGTGAAGCATTTCAAATCCACTTCATATAATTTCTGAGCCAAACTTTTATTAGTAATGATGGTGTATGGATATCCATATGGGTTTGTACTTTGATGCACATGAATACATACATCTCTGTTGATAGTTACTTCTCATTAATACATCTTGATATAGTTGTTTGTAAAATGCACACTATATAATACTTCATAAAATGTTTGTAGAATTTAATAATGATTAAACACTGTATGACAATAAGAACATATTCCAAAGAAAAATAATGCAGCATACAAGCACAATGCAGTGATTTCATATAATTTTGTTGTCCATGATATAAATGACCATGCATGGGCACTTGGCACCATTAAAGATCCCAAGTAATATTCAAGTCCACACACACACACACACACACACACACACACACACATACATACACACACACACACCTTTTTGTGAGTTTCAGACTAAGTTGTGCATTTTTCTGTATACAGAATATAAACATCTTCAAATTGGCAAGGTAATTTGTGATGGTTTTCCACCATTTCTACAATTGTTAAAAACAGCATATTTTAACTGCTGTCCTCTCTGCCTGGTTATTTGTTTCCAGTGTGATTCTGATACAGTCTGATACACTCTGTGAGTGAACTTCTCCCTTCCTCAACCCAGCACTTCTATAAGGATGCCTTTCTTTCTAACTGAGCAAAAATTATTCCTCTTTGAACTCTTCCTGACTCTAACCACATCTAACTCTCTATGTCTACATTGCATCTTTCAATCTTACCCATTTGTTCATCCACATATGTAGACACATTTCTCATTTCATTCATTATTTTTCTTGTCTATGTATCTGCTACTATGTTCTCACCTGAAAACATCCATATCTTGCTTCTGATGTGAAATGTTAAAACACAAATATAATCATAATGTGGTAACTATAAAATTCCTATTGCTCATAAACAGCTACAGTATTAGTGCACAATTCACATCATTTTTCAAAATGACCAGGCTCATGAAGACTACTCAGCTAGCTGTGCCTCATAGACAGGACTGTTCACACACTACAAATTCCTCCCATCAAAGTACTGGCAAGACATGTACCCATCCAGCTTTTAAGATCAGGTGAGATTGGGCAAGCTCAGGGTATGCCTGTATATGATCAAACATTGTATGCATACACATACACACACACACATAAATAAAAACAAATATTTTATATTTTTTCTAAATATTTTTATTATTATACATATTGTGATAATTAAACACTAATCTCCTGTGACATGAAAATGATCTTTCTTTTTTTCCCTTTAATAATATATTTTTTTATTATTTTTTTCATTTACATTTCAAATGCTATCCCAAAAATCCCCTATACCCTCCCCCCTACCCACCCACTCCCACTTCTTGGCCCTGGCATTGCCCTGTACTGGGGCATATATAGTTTGCTAGACCAAGGGGCCTCTCTTCCCAGTGATGGCAGACTAGGCCATCTTCTGCTACATATGCAGATAGAGACACGAGCTCTGGGGGGTACTGGTTAGTTCATGTTGTTGTTCCTCCTATAGGGCTGCAGACCCCTTCAGCTCCTTGGGTACTTCCTCTAGCTCCTCCATTGTGGGCCCTGTGTTACATCCAATAGATGACTGTGAGCATCCACTTTTGTATTTGCCAGGCACTGGTATAGCCTCACAAGAGACAGCTATATCAGGGTCCTTTCAGCAAAATCTTGCTGGCATATGCAATAGTGTCTGGGTTTGGTGGCTGATTATGGGATGGATCCCCGGGTGGGGCAGTCTCTGAATGGTCCATCCTTTTGTCTTAGCTCCAAACTTTGTTCCTCCTGACACATAATAATCACGAAAATGATCTTTCATATCTTTGTTAAAATAAAAACTTTTCAGATGAAAAATATTAAATTTTGTAATTTGACTTCATGATGCAAGTAATTTGAATTCAATACAGCATCATTTAATTTCTGGAAGTAATTTTTACTGCTCATTATAAAATTTTTTAAAAAATTGAATTTTTAATATAAATACAATTCTTCTTTTCTCTTTCCTCCCTCTAAGCCTTTCAATATATTCCTCTCTTATTTGAAGTTCATAGCCTCTTTTTCAATATTTGTTATTGAATGCATATATGTACACATATATAGAATATTTCTTAATATGAAGAAACATATTTTTAGTGTAAAATGTTAAAACATAGTTATAAGTGTTCCAAAAATCAAGGAGAAGAAAATATTTAGATCAATGGCATACTTTTATTTTTTCAGATAGATAGATACATAAACTATTATATAAAATTTTCACATACACATCTATTAGCATATTTACTATATATTTACTAATTTTGCTTCTCTGTGTATTGAATTTCATGGCGCGAGGATGTTTTCAACAGTTTTCCTTAACAAAGATTCTGTAATAAATGTTGATCCTTGATGATACTGGTTATAATTTTTGTGAGTGATATCTAGGTTAGAGAATTCCTGGATCATAGGACAACTCCACGTTTAACTGTTTCAAGATGTGGCAAGGGTAGCAATTTGTTGACTAAGAGCTCTTACTTCTCACTTAGAGTGTATTTTCCTAGTTTTACTGCCTCCTACTCACATTTGTAAATTTTCAGGATTTTGCTTCACCCAATTTTCTGGAGATTTTCTCTGATGCTGCAGACACTGGACATCTTTTCATAGGTTTATGGGTGGCGTCTCTGGGTAAGTGGCCTATTTGTTTATGTTACTTTTCACCTGTGAATGTGCTTAATGATATGCTTGTTGTGATGGATTTGGGTCCCAGGACCCTCACGTGTACTTGACTTTCAAATACTTTCTTTACTCATTCTGTTTTTTAAAAATAAGTCTGTCTTTCTGATTTAAATATTTCATTTAAAAATAATGGCATACTACTCAGCTATTAAGAATGAGGACATCATAAGTTTTGCAGGCAAATGGATGAAACTAGAAAATATCATCCTGAATGAGGTAACTCAGACCCAAAAGAATATGCATGGTATGTACTCACTAATAAAGTTAATATTAGTCAAAAAAGAATTCCCAGGATACAATCCACAGAACTAAAGAAGGCTAATAAGCCAAAGGGCCCAAGTGAGAATGCCTCAAGCCCAGTTGGGAGGTTGAAGAAAACAATCAGAAGAGGGGGTGAGGAAGGGAGGGAGCTGGGTGGGAAAGGTGATAGGGAGGAGAAGAGGGGAACATGATCAGGTTTTGGGGGAAGGGAACAGGACTGAAATCCTGATGGCCAACAGAAAGAATTGAAACAGGCAACATCAGGAGGTAGGAGATGGGGGAGAAGGGGGGGCTAGAATGTACCAGAGACCTGAGAGATGAGAGACTCTCAGAACTCAAATGGAGGGACCTTAATGAAATGTCCTACAGTGGGGAGAGGGAACTGGTAGAGTCCACAAAAAAGACTAAGCATCAAGTGGAAGGATGGAGTTGCCATCTCACAGTTAAAAACTCTGACCCAGAATTGTTCCTGAGGAAAGAACTGCAGCTACAAAAATGGAGAACAGCCTGAGGAAAAGCAGGTTCAGACCTAAGTTGGGATTCAGCTCAGGAGGAAAGGCCCCAAGGCCTGACACTATTACTGAAGCTGTGGTGTGCTTACAAACAGGAGCCTATCAAGACTGCCCTCCAAAAGGCCCAAGACTATTGAGTTCTCTCAGACACTGAGCCACCAACCAGGCACAAACACCAGCTGATATGAGGCCCCCAACACATACACAGCAGAGAACTGCCTGGTCTGGACTCAGTCAGAGAAGATGCACTTAACCCTAGAGAGACTTGGAGCACCAGGGACTAGGGAAGTCTGACGGGGTGGAAGTGGGGTGTGGACATCCTCTTGGAGATGGTGCAGGGGTGGGAGGAGGTGTGAGATGTGGAACAGTTGGAGGGTAGAACAGGAGGGAAATGATATCTGGACTGTAAAAAAAAAGATTAAAGTATAATAATAATAATAATAATACCGAAAAGAAGGGCTTGTGGATCAGTGGGAAAATGGAAATTTGTCCTGACCTCCAGGACATACATTGTAGAAGATAACCAATTCTAGCAGGTGTTACTATACCTGCATGCATAAACACATACAGAATATATGCATATGTAGCAGAAGATGGCCTAGTTGGCCATCAATGGGAGGAGAGGCGCTTGGTTTTGCGAAGATTCTATGCCTCAGTATAGGGGAATGCCAAGGTCAGGAAGTGGGAGTGGGAGTGTTGGGAGCAGGCAGAGGGGGAGGGCATTTTCAGTGAGGAAACTAGGAAAGGGGGTAACACTTGAAATGTAAATAAAGAAAATATCTAATTAAAAAAGAAATGTAAATAAAGAAAAATATCTAATAATAATAAAAAAAGAATTAAATCCAATCATTTGTATTCTACATTTTAATGTATGGTTTTGATTTAAATTTATCATATTTACTAATAAGAAAATAAAGAATGGCTTAAACTTAGTAAACATTTGATGATTACTTTTAGTTGTAAAAAGTGTCAATGTTCCTAAATAGGAAAATAATAATGGAAGCACAGTATTTAAGCTGAGTTCAGGATGGATGGAAAAAATTTATTTTTTATGTTTTCTAGATTTATTCTAAATCAACAATGCTTCATTCTGTGATAAAAATATTCTGTTTGAAATAATAAAATATAAGGTAATAATGAATGCCATTTCTTTTTTTTAAATATTTTTTATTAGGTATTTTCCTCATTTACATTTCCAATGCTATCCCAAAAGTCCCCCATACCCTCCCCGCCACTCCCCTACCCACCCACTCCCACTTTTTGGCTCTGACGTTCCCCTGTACTGGGGCATATAAAGTTTGCAAGTCCAATGGGCCTCTCTTTCCAGCGATGGCCGACTAGGCCATCTTTTGATACATATGCAGCTAGAGTCGAGAGCTCTGGGGTACTGGTTAGTTCATAATGTTGTTCCACCTATAGGGTTGCAGATCCCTTAAAGGACCCAGATATGGCTGTCTCTTGTGAGACTATGCCTGGGCCTAGCAAACACATAAGTGGATGCTCACAGTCAGCTATTGGATGGGTCACAGGGCCCCCAATGGAGGAGCTAGAGAAAGTACCCAATGAATGCCATTTCTTCATTTATTTTTACTCATCTGCACTTGTGCATCTAGTGTGGGCTTTATGGGTTACATTTTAAATGCCAGGAGTTTTGCTAAGAGGAATATTCAAGCAATTATAATTACATTCTAATTAATAAACTCTGGATGAGAGACCAATAAGACACATAAAAGGAAATATAGAGAAATTCAAGAAACATTTGGGTAAATAAGTAGTCTCACACTGTAGTAGAAAAGCTAGTGTCACAGAGTTCTGGGTGTGACCTTTAGCATTGAAATAAGAATCCATATACATTCCAAAAGTAGGTGAGTTCTCACTGAGCATGCTTTATGCTATTTACAAGTATGGCATATTGTTTGTGAAAAGCTATAAAGTGTTGATTTGCTCAGAGATGCTGACAGTTTTATGAACAGATGCTTGCTCTGGTGTAGGCTCTCCCAGCCTGAAGCAGGCTGATTCAGACTTTCACCTTGCTGCCACTAGAAGGAGATTGCCTAGGGTGGAGCCTTCTGACCTAGATGGCTCTTTTGTTCTGTCACCTGCCACCGCTCTCTCCAAGACACTGCTACCTGCTGAGAGGCCCCTTAGATACTCCAGAAGAACATCCTATCCTACAGGCTGGCTTCAGACACCAAGAAAGGACTGGCGGGGGATGGGCCTTCCCCCTTATAGCACACTCTCTTAGTAAACTGGTGGGCCTTGAACAGAATCCTGTCTTGGTCTCCTATATCTCTCATCTCTCATCATCTAAGCCTTTTTCAGCCCCAGCCTGCTTCCCAGGTGTACCCGGTTCAAGTAGGCCACGGGCCAGTTTACAACACTCTGGGAATAACAGGTCTGCTGAGCTCATCCTTTTTAAGGGTCTAAGCAACTAGGAAAAGAATTGGAACCAAGTATGTACGTCTCTCAGGTCCCACTTCTCCTCTAGTTCTATTTCCTGGGAGAACTCAGTGACCTCTACCAGGCTTTACCCCATCAACTTTGTTCTCTCACCCTGTTCACTCACTTTGTGTTGACTCTTGGATATATAAACTTTGTGTCTCAACACAGAAAACACAGCCCACAGTTTTTTGGAAGGTCACCTTGCCAAACCCACAGGTCATCTACACACTTCTGATAGTGTATGCTATGTTTTCACAGTTATCACTAAGCTTACTCAGTCTTCACACATTAAAATATTTATTGGAGAGGATAAAAGGAATAACAAAATATAAAAGTTATTAGTATTTCCTTTATTTACATTTGAAGTCTTCTCCCATTTTTGGGTTTCCCCTCTGAAGACTCCCTATCCCCTCCCCATTTAACAACCAAGGCTTTATTTTAACTTGATCCTCAAAAGAGTAAATGAAAGCAGTTAAAGGGACCTCTTTATGCTTTAAAAATTGAATGAGATAAGTTGTTCACAGTTTATAAAGATGTCCCTGTGTCATGAAAAAATATAAATTTTATGTATGGAATATAAAAATCATACAAGCCTCAATGAAGTGCCTATGAGTACCAGAGCATGGACTACAAAGGTTTTTTTTTTTTTGTTTTTTTTTTTTTTTTAAATCGGCTTTATTATTGGTGCACTCTGTCTTATCCATGGAGTCTTATCATATTGTACAGAGGCTAAAATTATTTCTATTAAGGACATAGAAATATTTCAATTTCAAGGTTTCTTTTGTAACATTAGAAGCTATGGCTTCTTCTTTATTGTAACAAAAACACAGTCATAGAGTGGCTAGCCCTACATACTTATGTATGTCTTTGTTAGAGCCTCTTCACTCAGCCAAGTCAGGAAGCAGGTCAGATTTCATCCTGTGAATTTGTTGACATTTGCTTTAAGATTCTTCACTTCTATAGAGCATTTCCAAAGACTCACATTCCTTTTTAGAATGTCAATATTTCAATGAAATGTGGAAAAAAATCACATTTTTCTTAAAGGATAGGAATGACATTATAAGTCCACACCTTTTACCACACACATTGAATTAATTTAATGGCTATCAAGCAAAATGTACATGCTTAAAGTTATAAATACTTTGCTGGTAGCTTATTGGTTCATTTCTATTTGGTAATACTTCCTACTATAGTAGCTTCGCTTTGCTGAGTAAGATCTCAAATGATAAAAGTTATAATATCTACATCCACATTTTATATGGAAAATTTTTACAAAATTTGGAACAGATTTTTGTTAAAAAATTAAAACACTTATTCAAGAGTAACTGGGGTGCTGGTTCCGATAAAAAGTTAAAATTGAAATCGAATTTCATTAAATAACATTTTCAAATAATCAATATATCATATTGAGGAATTCTTGAAATTGCCCCAGGAAACACATCCGAGGTTGTGGGAAGGTTGTTAGGTTTAAAGTAACTGTTTAATTAAATAGTTCAGAATTTGTTCTTATGCTTTATTTTAACTTAATAGCAACCTTTCAGGGTAAGAAGATGCTCAGGTTCTACAACTGTTATAAAATGTACAGTTGTCCAAGAGATAGATAAGTTAGACTGAGATAATGGTAGATATATCTTTCATAATAATTTATATTATTCATCTTTAAGTAGTGTACTTAAGATTGGGGGTATAGCTTTGTTGGTAAAGTATCTGACTAGCATGCTGAAAGCACTAAGTTCAGTCTGATTTTTCCAGCATCACATATCAAAACATTCACATCTGTAATCAGTACTCAGTGCGAGATGACCTGAGTCTCGTCTCAGCATCCAAAACTGAAGGCTCCCATAACTATAATTCCTCTGGCATCCACAGGCAGTAGCACTGATGTACACAAAGACATTAACATACCTAGAAATACACATGATTAAAAGTAACACAACCATTCAACACACACACCCACCACAGACTTACACACACACACACAAACGCACACATTTGCATTTATTAAAAAGAAATTTGAGGGGTTAAATGAATACAGTTTTACTTTATACCATTTTGTAAACTAGTTTAGATTTCTAATAATAAATTGACATTAAATTTTAACACAAAACAATTATTTTTAATCTATGTATATTATCAATATAGTATCATTTGTATCTCTTCAATATTCTCCAAAATTGAGACAAAATTAATTTCATAGTAATGGTATATTTGTTTTTTCTAATTTTTGCAAGATTTTGTTCTCTACAACTATATAGATGAGAAGTCCCCTAATTTACATGTGTGGGAAAAAATTGCTAAACTTTACCCATTTCTCAAGGATAATAGATTATAATATATCAAAAGATTTAATGACATGGATTGAAATTTTAAAAAAATAATTAAGACACAGGGGTTAAAATGGTTTGTTATACTGAAGAATTTTTCATGTTTCTACAATGAGATGTTTAAGCCACACAAAAATCTATTTATTTGAATTCTCTCCAAACTGCTGGAATCACAGCAATGCACAGAATGAAACCCATTTCTTATGGAGTTATTTCCCTAAGAATTCATGCTCTCTCTCTGTCTGTCTGTCGCTCTGTCTATCTCTTTCTAATTCTGTGTTTGTCCCTATACAGGAATATTCCTCCTCTGACAATCATGAAAAAGAACAAGCAGTATAAGGAGAAGATTATAGGTATAGCAGGTGGTTTTGTACCAGATATATAAGGATTTCAATCTTCCTTTTAAGATTCCTCTGCTCATGATCAGAATCTTGGTCGATTGATTATTCTATAAGAAAATATCCACAAGTAATGAACCCTATAATTTTTATTACCCTCTGTATTAGTCAGGATTCTCTATAGTCACAGAAATTATGTAATGTCTCTATGTATTAAGAGAATTTATTGTGATGACATACAGTCTGCAGTCCAACTAACCCACCAATGGACAGCTGTGGATGGAAACTCCAAGAATCTAGTAGTTGCTCAGTCCTATGAGGCTAGTTGTTTAAGCTGGTCTTCTGTAGAAGCAGTTTCGAACATACATGCTGACTAGTACATCTTGGAGAACTCATCTCAGAGAACTCAGAGATCTCCCCTCCGTTTCCTGGGATGAAAGACATGTACTACCTTGCCTGACCCTAAGCTTTTCATGGCCACTATGCATCAAGGTCTCCATGTCAAGATCCAGGTCAGAAACTTGATCCTTCCAGCCTCAAGATGTGGATCACAGGTGTGCCATCCAGTTCTGGATCATAATTAAATCCAGATATAGGTAAGTTGACAACTAGAAATAGCCTCCACACCCCTCTGCTTGTAATTTCATTTTAGGAAACTGAAATGAATTAGTGAATTTTAAATTATTACCTGAAAATGAAACACGCATCATGACATGATGTTTTAAATTCTATGAGGAATATGTTCTCTTTAAAGTAGTGCATTTGAAACAGGTTCTCACTCTGTAGCCTCAGATTTAACATGGGCTTCCATCATGACATGCTAGACTTACAAGTGTGCATCTCTGAGCCCAGCTTCCCTTTAATAATTTGATAAATTTTAATAAATATTTTAATGAAAAGACCAGATCTTTAATGGTCTTTGAAAATTTCAAAGTCACTAGAAAAGTTTAGGAAATAATCTGCAACCATAGGAGCAGTGTTTTAGATGAAACAAATGCATTTCTAGGACTCAGAATCAGAATCATAATTATGCCTTTAATTAAAAGTGAGGTTTGATTTTCCCCCAGCACCCACTATTATTGAGGGTTCAAAGAAATACAGCTAACCCAGATTTAATTAACAAGAAACAAAGAAATATTCACTAACAGAAAGACACACTGATAAAGTCTGATCACATTTATCAGCTGTAAGTAGGCATAAAATATTGGCCTATTGATGTCCCTTGCTTACCTAGTCTTTTCAAAAAAAAAAAAAAAGAAAGAAAGAAATGTTTTGCTCTAACATGCACTATACTGAAGACTCTCTATTTCCTCCTCTAAGTAATCCTCTCTGTGACATAACAATAACTGATGCTCTGATATGTCCCCTTAGTAATTTAGTTGCTACTCCATTTCTGTGAATCACAGCCAAGTAATTAATCTTGTACCTAGGAGACAGCATTGCTGATGTTAATAAGGCCCTAGAACTAGAATTCATTTATATAGGAAGAGGCATAGCAAAGACTTATTTTAGGTTGTTACTAAAATAGGATGTTTTGGCAGGCATGAAGAGCAACAGAAGCTTGATATCAGGGTATGGAATATCTCATTACTGATTAATGGTAGTGCAGAGAAGACACAGAGGGAGCTGGGCTTCAGTCTCAAGAAATACATTTTTTTAAAACAAAGCAAAAATAATACTGCTAAAACATTTCTCAGCCACCAGGCTCCATGTGTTGTGTTCATCCTGAAGATTTTTGTAAGAGCTGGGGTTGCACAGACTGGACAGCAAAGCACCTGCTTTTTCTTAGAAGGGTATTATTCTGTGAGAATACTTGTAATTGTGGCAAGGAATGCTGTATATCCTTTGTGATCTTCCTGACTGGTTCTACTAGGAAGAAGAATTCAGTGTCTCCTTAGTTTTCAGTAGTCTAGAGAGAGTGATGAGAAATGATACATTTACTTGTCCTGCATTGAGGAGGAGGAAATAGGCTCAGAAAATTCATAGTCAATTTGCAAATGTTAAAAAGGTCTTCAATTATTTTTGGAATGCTAGTCTTCAACACAGGCAACCCCTTATCATGACTAAATATTGACAGCACCGGAGCCTGTTGGGCTTCTACATACTTAATTTTCTTCTAAATACTAATTCAACACCCTCACAAGTGCTGAATGGAAATATATGCCTTAGAAAACAAATTTCTCAAATCTCTGAGCAATGCTTATAAGAGTGGATAAAGAATTGAGTTTTCTGGGTATATGCACAGATGTGGTATAGCTGGGTCCTCAGGTAGTACTATGTCCAATTTTCTGAGGAACTCCAGACTGATTTCCAGATTGGTTGTACCACCTTGCAATTCCACTAACAATGGAGATGTGTTCTTTCTCCATATCTTAGCCAGCATCTGCTGTCACCTGATTTTTTGATCTTAGGCATCCTGACTGGTATTGACCTATCCAGCAGGTCGAGTTATTCGAGGGTCTCGAGGGGACCTTCTCCTAAGAACCAAATAGGGGGATAGAGAGAGACGAGAACCTTGTGTGAATAACGACAGGGAAACATTCTGAGTGGCATCAAGGTTCCACTGTATTAGCCAGGCCCAAGGTTTAAATGCACAAGCAAAAGGGGAAGTGCCTTTCAGCAGGAGGGGTGGGGCAGTAGAATTGCACAAGCAAAGGGGGAAGTACAGGTACTTATCAGTGGGAGGGGTGGGACAATAGAATTGCACATTCTTTAGGCAGTTACACGGGGAAGCAGGAACTTGGGGCTGGCGCTGACTTAGGGCTGGAATAATCTGTGGTTGTTCTCAGAGCGGTGTGTTGGTGGCCTGCTTTTGACCCCTTTTCTTCCCAGGGGAAGAGGCCCAATTCAGAGATCAGGACAATTATGTTGTCTTAATGGCTCCCAACATGGTAAGCGGTGGAATTTCAGGGTTGTTTAAATTTGCATTTCCCTAGTGACTAAGGATGCTGAACATTTCTTTAGGTGCTTCTCAGCCATTTTTCCCTCAGTTGAAAATTCTTTGTTTAGCTCTGTACCAATTTTAATAGGGTTATTTGTTTCTCTGGAGTCTAACTTCTTGAGTTCTTTGTATATATTGGATATTAGCCCCCTATTAGATGTAGGATTGGTAAAGATCTTTTTCCCAATCTGTTGGTTGCCATTTTGTCCTATTGATAGTGTCCTTTGCCTTACAGAAGCTTTGTAGTTTTATGAGGTCCCACTTGTCTACTGTTGATCTTAAAGCATGAGCCATTCATGTTCTGTTGAGGAAAATTTCCCCTGTACCCATGTGTTTGAAGCTCTTCTCCACTTTCTCATCTGTTAGTTTCATTATATCTGGTTTTATGTGGAGGTCCTTGATCAACATGGAATTGAGCATTTTACAAGGAGATAAAATGGATTGATGTGCTTTCTTCTACATGCTGACTTCCAGTTGAAACAGCATCATTTTTTTAAAAATGCTATTTTTTTTCCCACTGGATGGTTTTAGCTTCTTTGTCAAAGATCAAGTGACCATAGGTGTAGAGGTTCATTTCTAGGTCTTCAGTTCTATGCCATTGATCTACCTGCCTGTCTCTGTACCAATACCATGCAGTTTTTATCACTATTGTTCTGCAATACAGCTTGAGGTTAGAGATGGTGATTCCCCCAGAAGTTCTTTTATTGTTGAGAACAGTTTTCAATATCCTGGGATTTTTGTTATTCCCAAATGAATTTGCAAATTTCTCTTTCTAACTCTATGAGGAATTGAGTTGGAATTTTGATGGGGATTGCATTGAATCTGTAGATGCTCCAACATGTAATAAGGACACATATTCTACTATGTTCATTGCAGCCTCATTAATAATAGCCAGAAGCTGAAAAGAACCCAGATGTCCTTCAACAGAGGAATGGATAAAGAAAAATGTGGTACATTTACACAATGGAGTATTACTCAGCTATTAAAAACAATGAATTCATGAAATTCTTAGGCAAATGGAAGGAAATAGAAAATATCCTGAGTGAGGTAACCCAGTCACAACAGACCATACATGGTATATACTCACTGATACGTGGATATTAGCCCAAAAGCCCAGAATAACCAAGATAGAATTCACAGACTACAGAAAGCTCAAAAAGAAGGAAGAGCAAAATGTGGGTACTTTGGTCTTTCATTAAAGGAGAAACATAATACTCATGGAAGCAAATATGGAGACAAAGTGTGGAGCAGAGACTGAATGAAAGGCCATCCAGAGACTGCCCCACCTGAGGATCCATCCCACATACAGTCACCAAATGCAGACACTATTGTGGATGCCAAGTAGTGCATCTTGACAGGAGTCTGATATTGTTGTCCCCTGAAAGACTGTGCCAAAGCCTGATAAATACAGAAGTGGATGCTCATAGCCAACCATTGAAGTGAGCATAGGGTCTCCAATGCAGGAGTTTGAGAAAGGATTGAAGGAGCTGAAGGGGTTTGCAACCCCAGAGGAAGAACAATATCAACCAACCAGATACCCCAGAGCTCCCAGGGACTAAACCACCAACCAAAGAGTACACATGGAGGGACCCATGGTTCCAGACTCATATGTAGCAGAGGATGGCCTTGCTGTGAAGGCTCAATGCCCCAGTATAGGGACTGTGAGGGCAGGGATTTGGGAGTGTGTGGGTGATTGCTAGAACACCCTCATAGAAACAGGAGGAGGAGGAGGAGGGGATAGGGTGCTTCCAGTGGGGAAACTGGGAAAGGGGATAACATTTGAAATGTAAATAAATAAAATATCCAACAAAAAAATGAAGCAAAAAGAAAAAACGATTTTTTTTTTTTTAGTAAATCCTTGCTAAATAGAAACTTGTTCATTTGTATACTGTGAGATCTACTAAATAATTATTGAAAGCTGTTAGCTTTATAAAATTTAGTATCATACAATTTGATATTCTTCCTTTTAGGAACATAGTCTCATTTTTCTTTAATTCATTTTAATTTGGAATATTCAAAATTAGCTTATTTTTAAATAGTCTTTAAACTTGGAAGGAGCTTCTAGATTGAGCAATTTTTATAGATTAACATATTTTGTCCATATATTGCAACTGATCTTGGCCAGAATCTGTCACTTGGTTTGCTTTCATAGTTCCTGATTGATATGACAAGTTGCATGTCAGGCTGACGTGCAGATATCAGGCTCTGCATATGCCTGCCTCACCAAGCAGGAAATTTGCTCAGGCCATAGGTCACAGTCTCTTTACTTCATATATACTATAACCTATTTGATATTAACATAATATTTATTGTGAATTATTTCATTTATGAAAAAGCTAAACAATCTGATACTTCCTAGATAACATATTCAAGTTAAAAATTCTGAAGTCCTACATAAGGAATATAAACATCAAATGTGACACTTTTTCACATAATTTTTAAAACACTCAACTGTGTCCCTTTTAACTCATATTCTATAAATTTGTAAGAAATATGAGTCTTACTATTTTTTACAAGAAAACAAATCTATAAATGGAGATAATTCTTTAATGTCCATTATATAAGATAAAGGATATGAGCTTTCTATCTGCTCACGCTAGCTGACTTAAAGGGGAAGAAATAGACAAGGTCAAATCTGGTTGACAAATACTGTTTGAAAGATACAGAATAGGGCTCCATTGAGCAGTGGTTGGCACTCTGGAATTTTAGAGTAACAGATCCAATAACACTCCTCTTAATTGTTCTAGGAAATCATTTTTACTTTAAAATACCTCATTGTATAAATTGAATATCCCTCAATTTTGAGACCTGAATTGTGATAAAATCCAAAATCAATTGCATTTAGTGTAAAGATATCACAACTCACGATGAATTTCAGTGGCCTTCAAGGAAGTATGCTGGATGTTGTTCAGGTCTTTGGATGGGATATGTATTCCTTCTCAGATTTTAAGAAGGCAAACCATGTTGTGAAGGGATATATAGGGAAAATATGTCAAAGAACTAGGGCTGTAGTCTCCATAGGATGCTAAAATCTTAATTTAAATACAAATGCTCTGACACCAATCTTGACTACTGTCCAAGTTCCTGTTCAGTGAAAGCAATAGGCCTTTCTGATGGGAAAAAAAATGACTTGCAGTACGAAAGGCATCACACACTGCTTTTTTACGAAGACCCTCAATTTTCCAAACTGGCTTTTTCTCTTTCTTGTTAATTGTCCATATGCAAAGTTCAGCAATTCTCCAAGCTATGATTCTTAGTCATTCTCTGTCAATTAGACCCAGATGGCAAAATTAAAGGCTTTTTCTGTCGCAGCACAACAGTAATTTCAGTTCATCAAAGATTCTTACCCCATGCCGCTTTTTCACAATTAACATTGAAGTTCCTGTTGGGCAAGTGCTTCAGGGACTCTGATGGGTCCTCTGCAGTGGCAGGTCCATCTTCTTGTCAAAGCTGATGGAGGAAAGAAAAGAAGTCCATGGACATGATAATTACAGACTGCCTTGGAAGGTGGAAGGTGAGACCTGCAGACAGGAGGGGGATGAAAGTGACTCTTGGTGCTGTTGAATTTCACTCCAGTCTGACTGTATACACTCTTCAAGCCAGGAAAAGAAAGCAGGGTTAGTTCTAAATCTAATAAAGAGAAAATAAGGATAGCATTTATATAATAGAATCCCATAATCTATCTTCTCTCTATGTCTCTGTCTCTGTCTCTCTCTCTCTCTTCTCTTTCCCATTCTTTCTCTCTTATTCTTACACAAACACACACATGTGAGTTGGTTTTTAGGAAGCAGTGATTTCAGAAACCGACATTTCACATATTTCCTGAATTAATTGTTTCTGGAGACGAGGAAATGAAAGAGTTCATTTTCTAGGAAATACATACTTCCATTAATTCACCAGGAGGCCTTATTTTAAATCCACTTAAATTATAACATCTTTTTAATTAGTAATGCTATCTTGGATTTTTAGATGACAGAGCAGTGAGTTAAATATTTTATGTTGATTTAATTTTCCAGTAAAAACAAATGGTTGGATTTATCATTTCAATTTCTGTCAAGGAAATGAGCTTCAAAGGAATCTTGTGATTGGTGTAAAATCTTACAGTTACTGCTAGTCAGATTGGGGATTTGAAATATATCTCCTGGCACCAAGTTCAATGCTTTTTCCCTCCTCAAATCAAAACTCTGAAAAACCCTGTAGGAAAGACATCTTTCTGTGTGTCTGTATTTATTGTTCAATGATGTTGAAAAGAAGAGATTTCGGTTATTTACAATATAAATATCACACTATTAAATTTCATATCTTTTATGATTTCAAATTTACTAAGATTGTGGCATCTAATGTGTTTATAGAAAATTTAGATGATATTTGCTCAAGATGGCTGTGTATATCATAGAAATAGCATTGTAGCAACCTAAAGCCATCTTATTTACTCCAGAAATAAATTATATTTGAAAAAACATTAAAAAGCTAGGCATTTTGTTTTACCAAGATGAGGTCTTACTGTGTAACCTTGACTGCTGCCCTGTGTTATGTGACTTTTCCTGGTCAGACATGAACTAACACCTAGTCAAATCAGATAATGAACTAAATAATACCAAAGTAAGGAGTCCACTAAAACTCAAATTTTAGGTATAATTAAAGGAACATGGTGACAGGCAGTTGAATCACCATAAAGCCCACACAGGATAGATTCTGACTCAAAAAAAGCTGCATCTCTGGCTCGTCCTGCACAGCTTAGAGGCAGCTTGACAGTCCAGAGAGTCTCCTCTTCACAGCTGTAATTACTGCTTCAGTAACTGCAGGGAGGAGCCTTGTGAATACCTGTCTGGAACATCCTCAGTGAGGCTCCTGGGTTCTCTTAGGTCTTAAGGAACCTTTCTGGAGTATGCATTATTTCAATTCAGAGAACATTGCTGCACAAAAGCCTGCTAGGCACTGTATCCCCAGGGCTGTCATGGAACTCATAGCAATCTTCCTTCCTCAATTCACAAGCATTGGGATTACAAATTTAGATCATCAGGCCTAATTAATAAAATGTTTGTTGGAGGAAATTTTCATGTGAAAATGTATTCCTATTTGAAAAAGGGGAAAATGACAAGTGATTCCTTACTTTTTTTTTTTTTTGGCTGATATCTTCTAAGACTACAAAGTAAATTCAACTGTTACTTCTCAAAATACCATGTTTTCCAAACTGTGAATTATGGTACACCCCTGTAATAATGACCCTTGGGAGGATGAGGTAGACAGATCAACTACACTTCGAGACCAGTCTGGGTTACATGGTGTGGTGATTTCTATATGCTTAGCACAGGGAGTGTCACTATTAGGGGGTGTGGCCTTGTTGGAGTAGGTGTGTTACTGTGGCCATGGGCTTAAAACCCTCAACCTAGCTGCCTGGAATTGAGACTTCAACTAGCAAGCAGCCTTCAGATAAGATGCTGTATTAGTCAGGGTTCTCTAGAGTCACAGAATTTATGGGTAGTCTCTATATAGTAAAGGAATTTGTTGATGATGTCCAACTCCCAACAATGTTCAGTAGCAGCTCTTAATGGAAGTCCAAGCATCTAGCAGTTGCTCAGTCCCATATGGCATGCATGCAAAGGAGAGAAAGAGAGTCTTCCTTCATCCAATGTCCTTATGTAGGTCTCCAGCAGAAGGTGTAGCCCAGATTAAAGGTGTGTGCCACTACACCTTTAATCCCAGATGACCTTGAACTCAGAGATCTCCGTGTCTTCATCTTCTGGAATTCATAGCCACTGTTCCTTAAAATCTCCATACCAAGATCCAGGTCAGAAACTTCTATCTCCCAGCCTCCAGATTAGGATCACTGGTGAGGCTTCCAATTCTGGATTGTAGTTCATTCCAGATATAGTCAAGTTGACAACCAGGAATAGCCACTACAGATGGAGAACTCTCAGTTCCTCCTGCAACATGCCTGTGTGGATGCTGCTGTGCCTTCATGATACTGGACAGAACCTCTGAACCTGTAAGCCAGCCCCAATTAACTGTTGTCCTTATTAGAGTTGCCTTGGCAATGGTGCCTGTTCACAGAAGTAAAACCCTAAATAATACACATGGCATACTTAAGTCTAGCCTAGGTTATAGAGTAAGTCCTTGTCTCAACAATAACCACAAGAACAACAAATAAAAATATCCCAGATAACTTTAAAATGTTGGAGCAATTGGACAAGGAATCATTTAATTTATACATTTATATATATGTTTTCCTTCCCTACAAAAATAAATGCCATAATTTTCCGCCATCTTGTTTTGTTTTTTGTTTGTTTTGGGTATTTTTCTTATTGTTTTTGATTTTGTTTGTTTGTTTTGCCTTATTTCTTTATGGTATCCAATGCCAGATAAAGGTTTCAGTAGTTTTAAACCAACTGACCGGATGGAAGCATAATATTCATCTAGGCCTTTAAGATGGACATCAAATCTGGGGTTGATCATTCCACAGTTGTTTAACCTGTCTGTGAGGGTCAAAGGAAATTCTCCCAGCTCTTTTATCAGCATAAAGATGCTTCATCAGCATAGTCAGATGCCAGACAATGACTTTTTATAACAGCCTGATAATATTAATCATCAAAGAGGACATACACAAACATCATTTCTCAGCATGGATTTTTTTTTTCTTTTCGTTCTTGGTTGATTTCTTTATATCATTATTATTCCCCTTTCCCCCTTTAAAGCAATACCATGAAGATAGTGGTGTGGGTATTTCTGATGAATATGATGAAGTTGAAAATGATCATAAATAGAAGCAGATCAATTTTCATGAGCCAGTGATTGTGCATATGCTAATACTAAGAAAATGGACAGACACAGAGTTCAGAAAAGAAGATATCCCCTCAAAATATAGAGGATTAAACCGAGACTCGTGTGATGGCTACAGAATGCTACTTTTTATTGTGAAGCAAAAGTTGTGTGATAAAAAAAATTAAAGCACAAAACTTTACCAAACATTGTGATTCTCTTTGCTAGAATAAGAAAAACAACTTACCTGGATATAAACCACTTAGTGACTTTATACACATGCCTCTCCTACAGTTTGTATGTTATTCATACAAGCTTACACGGCACATCAAAAGCTAATAATTGTTATCTGTAAATAACTAAAACTGAAAAAAAATCTGCGTCGTAATTTTACTGAAAATGTTACCTAGTAAAATTTTAAGATCAGTTACTTTTGCCATCTGGCCTGAACATGCTTTCTCTATCTCTGACAACAAACCTGTGCCAATGTTTTATTAATTTCTTAAGTCACAGTCTAATGCAGTTTTCTATTTAGCACCTCATGTGTGCAGAACCACACTGAATTTGTGTCAAATTCAATCATGCCTTACCACATGATATTTCCTTTCTTCAATTAACTGTATATTTATATCTCTATACCTATAGATATATCATCTATATCTAGAAATGTATTTGATTCTCCTCCTCTACTAATGGGTAAAGCAAAAGCCATGCTAGGAAATATACCTTATTGTTTATGAGAAATTCTCATATAATGCTGATTATATATTAAATTTATTTAATTGATTTGAATTTATTTCAATTTATTCTCAATAAAGAAGTCTACTCATTTATATTTGAAAACCCCACTTATTGGTTGTGAAAATGAGTGTAATATTTTATACCGCCAGCTCAGGAACAAATACATGATAAAAGAAATAAATAATAATAATAATAATACAAAGAGTTTGTATACATTTCTAAGTTTCCTTTCTATTTATCATTACCACCTTAGTATACCTTGCACATGAGATAAAGAGAAATATGAATAATTTTAAAATAATCTAAAACACTATCTTAGCATATGTGTTCATGTGCTTTTGTGTGTGTGTGTGTGTGTGTGCATGCATGTGTAATGTACATATACTTGGGTGAAGGTCTCAGAAAAATTAAGGTCAGATGAGAACTTGTGGTGTCCTCTTTTATTACCACCTGCCTTATTCCTTTGAAAATGGGTCTGTCAATGAACGAGGAAGCAGACTGACAGCCCAATAAGCTATTACAGTCAATGGTATCTCTACTCTGCCCCGGTCTGAGGTTACTGGCTTCTTACCAAGCATTTCTTTATGTGTGGATGATGGGTGTAGGACCTAGCTTTTCATGTTTGCTGTACACGTTGTTTTTATGTTGATAAGTTAGAATATCCTCTACAAGAAAAAAATAATAATAAGGAAAAAAAAAAAGGCTGATTTTGACTTAAAGTTCTACAGGGAATATAGTCCACCATAGTAATAAAGGGCTACTAACCGGGTTACAAGGCCATGGGAAGCAAGACCAGGATAGAAAAAACTCAAAATTCAGCTATTGTGGATAGGGATTTAAGGTTCTTTCCTTAGAATAGCTATTATTCTTACTCTTAGCATTTCTTAGTTGCTTATGCTTCTATATTTAGGGTTGAGGCCTACAAGACTTCCTCATGTCCACATTATCATGCCCATTAGTTTTGTTTTTGTACAGGACATGAGGGTTTGGTGCCTCTGTATGGGATAGATCCCAAGTTGGGCCAGTCACTGGACAGCCTTTCTGTCAGTCTTTTTGTTCCATTTTTGTTCCTGAATTTCTTCTAGACAGGATAAATTCTATTTAGAAATTAAATATAAAATTAGAATTCATGAAATTGATATAGTACATGGTGTGGTTACATGCAATATGATGTGACTGTATTTATATATGATGAATTAAGTATATTAAATTAAAAAGTTTCTAAAGGCTCCCCTGTAGCATCCCCAAACTGCCAATGGAGGAAAGATTCTTTCAATACCTGAACCTATGGGGTACATTTGTCAATTGAATCACAAGACTTGATCGGCAAGTGTTCATAGTCAGCGAGCCATCTCCCTTTCAATGAAGTTGTATGGTTTATTTTTAATTTAACTGTGAGATACTTTGTATCTTTAATAGCATTTTCTTTATGCAATATTACACATAATATATTTATAATAAAACAGAAAGCATCTGAAGAAAAAAACCCTACTTAAAATATATATTTTAAGAATTTGTATTATTGTTGAAATTAAGTATAGCTGTATATTTTGGCATATTTTATTCTGTAACTCCTACAGGTCAAAAACTAGGTCAGGGTGAAGTGGTGAATTAGCTAAGTGAAAAACTATTACATATTAAATTTTTATATGAAACCCCAGTGGAAATTTAAGTTCAAACAGCAAGTTAATGAATACCTGAATGTTTGGCTATAACAAGCCTCACCACAGACAGGGTATTCAAATTATTTGCCCTAACCTTCCCTTTTGTGTAATTTTGTTGACTACTGCATATCATTCTACTTTGAGAGAGATGATTTCTGTGAACATCAGCATTTTCTTGTCTCATGTAAAGAGCAATCAACTGAGCTTTCAGATATGTGCACCCTATCCCAATGGCTGTTATATAGTTTTTATAGCATTTTATATCCTTAGGAAATAACACTTTCAAAGTCCTGGTACATGTGGGTACCTGTGTGTGTGTGTGTGTGTGTGTGTGTACCTATGTACATGTTTAGAGCTGGGCTGGAGTGAAGCTTTTAATTTATACAGTGGTGTGTTTTGAGATCAAAGTGATGTTGTTCAGGTAGATAGCTCACTAAAGTGATTTACTAATATGAAATAGATTAAATGAATAGTCTTATTAAAATATAAATAAAATAGCTTTATTTTCAATGTAAGTACATGTGTACATGCATTAAAATTCTAATATAAAGCAGAGGCTCTATGTCTAAATTTACTAAACTTATTTTATGCGAAGTTTTTTTTTTTTTTAAATAAAGGGGAAATCCTGATGTGCATGGGAGATTTTAGGTTTATCTGGTCTGGGATATTCATGGTTGACAAGTGAGCTGACAAATTGGAGGAGTTGAGAGATATTTCTTACAGTGGCTACTTGATAAAGAGAATATTGAACTGCAGGGAAGGCAGATTCCAGAACTGGGGATAGGGCAAACAGAATCTGCAGATCAAAAAGCAGCCTCCGCCTCCCCCATTTACTCCAACCGTGACCAGATATTAGAGCCCATGCCTATGCCGTGCAAAAGCACATCACAAATGGTGTTTGGCCACTACACACAGGGGAATGTATCAATTTCAATACAATTATAAAAGCATTAAGGAAGAAAAAGATTTGAAAACATTTTGCTGGGTTTCATTATGATCCTTGAATCCTATGCGTTATGGTTTGAGTTTTCTGAATAAACAGCAGTTTTGCCTGTTGCAATTTTATTTACAACTCGATATGTTCATTAAGGTCTCAAAACATCATAGATTTCAGGGCCAGTACACTTCCTAACCCGCTGAATACATTGGTATTTATGTAGATGCTTGTGAAAACATCTACAGACATTTGCATAGTAGATATCAATCAACATATTGATAAAAAATTCAGATGTATTTCAAATCTATGTGTAAATAATTTAACCTACTAATTTGTTAAACATTAGAAAATTTTAAGACAAATTAATATAGATACCCATATAGATACCCTTTTTGGATCTAGATTAGAATACTACACATCAGGCCTATGAGAATTTGTGTGTCGGGGGGGAGGGGGTCAATATATCAATAACTAAGTTCAATAGTTATAAGATCAAAAGGGAATTAAGTTTTAGGGGGAAAAAAGCTAAATTCCTGGGTACTTAGTCTAACTAGAAGCATAGGACACAATGAATATTAGGTGTCAGGTTTCTAAAAGCAGAGAATGCATTCACAGACCCATCTTATTTACACTAGCAATCGGAAACACACAAAAGCAGGAATCCATCCTTATTGGCTGTGGCTGTACAAGGCATGTGTTTGTGTTTGCATTTATTTATTTATTATGGAACTTGACCTTGCACACTAATTAGCACCTAATGGCAGTTTCAACTGGGACTATGCACAGATCATTCAAGGAAGTAATTTTAAAGGTATTAATTAAGCTCTAAAGAGAGGTTCTGAAAAATGCACATGAATAATTTTTTGTTAAATTCTCTTTGGGTATTTGGCCACCTGCCTCCTCATTTCATTGCCTATTTTCACAGCCCTGACACATAGCAGCGCATATATTAACATAAAAGAATGTGTCTCTAGCTCTGACATAGTGTATATTTTTTTCTCCTGCAAAGTATTTTTTTTCATTTTAGTGCAGATGATTACATCCGTCTTTTTTTCAATACTCAGCATTCCTTCTAAAGTGTAAGGTTTATTTTCACACTTCTGATTGCCAAAGGAAGAGGAAAGAGTGTCATACCCACATCAAACATTCAAATCCAGACATTATGCAATCACAATGACAAGAATTAATAAAGATTAATTTGCTTTCCACTTAGAAAATCTTAGCACTTCAGCTGCACCATCACTGTGCCTGTGAGAAGAATAATTTTCATTTGATTTAAAATTCACCTTTTCTGTTGTTGTATAGCAGATCGTTGTTCATATTGGCAATGTTTGTATTAAAGTATACTTGGAATGCTATTTCCAAGTTGCTGAAACTGCTGGAGCTGTGACACTTGAAGAAAGAGATGCGTGCCGCAGGTATAGTATTATCCCAAGCAATAATAACCTTTCTGATTTTCTTTTCTTTCTTCCATTCTACATTTCTTTCTTACTTTTCCTTTTTCCTTTTTTCTTCCTCTTCCTTATTCTTCTCTTTATTCTTGGTATCATTACTTATAATTCAAAAGGAAACATTCAATTTAAAGAAGACAACATGAAGCAATTTCAGGTATTTTCTATTAAATAATTTATTGAGTAGGTTGAGGCTTCAAAGATATAAATCATGAAATTTCTCTTATATATCCAATGACTATGACCATAAGGAATCTCCCACGCCAATTTCCCATTCTTTGTCCAAAGTCACATATTCAAATAAACCAGTCAACTGTCTTTTTGATTTGATTCCATAGTGGGTCAGCTACTCAGGGTGGTCCAGAGAAAATGGAATGGCTAACAGCTAAAGTAAGAATTGGCAAAATTATTTTTCTTGTCATGGAAGGCATCATTCTTTTCTGAACATGCTAGTTGAAAATCTGTGACTCACAGTTGGTCTGTCACTCAATGAATCTTCACTCAGTGTGAGAAAACAAGGGAGAAAGGGTATCATTGTGTTCCAAATGTTACGTGCATCAGCTTCCAGAATATTTTAAATATAATTCCAGAATGAAACCAGGGATATAATCTAGTATGCAATAGCATAAAATGTTGGAATAAGTATAGCCAATGTGATGAAAGAGCTATAAAATATAAAATGAATATAGAAGTTGATCATATGCCCCAGTACAGGGGAATGCCAGGACCAGGAAGCAGGAGTTAGTGGGTTGAGGAGCAGGGAAGGGGAAAAGTATAGGGGACTTTTGGGATAGCATTTGAAATGTAAATGAAGAAAATATCTAATAAAAATTGTTTTTGAAAAAAAGAAAATAAAAATTATCTGAGAGCAAAGATGACAAAAAAACAAAAATAAGAAGTTGGAAGAAATAAGAACATATGGAATGCTTTCTCCCATCTTCCTAGAATGGAAGGATTCATATTGCCAGTGTCTTTACACAACCCACAGTACTCCACAATCTGTATCAATGTACAATTTTTTAAAGGAAAGGTAAATGTTAGTCCTCCCCTCAGTGAGGACGAGAAAACTCAAGTGCAGAACACGATCTTGAATATACTGAACAAAACGATAAGCTTCACACATACTACTGGATTTCAGAATAGTCTATAAAAACAGAATTGATATTCCATGAGACAGTCATGAAAACATAGGTACCAACGAGAAGCATAATCAAGATCTTAGAAATAAATCCATGCATCTATGGCTGTTAATATTTGACAAGTTACTTTCTCACTGTTATGACAACACACCGAACCAAAAGGCCCAAGGATAAAAGGGGCTTGGTTCAATTCATACTTTAGGGGTACAGTTCATCATAGTAGAGGCACTGCAGAGGAATATGATGTGTGTGTGTGTGTGTGTGTGTGTGTGTGTGTGTGTTTTAGAATCTCTCTCTTGAGGGTCAGCATGGAGTGGTGAACTATGAGAAAGGGCTTTGGAGCCATTTGAGGATGAAAACCATTGTGTCCATTGTCAAGAAGCAGAGATTGGCTGCTGGCCTTGTTCTCCTTTTATTCATTTTGGGACTCTACCCAATGAAATTGTACTGCTCATTTTTAGCATAATTCTTCCCTCCTGAATTAACCTATTCTATAGATACTCTCTCACTAACAGCCCAGTGATTTGTCTACTGGGTGAGTCTAAATCCCACAAAGCTGGACTTTAAAAGTGACCATCACAGTTGCCAAGAACATACAATGTAGAAAGAAGAATCTCTTTCAACAAAGATTACAAGGAGATATTATATTGATGAAAATAATACAAATAAAACATGAATATTCTGTGAGTTCACATTTAAATTTTTTCAAAATCTGAACTTACAGAAGTAAAGAATGATATAATGGTTTCTTAGGGCTTCAGAAGAGAAAGTAATGAATATGAATAGGAAAATAGTCTCAAATGAGCAGGAAAAGTGAATTCTTGAGAGCTGTTTTATTGCATGGCAATGATAGCTGATAATAGCTTATATTAGAAAATTACTGAGAGCATCTCTTCAATTTTATCTTCACAAATGGGATAGTGAGTTAATGGATGTGTTAAATAGCATTATACAATAATTTCACAAGAGATATATAATAAAAATGCCACATTACATACAACAAATATATGTACACCTATTTTCTGCTTTAATAAAGCTAAAGGTAAAAAAAATAAATTAAAAGAGTAACTAAAAGAAGGAAATATGTTTACAGAGTCCATTCCCAATGTAAGTGCTCTTCTTCCGTACCTCATGATATTGATTTCATTTGTGTCCATAAAATCTACTATACAATGGGACACAGTAAAAAGCTAGTCGTCTTTTAGCAGTAGGGGATTCCCATGTATCTGATCCTCCTCACATTACAGAAACAGAAAAATAACATGTTTTGTTTGTCTTCATTCAAGTGTCTCTCTCTTGAGTATCATTGCTGTTTCACTCAGGAGGATTCCAAAGCCAACTAGAAAGAACTACATTGAGTTGTCATACTGGAAAATAGTCAGGTAAGGGATGTATGTACCTTCTAGAACTGGCAAAGTGCTCAATTTCATCATTGGTGAGTACAAAAAAAAAAAAAAAAAGGAACGCTTGTAAGATGAAAAGCTATTAGGCTGAAAGAAAAGAAAACCATTTCCTATCTGCTGAGCTAAAACATTCTGACCAAAGGCAACTTAGGAGTGAAAATGATTTATTTTGGCTTAAAGGTTACAATCCATTATTGAGGGAAATCTCGACAGAAACTCAAGCAATAGTTATAGCAGAAGCAATGGAGAAACACCACTTACTGGCATGTTTATATGAACATGTTTAGTTTAAATTCTTAGACATCTCATAGCAACAGACTTAGAGATGGATAATCAGAGCAGGCTGATTGTCCTAAATCAATTAGCAATCAAATTCACACCCTTACAGACATGCTCACAGGTCATTTTAGTGTAGAAAATTACTCAGTAGACTCTTTCCTCTCAGGTGATCTTAGCCCATGTCAGGTTGACAATTAAAGTTGACTAGGACAGCCACATTACATAAGTTTGGCATGGGAAATATTTTATGTAGAATTTCTAGTCCGTGATATAAAGAATATGAATGGAAACAAATGATACAATGGATGAAGTGTTGCTATCCCCATTCTGCTCTCCCACCTGCAGATCATAACTGGTGGCCTGACAGGCAAAGTGAGTAGGAATGCTGAGGGAGATAAAACCTCAGGTGGCTAGTGTACCCTGAGAGAACAGACACTTGGGAGGCAGGCTTCAACAAGACAGCTCATTTAATGTGTGTGTGCCTGTATGTATGTGTGCAAAGACTTTATAAACCTTTCAGGATTAGTAGGGACTATAGGAGTCGATGTCCATTGGTTGGGACCAGGTACAGAGGATGCCTAATTTTCATAAAGAGGAATTCCAGATGCTTGCTTTACATAATATTTGAAATATCACAGAGGGTATGTGAAAATACTATGGTGTTCCTTGTAGAGGACATTTAATTTTAGCTTGTGTAAGAAAGAAATTTAATACACTTGATACTTAAATGACTGATAGGATATTGACAGAAAATGGAATTTTTGATATGGAAATTAGTAAGGGTTGCTTTTCATATGACCCATACTTTAACCCTTCTGCAGACTTCCTGCATCTTCCTATTACTTTCAGAGGGAAAGATCGATGTTAATTTGCATGTGCAGCATAACAACATTGTCATTATCTGAGATGTAAGAGGTTCTTTGGCTACAATGCTTATGATGATATTTTGTTGACAAGGTGTAGTTCAGATATTCAGAAAGCCTCTAAATCACCACTTGTCAGCATCAAAGGATAACAATGTTATTGATAAGCGATTTTACAAGCTAAGCCTAAATTAAGTGCCAGAACGAACTTTATATTAGACATCCTCTTTCCCAGGAAATCTCTTTTCTCAAAGGCTCTACTGTGCTTTCTGAGAGATGTGTACCTTCACCTTTAACATTAAAAACACAGAAGTCTGTGAATAATTTATTAAGATGATCTCAGTTTGTTGTTTTGTGTTGCTTTTTTTTTGTTCCATTTTGTTTTGTTTTAGGAGACAAGGGTTCACATTCTACTTCTGGGAGACATGTATTGCAGTTCATTCTATTCTAGCATCAAACTCAGAGAAACTCCTTTGCCTCAGTCATAAGATTATAAGGATAAGCGAATATAACTGACTAAAGGATTATTTTGTTTTATTTATTTGTTTTGAGATAGGATCCTATGAAAAGTAGGCTGCACTGTAATTCAGTATACAGTTGAACATGAATTAATTCTAACTTTTGACCCAAGATCCACCTAGCATGTTCTGAGATTACAGGCATGCATCCCAGTGTCCATATCAAATAGCTTGATTTTTAAGATGAAAAGGCAAAACACTTTATGATGACATATATAGTCAGTTTAGGTTACATTATATAGAAATAGTTTCTTTGAATCACTTACTTCTGAATTGTCTGAGACCCTAGAGTAATCAATACCATATTGCTTAAAAATCTGATATTTAGGCTAAAAGAAACATGGTTTGGAGAAAAGTCTTTGAATTCACTTGCTGTGTGACCTTTAATAAATTCAAAGACTTCTTTGTGCATTGTCAGTTGCCTAATTTGTGATTTATTTATGATGAAATAGAAGCATGTTCACATATCATAATGTCTTAAAGTATATTGGCACTGTAAACCCCAAGGTATTGATGAATTAAGATTATCTTCGACATAGTTAAATTTTCACATTACAGAGGAGCCTATAGGAATTGGCAAAGTTTTTCTTTTTTTCTTTTTCTTTTTTTTACAATCATAGGAGAATACTTAAGTGCCTAATAAAAGTAAAATAATAAAATACAATATAATAAAATAAAACAGGAATAAAGTTGTTTGAAATTCTTCCTATGCTTCACATAGTTTCTGTCAAGCTCTGATAAGCCCTTGCCATTTCACACGGTCTGCTAGAGCCAGTACCTATCCAAGTGCCCAGTACAGACCATTCACAGTAGTGGCTGGGTTCTCATATGAGCAGTTCACTTCTCATGTACAAGTGGGGGTCTTGGACTAATGCAGTTGCTGCATGTCTGAAGACAGAAAGTGTATGTACCACAGTGGTCTATTACAGGCCACCTCCAATACCATGCACTGTAGGGTTGAATTTTACAAATTAGAAGTAACTGCTATTTGTGGCAGTGTCACCAATTATCCATTTGCATGACTTTCTTTCATGACTTAAGTTCTATAGAGTTAGCAAAGTACAATTTGATGTTGGGTCAATTCTCTGTTTGAAGCTTGAGTGGACATACAGCAATAAATAAATAATAAAAAAAAAAATAACCACCACAAACTGCACAGAGGTCCTAAAGCTTAGGCCTATGCATTAAATAATATCAATAAAATGGTTTTAATATATCATGTGGACTTAAACTCATTTATTAATACTTTAAAACAAATGTATTTATGCATATGTATGTGTGCTTGTGTGTGTGTGTATGTGTGTGTGTGTATTTGTGTATGAGTTTCATGCATGTTATGTGGAGGTCAGAGGATATTTTCTAGAAGTTAGTTTTATCCTTCTACCACATGGCTATTAGGGATGTGTCTCTGGCCATATGACTGGGAATCCAGTACATTTATTTGATGAGCTGTTCTGCCATTTCTAAACTTCTAAAAACTCATTTCATTCATTTATAAAAAATAATTTGTTTGCTGTGATTGATTTGAATATTAATAAAACTTACCGTAGCTTCAATAAATCTAGCTTATTTGGAGAAGACTGAGGAAGGAAAGACTAAGCCATACCCCCCCCCCATAAGCATACAGACTGTAGCATAAATATTGTATGTTTGGAAATATAATTCACAAGTCAGATTTTTGGTTTCATCTTTGAGCCATCTACTTTAGTTCCTTTGCACATTCAAACCATCAAAAGATTTTCCACTATGTTCAAAATATGACCAACCTGATGACTTCATAACACTTGTTTCATTAACGTTCTCCCCACGCCTTCAATATCTTCTAAGAGCCCTAGCTCTTGTATCTAGTCCAATAGATCAAAGGCTTTTATGCAGTAGCAAGATGGGCATCTACACTCAGGTTCTCTAAGTTGTGTTCAGAGCCTCATTTCCTCCTCTCTCATCTGTCCCATTCATTCTGCTCAAACATAAGCTTTGTCCTTTTCCTGATCATGTGCTTCAGTGTTGGTGTAAGCTTATACTTCTATTTAGAATGTTACACTTAACATTTCCACTTGACCAGTCCTTTCTCTCTCAGATATGTGTTCAAATGTTTCTTTATATCTGCAAGACCATGAGTCTAAGATCTGCTGCTCTTGGTATAATCTATTGTAGTTGGCTTCCTCAGTCTATTATTTTGCCCTCCGACAATTCATGCATAATGATAGTTTCTACCCACACCACTGTCTAAAACCCAGAAAAGGATATATTTAATTTCTCTGTTTTGTTGCTTCCTTAAAACCTACTTCATAAAATATTCATAAAACATAACTTTTAAATGCTGAATATCTTCTTGATAAAATTTGATTAAATGTATCAAAATCATGTTTAACGTAAACTTTTCAAATGACAATAATTGATTTTCCACAAGGTAAGGTCACATGTTGAAATGATATGGTTTTTCAAATGTTGCACATCCTAAGCAAAGTAGAATTTTAAGTGTCCATGATTGTATACAATGATAAAGCCAACTTTAGTACTGATGATTTTAACTTGAAATGTACCTCATGAGTTCCATTTAAGGAGTTGGAAAACAAGACTTCCTTTGTGTTCTTGATATACATTTATGGTAAGATTCCTGTCTTTTTCCAGTTTTAACATTTTTTCTTGCTTATTTAATTGAATTTGTAAGTTACAAAAACTGAACCATAAAGCCCAGATAATTAGTTTCCATTTAAGCCTTTTTTATATAATTCAAATAACTTGCTTATTTCAGCTTTTACTAGTCCAGTATCAAGTCTGTAATATTATATTCATGTGTGCAACACTGAGTATATTAAAAAATGTCCCACTTCCTCAATATTAGGTCATCCTGCTTAATAACAGTAACTCTTTGCTAATTTATACCCCTTCCTGATTGGGCATATTTAGATACTCCTTAGATACAGGGAGTGGGGTGTAGCTTCTTAAACTTACCTGCTTTTTACTTATTTTCCTATTTTTAAACAATAGTCTGACTGATGTCAACTGGAACAAAGTAAGAAAAGTCAGAAAGGGTTTGTGTACTCATGAGTATAGAGGTTAGAGCTAGACCTTGAGTGTCATCCTCTATCACTTTCCACCTTGCTTTCTGAGACAGAGAACTCACTGAACTTAGAGCTCACCATCCAGCAAGGCTAACTGGGAAATGAGATCTAGAGGTTTTCGTATCTCTGCCTCAGCTTTGAATTACTAGTGCTCAGCCTTGGGCATGGCTCTACATGAAATTGGGTATCTGAAGTCAGATATTTCAGCTTTAAGAGAAAACTCTTTACAAAAGAACTCATTACCCCACATCCACTGGCTTCTTCAACAGGTACCTTGGTGATTCTTTGAAGAGTCCCATTATTCTGGTGTTTCACACATCATGACTTTTGTAATGCCATGGCCTTCCACCTCCATTCATCTCTAGATATCTGATCATTGAAATGCCATTGTCTTAGAAGTCCTTTTACTCACAGATGGCTCTATGGACATAACCTAGGATTTCATGTGATAGCTGTGTTTTGAATTGCTGCTCACTGCTCCTAGATGAGGTTAGTTCCATGTCAACTTGAACACTAAATCTTGGATTCCTCTTTAAGGGATTGTTATTATCGGCAGCCCTTCCCTGGTTGCTTTAGAACAACTAAACCATCTTTAGCTACCTTAATTACAAGTTATTCCCAAAGTAGGCTGATTAAATACTTTCATTCAGGTAAAATTTTGAATTTAAAACAAAAATTGTGAAAATAATTGAGATTTCCAAATTTCTCAAGTTCAAGTTGTGACTCTTCATGCATCTGTCATAATTAGGATTTCTATTGCAGTGATAAAATACCAATGATCAAAATCAATTTGAAGAAAAACAGGTTTATTCAGTATTCTAAGTCTTAGATCATGTTCCCTCATCCAGGGAAGTCAGAATAGGCACTCAAGGCCAGAGCCTGAAGATAGGAAACAAAGAAAATGCCATTGAGGATGAAGGCTGCTCAATAATTTGCTTTCATTCTTCACCATCCTGCTTTCTTATGCATTTCAAGGACATATGCCCTGAAATGGTATTATTCCCAGTGAAGGCTAGCCCCATCCAAGTCAATCATTAACCAGAAAAAAATGCCCTCAGAGTTGCCTACAAACAATATGATGGAAACATGTTTTTAAATGAGCTTTCTCATCCCAGATAAATTTACTTATGTCAATTTAATAGATAGTCCAGAACATCTCCTGCCATACCCAGTGAGTTAGCATTCATTTGTGGAACTTTCAAAATTTCTTTTAATTTTATTTTTGGCATATTTTTGAGACTATTCACTTGATTATTTTGTGAAATTTTGTCTTAAATGTAAGAAAACCTTATCCTATAATCCACATCCTAGATCTTAAAACATATCATATTATCCTATAGGTTTCATTGACTTCATGACTTCAAGAATTCAATAAACATAGATAGTATTATTTTAAAAGCAACTTAAATGATTGACTAAATTAAGATAGTGTCATGTATTATTATGTTAATTTTATTTTTACATATATTGATTTTTAATAAATTAATTATCTGTGCTATTTCTAAATCTACTCAAATGCTATCAAACTATTTATATATTTAGAAAATATTCTAAATTTTCTGTTGAAGACATAGAAAAAGTCAAGATAATTAATGACATTCAAGTTAAAAATTTAAATATCATTTTTGGAGTTTAGAGGCATTTGGTTTGTATATATTTTCTCCAAACATTATTTTTTTTAACTTTTTTTCCTTACAATATTATAGTATTCAGGTATTTTATAGCTAGATACATTCTTCCTTGCCCTACATTTCCTTGTAACACAGTTGATTCTTTTATGTAAATGTAAATACTCATAAAAGGACATGGTATTTATTCAAATATTTAAATATATTATACACTAAATTGCACTGTTTAACTAAACAAAAATTTAAGAGTTGAGTAGGGCCTCAATTCATAAGCATGCTGGCTGCAGGACCATAAGGAACAGATACACATACCCACTCTATGCAAAAATTAGGAATATAACTGTGCATGCTGATCAATCAGGGGCTGAGAACCATCTTAGTCCAAATCTCAGATTCAGTGAAAAACTTTTTCTCAAGATTAAGGCATAAAGCAACAGAGCAAGGAACCCAACGTCATCCTATGCCCTTCACATGTATGCATGTTTTACACACACACACACACACACACACACACATCATACACATGTACACAAGCATTCACACACATACTATACATGCATAAGCACTTACATACATCACATGCACATGCAAGAACACACACATTTAGATTCTACCAACTTTGCTATTTTTAGTATCTTCACCATATTTAGCTGATTTTTGTGAATATCTACTTGTAATCAATTACACAGAGAACCATATTTCCACCTTTCTGTGTTATTATGTTAAGGTTTCTGAACTTAATTTCTGAGAATCTGATTGCAGAGAAGACTTGAAGCTGTGGGACTTTATCACTGTATTACTCCTTCAGAACAGTAATTCTAATTTCATTTGTAAACACCCAGGAAGGCTTAGAAACACCACACATGTTCCCAATCCTAGAGTGAAAATTAGAATTTTGAATAACGTCAGTATCTAAATAGAGTCTAAGCTATGGGGCTCCCTCTACCACTTTTTTAAACACTATGCAGTAGGTCTCTGCCTCCAGGGGAATCTTTCAACCTTCATCTATCCAGCATAAATTCTACTGAAGCCCCTCTCACCATCCCAAGAAAACACCTTCATAATTTCCTATTTCTTTGTTTCTCATGAATTCGAATTGTTTAAATCATGTCTCCTTATTCCCTTTACTGATTGTTGAAAGTTTTCCTAAATTGAATTTGTACAGCTTTTGATTGGTAATAATCTCACTGTAGTATTTGACATCATTTAACATCATTAATACTATACAAAGTATTGTGACATGCCAATTGATTAAATACTAATGTACTCAAGAAAACCTCCAAGTCTCCTAGAGTGATACAGCATTTCATATGCCTATTATTTATCATTTCATTGGTGGAAAAGTCCTATGCAGATGTGCACAGGGTAACTTACATATTTTAGAGTAAAAATACAAAATTTGGATAAAACATTTGGTGAATATATTTTATTACATTTTAACTAGAAGGAATTTCAGAAAATACAGTCAGTCATATTAAAAGCACCAAAGCAGGAGAATCTTAAACAGTTTAGTGAAGTAAGTACAGATATCTTCAGCATGTATCTCTACACACTAAAATGTGCTATTATCTGGACTCCAGAGCCACTTGAAAGTTCTGCCATATCCCACAGAGTGAATTGGGTATAGTCTATAGTACCAAAATAAATTATCCATAAAATAACTTGGACTTTGAAATTTGTCCTTTTGTAATTCCTATAAACAATAGAATATCTCCATTAATAAAAGAATATAAATCTCTGAATTCATGAATAAAATGTATTGTTGCTGATCAAACACACTTTTATTGTTTTTCTGTTCTCTAGTATTATGCTGTCAATATGCTAGCAAATGAATATTTTTAGCTAATCATTATTTTAAGGATCATATGCTTGTATTTGAGTCATTATGATAGACCTTGTCTCTAATTTCAATACTGTATATTTTTCTATTCAAAAAGTCTTAAATTATTGTTAGCATTTGCTATAGCATTGCATGTAAATCAAATAAGACAATACAACAAACAGTACAGGGATTATTTCTATGTTTGCGTATGGCTTATAGAAAGCAGGTCTTTCCTAAAGCATCCTCTGAAGGCAAATAGCTGGTGAATTTGTTGTTGTCAACGGATATTTGATAGATTTGTTCTTGTTTAAACTTGAAATAGATGTTCACTAATAAGTAAAAGCATGAAAGTATATATATATGTATATATATTTATGTTTATATATATGTATATGTGTATATATACATATATGTGTGTATATATTTATGTTTATATATATGTACACACACATATATATACATACATATACATACATATATATATTCATATACATATATGTATGTATATGTGTGTGTATATAGATATAGCCAAAGCCAGGCTGATTCCATGATTGGCTACAAGCTAGCAGTCTGGGAGAATTGGTCGAAGTTTCTCTTTCCCAGAAATGAGAACCTGGATCCAGAAACCTATTGTCAGCCAACTATCTTCTCTGGCAGCCAATCTGAGGACATCTTGCCATTTGGCCTAAAGAAGAACAGGTAGCTAAAAGAGTAAACAGCCCCCTGCGAAGTCTCTATAGCCTAACCAATTATAGAATCAATCAAACACTGCCCTCCTAGAGATAGAGTTAACCAATCAAGGTAAAGGGGTAAATGCCCTTCTCTGGAATTCCCCTATTTGACAATAAAAACTGGGCCTGCTAGTCCATGAGAGATCTCTATTCCTGAATAGACAGGCCTCTGCATGTAGGAAATTCAGCTGAATAAACACTTTGCTTTTGCATGCTATTTGAGTCTGGGGTATTATTCTTCAGTGATTCTTGGACCCAAACAAAATTAGATATGTAGAATTTCTGCCGCAGTCTCGGACCCGCAGAGACAAGAACGACACAGACACCAAGATGGGTTCACGCAGCTTCTGCAGTTTCCTCTTTACTTGCAGCTCTTTTTTACTTAGGGTAAGGGCTATATTTATACAGTAGCAGCAACTGACCTCATCTCCCTCCACACCACCTTATCCAATCAGAATCACACACACCCCAGGCACGAGCTCAGGTCAGTCACAGATAGGCCGACAGATCACGAGGAATAATCTAACTTGCCAGGCAGCTTATGCATGCAGTTTCACTGCACACGTTCAGGCAAGGCAGTAAACATGTGGGGTTCACGGGTCCTGGCAATGGGCCAGGGTGCCATCTTGGCCCATGCGGCCGCACCCTCTTCCCGCCATTTTCACTTTTGCCACTTAATACATGCTTCAGAGTATATTCACCTACCATTTTGTTCAGAATATTATGCTTGATGGTCAAGAAAGTTCTTACTCATAACAAGTAGGAATAAAACTATTTATCCAAATACCATAATCCTAACTAACAAGCTCATGTCAATGTTTAATTCTATTTGAGAAGACAGATGAAAACCTTGGAGCCATAGCTCTTAGCTTTGCAGCATTATTCTTAGCATTTAGCTTTTTCTCTGTCATGAAAACATTCATAATCAATATTGCTGACAGTGTTCCCCCAGCAGTGGATAGAAAATGTAATCTGTTCTTGATACCCAACTGAAACTGTCAGGAATTTGTAGCAATATACGTTCAAGAGGCAGCCTTGAAGTGACATTTCCTTGAGAGAACAGAAAGTAGCTTTTCTTATTTTCTATGAGCAGCTTGGCTTCTTTGTGGAGTTATCTTTTTTTAATTTAATTTAATTTTTAATTCATTTTTTACACTTCATATTCCATTCCCTGCTCCTCCCCATCCACCATCCCACTGCTCCACATCCCACACCTCCTACCTGCCCCACCCTGTCTCCATGTGGATGCCCCCAACCCACACCCCACCTGATCTCTAAACTCCCTGAGGCCTCCAATCTCTTGAGGGTTAGGTGCATCATCTCTGAATGAACACAAACCTGGAAGTCCACTACTGTATTGTGTTGGGGCCCCATTATTAGCTGGTGTATGCTGTCTGTTTGGTGGTCCAGTATTTGAAAGATCTCTGAGGTCCAGATAAATTAAGTCTGCTCGTCCTCCTACAGAATTGCCCTTCTCCTTGGCTTCTTTCAGCCTTCCCTAACTCAACAACAGCTGCTTCTGTTCATTGGTTGGGTGCAAACAACTGCATCTGACTCTTTCAGCTTCTTGTTGGGTCTTTCAGAGGGCAGTCATGATAGTTTGTGAGAGTGCCATAGTAATAGTGTCAGGTCTTGGAGCCTCCCCTTGAGCTGGATCCCACATTGGGTGAAGTCAGGGTTCCATAAGTCTTGATGTGGGTGTGTGCTTTCCATTGTGTAGGATTTTTGTCCCTGGTGAGGGAGTATAATTTGTGGTAAAATGGCTTCACAAGAGAACTGAGTATAGCTATCAAAAGTCATGTTCATCAGACCAATACACTGCAAACTGAACAAAATATTATTTCATAATATAAAAAGCAACATTTTATATAATAAAATAGAAAATACTGTGTTTTATAGTATAAACATAACAATATCAAAATAAAACATTGATTATTATATTACATATTATTTATATAATTAATCATATAAAATAATTTAAAATAAAAATAACAAAATAGATAATACCAAATATTATATTTTATAATATAAAATCCTTTTATAGGATTTTAGGATTTTAATGAAACAGCTCTATAGATGATCTTAACTTGTGCACATATATTTATTTGGGCTGGGCTTGTATGTATACACTTTATTCATGTTGGACAAGGGCTGTATATGAACCTTGCATAGTGTGAAGGAATTTTCAAGGTGAGTGATATCATTGGCTGGAGTTTCAAGCACAATTAAAGTTTCAGTTGTAATGAGAGGCATTCCAGGAATCCCAGCTACTTGCAGGGTAGGTTCTTATTTGGAAAGAGGAAGTTGAATGTGTAGGTTTGCCAAGGACTATGTGACATTCCTCAGGTAGCAGATTGGGAGTCAGGTTCCCCAAACCAAGCAGAGAAAAGGAAGTCACATTAAGAAACGAAATGGGATTTCCCCATTATGCTGAGCTCAGAGGAGCTATCCAGACATGGTAGAATGCAACCTTAAGTAGTGAGGTCTAACAACATGGTTAATCTGCAATCTAGTGTTAAGCCAACTGATATCAAATCAGCCTGGTATCTGAAATAGAAGTATCTCAAAACTCTCAGCATAGCATGAAGAATTATTGTTTTTATACCAATGGGATCCAATTTAATAATCTTTTCCTTTTTGTTTTTTGGTTTTTCGAGACAGGGTTTCTATGTAGCCCTGGCTGTCCTGGAACTCACTTTGTAGACCAGGCTGGCCTCGAACTCAGAAATTGGCCTGCCTCTGCCTCCTGAGTGCTGGCATAAAAGGCGTGCACCACCACATTTTTGATAATGATATTGCAAGTTAATTTGAAAAGAAACGGTATTCTAATAAAAGTATGATAACATTAAACTGTATTTTTCTTTCCCCTTCACACCATTGTTTCATGTACACAAAAAATAATTGATACAAAAACATAGAGTGGCATCTCTCCATCGAAATGTCAGAGAAGGGTCAGCGTTGAAGGGAATTTGTCCCTCCAAGAAGAGTTTCTTCTTTCAAACCTCTTTTTAAATATTTGAAACTTTTAAATGTAGAAACCTTTCCATAAGGGATTTATGCAAGTTAAATATCTCAGACTTATTACATAACTTGGTCAGCGGTATAGAAATATCTGTTACTCAAATAGACATTTTTAATTGACTTGTAGATGTCCTATATGGGTTCACCATTTGTGTCACAAATTTTATGTGTTCCTTTTATATCCCCTGTGCGTGGGAAAATGGAAAGGAAAATCATTTCTCTTACTTGTATATTCTTTTTGGAATAGAAAACAAATGCTGTTGTGTAAAAAGAAAGATATGCTTTTTATGACATTACTGGTGATTTAACTGTATATATTGTGGATGCATTTGAGGCGGAAACCCCAAACTCAGGCATTTAAAAATTACTTAGAAGGAGCTGTAGGTTCTCTGTTATTTCTCAGTGGCTTCAGTCATAATACTATGCTACAAGGTAAGACTATATATATATGGGTGTGTGTGTGTGTGTGTGTGTGTATTATATATATCATCATCATCATCACTTCACACACACAGTCTTAGAGAATTAGAGAATAAAATACCAAGAGGAGAAGGTTATAGAATGACTGATTTGCTTGACAGTTATGAGGGGGCTCTGTCCGAGGTCCAAGGTCTCACTCCAAACTAAGGTGGTTTTCTGGCAATCTCCAGAAACACTTGCCTTGTATTAATCATTCTCCCTTATCAGCTTATGTCTTTTTGCATGTTTGTGTTAAAAGTAATGTTTATCACCGTGTTGTTCGGTCAAAAGTCTCATATTTACTTTTTTAAATGTAGACGAGTCTCTGCCTGGTTCAGTATATCTCTCCTGTTCCAGTATGACCTCAACTGAACTTAACATATCTCTGGAGTTCTGTTCTCTAATAAAGCCACAATCTAGGAACTTGAGGTCATTATATAAAATATAATCTGGGTACATATTCCACCGCATAAAAGCATATATTTTAGCTCATAACAAACAATTTTCTTTATTCATAAACTTTGGATCCGAGTTAGAGGAATGAATCCACTCTGATTTAAACTTTCTAGAGCCATTCTCACCTGCTCTTCTGAGCGTTGTCCAGACATTCTCATATTTAAAAAGATATAAACACCCAGTGGCTATGGATGGAGAGTGAAAGCATCCTCTATTTCAATGTACAGCCATGAAGTTATTAGCACTGCACGTAAGTGATTTGTGCTGTGGAGATTATCTTGATTACTAACAGGTGCATGGGTCAGATTTTCTTTCTTCGTTGTTTGTTTATTGTACTTTTTAGAAAGCTCTGTGTATAAACAGAAAATTACTTGTGGATAAAACTCACTTTTTCTCCTATGATACCAGTTTACAGGTCAATTTAAAGTTTTCTAACCTTACTCATCACATGCTACTTTATCTACGTGAAGTCTACATGATGGTTCACACTGACTATAAAAGATGTCAGTGTGTGCTAGCATTATATCTAAAATGAACACATTAGCTAATATATTTCCAATCCAATAGTAAAAGAAATTAATTCTGCTGTTATATTAGTGCCTTATTATATGGTTTAAAATTTATATTCAATATACTTTACATGATAATCTTAGAAATGTTTTTGAGAAAATCGTAAAGGCTTGAAGCAGCAGTGTGGTACCTTTTATGTTCAAAGTGTAAAGTTGTATATTTGAGATTTAAAATGCATACATGTGTGTAGAATATATTTTAGAGAGAAAAAATAAAACAGCATATAAATGTGACTGTAAATGGATAATTTTGAAGGCAACTAACAGTTCTGGTTGCAGTTGGACACTCTCCACATTTTCCTGAGTTATAATTAACTAATTTTAACCATAATTATTTTTACCTGTGCCTTTAGGCTCTTACTTTAGGCTCTTACGTTCTTCTTCTTCTTCTTCTTCTTCTTCTTCTTCTTCTTCTTCTTCTTCTTCTTCTTCTTCTTCTTCTTCTTCTTCTTCTTCTTCCTTTACAAATATTCCAGTATGTCAATTATTTTTTTATTTGGATGGCTCCATTTTTTTGACTATGCCACATTTCCATGTAAAAAAGTTCCTTAACCTTGGTTACTTCTGACTCGAAGTGGAAACACTCAGCTCAGTATTGCTCTTATACACGTTAAGTGGCTTTTCATGGCATTTCAAGTAATCAAAATGAAAGACGTCTTGGAACTTCCAAACCACTCTTACTCATGACACTTCCACTTTTCAATGGTATGTTTTTTCTATTTAATTAAATTGCAATTGATATTTTCATACAATATTTGCTTTTAAAAATCCAAGGAAAAGCAAAACATATTCTCAACACAGACAGAAATCCCATATAAACATAAATTTGGAAACCATAACACAGAAGCTAGTGATCTGTAGATTTTTCTAAAAAGCTCAGACAAAGCATTGAGACAAAATAAAGAAACAAACAAAACACCAATGCCTTCATATTTGACTTCATATTTGTTGACCATTTACTGCTGGGCATGGGACCTTCCTGCCCTTCAGTTTGCTTTATATACCAATAAGACTCTGTTAGAGAAAAATAATCTCTCTTTTGTAACTAATTATCAAATGGAGATAGATTCTGGATTGAGAATGTGGGTAATATGCCTATTCATTTCACAGCTAGGACCTGATGAAGATCCATACAGGCACTGTAAATGTTGCCTCAGTCTTGGTGAGCTCATATGTGTATCAGCTCTGTTGTGGCTAAAATGCCTGTTTCCACGCTGTTCTGTTGAAATGTGTATCAGTTCTGTTGTGTCTAAAATGACTTGTTTCCATGCCCACTGGATCTTAAAATCTTTCTGAGCCTCAAAGAAAGGGCATTGGTGGAGACATTCTATTTTGAATGGAATGTTCCCTGATCTCTCAATCTCTTCACTTTCTCCCGCTGTAAAACTCTGTTTTTATTCCCATCTCCTGTGGGAGGAGTCTTCTCTGATGGTGGCTGATCAAGACACTGATCTATAAATATTGCAAAATATCATTTTATTTCTCTTTTCCTTTAGCAGTATAGAAGCATTTGATTTTCCCCTATCTAGACTCTGGTTCTTCACCATGCAAACAGTGTTGACCATGGGTTCCATCTCAAGGAGCAGCTCCTAAAACCAATCAGATATTGATTGGTTACTCCCACAGCTTTGTGCCACAATTGCGCCAGCATATCTTGAAAGCAGGTCATCATGGTCAATTTCAAGGTTTTTAGCTGGCTTGGTGTTTATCTTTGCCCTCTAATATATGCAGAGTGCCTTTCAGTAGCATTAACACTAATATGTCAGGATGAAATGTATTGGCAGACATTTACAAGTTTAATGAATTATGCAGATATTGTCTTCAGCAATAGAGTATTACCATGAGTTTGTGGAGAGCAACCAACAGCCTGGCCTTTACAATAACATGGGCGGTTGGGGGTTTTCATGGGACCTCTATGGCCAACAACTCAATTAGATCTAACCCATTCCTGGCCTTGAAGATGGCAACAGCTGTCTGTCTCCTCAATAATCTGGTGATTTCATTTAGATTTCTTTCATATAAGCATATATTTTAACAAGTGTCTATGGTAGTAGGTTTCTATATGACCCTTCGGGTAGTCCTCACTTTTAGCTGTTCCTCACTGGTTTCCTCTCTTAGCCTTCTCTTCCTTCATCCTTTCTATTTATGTTCCACCACAGCTCCCCCACCCTTGCCTGCATGTTATTAGCACTCAACATTGAGTTGTATTTTGACTAAAGCATGCTCTCAGTTAAATCTTACTCTGGTGTTAAAAGAAGTAATATCTCTTCCTTTAATGAATTAAGGAGGTTCTTATCTTTTATTTAATATTTTATAAATTCAGAGAAATGAGATGTGTTGAAATCACTTAGTTACATAAGGAAAAGAGTATTATCTTTTTTTCTCACTTATATGGCTAATCTCTCGTGGAACATTTTATTTCAAAACTTGGTATATCATGTATTTACTTAAAGTATATTTTATTCAATATTTTCACGTGGGATAGTTACCTCACTTTCTTCCAATATGTTTCATTCCTTGTTCCTAAGTCCTTATATATGTTACCTTTTATGTCAATAAATGTTGAAGATGTTTTGTTTTGCAGTCTGTGCTAGCTATTTTATGTCAACTAGACCCAAGCTAAAATCATCTGAGTCCAGCTCACTGCAGGTGTTGCCACCATTCATCAGGCTAGTTTGGGTGATATAAGAAAGCAGTGCTCAAGTGGTCATGTGGACAACACAATTTTTTCCATGTCTTTTTATGGTGGAGGTTAGGCCTGGGAGAACCCTGGGAAGTAATGGTTATCAGGGCACATTATGTAAAATTCCCAAATAATAAATAAAAATATTATGAAAAAATGAAATGAGGCTGAGAAAAGCCATGAGGAATAAGCCAGTAAACCACATTCCTTCCAGGCCTCTACTAAAATTCCTCTCTCCAGGTTCCTGACTTGAGTTCCTTCTGTGAACTGAGAGTTGTAAACTAAAGTCAACCCTCCCTCAATAAGTAGCTTCTGGTCATGGTATGTGGGGGGGTTTGGTCTGGTGCTGCTTGTATTCCAATGCTAAAGTTTACACCCAAGATCTGGTTGCTCCAAGATGAGCTGATCCTCACAAGTAGTAGCCTTTGTTGTGTAAACCTTGGTCTTCAATTGAAAACTATTGGGAAAACAAAACAAAAAACAAACAAACAAACAAAAAAACCCCAAAAAACAGGCAACAAGCAATTACTTGGGAGGGGGGTTAGAGAGAGGTGGAATTAAGCTACTGGGTTGTGGGGGGAGGTCACAGATAGGAACCAAAGGGAGAAAGGAGAGAAGAGGTGGGGAGAATAAGTCTGAGAGAACAGGAGGTCTCTATTAGTCGTGATGGACCAGCAACACATGTCAGAACGAAATGCCTTCCATGACTACAGAACGCTGGAACAGAGAAAACCCAGAGAATCAACAAACAGCAAATATTTGGGGAGCACATTTGGTGTAATAGCCAGACTAGCATTAGAGACTTAGTTAGGGATAATCCCCCAGTATTTGTGTAGAGCCTAATAAACAAATACCATAGCTCGAGTCTCATTTATTTGAAGCTAAATGAGGGAAAGATTAATTGCAATGTTCTAAAGCTGTGTCTTACCACAGCTGTAGAATTAGATATTCTGATCTGAATTCTCTAAAGAGGCTTGGTCTCATAACAAATGGCATTTTAAGAGAAAAAGACACCAGCCAACACAGTGTATCCATAATAGCACAGGTTAAAAAAATGGGACCATTAGCTGAGAAGAAGAAAAATGTTGGAAGTTGGACAAGTCAAGGAAATTACTTAACTTGAAACATGAACTGCCTATCCATTCTAAACTTCTGACCTCACATCTGAAAGATAAGAAAATTTCCTTGATTTGAACCATTTGAATTTAGGGTGGCTGCCAAGGTGCAGTAAGACACCAGACTTCCCTGAGAGAATAACAGGGGTACTTCAGTTCCTGACTTCACAACCAAGGTGGTTTTCCTCTATGAGGGCTAAAACTTGGCATGTTGTTTAATCTCCTCTTTGGATGAAGTAACCTCATCTGGAACATGCAATGATTTTTTTCATCAAGGTATGATAAAACAAAGATCCAACATTATTAGTAAAATGAGTTATTTAAGTGTGATGAAACATCTCAAGAGTTTAGAGTTGATTCTAATACACACAAAGAGATTATGAAGTTCACAATTAGTGATAAAATGAGTACAGGAAAGTCCAGATATTGATATTACTTGAAGTTTTTCCATGGTGCTGATATTAAGGAAAATAAACCTTGAAAATAAGACTGAAAGTCAAAGCTGCTTCTGTTCTCTGTCACTCATGCCAATGATGGGAGTCACTTGAGAATTGAGGCAATTCGGCAACAAGGACAATATTTTCTTTACTCCTGAAAGGTTAGACAAAATTTAATATTGTCTTTCACTGACATGGAGAAATTTGTTCTAGCAGTAGTTCACGGTACAATAAATATTGGGAGCCAAAAGGGATGTTTTATTCTGAATAAAGCAGAGATATCAATTTTAAGAAATATGTATACAGAATATATTTCAAAAGGGAAAACTAAACATTGAAAATAAAACATTGGTGTGTGTTGCTAATTAAATTTCAGAGGAATCATTTTGAGTTAATAATAACCTGGAATTCATAGAAATCCTTTGGGTCCAAAGATACCTAGGTTTGACTTCAGAGCAGCAGATTTTCTGGGATTTCACATGAAGCATTTATTGTCTTGTGGCTCCTCTCAAGCTCCTCCAAAACTCATAATATTTATGTTCAAATACAGAGAATTGCAACAAGAAAAGTTATAAGAAAAAATAAACATGGAGTTTGCATCTAGGCAAAAGCTGGGCATACCTTCATGTACTAGTAACCTCAGCTTTGGAGGGTAAAAACAGATGCGTCTCAGGAACTTGCATACCATGCAGAATACTACAAATGACAAGATTCAGGTTCAGTGAGAAACTGTATCTTACAAACTATGATGGACTTCTTGTTTTTCCTCTGAAATGCTCATGAGTTACATAATCACTGCTATTTAGTTCCCCTATTGGAGTCTGAGAGGAGCACTGTATTGCCTATAGTATAAAGATAACGTTTACTCAGTGCATATGGCGCTAGAATGTAAGATATGTTGTACATTGAGTGACCACTATCACCTGGGTTATTACCACCATTACTGCAGTGCTAAACACACATACCCAGAACTAATTCATCTTAACTGGACATTTGGGTTTGCTTCTGAGTTTCTCCATACATAACCTCTGGGCAATTATCTTGTGAGTGCCCGACTCGCCAGCAAGAACGATGCCACAACAGGATCCTTCCACAAACGTTTATTAGGAGAGCTTGATTGCAGAGGCGAAAAGACCCAGAGCCCAGAACTGGTGCTGCTTATATAGGCCTAGGAGAGGCGTGTCTCACACCCAGATTGGTTATGCATTCTACCTCATTTGCATGTCTCACATCTGATTGGTTATACTCTCAGTACCTCACAGAACCTCATTATCATACCTCATTTACATGTCTCTCATCTGATTGGTTATACTCTCAGTACCTCACAGAACCTCATTATCATGCCCGGGCCAGGCAGTGACTTGGCAAAAAACTTTACTGCATATGTACACATTGGTTGTTTACCCAACCTTATGCGTGGTGGCCAGCGCCACCTTGTAATGGCATATGTGGCTTCCCACACAATTACTCTCAGCTTCTAGAAACCTGGCAATTTTAGATTCTAAATAGTGTGTGATTTCCTACCCGTGACTTACTCTGTTTGGCATAATGTCATTTTTTTTTTTTTTTTACATCTGTACTGTTGGAAATGATAGGACTTAATCCTTGTGGTGGCTTCATAGTATTTGATTGTGTATTTTACTGCATTTTTATTCATTGACCTATTGATGGACTCTTAGTAGATTATGTCCATATGTTGGCATTTTGAATAAAGTTGCAAATGTACATAGAGTGAAATCTTGTAAAATAATGATTCATTTTCTATTTTACACATCAGAATGGAGATATTTAAATAACATGGTAGTGTTATGTTTAATTTTGGGTGGGAACACAGCACAAATTCTCTTACGCTTAAGTGAAGAAATTATTTATCTACTGATCAGAACATAGTTTGGGAATTGTATTTGTCTAGAGTAAATAAAATCTTCTTGATATTAATTTGTATACACTTTTCATTGTTTATGATAAGGGTTGGGATTTATATAAATAACAATAGCATATTAATAAGATCAGAGATGATTTAGTGTAAAATTAATCATGAAATGATTTGGTTGAATTTCAGAAGAAGTATTTCATTACCTTACACACATAGCATAGCTGCTAAGTGATTTTCTATATAAAAGCTGTATTTCATCTCAGCTCTTTTGCCAAGATTGCATTTACCTATTCTAAACATGTAGAAAACTGCCTCAAAATGATTTATATCATAAAAAAGCAAATTATATATAAATAACAAGACTTCAGTATAATGTTTTAATGCTAATATGCTGTTAAATATAACATTTTGTACTTTTTGTCTAAAATACAAACTTATTTATTTATTTAAATTAAATATTGTGACAGTTTTCTATTTCATTCTCATAAACTTGAAATCTTATGATATAAGCATTCAGCATTTAATGAAGATGTGTTATTTTGTTTTTGTAAAAATATTATAATGATGATGATGATGATAATAATAATAATAATGTATTTTCTGTTGTTGTGGAGCTCATAGATATATTTTTACTGACAGGGACAGAGTCCTGTCATAAAAATGTACTGACCATCTGGAAATTGACAGACATTCAGTAAAAAGTAAACCCATTTAAACATTAAGTTGTATGAAATAGATATTGATCTTTTATTATAATGTCATATATGCTCATGAGTATGTGTGTATGCATGTACCTGCACACGTGTGTTATATTAATATTGTAAACTTATTTATTAAGCCATTGCTATGATTGATAGATGCTTTTATTTTGTTGCAATAAAAATTCACATTTATCTTAGTATATTATATTCAGGATAAATTAACATCATTAAAGAAACATCAATTTGAAAAAATATAGACATAAGAAATATATATTTATAGATATATGATAAATAGATGCTTAACACGCAAAGAATAATTCTTAATATTATAAAATTCATATATGAGAAAAACTCAAATTTTGAGTGTATATCATGATTTAATAACTATGTCAGTTATTTACTCCCTTGTAACACTCTTTTTATAAAAATATTTAAGTATTACATGCAACCTCTAGGATACAGAATTCTTAAAATAAATGTTAATATCTTTAGGTTTCTATATTCATTTTGTGTTTTTATGATGTTTAAAAGACAGAAAAGAACTGGTCCTTATCAAAACACTGCTCTTTAGGAATCCTAGCTCAGCCTTCTGCTCATTGTATATTCATGTTTAAGGTCCTCTCTATAACTCTGACTGGGGTCACTTAACTGCATTGATAAGCTGATTTATATTTAAAGAATTTCAACACTTACATTTCTGTTGTGCAACATGACTAAGAATGACTTCATCAAAGTGATACTTTTCTGTACACCTGAAGAGTGAACACTGTGTTCTGGATCAATAGGTATTCTGTGAGTACTCTGACCAAATGAAAGAAGACAAAACACTAGCTAAAAGTTTCTATTATGCTGTGGGCAAGCACTAAACAGATAGATTTGTCAGCCATTAGATTAAGTGTAAAGTTCTTCTCCAAGGAAAAGGAGATGGTTCCTGATTCTCAGAGCAGTGAATCCCTTACATCCTCAAGCCACAGCTATTCCTTCCACCTCACCACAGTGAGATGGATGAAGGTAGAAAAACATGTTTGGATGAGATTCTGTTTAGTTTATGCCTCTGAAAATTCATAGGAGGAAAGATATTAAACACAAAGGCATTTACTCTCCTATTTGCCTAAACCATTTTTAACAGATTGCAAGATGTTTTAATCACATACTCTATTAGTTAATTGATTTATACTCACCCATCAAAATATTATTTCTAAATATGAAAAAGTATTATGAAAAAATTTTCCAGTAGTATTTTCTTCAAAGTGGGAGCTCATTTATTTGCCAAAAAATAAATTGAATTCTATCCTTGAAAGCACTGAGTCCATTTGACATTAAACGCATTAGGTTTGATTGGCAGCCAAACCTAGCAGGGTGTTTTCACTCATCTTTGCTGTTTAAACTGGTGAACATATGACCTCATGTGAAATGCTAAGTATTAGGACATATAAGAACTGTACTATAAAGCAAAACAACTTCAATATTTATTGCAGGTTTTTATTTATTTGTGTGTGCACATGCACATACAGTAACAATATGGAGTTCACAATACAATTTATCAAAATCATTTCTCTCTTTCCACCATATGAATCCAAGAAAGACTGAACTCAGGTTGTCAAACTTTGCAGTAAGGACAACGCACCAAGTACCATTGTATCTTAGGCCATTGTGTTGTCCCTGTGTATATAGATTATATATGGATGTATTTGTATGTGCGTGCGTGCATGGGTGAGTGCATGTGCGTGCATGTCTGTGGGTGTGGGTAAACTATTACCTTTGTAAATTCACCTTGACACATATGAAATATGCCATTTTAAAGGACTTTTATATTTTATTTTAAATGCTATCTAGCAATTATATTTCATTATATAAGAAATATATTAAACTAACATTAATGAAAATACAGTGTATCTACTCTGATATCCTTGTGGACTCATCTTCAGGGCCTATCAATTTCCTTCTGTATTCATTAAGAAAATTCTGACCAGTGATATAACTGCTCATTGCCCCTGAAGCCCTGAAGGAAAGTCATAAATTTGCTTAAATTATTAAAATAACATACAGTTCAGTGGTGTACATTTATTTAACATCCAACATCGTTGAGGGATAAGTTTGTGTCTTTTGGAATAAATCCAACCTTGAACTTCTAAAAAGAATCAATTGATTATTTTGGAGATTAAAAACTAGATATGATTTGAAGTGAAGTACAGAAATATACATGGTACATTGGGAAGACATAAAGATGTTGTGCAATAATATTGAAGTATGTACAACCAGCCTGGTGGATTGAATAACTACTAGATTCTTGTATTTCCCACTCGTACATATCAGTTGTTGACTGGGTAGACAACAGTCTGTAAAATATTCTAATAAATTCCCTCTATCTATCTATCTATCTATCTATCCATCATCTATCTGTCACCTGCCTGTTTATCTACACACACAGAGAATATGAAATATATACAATAAATAATGTGTGTGTATATATATGTATATGTGTATATATATATATATATATATATATATATATATATATATACTCTTTAAATTCTATTCCTCTTAGAAACCTGACAAGCAGCAAATAAAATTACCTGCTGTCAAAACCTGAATACCAAAATTATATCCATAAAACCCACACGGTAAAAGGAGACAACTGACTCTACCTAGATGTCCTCTGACCTCCATAATTGCCCTACAGCCATGTATTACATACTCAACAATAGTAATAAATACATGGACTAGTTAATATATGTGGACTCGTTAAAGGACACACATTTGGAGGTCAGAGGAAAACTCACATCTTGTGCATTCATGGGTGAGAATAGATCACTGGATTCCATCAAGCTAGAGTTGCTACTGTCTAGGCATTTTGATTGGGTTCATTTCTCTGTAAAGGCAGGAAAAATCTTGAACAACTCTAGTAGAAATAACTGGTAGAGCACATCAAGCAAAAGACTTTCCACAAAGTAGAGGGGAAATTCAAAAGAGGAAGCCCAGCATCTCTTGAGGGTTACAGTATTTACTGTTTGTGAATTTAGGAATTGTCTATTTGAACAAAGAGAAGATGGCTGATTGGCTCACAGCAGTTGTAGAAACATCCTGATATGACCTGTTACTTGTTGAGGAAGTTCATCAGCAGGAGAAATGAGCTTTTGTTTTAAGCTTCCAGGTTCCCGAGTCAGGTCAAGAGGGTGAGAAAGAAAGCAGTCATCTTTGAAGTTAACTATCTTTTATATATAATTTTATTTCAGTTTGACACAGCTGTAGTCATCTGAGAGGAGCATACTGCAAATTAGAAAATGTTTCCATATGATCTGGCTGTAAGAAAGATTGTATGGCATTTTCTTCATTATTGATTGATGAAGGAAGGGATAGCCCATTGTGATTGGTACCACCTGTAGGCTGTTGTCCTGGGTTCTATAACAGAGCAGAGAGAGAAAGCTAGGTAGAGCAAGCCAGTAAGTGGCATCCTACACGGTATCTACATCAGCTTCTGCATTCCTGTTGCTGTTGTGACTTTCTTCATTGATGGATTATGATGTGAAAATTAAGCCAAATAAGCCTTTTCTTGCTTTCATTTATGGTGTTTCATTACAGCAATAGCAACACAACTAGGACACACGGTCATAGTCCTGCTTTCTATTTGTCTGCTTATCGGGAAATCTGTCTAACTTCTAGTCCCTCTGAGTGAAGGATGTTGTAAGCTACTATGTACTTGCTTGGAACTGAACCTAGGTCTTCTTCAAGAGGAACATGTGCTTTTTACTGATAAGCCAATTCCCCACCACTAAATAAAATAGGCTTTAAATCTCTCCCATGTAAAATTGCATGTAACAGATCACGTGAGCACGCACCCCCCTACACACACACACATACTCACACACGCACCAGTTTCCCAAATATGTACATCCTTCAAATGGAATTAAAAAATTCTAAACCAAAACACATCAAAACTTCAAAATTACTCCAAAGTAGAATAGAAAATGGCAACAACAAAACTCAGGAATTTCTATCTGTTAATAAATAAATATAGATAGATAGATTCTCCAAAACTATATTTATAAAACCATGTGCATATATATTTGCTATAAGTAATACAATCAAACATTATTTAGTGTATTATTATCCATATGCAAATATGAAAAAATTAATATGTATATTTAATCTGAGCCCTTTTGAGGAACTATACACTAAAAGCTCTTCTGATGAAGCCCAGACTCAGACTTCAAGTCCATGAGATTCAAGGCAATAATCTGGGGAAAATGCAGCTTAGCAAAGAAGAAAACAGCTCAGGTGAAGCTTTTTTGGTGATTGTCCCTAATTGTCCTGAAAAAGCACCTAAGAAGAAATGAGAATTGGATGTAAAGTGGAGTTGCTCATATGGAAGGAAAGAGAAAGAGATGTAAAGGGAGGGAGGAAGCGGGGAGAATGCATGTTCTACTTGATTTTGCATGATGTTACAGTTGGGGTATAGTGGATGTGATAGTTTGAAGTGAAATGTCTCCCATGGGTTCATGATTTTACACAGTTAGTTCATAGCTGATGACGTTGTTTTGGGGATGGAAAGTCAGAAGCAGAGTGAGTAGGTGGAGGAGGGATGATGAAGAATGGGGACTAATCTTTGAAGATTCCAACGCTGACAGATTGAGGAGTACACCTCTCTGTCTTATCCCCTGTCTTATCCTGTAGGAATGCTTCAAACTCCCACTACTGTACACTGAGCCACTCCACCTGCCAGGCAGTGCATTCTCTGTATCCCAATTTCTTTCTATTATGATAATGAAATCAACTTAGGAAAGGAAAATATTTATTTGTCTTATACTTCCAGATCATAGTATATCATTAAGGAAACTCAAAGCATGAAGTTAAGCAAGAACTTGAAAGAAAATAAATAAAAGAATTGAGGAACACTACTGGCTTCTGACCTCATCCCATGCATGTTCTTGTGTATCTATCATATACAGGTCAAATCCATCCAAGGGAGTGATGCTGCCCACACTGGGCTGTGTCCTCTTACTTCAGTTAATAATCATGTTGATCATTCACAAATAGCCTGCAAGTCAATGTGGTGTGGTGAAGGCCTCCTTTGAGACTCCTTTCTCAGATAACTCTAGAGTGTCAAATTGACAGTAAGTACTAATTAAGAAAATAACTATGATAGATTGAAACCTGAGGCAAAATCCAGGCTGTTTGAAGCTGTTTCTGTCAGGCATTTTGTTGCCATTATAAGAAATATCACTAATAAAATTAGTAAAGACACATGGGACCACTTTGTGGTTATTCTTCAAACTGTATAAATCTAAAAGCATCTTGCGTAACACATTAGTTAAATAAGTAATTTGGAATATAATAAAATATATTTTGATCAGGTATAACTTGGTATAAAATAAAATATATTTGATGATAACATAATAAAATATGTTATGATCATAAGAAAGAGAATTTATTGGATACCTTTCAAATATAAACAGGAAGTCCAGTTAGGCATAGGTCACACTACAGTGTAGGTCTAGATAGATTTGTTCTTATTGGGATCTTGTACACATGTTCATCTTCACTTAGTTATATTTCTATTGTCTTTGAAGCTCAGTACAGAGGCAACATTCTTGACAAAGAATAGCCACGAAATGAAATGTCTTTGTTGCCCTGATTTGATGATTTCATCAACAGAATATTGAGATTATCTATATTTCCAGATTTCATTTGATATAATAGTGACATCACATGGTCCTTTAGTTTAGTGCTTGAGAGGAGTTGATATACTCAGATTGGAGTGTGAACCTCCAAATTTGTATACTCTCACAATAGAGAACAGGACAGAATTAGGAGGTAGTTTTATTTTTGGTGACTAAAACATGAGGGTAGAGCCCACATGGATGGGACCTTGACCTTTTAATGAAGAGAGTTTGTTATGTTCCAGTGCTCTATCACAGGAGAATACAACATCCCTGTGCTCAGGAGGCAGTGATATTTTCAACACCACCTTGAAAGCAGATACTAAGCTGTGATCAGACAGGAACATTGGCAAAAAAAAAAAAAAAAATCATTTTAGACTTTGCGACTTTGCATCACACAGAACTGTGAGAGTTAAACTCTGTTTGTTATAAATTATGCAAGCTCTGGTATTTTGGTATCAAAAGAAGGACAGAAAAATTAGGGTTTCCTTGATTTTTAATTCCTGATAGAACTATGACCTAACAAGTAGGAAAGCAGGGGTCAATGGAGCCAAACAAACACAGCAAAAGAAGAAAATTGCTGAGGAAGTCTTGGAAAAGTGCCCAGAAAGCACAGATGTAAAGTTTTCCAAAGGAGTGAATGTGTTTTCTTATATTTTCATAGTTTTATACAGCGTATTTCATGGTATAAGTTTGTTTCTTTCATGATACCTTTATTTTTTGTTTGCTTATTTGTTTTTTTCAGTACCCTAAGATATGATAGTGTAGATATAAAGACTTTAGAACACTTAGGATGAATAACTCAGTAAATATTTAACATTCTAAAACGGAAAATTTTAGGGAAATAGAAATGTGAAAAAAAAAATAAACTGACTAAATTTTGGGGGGTTTCTTAATCAAATGTCTTTAATAAATCTAATCATATCTCCATAATGAATTTGCACAAATCAAGATTTCTTTACCAAAATAGTACATATTATTTTTATAAGAAAGTATGCTTCCCAGTTATACAATCTGGTTCTTCTGATTATTGCGTGCATTGTTTTAAAGCTTACTTACAACTGTGCAAAAAGAGCCCTAGATGCTGCCCTGACTGCCTGGTGAAGGTGGTGAACAACACTACCATGAGCAAATATGTGATGGAAAAATGGTTAATAAAAAAGGAAATGAAGGGAAGGGGAGGGGAGGGGAGGGGAGGGGAGGGGAGGGGAGGGGAGGGGAGGGGAGAGGAGAGGAGAGGAGAGGAGAGGAGAGGAGAGGAGAGGAGAGGAGAGGAGAGGAGAGGAGAAGAGGAGAAGAGAAGAGAAGAAAGAAGAGAAGGAGAAGAGAAGAGAAGAGAAGAGAAGAGAAGAGAAGAGAAGAAAAGAAAAGAGAACAGAAAAGAGAAAAGAAAAGAAAAGAAAAGAAAAGAAAAGAAAAGAAAAGAAAAGAAAAGAAAAGACCCTAATATAGCTGTCTCTTGTGAGATTATGCCAGGGCCTAGCAAACACATAAGTGGATGCTCACAGTTAGCTATTGGATGGATCACAGGACCCCCAATGGAGGAGCTAGAGAAAGTACCCAAGAAGCTAAAGAGATCTGCAACCCTATAGGTGCAACAACATTATGAACTAACCAGAACCCCGGAGCTTGTGTCTCTAGCTGCATATGTATCAAAAGATGGCCTAATCGGCCATCACTGGAAAGAGAGGCCCATTAGACATGCAAACTTTATATGGCCCAGTAGAGGGGAATGCCAGGGCCAAAAAGTGGGAGTAGATGGGTAGGGGAGTGGGGAGAGAGGGTATGGGAACTTTTGGGATAGCATTGGAAATGTAATTGAGGAAAATACCTAATAAAAATATTTAAAAAAAGAAAAGAAAGAAAAGAAAAGAAAAGAAAAGGAAAGGAAAGGAAAGGAAAGGAAAGGAAAGGAAAGGAAAGGAAAGGAAAGGAAAGGAAAGGAAAGGAAAGAAAAGAAAAGAAAGAAAAGAAAAGAAAAGAAAAGAAAAGAAAAGAAAAGAAAAGAAAAGAAAAGAAAAGAAAAGAAAAGAAAAGAAAAGAAAAGAAAAGAAAAGAAAATGTAAAACATAGCCTAGGGTCAGTACAGTTATAAGGTGCAGCAGCCTGAAGCTTATGCAACCAGACTCAGTACCCAGCCAAGAGATTGTGCTAGCTCTGGACAAGGATGAAGGTCTGAAATGAGGTTCACTGTATAGATTGTACCTCCTTGATGGACTACCATAGTCTGTGATGCCACTGGATGTTATTTTGGTGTCTGTGGTCTAGGTTGCTGCCCCAGGCCCCCAGGAAGCCTGAGATCAATATGGATATATGCAATCTGTTCTGCTGACTGATACCTTAATGTTATCCTCAGGCATTTCTGTCTCAGGGGAGGAGGGGAGCTGGGTACTTGGATGTGAGTAGCATGCAAGGCCCCAGGTAAAGGCCAGTGATAAAAATAAAGTGCCTAAATATTTTTGTGATTTCCTAATCAAATATCTTTAATACATTTAATCATATCCCCATAATGAATTTGCACAAATCAGGATTTCTTTACCAAAATAGTGCATATTATTTTTATTATAAAGTATGCTTCCTAGCTAACCTAGTTGAACCCTGGTGCTTACAAGCAGTGTTCCCTGGTGAGCTCAGAGGCTATATTGATTGATGTCTGTGGCCCTTGTTAACACTGAAGAGAAGCAACAATCTATAGTCTGGGCTACCTACTAGAGTCACTTTGATATCCATGGCAGTCCCCTTGCCAGTGTTGAGGTGCACACTGGAGAGCTAGCCCTGCTGCTTGATGCCTGCCACTGGCTCTCCACAGTTGATGACTTCTGGTAGAAGTTCAGAAGGAGAAAAACTCACTCTCCCTACTAGGAGTTCCATGCCTCTGTGACTATATGGACACCACTAAATGAACTCTTTTCCTTATATTTTTCTGAGATGGGGAGGTGGGTCACAGGGGAGGGGGGAAAACATGGGAGGAGTGTGTAGTAAGGATGTATTATTTGAGATTCCCAAACAAACAATGAAAAAAGGGTGGGGACTAGAACACAGGATTTTGACTACTTTTCCTTGAAAAAAAAAAAAAATGAGAAGTGCTTGAGAAATGTTTCCTATGATTTAAACTATATACCGTGTATATACAGGTATTGAAGCACGGCATGATCGGTCAGCATTACACAGGAATTTCATTATTTATCTGTTAAAATAAATTAATAAAACTACAGCCATGGAATAAGACTTAGATGTAATCAATCCAAATCCTATGTTGTTAAATGAAATTTTGTCCTTTCTCTGACAGTCAATCTTCTAAGTGTTTTGGTCCAAATTATTTGACAGTTTCATTATGTTCAATTTTCTTTTTTTCTTTCTGACAAACAGAATTTTCACAGCTTTATTTCTCAGTGGAATGGCTACATGCACAATTTTAACCACTTTTCTGAATAAATTTTACCTAAACTTACTAGAATAAATTACAGGTGGCACAATTTTGAATGCTATCCTTTGGCTAAAATGTTTGGGAGGCAATTGCTGTTTTAGAAAATAGCATGCTAGTCCCCACATGCATAGACTTGTTCAAATTTATTGTACATATTGGCCAGTGGCTAATATACTAAAGAAGCCATTGAATGACAAGGACAGCAACAACTAAATCTCTGTAACTGGGTTTCAAGGAAAGAGACACATTTGATTAGAAATGTCACTCTGCTTTGTCACCTTTATCATTTCTGTGGCAAAATACCAGACAGACATATGTTTAATCACAGGTCATCTTTGGCTCATGGTAAAGGGAGGAGGTGGTCTTTATTGCTATGATAGTATCATCATTGGATCGCTGTCCCTGGTGTAGGATCTTGGAGCAGAGTTTATTATATTTTAGGGGATTTGGGATAAGAAAGTACCATGACTAAAGCCAAATATGTTCAAGTCAGAAGTGAGTCTCAATTTCAAGTTCTATCACTAATGAATTATAACTGCCTGGTGGGTGCAAGGCTCTAAAACTTCCCCAAAGATGTTCTACATCCCAACCGTAGAGTCCTCAGAGCTCACTGATCATCACTTTCCATGCATGATTTAGAAAGTTTTCACTCTTTAGGATGATCATTAAAATTCTGAGCCATAAAGGACTAGGAAAATTCTTTCATTTTTCCTCTTTTAATTTCAATAACACACACAAATAGGTGAACTGTCCAAGGCCAATGTATGGGTTGTGTATCTCCCATAGACCTATAAATTGGCTTCATTACAGGAAATAAACAGAATTTCTAAATTAATAAAAGATGTGGAAACAAGTGTCATTATTTGTTTTTGCCAAGTTCAAAAGTAGTTCTCTTTTATGTCAAAATGCATCAAATTTGAGAAGGACCTCCATAGTTGGCACCTGTTAATCATCTCAGAGTTAATAGGATAGCAAAGGCAGAAAGGGACGTTTTCAGGCTAAGATAATTTTTTTGGATTCCTGTCCAAGGGGATAATTAGACAGAAAAACGAAACTGTAACAATGATTAAAAGTAAGATTTCCTGTTAAACAGCTCTAAGGAACAGTTGGACACATTCCTGAAAAGACTTAAGGCTAAAAAAAATAGTCAATCCCTTAAAATTGCTATAAAGATCTCCATAATTTAAAATAATATTGAAAATCTGGGCATATTTTCTTTTTGGCACCAAGTTTCATAGTTAGCTGCCTGCCTGTTGAATACTTGTCCTCCAAAATCAATCCTTGATGTGTATCCTGTAAGTACTGGCAACTGGAAGCTACAATTACTGGGTGGTTATTTGCATTGCAAATACCAGACCCTAGCTCAAAGCTGCTTGGCTCTGGCATATGCCAAGCAGGTGAATTTTGAACCCTCAACATATAGTATAGCCAACATTCATTTCACAATTATTTCTGAACATATTAATTTTCTCTCAGTGTCATTTGTCATGGTTATCCCTGACATAAAAAGGCTCAGTGTAGTCATAGAGACACTCTACAATTGAGTCAGCAGTTACCTTCCTTCTTTACAAGTTAGATTTCCAAGAACAAAGCAATCTACTGTAAAATAATCAATACTATGTAATTTTAAATAGATTTTTAAAAACAAAAATAGACTTTGTACACTACCCTCTATGACCTTTTTGACCTGTCATTTGGTCATTACTTTCCAGTATTATCAGTGACTTACTGATCAAAGTGTTCTATGATCTTTTCCCTATTAGTATTTGTCTTAATTACGGTTCTATTCCTATGAAGAGACACCATGCGCACAGAAACTCTTATAAAGAAACATTTTACTCATCACTGGTGATGGGTTAGTTTCAGAGGTCATGCATGGCAAGAAACATGGCTGCAGGGAGGTAGCCATAATTCTGGAGAAGGAGCTGAAAATTCTGTATCTGGATCCTCAGGCAGCAGAAGACTGTGACACCAGGTCTCTCCTGAGCATAGGAGACCTCAAAGATCCACCCACAAAGACACTCTTTCTCCATCTTCTGGAGCAGTTTCTTGAATAGCTCTCTGAGTTTTGTATCCTGTGAAGGAAAAATCCTGATTGAATTTGTTCCAGCTCAATGATATGAAGTATGAAGAGTTCCTGGATAATTCCAGGCACATTTGAGTGTGGCTCAGAATTCATAGAGAAAAGTCTGGATGTTTGTTTGTTTTTGTTTTTGTTTCTAATGTTTTACAAAAAAAAAAACTATTTACTTCATGGATTGATAATAAAGACTTTAGTGGTTAAGCATTGAATATATTTCTACGTATATGTACAATCATTAATATATACCTGAATATATGTATGTGTGTGTTTATAAATAATGGATATGGCAACATGTTTTAAAATTCACTTAGCAAATACAACTTGCCTTAAAAAAGTTACAATTTGTTTGGATATGGAAGTTTGGATTGGAAATGATATGAAAATCCCTCCTATTGGTGGACAAACATAGGAGATAAAATGTAATTTATTTGCTTTGCTGCTGCAACCAGCCACATCCACAGCAAAAAGCATTGCTTGAAGAACACAATCTAATTAAAATGCCTGAAGAATGAGTGTGTGTCCACAAATTAATCACTTGATTTTTTTCTTATATAGAATTTCTGATACACAAACATTACATGCTCCAGATCAAAATGAAATAAACAGCCCAGCTGTACAGCTGGGAAATCCAGTATCGTGGGTTTTATTAATAAATGGCATGCTGTTGTGCTTCTATCAGGAATGCAAGGAGATAGGGAAACAGATTAATGATGAATGATGATTTTAAAAGTAAAAAAAATACAATGAAGCAAGCTATGTAAGCTAGATAAAGGATGCTTCTCAATCCTCCCTGGCAACAGTCATCATTTTCCAGTGAACGTGTCTGACTTTTTCCACCCAAGCATTCCGTATCTGGCATTGTAAATCGTTATTTCACATCACTTCCTTCACTGTGATATACAAATTTCAGACTCCAGCTTGTAGAGCGCTGACATTTATTTGGTGAGATTTATATTCATCTTAAAAAGCATAGCTGTCAACATATGAGAATCATTTTGACTTTACACCTGGTTTGAGAGTCTGTGTCTTTTTTTTTTCCTTTTAATAAAAAAAGCCCAGAGCAAGCTAAGAAATCTAACATTTTGTCAGCATGAATTCATCATTTTTTTCTGTTTCTTCTTAACTCATTGTTGGTTTGTTAAAAGTTATATCTGTGTGTGTTTGCCTCACTATATCTGAATATGTTTGTATAGGAGTGATGTATGTATTTATGTGTGCACATGTGTATATATATACACATTTGTGCATTAATATATATTTGTGTTTCTCTGTATATATCTGTTCATATATGTGGGTATGTAATTCCACATATATATGTGTTTGTGCATATGAATGTATTACATCTATGTGTGTTCATGATTGTGTACATGTTTTTATTTTGTAGTGATTTTATTATGCTTGGCTCATGAGATGTGGCCTTGTTAAAATAGGTGGGGTCTTGTTGGAGGAAATGTGTCCTTGTGTAGGCAGACTTTTAGGGTTCCTAGTGCTCAAGCTCTACCCTGTATGGAAGAATTAGTCTTCTCCTGGCTGCCTTCAAATCAAGATGTAGAAATCTTGGCTCCTTCTCTTGCAATGTGTCTGCCTGGACACTGGTGTGCTTCCTGCCATGACTATAATGGATGGAAACTCTAAAACTGTAAGATAGCTCCAATTAAGTGTGTGTGTGTGTGTGTGTGTGTGAGAGAGAGAGAGAGAGAGAGAGAGAGAGAGAGAGAGAGAGAGAGAGAGAGAGAGAGAGAGAATTTGAGACCACGAAAGGCAGCCTGTGTTCTGGTCTCTGTAGACCCAGTAGAAAACTCTACAAGGGAAAGAACTGTGAGCTAAGTTCCCAGACACAAGTGACTGACAACACAGAGCCCCCAATTCCATAATCCTGTGACTACCAGTCACATAGACAATGTTCCAAGCTCCTGGCATTCTGGCTAGACTCCACCTTCACAGTTACCTGACAATAGACAGGTATGTTCCTCCCCACAGTTACCCTGCAACAGCTAGGTAGCCCAGCCTACTATAAAAGGGGCTGCTTGTCCCCTCCTCTCTTAAGCTCTTGTTCTCCCTTCCCCCATCTCCCTTCTCCCTCTCCCTTCCCCCATCTGTCCACATGGTCATTGCCGGGTTTTTTTTCTCTCTCTCCCTCCCTCCCTCTCTCTCTCTCTTTCTACAATAAAGCTCTAAAACCACAGACCATCTCTGCTCATCAAGACCCGCTGTGTTAGAACAATGGAATAGGACACATCTAATTATCTCCCCCAGGAAGGACTATTGGTGTTTCCAGCCACCTGACCAGACCAAAGACTCTTGCCTGTGTGGAAACCACCCAGCATCTCTCCCTTGAACCCGGGAGCAGACCAAGCCGCCCCTGGGGCCTCCACCCATTCTCAACTCTTCCATAGTGTCCAGAGACATCCTGTGATGCCTAAGGGCTAGAACCTGACATCTCTGGCCTCTGTGATGCCCAGAAACCTGGGACTGCTCCCTCTCCACCCCTCCATGGTCTGGGGTTCCATAGATTCCCATAGCAAGAAGCCCACACAAGCCACATGGAGAGTGCACAGCAGCCCCCGTGCATCTGCCTGCCCAGAGCCCTGGAGCTCTAGTGGGACAAAGTTTCCCACCCCACCCCCTTTTATTTCCCCATGCTTCCTACCCAACATGTGTCAGGATCTGAGTGAATTGGGAATAGGTGAACATGTGAGAATGAAATTAGTGAAAGAAAATATGTTCAAATGATATGCTCTTATAGGCAATTAAATTTAAATATATTGATAAAAACCAGGTAAAATTGTCAAATGCCATATGAAAATAAAGACATCCATCATAAGTAATAAATAGAACAAAATTATTTTTATGTATATTATATTCTGAACAGAGTGCCTGATGATTTTGGCAAATTGACCTAATGGATGATTTGTTCATGTTCAACGTGTACAAAGATCTTTTTTTCCCCTCTTGCAATTTTGTTAAGGAAATCAGGCTGATTCATTATTCATTTATATATTTGAAGTGTCTGATTGACTGGTATTCAATAGCAATCTGGTAAAGATAAAATGAAACCACTACATGTATTAATAACTTTTCAGTTGATGTGATAAAACACAGACCATAAGCAACTCAGAAAGGAAAGCCTTTATTGTCTCTGACTTCACTATCACATGGTATCTCCGAGGGGAGTAAAAGCAGGTATCTGTAAGCAGAAGCTGTAGAAGAGACAAAGAAGAAACTATATTTACTGGTTTCCTGGGGATGCTATCATCCACCGAGGGCTGGGCTATCCCATATCAACACAGAATATTTCCTAGGCCATTCTGAGTGATTCTAGGCAATTCTTCAACTGATGTTACTTGTGGAGTCTTAATAGTGATACATATATTAAAAATATTGAATTAATATATTCAAAAACATGTTATAAAATACATATTTTATATAATGTATATCTGGCTGCAAGGTGTTCCTAAGAAGGGAAAATATGTGAGGTGGATGTAAATATATGTACTTCCTATTTAATTTTTCTTCTAAAATAAACCTGCTCAAAATGTAACAACTATTAATAGTAAAAGAAAAAGCATTGTTTTATGGCAATAATAGACTATGTTCACAAACTTCAAGTTGTCTTTTTCACTTGCCTTTGTTATCTCAAGTGGATCAAGTGACACAGTTCTCCTTAGGATGAGCTTCCTAGATATTCAAATGGTTATGTAGTGAATGAGGGAGTTTCTGTCTGTCTGTCTGTCTGTCTGTCTGTCTGTCTGTGAAGACACTGAGAGTGCTTGTCTTTCATGTGGTAGGTTATGATATTCATACTGATAATGGATGAAACAGATTTTAACTACCAGGACCTGAAAGAATTATGCTTTGCTTTGCTCTGTTTTGCTTTGTTGTTGCTCTTGCCTGTTGCTTTCATTTTTACTTAACTGCCAGCATTAGAAGTGTAGTAGCAAATTAGATTTTAAGAAGCAGGAAGTTGTTCATAACACAAACTCACACCTTCAAAAGAAAACACAGTCTACATGGAAGTAGAGAAATTTTCATTAGAGAGAAAAATATATTAGGATTCTAATTAATTATAACTACTCCAGAAACATCTGGGTTGTAGCAAACACAAATTCTGAGAATTATTTATTTTTGGTATGTTAATTGAGTAATACACTATTATATTCTTTATAGAGAACCAAATACTTTATAAGTAAGATAAAACATACTGAATAGTACTCGTTTTTCTACCAGCTATAAATAAACAAACACCATAGTGAACCAAACATTTATAGTAAAAAATATACATATGATTTATGTACATACATTTCTATACCAACTTATATAGCAAATATAACAATTGTGATGCTAACTACACAGAGCTTCTGAATTAGCAAAGTATTTAAGTCATATGTAATTGACATTTTTAAATGTAGAAGGGTCTTATAGGTAATTGTTGACAGATTTGTATTACATGTAAATTTTGGTGTGATATATTGAGATAAATTAACAATATAGTGTTATGTATTTTCTGTACATGTATTATAAGAGTAGTTTAGAATTCTCTTATTTGAAGTTTTGTATCTAGATCATGCCATTGGAAACCCACTCAAATTTCATTGCTTCCTCCCCCTCTTCCTCCTCCTTTGCCTTTTTAAAAAAATTTATTATGCTTACTATTCATGCTAAGTCATTGGTTCTCTTTACTCTCTGTAACTCGGCTTACATTTACTTAGAACAGAGTTAGTTATATCTTGTGGGAAGCAGAAGGATGACTGGATGAAATATTGAAAAATCACAAAATAGTCACGGGAGGAAATATGGGGACAAAGTGTAGAACAGAGACTGAATGAAGGAAAGGTCATCCAGAGAATGCCCTACATGGGGATCCATCCCATATACAGACACCAAACCCAGACACTATTGCAGATGCCAAGAAGTGCTTGCTAACAGAAGTCTGATATAGCTGTCTCCTGTTGCCAGATTCTGACCAAATACAGATACAGATGCTCACAGCCAACTCAGGAGTTAGAGAAAAGACTGAAGGAGCTGAAGGGGTTTGCAACACCATAAACCACCAACCAAAGAGTACATATGGAGGGACCCATGGATCCAGCCACATATGTAGCAGAGGATGGCCTTGTCCGGCATCAATGGGAGGAGAGGCCCTTGATCCTGTGAAGGATCGATGCCCCATTGCAGGAGAGTGCCAGGGTGGGAAGGCAGGAGTGCATAGAAGGGTGGGGAAGCACCCTCATAGAAGCAGGGAGAGGGGGATGAAATAGGGTATTTCTGAAGGTGGAACAGGGAAAGGGGATAACATTTGAAATGTAAATTTTAAAAAATCCAATAAAAAATAGAAAAAAAAAAAAAAACATTTCACACCTTCCCAATGAGTACCATGACCATTTTTCTCAATGGTTAATATGTACTTTTTTTTCTTTATAGTTACATACCATCTTCCCATGATTAATCGGAAGCACAGAGGGGAGAGATAGGTACTGTCCAAGTGCCTTCAAATGACAAGTGGATTTCTTGTCGAGTAGTACCTATATACCTACAAGAGAACCTGGCAGAAACAGCAGCCCACTAAGAGGCCAAGCAGCCTGTCTTCGTGCTTGCTTGCCTTCCTTCCTTCCTTTCTCCCTCCCTCCCTCTCTTTCTTCATTCCTTCTGCAATTTCTTTGTTTGTTTTGCTATTAAAACTAAAGGCTCATATTAGGAAACTATAAATTAGAATCTAAATTTTAAAAAAAATATCCATGAAAAAAATGTTTAAGTTATGGTGAAAAGTAAAGTGGTATACTTCATAGCAGTACAGCATTTCCACAGAGAAATCTACAACAGTGGCAATTCACAAAAATGACAGCTCTTCCTTGATATGATTTTAAAAGATATCTTTAAATTTTCTCTATACTTCATAAAAATTCCCACTAAAAGCTACCATAGAACAGATGGTTTACAGAAGCCAACGAGCTTCCTTTTTTTTTTATTTGAATAAAAAGAATAAATGATAAAGGTTGTCAAAAATAAGTAGAACGAAATATTTATTACAAATTCATGCAGTTTGGGATACAAAGTAAATTCTAGGTCTCATATGATTACTAAAAGCTTTAAGGAAATCCAAAGATTTCAAAGCTTTGGATTGTTTTGTAATTATCTTCACTCTTTCATGCTGACTTGATCTGTGTGTGAAGATGAATTACAAGAGAAAATCATGTCTCTTGGAGAGGGAGCTCAGGGGAGGAAGGCCTTCCCAAATTTGGATCCAAGAGTTTGTATAGGCTGGTCAAAGAGGGACTAGCCTTTTTATCTAACAAAATGACAAGGAATTGAAAAAGAGGCTCCTGGTCTTACCTTGGAATATTCAATTGATCTTGATCCTTTCTTTGATCCTTTCTTGAAGAGGAGACTTGGAAGTTCTCTTAACTTTTGCTGCTATCTAGTATGATGAGGAAGGTTAGGGACTGTTTTTTGTCCAGATTCATAGCCTCATCAATTAAGAATATGTAGCTTAACTAAGAAAACTAGCAAGCAAATGAAGTATTCAGAGAAAGAATCAAAGGTATGTAAGTGGTGAGCTGCATGGAGAAATATGAATGGGGACCTCACTGGGAAAGGCTGGAATGCCTGGGTAAGGGTTAAGAGGCTGTGCATTCAGGGAAGGTTCCAGGTCAAAGCTACTTGATTGTCATCTCCATTTTTTAAACTCGGTAATAGGTATTGAGGTTGTACCAAAATTAGAATATCCAAAACTGAATAGTCAGGAGTTGAAGTAGGGAGCAATGGATTCAACTTCTCTTTTACTTTTTGCTTATTGGTTGAATATTGCCTTTTTGAATACTTATAATGCTTGTCAGGTAAAGGTTTAAAATAGTTCTACATGGTTCTTGCTGTCACTGATTTTAAAGATCTAGAAAGACAACAAGGGGCAGAATATTTCCCCATGTGACAAGACAAGGGGGCTTGGTAGAGGAGCACAATAAGAGCAAGATAAAAGCTTAACAATAAAGCTGACCATAGTTTAATTTCTTGGTAAATAACTGTTTAGACTGAGAGCAGGGAACCTATGTAAAATTACAAACATTGTAGAAAGCAATAGTATGTGAAAAAGAGGGTAAAGAAAAAGGAATGATGACTATGTATAAAAATCTACTGATATTTTCTTATTTTAAGTCATATCATGGGTTAAGGAGATGGTTTAATCGGGGCACTTTGATATTGAGTTTGGTGATGACTGAGACTTATAATTCCAACTCCAGGTGATTCAATGCATTCTACTGGTCTCTATAAAAATCCAGAAATCTGTGGAATATATAGATAACACATATGTAGATACAGACCATGAAATAGACACAGATATAATAAAAGAAACAGACACACAGACATATACACAGACACACAGAGACATACACAGACACACAAACAAACAGGCAGAGACCACATGCACACACACACACTCACACACACACACAAAGACACACATAGACACAGCCATATACAAACACAGACACAAACACAGGCACACATACAGAAACACAAGCACACAGACACACAAAGACACAAACATATACACAGACTGACAAAGGCACAGACATAGACAGACATATACACATAAATAAATAAATGCATAAAATTTAAAACATTAAGTCATATCGTTATATATTTATATATCTATGATATATATATATAAAGGAGATATATAAAGGAGATGTGTGTGTGTGTGTGTAAATGTACATATGCGAGTGTAAATGCCAGGTTATGTGTTCTATAGAAAATATGTGGAGGTCAAAGAACAACTTCTTGGAGCTAGTTCTTGCTTTTTTCTTTGTTTAAGAAATGTTCTTGGACCTGGAGGGCATCATCCTGAGTGAGGTAACACAATCACAAAAGAACTCAAATGATATGTACTCACTGATAAGTGGATATTAGCCCAGAAACTTAGTATAGCGAGATATAAGATACAATTTGCAAAACACATGAAACTGAAGAAGAACGAAGACCAAAGTGTGGACACTTTGCCCCTTCTTAGAATTGGAAACAATCACCCATGGAAGGAGTTACAGAGACAATGTTTGGAGCTGAGACAAAGGATGGACCATCTAGAGACTGCCATTTCGAGGGATCCATCCCATAATTAGCCTCCAAACGATGACACCGTTGCATACACTAGCAAGAGTTTGCTGAAAGGACCCTGATATAGCTGTCTCTTGTGAAATTAGGCCGGGGCCTAGCAAACACATAAGTGGATGCTCACAGTCAGCTATTGGATGGATCACAGGGCCCCCAATGGAGGAGCTAGAGAAAGTATTCAAGGAGCTAAAGAGATCTGCAACCCTGTAGGTGCAACATTATGAACTAACCAGTACCCTAGAGCTCTTGACTCTAGCTGCATATGTATCAAAAGATGGCCTAGTCGGCCATCACTGGAAAGAGAGGCCCATTGGACATGCAAACTTTATATGCCCCAGTACAGGGGAACGCCAGGGCCAAAAAATGGGAATGGGTGGGTAGGGAAGTGGGGGCGGGGGGTATGGGGGACTTTTGGGATAGCATTGGAAATGTAATTGAGGAAAATACATAATAAAAAATATTTTAAAAAAATAATAATAAAAAAAATAAAGAGAAGAAAAAAATTTTTTTTCTCACCAAAAAAAAAACAAAAAAAAAAAAAATAAAAGAAAGAAAGAAAGAAATGTTCTCATTGAAACTTGTAGAGGGGAAAGTGGGGAAGAACCTCAAAGATATGGGCACAGGGGAAAAATTCCTGAACAGAACAGCAATGGCTTGTGCTGTAAATCAACAATCCACAAATGGGACCTCATAAAATTGCAAAGCTTCTGTAAGGCAAAGAACACTGTCAGTAAGACAAAAAGGCCACCAACAGATTCAGAAAAGATCTTTACCAATCCAAAATTTGATAGGGGACTAATATGCAATATATATATCAAGAAATTGGATTCCAGAAAACCAAATAACCCTATTTAAAATGGGGTACAGATCTAAACAAAGAATTCTCAACTGAAAATACCAAATGGCTGAGAAGCACCTGAAAAAAAAAATGCTCAATGTCCTTAATCATCAGAGAAATGCAAATCAAAACAACCCTGAGATTCCACCTCACACCACCCAGAATGGCTAAGATCAAAAATTCTGTTGACAGCAGATGCTGGCGAGGATGTGGAGAAAGAGGAACACTCTTCCTTTGCTGGTGGGATTACAAACTGGTACAAGCACTCTGGAAATCAGTCTGGCGATTCCACAGAAAACTGGACATAGTACTACCAGAATATCCAGCAATACCACTCCTGGGCATATACCTAGGAGCTATTCCAAGTTGTAATAAGGACACATGCTCCACTATGTTCATACCAGCCTTATTTATAGTAGCCAGAAACTGGAAAGTACCCAGATGTCCCTATGGATACAAAAAATGTGGTACATTTACATAATGGAGTACTACTCAGCTATTAAAAACAATGAATTTATGAAATTCTTAGGCAAATGTATGGATCTGGAGGATATCATCCTGTGTGTTAACCTAATCACAAAAGAACACACCTGATATGCACTCACTGATAAGTGGATATTAGCCCAGAAATTAGAATACCCTAGATGCAATTTGCAAAACACATGAAACTCTTAGAATGAGGAACAAAATACCCATGGAAGGAGTTACAAAGATAAAGTTTGGAGCTGAGACTGAAGGAAGGACCATCCAGAGACTGCCCCACCTGGGGATCCATCCCATATACAACAACCAAACCCAGACACTATTGCATATGCCAGAAAGATTTTGCTGACAGGACCCTGATATAGCTGTCTCTTGTGAGGCTATGCCAGTGCCTGGTCAGTACAGAAGTGGATGCTCACAGTCAGCTATTGGATAGAACACAGGGTCCCCAAAGAAGGAGATAGAGAAAGTGCCCAAGGAGATGAAGGGGTCTGCTGCTTTGTAGGAGAAACAACAATATGAACTAACCAGTACACCCAGAGCTCGTGTCTCTAGCTGCATATGCAGCAGAAGATGGCCTAGTAGGCCATCAGTGGGAGGAGAGGCCCTTGGTCTTGAGAAGATTCTAGGCTCCAGTACAGGGGAATGCTAGGGCCAGGAAGTGGGAGTGGGTGGGTTAGGGAGCAGGGGGAGGGAGGAGGGTATAGGGGATTTTCAGACAGGAAACCAGGAAAGGGGATAACATTTGAAATGTAAATGAAGAAAACATCTAATTAAAAAAAAAAGCAAAAAGGAAGGGACACAAATGCTTAGTCAAAATAATAGCCAGGGCCAAGAAGTGGGAGTGAGGGGTAGGGTAGGGGAGTGGGGAGGGAGGGTATGGGGGACTTTTGGGGTAGCATTGGAGATATAAATGAAGAAAATTAAAATTGAAAAAAATAAAAATAAATAAATAAAAATAAAAAGCCAAGGATTTTATAGCTACAAGATATGTGTATTTTCATTGGAGAATAATAATAAACTGATTTTCAGCAAAAAAAAAAAAAGCTCTCCCAACAGATCTTGAGTCCTCTGTCCACTCAAAAGTTGAACCAGATTTGTATTCCACAAAAGCTACTGCATGGAGAAAATGATAAATACTCTAAAATTATTTTCTGAAATTGCCAAATGTTCCATATATTGAGAAAAATACTTTTATTATTCCTGTATTGACTATTGCCTTTGGTTATTAGCTACTTCAATATCTATTTAATTCTCTCATCAAGAACCATAATTTATGGGGTCTATGTGCACTGCATATATTATAAATCATGAAATTCCTTTAAAAAATTAGTGGATTCATTTCACCCTGAAACATATTAAAATTTCCTAGTTTAGTAGTATGTGTATATATATACTAGGAGAGACTAAGAGACTAGGAAGCAGGTTGAGGGGGAGAGCAACATTTGGAATGTAAATATATACAACAATTAAAAAAATATATAATTTTTTAAAAAGTGTCTATCACTTGTTTCTTCCACTACTTACTCTAAACTAGATAGTTTATGAGGTTCCTTGAAGTTGTCTTGTATCTACTTTCCATTCAAAATAATAGTCTGGGGATGAAGGATATGTGTTACTGCATCTGGTTTTTTGTTTTTTGTTTTTTTTTTACGCAGGTTCTGGAGTTTCCAACTCAGGTCCTAAGGATTGTATGGAAACACTTTTAACCATTGAGAAAATTTTCTTACTCTTTTTTTAAAAAATAGTTTTAAAAACTTCATCACATAGTTTTAATATACAATTTTAAAAATATGAAAATATTCAATGGAAATAAGAATTACTAAAGACAAAATATAGTCCATATATCCAGGGCTATTGCTGGAAGCCAGATATATATATATATATATATATATATATATCTGAGCACATAAATTTCATTATAGTGTATTCTTATGTGTATCCTAAACTTTAAATACTTTTAAATATGGAGACATTTGCATAGGAAAACCAATGGATGTCATTGCACATCATCACAATTGTTGGGAGATCGCTAGTACTCAGGACAATGAACAGAGCACTTATCTTGCTATATGAGAACATAGAAAGACATGACACTATTTTCAGAAGAGGACTACAACTGTCTACAAACTCTGTTTGTAGTAGCATCATCTACTTCCCATGAGCAATGGAGTAAGTCTCTTCTTGAATCTTGTCTTTAAAAAATGAGTTTTCCAAATATGAGTTATGCTATGCATGTTCTGGGCCCCATTCTCAAATAGTCATATATTTCTTCACTCTAGTCACTGATCCCACAATGGAAGAAAACTAGGCTAATTTCCAAGAAAACAAGATATCATATAGAATAGATCTAGTTGAACACTTCTACAAACCACCTTTTAAATATGTGTGGACTTCCAGTCAGTCAACAAGAAACTCGGTGGCAATGACTATATCAGCAGCACTAAAACACCTTGCTAAATGAGATTTAAGAAGTTATAAATTATTTTTATTTTAAGAAATAGAAATGGAATTATAAATACAAAACACTATATGTATATGTATATGTATATGTATATGTATATGTATATGTATATGTATATGTATATGTATATGTATATGTATATGTATATGTATATGTATATATATATCTGTCTACAGGCAGTGAACATAGATATCCAGTCATAGCTGATACACTTTAACTATATGGACCAAATAAAATATAATAAAATCTAAAAGTTATTAAGTATCGTATATTGATATTCCACTTTGCAATAGATTATTTGGAATATATATGAATCATATGGACAATATTATCTATCTTCTATTTCTGTCTCAATATGTATGTATGCTTTGTGGGCATGGAAAATAGATTTAATTATGGACTAATAATTATATGAAGAAAAATTGGTCCTTTAGTTTCTGTATTTTAAAGTTATGAAAAGTAATTAGGTTTGGAATGCTTTGACTTTGTTCTTCTGTAAACATTGACCTTTACTAAAAGCCCACATTGGTTTCTGATCTGCCTAACAAGAGGGCATCTGGACTAGGCTGGGCAAAAAGCCTGAGACCAGGGGCTGTCATCAGATATACTTGAGTAGCTTCCATTGCCTTTATCTAAGGCCATAATTTAGCCAAGAGCATTTTTGTAATTTATTAAATTGGGTTTCTGACTAGCTCAAAGTCAATGAGCCAAATACTAGATAATTGCCAAGGCAACCTGATAAAAATCACTTTACAGTGCACAGTTGGCCAGGGTTGAAAGCTGTAGCTAAAAGTCCAGTCACTTCTAGGCTCAGTCATCCTCAGGACCACCTGAAAAGACTTAACTCATAGGAACTACATGAGAAATGCTTATTGTATTTAATACTTCAAATGTGTTCTTTCAACCCTGTAAATTTCTGCACTCTGTTGAAGTATTTTCATAAAAAATGGAGTCAAGCGGTATTGTGCTCTACTGAGCACATATTCTGACGGGTATTAATGTTTGAGAAGCCACTCAAGTTGATGCTTTTGGTGCACACAGTACAGATGAGAAATTTTGACCTTGCTAACTTTTTGCTATGTAATATATATTGGAAGGAGTTTCATGCAAGAACTACACTGAACTCTCAATTTGTGTTTCTGAATGTGACAACAATGCAGACTTGTACAATCAGGTAAATGTCTTCATGAAATGTTAACAAATAACCACATTTTAGGAATTTGACTTAAGTCAAACATCCTAATTGTTACCTTAATATATTTTGGTTCTTATCAAAATATACAGATTTATGTGATTAATAATTATTTGTGTCCTTACAGGAATGTATTTATTCTCAGATATGGCTTTTTCTCAAGGTTTTTCAATGGCCTGATGGAGATGCTAGCATTATTGGCAAGCCTTTTCACTCAGGGCAGGTGAACATAGAAACAAGAGCTCTCAGACACGGGAATTATTATAACTCATATCTCCAGTCTCTGCCTCTGGCTCCTATTCAAACAGGTATCTGAGGCCCTGAGAGCTGAGGGAGAATGAGACGCTTCTGTCATTAGAATCACAGTGCCATAGTACACGTGCATATGCACACACACACACACAGAGAAAGACAGGAAGACGGACACACAGAGAGGGAGAGATAGACATGCACGTGTACGGGGAGAGAGAGAGAGAGAGAGAGAGAGAGAGAGAGAGAGAGAGAGAGAGAGAGAGAGAGAGAGCAGAGACAGAACAGAGACAAAGCAGAGACAGAGACAGAAAGACACACAGTGAGAGAAACAGGCAGATGCATATAGAGAGACAGAAATACAAACATAGAGATAGAAAGACATACACAAACACACACACACACACACACACACACACGAGTACAAAAGAACTAATTTACTATGGAGACACTTAAATCATTCACAGATTTCAGCCCACGTTCTACTGAGCTATTCATCCTTCAGGGTATGGGTGCGCAAGTCATTATGCTTCCCAACCACTCAGCAGGTACCTACCAGCTTATTCCTTCCCTCTTTGACATGCTTCTGCTCTTTAGCTTTCTGTGATGGTGCAAGGAATGCTGATGGTCTCAAGCACTAGTTCTACCTCTGACCTCCTATCATTCAGGTTCTGTGTGTTCTATACTGGTGCTTCCATTTATTTATTAATTTATTTATTTTCAAGAAACTCCACTATCAACCTTAGTATTAAATCCCCATCCTGGACCTTAGTCAATTCATAACCACATGTATAGGAGAGGAAACAGAAAGCCATCAAGTTCATGATCCAGCCCGGGTGTCTCCTGGGAGGCCCTGGACATAGAGAATACAAGGACCAGACTGCTCAGCACAACTCTCCATTCTCAGTAACCAACCCCATCAGCTTTCTCTACCTACAATTTGAAGCAAATAAATTATCCTCTGACTAGGATCATAGTTAAACTTTCAATTGAGGCCATAATTTAAAACTCGATTTATAAATTTGAAAGTGTGTCTGACAATTTCTTTGTCATGGTTTTGGTCTGTTTGTTGTTTTACAGCCATTCCCACTCTTTATTACAGGCAGGCCTCTTAGTTGAGCCTCTACATTGCCAAACTTGTGACATCTTACATGTACTCCCTATCACACGTGGATTCTTTTAATTTTTCTAATTTTTTAAAAGAAACAATCATAGAAATAGAAATTCATAAATGAAATATTGCATAAGAGATATGAGTTTTGATGAACTTTTATACACTTTTGATAGACATTGTTTTAAACTATGGGGTTTTTTTTAGAATTACCTTTTTTGTTGTTGAAAAATTAAAATTGAAATCTGTGTGCTGTGTTTGAGATGACACAGTCTGGGGATTTTATCCATCTGGTAATATAATGCTCTATAAATATTTCTACAGAGGAAAGTGAGAACGTTGACTATAAATACAGCCAAGATGAGAAAATTTATTGAGTATTTTCAGTTTTGCACACTGCAGTTGCAATGCAGTCTACTTTAGCTACACAATACAATTTTATTGTTGGAAGAAAGGAGAAAAAGAATCTATTTTTTTTCCTGAAGAAAAGGACAGAAGAAATCACATAAGAGGAAATTTTCCCTTATAATTAGATGGCACCATTTAGTTTTGGGAACTAGCCAGACCTTAAGCTCAAGATTTTTAAGCAATAGAATTATTTTATCCTGTAACTACACAAAAAAGTTTCAATTAAAACTCAATTGAGTTCATTTAATGTAGGGGACATTTTCTGAATACACCGCAGTATACCAGAAGTTCCCACATGCACAATGTAACTCCTGAATGTTTAAATCCAATAGTGAGGAGAAAATGAAGAAACTGTATCGCATATATTCTGAAATATACATTCTTCAAATAACATACATTTATTTTTTGAAAATATATACTTTGTATCTTATTTTATGTCTAATATTAGCAAGCTGCTTTCTGATGAACTTAATATAAAAGGATAGAATGATAGCACAAAATACAATTTAATTTCCAGAATGGTTACCTATTTAAACCATCAGAAATAATTTCAAAAATGATTTTAGGTCACTTATTTTGTGCAAATTTAATTCAGTAAGATTTATGGTTACTAAACTTTTTAAATCTGTAAAGTGTTGGCAATGATTATAATTAATAAAAATAAAACAACTTTGTTTTCTATATACTTCCTATCATACTTGAAATAATATATATTGACTTATGTTTTTTATTCTTTGGGTTTTGAATACTGATTATTTTTGAAATTTTAAATGTTACTTAAAATGTTTTTGACTTAGTAGTTTTAAACATTTAAGTGTCAGATGTGATGACTAACTAAAATTAAGTAGGACATTTTAAAGGAATTTCCCATAGTCAATGCAAAACTGCAAATACAAATAATGATAAACAAGAAGAAAATAATGTTCAAAATATACTTTATTGTGGTATTCTATTCAAATAATTTCAATTTCAAAAATAGTTTTCTAAAAACCTAGTGTCATGTATTCACCAGTCTCCGATATTTTCCTCGGTCTTCTTCCCATATGACATGTTAAAATAAAGACTCAGCTTCTGCAAGCCTTCTTTCTACCCAACACTACCCTGAGGATCTAACATTTGACAGTGATCTTCATTTTCTATTTCCCTCCACTGAAGCTTGTTACAGATGAATCTAGGTGAGTTATGTTAAAGGTAATGATATATAGTTATTATCGTCTCAATTTTGTTATATACACACATACCCATCTGAGTCCCTCCTATTACTCTTTATTAATGGATACCCTACACAGAGAAAGTTATTATTTATAACTTTATTTGATAACCCTGACAGTAAAAAGGACAGAATTTTATCATTCACAATGTTTTGTGTGTCACTTTTATACATGTTATGAGAATTATGACCACTGATACTGTGATTTGGTACTTTGTAGAGGAAAGAAGGTCAATGTGAAAATTCACTGAATAATTGTTAGATGTAAATTACACGTGCCAAATGGCAAATGTTCAGTCTAAAGTCATTAATTCTGGTGACATGAATTAGAATATTTTTTGAAACAATGTGCTAAAACTCTCAAAGTGTCAGTAATATTCAAAGCAAATTCCATGTGTTTTATAGGATAGTAACAAAAGCAGATGCATTTTAATTCTGCACAGTTCTGATGCTGTGAATGTTCTTAAGAAGCTGTCAAACTGTGCCTATGAGCTAACAAATGGAACCAGGCTAATACATAAATGTCAGCAACTTGATGGTATGCTTTCTTCCCCAGGAGCTCAAACAGGTGTTCCCCATTGCTACAAGCACACTTTCCCCAAATTACAACAAATTTTAAGTGTTCTTTTGCTTTTTAAGATTTACTATAGTGATCTTTAAAATAATCTTATGAGGATAGTTATTCATTTTCCAGTAACTGTGAGATCCCACAACCAAAGTGTCGCCTCACAGAATATACAGAGATGGCATGCATGGCTTTCTTCCAGTGGGTTTGTCAGTAAAAGGTGGCATAGATTGCCCAATGTGTCCCGTTTCCTAGTCACTGTCAGCATTAGCTATACTTATGTGGATAATTGAGCAATGGAGTTGAAGCTTTCAGAAAAAAAAAACAAACAAAAACAAAAACACAAAACAAAACACAACAAAAACCCAAGCAGCTCATTATACTCTGATATTGGTTTCTCTTCTTCCCCATTTGAGTCGCTCTCTTATCTCTTATTTCCAGTAAAACTTTCCAAGTATTCTGCACATAGATTCTTGTGTCAGGCCCAAGAGCAGGGCAGAGTCAAGTGAAATCAGACAACTTTAGAGGCCGTTTGTTTCATTACTATGTTATAATCAATTATAATCATGTCCCTAAACATCTGATGGTATGTGAACATAAAATGGTTTGTAACATACTTGGAACATGAGGAACAATCTCTGAGGGAGTGTTTAGGAAAGTCATGGATAATAGGTGGTATAGGGCTTAGAGTTAGCTGGAGTAGATACTGTGTTTTACTGGGTTTCTGCTAAACCTCCTGAATAATTTGAATGTCATACCTGGTACATATAGGTATGCAAGAAAAGGATCAAAACAGGAAGTATGACAAAATAAAGTACAGAGGGGCCCTTAATATATAGGAAGATGTGTACAGTCCAGAATTCATCACATATTAAGTACTACATCTAGCAAAGCAAACTAGTAAACACCCACACTGAAATTGATTTTAAAAAAAAACTCTCATATTATGCCATCTTTCTAAATAATTTTCTGTTTTTATCTTTAAATGATGAAAAACAATATTAAACTACAAATTGCACTAAGTGCTATAAGCCTAGATCAGGATGTGTGTGTGCTTCATCCTGTTTCTTACTGCTGATTTCACTGTCCTGTGATCTAGAGCACATGCTCCCTACAGATAACTTCTCTCTTGAAGATATGTCTTTTCCTAATTGCATGTCACATTCCTTGATCATTTCAAAGAGATGCTGTAACACATTGCCACAAACATAGTGGCAGAAGAAAAAATGACCAAAATATCTATTAAATAATGTGGGCACTGTGCTTTCATAACTGATGCATTGAAGGGGCCATTTTCCCTCCAACTCCAGCAAATAATCATTCCCAGCCCGTACAGCTCTGCTGACTCCTGTAGATCAGCGATATCATCTATATCTGTAGATTAGAGATATCATTTATGTCATCTGTAGAGTAGAGAATTCAGGCCACCTGACTCAGTCTCTGCTGTGTCTTTAAATGATCTGCCTCTTTTTTTCCCCTTTGTTTGCTTACATCTTGCGCTTTCTCTTACAAAGACCTTATTTGTTGAATTTAGCACCTACTTTTATCAACAATGACTTCACCTATAGATTCTAAACTAAGATCTCATCAGATCTGCAAAGATTCTACATCCACATCAAGTCATAAGCTACAGTTCTGGAAAACTGTATGAAGTCTGTGATGAAAAAAAAGGAAATCCTTTTAAAGATGAACAAAACAGTACCAAATATGTTCTATGACATTTCTCAGCTTCTGTTTTCATTTGTTTTAAGACCCAAAGACTTAATTCACCCAAATCACATTTTTTAGTTTGTGCATAATTTACACATCTCCTAATGTATTGATTACTGATGTAAACTATTATTGTTACCTTTTGAAAAGAATGGAAGCCCTTCCTGTCCACCAGCACCAGGGTAGCTAGGGCGCAGAGTCATCTGACACCCGCCAGCTACCCAGGACACCCACCACAGGATCTTAAGACTTCTGGTGAGTGGAACACAGCCTCTGCTCCAATCCAATCGCGCGGGACCAGAGATTGCATTAGTTAGGGAAGCAGAAAACTGGCCTGATTAGGAGCACAAGCCCCTTCCAGTCCTACCAGCACCTAGGGCACAGAGTTGGCTGACACTTGCCAGCTAACCAGGACACCCACCACAGGATCTTAAGACTTCTGGTGAGAGGAACACAGCTTCTGCTCCAATCTCTAAACAGAGACAACTATAACAACTAACTCCAGAGAATACCAGATGGCAAAAGGTAAACGTAATAATCGTACTAACAGAAATTAAGACCATTCACCATCATCAGAACCCAGCACTCCCACTTCGCCCATTCCAGGGCTCGCCAACACACCAGAAAAGCTAGACCTGGAACTAAAAGAATATCTCATGATGATGGTAGAGGACATCAAGAAGGACTTTAATAACACACTTAAAGAAATACAGGAGAACACTGCTAAACAGGTAGAAGACATTAAAGAGGAAGCACAAAAATCCCTTAAAGAACTGCAGGAGAACACTGCTAAACAGATAGAAGACATTAAAGAGGAAGCACAAAAATCCTTTAAAGAATTGCAGGAAAACCAGACCAAACAGGTGATGGAATTGAATAAAACCATCCAAGACCTAAAAAGGGAAGTAGACACAATAAAGAAAACCCAAATTGAGGCAATGCTGGAGTTTAGAAACCCTAGGAAAGAAATCTGGAACCATAGATGCAAGCATCAGCAACAGAATACAAGAGATGGAAGAGAGAATCTCAGGTGCAGAAGACTCCATAGAGAACATTGGCACAACAATCAAAGAAAATACAAAATCCAAAAAGATCCTAACTCAAAACATCCAGGAAATCCAGGACACAATGAGAAGACCAAACCTACAGATAATAGGAGTAGACAAGAATGAAGACTTCCAACTCAAAGGACCGGCAAATATCTTCAACAAAATTATAGAAGAAAACTTACCAAACCTAAAGATATAGATGCACATGAGCATACAAGAAGCCTACAGAACTCCAAATAGACTGGACCAGAAAAGAAATTCCTCCCGACACATAATAATCAGAACAACAAATGCACTAAATAAAGATAGAATACTAAAAGCAGTAAGGGAAAAAGGTCAAGTAACATATAAAGGCAGGCCTATAAGCATTACACCAGACCATTCACCAGAGACTATGAAAGCCAGAAGAGCCTGGACAGATGTTATACAGACACTAAGAGAACACAAATGCCAACCCAGGCTACTATACACAGCCAAACTCTCAATTACCATAGATGGAAAAACCAAAGTATTCCACGACAAAACCAAATTCACACATTATCTTTCCACGAATCCAGGCCTTCAAAGGATAATAACAGAAAAAAACCAATACAAGGATGGAAATCATGTCCTAGAAACAACAAGAAGGTAATCCCTCAACAAACCTAAAAGAAGACTGCCACAAGAACAGAATGCCAACTCTAACAACAAAAATGAAAGGAAGCAACAATTACTTCTCCCTAATATCTCTTAATATCAATGGACTCAATTCCCCAATAAAAAGACATAGACTAACAGACTGGCTACACAAACAAGACCCAACATTTTGCTGCTTACAGGAAACTCATCTCAGAGAAAAAGATAAACACTACCTCAGAATGAAAGGCTGAAAAACAATTTTCCAAGCAAATGGTAGGAAGAAACAAGCTGGAGTAGCCATCCTAATATCTAATAAAAATGACTTTCAACCCAAAGTCATCAAAAAAGACAAGGAAGGGAACTTCATACTCATCAAAGGTGAAATCCTCCAAGAGGAGCTATCAATTATGAATATCTATGCTCCAAATACAAGGGCTGCCACATTCATTAAAGATACTTTAGTAAAGCTCAAAGCACACATTTAACCTCACACAATAACAGTGGGAGACTTCAACACACCACTTTCACCAATGGACAGATCATGGAAGCAGAAACTAAACAGAGACACAGTGAAACTAACGAGGTTATGAAACAAATGGATCTGACAGATATCTACAGAACATTTTATCCTAAAACAAAAGGATATACCTTCCTCTCAGCACTTCACGGTACCTTCTCCAAAATTGACCACATAATTGGTCACAAAACAGGTCTCAACATATACAAAAATATTGAAATTGTCCCATGCATCCTATCAGATCACCATGGACTAAGGCTGATCTTCAATAACAAAATAAATAATAGAAAGCCAACACACACGTGGAAACTAAACAACACTCTTCTCAATGATACCTTGGTCAAGGAAGGAATAAAGAAAGAAATTAAGGAGTTTTTGGAGTTTAATGAAAATGAAGCCACAACATACCCAAACTTATGGGACACAATGAAAGCATTTCTAAGAGGAAAACTCATAGCTCTGAGTGCCTCCAAAAAGAAACTAGAGAGAGCACACATTAGCAGCTTGACAACACACCTAAAAGCTCTAGAACGAAAGGAAGCAAATTCACCCAAGAGGAGTAGAAGGCAGGAAATAACTCAGGGGTGAAATCAACCAAGTGGAAACAAGAAGAACTATTCAAAGAATCAACCAATCGAGGAGCTGGTTCTTTGAGAAAATCAACAAGATAGATAAACCCTTAGCCATATTCACTAGAGGGCATAGGGAAAGTATTTTAATTAACAAAATCAGAAATGAAAATGGAGACATAACAACAGATCCTGAAGAAATCCAAAACATCATCAGATCCTTCTACAAAAGGCTATACTCAACAAAACTGGAGAACCTGGATGAAATGGACAAGATTTTAGACATATACCAGGTACCAAAGTTAAATGAAGATCAGGTTAATGATCTAAACAGTCCCATATCCCCTAAAGAAATAGAAGCAGTCATTAATAGTCTCCCAACCAAAAAAAGCCCAGGACCAGATGGGTTTAGTTCAGAGTTCTATCAGACCTTCAAAGAAGATCTAATCCCAGTTCTTCACAAACTATTCCACAAAATAGAAAGAGAAGGTACTTTACCCAACTCATTCTATGAAGCCACAATTACTCTGATACCTAAACCACAAAAAGACCCAAAAAAGATAGAGAACTTCAGACCAATTTCCCTTATGAATATCAATGCAAAAATCCTCAATAAAGTTCTTGCTAACCGAATCCAAGAACACATCAAAACAATCATCCATCCTGACCAAGTAGATTTCATCCCAGGGATGCAAGGATGGTTCAATATATGGAAATCTATCAATGTAATCCAGTATATAAACAAACACAAAGACAAAAACTACATGATCATCTAATTAGATGCTGAGAAAGCCTTTGACAAAATCCAACACCCCTTCATGATAAAAGTCTTGGAAAGATCAGGAATTCAAGGCCCATACCGAAACATGATAAAAGCAATCTACAGCAAACCAGTAGCCAACATCAAAGTAAATGGTGAGAAGCTGGAAGAAATCCCACTAAAATCAGGGACTAGACAAGACTGTTCACTCTCTCCCTACCTATTCAATATAGTACTTGAATTCCTAGCCAAAGCAATTCGACAACAGAAGGAGATCAAGGGGATACAATTTGGAAAAGAAGTCAAAATATCACTCTTTGCAGATGATATGATAGTATACATAAGTGACCCTAAAAATTCCACCACAGAACTCCTAAGCCTGATAAAACAGCTTCAATGAAGTAGCTGGATATAAAATTAACTCAAGCAAGTCAATGGCCTTTCTCTACACAAAGGATAAACAGGCTGAGAATTAAATTAGGGAAATAAGACCCTTCTCAATAGTCACAAACAATATAAAATACCTTGGCGTGACTCTAACTAAGGAAGAGAAAGATCTGTATGAAAAGAACTTCAAGTCTCTGAAGAAAGAAATTAAAGAAGATCTCAGAAGATGGAAAGACCTCCCATGCTCATGGATTGGCAGGATCAACATAGTAAAAATGGCTATCTTGCCAAAAGCAATCTACAGATTCAATGCAATCCCCATCAAAATTCCAACTCAATTCTTCAAGGAATTATAAAGGGCAATCTGCAAATTCATTGGAACAACAAAAAACCTAGGATACTAAAAACCCTTCTCAAGGATAAAAGAAACTCTGGTGGAATCACCATGCCTGACCTAAAGCTGTACTACAGAGGAATTGTGATAAAAACTGCATGGTACTGGTATAACCACAGACAAGTAGACCAATGGAACAGAATTGAAGACCCTGAGATGAACCCACACACCTATGGTCACTTGATCTTCGACAAGGGAGCTAAAACCATCCAGTGGAAAAAAGACAGCATTTTCAACAAATGGTCCTGGCACAACTGGTGGTTATCATGTAGAAGAATGCAAATTGATCCATTCCTATCTTATTGTACTAAGGTCAAATCTAAGTGGATTAAGGAATTCCACATAAAACCAGAGACACTGAAACTTATAGAGGATAAAGTAGGGAAAAGCCTCGAAGATATGGGTACAGGGGAAAAATTCCTGAAAAAAACAGCAAAGGCTTGTGCTGTAAGATCGAGAATTGATAAATGGGACCTCATAAAGTTGCAAAGCTTCTGCAAGGCAAAAGACACAGTCAATAAGACAAAAAGACCACCAACAGATTGGGAAAGGATCTTTACCTATCCTAAATCAGATAGGGGACTAATATCCAATATATATAAAGAACTCAAGAAGGTGAACTCCATAAAATCAAATAACCCCATTAAAAAATGGGGCTCAGAGCTGAACAAAGAATTATCACCTGAGCAATACCGAATGGCAGAGAAGCACCTGAAAAAATGTTCAACATCCTTAATCATCAGGGAAATGCAAATCAAAACAACCATGAGTTTCCACCTCACACCAGTCAGAATGGCTAAGATCAAAAATTCAGGTGACAGCAGATGCTGGCAATGATGTGGAGAAATAGGAACACTCCTTCACTCCTTCATTTTTGGTGGGATTGCAAGCTTGTACAACCACTCTGGAAATCAGTTTGGCAGTTCCTCCGAAAATTGGACATAATACTACCAGAGGATACAGCAATACGTCTCCTGGGCATATATCCAGAAGATGTTCCAACCGGTAAGAAGGACACATGCTCCACTATGTTCATAGCAGCCTTATTTATAATAGCCAGAAGCTGGAAAGAACCCAGATGCCCCTCAACAGAGGAATGGATACAGAAAATATGGTACATTTACACAATGGAGTACTACTCAGCTATTAAAAGGAATGAATTTATGAAATTCCTAGGCAAATGGATGGACCTGGAGGGCATCATCCTGAGTGAGGAAACACAATCACAAAGGAACTCACACAATATGTACTCACTGATAAGTGGATATTAGCCCAAAAACTTAGGATACACAAGATATAAGATACAATTTGTTAACCGCATGAAACTCAAGAAGAAAGAATACCAAAGTGTGGACACTGTGCCCCTTCTTAGAATTGGGAACAAAACACCCATGGAAGGAGTTACAGAGATAAATTTTGGAGCTGTGACGAAAGGATGGACCATCTAAAGACTGCCATATCCAGGGATCCATCCCATAATCAGCTTCCAAACGCTGACACCATTGCATACACTAGCAAGATTTTGCTGAAAGGACCCAAATATAGCTGTCTCTTATGAGACTATGCCGGGGCCTAGCAAACACAGCAGTGGATGCTCACAGTCAGCTATTGGATGGATCACAGGGCCCCCAATGGAGGAGCTAGAGAAAGTACCCAAGGAGCTAAAGGGATCTGCAACCCTATAGGTGGAACAACAATACGAACTAACCAGTACCCCAGAGCTCTTGACTCTAGCTGCATATGTATCAAAAGATGGCCTAGTATGTCATCACTGGAAAGAGAGACCCATAGGACTTGCAAACTTTATATGCCCCAGTACAGGGGAATGCCAGGGCCAAAAAGTGGGAGTGGGTGGGTAGGACAGTATGGGGGTGGGGGGCTAATAGGGGACTTTTGGGATAGCATTGGAAATGTAAATGAGGAAAATACCTAATAAAAAATTAATTCAAAAAAAAAGAAAAAAAAAAGAAAAGAATGGAAGATGTTTGCAAGAGCAAATAGAGCCAAGAACTTTAAAAGCTGTTGTCACATAAGCGTGTGAGCCTAGGGCTAGTATTCTGAGTTCCCACTAATATTCTGAGTTCCACATTTTCTGGTAAGATTGTCTGACCTTGACTCTCACACAGCAAGGAACACTACATAGTACTGGTCTATTTATGACCCAGTACCTCAAACAAAACTGTCACACCAGGACATTTCACAGAATACTGTCTTACACACAGCATATGATCCATCCCCAACAGCAACACACTTTACACCATATGGTTTCCACACATTATTGCCTACTTTGCAGCACAAAAACACACACCACCATACTCTACACCACAAATCCCTCCACACAGATCTGCCTTCCATGTAACACAGTAGAGTCCATATTCCCAAAAAAACACTCTACACACAATATATGGCATATACACAATTTACACACTCTAACCTTCCACAGTCAGTGTTGGTGGTTGTTTATGGGATGGTTCCCCAAGTGGGGTAGTCTCTGGATGGTCATTCCTTCAGTCTCTCACTTAGGATGATATCTTCCAGATACATCCATTTGTCTAAGAATTTCTACTTTGGCTTTCTATGCCACTTAGGGTTATAGTTTTAAAAAACTTACTATGTCACTTGGGGTTATAGTTTAAATGATATTTTCCTTAAGGACAAAAACCTGACTATAAATGTGGCTGCAGCTTGGTCTACTAAGTTGTAACCTCTGAGATACCTTCACAATAATAACAGAAACACCAACAGAGAAAATAGATCAAATTTAAATCTAAATGATATTGTATCCTGTCCGAATGATTTAGCCAGTTCTCTAAACTTTCTATCATCAAAATCCATACATTGCAACATTGTCTTTAAAATCTATAAATTTTATCCTTAATACCAACACTTAGAAATGCATAAAGTTTTAATAGTTTAAGTTTTGATCCAATGCAAACATAGACTTGTGTCTGGGCTCTTTCAGACACAATTCTGACTCTCCATGGCATGGAAGTATTTCACTTCTATGGCTAATTCACTTGACCTGTAGTTGTTTTTAGGATTGAAAGGGCAAATGTTCTTTGGAGAGAAGTTTCTCATTAATCAGATTTAATGTCAGTCAGGTCAGCTTTGCTTTAATTTTATGCCACATTATACATCCCTTAGGACTCTGTGTTCCTTTCTGAAATGATGCTGTATATGTTTGATTATTGAAATTAGCCATCAAGAGTAAGCTTTTGTCTCTGTCATAATATGCAAATCAACTGAATCCTGGTTTCCAAAACCTTTTGTATGTGTCTTAATATTCTTTGTCTTTCCAGACATTCATAAAGGAGAACTTGAGCTCTTGATTCCAGAAAACCTATGACCAAGTTTCTCAACTGTAAAAATATTTTTCTTGTTCTGTTGTTTCCTGACTGTGCTATTAAAAGTATCATAGTTCTTAAAGCACATGGATCATAAAGCAAAGGAGCCTAACCATGCATAGGCTAGAATATTGGGTGGGTGGCCCTGGAAGTCAGACTTTAAACAGATTTTTCAAACCAATTTCCTTTGCTTCCCACTTTTAAAACAAAGCTAAGTTTTAATTAAAAAAAAAATGCAAGCACTTTTATTGACTATGGCAGAATTTGTGGTGGCAAATCACTGTACTTTCTTTTCTTTATCCCTGACATGGACACTTGCTAAAGGATTTATTATTACTTCAGTGTATAGTCATTAGTGTAATCATGTGTGCAAATATTCCATCTCCCATAGTCATTCTCCAGTGTTTTTAAGATTGTTGATCATTTAGAGAATATTTTGTATAAATTACATATGAATTTTCCAAGTGCTTAGACAATTTCTATGTAACAGAAAAGACTTAAAATTTACATTTCTCCTGTTATTTAGTTAATAAATTTTAGAACACAGTATGCAACATTTAATAGAAGTCTTTCATAACACAAAAGACATCTATTCATATGTAGAGTTCAGTAATCAGGGAGAAGATATATAAGATACTGAGATGGAAATTGGCAGTTTCTCTCTGAAAAAATAGGGCATAATTAGATAAAAGAAAAGGTTATTTTCTAGTGGAAAACATGTGTTGGGCTAAAATGTATAGGCCATCTACAGCTGCCCTACATAATTCCACTTCTTTCTTCAGTATTGCAATATGAAGACCATTAAGTATAAAGACCAATATAAAGACCATTAAAATTGGATCAACAATATTAATGTAAAATCAGGAACTAAAACTATTAAACAAGGGTATGGAGAATGGTGTTTTATTCATTCAGCCATTAAAAAAATTAAAACATCACATGGTGATAAATGCATGTAGCTGGGCAATGTCCCATTAGACAAAATGAACATGGCTGGGAAAGATAAATATCACATGATTTCTCTGATTTGGGGATTCTATATTTTAATTAGCTACATAAAACTACTTGAATTCTTATGGCATGAAAGTAGAAAGGTACATAGGGGAGGTGACAGGACATAAGAAGAGGGACAAAAGAAAGTGAGAAAAGGTAAGGTGGCAGAGATGGATGTGGCTGGAGTACTTGATATATTTGAAGGAAATTATCTGACAGAACCCAACACTGAGTATGATGAAAAAATGTCAACTTTAAAGAGGGTGTAGTCAATATGTATTGGATTGACATGAATTATATTGTGTGATAGTCCTGGTTATGGAATGAGCTAAAAGCCGTTGTTTTCAGAAAGTCTGTCAACCAAGGCAGGAATTATTAGGGAAAATTTTGAAACTACACAGAGAAGAAAAGCAATTCCTTCAACTGAGTAACAACTACATCCTAAAATCTTTTCACCAAAACATGTTGAAAATTCATGATACTCTTTTTTTTTTTTTTTTAATTTATTGATTATATGTAAGTACACTGTAGCTGTCTTCAGACACTCCAGAAGAGGGAGTCAGATCTCGTTATGGATGGTTGTGAGCCACCATGTGGTTGCTGGGATTTGAACTCCGGACTTTCGGAAGAGCAGTCGGGTGCTCTTACCCACTGAGCCATCTCACCAGCCCCCCATGATACTCTTGTAAGCATGTTGAAGGTAGGTATAGGAGGTGGGGTTATATGCCAAAACAAACTCTGAGAAATTTTAATAATTTGCCTGATGGTGCCTACTAACAGTGTTATGAGTTAGAAAATCAAACTCTGGGTTTAGTTCAGTGATAACTTTGATCAGCTCATTTTCATTTCTACATAATACTGTCATCCTTAATTTGTCAGCTTTCAAACACAATGGAATTGATTTTCAATAATACATTGCAATTGTTTTTTTCAGCTAGTATTATATAATTAATGTAAAACAAATAAACTTACTAGACTCTGTACTTTGGAAGAAAGACCTTGATGTTTTCCTCTGTACAAGGACTAATGTATCTTCATTTATATTTATATCGCCGGAGTATTGACATGGTTAAGAGGTTGTTTCTCTTGGTTCAAGTTTCTGTTTCCATGTGCAGATTGAAGCATTTTTCACTTTAGCATTTGCATGCTTCACGTTTAGGGGTCAGCTATATACTTTTGTAGATCATGGACAGTATTTACATGACTGGAGGAATACTAGCAGCAATGCATTCATTCTCCCAATAATAAAGTATTCTTTCACTTGCTTCACATGAGAATTTACAACATTATATACAATGTGATACCTGTGACCTGTGATATTCACATGACCTGTGATGATTTGTATGTAGCACATACTTCTCTAAGTGTTTTATTGTTCTGCCTTCAAACATCCCAGGCCTCTAAAGTCTTATTAACTATTTAAATTAGTAACAACCACAAGGTAAAAATGAATATTTTCATATGCAAAGAACAATTTCAACCTCGAAAATGTATGTTGTTTAATTTTAATGAAGTGCTGCTTCTTAACACAGACCAAAACTCTTGGGAATAAAAGTAATTCTTGTAGGTTGACATCATGATGATTAAAGTAAAAATGAACTTTCAATTCTACTGGATGTAATGAAAGTACTTATATATGCATTGGCCAAGGACATTGTTGGCTGTCTTCTCTCCATCTGAAAAGAGAAGACTGCACTTTCCATAACCTGAACTCTGGGACTCTGTACTACAGCTGTTTATTTTCTGTCTGTAGCTAAGGGAAATTGAAAAATTCCATCAGTGTCAAGAGACAAATGGATGTCCAGAATGGATGGCAGGATGTCTAGACTTAGCAAACAAGTCTGGCTTGTATTTGTTCTAGTCAGGGGTAGACATTTGGTAATTATTCTTTTAAGGAATTATTTACTTTTATTTTTATGCATGTATGTGTCCATGTGATGATGATCTTAGAAGGTAGAAGAAAGTATCAAATCCCAAGAAGCTGGAGGTTACAAAAGGTCATGAGCCGCTTCATTTGTGTGTGGAGAATCCAATTTTGGAACTTTGGAAGACCACTCTGCCATCATGCCAGACCTCAATTATTATTTTTAATATAATGAAAATCTTCCAACAAACACCTGTGTATATGTGTTGTCTTTGTGATTGTGGGAGTTGCTGACTGTACTTTCAGATGCCATATTAAAAATGACCTTGCGCCGGGCGTGGTGGCACACGCCTTTAATCCCAGCACTCGGGAGGCAGAGGCAGGCGGATTTCTGAGTTCGAGGCCAGCCTGGTCTACAAAGTGAGTGCCAGGACAGCCAGGGCTACACAGAGAAACCCTGTCTCGAAAAAAACCAAAAAAAAAAAAAAAATGACCTTGCTTTTCTCATATCAGATCCAGTTACATGATTGTGACCACCTGTACTCTTAAACGTTAGAAAGAACAAGAATGAGAAGCAAAAGTGAAGATCTTCCCTCTACACGGTTTCAAGACCAGACTAGACTGTAAGAGACCATGTTTATAAATAGATAAAACAAACAAACAAACTAACAAACAAACAATAAAACAAAGGGGATGAATAAATCCAATAAAATTGAAAACAGGACATCTTAAATGACCATACTCTGGATAGCTCTGAAGCATTTCTTCTTGTCTTATCTTGTTGAAACACATTAATGTTCTATTCACAGAAACATAAGTAGCTTTTCCTTTGAAGCAAACACCAGGGCTTTATTCAGAACATATGCCATTTGTTTATTTCACTGTGAGTTACCTGAGTCTTAAGATAGCAGAATAAATGAGCAAACAGGTTGACACTGTGTTAAGCTAATACAATAGCGCAGACTTCTGAGTGCCTCATCTTGAATGGAATCAAGCTTGATCACAGTTCTCACAGACAATTTATTAAGATTAGGAAATTGTCAGGAGGCCTCCCACGGAGGAATGGCATTTCATTTTTAAAGTTGTCCCCAGCTTAACAATAGATATTTGGATAACTTTTTATTCTCTTCGTGGACTCAGCTGGAAGAAATTTTTACCACAAAGGAAGCCTGATTTTATGCATGTTTGACTTAATTCAGAGCGATTTATGAATACCGCAGTAGCTTGTTTGGTTTGGCTGTGAAGAATGCAAAGCAGATAGCTTTTACTTCTTTTCAAGCTGAAGTATCTGATGTTTTCTTGGTAACTCCTTTTCATGAGAAATACCAGGACTCAAGCATCAAAACTCCTTATTTGTTCCTTTTTCCACACGTTTTCTGAAATGCATAGAAAGTGTGACTTTTACTGTTGCACGAGCTCTGAAGTTCAGAAGTAAACATGGATCAGGAAGTCAAAAATTCCTTGCTAACTCAGACCTAAATTTTAATTTCTTTTTACAGAATTACTAAAAGGAAACAGTTGTGGAAATAAACTGTCACAGTGAAAGCGCATATGCATTCACACGAACAATTGGCATTGAAAACATGCCTGGTGTGTGTGTTTTTTAAGGAGGGGTTGACTTGCATCCATATAATTTGATAGGTATTCATTGGCTCAAATTATGACAGCATGAATTTAATTGTAGCTTCCTTTTTCATACTGTGTACTTCTGTCACTTAGTTGTGGTGGCTTTATTTTGTATGGATCCATGGTGCTAATTCTTACTTCATATTTATATTGTCATGAACATTTACAGCTAGAATCTACAGGTAAGAAAAACCACATTTTTTTTGGCTGGCACATTTATGTGTTAATGGCTTTTACATAAGGTGTCATTTCACAAATGGTTCTATGGGAGAGATGATACATTCAGCTCTGTCTTTAAAGGTAGGAGTGAAGATTAACAAGGAGTACATTAGACTTTGTACCCCCCTCCCAGAGAAAAATCAATTTTAGAGATTTTCAGGGTATTCATTACAGGGGTAGCATTCCCACATGATATATAAGTCTCTTCTGCACCCAAAGATAGCAGGGTAAATTTGAGCTTTGAAGCAGTAAAATGTTTCTCACCATACTTTGAAGACTTCAAAACAGGCAAATAACAACAACAACAACAAAATCCTACCACCACCACCACCACCACCACCACCACCACCACCAATACCACTCCACCACCACTATCAACAACAAAAACATCATGTTAAAATCAGAGTTAATGGAAACTTCAGTGACTATGCAGATGTTGGAATGTTCCAGGTAAGATCCAGATAGAAGCAGGGTGTTTGCTATAGTCTACTTAGCCTCATCAATTTTGGTTGTGTTTATCTGCTTTGTTTCATGTGGCAAAATTTGTGTTATGACAAACAACTTGAAAGATTTCTCATTTCTTGATTCTTTCCATCTGTATGACTTCTTACATTTACTATAAAATACCATTATAGGATCTTATACTTGTACACTTGTCAATGTGTAAAAAAACTGTCTGTCAAAGACCCAAGAAAACTGTTCCATGAAACACTCTATCCCATTGTCAGGTATGCTGGATGGCTTCGCTGGGGACCTTTATTGTGATACATGATCAGGAAACCACTAATGGCACCCACACATGCCAAATACACTGCGGAATCCCTCCTGTCATGGGGAATATCACTCCAGAGGACATTGTAAACAATGATGCTAGGAAGTAATTATGCTTTATTCCATATCACAAATTTAATTTCTGGTAAATGAAAACTGTATCTTTTGCAAGCAGTACTGAAGCGAGTCATATTTTTAAATAACACTAAATTAATCTGCTTTGTATGCACAGTGAGAGTGTTTACAAGTGCCTCTATCGTATACTCACTGAAATACACTGCTACATGGAATATTATCTGAAGACTTAATAAAATGTGAAACTTTCTTCTACTATTGAAAACTTAATAAAAGTGGGATTCATGGTAGCAAAAAATGTCTGAAGTTAATATCTCACCCTCTGTACGTGACATTCAGAGGATGATTATAATTTATTCTTTGGGTCTTCTAAAATTAATTTTCTGCTTCTTTATTTATTAGATTTTTATTTCTCACATTGTTTAGTTAACATATTTTTCTGGGATACTTTATGAGCACAAAAAATAATATAGAAGTTAAAGAATTCAAAAAATGTAGTCAATACTGTTTCTTTTAATATATTTTTCAAAATGAAGAGTATGAATTCAAACACTACAAAGTTTTTTTTTCTATTTATTTCAAGCTCATCATATGTCACATTTTTAAAGAAATAGTGTTTAGAATGGGAACTGCAGATTTACCTAGCTGAAAAACCATGGATTTAATTACTTTATTTTTCTTTGATGGTGATGAGCTGAACCGTTCCCTGATGTCTCTGCCTTCTTGCACTAACAGAGGTGGACAGGGGGCTTTGCCAACTTTATAGTGCTGAGCCCTTACCCTGAGGTAAGGAAGAAAGTTTCCCAGAAGAGTCAATGTGAGCTTGAATACCAGCAGATCTCTGAATAACAGGCTCAGGTTTTTAGAGCCATTTTGAGTTCTCATTTAGCCTTGAAGAAAGTTATGTACTATTCCCATTTAAAGAATTCAAATTTGGTTTTCGGTTAGCAAAGTGCAAGATATAAATTAGTATTCTCATCATTAACATAGCAGCAGTGTGTACATGTTACATGCATAGTGCCTGGTAGTAATCTATTTGGCATTTAATAATGCATTTTATTTATTGAGTAAGATGAAATAGTTTATGGTGAGCTTACATTTACTTTCATTGCAGATATGGATCTGTGTAATGAAAAGAATTGCTATGTGTAGCTAGGGTAATGAGTTTGCAGAGACAAGAGGAAAGCCCCTGTAGCCAAAACAGTCCAGATGCTTTAAAGAACAAAAGGAGGATATTGTGGTACATGATATGCAATGTGGTGACAAACAGGAAAGAAGGACATGGTGTGTACATTGACATCAGCTATAGTGTGATAAGAGGAGCTGATACAAAGGTGCAAAAACATCAAATGCTGTGATTCATGTGTGGATATGATGGATCTGATTCTAACAGAAACATATTTACTCACACAGGATTAAATAAAAGAGCATAACCATGAAGACTAGAATATGCATAAGATGTGATCATCACAGTTCTAAGGAACAAATTGAGGTTTGTTTTTATTATTAAAAATATCAGTAAGGATCACAGGAAAAACCAAGTCTTAATGAATGATAAGAAGGTTATCCAATCATACCACTCAAAAATTGTATGAAAAGCCATAGAGAGATTAAATCTGAAAGCTCTGCTTTAAAAATATGATTTAGACTGAACCTATGAACATCTGCAAGTGCCAACACGAAAGTCTGGCTACTACAGTCACTGTACCTTTTATTACCATTTACATGAGAAAGATTCTACGACTCTCTCTTCAGATTTCCCTTATGAAAGATAAAGAATATAATTATGTTGACTGAAAGTATATAGAAATAATATTTAGTGCAATCTTTGAAGTTCATTGATGGTGCACTGTAACATTTAAGAGGGCAATAAATGCTGAAATTGAAATTTAATATTTTTATAATTATATCAATAAAATAATTGCATAGCCTTTAGAAGGTTTAGTGACTATTTCCAGAATCCTATATATGTATACCCTAACACACACACACACACACACACACACACACACACACAAATACAAAATACAACTCTACAACTGTAGAGTTTATGTTATTTCATGTTTTATGTCTTCAAAATTTAAATTTGATTATTAGATTTCAAAAATAGCAAATCTTTACTTTTGGAAAGAGTCAGATATTGATTTTCTATATTTTTTGAATGCCAATAAATGGTTACAGTTTGGAACTCCCTGTATTTCTAAAACATTTATTCATATCCTTTTTATGTATCTGGTTTGTCCACAGTGAGTTTCCAAAAATAGACATACCCTATTCTTTAGTATCTATGAATATTGAAAAAGAAACTTACAGATTATTTATTTAATAATTTTTGATAGTGACATTTCTCTACGTGAGTTGGCCATATATGTCTGAGTTTCTGGTGAGAACTAGATTAGAAGTCATAAATAACAGCAGGTGAGAAAGGGGGTGGGGTAGCTAGAATTGCACCAGTGAAAACCTATGGTAAGGAATGCCAGTGTCTGCTAGAATCTGGACCACACATATCTTCTGCTAGAGTCACATTAAAGAGTATGTTCTAGTATACCTTATTTTAAGTCTGTGATACTCATTTATACCTTCTGATTTTCAAACACACAAGGGAACATATTTAAATTCTGATGCCACTGTGATTGGAAGATTTAGAGGAAAAAGGAAAGACGACTAATACTTTTACATATTAATTAATACCATGAGAAAATAGGTGATATCTAATGTTGAAAATAATCAAAAATGTTTATAATCATATTTCCCATAAGGAGGTAGAAGTTAAGAAGTCTGTATTCTCTAGAATTTTTTTATTTGTCTACTATAAAAGCAGCTTTATCATAGATCTTCATGTGTTGTAATTAGGGCAAATCAAAGAAATTCTTTCATTGGCCAGGGTATACCTATCTTATTTAGCATTGGTATTGCTCTAATACAACCCTGAGACCGTAAGCAACTTAGGGAAGAAAGAGTTTATTTCAGTTTACAACTCTTGGGTCACATTCCAATACTGAGGGAATTAGACAGGAGCTCAAGATAGGAACCTAAAGAACTGATCCAGAAGCCATGAAGGAGAAAGGCTGATTACTGGCTTCCTTCCCTTGGCTAGCTAAGTTTGTTTTCTTAGACACACCAAGACTACCAAGCCAGGGATGAATCTAATCACATGGGTGTGAATCCTGATATATCAATCACTGTTTTTAAAAGAAAATATCCCAGAGGTTTTGTCAAAGGACAATCTGGTGAAGATATTTTCTTGTTTCAAATGACAAAACTAATCATGAAAATGGTTTGATGGGTAGAACTTCAATGCAAATTGAATGAACTAACTAACACCAAATTAAAAGCAAGCCATGGTGGCATTCACTGCAATCCCAGCTGGGGAATGAGTATCCCCAGGGACAGAAAGATACTAGGGGCATGTTGAACAGGTAGGCCAGTTGTCATGCTGAGTTTTAGATTTAATTAGAAACCCTGTCTCAAACAATAAGGCAGGCTATGGATTGAGAAAGGCATCAGATATTGTTCTCTGGACATGAACAAATAAGTGAATGTATCTGTATACACATGCACACACAAATGTATGCGCACACAGAGAGAGAAACACACACACATGTTATTGAAAATAAAAGCAACCAATAGGAAATATCCTTTTAAGAATTGTAAAGAATATTAACTTTGCACTATTATATGTATCCATTATGTTCTTGCTCATTTATTTTAAGAATATGAAGTATATACTTCATACTAAGACAAAATTCTTACTTTAACTTCATGGACCCCTGTAGCTTTTAACATGAATCTTAATGGTAATGAAAGACCTCCCATGTGCTTTTGGCTGAGAAAACATGAAGTAATGTGCTCTGGTAAGTTATGACTTCTTTGCTTCCTCACTGATTCTCTGTGTCAAAGATAGTTCAGTGTTTACAAGATAACTACCCTGGTCATATTTAAATGCAATGCCACCTCAAAGAGATAGTGTTTATGTGGTGTTAGTCTTCAAATTGCTGTTCTACTTAGCCCTTACACTTGATCAGCATAATGAGCCCACATTTGATGGAGGGACATTTATTTTGCATCACTGTTAACAACTACAAGCCCCAATCCTAGAAAGCTTGTTTGTTATGTGGAATGGTCATATTTTGCTTTGAATTCTAGTTGTGAGTGGAATTAACTATTCACATAAATAAGTTGCCTTTGCAAGTGGAAAAATAATCTGCAGCCCACTTGAATAAGACACTGCTGGCAGAGGAAGAAAATATCCTGAATGCTCTTCTAGTACTATTCAGTGTCCATGAGAGGTTTCTGAAGAAAGAATTGAAGGCTTGCTCTGTACTCCTATTTTTTGTCTTGATGAGCTAGTGGCAGCAGTTAACAAGAACATGTTCTTAGGAAAAGACTAGGCTCAGTCACCTGTTTTCTGTTTGAGATGGAAAAGATCTTTCACTAAAATGCAGAAGATAGTAATAACACAATGACACATCCAAACCATCCCTACAGGGTCAAAGTTAGAAAGCAGTAGAGCATAGCACATTTTTGGTGACCAATTCACTAAGATTCCATTTTGGGGGATAAAGTTGGTTTTAAAATCATTTCCTACTACTTGGGTTTTGAGTACCACAGTTCATTACTACAAATAAAAACAGTTGCCCTTCCGGTCGGCACCAGCACCTGGTCACCTTGGGCATGGAGTCGGCAGACACCCCCAAGGTCCATAGATGACTTTCCATGAGATCTTAGGACCTCTGGTGAGTGAAACAAAACTTCTGCTCCAATCCAATCACAAGGGACCTGAGACAGCATTAGGGAAGCAGAAAACCGGCCTGACCAGGGTAACAAGTCCCTTCTGATTGGTGCCAGTACCTGGTCACCTTGTGCTCAGAGTTGGCAGACACACCCAGAATCTTAGGTTCACAGGAGTCCACAAGCCAAGGATCACAGAGAAAGCTGGACTCTGAGGAGCCCTGAATCAACAGGGATTATAGGTAGGACAGGCTCAAATCAGATATACTGAGGACAGCAAATAGTTGAGATAATAAGATGGCAGGAGGCAAGCTTAAGAACAGGAGCAACAGATCCAGCCGGACCAGCACCGGGGTAGCTAGAGCGCAGGGTCGGCTGACACCCGCCAGCTACCCACAACACCCGCCACAGGATCTTGAGACTTCTGGTGAGTGGAGCACAGCTTCTGCTCCAATCCAATTGTGCGCAGGACCTGAGACTGCATTAGTTAGGGAAGCAGAAACCGGCCTGAGTAGGGCCACAGGCCTCATCCAGCCGGACCAGCACCTGGGTAGCTAGAGCGCAGAGTCAGCTGACACCTGCCAGCTACCCACGACCCCCGCCACAGGATTTTGAGACTGCTGGTGAGTGGAACACAGCTTCTGCTCCAATCTTTAAACAGTGACAACGACAACAACTAACCCCAGAGATTACCAGATGGCGAAAGGTAAACGTAATAATCTTACTAACAGAAACCAAGACCACTCACCATCATCAGAACCCAGCACTCCCACTTCGCCCAGTCCAGGGCACCCCAACACACCGGAAAAGCTAGACACGGATCTAAAAGCATATCTCATGATGATGGTAGAGGACTTCAAGAAGGACTTTAATAACACACTTAAAGAAATACAGGAGAACACTGCTAAACAGGTAGAAGACATTAAAGAGGAAGCACAAAAATCCCTTAAAGAATTGCAGGAGAACACTGCTAAAGAGTTACAGATCCTTAAAGAAAAACAGGATAACATAATCAAACAGGTAGAAGTCCTTAATGAAAAACAGGAAAACACATCCAAACAGATGATGGAAATGAACAAAACCATACTAGACCTAAAAAGGGAAGTAGACACAATAAAGAAAACCCAAAATGAGGCAACACTGGAGATAGAAACCCTAGGAAAGAAATCTGGAACCATAGATGCAAGCATCAGCAACAGGATACAAGAGATGGAAGAGAGAATCTCAGGTGCAGAAGATTCCCTAGAGAACATCGGCACAACAATCAAAGAAAATGGAAAATGCAAAAAGATCCTAACTCAAAACATCCAGGAAACCCAGGACACAATGAGAAGACCAAACCTACAGATAATAGGAGTGGATGAGAATGAAGATTTTCACCAGCAAACATCTTCAACAAAATTATAGAAGAAAACTTCCCAAATCTAAAGAAAGAGATGCCCATGAACATACAAGAAGCCTACAGAACTCCAAATAGACTGGACCAGAAAAGAAATACCTCCCGACACATAATGATCAGAACAACAAATGCTCTAAATAAAGATAGAATACTAAAAGAAGTAAGAGAAAAAGGCCAAGTAACATATAAAGGCAAGCCTATCAGAATTACACCAGATTTTTCACCAGAGACTATGAAACCCAGAAGATCCTGGACAGATGTTATACAGACACTAAAAGAACACAAATTCCAGCCCAGGCTACTAAACCCAGCCAAACTCTCAATTAACATAGATGGAGAAACCAAAGTATTCCACGACAAAACCAAATTCACACATTATCTCTCCACGAATCCAGCCCTTCAAAGGATAATAACAGAAAAAAAACAATACAAGGACAGGAACCATGCCCTAGAAACAACAAGAAGGTAATCCCTCAACAAACCTAAAAGAAGACAGCCACAAGAACAGAATGCCAACTTTAACAACAAAAATAACAGGAAACAACAATTACTTTTCCTTAATATCTCTTAATATCAATGGACTCAACTCCCCGATAAAAAGACATAGACTAACAAACTGGCTACACAAACAAGACCCAACATTTTGCTGCTTACAGGAAACTCATCTCAGAGAAAAAGATAGACACTACCTCAGAATGAAAGGCTGGAAAACAATTTTCCAAGCAAATGGTATGAAGAAACAAGCTGGAGTAGCCATTCTAATATCTGATAAGATTGACTTCCAACCCAAAGTCATTAAAAAAGACAGGGAGGGACACTTCATACTCATCAAAGGTAAAATCCTCCAAGAGGAACTATCAATCCTGAATATCTATGCTCCAAATACAAAGGCAGCCACATTCATTAAAGAAACGTTAGTAAATCTCAAAGCACACATTGCACCTCATACAATAATAGTGGGAGACTTCAACACACCACTTTCACCAATGGACAGATCGTGGAAACAGAAACTAAACAGGGACACAGTGAAACTAACAGAAGTTATGAATCAAATGGACCTGGCAGATATCTACAGAACATTCTATCCTAAAACAAAAGGATATACCTTCTTCTCAGCACCTCATGGTACCTTCTCCAAAATTGACCACATAATTGGTCACAAAACAGGCCTCAACAGATACAAAAATATTGAAATTGTCCCATGCATCCTATCAGATCACCACGGACTAAGGCTGGTCCTCAATAACAAAATAAATAATAGAAAGCCAACCTTCACATGGAAACTGAACAACATTCTTCTCAATGATACCTTGGTCAAGGAAGGAATAAAGAAAGAAATTAAGGACTTTTTAGAGTTCAATGAAAATGAAGCCACAATATACCCAAACTTATGGGACGCAATGAAAGCATTTCTAAGAGGAAAACTCATAGCTCTGAGTGCCTCCAAAAGGAAACTAGAGAGAGCAAACATTAGCAGCTTGACAACACACCTAAAAGCACTAGAACAAAAGGAAGCAAATTCACCCAAGAGGAGTAGACAGCAAGAAATAATCAAACTCAGGGGTGAAATCAACCAAGTGGAAACAAGAAGAACTATTCAAAGAATCAACCAATCAAGGAGCTGGTTCTTTGAGAAAATCAACAAGATAGATAAACCCTTAGCCAGACTCACTAGAGGGCACAGGGAAAGCATCCTAATTAACAGAATCAGAAATGAAAAAGGAGACATAACAACAGATCCTGAAGACATCCAAAACACCATCAGATCCTTCTACCAAAGGCTATACTCAACAAAACTGGAGAACCTGGATGAAATGGACAAGTTCCTAGACAGATACCAGGTACCAAAGTTGAATCAAGATCAGGTTAATGATCTAAACAGCCCTATATCCCCCAAAGAAATAGAAGCAGTCATTAATAGTCTCCCAACTAAAAAAAGCCCAGGACCAGATGGGTTTGCAAGCTTGTACAACCACTCTGGAAATCAGTCTGGCGGTTCCTCAGAAAATTGGACATAGTACTACCGGAGGATCCAGCAATACCTCTCCTGGGCATATATCCAGAAGATGTCCCAACCGGTAAAAAGGACACATGCTCCACTATGTTCATAGCAGCCCTATTTATAATAGCCAGAAACTGGAAAGAACCCAGATGTCCCTCAACAGAGGAATGGATACAGAAATTATGGTACATTTACACAATGGAGTACTACTCAGCTATTAAAAAGAATGAATTTATGAAATTCCTAGCCAAACGGATGGACCTGGAGGGCATCATCTTGAGTGAAGTAACACAATCTCAAAAAAACTCACACAATATGTATTCACTGATAAGTGGATATTAGCCCAAAACTTAGGATACCCAAGATATAAGATACAATTTGCTAAAGGCATGAAACTCAAGAAGAATGAAGACCAAATTGTGGACACTGTGCCCCTTCTTAGAATTGGGAACAAAACACCCAGGGAAGGAGTTACAGAGACAAAGTTCGTAGCTGTGATGAAAGGATGGACCATTTAGAGACTGCCGTATCCAGGGATCCATCCCATAAGCAGCTTCTAAACGCTGACACCATTGCATACACTAGCAAGATTTTGCTGAAAGGACCCAAATATAGCTGTCTCTTGTGAGACGATGCCGGGGCCTAGCAAACACAGGAGTGGATGTTCACAGTCAGCTCTTGGATGTATCACAGGGCTCCCAATGGAGAAGCTAGAGAAAGTACCCAAGGAGCTAAAGGGATCTGCAACCCTATTGTTGCAACAACATGATGTACTAACCAGAACCCTGGAGCTCTTGTCTCTAGCTGCATATGTATCGAAAGATGGCCTAGTCGGCCATCAATGGAAAGAGAGGCCCATTGGACTTGCAAACTTTATATGCCCCAATATAGGGGAATGCCAGGGCCAAAAGAATGGGAATGGGTGGGTAGGGAAGTGGGGGGCGCTATGGGGGACTTTTGGAATAGCATTGGATATGTAATTGAGGAAAATATGTAATAAAAATATTAAAAATTAAAAAAAAAGAACAGGAGCAACAGAAACCAAGGTTACTTGACATCATCAGAACCAAACTCTCCCACCATAAAAAGTCCTGGATACACCATCACACCAGAAAAGCAAGACAAGGATCTAAAGTAATTTCTTATGATGATAATGGAGGACTTTAAGAAGGAAATACAGGAAAACACAGGTAAATACCTAGCAGCCTTTAAAGAGGAAACACAAAAATGCCTTAGATAGTTACAGGAAAACAATACCAAACAGGAGATGTAATTGAACAAAACCATGCAGGATCTAAAAAGGGAAATAGAAACAATAAAGAAAGCCCAGAGGGAGACAACTCTGGAGATAGAAACCCTAGGAAAGAAATCTGGAACCATAGATGTGAGCATCAGCAACAGAATGCAAGAGATGGAAGAGAGAATCTCAGGTGCAGAAGAATCCCTAGGGAACATGAACACAACTATCAAAGAAAATGGAAAATGCAAAAAGATCCTAACTCAAAACATCCAGGAAATTCAGGACACAATGAGAAGGCCAAACCTATGAATAATAGGAGTAGATGAGAATGAAGATTTTCAACTTAAAGGATCAGCAAATATCTTCAACATAATTATAGAAGAAAACTTTCCTTACCTAAAGAAAGAGATGACCAAGAACATACAAGTAGCCTACAGAACTCCAAATAGACTGGACCAGAAACAAATTCTTCCTGACACATAATAATCAGAACAACAAATGCACTAAATAAAGACAAAATATTAAAAGCAGCAAGGGAAAAAGTTCAAGTAACATATAAAGGCAGGCCTATTAGAATTACTCCAGTCTCTCACCAGAGACTATGAAAACCAGAAAATCCTGGACAGATGTTATACAGACACTAAGAGAACACAAATGCCAGCTCAGGCTACTATACCCAACAAAACTCTCAATTAGCATAGATGGAGAAAAGAAAGTATTCCATGACAAAACCAAATTTGCACAATATCTTACCACGAGTCCATCCCTTCAAAGGATGATAAGAGAAAAAATCCAATACAAAGACGGAAACTACGCCCTAGAAAAAGCAAGAAAGTAATCCTCCAACAAACCTAGAAGAAGACAGCCACAAGAAGAGAATGCCAATACGAACAACAAAAATAATAGGAAGCAACAATTACTTTTCCTTAATAGCTCTTAATATCAATGGACTCAATTCCCCAATAAAAAGACATAGACTAACAGACTGGCTACACAAACAGGACCCAACATTTTGCTGCTTACAGGAAACCCATCTCAGGAAAAAAACAGACACTACCTCAGAGTGAAAGACTGGAAAAAATTTTTTCCAAGCAAATGGTCTGAAGAAACAAGCTGGAGTAGCCATTCTAATATCGAAAAAAATCGACTTCCAACCCATAGTTATCAAAAAAAGACAAAGAACGGTAATTCATGTTCATCAAAGGTAAAATCTTCCAAGAGGAACTCTCAATTCTGAATATCTATGCTCCAAATTCAAGGGCACATTCATTAAAGAAACTTTTTAGTAAAGCCCAAAGCACACATTGTACCTCACACAATAATAGTGGGAGACTTCAAAACACCACTTTCATCAATGGCTAGATCGTGGAAGCAGAAACTAATCAGAGACAGAGTGAAACTAACAGAAGTTATGAAAGAAATGGATTTAACAGATATCTCCAGAACATTTTATCCTAAAACAAAAGGATATACCTGCTTCTCAGCACCTCATGGTACCTTCTCCAAAATTGACCATATAATTGGTCACAAAACAGGCCTCAACAGATACAAAAATATTGAAATTGTCCCATACATCCTATCAGGTCACAATGGACTAAGGCTGATCTTCAATAACAACATAAATAATAAAAAGCCAACATTCACGTGGGAACTGAACACTCTCCTCAATGATACCCTGGTCTAGGAAGGAATAAAGAAAGAAATTAAGGACTGTTTAGAGTTTAATGAAAAGGAAACCACAACATACCCAAACATATGGGACACATTGAAAGCATTTCTAAGAGGAAAACTCATAGCTCTGAGTGCCTCCAAAAAGAAACTAGAGAGAACACACACAAGCAGCTTGACAATACACCTAAAAGCTCTAAAAAAAAAGGAACCAAATGCATCCAAGAGGAGTAGACTGCAGGAAATAATCAAACTCAGGGGTGAAATCAACCAAGTGGAAACAAGAAGAACTATTCTACAAATCACCCAAACAAGGAGAAGGTTCTTTGAGAAAATCAACAAGATAGATAAACCCTTGGCCAGACTCACTAGAGGGCACAAAGACAGCATCCTAATTAACAAAATCAGAAATGAAAAGGGAGACATAACAACAGATCCTGAAGAAATCCAAAACACCATCAGATCCTTCTACAAAAGGCTTTACTCTACAAAACTGGAAAACTTCTATGAAATAGACAAGTTTCTAGACAGATACCAGGTACCAAAGTTAAATCAGGATCTGGTTAATGATCTAAACAGTCCTATATCCCCTAAAGAAATAGAAGCAGGCATTAATAGTCTCCCAAGCAAAAAAAGCCCAGGACCAGATGGGTTTAGTTCAGAGTTCTATCAGACCTTCAAAGAAGATCTAATTCCAGTTCTTCTCAAACTATTTCACAAAATAGAAACAGAAGGTACTCTACTCAGTTCATTCTATGAAGTCACAATTACTCTGATACCTAAACCACAGAAAGACCCAGCAAAGATAAAGAACTTTAGATCAATTTCCCTTATGAATATTGATGCAAAAAATACTCAATAAAATTCTCAATAACTGAATCCAAGAACACATCAAAACAATCATCCATCCTGACTAAGTAGGTTTCATTCCAGGGATGCAGGGATGGTTTAATATATGGAAATACATCAATGTAATCCACTATATAAACAAACTCAAATACAAAAACCACATGATCATCTCGTTAGATGCTGAGAAAGCATTTGACAAAATCCAACACCCATTCATGATAAATGTCTTAGAAAGATCAGGAATTCAAGGCCCATACCTAAACATGATAAAAGCAATCTACAGCAAACCAGTAGCCAACATCAAAGTAAATGGTGAGAAGCTGGAAGCAATCCCACTAAAATCAGGGACTAGACAAGGCTGCCCACTTTCTTCCTACCTATTCAATATAGTACTTGAATTCCTAGCCAAAGCAATTCGACAATGAAAGGAGATCAAGGGGATACAAATTGGAAAGGAAGAAGTCAAAATATCACTATTTCCAAGTGATGTGATTGTATATATAAGTGACCCGAAAAAATTCCACCTGAGAACTCCTAAACCTTATAAACAGCTTCATTGAAGTAGCTGGATTTAACTCAAACAAGTCAATGGCCTTTCTCTACACAAAGTATAAGCAGGGTGAGAAAAAAATTAGGGAAACAACACCCTTCACAATAGTCACAAATAATATAAAATACATTGGTGTGACTCTAACTAAGGAAATGAAAGCTCTATATGATAAGAACTTCAAGTGTCTGAAGAAAGAAATCAAAGATCTCAGAAGACAGAAAGATCTCCTGTGCTCATTGATTGGCAGGATCAATTCTACAGATTCAACCAATCCTCATCAAAATTCCAACTCAATTCTTCAACGAATTAGAAAGGGCAATTTGCATATTTATGTGTAATAAAAAACAACCTCGATATCAAAAACTCTTCTCAATGATAAAAGAACCTCTGGTGGAATCACCATGCCTGACATTAAGCTGTAATACAGAGCTACTGTAATAAAAACTGCATGCCACTGGTATAGTGACAGACTAGTAGACCAACCGAATAGAATTGAAGACCCAGATATGAACCCACACTTATGATCATTTGATCTTTGAAAAGGGAGCTAAAACCATCCAGTGGAAAAAAGACAGCATTTTCAACATATGGTGCTGGCACAACTGGCAGTTATCATGTAGAAGAATGTGAATTGATCTATTCTTATCTCCTTGTACTAAGGTCAAATCTAAGTGGATCAAGGAACTCGACATAAAACCAGAGACACTGAAACTTATAGAGGAGAAAGTGGGGAAAACATCGAAGATATGGGCACAGGGGAAACATTCCTGAATAGAACAACAATGATTGTGCTGTGAGATCGAGATTTGACAAATGGGACCTCATAAAATTGCAAAGCTTCTGTAAGACAAACGACACTGTCAATAAGACAAAAAGGCCACCAACAGATTGGGAAAGGATCTTTACCAATCCTAAATCAGATAGGGGTCTAATATCCAATATATATAAAGAACCAAAGAAAGTGGACTCCAGAAAATCAAATAACCCATTAAAAAATGGGACTCAGAGCTAAACAAAGAATTCTCACCTGAGGAATACCAAATGGCTGAAAAGTACCTGAAAAAAATGTTCAGCATCCTTAATCATCAGGGAAATACAAATCAAAACAAGCCTGAGAACCCATCTCACACCAGTCAGAATGGCTAAGATCAAAAATTCAGGTGACAGCAGATACTGGGAAGGATATGGAGAAAAAGGAACACTCCTTCATTGTTGGTGGGATTGCAAGCTTGTACAACCACTCTGGAAATCATTGTGGCATTTTCACAGAAAATTGGACATAGTACTACCGGAGGATCCCACAATACCTCTCCTGGGCATATTTCCAGGAGATGCTCCAACTGGTAATAAGGACACATGCTCCACTATGTGCATAGCAGCCTTATTTATAATAGCCAGAAGCTGGAAAGAACCCAGATGTCCCTTAACAGAGGAATGAATACAGAAAATGTGGTACATTTACACAATGGAGTACTACTCAGCTATTAAAAAGAATGAATTTATGAATTTCCTAGGCAATGGATGGAGGTAACCCAATCACAAAAGAACTCAAATGATATGTACTCACTGATAAGTCAATATTAGCATTAAAAACTGTAAAAAAACAAAAACAACAAACTGTGTATTAAGGAATACAGAGATGGAAAATACTTTTAAGTTTGAAATATTAAATGTGTAGTTGCTCACAATTGTAATTCCACCATGTGGTACACTGTGGTAGGAGGACAACATGTGTTTGAAGCCAACCTAAATTCTAATGAGGGGAGGACAAAAGGAAGCCTGGGCTTGAAAGTAAGTCTTTCTCTCAAAAGCATAAAAATAAAAACAACTCACATATTTGTTGTGATTTTTAATTGAGGTCATCAGAGAGTTCCCAGAAGAACCTCAATCAAGCTGTTGCCATTGCTCTTGGTTGCTCATGAATCTAGAAAATAAGATCATATAGAAGATGCCAAACTCTTTAACTGTATGTGGAATTAATTATTAATCAAACCACCTCTCTCTTTTCCTAGTTATCTTCTAGAGTTATGCAAAGGACAATGAATTTTGCCAAATAGAAAAATACTTTGGACTTGTCTTGTGCTGGACCTTACATGCTTTAATACCAATTTATGGGGCAAAAAATTGATGCTTGCAGTAATAGCAAGACTGTTTACAGGAGTAATCAAACACTCTCTTGTACAAAGTCTACTCTACAAAAAGGAACTCATTCCTGGTACTAGGGGCATAACAACAACAAATCAAACAAACAAACAAACAAACCTATAAATAGGAAAGTTTTATCTCTAGAGTAAAACTATTGCTTTGCTAATGATATTGTCATCAAAATGTCTTTGAAATATTTATGATTGTACCTATAGATATGAACTGCTCTCAACTTTCAGGGTTAGTCAGTCTCTGACTAGCTTTTTATTACAGGGGGTAGTGATCAAGGAAGAGACTCATGGATATTCAATGTGCCCAGAAAAAGCAAGTGTGACTGCTCACCCATAAATGGGCATTTATATTAACTCACACTTCAAAACTCAGGAACATTGTTTAAGTGGAGATTTAAAGAGTTTATAAGCCAGAAGAGAGAGAAGAATGCTATAAAATTCTACCTCAGAACATGATAAGGCTGTTGCATTTATAGGCCACATCATCTGTGATTAACTACAAAAGACCTCCATAAGATAAAGCCAATTAAATTTCCAGTAGGAAGGGAGGAAAGTTCAAAAGGCTCTATTGTTGTGATCTGAGGACATAGCATCTGTTGATATCGACACAGGGAGAGATAGTCATTCTTTGGAGAAGTGACTACTTATAGGGTACCCAAGTCTTAGTAGATTGCCTTATGCACATGTGCATATAGGCAGTACCAATTATTTTCTCTGTGTGTATGTGTTTAACAGTGAGAAAGGAGGGAATGAGGAATAGGATGGGGAAGAGTGGAAGAGCAGAAGAGGGAGACATTCAGGAGGTCGAGAGGGAGAGGAGCAAAGGGAGGAGGAAGGGAGAGGGAGGGGGAGGGGGAGAGGGAGGCAAAGACAGATAGGAGAGAGATTGGGTATATGGGAGAGGTATACAACAAATTGGTAGGAAAAGATACCGTCAAAAGAATCGAGAGGAAATAAGACAGAAAAGATTAAGATACATTTCATTTATCTATAAAACTTTCAAATGAAAAAAGTTAGTAAAGTAGCATATTTCATTTTTGTATCAAACTTAATTTTTTATTGTTAAGTATATTCATTAATCAAACTTTGCAGTATAGAGTGTAGATTATATATTATTGTAAGGAGCCGTCCTCACATTCGCCATTATAAGATGGCACTGACACCTGTGTTCTAAGTAATAAACAAACCATCTGCACATGCGCTGGGGTAGTTTCCCACCCCATGTGCTCTGCCTTTCCCGTGACGACAACTCTGGCTGATGGGCTGCAGCCAATCAGGGAGTGACACGTCCGAGGCGGAGGACAGTCCTCCATAAAAGGGAGGGGGCTCCGCCATCTCTCTCTCTCTCTCTGGCTCTCTTCTCCACTGGCTCCTGATGGGGTAAGCAATAAAGCTTGTGCCGCAGAAGATTCCAGTTGCCCTGAGTGTGTTCTTACCAGGGGGAACAAAAGCGGCGCGCAATAAATGGTGCCGAAACCCGCGAGCTACTACATCACGGGGAAGGAGCGGTTAATGAAGTGTTCCCAGAAACAGACTGTTGAGAAGGATCCGGTGTGGATTCAGAACTCTACAGCTGGGGAACTGTGGTAATGAAGTGTTCCCACAAAACAGACTGTTGAGAAGGATCCGGTGTGGGTTCAGAACTCTTCAGCTGGGGAACGGATGCGCGTTCGTTACAGCTTTACAAGGTATGTCTGGTCTTGAACTTTCTCTAGTGTTAAAAGCCCTTTTATTTCTTTTCACATGTCAACAAGTGGTTAAGGCAGGGTGGAGAATTCTGGACAAAATTCAAGACAGTCTATCAGAAGTAAAGCGGGGAGAGAGAGCAGGAAAAAAGAGAAAGCATGCGCGCCAAATAAGTATACAGGCCTTTCCATGGGTCTTGAACCCAAGGAAAAGTTAATGTCAGGGAAGAATACCTGGGGAGAGATTAGAAGGAAAGAGGAGAAAAAAACAAAGGAAAAAAAGAAAAGTTAATGTCAGGGAAAAATACCTGGGGAGAGATTGGAAGGAAAGAGGAGAAAAGAGATGAGTTTAAAGAGCCAGTTCTTAGTAGCTGTGAATCAGATGAAAATATTAGCCCTTCTGAAGAAACAGACTTGGAGAAGGGAGCAGCTTGTTATGAGAGAGAAATGCGAGCTTATAGGTCAAGAAAAAAGCCAAAAGCAGCTGGCAAAGGCCAGCTTGCTGCTTGGCCTCAAGGTCATAGTGCACCTCCGCCCTATGCGAGCCCCCTCCCTGCGTAGTGCGTCAGCCCTGTGCAGAGAGGCAGTGCGTGGACTCGTTCATTTCAAGAGAGGCACAAAGGAAGATACAACAGGCATTTCCGGTCTTTGAAGGAGCTGAGGGTGGGCGTGTTCATGCTCCGGTAGATTATACACAGATTAAAGAGCTTGCCGAATCGGTTCGTAAATATGGAGCCAATGCTAATTTCACCTTGGTGCAGTTAGGCAGGCTTGCTGGTGAGGCACTAACTCCTGCCGACTGGCAAATGATTGCAAAAGCCGCTCTCCCCAGTGCGGGCAAATATATGGAATGGAGAGCTCTATGGCAAGAGGCTGCACAAACGCAGGCCCGAGCAAATGCTGCCGCTTTGACTCCAGAGCAGAGAGATTGGACCTTTGACCTGTTAACGGGTCAGGGAGCTTATACCGCTGATCAAACAAATTATCACTGGGGAGCTTATGCCCAAATTTCCTCCACGGCTATTAAGGCCTGGAAGGCGCTCTCCCGAACAGGTGAAGCCACTGGACAATTAACAAAGATACAGCGGCTGAACGTCATTGTTCAGAGCCAGATAGGCCCAAAGAGATGGTTAAATGGAAAGATGTTTTAAATAACAAATGGAAAGGCCCGGATCCTATTTTGATAAGATCCAGGGGAGCTGTTTGTGTTTTTCCACAGAATGAAGACAACCCATTTTGGATACCAGAAAGACTCACCCGAAAAATCCAGACTGACCAAGGGAATACTGATGTCCCTCGTCTTGGTGATGTCCAGTGCGATAACAACAAAGGGAGAGCAGCGTTGTGAGATACAGAATTGGACAGCTAAATTTGAACAGACCCTTTGAAAATTGAGACTTGCCCCACGCACTTGGACCTGTCCCTGACCTAAGGACTATCTTTTCAACATTTTCCTTCTTTAAAGAATGGGTGGGGGTGGAATTATTTGGAGCTGTTCTTTGCTGTGGATTAGTGTTGCTTCTCTGATTGGTCTGTAAGCTTAAGGCCCAAATTAGGAGAGACATGGTGGTTATTTCCCAGGCACTTGCAGCACTAGAACATGGTGCTTCCCCTGATATATGGTTATCTATGCTTAAGCAATAGGTCGCTGGCCACTCAGCTCTTGCACCCCACGAGGCTAGTCTCATTGCACGGGATAGAGTGAGTGTGCTTCAGCAGCCCGAGAGAGTTGCACGGCTAAGCACTGCAGTAGAAGGGCTCTGTGGCATTTATGAGCCTATTCTAGGGAGACATGTCATCTTTCAAGAAGGTTGAGTGTCCAAGTGTCCTTCCCCCAGGAAAAACGACACGGGAGCGGACCAAGACCCCTTCGGGTGATGAGCCTGGGAGGAGGTTTTGTGTAAAGCCCCTATTTTACACACTGGGGATTTGACCTCTATCTCCACTCTCATTATTATGGGTGGCCTATTGCTCTTAAATAAAAGAAAAGGGGGAGATGTAAGGAGCCGTCCTCACATTCGCCATTATAAGATGGCACTGACACCTGTGTTCTAAGTAATAAACAAACCATCTGCACATGCGCTGGGGTAGTTTCCCACCCCATGTGCTCTGCCTTTCCCGTGATGACAACTCTGGCTGATGGGCTGCAGCCAATCAGGGAGTGACACGTCCGAGGCGGAGGACAGTCCTCCATAAAAGGGAGGGGGCTCCGCCATCTCTCTCTCTCTCTGGCTCTCTTCTCCACTGGCTCCTGATGGGGTAAGCAATAAAGCTTGTGCCGCAGAAGATTCCGGTTGCCCTGAGTGTGTTCTTACCAGGGGGAACAAAAGCGGCGGGCAACATATTCTTCTGAGAACTGGCCCTTCAGAAGGAATTAGACCTGTGGTACCACGTTCCACCAGATAGTTTATTTGCATGGGAGGTCATCAGTAATGAAGTAGAAAACTAACATCAAGGAATCTACAGGTGCACTTGTAAATATTATCAAGAAAACAAACTACCATCATACAACTAAGCATTGGGTGATACAGATTGGCCATGAAAGGATTTTCCATGTAGAAACAATTTAGTATGACACAGAAATGTGAACAAATGGCTTTTCAGGAACAGCAAGTCTTAAGCATTTGGATGTGCTGCTGCTGGGCAAAAATCAATTCTAAGAGAGAGAAGTAGAAACAGTACACTGACCTAGATGGAACAGACAGTTAGAAAGTGGATTTGATTTTTTTTGAGCTACACATAGGTGCTAATGGATGAGCAAGTCAATGATTAAAATGTTGCTATTTTAATAAAACTTGATAAATTAATTAGCAAATTTTGTATTTATGTGACTTATACAAAGAAGCTAGTATTGCCAAGATAGAGTAAACAATAGTGCACTATCTTTCCTTACCCTTTAAAAAAATTAGGCAAGAATTAAATATCTTGATCTTAACTTAAAGATAAAAGTTGTAAGTAAAGCTTATAGAATTAGTTGTGATAAGATCTCAGAAAAAGCATTGAGTAAAAAGCATTCAAGAGATAGATCCATTAAGGTTAATGAGATGAATATACATTGATAGTAAATCAATATCACCTGCCAAATAATGATTCTGGATATTTCATTTTCACCATACCTGAAAGAGGAGAAAAACAGTATAAAAACGAAGAACAAGTGAGCAACATGTCTTCACACACACACACAAACAGGCACACGCGCACACATATACACACAGATTAAGTGTGTTGCTTAGCTCTTCTTGGCCCCGGGGATCCATTCCATAATCAGCCACCAAATTCAGACACTATTGCATATGCCAGCAAGATTTTGATGAAGAGACCCTGGTATAGCTGTCTTGTATGAGGCTATGCCAGTGCCTGGCAAACACAGAAGTGGATGCTCACAGTCAGCTATAAGACGGAACACAGGGCCCCCAATGGAGAAGCTAGAATAAGCACCCAAGGAACTGAAGGGGTCTGCAACCCTATAGGTAGAACAACAGCATGAACTAACCAGTACCTCCAGAGTTCGTGTCTCTAACTGCGTTTGTAGCAGAAGATGGCCTAGTTGGCCATCACTGGGAAGAGAGGCCCCTTGATATTACAAACTTTATATGCCCCAGTACAGGGGAATGCCAGGGTCAAGAAGCGGGAGTGCGTGGGTAGGGGAGCAGGGCAGGGGAAGGGTATAGGGAACTTTCGGGATAGCATTTGAAATTTGAAATGTATATAAAGAAAATATCTAATAAAAATGTGCATAAGAAAGGGTGTGGCTTAACATTATTTCTTAACTGGGCATGTCTTTTTTTAAATTTTTTTTAATTTTTAATCTTTTTATTACATATTTTCCTCAATTACATTTCCAATGCTATCCCAAAAGTCCCCCATACCGCCCTCCACTTCCCTACCCACCCATTCCCATTCTTTTGGCCCTGGCATTCCCCTATATTGGGGCATATAAAGTTTGCAAGTCCAATGGGCCTCTCTTTCCAGTGATGGCCGACTAGGACATCTTTTGATACATATGCAGCTAGAGACAAGAGCTCCGGGGTACTGGTTAGTTCATCATGTTGTTCCAACTATAGGGTTGCAGATCCCTTTAGCTCCTTGGGTACTTTCTCTAGCTTCTCCATTGGGAGCCCTGTGATACATCCAATAGCTGACTGTGAGCATCCACTCCTGTGTTTGCTAGGCCCCGGCATCGTCTCACAAGAGACAGCTATATTTGGGTCCTTTTGAGCAAAATCTTGCTAGTGTATGCAATGGTGTCAGCGTTTAGAAGCTGATTATGGGATAGATCCCTGGATACGGCAGTCTCTAGATGGTCCATCCTTTCATCACAGCTCGAAACTTTGTCTCTGTAACTCCTTCCATGGGTGTTTTGTTCCCAATTCTAAGAAGGGGCATATTGTCCACATTTTGGTCTTCATTCTTCTTGAGTTTCATGCGTTTAGCAAATTGTATCTTATATCTTGGGTATCCTAAGTTTTGGGCTAATATCCACTTATCAGTGAATACATATTGTGTGAGTTCCTTTGTGATTGTGTTACCTCACTCAAGATGATGCCCTCCAGCTCCATCCATTTGGCTAGGAATTTCATAAATTCATTCTTTTTAATAGCTGAGTGGTACTCCATTGTGTAAATGTACCATATTTTCTGTATCCATTCCTCTGTTGAGGGACATCTGGGTTCTTTCCAGCTTCTGGCTATTATAAATAGGGCTGCTATGAACATAGTGGAGCATGTGTCCTTTTTACCGGTTGGGACATCTTCTGGATATATGCCCAGGAGAGGTATTGCTGGATCCTCCAGTAGTACTATGTCCAATTTTCTGAGGAACCGCCAGACTGATTTCCAGAGTGGTTGTACAAGCTTGCAATCCCACCAACAATGGAGGAGTGTTCCTCTTTCTCCACATCCTCGCCAGCATCTGCTGTCACCTGAATTTTTGATCTTAGCCATTCTGACTGGTGTGAGGTGGAATCTCAGGGTTGTTTTGATTTGCATTTAACTGGGCATGTCTTTATAACTCTGGGCAAGAAAGACACACACGTAATCTGTGTGCATATGTGAGTGCATGTGCCTCTGTGTGTGTGTTTGTGTGTGTTTGTGTGTGTGTGTGTGTGTGTGAAGGCATGTTTGCTCACTTGTTCTTTTTGCCTTATGCAGCTCAGTCTGTTCTTCATAGTGTAAACGACTGGATTGTGTCTTGGACTGTTGACCTTGGATGTCTACACCTTGGAAATGCTGAAATGAGAAGCTTGTGTGAATATGCTGAATCTTTATTTTTTACATATTTGCTACTGTCTACACTAACATGGAAGGTTGTTCATTCAATGGAAATCACTCCTTCCTAATACTTAGCTCTTGCAGAAACAGTAAGCTTGAAATGTCCCTATCCCATTGACAGAAGAATTACATCATAGCTCAATAACTTCAAATCTTTTCCATAAGCTCTGGATCACAACTACTTACAATTATGCTTTACAACTCATTAATTTTGGAACAGTGTAAACAAAAATATCAAGACTTTATTAAGAAGACAATGTTAAATTACTGTTAAAGACAATAAACAAGTTGTTTAATTTTTGGTCTTGGATCCAGCAGAAATACAAGAAGCAAATATAAAAGAATTTAGAGTAATCATACCAGAATATTATAGAAATGGAAGATATAGGAAAAGAATGCCAAAAATAACTACAGAAGTGTGACTGTGGGATGGCAACCCCATCCTTCACTTGATGTCCTATCTTCCTGTTGGAGGTTGACTCTACAAGTTCCCTCCCCCTACTTTTGAACATTTTATCAAAGGTCCCTACCTGTGAGTCCTGGAGTCTCTTACCTCCCAGGTCTCTGGTGCACTCTTTGGGGGGGGGGTGTCCCACCAATCTCCTATTTCCTGATGTTGCCTGTTTCCATTCTTCCTGATGGCCCTCAGGGCTTCAGTCCTTTTCCCTCACCCAATACCAGATCAGGATCCCCTCTCCCCACTGTCCCCACATCCACTTTTGCTCTCAGGTCCCTCCCTCCCTCCCTCCCCACTTATGATTGCTTTCTTCTCTCTCCCAAGTGGGACTGAGGCATCCTCACTTGGGTCCTTCAGTTTGTTGAGCTTTTTCAATTCTGTGGGCTTTATCTTGTGTATTCTGTATGTTTTTTGTTTTTTTGTTTTTTGTTTTTTTGATAATATCCACTTATTAGTGAGTATATACCATGCATTTTCCTTTTGGGTGTAAGTTGCCTCACTCAGGATGATATTTTCTAGTTCCATCCATTTGCCTGCAAAAGTCAGGATGTTCTCATTCTTAATAGCTGAGTATTACTCTAACGTGTAAATGAAGCACATTTTCTTTTTTTAAGGTTGATAACTGACAAAACAATAAATAATATTTAAATATAAATATACTCAATATATTGGTTTACAGCATGTGAAAAAACTTTAACATTTTTAAACAGTAAAAGAACTAAAGATATTATTCAAAATTAGTAGGAAGAGTACTAATGATAATCGTTTGGAAGATTGGAGAGGCCCTTGGTCTTGCGAAGTTTATATGCCCCAGTACAGGAGAATGCCAGGGCCAGGAAGCAGGAACTGGTGGGTTGAGGGGCAGGGTGGGCGGAGGGTATGGGGACTTTCAGAGAGGAAAGTAGGAAAGGGGATAGCATTTGAAATGCAAATGAAGAAAATATCTAATAAAAAGGTATATATATATATATATATATATATATATATATATATATATATGAAAAGCTAAATGTTTTCCTTATCTTGTTAGTGTATTCTCTGAATGTTACTAGCACTTGGCTGAAGCATATTTTCTGTATCCATTCTTCTGTTGTGTGACATCTAGGTTGTTTCCAGATTCTGACTATCACAAATAGGGCCACTATGAACATAGTGGAACAAGTGCCCCTGTGGCATGGTGGGCCATCTTTTGGGTATATTCCCAAGAGTAGTACAGCTGGGTCTTCAATTAGATCTATTTCCAATTTTCTGAGGAACTTCTAGATTGATTTCTAGAGTGGTTGTACCAGTTTGCAATCCCACCAGTAACGGAGGGGTGTTCCTCTTTCTCCACATCCTCTTCAACATGTGTTGTCACCTGAGGTTTTGATCATAACCATTCTGACTGGTGTAAGGTAGAATTTCAGGGTTGTTTTGATTTGCATTTCTCTGATCACTAAGGACTTTGAACATTTCTTTAGGTGCTTCTCAGCCATTCAAGATTCCTCAGTTGTGAATTCTCAGTTTAGTTCTATACCCCATTTTTTGGTTGGGATGTTTTGTTTTTTGGTGATTAAGTTCTTGAGTTCTTTATATATTTTGGATATTAGCTCTCTATTGGATGTGGGGTTAGTGAATAATTTTTTTCAATCTGTAGGTTGCCAATTTGTCTTATTGACTATGTCCTTTGGCTCACAGAAGCTTTCAAGTTTTGTGAGTTCCCATTTTTCAATTCTTGATCTTAAAGCTTGAGCCATTGGAGTTCTGTTTAGGAAATTTCCCCCTGTGCCAATTAGCTCAAGGCTCATTCCCACTTTCTTTTCTATTAGATTCATTGTATCTGGTTTTATGTTGAGGTCTTTGATCCACTTGTACTTGAGCTTTGTACAAGGTGACAAATATGGGTATATTTTCATTCTTCTACATACAGACAGCCACTTAGACCAGCACCATTTATTGAAGATGCTTTCTTTTTTCTAATGTATATTTTTGTTGCCTTTGTCAAAAATTAAGTGACGGTAAGTGTGTGCTTTTATTTCTGGATCTTCAATTCTATTCCACGGATTAACATGTCTGTCTCTCTATCAATACCATGCAGTTTTTTATCATTATTGCTCTGTAGTAAAGCTTGTGGTCAGGGATGGTGATTATCGCAGCTGTTCACTTATTGTTAAAAATTGTTTTTACAATTCTGGGGGGGGTGTTGTTTTTGTTTTTTGGTTAGTTAGTTTGTTTGTTTGTTTGTTTTTTGCCTTTCCAGATGAATTTGAAGAATTGTATTGGGATTTTGATGAAGATTGCATTGAATCTATAGATTGCCCTTAGTAGGATGGCCATTTTTACTGTGTTAATTCTTCCAATCCATAAGCATGGGAGATCTCTCCATTTTCAGAGAGCTTCAATTTCTTTCTTGAGAGACTTGAAGTTATTGTCATACAGGTCTTTCACTTGTTTGGTTAGAGTTACCCCAAAATATTTTATGCTATTCGTGGCTATTGTGAAGGAAATTCTTTCCCTAATTTCTTTCTCAGCCTTTTTATCCTTTTTATAAAGGAAGGCTACTGATTTGAATTAATTCTATTTCTAGTCATTTTGCTGAATTTGTTTATCAGCTGGAGACATTATCTGGTAGAATTTTGGGGTTGCTTATGTATACAATCATATCATCTGCAAATAGTGATACCTTTATTTCTTCTTTACCAATTTGTATCCCCTTGATCTCTTTTTGTTGTCTTATTGTTCTAGTTAACACATTGAGTGTTACACTGAATAGATATGGGAAGAGTGGGCCTCCTTGTCTTGTCTCTGATTTCAATGTGGTTGCTTCAAGTATGTCTTCACTTAATTTGATATTGTCTGTTGGTTTGGAGTAAATTGCTTTTATTATGTTTAGGTATAGGACTTGAATTCCTGATCTTTCCAAGACTTTTACTATGAAGGTGTGCTGGATTTTGTCAAATGTTTTCTCAGCATTTAATGAAATGATCATGTGATTTTTTTTGAGTTTGTTTATATAGTGGATTACGTTAATGGATATTCATATATTAAACCAACCTTGCTTCCCTAGGATGAATCCTACTTGATCATGGTGAATGATGGTTTTGATGTGTTCTTGGGTTTGGTTTGCAAGAATTTTATTTAGTATTTTTACATCAATATTTATAAGCGAGATTGGTCTGAAGTTCTCTTTTTTGGTTGGGTCCTTGGGTGGTTTTGAAATCAGAGTAATTGTTGCTTCATAGAATGACTTAGGTAGTATTTCTTCTGTTTCTATTTTATGGAATTGTTTGAGGAAAATTGGTATCGGGTCTTCCTTGAAGGTATGGTAGAACTCTGCACTACATCCATCTGGCCCTGGGCTTTTTTGGGTTGGGAGGTTTTTAATGACTTCTATTTCTTTGTGTGATATAGGCTTATTTAGATAGTTTACCTGCTCTTGATTTAACTTTGGTATGTGGCATATGTCTAGAAAACTATCCATTTCATCTGGATTTTCCAGTTCTGTTGAGGACATCCTGACTTTTGCAGGCAAATGGATGGAACTAGAAAATATCATCTTGAATGAGGTACCTCAAATACAAAAGAACATGCATGGAGTATACTCACTATTATGGATATTAAGTGGATATTAGCCAAAAAAAGAAAAAAGAAAGAAAGAAAGAAAGAAAGAAAGAAAGAAAGAAAGAAAGAAAGAAGAGAGAAAGAGCGAGAGAAAAAAAACATGCACAGAATAAACAAGATACAGTTCACAGAGTTGAAAAGGCTCAACAAGCTGTAAGTGCTCAAGTGAGGATGCCTCAGTCCCACTTGGGAGAGAGAAGAAAGCAATCATAAGAGGGGATGGAGGGACAGACTTGGAAGGAAAGTGGATGGGGTGGGGAGACAGTGTGTGGCGGGGAGGGGATCCTGATCTGGTATTGGGTGAGGGAAAAGAACTGAAGCCCTGAGAGCCTGCAGAAAGAATGTAAACAGGCAACTTCAAGAAATAGGAGGTGGGGCACCAGAGTGCAACAAAGACCTGGGAGGTAAGAGACTCCCAGGACTCCCAGGGAGGGACCTTTGATGAAATTCCCAACAGTAGGGAAAGGGATCTTATAGAGCCCACCTGCAGCAGGAAGACAGTACATCAAGTGAAGGATGGGGTTGGCATCCCATAGTCACACCTCTGACCCATAATTGTTTCTGTCTGAAAGAATTACAGGGATGGAAATGGAGAGGAGCCTGAGGGAAAGAAGGTCCAGTGACAGGTCCAAAGTGGGTTCCAGGTCAAGGGGAGGTCCCAAGGTCTGACACTATTACTGAGGCTATGGAGCGCTCACAAAAAGGGATCTATCATGATTGCCCTTCGAAAGACCCAACAAGCAAGGTAAAGAGTCAGATGCAGATATTTGCACCCAACCAATGGACAGAAGCAGCTGACCTCTGTTTTTGGATTAGGGAAAACTGAAAGGAGCTGAGGAGAAGGGCATTCCAGCAGTCTTAGTTAATCTGGACCCCTGAGATCTTTGAAACACTAGACCACCAAACAGACAGCATACACCAGCTGATATGAGGCCACCAACACACATACAGTAGAGAAGTTCCAGATCTATGTACATTCAGAGATGATGCACCTAACCCTCAAGAGACTGAAGGTCCCAGGAAGCTTAGAGGTCAGATGGGGTAGAGGGTGATGTTATCCATGTGGAGACAGAGTGTGGTGGGGAGGAGGTGTGGGATGTGGAGCAATTGGAGGGTCGGAGCAGAGGGCGGGAATGGAATATGGAATGTAAAAAGTGGATTACAAATTAAATTAAATTAAAAAAATATGACTGCATTAAATTCTTTGTGACCACGCAGTGGTGGTGCCTGCCTTTAATCCCAGCATTTGCGAGGCAGAGGCAGGCAGGTTTCTGAGTTTGAAGTCAGCCTGGTCTACAGAATGAGTTTCAAGACAGTCAGGGCTACACAGAGAAACGCTGTCTGAAAAAACAAAACAAAAACAAAACAAACAAACAAAAACAAAAAGGAAAGAAAAGAAAAGAAAAGAAAAGAAAGAGAGAAAGAAAGAAAGAAAGAAAATTCTTTGCAACACACACACACACACACACACAACATCATTAGTGCATTCTCTAGAACTTAAACTCGTTGACTTACCAAGTCTTAGAAATGCTTCCAAGTCTATGTTTGAAGTTTTCTTCTTCTTGATGAGACTCCACTGGACTTCCAACGAAACTGAGTCAATTGAATCTGACTGTTTTGTAAAACCTGCTGGTATTTATTAGTTCTTTCTACTTTCCTGCAAGCACAACTGGTCATTTGAATTTGGTTATCTTCAGAGAGGACATATATTGGCATGTATTATACTATGCATTGCTATAGTTAAGTGAATGTGCAGGAAGAGTCTACTGAGTGCAAAAGGGCTTCTTCACACAGCTATCAACATATGTGTGAAGATCCATGATAGAAGGATTAGACCTGTTACATAAATTATAATTCAGCAATATCACCAATACAGAAAATACACAGAGAGACTTAACTGATCAAAATGAAAGCCTTTCTAGTATAGATAGTTCTTCAAAAAATGCATTACCTGTATGGCCAAAGTAAAGCCAATGAAATTCAACTGTAGGCAGAATGCGTGTATGTAAAAATATCACCTAATTTTTTATTGTAATATACTTTATGTATATGTGTGCATATATAAGCTATTCATAAATATTTATTACATATGCAACCAGAATTAAAGAATGGGGCACAAATTTGAGATTGAGAATGAACACAGAAAGAATTTCTGGGGAGGATGGGTAAAAATGATGTAAATATAGTATTTGCATATGGGTGTAAGTATAGTATGTACATATAGTATTTACATTTTATATAATAGAAATTATATATGTGTGTATATATACATACATATATATACATATAGCGACATATATATGACATATATATGAAATATATATATATGAAATCTTTCATATATATATATGAAAGAAATAAATATTTGGGCAAACATTTACTTATAACAAATACACTGAAGTCTTATAGGTACAATTTGGATAAATATAGACTTCTAAATTATGTCAAATTTTCTGAAAAAGTTCTTGACATTGGTCTTGGGAATGGGTTGCTACATTTAATGAAAATTAAAAGAAATAAAGCCTAAGATAAGCAAATAAGACAACAAAGAAATAAAAACTGTCCACATGACCAAGATAAGAGTAAAGAGAAGGAAAGACAATCAGTAGCATTGGAGTAGGATTGGAGACAGCAAAGCTCATCATCTATTGACTAAAGGGTCAGCATCTAATGTGCATGAGCATTTCCTATAACTCAGTGGCCAAAACATCCATGTTTTAATTTACACTGTAAAGACTTTGAGTTGGGATTTTTCTTTCAAAGATGATATACTATACTCAATGTTCATATTAGACAGTGAGCATCCGACCACAGAGAGATATAGAGAAAAATCACAATATTCTACCTCATGCCTATTATGATGCTTGTTAACAAAAAGGCAATATATACTCTTTACAAGTACATAAAATAAAGGGACACTGACATGAATTTGGAAAGAATATATATTGGTCAACCATTAAGGAAGTAGTATGTGATTCTTCAAATAGTTAAAGATTATCTACCAAAAAATGCATTACTCATACTTCTGAACACGTGCTCAAAAGAGCTGAAGCAAGGTTCATGAGTGGATACAGTGTGTGTGTGTGTGCGCGCGTGTGTGCGCGCGCGCTTTAGAGAGGGTTTGGAAGAAAATGAAATATTCAACACTCATGCCCATATAAAGAGAATGTGGAGGATACAGATGGACATATGATGTTACTTAATCTTAATATAGAATAAAATATTATTGCTTGGATGAATCTAAAGGACATCACTGTAAATATGTTAAGCCAGCAAGAGTGGAACAAAAAAATGGATGATTTTTATTAAAGAATATTTTGTACAATATTTAGAGACATAGAAACAGAACAGGGTAGTTATTACCATGACTGGATGGAGGAACAAATGAGAGTCTGCTGCACAAAGGAGGCTAAAATTCCCATTATACAAAACAAATATATTCCAGAGGTCTCCTGTAGTTTCTCCCCCTGGAGAACATAGTTTCTCTAGTTAATGCTGTGGTGTTGTGCATTTCAAAATGCATCATGGAAATATAATATATATTAAGTGTTCCTTCAACAAAATCAATAAACAATGGAACACGGGGACATTTTAGAGACAATGGACAGGTCAGTATTATTGCAATGATCGTTTGATGGTTGCACTTATCTGTCCAAATTAATCATAATGTGGACACAACATAAGTAAGTACTTATAACCATTATTGATGCAAATGCTATGTGGAACTCCATAGACATACATTCATATAGGAAAAGACAATTGTAAATAAAACTGGAGCATTTGACAATGCCAGCATTAAGTTTATGGTTTATTACAGTTTTGTGAATCTGATCATTTTGGAAAGTTGGCAAAATGTATAATAGTGATTTTATTTTGTTTCTTCTTACACTTTTATCTGAACCTCGATTTACATTTAAATTCTGAATGATTAGAAGCACAATGAAGAGTGTAGTAAAGAGAATGAAAGAATGCTGCCTTGTTTGGAGCATCCATGTTCATCTTCTAGGTAGCTAGGCATTAACACACCACCAAAGATAACTACCCTGTTCTGTTTCTATGTCTCTAAATATTGTACAAAATATTCTTTAATAAAAATCATTTGGGGGCCTCAATTTTTTCTCCTTTTTAGTCATATTATTGCTCACCATTCACCAAACAATATGAAAACAACATTAATGTAAATAAAACAATTTTCATGAAGTTAAATTTCAAAGAGTTTGTTCCCTCCATCTCTTTTCAAAACAAACTTAAAAATATGATTAGCTCCTTTCTCATGCTCTAATCAATACTTGACAAAAATCAAGGGGGGTTGAATATGATCATTACTCCAAGTTTATTCAGCCCAGGACACAGCTCATGGAATGGCACCATCAGCATTCAAGTTATTTCTTCACTCAGGCAATTCTCTATAAACAGACATAGTTTGGTCTACCTTACCTCCTAGGAACTTCTTAATCCAACTGATTTAAAGATAGATTGATCATTGCAGTGCATTTGTGCAGTTAGGACATTTAAAGTAGGAATTCAAGGCAAATTAACCTCAAAGCCACTTGTTCTCAATTCAGTAAGAGAACCAAAAAAGTGTTATAACCTATTACTTTCATCTCCTCCTTATTTATTGTGAGTACATTTCAACTAAAGAACTTTATATTTATTTTAATAAAACAAATATCTCATTGTCCCGTTGGAATGTTTAAAGTTCTTTCCACTTACTATAAATTTCCACTGTCTAAAATTTAAGTCAGTTCTTATTGTTATATATAAAGATGTGAACAGTATTAATTGCAAGAAAATGTTTTTGTAATGGCTAGACATAGAATAATTAACTTCTAATTAATTTCTAGAAATTAATCTAATCATTAAAATATTTGATATCAAGTAGAGAAAGAGAAAATCATTGGACATTCAAGCGAGCACGTGTCTCTCCTACATTACATGAACGTTGTAAGCTTTCTTTGATATTAGACTTTCTTAAGTAAAAGCCAAATTATTATAGGAATATTTCTTCAGTTTTATCTTCTACTAGATCATAGTGAATGTGTCCAGCAGACATTTGAGTGATGTAAGTTCTTGCAAAAACAGGTAATAAAAGCAGAGTATTTCTTTCTGTCATAGGAAAATTAATGGAAGAAAAGAACATTGTAGTGGTACTTGCCTATAATCCCAAAGCTCAGTGCTGAGGCAGGAGAATATCCACAAGTTCAAAGTTATTCTAACATGCATAGTAAAACATATCTCAAACTATAAAGAAATGAAAATAAATAAAATTGTGTTGGATATGCTAAGAAAGGACATGCTCCTGGGATCTGAATGCCATTGCTTTTCAGACATGTGCTTGGTGAAGAGAGATTCTCAGTGAACAGTTCTTCTCACAAAGCTTTCTCTTATGTGCATGCCAAATCAATTTTACAGCAGGCTTTTCATCTCCCACTCTGCCAAGGGAGAGCATGGAGTTTAAAACTAAACTCTCTGTTCAGCAAATGAAAATAAAAAAAATCAGCCAGAGGGGTTTTATGGTCTTAGGAAATTAGTGCCTAAAAATTTGCAGATGTCCCATTTGATTTAAAGAAATCATTTGCAATAAATATAAGCAGAGGGATAAACTTTACCCAGTACACATGCCAACTCAGAGCAATTTGGAATTTCAATGTGCAATCAAATGTCATTTTTCAGAATCTAGTATAGGGTGTAGAATTTACCTTGTGGAAATAAACTTTATTTTATCTTCTGATTAATAGAATAGAAGGAAAAATTTTAAATCTTCAAAGAATACAAAATTAAGTCATTTTCTTTTCTTCCAGTGAGTGGGCACAAATTTGTTCTTGCAGAGAGCTTACATATAAATTGGTAAAAATTGAGTTTCCTCTAGAGTGCAGTCTTATAACATCATTTATTTTATTATTTCTTTTATTTAACATCAAATTGTGACACATCTCAAACAGGCAAAGGTTCTGCCCCATCTGTGTTAAGGTTCTTGTTAACTATGGGCAGAGTTTGATTGAGAGTCTAAGAATGGAAGACCAGATCAGTGTCACAGCAAAGTGCAAGGTTGTAGATAGTCCATTCTCTGTTTCTTGTCCATTCTCTTTTGTGCTGAGTTATATGTGAAGAGCTACAGGATGAGAACATCTATCTGCTTGGCATCCCTTTATATGTCAGAATGATTTCTAAAATAAGTGTTGAAAATAAAATGAATTAATGTGTAAGGTTACAGAAACAAGGAAATATTAGCTGGGTGGTTTAAGCAATTACATCTTATTTTTATCTCAGTTCTGCATACCAGGCCCCTGATTCTTCCTGAGACCCACAGGAGAAGGAACTATCCAAAATCTTTCTGGGCTCATTGCTAGAATCATTTTCCTTTCTTTCTTTCCTCTGAGTGTATTTGTATCTACATTTCCTGTTCACACAAGCATACCAGAAATATTGAGGCCCGTGTTAATTAATTTATTTTAATTTATTTTTTCTTTGAATACTCCATCATCAACTTAAGTCCCTTTTAAAGTATTGGCGCTATTGCAAAATTAAAGGTACGAATCCTCAGAGGTAAAGCAGAGAGTCAAAGTCATCCACAACTCAGTCAAGAACCTCCTGTTTTGCTTAAGTACTTAATCTCATTTTAATATTTATTTAGAATCTTTCTATCTCGATATTACAAATGATTCAAGAAAATTACCCAAGAAATAATAGTATGATAGAATACATGTGAACTAAAATGTCATAGAAAATATCTAAAAACATACTTAAAGTAGAAGCTAGTTCATTGGCTTTCTCTTCTACAGTACTTGCTCATTAGCACCTCTTAATTTTGGACCCTTTTCCTGTTGTCTGACTCAAATAGCTGTGATGCATAGACTCTACCTTCTCATTGTTATTCATGCTAAGCTCAATGCTGCCATAAACTTAAGAAAATGAACAGAATCTCTCTTGAGTACAGTGCCCATTTGTGTTGGTGTACACTGGTAGTTCAGTGTAGAAACAAGGCTTTAGTGTAGTGAGTTACTATATTCCTAGTTAAGTCTATTTTGTTTCATGGCGGTCATTAATTTCGTTTATGTATGCCATATCCAAAATAGGTTAATATGTGCTAAAGGGCAATTCCTGTTCCTTTAATTTATGCTGAGACTCTGGCAGCATCTGGGATTGTGCACTGCATGTAAAAGGCCTGTGGTAATTTTTTTTTCTTCACCTCCTTCTCATTGCTAAACAATAATTATTCTCCTCCACTACATGGTTGATGGAACCTGAATTCCTTCCTTTATAGTAATGTGTGTGCAACCTTGTTTTACCATATCTAAATTGATCCAGGAAACATATTTTCCACCATGCATGCCTCAAGCTAGCTGCTATTATTGGAAGTTAAATTGTTGGTCAGAGATGTACTGGGAGGAAGCATATCTTTCCAAAACACTCTCATGTGTACTATGGATAAGGCCACATTTTCTCTTGTGTACATGGTAACAAGTCATGTTTCTGCATCCACTTTGCTCGGATTATCTTTTAAGCACCATAAAAACATGCCAACACTTTCAATGACTTGTATGCATAATCTCTCCATGTTGAGACTTATTTTCTTCACAAACACAAATCAAAGTAATGTGTTGCTCAAATGTAAAGCAATTACCCATGGTTTAAGGGCCAAACACTCATCACCATGTAAGTCTCATGCTGGCATTGAGTGGTCAGTTTTGAAAGTATCCTAATGCATGTAGACTATGTAGACTTTCAGAGCCAGATTGCTGGATTTCCAAACTGCTGACATTTTGACAGACTCACATCTCACAATTGAAATGACATAATAAGCCATAGCTATGTATGAACCTAGTGTACCTCTAGATAGACCTTAAAAACAGAAAAAAAAAGACCATTGAATACTATTGTGTGATTTTTATTTAGAAAGATATGAATAAACTGTACTAACTCCTAATGGGGAACCAATGGTAGACCAAAGAAACAATTCTGCTCATGTCTAGGTTAGTGACCACTGTATTTGCTTGGGTGGTTCATAGGATGTTCAATAGCCCAAAAGTAGCTAAACCACAAAAAAAAAAAAAAAAAAAAAAAACCCTCTTCCACATAGGTGATGACTCAGAAAAGCTGAATCCCTGGGAAACTCTGCATGACTTGCTGGTAACTCTATAAGTTACACCATCTTTTCCCCTGCAATCTTTTTTTGAACTGCTTATATGTAACATTAGGGAGAAAATCTGTGAATGCTTTAAATTTTACCATTCAGGGGCTTTGTGAGATATGTCTTCTGCCCAAGTTTCTTAAGTCTATATTCCCTCTCTGGTGAGGAACATTTCAGTCCAGAGAAATTGTGACACAGTAAGTACAAATGGAGTCCAAGTTGTTTTAGATGACTAGACAAAATTACCAGTTTTAGGACAAATATGAACTGAACAAAAGTTGTTCTAAGGTTTTTTTTAGCTTTCCATAATTCTGAACTATTTTCAAAGGTACATCAGGCACTACTAAACATGTTATTATAGAATGTATAAAAAAGCAACAAAGAGATAATAGTTGAAAAGAAGCCTATTACTAGAGTTAAATTGTGTATCCTAAAACAAATAATACTAATTATGTTGGTAAGCCAATGCACATATATCTTGTCAAGTTAATTAGTCAGATATATGAGTCCAATTAAATACTTATTACATTGATTTTTAAATATATCTAATATTGCATGAATAATTATGAAATATTGATAGTTCATCATTGCTATGATTTTAGAACAAAGTATTATTCCATAGCATATTTTGGTCATATCAACATTGAGCTTAGAGAACAGAGATGTCTTACATATCCGTTCACCCGCTCACGCATCTGCAGCTCCACTCACTATCTATAAGACACACCAGCATTTGTTAAAGGTGATGAAAAACTAAGCCACATAAAATTAACTAAGTCTGAGATTATTCTAGGATTCTTATATTTTGCCATATAATCTATAGGTCAGACTGATATATAATAGCATGCTCCCATCACTGTGATATATCCCCAAGTAAATTACATCTATGAACTTAACACATCAAATAGTGTCTCCTTTGTGCAAGTGGATCTTCAAACCTCAATGAACCTCATCAAGAAAACCCCTCACACCCATGCATTTATAAAGCACTTAGATTGTTATTGACCAAATCCTGTCAACTTCACAATGCAAACTATCAAAACATGCACTGATTTCATAAGGAATGTTCAAATTCCTATCAGATGAAATTCGAAAAGAATGTAAAATTAGAGAAATGATTAGGCATATCAAAATTCTACTATTGTTCCTTGATCTACAGAGTATCTGGGATATGGAATCTGCCTTAAGCAATTAGAACACAAATAATTCTCAGTATTACACCTTTCTAAAACTTTGGAGTGACTATATGATTTTAAAGACAGCTAGCAATGGGAAGTGGACTATAAGTGGTATCAGGGCAACACAGAGTGTTACGTTGACAGGCTTGGAATCTCCCATACTAATCTACTGTCAAGAAATCATCTTCAAGCAAGCAGTAACACTGAAACTGAGCACACACAACATCCATTGGAAGAATGAAAGGTTTGACATGGAGAAAGGTGTGTGTGGATCAAGAAAAAGAGAAGAAGACATTGCAGAAGGCAGGATAGCAAGTTCTTTTTAAAGAAACTATTAGAATTGAGTGGATTTCTGAGAGTGGAACCTAGTGCAGTGGAAACCTCATGGAATCTATGAGGGGGATCCTAGTAATGGGTCCTACAGAGGATGAACTGGTCATCTTTTGTAGCCATGCAAGGCTTCTAAACTGTGCTTCATTCAATTGAGTTGTTGGCTAAGGAGATGCCATAGACATATCTAAACCCAAGCTGATACTAGGACAGAGGGTCACTCTCTGAAAAATAATAGCAGGACCTCATCCTTATTTAACATAGAGAGGTCAAGCCATTGCCTACATGGAGCTGTCTAGAAGGTACTCTGCAGGCTACAGAAAAAGAAACATGGACACCAACCTAGCCAGAAATCCTGAATCTGCATTCTATCCTGGTTGCAAGATATGGATGGGGAAATGTTGGCCCAGAACAGAACTTGTAGGGGTAGACTTCCAGTGTCTAATTTAACTTGAGGCCGACACCAGGAGAGGGAGCCTATAACCAGAGACTGGCTAGCCCAGAGACCTAAGGTACAACCATATAACACTGGTAAAAGCAAGCAAACAAAAATGAACAATGATATTCTGATCTACTCATACATTGGTGTCTTATGCAGTCATCATCTCCTGGCAGCAGATGAGACTCACAGACAGACACTATGCAGAGAGTCTAAATTGGAGATCTCTCAGGTCCCCCTCCTTTGTAGCTCAGGGAACCCCATGGAAAATGGACAGGAAAGATTGTAGGAATCAGAGGGGATGGAGGACACTAGGAGAATGTGAACCACTGAATCAATTAAACATAGCTTAGTATCACAGAGATTAAAGTGGCAAGCATGGAGCCTGAAAGGGTCTGCTCAAGTTCCTCTGCGTATATTATAGCAGTTAGCCTGGTGTTTTTGTGGTACTCCTGGCAGTGGAAGCAGGTGTCTCTCTGACTCTCTTGACTCCTTTTAGAACTCCTTTCTTCTTATTGGCTTGCCTTGTCCAGTCTCGATACGAGGGTTTTTGTCCTAGTCTTATTGTCCTGTTTGGACAAACAAGCAAACAAAAATAAATAAATAATTAAATAAATACTATACTTTCAGCTTAACAAATACTTTCATATGACATAATTACATCAATGCCTCTCTCAGGTTGTGCTAGCTTAATATTTCACATATTCCTCCTAATGTTCTGACCCAAGGACTCTTGCAGATTCCTGCCATCTTATTTGAGATTCCCTAAGGCTTATAGTGAGAAAGCACAGGCCTGAGGGGTAGCAGGGTTGTAGGGATGGTGGCTAGTGAGGCCTTCAGAATATGTGCTTGTTTATGTGTTCTATTTAATTAACAATTGACAACTTCAAATTCGCTGACTCTTGTCTAGGTGATCACTCTAGTCTCCAAAGCATGATTTACTTTGTTAAAAGTATTTCCCAAACAACTTAATAAACATTAAAAACATTTTAATAAGCTCATTGAGATGTTCTCAGTCAATGCTCTATAGTAAAAGGCATCAGAAAAAGTGGCATCATTGAAAAATCAGAATTTCTACTTTCTTCTCTAAATTTACTTAAGTTAATATAATTCACTTAGAGAAGCTGTAGAAAAGTGCCAGGTAATTTTGTGCATATATAGCCCATTCCAGCACCTGATTGGTCAATTCAGGGAGAAAATGAACCAAACAAATTGGCTACAAATGTCCAGACACCATCAAAAGCCACCATGGTCCTGTGTAAGGTTGATTTCTACATTTTAAGTAAGATTCAGACATTAGGGAAGAAAGTGAAACTCTACACATGGGTTCCATTTTATCTTAAGGATTTACTTGGAGAAACAATCCAGGTATCTTGATACTTCTATTATTGTCTCCTATCTGAAGGAGTTCTTTCATACATAAACATAGACATAGGACTTATTGAATTTGAATTAAACGTGGAAGGGCTCCAAAGTATATAATATTCCTGGAAAACTCTAAATATTTCTGGAAGGCACATATACTTTTGTGAAATGTGTAAAAGTTTGATGAATTCTGGTACTTTTGAGATGTTTTTGAAGTTAGGATAGCTTACTAAAGGAAATGTATAGAAAATATGAAAATATTTGATGATGCCAAGCTCACAGGAGTTTTTTCTTGGTTTTAATCTCTGTAAATGAATTGGAAAGAGCTCAGTAGGAAACACAGATTGTTTACTGCAGATCAGAGCAATCAGAAATCACCATCACATAAGCTAAAATTAACCTTTCTCTTGCTGCCTGGGTTTTCAAAGCAACACAAGAAGGGTTGATAATGGGACTATCATTAACATCAACAGTGCCCTTAGAGATAACTGCCCAAGGGTTTTATTTAACATCAATTCTTTATTGTGTACTATGGCTTTTACATATAATACATGTTTTCTAAAGATGTTTAATAAAAGGATATTTGGATCAATGATTACCTTAGCTGTATTTTTGCATAGCATGCAAATTTATACCCTTCCTTCAAGATAGATACACTACACTATCAGCCTATCATCCCACTATCATCGCACTTGGGTTGTATGTTAAGCAGTGACTGTGTTTTGTCCTCTGACAATGCTTTATACTTGTCTACTTTCAATTTCTTGTGAGGCATTATTCCCCAAGTACAAGCTTTATCATCCCAAGTCTGAGCATCTGTAACTATTCACAAGATACATTCAAAACTGTGTCCCTCAACTGTCATACATTTAAAGAAGAGTAGATGAGATGCAGTCAGGATCTCTCAGTGGATAAGGACACCTGACACTAAAACAGATGAATTGAGCTCCATCTCCAGGATCCACATGAAGAAAGAAAATGGCAAAATCTAGCAAGAAATTCTTCAAATCCTGCTTGTGTATGCACATGTGTATTAGCTTTTGCATATATTTAAAGACACACCACACACACACACACACACACACACACACAGAGAGAGAGAGAGAGAGAGAGAGAGAACAGAATACATTTTTTTAAAAAGAAAGAAAAAAGAGGGTGGTAAGGGTTAATGGACTCTCTCTGAGATTCTGGGATTCAACTGTCTTTGAGTCTTCCTCCTTGCATGTGTACGCAATTTTGCCCTGGCTCCACAAGCTCCCAGGAAGTGCTGAAATACACAGAAATTGGGTTTCTTCTGTGCAGTCATATGAAAGATGTGATTTATCCTATGGTGATGGCTTTTAATGAAGTGAATAGTATAGGATCAGTTTTAAATAATCCCCATAAACTCAATGGATAACCAATCTAGATTCAGTGTGAATTGTTTCACTGTGCTATAGTTAAATTCCTATCGGTGGTGAGTAGGTATTTGTTCATGTCATCCCAAGAAAACTTCATGCAACATCATTAGACACTGAAATCATTAATGATGTGGACTGCCTTATTCCTAAGGTTAGCACAGTGGATACCTATGGGAGTCAGCAACAGCAGAATAGTAAACAATTATGAAATCAATAACTCACTTGCCACATCCCCAAAGTATATGCTAAGGATATAATTTTGCAGTGTACTGTGATAAAGTAGACTTCAGAAACCAAGTTCCTCTAATACCCCAAAAGTTCTGCTCAGTGTTGAACAGCCCTGGCCTGAGTCTGCAGTGGCATCTCCAGAACCTGACATAGGAAAACCATGTGCTGGGGCCTCAGTGCATATTCATGCATGCTTGGTAAGACATCCATAAACAGTTCAGGACATTTTAAGGGACTAATTCTGTCTACTTTATCTGGATGACTGGAGTATAAATTCTCTAATTCCAACAGAGGCACCAGAGAATACCGTTTTTATATATTGTTCATGTGGTTAACCTCTTGTCTAGTGAAGTAGAAAAGATCAAGACATTCTGCTAGGAACTATGGCTTCCTTCAGTCTTAGCTGGAGCAGGTTATATGGTGCCCTCAAATTCTTTCCAATTTTTTCTAGTATTGCATCTAAAGTGGAATACCTTCAGGTTCACTCATAATAATTTTCTTTAGGAGCTGCAATAACAACACAAATATAAAAGTAAAAACTCTTCAACTTTAAATTTCATGACCTATGGTCAGCATGTCTTCATGTAAAAGAACCTGTTTCCTTTGCATGTGTAACACTTGGAGGCTTTGTACATTCCTTCACTCATTGTTCCTGCTATTCCTTTTGATGTCATGCTTCTGTCTTAACATCTCGTTCCTTCTCTGATATTTTTCATCTTCCATGTCAGGACTACACAGACTGAATGCAGAACCACCCAGAGATTAATTGTGATTCTCTGACATTCCAAGATCTTTAATCACTTTTTCACAGTCGTTTTGGCCACTTAACATAATATCCAAAGGTGTCAGGGATCAGAAGGTAGCTATATTTGATAGGTTTCAGATTATGATACCATTGTTTTATGAGTTAATCAAATTAACTAATCTCTGTCAACACAGAGATAAATGCTCATTTTCTCTAAGGTAGTGTTGTAAACTTATTTATTTCCCAAGAAATGGAACTGGCCATTATCTGTTATCTACACTTACTCTTTAATTAAGCATTAAGAGAAAGTTCAGGGTATCCTACAGTGTCATTGATACAGTGCATAACTGCAGCCAAATATCCAAGCTGGACATCCATGGACCAAAACAATACTGCTTCCTGTCCCAGATCTTCTGCCTCTACTTTTGCCATCTCATTGTTGCTCTTAACAAATCCACACACACCCTTCTTACTCATTCATTCATGTTTGCAAACAGTCTCTGCAAACACACTTGTAGCCACAGTGCCATGTTTACAAAAGATTCTTTCTCCTCTGGGTTCAGGAATCTATCCTATGCATATGATTATAAAAACGTCAACGGTTTTCTCAATTAAAAAATTCCCATGAAGCCATAAGAATTAATTATTTGCTTCTAATCATGAAGAACAATGCATTTGACAGAAATGTGTCTAGCACTATTTGTGTCATTTTGCTGAGGATTCTTTGTCCACAACCTTCTAGACCCACCGTCTTGGTTTTCTCTCTCCTGATGAACTTCTTGACTGTTCATGTTTCTTGTTGTTGCAAACTTCCCTGATGATCTTAAAGGCAAAAGCCCTCATCTCTTACAAATTCATTCTAGAAAATGTTTCCTGTTCAAAGCCAACGTTTTCTTTTATTCCATAAACATGAAAAGAATTTTGCTGACAGCAGATTTCTCCAACCAACCATCAGTTCATTCACTAATAACAGATATCACTTATGGAGGGTTTTCCCTGTGACATGAAGCGAGCTAGCATCACATTCCTGCTATTTGATTTAACAGGTGTCAATCAAGAGAGAATTCTGTGGCAGTTTGATGATAGGCCTTGTAATGGATGCAGGGATGATAGTAGCTTCTGTTCTAGTTTAAGAACTGTGTTATTAGACATATTCAAATAAAGCAGGTTTTTGGATGCACAAAAGGAGGGAACAGATTTTATCTGAGTTGTTATATCAAGTGTTGTATGTGAAGATAATGACATTTGAGAGGTAATTTAAAGACACTGAAGACTAAAGGGAAGCTCTATATACCATGAAGATGTATATGCAAGTGTGTGGAAAAGTTATCAGTAGTAAACATATTTGCCATATTGGATTGTATTGTCAACTTGTTGAAAATCAGCAAATATAGCAAATATACAGTTATACACAATACCATAATTAAAAAGAATATGCCTTAAACTATTTCTGTGTATCTTCACATGGTTTATGTTACTCTTATAGTATATAGCAAGTATTATATGAGACAACAAAAGCAGGTTATCCAGATCATCAGAGCAACTGGACACTTCTGGAGTCTTGCTTATGCGTTAAGACACTTTCCCTTATAAACGACTCCTCGGTTATTTGTTTCATTTGTATTGTACTTGCCTAGAATATCATTGATAATTTGTAAGCCACACTCTTTTGCTTTTGCCTAGTTAGGATGTCTGTAAATGTGTTGTTCTTACCTGACACGTGAAAGACTTCAATTTCCTACAGAGTACCACCTAAGTTGGCATTATCTTTTTTCACTTTAAACAGACCATATATACATCCTGTTGTATATTAAAACAATTACAGTTGGAATATTTTCAGAATGAGAGAACCAGGAAATAGTAGTCAAAAGTAATTTTATGGCAACTTGGATTCTGAAGAAGAAACAAGTCGATGGCCTGTCCAAACACACTTCGATTTATGATGTCAGTCTCTTTGAAAGTACATCCCACACACTTCCATGTATATTGCTGCCTGGAGGAAGGCTTTAGAGTATGTCTCTTTTATATGCTCAAGAGGTCACAGACTAATGGGCCTAGTGTCTAAGAAGAGATAACAAAGCAGTTGCATCCTGAGAGCACTCCAAAGCTGTGCTTTGCTCTCCTTGGGTCCTCACTTTGAAAATCTGAGACTCGAGGAACAATGACGCTCTCACCACTCTTCTAAATAAAACTCTAGGAGTAAACATAATTCGTTAGATCTTCCTACATTGATTAACAATTATCACAGTCCTTAACCAACATATCCAGATCAACCTGATCTACTTATGAACACTGTGCACAGGTGATTCTAGACGATATCAAGTTGACAGTTATAACGAAGCAGCACAACTCAAATATATGCAGTAAACACACACAAAAACACACATAACCACACACATAAAAGCCACACACATACAAAACCACATACATAAAATCACGCACATACATGTTTTACTCTCATGTATTTTATATCTCCAATTTTATAATGTGGTTTCTAAGTACTTAATATAATCCATAATTCCAACTCTAAACATAATTGTGATCTGAACAGCTAGGAAAATGACTCATGGTATTTGAATCCTTATCAAATAGGGATGGCTGCAAGTTCCTGTAACTCCACCATTGGGAATTATGACACTCATATATGAAACACACAGAGGCTCATACAAACACATTCATACTCATACTTGCATGCACACACACTAATAATAATAATAGTAATAATAATAGGAATTTTGTTTAATATGTTTGAAAAATTCTGACTTCTTAAGGTTCTCCCTGAGTGGTTAAAGCATCCTGTACTCAAGCATCCTGCTCCTCAAGCCTCAGGTGGGTCAAAGGTCATGAGCTATCTTCCTGACTCATTACCACCTAATTTTCTTCTTCCATTGACAAAGTTTCATATTTTGATACATAAAATTATGTTGCATTATGAGTCCTTTGTGAGGAAAAACCTGAATAAAAACATGAACATCATGGAGAAATGGCAGGACAGCTGAAAAGCCACTATTAAATATTCATTTTTATGTGCTTAATATATTTCTGAATATATATTTAAACTCTCTGATAGTATTGCAGATTTTATTAAGCTCAGAATTAATTTATATGTTTTGAAAATACATGAAATTTCAATTGCTAAATGTTCACAAGACTTATTATCCCAGACTATACATACTCTTTTTATTCTTTGAGTTAAAGATTTATTAAGTTTTGTAAGGAAGTTGGTATAAAATGTTCCTCTTTGCAGCTTATGAAATCATACAGTTCTTTCACTATACAAAGACAGTGTTTGATTTAGAATCTACCTAATGACTTCTATCTCCTCTCTTATTAGCTAAAGCACCCACTGGGAGCCAGGTATGTTGATTCTCAGCTTCACATGAGGGCAGTGTGGGAAGGATCATTAGATCTCACAATTTCACACCTTGCTAAAAATTCAGCTGGGCCACAGCAGGAATGCAATGTATAAACTAAAATCAGTACAAATGTACATATTCCAAACTAGTTGGTTTTCTTTTTATAAAATATCCTAAAGCTTTGGAAACCAGATAATGTATGCCCTCTTGGAGGAATCAAACTATATCTCTTTCCTTAAGCAAATTAGTAGATTTTAAATTCTTTTTGTTTTGTTTGTTTTGTTGTTTTTTGTTTTTGTTTTTGAAACAGGGTTTCTCTGCATAGACCTGGCTGTCCTGGAACTCACTTTGTAAACGAGGCTGGCCTCCAACTCAGAAATCCAACTGCCTCTGCCTCCCGAGTGCTGGGATTAAAGGCATGGTCCACCAAGCCTGGCTTTGACTTTAAATTCTTTTTTTTTTTTAATATTTTTATTAGGTATTTTCGTCATTTACATTTCCAATACTATCCCAAATGTCATCCATACCCTCCCCCCCCCACTCCCCTGCCCACCCATTCCCACTTTTTGGCCCTGGCATTCCCCTGGACTGGGGCATATAAAGTTTGCAAGTCCAATGGGTCTCTCTTTCCAGTGATGGCCTACTAGGCCATCTTTTGATACATATGCAGCTAGAGTCAAGAGCTGCGGGGTACTGGTTAGTTCATAATGTTGTTCCATCTATAGGGTTGCAGATCCCTTTAGCTCCTTGGGTATTAACTCTAGCTCCTCCATAGGGGGCCCTGTGATCCATCCAATAGCTGACTGTGAACATCCACTTCTGTGTTTGCTAGGCCCCGGCATAGTCTCACAAGAGACAGCTATATCTGGGTCCTTTCAGCAAAACCTTGCTAGTGTATGCAATGGTGTCAGCATGTGGAAGCTATCCCTGGATATGGTAGTCTCTAGATGGTCCATCCTTTTGACACAGCTCCAAACTTTGTCTCTGTAACTCCTTCCATGGGTGTTTTGTTCCCAATTCTAAGAAGGGACAAAGTGTCCAAACTTTGGTCTTCGTTCTTCTTCAGTTTCAGGCATTTAGAAAATTATATCTTATATCTTGGGTACCCTAAGTTTCTGGGCTAATATTGACTTATCAGTGAGTACATATCATTTGAGTTCTTTTGTGATTGGGTTACCTCACTCAGGATGATGCCCTCCAGGTCCATCCATTTGGCTAGGAATTTCATAAATTCATTCTTTTTAATAGCTCCATTGTGTAAATGTACCACATTTTCTGTATCCATTCCTCTGTTGAGGGGCATATTGGTCCTTTCCAGCTTCTGACTATTATAAATAAGGCTGCTATGAACATAGTGGAGCATGGGTCCTTCTTACCAGTTGGAACATCTTCTGGATATATGCCCAGAAGAGGTATTGCGGGATCCTCTGGTCTTAATATGTCCAATTTTCTGAGGAACCACCAGACTGATTTCCAGAGTGGCTGTACAAGCTTGCAATCCCACCAACAATGGAGGAGTGTTCCTCCTTCTCCACATCCTTGCCAGCATCTGCTGTCACCTGAATTTTTGAACTTGGCCATTATGACTGGTGTGTGGTGGAATCTCAGGCTTGTTTTGATTTGCATTTCCCTGATGATTAAGGATGTTGAACAATTTTTCAGGTGCTTCTCTGCCATTCGGTATTCCTCAGGTGAGAATTCTTTGTTCAGCTCTGAGCCCCAATTTTAATGGGGTTATTTGATTTTCTGGAGTCCACCTTCTTGAGTTCTTTATATATGTTGGATATTAGTCCCCTATCTGATTTAGGATAGGTAAAGATACTTTCCCAATCTGTTAGTGGTCTTTTTGTCTTATTGATGGTGTCTTTTGCCTTGCAAAAGCTTTGAAACTTTATGAGGTCCCATTTATCAATTCCTGATCTTACAGCACATGCCATTGCTGTTCAATTCAGGAATTTTTCCCCTGTACCCATATCTTCGAGGCTTTCCCCTACTTTCTCCTCTATAAGTTTCAGTGTCTCTGGTTTTATGTGGAGTTCCTTGGTCCACTTAGATTTGACCTTAGTACAAGGAGATAGGAATGGATTAATTCTCATTCTTCTACATGATAACTGCCAGTTGTGCCAGCACCATTTTTAGAAAATGCTGTCTTTTTGCCACTGGATGGTTTTAGCTCCCTTGTCAAAGATCAAGTGACCATAGGTTTGTGGGTTCAACTCTGGGTCTTCAATTCTGTTCCATTGGTCTACTTGTCTGTCCTTATACCAGTACCATGCAGTTTTTATCACAATTGTTCTGTAGTATAGCTTTAGGTCAGGCATGGTGATTCCACCACAGGTTCTTTTATACTTGAGAAGAGTTTTTGCTATCCTAGGTGTTTTGTTATTCCAGATGAATCTGCCGATTGCCCTTTCTAATTCGTTGAAGAATTGAGTTGGAATTTTGATGGGGATTGCATTGAATCTGTAGATTGCTTTTGGCAAGATAGCCATTTTTACTATATTGATCCTGCCAATCCATGAGCATGGGAGATCTTTCCATCTTCTGAGATCTTCTTTAATTTCTTTCTTCAGAGACTTGAAGTTCTTATCATACAGATCTTTCACTTCCTTAGTTAGAGTCACACCAAGGTATTTTATTTTATTTGGGACTAATGAGAAGGGTGTTGTTTCCCTAATTTCTTTCGCAGCCTGTTTATCCTTTGTGTACAGAAAGGCCATTGACTTGTTTGAGTAAATTTTATATCCAGCTACATCATTAAAGCTGTTTATCAGGTTTAGGAATTCTCTGGTGGAATTTTTACGGTCACTTATATATACTATCATATCATCTGCAAAAAGTGATATTTTGACTTCTTCCTTTCCAATTTGTATCCCCTTGTTCTCCTTTTGTTGTCTAATTGCTCTGGCTAGGATTTCAAGTACAATGTTGAATAGGTATGGAGAAAGTGGACAGCCTTTTCTAGTCCCTGACTTTAGTGGGATTGCTACCAGCTTCTCACCATTTACTTTGATGTTGGCTACTGGTTTGCTGTAGATTGCTTTTATCATGGTTAGGTATGGGCCTTGAATTCCTCATCTTTCCAAGACTTTTATCATTAATGGGTGTTGGATTTTGTCAAATGCTTTCTCTGTATCTAAGGAGATGAACCTGTGGTTTTTGTCTTTGAGTTTGTTTATGTACTGGATTACGTTGATGGATTTCCGTATATTGAACCATCCCTGCATCCGTGGGATGAAACTAGGTCAGAATGGATGATTGTTTTGATGTGTTCTTGGATTTGGGTAGCTAGAACTTTATTGAGGATTTTTGCATCGATATTCATAAGGGAAATTGGTCTGAAGTTCTCTATCTTTGTTGGGTCTTTTTGTGGTTTAGGTATCAGAGTAATTGTGGCTTCATAGAATGAGTTGGGTAGAGTACCTTCTGCTTCTATTTTGTGGAATAGTTTGTGAAGAACTGGGATTAGATCCTCTTTGAAAGTCTGATAGAACTCTGCACTAAACCCATCTGGTCCTGGTTTTTTTTTTTTTTTTTTTTTTTTGGGAGACTATTAATGACTGCTTCTATTTCTTTATGGGATATAGATCATTAACCTGATCTTGATTTAACTTTGGTACCTGGTATCTGTCTAGAAACTTGCCCATTTCATCCAGGTTCTCCAGTTTTGTTGAGTATAGCCTTTTGTAGAAGGATCTGATGATGTTTTGGATTTCTTCAGGATCTGTTGTTATGTCTCCCTTTTAATTTCTGATTTTGTTAATTAGGATGCTTTCCCTGTGCCCTCTAGTGAGTCTGGCTAAGGGTTTATCTATTTGTTGATTTTTCTCAAAGAACCAACTGCTCATTTGGTTGATTCTTTGAATAGTTCTTCTTGTTTCCACTTGATTGATTTCCCCCCTGAGCTTGATTACTTCCTGCAGTCTACTCCTCTTGGGTGAATTTGCTTCCTTTTGTTCTAGAGCTTTGAGGTGTGTTGTCAAGCTGCTAGTGTGTGTTTTCTCTAGTTTCTTTTTGAAGGCACTCAGAGCTATCAGTTTTCCTCTTAGAAATGCTTTCATTGTGTCCCATAAGTTTGGGTATGTTGTGGCTTCATTTTCATTAAACTCTAAACTGTCCTTAATTTCTTTCTTTATTCCTTCCTAGACCTGGTTATCATTGAGAAGAGTGTTGTTCAGTTTCCAGGTGAATGTTGGCTTTCTATTATTTATTTTGTTGTTGAAGATCAGCCTTAGTCCATGGTGATCTGATAGGATGCATGGGACAATTTCCATATTTTTGTATATGTTGAGGCTTGTTTTGAGACCGATTATGGGGTCATTTTTGGAGAAAGTACCATAAGGCAGTGAGAAGAAGGTATATCCTTTTGTTTTAGGATAAAATGTTCTGTAGATATCTGTTAGATCTATTTGTTTCATCACTTCTGTTAGTTTCACTGTGTCCCTGTTTAGTTTCTGTTTCCATGATCTATCCATTGGTGAAAGTGGGGTATTGAATTCTCCCACTATTATTGTGTGAGGTGCAATGTGTGCTCTGAGCTTTACTAAAGTTTCTTTAATGAATGTGGCTGCCCTTGTATTTGGAGCATAGATATTCAGAATTGATAGTTCCTCTTGGAGGATTTTACCATTGATGAGTATGAAGTGCCCCTCTTTGTCTTTTTTGATGACTTTGGGTTGGAAGTCGATTTTATTAGATATTAGAATGGCTACTCCAGCTTGTTTCTTCAGACAATTTGCTTGGAAAATTGATTTCTAGCCTTTCATTCTGATGTAGTGTCTATCTTTTTCTCTGAGATGAGTTTCCTGTAAACAGCAAACTGTTGGGTCCTGTTTGTGTAGCCAGTCTGTTAGTCTATGTCTTTTTATTGGGAAATTGAGTCCATTGATATTAAGAGATATTAAGGAAAAGTAATTGTTGCTTCCTATTTTTTTTTTTTTTTGTTGTTGCTAAAGTTCGCATTCTGTTCTTGTGGCTGTCTTCTTTTAGGTTTGTTGAGGGATTACCTTCTTGCTTTTTCTAGGACGTGGTTTCCCTCCTTGTATTGTTTTTTTTCTGTTATTATCCTTTGAAGGGCTGGATTTGTGGAAAGATAATGTGTTTTTTTGTCGTGAAATACTTTGGTTTCTCCATCTGTGGTAATTGAGAGTTTGGCTGGGTATAGTAGCCTGAGCTGGAATTTGTGTTCTCTTAGTGATTGTATAACATCTGTCCAAGATCTTCTGACTTTCATAGTCTCTGGTGAAAAATGTGGTGTAATTCTGATAGCCTTGCGTTTATATGTTTCTTGACATTTTTCCCTTACTGCTATGTGTTGGGAGGAATTTCTTTTCTGGTCCAGTCTATTTGGAGTTCTGTAGGCTTCTTGTATTTTCATGGGCATCTCTTTCTTTAGGTTTGGGAAGTTTTCTTCTATAATTTTGTAAGATATTTGCGGGTCCTTTGAGTTGAAAATCTTCATTCTCATCTACTCCTATTATCCATAGGTTTGATCTTCTCAATGTGTCCTGGATTTCCTGGATGTTTTGAGTTAGGATCTTTTTGCATTTTCCATTTTCTTTGTTGTGTTGATGTTCTCCATGGAATCTTCTGCACCTGAGATTCTCTCTTCCATCTCTTGTATTCTGTTGCTGATGCTCACATCTATGGTTCCAATTTCTTTCCTAGGGTTTCTATCTCCAGCGTTGCCTCACTTTGGCTTTTCTTTATTGTGTGTACTTCCCTTTTTAGGTCTTGGATGGTTTTATTCAATTCTATCACCTGATTGTTTGTTTTTCCCTCCAATTCTTTAAGGGATTTTTGCGCATCCTCTTTAATGTCTTCTACCTTTTTAGCAGTGTTCTCCTGTATTTATTTAAGTGAGTTACTAAAGTCCTTCTTGATGTTCTGTACCATCATCATGAGATATGCTTTTAAATCCTGGTTTAGCTTTTCGGGTGTTTTGGGGTGCCCTGGACTGGGCAAAGTGGGAGTGTTGGGTTCTGATGATGGTCTTGGTTTCTGTTAGTAAGATTCTTACGTTTACCTTTCGCCATCTGGTAATCTCTGGAGTTAGTTGTTATAGTTATCTCTGTTTAGAGATTGTTCCTCTGGTGATTCTGTTATCCTCTATCAGCAGACCTGGGAGACTAGCTCTCTCCTCTGAGTTTCAGTGGTCAGAGCAAGCTCTCCTCTTACAGGGAAGGTGCACAGATATCTGTCGTTTGGGCCTCCCTCCTGGCCGAAGATGAAGGCCCAAAAACAGGACCTTTCCCAGAGGCTGTGTTGCTTTTTCCTGTCCCAGAAGCTGTTAGCTTCTGTAGTGCACACTCTCACCTGTGCAGACTACTTTCGGTGGAGTCCCTGAACCAAGATGGCTCCTGCAGATGCTGAGCGACTTTAAATTCTTAATAATCATACTGCTTATTCATTTTCTGTGTGTGTGTGTGCGTGTGCGTGTGTGTGTGTGTGTGTGTCTATTTTACAGTAGGAATATAGAAGCGAGAATATGGAAGTCAGTTCACTCATACTTTATGAATCCTAGAAATTGAAATTAGATTGGAAGATTTGATGGCAAGGGCCTTTACCCACTAAGGTCTCTCACCAGTCTTTTTTATATTAAGGTAAAATGAAAGTTATGTACATAGTCTTTCCTTACAAGTAACCCAATAAGATCAACCATCTGAGTTTCCTTGAAGAGGCACTGGAAATTCATGGCAATGGGCAGACCTGTGAAAATAATACTCAGTTTCGCTTCATTCCTGGGTTTTGGGAAGGTAAGGGCAACATTGCAACCTTATGGTAGAAAAACTCTAAATATCAGGAAGTCACTTAGCTCACAGTAGTCTCTGGATCCACATCTAGGAATCCTCTCTATTTCTTCTGACTCACGTCTTCCCGAGTGATCTAATTTATATATTTACATGCCCATCAAAAGCATGAATGGTGTTATTCCTGCTGAATCACCATTTGCAGAATGATGCTAAATTTCAACAACTGCTCTGTGCTTTTTGATCCTCAGCCAGCTTTGTCTTCTAGCAGCTTCAGTAAGCTACTAGTCAACCTAGTCCTCTCTCAGGTGAATGCAGACTTTCACTCGTTAGCTAGTATAAACCTTGAGATGGTTAGATTTCAGTTTGGCTGAAGTTTAAATGTTTATGCCTATGCCATAAACATACACAGTAGGCAAGTGGCCTGCGTCTGGAGGACTGAATTAGAGACCAAAAGAACTTAACTTCAGTATAGCACAAATTTAGTCACGGGACACAATCACTTAAAAAATAACATACTCTGGTTGGAAAAAATGTTCTGTGGATAAAATGCTTGCTACACAAGCATGAGGACCTATGTTTGGATCCACAGAAGCCACCTAAGGTTAAGTGCAGTAGTAATACTGTTTGAAATAACAGTTATCCTGTGATGAGATGGAAGGAGAGGACAGGAGACTTTCTAGAAGTATATGGGACAGTGAGTCTGGCCAGAGCAACCATCAGCACAGGATCCCATCTCAAACTAGTTGGAAGCCAAGAACCAATTTATACTGTTACTTGCTGGTTTCTATACATCAGTATAACATGGTAATCCTTCACACATATACAATACATGTTCTCTCTCTCTCTCTCTGTCTCTCTCTCTGTCTCTCTCTCTGTCCCTCTCTCTGTCTCTCTGTGTCTGTCTCTCTCTCTCTTTGTCTGTCTGTCTCTCTCTCTCTCTGTCATACACACACACACACTCACATACAGAGAGAGAGAGAGAGAGAGAGAGAGAGAGAGAGAGAGAGAGATCATCTGGTTATAAAATCCTTGATCAAATTTGACATTAAAAACTGAAAAGGCTCTAATAAATCATATGTCCTACTTTATAAATATCTGTGTCTCCAATGCCCTTAATTCTTTTTCTTTAATGTTGACAAGTGTTTGGATTGAATGTCTTTATGCAGGATCAAGGCATTTCATGAACGCTATCAGTTGAAGGCATATTTGCTAAGCACACTTTCTCTACTGTGCCCAGTGTGAGTAAGACATTGTTCTCTTATTTGTGTGGGCTGTCTCTGAAGAGACTTGGAACTCCAAGTTTTTTCACATTTAACCTGCTTGTCTTGGGTTGCCAAACTCAGCTTCCAAACTCTCAAATTGAGGTCTCTTCTCCTTTTATTCTTTTGTGTTTTAAAAATAATTCTGTCAGCTGATATGTACTCCAGGCCTTATCTTTGCAGGAGATGTTGGAAGAAAAGCACAGGGAATAATTTTCCCTATGTTTTCTTTTCTTTTTCTTTTTTTTTTTTCTTTCTGAATGTGTGGGAAAAAAAAAACCTTGTTTTTATGAAGTAGTTATTTAAAAAGAAGAAAAAAGTATAGCAGTTGGCAGGAAACATGTCAACAATTTTTTCTTGAAAATATTTCAGGGTAAAAATAAAAATACAAGTTCTTTCTAATTTTCAGAAAGCAATGCACTCTGAGAGGTAGACACCTTGGGTTTTTCAGTAAAAATTCCCCTGGAGGCACAGAAGGCAATTTCAATTCCCTCTTCTTCATTATATCATCTGAGCTTGCCTCCAAGTATTAAAATTGTAATCACGATCTCCACAAAGAATGTCAGTTGTGGGGCATCCGCAGCTAAGGAAGGTGAGTCCTGGAGTTTGTCTTGGAGAGGAATACTACTTAACTTAAGAGAGTGAGAATAGCAACCTCCCTGGTGAGTGATTCTATTGTGGTGCAGGAGAACTGAGTAGGCATGTATGATTTCTCAAGTCCTGTACTGGGAAAGAACAGAGCACTGAGAGTCAGGAGGCAGAAGATAGGGAAGCAGGAAGAAAGCGAAGGTTTGGAGGGCACAAGATCAGGTTGGAGCAGCCTGAGAGCTGTGTCTGTCAGTGAAAGGGAAAGACATGTCAAAGCTATAAGCAGCAATCTTCATGGAGGAAGGCTGAGAGAGGTGTACATCTGATAAGCACAATTTATATCACACCAAAGATAAGAGAGAACAAAGACTGGGGACACAGGGGAGGAGAAGAGGAGAGGAAAACTCAGGCCAGACAGATAAGACAGGAGAGCAGACATTAAAAAAAAAAAAAAAAAAAAACAAGATTAAACACAAGTCTCTGAAAACAAAAGAGATTAAGAGATTTATGCATCATATGGAGAAAGTGGACATTTGGGGAATTTAACCAGTTAACTATCTACAAAATCATGAGAAGTGTTTTGTAAAAAATATTTGTGATCTGTCCCTACTATATCCCATACATTGATCCTTTGTACTGCAGTGAGTAATACAAATCCCTTTTGTCCTAACAGCAGATAACTATGGATGAAGAATTTGAGGATACAATGCCTGTGAGATAATTACAGCTTGAAACCTAGGGTGGGGGTCTTTATTTTAGTCTTTTTATTGTTTTTTTTTTGACATTTTCCTATATGCATAAAATATTTTCAGATTACGCTATTTTGTCTCTCATCTATATAAACCCCTTTCTCCTCATGAAAAGTCCAATTTCATATTCATAGATGTCTGACTTGTTGTAAGACAGGAAGTGTGATGCGTGCATATCCTTTACCTAATGAATGGAAAATAAGAACATAGAACAAATATGCACAATAAAATTTTATTCTGTTTTAATGAAACAGGACTTGGCTTGAGCTGTACTGTTGAGAAATCAAAGGGACTGTTTCTGTTGCTCATACTTTATCATTTTTGGGTGTTATTTTATTTTTGAAAAGTAAATTGAGACATATTTGGATGTAAGTACTTGGAATGGAAAAAACAAATAAAAGTCAATGATTTTTTTAAAAACAGTTCTCAATAGTGTTTCAGCAGCATAAGCCAAATCAGATCTATTGGAAAGAGGACTTTCTAATATTAGGGATAAATAACACTCATGACTCACTTTGTTAACTATAAAAGTTGTAAAATATTCTTTCACGAAGCTTTTGTTTATGTTTTTCCTTTTTTTCCTCTCTCTCTTGAAATTGTTCTATCACAATTCACTGGGGCAGGGAACTTTGATATCTTTTGCAATTCTTTTTTTTTCCAATTATTTCAGTGAGCTCATTGTACCAGGACAGGAAGATAGAATCTACGGAGGTGTCTGTGTGGGAGGGTGAGCACATCTGAGAATATATTTCCACATTATTGTGAGAAACAGAACCTACTTTCAAGTTAAACATTGATGTGAAACTTATTGAATTGTATTTGCAATTTAAAATAAGTTGACATTAGATAACTCCAGTATACTCCATAAGAAATAAGAAGCATCCTGGTTATAAATCACAATAGCTTTATCGCAATCCCTGTTCATCTATCTCATCTACCTGCACAAACCTTCATAAGAGCTTTTCTCAGAATCTTGCTTTTTTTGTTCTTGAGATGACGAAGCTTAACTATTCTACTTTTTAAATATCATTCTCTTTTTCCCCAGTGGTAGAGGTCAGTCCTTTTGCCTTGCACATGCTAGGCAAAGACTCTCCAATTTATCCATGTCCCCAGCTGTAACTTCCTATTTTTATTGATGTTTCGATTGTGGATGAAAAGGATTTGCAAAGGAATAATCGTTTTTTTCTCCTCTGTAAAACTGGAGTGTTTCATGGAATGTTTTCCCTCTCAGTGACTTCTTTAGAAAAATAAATTACTGTATGTCATACAGATATCTTGAAGGTCAGCTTTCTCTTTGTCTGTCAGAATAGTGTTTGGGGTTCAGCCACATATGAGCTGTAGATCCAAAAGAGAGGGAAGGCACCCATTAAGAGACTCTGTCCCAAGGGAGGTAAGGGGAGAAGAGAAGAAAAATCAATCAGTATAATGTAAAAGTGTGTGCACCTGCTTGCAGGAGATAAGCATGGCCTTATTTGATTAACAAAAAGGATAAATTGACACTTGGGAGGTCATAAAATTTTGTATGCTGTGAGTTTAAGGCCAGCTTAGCTATATTAGTAAAATATAGGGCACTCTGGACTACGCTGTGAAACTAACTGCCACCACACCCATGCGTGTGTGTGTGTGTGTGTGTGTTTGTGTGTGTGAGAGAGAGAGAGGAGAGAGAGAGAGAGAGAGAGAGAGAGAGAGAGAGAGAGAGAGAGAGAGAGAGACTGATAAATGGCTACTACTTTAAAATATTTGTTGTGTATAAAAGAATCATCAATACACTTCGAATTGTTTCTTACACCTTTGGATTTGAAATGAATGTAAATCAAACCAATCATTAACCCCAATTCCTAGACAATCTCCATTTTATAGTTTCCAAAGCATGTGAATCCCTGGAGATTTATAGAAACTGGGTAACATCAGGTTTTAAGTCCCTTGCCTGCTCTAATCATCTCTTGTACTTCTTCTAGTTCAGAATTGGAAGCTTGACTGCTTTCCAATATTGCTAAGCAACAGAACAAAAAAGAAAAATCCTTATAATTTAATTTGAAGCTCAATACTCTCTTCATTATAAACTTTTCTACATGCAACATCTGTATGGATCATGGCTAGATGTATTAGAATTAGCTGCCATTACATGCTCATTGCACTGGGCAGGCCTCCTTGGGTATTTTCAGTTTTGCAGAGTGGGTTACAGTCTTTTACCATAGTCCTTATCCATGATCCTAATTCTCTGCTTGACAATACTTTGTTTAAAATAGCTATTTTATGTAGTCATCCTTAAGTTCTTAATTTCATAATCATACTTTCCAAATTCTAAGTGGTAGGCAATTCCTTTCCCTAAGCAAAGAAAGCCTTTTCCCAGAAACAACTAGAGTATAGAATACTAATATACAGGTCTGAGGAGGTAGCTACATGCAAGAGAGCTAGCCTGGTATGTGTGAGTCCCTATGTTCACAACCAGTGTTGCAAACTCAACTAAATAATAATTACTACTATTTATGCACAGAGCTATGCGTCTCCTCCTCCCCTGCTCTGTGTGAATGTGTATTCATCTGTGTGTTTGGGTGTATGAGAGAGAGAGAGAGAGAGAGAGAGAGAGAGAGAGAGATAGCACATATCTATGTATGCATATGTGTTTGTGTGCATGTGTGTGCACATGTGAGTGTGTGCGCGAGTGTGTGTGCACATGACAATACTTCACATTTTACTTCATTTCAGTTAAACTGATCATTCTATAAATAAAATACCCACAACTATTACTAGATGTCATGATTGGTTGGCAGGTTTATTTTAAAGTACTACTCTGTCAATTTAAACGACAAATAGCAAAGCCAGCTGGTGTCCTGAAGCAGCCAGTAGCACTGTAACCATGTTCTCAAGCTTCAGGCCTCCAAACACTTTTGACCTGCTTGGGAGGAAAGCAGTGGTCAGTGGTTCCAGGAAAGAAGTGATGAAGCTCCCAAAGGGTTATCTTCTGCCTCAAGTTGTGTTTTGCTATGAAGAAGAAACCAGACTGATTCTTGCTTCCTGAATTTGTATGTGCACAACCATTCAAACTTGGGGCAAATGAACAAAGAAACAGACAGACAGACAGACAGACAAATAACAACAATAATAAAAAGTGAGGACATTGGATCAACCACAAGCTTAAAAGTAGTGCACTGTGCCTCAGAGATGTTGTAAGTAAAACAATATAAAAGATTTTAGTTTCCATAATAAAAATCCTCCCAAGAGATCTTATCTTTTCTTTTTCTTTTTTTTTTTTTTTTTTACACTGAGTAATCTTTTTATTTGTATAAATTAATTTTACAATCTGGACTAATGGTGAAGATAAATCATATCTTTAGGTTTTATCATACTGTTTACAGGCATGGTGTTCCACTTCACTATGGGTTCTTTTTGCATCTTTGAAGATAGATACCTTTCATGACTTCTAGAACTTTGAGGATGTTCTTCAATATAATTGTCTTACCAATTTTAGCCTATAGCAGTGAGGTTCCTGTAGGTCTCCAGCATCACATCTTTATAGAGACTCTTCTGGTGAGGATTCAGCAATGCCTACTCTTTCCGAGTGAAGTTCACATGTAAATCCTCTTAAGTCACTACATCCATGACCTGATGGATGGCCTGAGCTCCATTTATAGGATCCAGCAGCAGTGATCAGAGCACATCACAGTGAATAGTTGCTTTGAGTTGGTTCAGCTATGAAAATGAACCTACAGCAAGATCAAGAGATCTCTTCTAACCATGACCTTCATTCTCCTTTCTATTCACCTGATTTCCCTTTTTGAAGCTAAATCAATTAAGTAGGTAGACACTGTAAAAATAAGAGTGGGACACATAATTTTTTTCTCTTTAATCTGTTTTTACACTCCAATCATTTTTCGCCCTCTGACTGTTCTACATCCCATTCCTTCTCCCCTATCTCCAAGAGGATGTCCCCACCTCCCACTCCCACTCTACCAGACCACCCCACTCCCTGGGGCCTCAAGTCTTTTGAGGGTTAGCTGCATCTTCTCTCACTGAGACCAGACCAGGCAGTCCTCTGCTATATATGTGTCAGGGGCCTTAACCCAGCTCATGTATGTTGCCTGGTTGGTTGCTCAATGTCTGAGAGATCTCGGGATCCAGATTAGTTGGGACTACTGGTTTTTCTATGGGGTTGCCCTCCTCCTTAGCTTCTGTGGACCATGAACAAGGTAGGATACTCATTATGTTGTTGTGTACAATTTTTAGAGTCTACAACAGAATTGCCAAGAAATATTTTTGTGTATTTGGCAGACTTTCAATTCCAGGAAACATCCTAAACTGAAAATTAAGGTTAGAAGAGTGGGACTCCCAGTATTCAGCTGTTTTGTAAATTTCAGAATGCTTGCGTTAATGAACAGGTAACAAGAGAACCTAGGTCTGATTCCCAAATTCCTGGGCTCTGTGTGGAAACTTTAGCTGGAATTTGTTAAAATTCACCTCAATGGCTTTACTGTTTTCATTAAACTGCTCCTATTATTTTGAGGTCCCGCCTTCTCTCTTCAACAGTGCCTATTTGGACAGCAGTAGGGAGCACAGAAACCTCAGGCAAAGCATAGAAGTGGCTGTCATTTACTCGGCTGTAAAACCTAGCATATTTCCTGTTACTTCATTTCTTTGAATGCTGTGAGTTCTTTGCAATTTTGATAGAGATGATCATCTACGGCATGACTGTTGAAACATCATTTACTGTGATGTCTTACGTAGAGCACAAACGAAGTGATTAGGTTTAAGTTTATGACACATTCTGGTTCTTTTAAGTGATTAGACCTAGATTTCGCAATCAGTGTTTTGAGGGCTGGGGAGATAGCTCAGCCATAGAATGTTCTGGACCAGAGTTCAATTCCCAAAACTTATGTGAAAATCTGGGCGGCTGTGGCAGCTTGTATTAATGACACCTGCACTGGGAGACTCTAGCCAGTTAACTATTTAGTGAGCTCCAGGTGAGTGGAATGACACTGGTTTACAAAATAAGATGAATGGCTCTTGAGGAACAACACTTAAAGTTAACCTTTAGCCTCCACACTTGCGTCCACACTTGCGTCCACACACCCCTGACACACTCATACATAAAATACAGTAATTGACAACCACTTTGGCACGTGCAGCAATCCTGATTCTTTCTAAAAAGTGTATTAGAGAGTTTACACTGGATAAATCTATACTTGGCCCTGATAGAATGAAAGACTAGCAAGAAGACTAATAAACTTCTTTATAGCTGAGAGAGCTGAAAGTCTGAAAAGTCTGAAGCCCGTTTTGGAGTCTCTTAGACTACTTGAGAAGGTCCTTCTGGAGGGCATTCTGCCCTGAGACTGTTGAAACTCTCCTGGAGACACACCACACGTATCCTCCTTATTATCAGTTGTGATTCACTCCGAGCAGAACAATGACATTTTTAGTTTCATCACACTACGAAAGAACAACATTGGCACCTTTTTTTTTTTTTTTTTTTTTTAATCTAGGACTCAGCGCCAGAGCCCTGAGAGAAAGCCAGGTTGCGTGGATTGTGAAATTCCCTCTGCCACCAGGGGGAGCTCTCGCCCAATTGTTTTTCACAGTGGCTCATCAATTTGTTAGAAAGCCATCCTGGGACTCAAGGAAGCAGCAGCCTTCTGCAGAATTCAGGAAAGCTGATTTGCTACTCTCTCTCTCTCTCTCTCTCTCTCTCTCTCTCTCTCTCTCTCTCTCTCTCTCTCTCTCTCTCTCTGTGTGTGTGTGTGTGTATGTGTGTGTGTGTGTGTGTGTGTGTGTGTCTGGGTGTGTCGCTGGCCTTATGCTACTTTTAAGGTGATGAGGGACTGAACAAAAAATAGTAAAATGTAAGTGGGAATGATATTGTCAACAAAAGAAAGGGTAATATTTTGACGGTCTCCTGGGATTTACTGGTTTACAAAGCTTCCTGAACGCTCAAATTTGAGTTTAAGGCAGACAAAGGAAGGGAGGTGCTTAGCACCACTCCATAGCTAAGGCTTTCTGGACAGCGCATACCTCTCCCCAGCTTTAATCTTTCAATCCACTCCATTGCTTATAACTTTTAAAAGTTTCCAAGTCAGTGTCTGCACAAAAATCAGAATCCAGTTTTTACAGCTTTGAATGTTGTTTTAGTTATGATTGTTAATGTGATCTAAAAGAAAAAAGTGTTTTCAAAACAGCAAATATATATTTTGATTTTTCTGTACTCTTTTAGTTCGATTACAGATGGATCAACAGCATTGGGCTCGAATCAATGTCTGTAGTCTTGGATGGGTTTTTGTTTCAGGAAGTCACCCCATGGTGGGAGGGTGAACAGCCTGGGGGAGGGTACATTGGTTTCAGTGGGTGTAGGTGGGGCAGTTTATGAGTCCTCAATCTATCTATTTTGCCTCACCCATGAACGCAAAGGTTATTCCATGATGAGCCATGATTAATAAACAGCCGAAAATGAGTGGGTGAGGCTGGATCCAAAAATGAATAAAACAATCAGACCTACGTTACAGCTAAATTACACTCCAGTATATGGAATGATGTATAGAGTTGTCCCTTCATGGACCTAGTTCCTTCTTCATGTTCTAACTCAGTTTTATCAAATAGAAATAGTGGGGGTCTGTAAAGGGAATGAAAACTGAAGGGAAGATGAAGGTCTGGTTTAACATTTCCCACTGTCGTTCTCATTCCAGTGGTGGCCTCTCCAAATAACCTCTCACAAGGGCCCATAGTAATAGAAAGCCTACAGAAAATATTAGAAAAGTAATGAGGAAGGAGAAAACTAGACATTTTGGTACACACTCCTGACTCATCGCTGCAGCTGCTGTTGGGGAAAGATCACTAAAATCCACAAGGATATGAAAGATGATGTTATCTAAACCTAAGTGATTTTACATGACCTGGACTTCAAGAGGTTGTATGAAAGAAGAGAATGGAGATTTGGAGAATGTGCCAAGAGAAACTGAATTGCATCAAGACAGGTATCTGAATGTATTTCCTTGAAGTATTGTTTGTACACTAAAAGTCCAAGGACTACCTGTTAGAATTTTATTCATTTACTCACGTACTGTCTTTATTTCTTACCTTAAAACATTAGCACAGCAAGACCAAAATTATGCATATGGTTTTAGGATCAAAAAGAGAGAGAAAATAAGATTTTGTTTTTCGGGAGACTAGAGCAACATAATAGGTAGGGGAAATTACAAGTATGTGTAAGGGGCAAGGCTACTGTTGCTTGGAGGAAGCTCTAACTCTCTGTTATATGTAAAACTTTATAGATAACCTTAGCATCTGGATAGTGAATGAGATGAAGTTAAAATACCAAGAAGGTACCTAGGATGTAGAGTCCTTGAGTAAGCAAAGCCAGGTCAAGGTGCTTCTGGGAAGCAGTGTTTCCTCAGGCTGATTGAACCAACCCAAAAGTTGATTTGTCAGTAAGGACCTGCTTCTTACCTTAGTTCCTAGATGAATTAGCAGGTTTTAAACTCGGGAAAAGGAGCTTCTCCATAGGGGGCTACACTTGGAAGGCTACATAGAGCTCTGGTGAGCACTCTCTGGCTAAACCTTGAATTCAACTTCCTGAGACCTTAGGTCAACTAAGCAAGCAGAGACTTCTGACTCACGGCACTACAATCTATGGCGTGCAGGTTGCTTTAGCACATTAGTGGAAACTTTGTTTCATAATAGAAAGAAAATATGGTGTTGTTACAGAAACTTAAGAACAAGGCAGAAGAAAGAGAAAGGTTCCAGACATCTGGAAAACTGGGAAAGCAACTGAGTCTTCCACAAAGGAACTTACAGTTCGTCTTTCAGTTCCTTACATGCCCACAGCTCAGGTCCACAGGTCCTCTGAACACTCAAATCATCACTGAGACTTCAGGAATGCATTGTGTTAGCAAGAGTTGTGGCCCCCAATGGAAAGGCAGCGATCACCCCGATAAATTTACATTTTGAAGTTTTCTTTTATTTGATTCTTTCTTGGTTATATTTTCCAATTTAGAAGGGGCATCCGAGTTCTTGTGAAATTTTCCTATTATTATATATTCTGGCTTCTAAACACTCGAGCTGTGAAAGACAAACTGCCAGCAGACTCGATATTCCCTTTAGTATATATGTGTGTTTGTGTGTCTCAAATAACTTTCCTTCTAATTTGCTGACATTTCTGCTTTTCGGGGAATCATAGGAAGAACTGCGAGTGTTCAGATGTCTGAGGATTAACAAATTATTTTCTACTGCTTCTTATTCTACTTTGAGAAATTTTTAGGGTAATAACTACACTGTACTTTCCGAAGAAAACTTAATAATCCATGTTCCACCTCTATTAAGTAAATAAATAATTCAATTATTAGATAATGGAAACAAAGTAGGGTGTTCCTCAGGAAAAATAAAATAAAATAGACCAAACTTTATGTCACATCTTTGTTCTGGGGTGTTTTGTTGCAGTCTGCCAAATGCTGCCTGGGCATTCCTGACACTCTCTAGACTGACAACCCAAATAACTTAGGAATCCACGTACAGCAGCCTGGCTGCGCTCCCTTTGTCTACCGGACACTGTTTCTTACCCTATTTGATTTTCCTTAGGTTCAAACTGGGACCCCCATTACCATGGAGCAAATTAAAAGGAGACTTCCCTGTTTTCTCGTCAGTGTTCTATGCATGCTGGCAGAGACTCCAAAGCACAAGCATTTCTGTGAGCAGCAGGTTCCTAACTTAAAAATTACTCCAAGAAGATACAGTAGGTCGCCCTATGTGAGCTCCCTGCCTGCCCAGCACATTAGATTCCTGTTTACTTAGGATTTAAAAATATCCTGAACAGTTCAACTAACATGGCACATAAATATAAAAATAGGCAAAATGAAACCAAAATGTATTCACTTCAAAAGGAGGAAATTAAGCAACACTTTGGTTCTGATAGTGATTTTTCCACTTATTATTAATGTGAAAACACTGAGTTTAAAAAACCATTTGTATAAATCAGTTTTATTAATAATCCTTTTAGACAAATAAGCTATATCAAGACTTCATTCCACTTCTTAGTTTTTATTACACACACACACACATTTAAATACCACCCTCCGTAAATTTTTTAAGTCACTATGAACATATTTAAGTCTACATTAAGAGGTATACTTTTATTTCCCTACGTTCAGTTTAAGCACATTGATCTCCACGTCTTAAGAGTATTTAATCCCCATATTCAGACAGTTAGATGTTTCCCACCACAAAAGAAACCAGAACACAAGATAAACAAACACAAAGTTCACAGGAGTCTTATACCTGTAACAGTCCTGTTTCTATGGATGTTAGCTGGTAACAGATATGGTTCGGGACTGTGAAAGTTTTACCACATTTGGTAAAATCTAGCTTATTTTGTTGATTTGTTTGGCTGGTGTTCTATTAAAAGAGGCAATGCATGGCTGGAAGTATAACATGTCCATTTATTCAGAGCTCCTTCATTCTATGTATCATATTAATAAGATCCTTGGAATCATATGGAAAATTCCACCAACATTTTACCGATTGGGTGCATATTTGAAAGGAAATTAGTACATTTTATTATTAAAACTTTAGGTAGGCGGTAGGTATAATTTCCTGCAAAGCCTCACTGACTCCCACTAAGCAGCCTCTCCCTTGTAAGAAGCAGAAGTGTGACTCAACCTGTGAATGCACTCTTCTTTCCCATGTCAGAAGTGAGACTCAACCTGTGGATACACTCTTCTTTCCCATGTATCATCAAGTTTGGATACGGCTGATTGTGATTTGGGTGAAGTTCAGTAAACAAGTGGCAGAAAGTTTGTTTTCTTAAAAGAAGTTTTCATATATTATCGTGATCCATATAATATCCCTAGGATTTCTGTTTCAAGCAGATTCTAAAATCATTGTAATTATAATTGCTTAAAACTATTGTAAAAAGTACCTAATGTGATCAGAGACTGCAGTAAAGAAAACCAACACTTTATAGTTGTCTCTGGTCCAGGCTGAATGTAGAATAGGCTTTGTTTTTTCCAATAATGTTTCTCATCTCTGATTTCACAGGGACAAACTGCTGATATATATAGGACTTCATAATGAGGAATTAGCCTAGAACTCTTAAATAATATCTTTAAAAATGTACTAATGCATTCCTACTGGAGATACGCAGAAATCACCTGCTTTTATATGTAATGAGTACCATTCACCCTTTTAGTAGCCTTTCACAGTACTTCCATGATTTGGGGGACAGGGGTTTGTAGGAGGAACAACAATAGGAACCAACCAGTAGCCCCCAGAGTTCCCAGGAACTAAACCACCAGTCAAAGAGTACACATAGAGGGACCCATGGCTCCAGCCACATATGTAGCAGAGGACGGCCTTGTCAGTCATCAGTATCTTGGTCTTGTCAAGGCTCAATGCTCCAATGTAGGGAAATGCCAGGACCAGGAAGCAGGAGTGCGTGGGTTGGTGAGCAGGGAGAGAGGGTAGAGGCTAGGGGGTGTTTGGAGGGGGGAACCAGAAAAGGGGAAAACATTTGAAATGTAAATAAAGAAAATATCTTTTAAAAAATTAGAAAAACAAGCAAACAAACAAAAAAAGAAACTGTAATTTCTTTAAAAAAGACAAACTTCCATCCTTTTAGCCCTTAAAAATGAACCCCTAACAACAAAATAAAGTGTATTTCTTGTCTTCTGTTATTTTAGTCTCTACTTTATTTTCAGATTGGAGGGATGCATATCCCATTTTTACGAAACAGTACCATTATCTGATATTGACCAGTTCCTCCATGCTTTACTTCAGTGTCTCTGGAGAGAGGGCACTTAGATGAGATGCATGTCTTCCTGGCAATGCTTATCTCTGTGATTTTAGATTTCAGTTTTAGTGTTACTGAGCCAGTGTAGCAGCCCAAATATAATTTAGAATGTTATTTAGCTATGGTTTTTCACTTATTTTTTTTCCAAGATTGATACAAATGTACTGAAATGAATTTGAGACCTAAGTTGTTTGCTGGGTTTTTATTTTTTTAATGTAAAAATTGAGGTATCATCGTTGTGTAGATAACTTGGTTGATAGTTATTTCGTTTAGAAAGACCTCTGGCTTAGATATAAAATTGTTTCAAATTCTTATTCAGTCTTGCCAAAGTTTGCTAACTACAGATAAAGATGCTGTTGATGGAAAGCCCAGCATTATGTCAGGTATTCCCTCCAGCAGTTTACAAAAGCCCACATTTAGCAAGTTTAGGACTCAGTTCAAGGGTTCTGGTTCCAAACACATTGGCTTCATTTAATGACCTTATCAAGTCAATATGCCCAAACCTGTGGTTTTACTGTCCTGACAAGTAAATAAATAAATAAATAAATAAATAAACCTTAACTTAGTCTTTCTGTAATAAAAGACATGCAGGTAGACAGGTAAAAGGTAAGCCATGGAATGTTGTTAACTGGAACATTTGAAAGGCAGTGAGAGGGCTTTTTATTATTGACTAGACTATATAGATTACCTCAAGATTACTAAGGTTGCCCAAAAGCGATATGTACCTGCCCAGCAGCCAGGGATGAACTGGGTATATGAAAGGAAGGCTGGAAATGAAAAGGGACAGGACGGCGAAAGAAGGGTGAAGCAAGACAAAGTTTTCTGATCAAGGCTCAAAGTTTAATGTTTAGCACTGTATTTATATAGGGAAAGCCCAGAGCCCCATCCTTTGTTTCAGCTGGATTATGTTGCTTTGTTTCAGCTCAACTATGTTGCAAAGAAAGCTCAGCAGGTGGTCTGCTGCTGTAGGAAATTTCAGGTGCTGCAAGGTGGAAGAGGTCACCCTAGGTCAGCTAGTTCAGCAAAAACCAACTGTGGCAAACACTTAAGGTCTATTTAGCCTGCTCAAGGCTGGGAGAAGGGCACAGAGATACAGTAATAGAAAAGTGTGATGATACGGCTATTGGAATTATTTGGTAGACTGAGAAAAGAAGGAAGGAAAGAAAAAAATGAATGAATGAACAAATGAATGAACTAAAGAGAATTAAAGAAGACAGCATATGCTCACTTGGAGAAATGACTTTAATCAGTCTCACCTAATCAGGGATCTAATATTTCATTTGTTTAAAATATATACAAACAACATCCCTCCCTGCGCCTTACCATATTCTCTCGCTTCTATACCACTCCTGTTCATTTTCCCTTCAGAAAAGAGCAGGCCTTGCAGGGACACCAACTGAATATGACATAAAAATCTCTGATAAAACTCTAGGCATATAACCTCATAACGAAGTTGGATGAGAAAACCCAGTAAGATGAAAAGGGTCCCAAGAGCAGGCAACAGAGTCAGACACCTCTCATTTCCACTTTCACTTCCGCTGTCAGGGTTCCTACAAGAACACTAAGCTCAAACCTACACAGTTCTATGTTGTCACTTCAGTCTCTGTGAACCCCTATGAGCCCTGCTTCACTGTTCATCATATTTGAAATCACATTCATCCTTCATCAACACAGAGGTCTCAAGAATACAGGACCTCCCCCTCCTGTGTAGGTGAATCTCCATTTTCAGCCTCTGTCCCACAGGTTGAATCTTGGCTAAGCTTATTCTTTCACACCTTGCAGATGCAGGTATAACATGCCAGGTTGGAGACACTAAACTTAAGACAGTGTATTCCAAAGAGAGTACTTCTAGTTAAACTCCTCCCTAGACTCTAACTCTGTCACTAACAGATAGTAAAAAATGTGAAGCCTCAAAGTCACTAGCAGTGTTTCCAGGCTCTGTCTTATAGAATTAGTCCATGCCCTGGATCACAGCTCCCCCATCACTATGCTGTAAATTTATTCTCACTCCATTCCTGAAGTGCACTTGAAAGTTGAAACAATATTCAACATTTGAGTAGAAGGGCCTTTCCTCCCTATTTCACCAATTTCACCTTCCTCTGGGTGCACTTAGCTTTGATATTTGCCCTCTAGATTCTGTATGGGACTAGAGAGATGATGCAGTAGTAATGAACACTGCCCTTCAAAAGGATCAGGGTTCAATCACTAGCACCAACATAGCAGCTCAGAACCTTGCATAACTCTAGGTCCAGGTGATCCAATATTTTCTTGTCATTTGGAGAGACCAGGCATGTATATGGTACAGAGAGATACATGCAGATAAAATCACTCTTATACATAAAACAAAAATAAATTAATATGTCATAAAAGTAAAACCTAGAGCCTTATATATCCTATAGAAAAAAAAGGAAAAGAAAAAGAAAAGGAACATCAATATCAGGCAGACAATCCAACCCTGTGTTTAAGAAAAATAAAAACTTATTAACACTTCTTATCATATCTGATAGCAAGAAGTAGGTAGTAGGGACTCATATCAAGGGGACACCCATGGTTCTCGGCAGAGGATGACACTATATTTGCAATATAAAGCTTCCATGTTTGCCCCACAGTTTGATATCAGCCTGCTCCATACGACAGAGACAAAAGTGTAGATAAAAAGGCATCTCTATGGCCCTGGCTTTGATAGAAATAGCAAGAGACACAAGGGCAACTAGAAAATATAACCTATTACTATGCCTAGGAGGACAGCTAAATAAGTTTAATAAGAACTGACCAATCTGCAACACAAATATTAGCTATCACTTCAAACATGTTTTATTGCTTTTGCAGTGATTTCTGCTGTCTACTTGGGAATTTTGCTCCTATACAGAAACAAATGAAAACCAAACCAAATATGAGTAGGCACTGTCAAAAATTCTTCTTTTCTTTCCTCCAAAGAACAAGCTCATTTACAGTCTGAGAATGCAAAGGGGAGTAATAGGATACACGGGAAAAAATAGCAAATGAAAAATTCCTGCTATGGTAAAATAACAGCTGGATGTTTATATGTGTACATATATTGCTTAGCTTTTTGATGGATTTTATTGCAATTAATTATCTTGTAAAATTTCTGATCACACTGCATGATAGAGGCCACGAAAAGACCTCTATTTGCTACAACCCCTGGAGTCTTTAGGAGATTGGCACAATTTTTATTCCCATTTCTCTGAGTCCGAAGATCATCTGTTAGTTTGCTAAGAGCCAAGAATCTGTAACAAAGTTCCTCATGTGAGTGTGTCTCCCCGTATAGAATCAAGAAGTTGATATATTTCTTAAGCAAAGCTGAATTTTATATTCTCTAATGAAGCTGGCATTTCAAAGAGATGAGGAGTGAAATTTTCATGCTTTTTTTTTTTCTAAAATGTGTTATTTTTCTCATAAATTAACCACATGTTTATCTTAAAGTGCTTACTTTTTACTTAATTATACAAATAAAAGTGTTAAGTCTCATTAATTGTGGCATTTACCCAAGGGATTCATTTTAACTAAGTCTGTAGTATAACACAATGAATAAAATGCATCAAAGTAACATAAATAAAATTAGAAGAGAGCTCAAAATTTATCTTTCCAATCTCAGTTCTAATTCTATTTATTCACAAAATTTCTGATGGCCAGAAAGTAACTGCAAATGAGACTGAAATAGGAGGGGAAGGAAAAATGAAATCAGCAAGCAAGATCTATATTTTTTTACACTTCACCATACCACACAGACACATACTCCACCGTGTTCATAGCAGCCTTATTTATTATAGCCAGAAGCTAGAAAGAACCCAGATGTCCCTCAACATGGATACAGAAAATGTGGTTCATTTACACAAAGGAATATTATTACTCTATTAAAAACAAATATATCATGAATTTTTCAGGCAAACGAACAGAACTAGAAAGTATTATCCTGAGTGAGGTAATTCAGACCCAAAAGGACATATATGGTATGCATTCATAGATTAGTGGGTATTAGCCAAAATGTATAAATTACTTAGGATATAACCCACAGACCAGAAGAAGTATAACAAGCAGAAAGGTCCAAGTGATAATGTTTCAATTCCACTTAGAAGAGGTAAGAAAATAATCCCTGGCAGGCAGGGTGGGTTAGGGACCTTGTTGGGGTAGGGAAGGGGGAGAAGAAAGAGGAACAGGATCAGGTGTTTAGGAACGGTTGGGGGGACAGGAGAGAATCCCAGAGAACCAAGAAAACGAATGGATATAAGCAGCATTGGAGGTGGGAGGTCTGGGGAGGCTCTAGAAATTATCAGAGGTGAGAGACTCTAAGGACTCAGTGAAGGTAACCTTAACTAACATGTCCCACCTTGGGGAGAGGAAACTCAATGAGTCCACCTCCACTAGATAGACAGGCCCTCAAGTGGAGGGAAAGGGTTACTAACCCACAGTCAGAATTTCTGACCCAGATCTGTTCCTGTCTAAAAGAATTGCAGGAACAAAAGTGGAGAAAAGACTGAAGGAAAGGCCATCCAATAACTGGCCCAACCTGGGATCCATCTCCTGGGAGGGCACCAAGGCATTATTACTAATGCTATGTTGTACTTACAAAGGGGAGCCTGGCATAGCTGTTCTGAGAGGCCCTACTACTAGTAGCTGACTGAGATAGAAGCAGATACTTACACCCAACCACTGAACTGAAGTCAAGGGCCCCTGTGGTTGAATTAGGGAAAGGATTGAGGAAGCTGAAGAGGAGAGCAGACCCATAGGAAGACCAGCAGTCTCAATTTACCCAGACACCAGGGATCTCCCAGAGATTGAGACACCAACTGGAAGCACATACAGACCTGTCTGTGGCCTCTGGCACAAACATAGCAGAGGTCAGGCCTCAGTGGGAGAAGATGCACTTATTCCTCAAGAGACTTGAGACCCCAGGAAAGGGGGAGGCCTGCTAGGAGGGAGTGCCCTCTCAGAGGCAAAGTGTCAGAGGAATTGGATGAGGAACTATGGGAAAGAAAACTGAGATGGGGGGAGGGGCAACCACTGGAATGTAAATAAGCAGACAAGACCTTTGAAGGACACCATCAGAAGAAGCTCAAAAATGACAAATTGGGAAAGCCAGAAGTATATGGGAGTTTATCACATAGAGCACTGGAGGTCCCTTAGACCTGAGAGAAAAGATTCATCCTGAAATTCCTGGAACCAAGATCAGAGGAGAGCCATGGAGAGCAAGAATGGTCGTTATGCAAGAATGGAGGTTGAAACTTTGGACTTCATTACCTAAAGGTGTCAGTATTTTCTGCTCCAAATCTCCCATTGTTGTTAAACAGATAATGTAACCATTGACTTGCAAATCAGATCCCCATCATCTCAAAGGCTTCTTGTGGAAATGATCTGATACACATAGAACAGACTTTCTCCGAGATGCTGACGGACTCACCATAGCATCTTCATCACCTTTGACTCAGAAAAGGCCTCAGTCTACTCACCAATGATACTCTGCATGCATTGATTTATAAACTCTCCACCCAAAATTGCAACCATTGACAAAGGTAATTAGATATCTACATATGAAATACCTCATGTTGGAAAAGATACCCAAGTGTTATGGGAGAAAATACCCATAACATAGAGAGAATTCTATTTTGTATTTTTCTGATCTAAGCCACATGATAAAAGAAATGGAAGAATGTCTGACTCTGTATGCAAGCTATATGAAATTGACCAATATACATTCTGGCCAACTGCACAGTGTGTGCCAGGTTTGTTCAAATGCCATCAACAAGGCAGTACCTTCCTGGAGCTGGTGTTGTAGTGATGAAAAGAAGAAAGACTATATGTGTGTGTGAATGTGTGTTAGAGATGGGGTCAGGAAGGCCCCAAGGCATATAAATAGAAATCAAGAGGCAACTTGAATGCATCATTTTTCTCCTTCTACCATGTTAATCCCAGAGATCAAACTCAGCTCATTAGGTTTGGCAGCAAGCACCTTTACTCACTAAACAAGTTCTAGTGGTGATATCTTCAGTAAAAGAGAGGAGGCAGATAAAATGATCTGGACCGTCAACAGGATAAAGTTAATGAAGAGGCCATTCAGCAAAGTAAAGCTGTGAAGGTGAGCTTTGTTCAGACACTAGGGAAGTCAGGAATGAAGACAGATGACAGAACAATCTAACGTATCTGACAGAGAAATTGCAAAAGTCCTAATACTGGGATATGAATGCTGTGTTCAATGAATTAAGTGAGGTGGGGGTTAGTGTGGCAAGAACAGAGGGACAGATGCAGGGAGATGATTGAGAATTTCCAAGGGTAACATGAGGCCATATCAGGGGGACATTTCAAAACAGGTTGAAGATCTGAGTCTGATCCCAGTAGATTTTCTAAGCTACCAAAGGGTGTGAGAACCTGTGCTCGAAGAGTCACATGTACACATTACTATATTGATATAGTTGTGTCAAGGCAAAAGATGACTCTTATGACTGCAAGTTTCCCATCCTATAGCTGAGTAACTTAATCTGGTTTTTGAGCATGATTAAAGCTCCAGTTTCTTATCATTGTGTAACCATGTGGCTCCCACAATAAGGAAGCCTTCATTTTAGAAAGATGGCACCGATTCTAGAATGTTGTAATTTCAGTCAGAGAAAGGGAATACAATGAATGCATCACATTAAGGAAGAAGGCCAAAATCTTTGGGGGAAAAAAAGCAAGTCACATGTGATCAAATAATAACAAATAGAGAGGAATGTTTCCAGGGGAGCCAAGGAAACAATGGGTCAGAGGAGACTTACTGAGACATGTAGGAAAGCAAAACCAAAAACAAACAGGAAAGAGTAAACCTTGCTTTGACGGAGCTTGAAGAACCGTAAAGGACCTGAGCTTGGGTCTCAGGTGATTGTCCTCAGCCCTGAAACAGTCCTCTTCAGTAAGCATTGTGCTCTCAGGTATCACATTGGACAACAGCATGCGGCCTTTCGGTGGCTCATGTGTAGCACGACTCTGACAGTTGGAATGCGCTTTATTGTTTTATAGAATGTACTAACGTTGCATTCATTTTGGAAGAATGGTGAAGAATAACATGCTCTTCCTTTAAAGAGGCATGAATATCTCTACTTTTTTTTTCATTTGTCAGTAAAGCAAAGCCTGTGGGAAGCCATTTCAGAGTGGCAGTTACAGAGTGGAAGTTGCAGAGTGGAAGTTGCAGAGTGGCAGTTGGCTACTGCTGGCCACCACACATACATAGGCAGTAAAGGTTCTTTTGCCAAGATGAGGTTTTGAGAATTAACCAAAGGTAACCAATCAGATGAGAGACAAGTTAACCAATCAGATGAGAGACAAGTTAACCAATCAGATGAGAGAGAACGGCTCTCCTAGGCCTATATAAGCAGCACCAGTTCTGGGCTTGGGGTCTCTCTTCGCCTCTACAATCAAGCTCTCCCAATAAACGTGTGCAGAAGGATCCTGTAGGTTCTTCCTGGCCAGCAGGCGCGCGCAAGAAAAGTGGAGTGATGCACTATGTCTCCACAAAAGTTAGTAAAATTTTGGTGCATTCTGGAAGGTTCCCTGCAACCTTCAACCTCCCAAGGTTGCCTGTTTCCATTCTTTCTGCTGGCCCTCAGGGCTTCAGTCATTTTCCCTTACTCAATACCACCAGATCAGGTTCCTCTCTCCCCTCCCACTCCTTCCCCCCTCCACTTTCCCTCCCAGGTCCCTCCCTCCTTCCCCACTTGTGATTGCTTTCTTCCCTCTCCCAAGTGGGACTGAGGCTTCTTCACTTGGCACTTCAGCTTGTTGACATTTTTGAGTTCTGTGAAATGTATCTTTTTTTTTTTTCTGGCTAATATCCACTTATTAGTGAGTACATACCATGCATGTCCTTTTGGGTCTGAGTTACTTCATTCAGGATATTTTCTAGTTCTATCCATTTGCCAGCAAAACTCAGAATGTCCTCATTCTTAGTAGCTGATTAGTATTCCATTGTGTAAATGAACCACATTTCTGTATTCTTTTGTCGTGGGACATCTAGGTTGTTTCCAGCTTCTGGCTATCACAAATAAGGCCGCTATGTGGAACAAGTACCTCTGTGGTCTAGAAGGGCATCTTTTGTGTATATTCCCCAGAGTGGTACAGCTGGGTCTTCAGGCAGATCTGTTTCCAAATTTTTGAGGAACCTCTAGATTGATTTCCAGAGTGGTTGTACCAGTTTTCAATCCCACCAGCAATGGAGGAGTGTTCCTCTTTCTACATCCTCTCCAACATGTGTTGTCACCTGAGGTTTTGATCTTAGCCATTATTGGAATCTCAGGATCGTTTTGATTTGAATTTCTCTGATCACTAAGGACTTTGAACATTTCTTTAAGTGTTTCTCAGCCATTCAAGATTCCTCAGTTGTGAATTTTCAGTTTAGGTCTATACCCCATTTTTTTTATTGAGTTGTTTGGTTTTTTGGTGATTAACTTCTTGAGTTCTGTATATATTTTGGATATTAGCACTCTATCAGATGTGAGGTTAGTGCCAGAGACCTGGGAGGTAAGAGACTCTCAGGACTCAAAGGAAGAGACCTTAGATGAAATGCCCAACAGTAGGGAGAGGATTCTTATAGATTCCACCTCCAGCAGGAAGACAGGGCATCAAATAAGGGAGAGAGGCACCCCTCAGTCACACCTCTGACCCATAATTGTTTCCTGAAAGAATTACAGGGATGGAAATGAAGAGGAGCCTGAGGAAAGAAGGTCCAGGAATAGGCCAAACAGGGATCCAGCTCAAGGAGAGGTCTCAAGGCCTGACCTTATCACTGAGGCTATGGAGCGCTTACAAAAAGGGTCCTAGCATGACAGCATTCTGCAAGACTCAACAAGCAGCTGAAAGAGTCAGAGGCAGATAATTGCACCCAACCAATGGTCAGAAGCAGCTGACCCCTGTTATTGAATTAGGGAAGGCTGAAAGAAGCTGAGGAGAAGGATGATCCTGTAGGAGGACCAGCAGTCTCAATTAATCTGGACTCTGAGATCTCTCAAATACTGGACTACCAAACAGGCTGCATACACCAGCTGGTATGAGGCCACCAACACGCATACAGCAGAGGTCTGCTGGGTCTGTGTTCATTCAAAGATGATGCACCTAACCCTCAAGAAACTGGAAGCCCCAGGGAGTTTAGAAGTCAGGTGGCATGGGGAGTGAGTAGGAGGTATGGGATGTGGAGCAGTAGGAGGGTAGAGGAGGGGGTGGGAAGAGTAAAATATGGAGTGTAAAATAAATAAATTAATATAAATTAAAATTTTATTAGGTCTGCAAAAGAGCCATTGCATTCCAAAAAAGAATAAAGCCTTTACCTGAGATGTTAGGAATAGATACTCACTTTAAAGATGACAGTTATATGTAGAAAACAGTAAATGATAATCACCCTGTCTATTTGCCTATCTGCTGAGATATAGCTGATCGTACGAATCAGGTTGCATTGAAGAGGGAATTATAACACATTTCAAAATTCGGAGTTGTAGAACACCCAAAATGCCTTCGTCCTTAAAGCACTGAATGATGATTTTTAGACTGGTCTTGGGTGGGGCTGTTAAAACTGACAATCACAGAATAATGGTTACCATGCTCATTGAGCTCAATGGAATGCTGTGAATCAAGACAGAGAGAAAATGAAAATAGTGTAAGCCAGACATGCAAATGCTTTCTGAATTAAGGTGGGGCTGTGATATGAGAAAGTTATCATAAATTGAAAATATTATAATATCAAAATCCTTTAAATTTATCTCACCTGCTCCAAACTATCATTTTATAGTCAATTGCGAAGTTTGAGGGATATACTCTCATGATTAGATGATAGAAAGGACTTGAGCTTTGCTGCTATGGTTAGCATTAAGAATGCCATAATATATCAAATATTTATATGTTTGTATCAAATGCATATGCCTTTTGAAGCATCACAGAGTTGAAAGCCACAAATTTCAACATATTAGGTAAAAGTCCATCTATGTAGAATAAAACAAGAGCTTACTTGATAATGTATATATAATAGTCATCGATTTCTGAATAAGGGACTACCAAAGGGGTCATGACCCACTCACAGGTTGAGAATCATTGATCTAGAGAAAATTGAGGTTATCAAATATACAAAACCAGCAACAGCAGTACATTTAATAAGGATAGGGGAATGACCAAGAAAGAAAGAAAGAAAGAGAGAGAGAGAGAGAGAGAGAGAGAGAGAGAGAGAGAGAGAGAAAGGAAGAAAGAAAGAAAGAAAGAAAGAAAGAAAGAAAGAAAGAAAGAAAGAAAGAAAGAAAGAAAAGAAAAAAGAGAAAGTCGTTGATGTGAGCAGGAATCAAATCACTTGCTCCATAAAAGGAAGTTGCATTCTTATACAAATCCCAATGAGAAGGTCTTAGAAGGTGTCCTGAGGAGAGTCATACACAGTTTGGTATTTTAAAATCCTTGGTTACGTTGAGAAATTAGAGGGAACAAAAGGTTAGGAAAGGTGTAGGAAAAGAAATGAGCAAGAAAGCCCTTCATCTTTCCAAACAGTGGTGAGAAAGAAGACAGATGGGTGCATGATGCAGGAGGAAGTGGATGCAGCTGTGGAATACCATGGAGGCATAAATGGAAAAGCTGGCTGTGATTTTTGATTTGAGCAGTGTCTAGAGGATGAAGCCCTTTGAGAGAAAGGGGTTGAAGACATCCATGAACTTGGTGAAATACTTTGTGGGCACAATTAACATGGTAAATAATAAATCAGGTAAAATTTGAAGCCAACTCTGGCTTCAACTGTGTGTGGGTTGTGACCCCTTAGGGAGTCACATATCAGATATTATATATGTCAGATATTTGTATTATGATTCATAACAATAGCAAAATTAGTTATGAGTAATGATCATGTTACATAGTATAGACTATGTATAAAGTTCAAAAAGGCTGGTTTTGAAAACAAATAGTGGATATGTTAGTTAATAGAGGGGGTACTTTTTCAAAATTTTCAATGGGTAGAATGTACAGTGTTTAGAAACCCACTCATACAATAACTATGCATGCAAGCTTTTCTGTTGCTTTAGTCGGGAGATAGCAAGAACGCCACAGCTAAATATCAGTGCCATTCCCAGCATCAGCACACTTTCAAAGATGTTGAAATTTCCCTCTCCCCTCCCCTCCCCTCCCCTCCCCTCCCCTCCCCTCCCCTCCCCTCCTCCTCCTTTATATTGTTTTTGTTTTGGTTTGTTTTTTTCCTTGTGACAGGATTTCTCAGTGTAGTCCTGGCTGTCCTGGAACTCACTCTGTAGACCAACATGCCCTGGAACTCAGGGTTCCACCTGCCTCTGCCTCCTACATGGTGGGAATAAAGGCTCACACTACCACACCTGGCTCAAAGAGAGAGTTTCACTAATTAAGTGCAATTTTCTCTTTACAATTTTGTACATCTCTTGCTGAGTTTGAGCTTTTTAAAACTATACTGTGTAAGCTTCCTAGAGAGGTCACAGCAGAGAAAAATGCCAGGGACCAGCACCCTAAGTCTCACTCAGGAGAAGTAAATGTTATGGACACATATTATAAAACTTGAGTTTTGTAAGTAGTGAAGACTAAAGTAACTAATCTGAGTGTTGGCCCCACTGTAGAGCGCGCCACGCTTGGTGAGAAATCAGACTATGTGTGGTCAAGTAAATCTAATGTTACAATATGGAGGAATTACAGGTCGTACTAAGCATTTCACATCAAGCACCTAGTTAATGTACGTCTACAATAATCTATCTAATCAACATGAACATTTATACTAATGGATCACTTAAAGGCTTCCCCGCTTAGAACTTGGAAGTCAGGTTCTAGGCTTTCAGTGAACACCCAGTTTTGATAGTTGAGGAGTTTTTATGCTTAGATATTTATTCAAAGTGCTTTGTTTATAAAGATTACAGCAATAAATATTCAGTGTACTATGAAGGGACCAAAATTATGAAGGTAATGCTCAAAAATATAGTGTTATATGAAGAACAGAATGTATGACAGTTTTCATCTCACATGAAATATTTAAATAATATTAATATCTAAGTATATATAGAGAGAGCATGTGCGTAACACTGATACACATATATGGAAAAGCCTAAAAATATTAAAACACACAAGTCAACACCAGAACCCTTTTGAGACAAAGCTTATATTATGAAGTAGATGTAAAGAAACAACGATGGATGACAAGGAGTCGTGTCAGCTGTTCCTTGCAATGTTTTACTTCAAAGAAAAAAGGGAAATGAGGAGGAAACCCAGTCACATTATAGCATGCTGAAAATGATGCAGGATATATAACAGTAAAATTGAATCAATATGTAAACTACACATGTGCTACTTTTACACACTACCCAGGCCATAGTTAAAAACCATGCTTTCAAGGATGAAAATAACCACATTATATTTCCTTTAACCATCTCACAGAAATCAAGTATCTGTCTCCACTTAATAAGGTTATGTGCAACCTTTAGCCTATATTTTTCAGTTTAAACAATGAGGAGAAATTCTGATGAAAAGGCATCAAAACAATTTAACACAGGGAAAAAAAAGTGAGCTCTGAGAGAAGTTGAATCCTGAAAGGCCAGTGAGTTACATGACACTCACTCATCCTTCGTGAAGGTTCTGTTATTTTCCAAATCAAAGTGTGAACATTGGAAAATACACTCTATGTTGTTTGATCCATGTTTCATTGTTAGACCAAAAGAAATATGCAACTGAGCAGAGCATATAGGAACACCTAGCACACTGATGCTAGCTGAAGAAGGAAGAGGAAGAGGAAGAGGGAAAATTATTCATACACTATTGTTTCTCTTAAATAGATTCTGTCCTGCATGTGTGCCATTTACCCCAGATTAATTCTCAAGAAGACCAGCTATATGTAGACTGGAGACATACAAGGTTCTCGAAGAAGGCTTTAGACTGTGGCTTTTGCCCTCACCTGGCAGTCTGCCATAGCCAAAGTTTGGAGACTTATGTGAGCTGTGTCAATCCCTGCCATTTCTTCAACAAAGTCCAAGTGCAGACTATTCTTTCTGCAATTGCCAGAGGCAGTTATCAAGAAGGATAGCTTTGTCTGTTGTCTGTGTGAAAGTAGCAGATTAATGTGTTGTTTTAAAGTATGTAATGTGCCCATAGGCTGAAGCAATTAGGAAATAAATCATTCCATGGCGGTAGGGGCAGAAGGAGATTCAGTAATGTTGTTGTGAGGGGGAAAAAAGCTTGTAGGGTTCTGATTAGTAACTGAGTTACTGTATCTAACCGTTATAAACCCCCAGGTCTTGGGTGGGAGCTTTTGGTAGGAAGTTGGTTGATTTACAAGTTCTCCAGGCTCATGCTCATGATCTTAACCTGGTTGTTTATGAGAACAACTTCCTTAAGTGTAAGTTTAGCTGTTGTCCTCAGCAGCCCCACTAGATAAACAGAAGTACTTGAATCTAAATTGAGGGCACAATGAAGTCCATTTTTGAAATTTGAATCAATTTTGAAAATAGATTTCTAAGAGAAGGTAAAGTATAGTCTAATCATATTTGGTAAGAAAAACCTAAAGTATTTAAACTATCAGATGCTTTTAAGGCATACACTTCCAAAAATATATGGTTGTGATAAAAACTTATATAATCTGAAACTGATGATGATCCAGAGTAATAAAATTATGATGTGAACCGCCATAAACTTTTTCTTTCTCTTGCAGTAAAAATCTATAATTTATAGCAATGTATCATTGATATAACAGAGGCTTCTGGTGAAAAGCAACTGAAATCTTCCTGAAGAAGAAAAAGGTCACTGGAGTCTTTAAAGCCAAAAACTACATTATGGGTGAAACTGGAAACAAAACTTATTTGTAAAACCATAAAAATCATTTTCCATGGCACGAGCTCCTGTGCTTTGCAGTAAAACTGGGTGAAGTGTTTCACGATGTGTGTCCTCTCAGGAGTGGAGACCCAGGGATTTTACTAAATCAAGGCTTTTTGTGTGCTCTATTTATGCACTAACTCTGGTTTGGAGTCTCAGTGTAACAATGACATCCTGTGGTACTTGCAGCCTTTCACTAATGGTGACACTGAGAGATGATACCAATCTTTTCCACAACTGGTTTCAGACATCATTGTGTAATGACTTTTTCAAGAATTGCTTTATTGAGGTTCCCAGGAAAAGCCATGGGGTGAATCTCCTTGGTTATTGCTTCTTTCCTTGTGAAGCTAAAGAAAACAGTTTGGTTATGATGTGGCTATTTCTTCCCATGAGGAAAACCTCAACTAAAACTATGACGGTTTTGAAACAAGCTAAACCCTGTAAGAGAAGGAAGACAGAACTGATCTGTTCATGGCAGATTGTGAAACAATATCTGCTAATGGTGAGAAAATACCTGGGTCTCTGAAGGGTCAGGTCAGCAGATCTACAGCAGTTATAGAATGACTGGCTTCTCCTGGCTATCAGAGACATGACTATCTCTGCATTGGATGTAGAAAAAAAATCTTCCTCCACATTCTCTTTCTCTGTGTATGTGTGTAGGTGTGTGTGTGTGTGTGTGTGTATGTGTGTAGGTGTGTGTGTGTGTGTAGGTCTGTGTGTGTGTGTGTGTATGTGTGTAGGTGTGTGTGTGTGTAGGTGTGTATGTTGTGGTGAATAGGACAAAGCTGTCTTGATCTATCGATCTGCTTCTTATTTCCTTGAAATAAGATTGTTCTCTTTATTTTGATATGGCTGGTGCCCAACCAGCTCCAGTGTTGCTCCTGTTTCCATCCTCCGAGTTCTGAGATTACAGAACTGCTTGATCATACATAGCTTTTTACATGGGAGTGGCGAATTTGAACTCAGGATTTTATGCTCCAGGTATGCATTCATTGTTCAGGTAGCTGAATTTGTTCTTTTTTTTTTTTTTCTTGTTTGTGTTTTGATTGTGGTTTTTAGTTAGTTAGTTAGTTAGTTAGTTAGTTTGTTTGTTTTTTATATTAGAAATAGCACAGAGCTGAAGACATATAATCGAAACCATCTCATTACTTTTGTTGATTGATTTTTGTCTTAAGTCAGGATTTTAGTGTTCTGGTTAGCAATTCATACTTAAGCTATGTTATACTATATACTGAAATAATATATTTCTGTCTGAGATTTCTGGGAGAACTTGGGCAATAATTGATATATTAACAAAGAAAACCAAATCAGGGAGTAATAACTGCAATATATTTTCATTTCATGAGCGTTTTAGTAAAAGAATGTTCTCCCTGAAAACACATCAGAAATAAATAAATAAATAAATAAATAAATAAATAAATAAATAAATAAATGAATAAATAAATAAACACTGTTCTTTATCTGCATATATTTTTGTTAGTGGCAATCACCCATTCTATTGGTACTTTTGAAGGCCATCATAATTTGTGGTGTGTCACAAGGCTTAGATAAGGTGGGCAGTTAGTAAAAGTGTTACTAAATCTTGAGTTTAGCCTCTGGTAGAGTTAAACCACAATGACAAAAATATTATATATTTATTCTACTTCACTCATTCAGAGCAAGTTCAGCAGCCCCAGCACTCCTGTCCAATCTTGGACTTCCTTTCACAGTGTTGATTCCAGGACTTCCTTCACAGTATCCATTCCAGACTGAAAAGACTACAGTGTGAAGTCTGGATTCAGAGACCCTGGTCTGAGAATGTCTGAATCTTAGAGGATGCCCCTCAATCAAGGGTATCACAGTGAAGCAGATGATGTGACTACAAGAGCTAGAAGAGCATATGTTGTTTTAGATACTGCTGTCACTTAACAGTGTAGTCTTTGAAATACTGTTATTTCTACTAATGCTAATTTCTCTAGGGACCTTTTATGCTTCTGCAAAATAATGCTTTATATCTCCACTGTCAGTTTTTGATTCTGGAAGTTACCTTTTCAGTTTACAGATGAGCAACTTTTAAAATTTATTTAACCACTTTCTACTCCAATATCAGCCCCACTCCTCCCAGTATCCTTGTATCCCAGTATGACACAAGTCATTCCCCCAGGCAACCTTTCTCTTATCTTTTGAGAAACGCAAGCCTTGGTCTGGGTGTCACATCCCCTTCTACCTGCTTCCCTTCCTGTACATCAAGTGGCTAAATGACTAAGTGCATCCTCTCCCACTATGGCCAGCTAAGGTGATTCATTTAGGGGCACAGTAGATGCAGGCAGATAACAGGCCTCCCCTTCTAGTTGTTGGATCCACATGAAGACCAAGCTGCTCATTTGCTACATATGTACATGAACCCTTTTGTGCTCTCTTTGGTTGGTTATTCAGTCTCTGGGAACCCCAAAGGGTCCAGGTTATCTAACTCTGTTGGTCTTCCTGTGGAACCCCTGTCCTCTTCAGATCCCTCAATCCTTAATCCTCCCCCAGCTCCATCTATGATTGGATGTGAGTCTGTGAATTTCCTTCCATTGGCTGCTGGGAGAAACCTCTCATAGGATAGTTATGTTAGGTTCCTGTCTGAAAGCATAACAACATATCATTAATAGTCTTAGGAATTGGTTCTTGCTCATGGGATAGGTCTCAGTTTGGGGCAGTTATTGGTTGGCCATTCCCTCAGTCTTTACTATCTTGGTCACTGTACACCTTTTAGGCAGGACACATTTTAAGTGGAAGGATTTTGTGGGTGGGTTGCTGTCCTTATCCCTCCACGGGGAGTCCTGACTGGCTATAGAAAATGGCAGATAATCAAATTTTGATGTTTTTAAAATTATTTTATTTTATTTTTAATTGTGTATATATATATATAGTGTGTGTGTGTGTGTGTGTGTGCGTGCATGAGGGGGTGTGCATGTGAATACAGTGTCAGCAGAGTTCAAACAGTATAGATTTCATAAAACTAGAGCTATAAACAGTCAATCACCAGCAAGTGTTCTGGGAACCAAATCTCTCTTCCACAGGAACAACAAGTGCTCTTAACCACTGGAGTGTCTCTGTTGCCCTCTCTTTTGTATTTTGTCTCTATATTTTTAGTCTTTTTATTATTACTACTCTAGAACAGTTTCAGGATTTTAGTATATTTTCTGGAAAACCATTCCATCTACTCTGCATCCTCAAAGTCCCCTGTAATTTTTTTTTTCTCAAAAGAACAACTTGGTTCTGGACAGGTAATCTTCCAGAAATTAAAAACAATCTATGTGTCTATCTACAAATTAATGGATAAAGAAACTGTGGAATTTACCTAGTGGAATATTACTCAGCTGTTTTGTAAAAAAGAAAGAAATCATGAAATTTACATGTAAAGGGATGGAGCTAGGGAAGAAATTCAACCTGAGCCAGGTGACCCAGGTCCAAAAATATGAATATACTATATAATCACTTATATATGGACCTTAGATGTTAAATCTTTAATAAGCAGACTAGAATCCATACAATCATAGAGGTTAGGAATAAAGTAAGGGATTAGGGGAGAAATGGTTCACCCTTGGAAGGAAAAATAGAATAAATAGCTATGGTTGGAAGGAAGGATCTACAATAGGGAGATCAGAGTGAGGGAGAGATGGGGGTATGGGAACAAATTAGAGGAAGGAGAGATAAAAATTAAGGGGCATTTGAAGTTGACAGGAAAATTTAATACCATAGAAGCTTCCACAAATGTATACATATATGAAGGTGATTTAATGGAATCAACAAATAACAGAAGAAACAGTGCTCCAACTGGACATCTCTTGTTCCCAAATACTACTGCTCTGCTAAAGGAACTCAACAATAAACTATTTCTAATGACATTCTTCGATACTCATAGACACATAGTCTAGACTCATTGAGTCTTGTTCAGCCATAACTATGGAAATTTCCTCATACAGTAAATGGAAATAAATACTAAGAACCACAGCACAATGCACAGAGATTGAGAGATCTTGGAACATTTATTCCTAAATGGGATGTCCCCATCCATCCTTTCACTTTAAGGCTCAAGGAACCCTGCAGAAGGGGAGGCAGGAAGGGTGAAGAACACCAAGATAAAAAGGCCTTCTAAACACAGCAGGATGTTTGCACATGTGAAAAATCACAGAGAATATGGCAACATGTGCAGGGGTCCATTGGTTTGGGCATGATGAATTCTTGGTGCTCAGGGAAGAAATGGAAATAGCCTTCACACTTAACCGAGAAAGTATCTCCAATTGGCAATTACTTCAAAATGAAAAATTAGGTTATTCCAAAGGAGTTTCACTGGGTAAAAAAACACTCTTAAGGCTCCATGCTTATCAGGAGATGGGCAACACAAAACAAAACCAATGGCATTTTTACAGAGTCATTCTCTCATAATGCTTTGTCAAGGCTTTTTTGATCGTTTTATTTTTTATTTTTTAACTTACAGGTTCTTTTCATATATATTATGGTTTTCTATTTTGTGTTTTTATAGGATTTCTGTTTGTGAATATGTTAGTTTCTGTATCATTGTAGTTTTCTTGAGGCTTTTCTTCAACATCTTTACTCCTGTATCATTGTTTTGTCCTATTCTGGTTTGTTTGTTTTTATTTACCTAATTTTTACTTTATTATTATTATCATTTTATTTAGATGCCTGTTTATATCATGATGACAGAGGGGAGAAAAGAGGTATGGAACGGGGTAGGAGGGGAGTAAGGAGGTACTGGGAGGACTTGAAGAAGGGGAAACCTTGACCAGAATATATACTGATAACAATATATCTTTTTCTAAAAATAATAAATAAATAAATAATTTCTATTACTATTTCATGGATACCCTCTCCAACCTCTCTCTAAATTTCCTGTGGTGATTATACTATAGGAAAGATTCTTAGATAGCCTTGCTTTTCTTATTACTTTTGCTTATTTTTCTTTTGTTTTTATTATTATTGTTGAAAAGAGAAATGTGCCTTTTTTAACACTTAAAATAGTGAAATCTTAAATTGAACGGCATTTTATTTTGACTTGCCACATAGACAGAGGTATTAATTTCAATATTCTCCAATTCATTTGAAAGAAAAAAATCTTGCTTTATGTTTTGTTGATTACTTTCAGCTAGACTTTCATGCTTGAAGCTGCTTTTGTACAGGGTCAAATTTGGTCCTCACTTCTATAACAATGACCCCATTTTCATGAGACAGTCTTAGGTTATATACTGTATTATGAAGCTGTAGCTTACACAAAGTATTTTGTAGGCAACTAAGCACTTCATATTTCAATTGATTACAAACATTTGGGGGGACTTTTAATGTTTATCAGTTAATTTCAGTTTCAAATTCCAATGTACTTCTTCAGTTTAACTTGAGAAACAAATTAAGTGAAAAGGAAAATGTTGTAGATGTTGAATATTATTTTTGTCATCTATATAGAAAATATAGAGAATTCATCTATAAAAAAGTAAAGAATCAAGTGGAAAGGACTTTAAATATGTATTATATATCAAAATCACTAATATGTCATATTTGAACATCTAGCATGCAATTATTTATCCAATTCTAAAACAAGGATGAATCTGACTTTCAAAGATTCTTTTCTTCTTTTATACATGTCTTTGAAGTTCTCAGGATGTAATTCTACTGTTTTTCTTACAGACCTATTATTTCATGTTCAAAGATTTTCACAAGTGTATTTCAACAGAAAGTAAATGTATTTACTATGAAACTGATTATATTCAAAAGTCATACCTCATTTGTGTTTTAAAATTCTGGTCTTAAGGTCTAGGATAGTTCTTATTAGTCATAAAAGTTTAAATTACTAAAGATTAATAGATTTGGTGATTCTTTTCTAAATAAATTTCCATGTACAGTGAAAGTAATCTAGACATTAAATTTTTCTGGAATCAATGTTGTATTGAGATCTTACTTTCAAGCTCCTTGCCTCACTAAGTTTTTCAGACCCACAAGAATGCAGACACAAAACAACTCACATGGTATATATTCACTGATAAGTGGATATTAGCCCCAAAGCTCAGAATACCCATGATCCAACCCACAAACTGTGGAACTTAAGAAGAAGGAAGACCAAACTGTTTATGCTTGAATCCTATATAGAGCAGGGAACAAAATAAGCACAGGAGATAGAGGGAGGGAGGGACCTTGGGGAGAGAGAGAGGAGGTAGATGGTAAAAGGGATGTAGAAACAGGTACTGGGAGGGACAGGAGAGAAGTAGGTTCAGGAAATTGAACAGAAACATGTAGCCATGGGGGATGGGGAACAGGGGGTATTTACTAGAAAGTTCCAGATTCCAGGGAAGCAAGAGGCTCCCAGGACCAAATGGTGATGACTAGCCAAAGTACCCAACAAAGGGTAGATATAGCCTGTAGAAATCACCTCCAGCAGACAGACATCACCTGCCCTCAGCTGATGGATGGGGCCACCCACCCATCTCAAAAATTTTAACCCAGAAATGTCCCTATGCAAAGGAAAGACAGGGGCAAAAACTGGAACAGAGTCTGAAGAAAAAGCCATCTAGAGAGTGCCCCACCTAAGGATCCATCACATCTGCAGACACCAACCCCTGACCCATCCAGCAGCTCCAGTTATTTGAGGGTCTCGAGGGGACCTTCTCCTAAGAACCTAATGGGGGGAGAGAAAAGACAGACACCAAGTGCGAGGAATGACACAGAACCATTCTGAATAGCATCAAGGTGTCACTGTATTAGCAAGGCTCAAGGCTTACATGCATAAGCAAAAGGGGAAGTACTTCTCAGCAGGAGGAATGAGGCAGAGGAAAAAGAGGATGTACTTCTCAGCAGGAGGGATGGGGCAGTGGTAATTTTTCTTTTGGCGACTACAGGGGAAGCAGGAACTTGGTGGTATCAGGATACATCTTGAGGTCAGGACATCCAGCACTGACTTAGGGCTGGAACAATCTGTGGTTGTTCTTGGAGCCGTGCATCGGTGGCCCGCTTTTGACCCCCTTTTCTTCTGGAGGGGGGAGGTCCAATTCAGAGTTCAGGACAATTGTGTTGTCTTAATAGCTCCCAACAAACCCCCTACACTACTGCAGTTGGTAAGAAGTGCTTGCTAACAGGAGCCTGATATAGCTGTTCCCTGTGAGGTTCTACCAGCACTTAGCCAATACAAATTTAGATACTCACAGCCAACCATCAGATTGAACTTGAGGACACCAATGGAAGAGCTAGGGGAAGGACTAAAGGGACTGAATGGGGTTACAACTCCATTGGAAGAACAAAATCAACTAACAGGACCACCCAGAGCTCCCAGGGACTAAACCACCAAAGAATACACATGGAGGGAGCCAAGAATCCATATACTTATGTAGCACAGGATGTCCTTATCTGACATCAATGGAAACGGAGGGAGGCTTGATGCCCTTTTGTAGGGGGATGCTAAAGGGTTGAGGCAGGAGTGGGTGAGTGGGTGGAGGAGCTCCCTTATAGAGGCAAAGAGGAGAGGGATGGGGAATTTTGTAGAGGGGAAAAAATGTTATCAGTATCACTTCTGCACAGGATAGGCATTAGGATTTAATGTGTGCTTGTTCTTCTCTGGTAATCCTGTGAGGTACCATGCCCATTCCTGCTTTATACCTCAACACCACTGGTGAGTGCTGAATCTCAGTTAACTTGTTCCAAGTTTCATAGAATTTCATGCTTTCAATGGTTTAGAAAGATGTGAGTTTTTCCACTGTGCTTAGAATCTTGAGAATTAATCTAGTCTCCTTTATGTTCTTCAATAAACAAAAGTAATATTTGAAAAATATGGATAACATATGTAAATATTGAGATATAATTAACAGAGAGAGAGAGAGAGAGAGAGAGAGAGAGAGAGAGAGAGAGAGAGAGAGAGAGACTTGTATTATCATGGTGCTAAAATGAAGAAAAGATAAAGATACATCTCCAGATCCCAAGCCTGAATATCTCAAGAACTTCTCTACACTTAGAATAACTGTATACATGTGGAACTTTTTATTTGAACATGCTCTATTATAAATTTTATTTAAAAATTTAAAATCTTTAAAACACACATTTCAAGGAAGCAATCAAGGAATGAAACAGATAGGCATTGATAGAAAGATGAAGGCTTCCTTGACCACAATAAGGAAGGTGTGCTCTACAACTTGGCTTGGTTAAATGTGAAGCTGTATTTAGAGTAGAAAGTCTAAGTCAGAAATTTCTTTTAAGCAAGCTGAGGAGGTAGTTTTACTGAAGGAAGCATTAGAACCATCAACGTCAAGGTAATCAGTCAACATGAGTTCAGTAGAGAGAAAAGAATGGAAAGCTAAGAACTAAATATGACTGCTAAGCATGCTTAGAGAGTAAGAAGTAAACTGTCCCTTGTGCCAGAACAGTGTTCTCTATGTAGCCTGAACTTGGTTAGGACATAGATTACAACTGAGAGCTGACCAATGTATAAACAAGAACAAGATCATTGTTGAATCAAATATCTCCCAGAGTATTTCATTCCAGAAACTTGGTTTCTTACTTTCTTTATAGGTGGGATCATTATAGCTCAGTTTATAGGCTCATGAATGGCAATTATGTCACTGGGTATTGGGTTAGAAGCAGGCTTGACATTCCAATCAAGACCTTTGCCTCCATGTGTCTACATTTTGCTGAGTATATAACTTCTTACTAAGGCACAGATTTATTTAAAAGTGGGAATGTCCTGAAGATTTAGTGTTGAAGTACACATCAATTGTAAGCTATTTATACTCTGATTATGTCACTGTCAACACTTTACATATTTTTGTATGCTAATTTTTATTTCTTTTTAACATTAACAACTATTTTGAGTTCACCATTTCTCTGGGGAAAAGATGTACAAACATGAAATATTTAAAGGATATTCTTTAGCAAGGCTGAGATTATCCTCCGAGTTCATGATGAGAGTTCAGTATTTTTAAATAAACTGTTTTCTTAATTTATATGAAATGGTGAGGAAGAAAACATCACCAGCCTCCACTCCCATTCGAGCTCCTCCTCACTCTATTTTCTGGAGGAGATATGGAGAATTTCTTGAGCATAGTCTGTGCCCTGTTCTGAGCTGCTCTATAGGATAGATAGTACAAATCTCCAGGCTATGTCCTGAGTATTGGTCCTATGCTTACTGAAGCTCTGTGTCCATTTTGAGTGTGAATGCTGAGGGAAATGACTCTGAATCCTGTTTGTATGAGTGAACAGCTAACATTTATTCATCTGTTTACTACAAACTATGAGAACAACTGACAACTTATACATAAAATACCTTTGAAGTTAGACAACATGGACACATGGTCACATGGGTACATCAAATCTATATCAGAGAAATGAAAGCTCTGAAATATATACAATATATATAATATCCATGAATGAAGCTGACCTCTCACCAGAACCATATAAGAGAGAACCTGACATGGGCACAGCCATACCTACTGACCTCACTGTCCTCTTGGTGACTACAGCATGGTTTTTATAGTCTAACTGCACGTGAGTTGATCTCTAGGGCTTCTGCTCAGGTCTGAATTCCTGCTACACATTGTCTTCTTATAACTCTAATCTGTCAGATCTCTGTGTTGTGAACCAGATCTCAACTTCAGCACTTAGGTGCCTGGTTTAAATTGGCTTCTTAACCAGCTAACTGAAGGGACAGACTCTCTTTTATTTGTATGAGTTTTCTTTTTGTATCTAGTAAGGTATCTTTGAACCATCTGACTGCTTCAGCCCTTCTTTAGCTATTCTGTAGCTTTCATGTAGTCCCAGATGTCCATTGTTAATTATGATAAAATATAGAGGACCTACTGTAGCAAGCCTGTAATTTTTGCTACTGGAAAGGTAGATTCAGCAGGATTGCATGTGTCAGGCCTGCATAGCCTAGGTGAGTTCAATAGCCCAAGCAGCTTAGCAAGACCCTGTCCCAAAGAAAATATAAACCAAGGACTAAGAATGTAGCTCAGGTGTAGAACACTTGTTTAGCATGTGCAAGACCTTAAATTTCAAATTTCAGAGGGTTCAGGAAGAGAGAGAGAGACAGAGACAGAGAGGGGGGAGGAGGAAGGGAAAGGAGGAGGAGGAAAATAAAGAGGAGGATGGAGGAGGGAAGGAAGGAAGGAGGAGGAGGAGGAAGGAAAGAAAGGAGACAGAAAAAAAGCATGTGTTGGCTAAGGTTACAGTTACCAAGTATAATCACATGTATCCTATTATTGTAGCCATCAAAAGTGATGAATCTTTTGAATTTGTTATTTGATGAATTCTAACACTGTGGAAGGCCATAGACCCATCTGCCTATGTGAATGTCAAGGCTTACTCATCAGATTCCTGCTCTTGTTTAACTACTTCCCATAGTATAATACACGAACAAACAGATATACATCACACAACTTTGAATCTGCCACATTAAGAAAATATAAAATCAAACCAAAAGGTGAATATAAAGATAATAAAAAGTACCAATAAAATGTATTCATGCCAAAAAAATCTTCGTTAGAATTGGAATCTGTAGATCATATTTACATATAACTAGGGAATTTGATCTCAAAATTAAAATACTGAGCAATAGAAACATGTTAGAATTGATGTGATAATTCTGGAAAATGTCAAAACCTGTTATAACAAAACAATGAAATACTTTGAAAATTATACAAACTTTTAAACAAACAAATTAAACCTGGAATGGCAATGCACATTTTAAGAAAATCAAGTGAAACATAAAATAATTCCCATCTGGTCTGATGGTTCTGTAAAGCACACTGCAGCATGTAGCCAGCCTGAAAGCAGACCTGGCACTCCTTAACGGAAATTCCTTTATTTGTAACAAATAACGTCAAACTCCCTTCACTTTATACTGCAAAGTAGTTGAAAATCATTTTTATTTTTACAATTTCCATATTATATAAATTACCCTGTGGAAATTCATTAAGATATGTGGGTTTATTTAAAAGTAAAAGGAACTAAAGGAACAGCAAGATGGCTCTGTGGATAAAAGAACTTCTAGTCAATCCTGACATGACTCAAGGTTGGTTCCTGATCATCACATGGTAGAAGGGAAGAATTGACTCACAGACATTGTCTTTTGATTTGCACATGAACACTATAGCATTTGAGTACCCATATATACACACAGGTATACACTCATGTACACAATATTAAATATATGTTAAAATAATAAGGATGAAATAGTATGGTTCTTTTTATATAACATCACTAGTCTAGTAGGATGTATTTCTTTACATCAGTCTCTAGTGACCATGCTGTCCTGTAGTACAGATGTTTAAGAGCCATTGAGGGTCTTGGAATAGAGCAGGAAGCAGTGCTTCCTTTATTACTAATTGTTCCTCAAATTGTATGCAAATGTGAAAGGGTGTAGGGGTTCTGCTAAAATCTAAAGATACTTATTCTACAAAAATAATAAATAAATACAATGAAGGCATCATACCTTCTCTGTTTACACGTGAAACCGAAGTTTTCACTACTTTGGTGCCTGCTAGGGTGAATGATTACTGGAGTCCTTTGTTTCTCTTTTGGTGTAAGGAAAGTTCTGGTCCTACTTGAAAACACAAAGAACGTAAGTGCTAAGACACTTACGTTCTACTATTTACGTAGAATAAAGAAGCCATTCCTATCTTCTTCCTGGTTAATTACATTATAAAATCTAGACTTTCCTTACAGAAACCTATGCTCAAACTCATTGCTAGTCTTTTTCATTACTAAGTTAATTACTAAGAAAAATAGCATAATTCTGTGACCATGAGCAGATAACTATTTTTGGAAAGCAGAGAGATGGCTCTTTTCCATGTCTTACCCTTAGCCCCCTTGGCTATAGAAACAACAAAATCATCACCTCATATGCAACACATGCTGGAATTGAAGTTCTCAGGCCTAGCATTGTGGTTTCAAGTTGAAGTATAGGGTATGAAAATCCTGTCGCACAGCCTTGTTCCCTGCCCTCACACCCTACCACCTTAGTCCCTGCTTTCTCTTTCCATTTGCCCCAGCCTGTAGAATAATATCTTAGTGAAAAAGGAATTAGGTCCTACATACCTTCTAGAGTATTTCAAACTTTTCATCTTCTGTGAGTCCAAGAAATACCCAGAAACCTTCTAGTCTCCTGAAATACTTAAAGACAAGTAGACCATACACTATGTTGATTAGTGCTTTGCCACGCTACTCTGATTAATCACTGAAGTTCAGTTTCTTTTATTTATACACCTCCCACTTCTGGGCATTAATGGTTTGCTTGAGCCCATTGTGCTCTTTATGGCCTGGAGAATATCACTTATTCTTCCACTATTGCCTGCTGATAAAAGGACACTAAACCCAATCTTCTTTCCTTCATATTGTATTTTTTCTCTCTGTCTGTAGAAACTGTAACTTTATGTTATACATTAGGTCATTTATATCTGATTTGGAGAAACACATTTTGCATCAACTTTATTTTTTTAAATTAGCCTTCATAGCCTACTTAGGCCCTCCACAATGTGTTTGTGGTACCTAATGACCAAAGCATGTGATTCGGGCACCCAACGAGATTCTGTCACTTTTAATTTATATCATTTAAAATGAAGCTATATATGTTAGCTCAACCAAATCGATTTTCATGCATACTTAACAGGAGGAATTCACCAGAATGTTTTTTTCTATATTAAATATAAGTATCAAAAACTTTAAACAAAGATCAATGTGTGGATCTTTCAAATACATCTCCCGAATGAATGAATATTACATGTGCCTAATTGGCTTTTGGGCAACTAAAAACAGAAACCAAAAATAGGAGGACGCAGACATGGAGTTAACATCCATCCTTGGCCTGGGGTTTCTCCACATGAGCTGACATTACCAGCTTTGCTACTCCAAGTGCAAATTAATTTAGATTACAATTGACATTTAGGTTTGGAGAGGGAAAGAAGAAATCAATGGCATGTGAACACTGAAACCATAAACAGTAACAAGTGGAAATCCCAAACCTCAAATGCTTTTGAAGCATGTTGTAATATCTTTCAGGAACATATGTGAGTGTAACTGACAAAATAATCATGTGGAGTTAGTATGTGGGCCTGAAGCCATAGAGCCACTATGGATTTTGTTTGTTGTTGCTGTTTTAATTTTATTTTTAATTCCTGAATGTAATTTCACTATGCATTTCATGTATTAAGAGGGGGGCATGTTTCTTTTATTAGGCTTAATATTAAGGGAGAACACAAAGCCCTTGAACCTTTTTTTTTTAATGAATTCATTTCATTCACTAAAATCAAGAGCCCAGAAATCACTTCTAGCTTAAAATTGTATTTTCCCCTTAAGATCAGGACACAGATTTGATGAATGTTCTCAAGTTAATCACCCATACAGGACTTCTTGAACACTGCTCTGACATTGAGTACTGTCTGTGTAACTTAATGTTATAAAACCTGGAAGGCATATTTATAGCCCGGTCCAGATGGACCAAAACAAAGTACAATTATTCCTTCAAAAGCCGACCTTTGCATACAGATTAAAATGGACTGCTTCCAAGACTCAAATGGAGAAATGAACTCAGTCCTCCAATTGCGGTGCATTCATTACAGCCCCGTTGGACTCAGTGCTGGACAGTGCTAATTAGTGGCATGTCTGTGTTAAAAGTTGGACTCAGAGCCGGCTTTGCCAAGTGGCAGCGGGAAGAACTGTTATGAAGCTAATTACAGCTATCAGAGATGGTACTATTTTAAACAGGCTGTGAATTAAGTGCCTTCATACAAGAAAGAAGAATCATCTCTTCACGGAACATTCCCATGCAGCAATGAGAATACGTGTGTGGCCATTTCAAGACAGACACCATTCTGTTCTGTTTTTCTAAAGATATTAAAAGAGACATTTCCATTTTGGTTTTCAGTAGGAGGATAGCATAGAGTAAACTTGTTATAATTTTTTTTCCTTCTTAACACAATTCCAAAATGGCCAACCATGCATACACATGATACTATATTTTAACACTAATCATTCATCTTTACATATTTAAAGATTATATTTTTTTAACTCCTTCAATATTTCTTTAAGCTATGGATCATTTATAAGTGGCAAAGATATTAACTCAGCTTCATCATTAGAGAAGTAGTATCTCTACATTTGTGAAGACAGAATTAGGGTTCATAAAGATTAAATTATTATCCTACCAAAGGGATAGAAAGATAACTAAGCATGTAAAACAACAACAACAAAAAGAAACCTGTTTGACTCCTAGAACTGACTGACTTTATACATGGACATGTGCCCATAATCTCAGCTTTGAGAAGACTGAGACAAGGGGACCCTTGGAGTTTGCTGGCCAGATAGTCCAACCTAAAAAAACCCCAAGGTCCGACTGAAAGATCCTATCTCAAAATCCAAAGTGAACAACTCCTGAAGAACGACATGAGAGTTGACTGTTACTCTGCACATGGACATGCACTGATATGCAAATGTACGTACTTGAATATGTACCCAAGCATGTATACAGACATGCATATACATCTGAATACACATAAACAAATAGATTAATTAATTAACATTGTTTTATTCATTCATAGCATCTCAGGACATAAATATTTTATTTCAAAATATTTACTATTAAATACTCTCACCTAAAACATCAAAGGAGTCAATAGCAAAATTGCTTTAGGGGCTCATTCAAGGGAGAAAATCTGGCTTGAAGTAGTAGACACTTTGGGAGTTTCCTTTGCCGGATTCACATGTAAAATGTTTATGTCTTCAAATGACAATTGTCCATCCCCTTTATAGAATCACTCACTCTTCATGTTACAGATTTAAATTAGCTGAAAAACTGAAGAATGTATTCAGAAAGAAATTAAAACAGCTGTTATGTAGCATAAAGAATTATTTAATGCAGAAAGTAGACAAATTGAACAATGTCACATTACTGTCCAAGGTCCACTTGCTCCTCTCAATGGTTAGGGTTGTTTATTTTCTGGTTAAAACTCTTTGATTATGGTGCAGTGATGTCATTTCTCCATGGAGTGTTTTTTGTTTTTTTGTTTTTTTACAAGAGTAAGAACAATGAAAAGAGGCAAAGGGCATGAAAGGCAGTGGAGTGGAACTAGAGTGATGTCCTGTATGGGCTCAGCATGCTCTTCAATTAATCTGGTTTATCAGCTTGTTAAGCTAAGGGAGGGATCTAGTATACTCTACAATTGTAATTCTATGTAGAAATTATACATTCTATATATGTAATTGCTATGTAGAAAGTCCTCAAGAAAGTTTTTTTCTTTTACTTCATTGTATTTATATTTTACTTTATCTATTGTATGTGTATATGTAGGTAAGAGAATAACTTGAAGAAGTTGGTTATCTTCCTACCATATGTACATTCTGAAAAACTGAGATTCAGGGTAGACAACAAGAGCCTTCATCCATTGTACATCTAGCTGATCTTATTAAGAAATTCTTTTTTGTTTGTTTGTTTGTTTGTTTGGTTGGTTGGTTCAGAAAGTCTTGACTTACAAAGAAATGCATCTCATGGTTGTGTATGAGCAGAGTTCAAAAGCAGAAAGTCTTATTCATTTAAAATATTTGATAAAGTCTTATGCATGGACACTGAGCATTGCAAACAAGGCCATATATGTGACCCACTACAAAAGCACCTCTCAAACTTTGTACATATTTAAGTTACCAGACATTATGTTAACCTATAGATTTTGATTTGCTACACCCATATTAGGACCTTGGATTCTCCATTAATAATTTGCCAGTCTCTTAAAGAAACATTGAGGAGCAACCACTTAGAGAAGTCTATGCATTAGACTTCATAAATGTACTGAAGATATAAGAGTCTCAGTCCAGAGTCCATGTAATTTTTAGGAAATCTGTCACTTATAATAAGGGAAAAACAATCTTAATACTGTACTTTTCTCAAACCAATCATTGCTTATTAAGACATTAATCCTAAAGCACAGAAAGTGGGTTGCACACAGTCAGTGAGTAAGCAGTGTTTGCTCTTGAAACCTGCCTGGAGAGTTCTTGCTATTCAACTTCCTGTTGTGGCTTTCCCATTTTTAGAGGCTGCTGTCTGAATTGGAAGGAGAGGAACTAACTACGCCCCTCCCCCTTCTACTGTTGTTATCTCAGATTTCCTCCTTTTCTAAAGTAACTTGCTGTAGATGCTTGTGGATCATTGCATTAGCTTTTGCCCCATTTGATGAGGGGAAACTTCCACAATTTGTCTTACTCTCTTTCATTTTACTTTTTAATTTTCTTAATCCTTCTCTGGGCCTCCTTCTTTCTGAGAGCTGAAAGAGCTTGGCCTCCGTGAGGGTAGTCATTCTGATTAATTCACACTCTCCTTGTTAGCATATGCATGAGTCTCAGGAAGTGTGAAGATTCTGTCCACACGGCAGGGAGCATTGCATCAGCAGCAGATCTATTCCCCTGCTGTTCAGAGAGTAGAAAGTCCAAGTTCGTGGGTGTGTTTAGCCATTAGTGGATTTTACAATATGGAACAAAAAGGATGAAAACTCAATTGCCAGAATAATTTAAGAGCTCTTCGCACCACTTGAGCTAAATACCTCCATCTTGCAAGGATAAGCTCTAAGGCAGTTAATTAAAACTTTCACCTTTTACTCCTAGATGGCATTGAATCCCAGAATATTTCTTTCCCAGAGGAATTAATTCTAAGTGTTGAGGAATGGGTAGTACAAGTCATAGTGTTCCCAGGTTTTTCTTTTCTTTTTTCTCTTTCTATTTTCTTTTCTTTTTTACCTTTTGCATTTTAAATAAATTCTATACATTCAATGATCCTAACTCATACTTTTCTGATTGCCACTTTTGCGAACTCTGTGGAGTTTGAACTAACAATAAATCAAAATCCAATCCCTTCTTATAACTTACTGGGCCCTTCCATATTTCAGCTTCAATCAATCTTGCCTCTAAATATTTTCCTGTCAGTGGTGATACAGGGAGTCTGCAGCCACAACCTACAATTCACATCTAAAAATTACCCTATATACACTTCTTATCTCCGTTTCTCACACTTGAGAATGTTTTTCAAATGCATACTTTTGTTCATAAGAACAGATAAAGCAGCCTTCCAAATTGCAGTGTCAGAAAGTGCTCTTTTCAAAACGTAGGGAACATTCAGCCCGTTTTGTTGATTTACTTATTCAAAACAGATGCACATATCTTTATGGACACATGATTTATATTTATTTTTTCATACAATATATTTTGATCATGTTTTGCCCTCCCTGAATCAGTACTAGATAATCCTCCATCTACCTACTCAACCAATCATAAAAAGAAAAAGAAAACATGAAAATTAAAACAACAAAAGTTCAACAAGATCCCCCCAAAATATGCCAAAGATAATTAAAACTACTCCAAACAAAAAGCACACACACATTTTGTTGGCCAACTACTCCTTAAGTACAGGACCTGTCCTGCAATGTGGTTGGTATACTCATTGAAAGACCATTAGAGAAAATTTATTTTCCTTTTTTCTTTGGGTATCAGTTGCAGAAAGTTTCTTGATAGCAGTGAGACCCTGGTTGAAGTGTTTGCTTCCACGTATGTATATGTACCACTTACATGTCTGGGAATGCAGTGGCAGGAAGGAATAATATCAGATCTCCTAGAGTCTGAGTTCCAGAATGTTGGGAGTTAACAGGTGATCGCTCAGAACCAAATCTGATCCCCTGCAAGAATGGTAAGTGCTCCTTACTGCTGAGCCACCTCTCCAGCTTTCTGTTTTGTTTTTTAAATTATTATATCACTTTAGTAATTACATCGGCATTTACATTAGCAGATAGCTGTATTAGAACTTGCACCAAAGTACACTAAGTTATGTATGCCTTGATGCAGATTAGAGTCATGCCCACTGGACAGACATTTAAAATCTATCATACAAAATATGATTCCTAACCAAAGACTTATATTAACAACTTCATTGTCATTTGAGAATTGCTGGTTAAAGAAGAACAATAGATGCATTGTTTAAACCCTGTTGCTTTGACTTCAGCATGCATCAGCAGGTTGAGGAGGCAGTTTGGAAAGCTTTGGCTAAGCAGTTGGGTAGTTGGAAAAGAAGTTATCAGTGCTTTCTGTGTGGGGTGCCGTGTTTCTGAAGAGCCCTGGAAGGCATCTGCCCACGCAATTCCCACTGTCATCTCTAAAACAATACCACTGAGCCACTTCAGATCAGCTCAACACCCATGTGTGGCTTTGGACCTACATTATGAAACAGAGACTTCTCACCCTTAATTACTAGAATCAACATGATTTTCAAGACTGCAGGGGAAAGTCTTCACTCACCCTGTAACAAATCGGAAACTTCTTATACTTTGCACCTGTCAAATATACTTTGATGATAAAGTGATAAAAGACACAAAAGAATTTTTGTATTTTATTTCTTATAGTTAATGAACTAAAACTGATTGTAGACACTTATAATTCCTCTTTCTTCTTCCTCGTCTTTCTCCTTTCTTCTTCTTCTTCTTCTTCTTCTTCTTCTTCTTCTTCTTCTTCTTCTTCTTCTTCTTCTTCTTCTTCTTCTTCTTCTTCTTGTTCTTCTTCTTCTTCTTCTCCTTCTCCTTCTCCTTCTCCTTCTCCTTCTCCTTCTCCTTCTCCTTCTTCTTATTATTGACATTATTATTATTATTATTATTATTATTATTATTATATCTTGGCTAAATTGTTAAGTACATGGAAGTTTCTGGTAGATTTTCCTGAAAGGCAATATTGTAAGGATTATGATGCTATTTTAATTACTATTTTATTTTTGATAGGTTTACATCATTTTTCTCACTCTCTCTTCCCACTCCAGCTCATTCCATTCCTCCTACTTCCTCGTTATTCCATTACCTTTTCTAACCACTTCTGATGAACATTATTGAATTTCTTCAGTAGTCTACTTTAAAATCTATTCTTTAAGGTCATAATGATGGAGGGGTAACATAATTTAAGTGCTTTCTTTCTGTTCTCTAGGTCGAAGATGATTTCCTAACAAACCCCAGAGCTTATATATCTATAAGATATTTAAAATAAAGAGACTTTAGGAAAAAGTCTTCACTCATCCTGTAATAGGAAACCTCTCATACAATTCACCCATCAGAATTTACTTTGATGATTAAGGAATAAAAGACAATAGACTGTGTGTGTGTGTGTGTGTGTATGTGTGTGTGTGTGTGTGTGTGTGTGTGTGTGTGTGTGTGTTCTTTTTCTTAGATTTAATGAGGTAGCACTGGTGGTAGACACTTCTGTATTTTCATTCTGGCTAAATTAAAACCATTCTCTTTGCTTATTCTTTCATAAGTCAATTTTTCCCCTGAATTTTATATCTGACATATGCTCTCCATGCATCCTTATTTTCACTGGTTTTCAGTTTGCTAAAACCCTATAGCTATAGAATGACAATGACAAGGCAATAAATATTGTCCATGAATGAAGTTCTATCTAATGAAAATTTGTTCATTCACTGTCTCTGAATAATATCTTATTAATTCACTTTATCATTTCCAATGCTCCTGAGTCAACTGCTGTCTCCTTTGAACCTGCAAAACAGTTTATTGCTTCTCTCATTTAATAAGTAGTCAAATAAATATTGATATGTCTTTAGTTTATACTTGGTTATCAGCCATGAATTTAGGAAAAAAGCGTTGACTAGTGAGAAAAAAAGATGCATACAACCTTATCTCATATACAGTTCACCAGAGAAGAAGCTGTGACTTTCCATGTATATGCCTTGTCACTGTGCTCTTACAGAGTAAAGACAACAGAAGGATTGAGTTGATACTCTGAGCGGCTCCCAGAACACAACAGGAGTTAGCCAAACTATGCAAAATGTGGGGTATAGAGCCTGTAGAGACCTCCTACAGTAGACAGGCACTGCCCAACCCCAGTTGAGGGACTGGACCACCCACCCATCTCAAAATTGTTAACCCAGAAGTATCCATGTCCAAAAGAAAGACAGGGACAAAAAATGGAACAAAGGCTGAAGGAAAGGTCATTTATAAACCACCCCATCCATCCCATCTGCAGACACCAAACCCAGACACTACTGCTGTTGCCAAGAAGCTATGGCCCACAGGAGCCTGGTATGGCTGTTCCCTGAGAGGGTCTGCCAGCATTTGATCAATACAGATATAGATACTCATGGCCAACCATTGGTCTGAGCATGGAGACCCCAATGGAGAAGCTAGTGGAAGGACTAAAAAAGGTGAAGGGGATTGCAACTCTATATGAAGAACAATATCAACTAACTGGCTCACACAGAGCTCCCAGAGACTAAACCACCCACCAAAGAGTATACATAGAGATATCCTTGGCGCCAGATACTTATGTAGCAGAGGATGGCCTCATGTGACATCAACAGGAGGGGAGGTCCTAGGTCCTGTGAACACTTTTTGCCCCAGCATAGGGTGATGCTAAAGTGGTGAGGCTGGAGTGGATGTGTGGGTGAAGGAGAAGAGAGGGGAAATGGGATGGGAGTTTGTAGAGGGGTAATCGGGAAAGGGGATATCATTTGAAATGTAAATGAATAAAATGATTAATAACAACAACAAAAAATTAGGATGTATACATGCACAGATTAAGCCCAGAAGCAAATAGCAGCTTGTTAAAATGATAGGATACACAACTATAACACTCATTCAGTGATACTGAATATCCTTGTCTGCTTCAAACAATAAGCCAAACAAAGAAACATATTTCCTTTCTGACATTCCTCTTTCTTTGAACACAGCAACCTCAAAAAGTTGAAATTAGACCTCAGAGAGATGCTTTATTACAAAAATTTTAAAGTAAATCAACTTGTATGTTTTAAATTGACAACTACTACTTGAAAATAAAAATAATCAAATGCAAAAGAGGGAGAGGCAGACAGATAGAAAGAGACAGAGACCATCAGGAAGAATGTGGGGGAAGAAAATCTGGCACACTAGGATGTATGTTGAATGGTTATTAAGAAAAAATCCGTTTTATCGCTCTAACCTTCCTATAACCAGAACTCTGAGCATGCCTGTCTTTATCTATTCTTTAAAGAGATGCCACTTACCATCATTGTCTTCCCTCCACACCTTGTCACCAGGCTGAACCACACCCAGGTTTCCATCTAAGTCTTTTCTGAGATTAGGGAACAACACTTTTAATTAGTGAGGTACGGCAACTCCTTGATTCATCATTGACTGCTGTTGCTGTGTTTCTGATGAAGATTAGAATAATTAAAAGCAACTGTCTGGCACCCTATTTTGAAGCTAAAAATTATACCTGTTCTGGCCTATAGGAAGTTTCATGATCTAATACAATAGAAGAAATATTCCTTGACTAAATTTGGGTCGTATTTCTTTTTATGCTACTTATAAGTTGTGCAAACAGGTTTGTCCCCAGGAGGCTCACAGCTTAAATGTAATTATATGATATTTTCCTCTGTGAATGTATTCTTTAAATTATGGCCCAATTGTTAGCTAAGGATAGAAACAATCTCAAATATGGCTGTTTACTTGAAGAAAACAAAGAATAGAACAAGCCAGATAACATTGAGTTCATTATCAGTGTCAGATTGAGAGGATTAATTTTTCATGTTTGAATTTACAGTTTAAAAGAAATAAAAATACAATTGGAGAATTTTGTTTCTATGTAGCAAAATTTAGAGTTAGGATTAAAGATACATTCACCACACTCTAATTATTTTTGCTATTGAGAATTTTAACTAACTAAAGAAAATGTAAAAGCAGTCTAAAATGTTAGTTCATAAAACTATGTTATATATAATATTATTTTTACATTTTCCTTATTATAAAGATACTAGGAAAAATTTAAATTTTACTTTTGACCTTGAAGCCAAAGAGAAATAAACAACAGGACCTTGTTTCCCTAAGTTAAAATATAAACTAACTAAACTGTAACAAAAATATTAAAACTCTGCTTAACTAGTGAATACTTATTTAGCACTGGATAGTTAGTAATTGCATTTTAAGCAATTTAAAAATTGCTTTTGAAGAGGTATTCATGATTTTAAAACTAACTAACCTTTTGTTATTATTTGATTACAATTATGAAGAAAATTAGTTATCGTTCAAATTACATAATGCTAAACATATCTAAAATATTTGGCCTTTCAGAAACACTAAACAGGTTGGTTGTGTTTGTTTTGCTTCTTTTAACTTTGAATTTATTTTCATCCAATGTTGCTTTCAAAATGGAAGTGCTACTATATGTTATATTTACCAGGAAGTGAAACAACAGGATAGACAGAGAAGGGAGGGAAAGAGGAAGGAAGAAAGTGCAAGAATAAGTGCTGAAATAAGAAAGCAAAGTGGAATGAAGCTTGCAGTAAAACCAATGAAAACAAATGGGGAAAAGAAATGAAAGAAAATGAAGAACAAGAAGAAAAAAATTAAGCAGATACAGCACAATCCTCTTCCGTTTTCCGTATTCCTTTTCGTATGGACTGCAAAACATCTCCTTTAGAGAAGACTGAAGATGGTGTTTGACAGCAGATAGAATACAAACTTAAGGATCATCAGGGTCATCTCCTAGCCCACTTTCCTTACAAAGTCACAGTGTTTTGCAACCATCTTGGGGGTGATGACTGACACAGGAGAAACATAGTTTCAGAGTAACTGGTTTTAAGCCAGCTTTAGACTGGTGGATCTATATAGTCACAAATGTCAGCCAGTCCTTCCCTATGTGCACATAAATGAATGTCTTCAGGAGCAACTAAAGACATAGACACAGTATATGTACCCTTTGAGTTTTAAGTCTTTCATCATCAACAGTTTCTGAAATATCTCCTATAAAATGAAAGCACTGTTCAGTGATGTAGGCAACACAACTTGCAATGTATCCCAGGAATTCTGTGATCATCTTTAATTATACAATCCATGGAGCATGGTGTTCATTACTGACTATGGTTCATTATTGTAATATACTTTATTTTCAAAGCAGAAAAGTGCTGCAAATGAGCAGACATAGAAGAGGACAAAATTTCATTGACTATGCTGTTGCCTGAAGTTGACATAACTTTTCTGGAACTTGGGAAATGGCCATGTGCTGGAGATGTGACAAAGGCATGTTCAGGTTTCTTTTTATTTTCTTTACTGAGAGTCTACATTGCCTCAAATTAACCCTCATCCCACTTCTGTCTTCTGACTGCTTAGATGGCAGGTATGCAGAACACCTGGCTTTAGTTCACCTCTCGTTAGGGCATCATTACTGGCATTTCCCAGACTCTTTCATTGTATTTGCTCCTGAGCTATTAGTGCCTGAGACATAAATATTCTTTTCTTGAGATTCTAAATATGGCTAACTCCAAAAATAAACAGAGAAGAGTAGTCACAACAAACAATTAAAATAGAGGAGAAGTAGCCAGGGTAGAGCTTGAATTATGTATGCATCTTCTTACAAATATCAAGTAAGGATAGAAAAATCAAATGACCCTGCGTAAGCACTGAACTTTTTAAAAACAATTCTTCTGAGACTGATACACTTGACAGTAAGGAAGATGAATGATGAGTGAATGGCATCAGGTGTCCTTCAATATCTCTGAAATACCTTGGGGTTCCATTTGTATTTCAATATACAGCAGTGGATGAGCTAGGCTAAGCACTTATCAAATTTGTAGTCTGGGTGTTCCAAGAGTAGTCTCAATCTGCATTACCTGCCTTCTGGGTAGCACTTGTTAGCTGGATACATTTTCTGTAAGGATCCAATACTGGAGTTGAAGAGCTTTAAATGAAACAAAAGTGATGAGGTAATTTATTTCAATATTTTCTCTATAGCTTTGTTCTGAATAGCTTTAATGCATGTTGCAAATTTTCACTGGACTGACAAGAAACACTCTAGGTGCCTCAGCATTCTGAAACTGCTGTCTCAGGATACCAGAATGATAATGATGAATTGCAAAATAAATACAATAGATACCGGGGAAAATGATGTAGAGTCAAATCTCCTGTGATAATTCACTCCAGGGATTTGCTTATGTCATAAAGAAGAGAATGAAGCTTGAGTTATTTATATTTAGCAAAATTTTAAGAGTCAATGCTCACAATTGATCTAACACTTGGGTGTCAGTTGTCTTTTCTCTGTCTATCCATGTTAAAAACTGATAATAGGAACTGAGGGGAGATTGCCAGTCAATAGAATAAAACAAAAGCAAAATCCAGATAGTTTTTGGAAGCTCCTTGTTGCTTAAGTAAAAGTAATTTGGGTGTGCATGCATTTTTGTGTGTATGTGTGTGTGTTTGCATAGGTGTGTGTACATTTGTATATTTATTAATGTATATAGAGAATAATTTTCCAGATAAAACATACTTTACAATTCCATTTTCTTTTTACTTTGATGTATTTCAATGTAAATACTACATAAAGATGTTTTCTTATCACAGGGAAAGTAAGTCCTGATCATTATACCTGTGCTGAACACTTAAATTTTCATTTTTATCATAGAAGTTTAAAAGGGTCAAATTTAATATCATAAAAGAACTTCTGTTTTCTGTACATATCAGTATCATTAGCATTAGTTGTTGGAAGGAGCTTTGTAAATACCGGTTTGAAGACGTTAGTTTGGAAGGGTAACATTTGGACCTATAGTATCAGATGTGTGATCTCTTGACTTTTGCACTACCATTCCTATATTGTTATTTAAAAATTATCTTGATCCAATATTGGGTAAGTGTATGAAATTCTTAAATAATGTAAAATGAAATTTTAAAAACTTATAAACTTATATTTTTAAATCACTCCTTGTATGTAGTTTGTTTTGGATGTAGAGAAGAATCTGTGTGTTTTATGATACATGTAACATGATTTACACTTTGCGACGTTTTATGTCTTAATGTCAATTCTCCAAAGTAAAAAAAATATTAAAACAATTATATCATGAATGTACAGCATTGCCTCATTTCATATCACTGTGAGAATTCCCTGTAAACCCTACTACCTCAGCCATGGATCTAATGCAGTGTTCATTCATACTAAGTAGTAAGTGTAGGAAAATATCAAATTTATATTTTATTTATCATTAGATATTTTTATAATGATCTAATGATCTATAAAGAACCATTTTGCTATTTTGATGGAATAATGGATGAAACTTTAGGACCATTTTCATAAACTTTTATGTATAGTGTTAGTGCAATTTCAGAGTCCTGTTTACTCATCAGTAGAATGAGACAAGTAACATGTGACATCATTCCAGGATCGGTTACCTGGAGTGTAGTTTGGTACTCTGAAAGTCTTTCTCCTTTAAATGGGATCCCATGTTTGTTTTAAAGGATCTGCTTTTACCCTCATAAATGCTTAGTTTTTGAGTGAAACATTTTTGTTTCACTTTGTGTGTCTAAGTCTGCAAATTATGCAGCCAGCTCTGGAAAAGTTTGTCATGAAGATTGAACAAAATAATATAATGAGAGGGACTATCAAAGCCCCAGAATATAATTTCTTAAAGTGTCTTGAGAAAACTACTTAGTGAAATGCACAAACAGAAGAAACAGGCAAATGATTCATCAGTAAAGCCAATGGACGGTCCTACTGAAAAAAATCACCGCCATTATAAAGTTGTTCATGTGCCTGCAATTGAAGGCTGTTAGCAAGAAGCACTTTCAATACCAAAATAGCAGATTCACAATAAATAGCTTAACAGAAGAGGGTTTATTCTTCCTCAACTCATTTTTCCATGTGACAATTCAGTCCTAGCGCTCAGAGGTGCCCATTGTCAGTGATGAGTGAGCCTCCCTCCTGCGTACATAATATGGCACTCCTAAGAGTCTTCCTTTGGAGAATAGAGAAAATAATCACTCAAATCATTTTCTTATTCTGTTCTCAGTTCAGGAACGCAGTGAAAGTGGTGCTGAAAGCATCTGGAGCCAAGAGAAATAGCCCACGCCTTGGGGAGCATGCTTTATGGCAATCCTTTGGCAGAATGGAGAGCAACTCTCCTGTAGATGCAAGTCACCAGCTATGTTGTAGTTTTTCTTACTTTCTAGGTCCCCTTTCCAGCTCTTCTTGATGGTGCTGTCTGTGGTGTGAGCACGTGGCCATATTTTGGAGTTTTGATAATCAAGGGTGTGGTTATGACTTTAGGAGGACAGAAGCTGTTATTTCAAAGAAGATGAGATATCAATATAAAAAGGAAATGCTCAGTAGACAGGAAGTCATCTTTCATTCCTATGCTGGTTAACTGAGGGTGATGTAATAGGAAACTTTAGATAAAGACATTGTCACCTGTATCACCCATGGGCAGGGGTGGAGTGAAAGTGGCATCATACACTAGAGGACAATAATGTGACTTCATATCTTGAAGCATATATGACTCTCTCCACCTCACAATGATGATGGATATGAAATCAAGTGCCAATAATGTCACTTTGCATATTCTGTCTGTCCTTATTTTTCAATCATTACTATGGGTCACATCTATAGTGAATGGGAGTGAAGACCACATAATGGGGCTATATAGAGCTCTGACATCAAGATATGTTATTGGTTGTGTATTCCCAACTAAACTAATATGAAATTGACTTGACCTGTTTAATCAAAGAGTATCACATGTATAAACTGGCTCATTTAAAGATGAAGGTGGCATTTTAAATCACAGCTGGTGGAATAGAAGAATGGCTTTTATTCTGTTGCCTGTTGTGTTGATTCTTGAAAAAAAATTATAAATGGTGGACAAGAACATGAGTCTTACAATCAAGTTGTGGGGAATCTTTTTGGGAATTTAAGGAATGAAGAAAGTCTTTTTCCATATATTAGGGAACACTGTAACTATGATAGAAAGTGAAATGTATTATAAAAAGGTGGAGCCTTAGAGGAAGATTTGCTATTGCTATAGGACTTTACCCCAAGATTTAGAGGGGTGCATAGAAGCAGCACTGAAGGCCTGAAAGAGACCATTCTTTTTTCTTTTTTTAACGATTTATTTATTGTTATATGTAAGTACACTGTAGCTTTCTTCAGACACACCAGAAGAGGACATCAGATCTCATTACGGATGTTTGCGAGCCAACATGTGTTTGTTGGGATTTGAACTCAGGACCTTCAGGAGAGCAGTAGGTGCTCTTAACCACTGAGCCATCTTGCCAGCCTGAAAGTGATCATTCTTCAGTGAGTGTGTTTTCACCTTTGAAGAAATCTTATTTTAATTAACATAAGAAGTATTAGATGTTATAGCACTTTAGGTTAAGTTTACTCTAGTGACTGTCTTTGCCACAACTCACCAATGCTTATTCCTATGTTCCTCTCAATTTTCTTTTTCCCTCTTTTATGTCTGCCTTTTTGGCTAAGCCCCACTTTTCATCATTATCTATTTTTACCCTTTCTTGATCTTAATATTCTAATATTAAGTACAAGGAAGAAACATTTCATCTATCAAAACCAATATAGGTAGAAATTATACGAAGTAGTTTTAAAAGTACCAAGATAAACCAACTGCCTGACTTGGACCACAGACATAAGTCATTAAGATTTACTAAGTTGCAGGACTGGGTGGCAGAAGATAAGGAAACAATACTGTTTCCTAGGGTAATCATCATGCTATAAGCTAGCTGGTCAGAGAGGTGGATGGGGCAGAAATTACTGCCAGGAGGATTGTGTGATCAGAACTTTAGAGAGGAAATGCTGTTGTGTGAATCTGAAACATCCCCCATCTGCTCATGTCTCAGGGGTTAGTTGTTAGTGATGGGCTTCTGGTAAAATACTAGGTCAAACCATTACTATTATTCTGATCTAGTGATGCATGAATCCTTGCACATTCAACATCATTAGCTTTTGGTAGGTGCTGGTACCTGGGAAGTTGAATCTGGTTGGAAGAAGCCAATCATTGGGTAAAAGTTCTGGGAAGATCTCTCTTGTTCCTAGCCCCTTATCTACTTCTCCTTCATGGACAACATTGAGTAAGCAGCCTCCTCACTGTAGACTCATGCAGCCTCAGATTCAAAGCAAAGGGTCCTGATGACCCTAAGTAGAAATTTCTGAAACACAAGCTGACATAATTCTTCTCTCTAAACTGACATCTTACTATGTGTGGGATCTTCTTAAATTATTTCACAGCTAAAAGTATTTATTTTACATATCATAGGTGTATATTAGTTGTTTTTGTTTTGGTTCATCATTTTTTTGAAATGGATTCTACCTGTTTAGCTGAAGCTTGCATTGAACTTGTGAAGTTCTTTCTCTAAAATTATCTGAGTCTTTTGTACTGAGACACAGCTTTGTTCACCTGTCCTTGAGAGGAACTTGGTAGATAGAAGGTTTTATAAAGTAAGATTCCTTCCTCTCTGTATTTGAGACTCTTATGTTATGTTAACATGGCTAGTGCAAATTTTACTACTTGTACTTTGAGAATCTGCTTTTACTTATGATAGATTATTTCCTTGTTTCTGATACGTTAAAATTCATTCAACTATGGTGAAATGTGTTTCCATTTTGTCTTCCATATGTAATGCTATGGGATCATTTGCTGTGAGTTTCCAACTGAATATTCAGATACTAGAGAAGTTTCAATAATTTGTGTTTCAAAATGAGTTAGTTTTTCCACAAGTCTTAGTGTCTGAACTCATGGGATTTCAATATTGTTAATGTGAAAGCACCTCTTGTCCTCTCCATCTCACTTGAATTTAGTATATTTCCTTGTTTGTTTTCTGGGAATCATTCTCATCTCATGTTTTCAGCGTCTTACTCACTTGATAATTGGGTCGACTTTCTTGTTTGTCTGATCCACGGGGCCTTTTACTTCAAATAACATATTTGTCACACATACAATGTTTCATTGATTCTTTAAGAATATTTTTGTATTATATTTTCAGTTCAATTGCTATTAATTAAAAATATTTACAATCATTTCCCTTTAAACTTGTAATCTGTTTGGTCTGCCAATTCTATTTACTCTGTCAAACCATGTCTATCTATGGTTTCCTTCTATGTTACATACTCCAGTGATTTAGCACTAATTTTTATTGTAGGTTTACAATTAAATTCTTGTTTCATGATTTCTGAGTCAATGCTCCTTTCAATGTATTGACATCTTTCAACCTGTTTCTGTACTGGCTTTGTTTATGAGATGGAATTGATCTGGTGGTCAGTGTGCCACTACTTCAAATGACTGGAATTGTGAGTATTCACCACCATGTCTTGAGGTAGCTCTTATTATTTTAAATACTCTGCTGTATGAATACCATTAGTTTGTGATATAAAAAAAATACATGCATGATCTGACTAGACTTAAAGTTGCCTGGGAATGCCTTTTTGAAACACATCTCCTGGTAACACTACATGGATATGTGCGGAGGGTCACAGAATACTACAAGACATGTCAAAATTCTAAGGAGATTTCTGCTCTTGATTGTAAAATGATTACAATGGTTCAGAAAAAGAACAGTGTATATTGTGTTTTGCTTTCTTCCTCTCCATTCCCAATCCAATGTGCCTTTCGAATTGATTTATCTGATGTATCCTTCTGACACTGTGTCTTAACTACTAACATTCTTGCATTTTTGGGAGATTTACTCTTAGTTCAATGCAGAAGGCATAATAGGCTAGCCCAGGCTAAAATCCTAGCTGTTCCTTTTGTCCATACATAACCCCTGTCTGTCAGTGCATCTTCACCCATATATTCACATACATCCAACAGTATGCTCTAGATGCCTTTGATACCAAATTTCTTAAGTCTTTTCATAGACCCATATACAATTCTGAGACTTACACATCAATCTTTCTTCTTTTTTCTAGATGACTCTCCTAGAACCAGTTCAAATTCATTGATTCAGTTGTTTTTCCAGACTCTTTGTTTTACTAGCTGAAACACCTGTTGCTCTATATTATTGGTCTCACTTTGGGGTCTTGATGATCTTTCAAGAAACCTTGTTGAAATAAGTCTTTTTAAGTGTTTCTCTTTATAAATGCTATCCTGCTTGGAAAAATGTGATAATTATGAGTGATAATTGTACTTGAAAATTCTTTGAAATAATTATATTGAGTCACTCTATGATTTGAAAGACTGAAAAATATGCCAAAATTGTTTTTGAAAAATGTTCTGTATGAATTATGCTGTGCTCAGAATGGAGTTCTCAGAGAACAAGGATTGTTGATTTTTGTCATATAGGATAAATGTATAATCAAATAATATGTTATTCCAGAATACTGAAAAATAGTGTTACATAATGCTTAGAACCAGAGAGCTGAGTGTAAATATCGGCTGAGTAGATAATGCAGAGTTTTTTTTTTCTTTTTTTTTTAATTAGGTATTTTCTCATTTACATTTCCAATGCTATCCCAAAAGTCCCCCATACCCTTCCCCCCACTCCCCTACCCACCCACTCTCACTTTTTGGCCCTGGTGTTCCCCTGTACTGGGGCATATAAAATTTGCAAGTCCAATGGGCCTCTCTTTCCAGTGATGGCCGACTAGGCTATCTTTTGATACAAATGCAGCTAGAGTCAAGAGCTCCAGGGTACTGGTTAGTTCATATTGTTGTTCCACCTATGGGGTTGCAGATCCCTTTAGCTCCTTGGGTACTTTCTCTAGCTTCTCCATTGGGAGCCCTGTGATCCATCCAATAGCTGACTGTGAGAATCCACTTATGTGTTGGTTCTTAATAACATCCATGAAATTGTTCTAAGGTAAATTGGCAAGTCTGACTATTTTTAAATATTGAGCTAATGTAATATATTATTGTCTATGATATAGTGCAAATTATCTGCTATGCTGCAATGAAATCTATGTGGCTGATTTTTTTCTTGCATGCTAAGTATAAATTCTTTAACACATCCAGTTCTTCAGAAACTTCATAAAGCTCTGCATCAACTTACATAGTTTTAAAGTCTTCTACTAATCAACCCTGAATACTGCTGCCAGAGTCCATATTTTTAAAGCTAGTTGATAACTTTGGATTGCATTTGAAGCTCTGATAATACCAATCCTTATTGTATTTAATTCATTATGTGTCTGGCTTTCATGATTCCATTTCCTCTTGTATATTTGTGCCAGTCAGGATTATATATATATATGAAAATAGAACCCCACGTAGGAAAACACAAGTATAATGTAAGCAGAACAACTCTCTGCACACTGTAATATCACCCCAAGATAGAAAAGCAGCCTGTTTAATAGGAATGGCACCCAGCTGCAACTGTACTTCAGGCAGTTTGTTGTCTGCTGTTCTCTCTGTTGAAACTCCTCCTCCTGCTTGGTACAGACAGTGTATGTATTGATCTTGATTTAGTAAAGTCAGAAATCCACAGCTAGGAACCACAGTGTTTGTGTCTCTTTACAAAGGTCTAGCTCAGTTGAGCTTAAAGTCTATCTCGCATAGAATTACTTAGAGATGTAGGGGAGATAGCAGAAAAGTGATGTTAGCTTCCCATGGAGCCTTTTTTAGAGTTTCTATAATATTGGGTAAGCAATTAAGTCAACATTGATTATCCAATACTATTTTCCAGTAACTACCTTTCTTTCCTCAGTAGTGTTTCCATTATAATAAAGAAGAAAGGTATGAATATTCACAATTCAAAAATATTAAAGACAAGCCACCTGTCCTTCTGTAGCGTACGTCTGTACATGGAAGGGTCTTCCTGTCCATGTCAGACTTGCTATGCGACTCAACTCAGAAAATAACTGAGCAAACTGGACAACAGAAGATCACACTGCTTATTTTTTTAACACAAGCATTTCTGCATATCATTTAAAATTTGACAGCGTTCTGGTTCTTGAGAATGATTGCCTTTGTATGTTATACATAGAGGAAACAGATATCTTACCACTATTACAAAAGTACTTGACAGAAACACCCTGAAAAAAGACATAATTTTATTAGTGGATGTTTACAAAGGTTTCATTCCATGGTTGGCTGGCTTTGTTTCTTCCATGTCATGGGATAGGGTACATCATAATGGAGGAAAGAGGTGGGAGAATAAATTTGCTTGTCACACAGTATTCTTGAAGGAAAGAGCAGGTGAAGGAGGGGGGAAAAAGTCTGTTAAGAAGGGAAGGAGCACAGGAGTGAATGGGGAGAGGAGTTTTGAGATGAAAGTAAAGAGAGGGAAAGGGGGGGGAGACACCAAGGGAGAGGGAGAAAGGGAGAGGGAGAAAGGGAGAGGGAGGAAGGGAGAGGGAGAAAGGGAGAGGGAGAAAGGGAGAGGGAGAAAGGGAGAGGGAGAGGGCCAGATGACTAATAGGTGCAAAAAAACATGTCCCCCAGTCATTCATTCCCCCCGCCGCCTAGAAGTCCCTATTAAAATTTCAGTTATAAATCTCAGTCTATTAACCCACTAGGTCAGAGTGTCAGGAGCCCATCACTTCTCAATGACTAGATCCACAGTAGGAAAGGAAGTCTTCCACAAGCAAATATTTGGGAAGAACATTGTGTGTTTTCTAATGTGTGGTATTTTTATTTTCTACATTGCTCCATGAAAAAGTGATGGCAGCTTCAATAACATGTACTTAGAGTTTATTGTAGTACACAGATCCTGCAAAATCACTTGATGCAGACAAAAAAATTTGCCAAAGGCAGATCACAATAACCCAAAGAAACTGAGTTTGTGTTACATGTTATGGAGATATGTTGATAAATATCATTTGTAAAATGTGTTTCGTTTTCCTAACTTATTCATGACAAAGACTTTTCCCAACAAATGAATGTGATTTCTTACCGTTTTTATTATATTTTTGATGATTTTACATTTTTGATATGATAAACTAGATGAATGGTAGTATTCTTTTTTTTTCATTTTTTATTAGGTATTTAGCTCATTTACATTTCCAATGCTATACCAAAAGTCCCCCATACCCACCCACCCTCACTCCCCTACCCACCCACTCCCCCTTTTTGGCCCTGGCATTCCCCTGTACTGGGGCATATAAAGTTTGCAAGTCCAATGGGCCTCTCTTTCAAGTGATGGCCTATTAGGCCATCTTTTGATACATATGCAGCTAGAGACAAGAGCTCCGGGGTACTGGTTAGTTCATATTGTTGTTCCACCTATAGGGTTGCAGTTCCCTTTAGTTCCTTGGGTGCTTTCTCTAGCTCCTCCATTGGGGGCCCTGTGATCCATTCAATAGCTGACTGTGAGCATCCACTTCTGTGTTTGCTAGGCCCCGGCATAGTCTTACAAGAGACAGCTATATCGGGGTCCTTTCAGCAAAATCTTGCTAGTGTATGCAATGGTGTCAGCGTTTGGAAGCTGATCATGGGATGGATCTCTGGATATGACAATCACTAGATGGTCCATCCTTTCTTCACACTTCCAAATTTTGTCTCTGTAACTCCTTCCATGGGTGTTTTGTTCCCTATTCTACGAAGGGGCAAAGTGTCCGCACTTTGGTCTTCGTTCTCTTGAGTTTAATGCGTTTAGCAAATTGTATCTTATATCTTGGTATCCTAAGTTTCTGGGCTAATATCCACTTATCAGTGAGTACATATTGTGAGAGTTCCTTTGTGATTGTGAGAGTTCCTTTGTGATGGTAGTATTCTTAAATACAATAATGACAGACCGTATTTTAAATTTTTGTCAACAAGAACATGTGAAAGTAGGAATGAGCTTTTCTAACTGCTCTTGATGTCAAGACCTTACAGCTATGTTATTATCACAGCTGTTTTTGAAAGTGAAGTTATAGCTATTCCTGATAAATGCATTAGTCAAGCAAACAGCAACTGAAGACAATGTGATATGTGTATTTGTATGTATGTGTATATGTACATATGTAGAGACAAGAGATCAATATTACATGCTTTCAAATTAGTTTTTGAAGTACAATTTTTTATAGAGCCTGGAGTTCACTCATTTTGCTATATTGGGTGACCTCCATGCTTCAAGGATCCTCTGTCTCTGTCCCCAGCCCCCAGCACTAGGATTTTAGGTATAGAACTACTGTACCAAGTATTTTATGGAGGCTACTTAGGGATCAAACTCAGGTTCATGCTTACATTACAAATGAACATTATTTTCTAAAATAAGACATCACTCCATTCCAAATATAATGTGTTTATGACAAGCATAAATCAGCCCATAGCAATGGTAATAAGAACCCTTCGTAAAGCATATATATATATATATATATATATATATATATATATATATATATATATTAGAATTTGTATTAATGACTTTGCATAAAATTTTTTATCATTACAACTAAGCAAGAATTTAGTAATGTTTTGCTCTATGATTTTGAAACAAGTGTTTAGATAATTTGTTCAAGGAAACAGCTAAACTCTGGGTGGAGCTTCTATTTCAAGGCATTCTACTGTGCATTAGCTTCAAAGAAAGCCAGCAAGTAAGCAGTAATTGAAGATATCAAGGTAGTTTTAGGAGAACATGGACATAGTTAATTTTGAATACATTAAGCTTTACAGAAAATTAAAAATGCCACAGTGAGCTTCTTTATGATAGTAAATATAGGTTTATATCTGATAATAAATATTACAGCAAAATCATCTCTTTGATAAACTCAAATACAGACAGAACTATTTTAAATGTTATCATTCTATATCTTATTGTTAAAATTTTAAAATTGCTCTTAATGGTTTTTAAGATCAAGGATTTAGTCTTTTATGTGCTTATCATAAAATGTGAGTTTTTAATCTATTTGAGAAATTTCTTAGCCCAAAAAATGGAAACATGATTAAAAATAATTTCAATATGGTCTATCACAGAAGACATACAGCTGTAGTGATGTCTGTTAAGTTCAGGCTCCTGGAAGTCTTCAAGTATTTCATCCTAACTTGCTGTTGTTTTTTTAAGACTAGGAGACTTGTGTGCTTCTCAGTGTCTGAGAACCTACTGGGAAAATCATGTTGTGTTCACACATTCTCTTATACATATGTGACATTGAATAATTCTCACTTAGCTGTTAATTTGGAAATGTAATCTCTGGCAAAGCTTTCCAAGTCCTTTTGAAATGTTAATCACATCTGCCTGAAGGCACCTGAAAGATGCTTGTGCCTCTGTTTCTCTTTCTGTCTATACTTGATGTTGATCAGCTTACTCAAAGATTGAATGATATCTATTAATCTATATCATAGATCATCTACCTATCAAATCACTTATCATCTGTAACTACTCTTATCCATTTTCTTTCTTCCACTCATCCTTCATCTTTTAACTTTCACTTCTGTTTTCTTTCTGTATGTATCTGTTTTAGTTTACATCCCCTCTCAATAATTTTATTTGTATGCATATAGACATGCATGGATGTTCTCATAATGCATGAATGAAAGTGTGTTCCTATTATCTATCTCAATTCCTCTCCCATAATTTTGCTGTTTCTGTACTGTAATCTTCTTCCTATATATACTTTTTACCATACTCTTGAAGCACATCTATCTATCTATCTATCTATCTATCTATCTATCTATCTATCTATCTATCATCTCTAGTAGCATGGTTATCTTTTAATAATAAGTTTTCTTTTCTCAGATCTTCTTCCATTTACAGTTGTTAGAGTTAAATCAAGTAATCTATATGGCAGTAACTTCTGAAAATAAAACTATCAATAACGTTTTTCTTAAACATCTAAATGATATATGTTTTTTTTTAAAAAAGGCTTGGTGGAATATTTATACAAGCCTAGCTTCTAATATTATAAATTTAAGATAGCCTAACCTATACACTGTCATGCATGTTATGGTATCTAGGGGACTCAATTTGTGAAAATAGAAATAATATGATTTTGATAAAGAGAATTATTTTCATGGTGTCTACCCTTGAAACTAAAGTTCATTTATATGATGAGAATTGAAAACATATTAATTTTCACATGTGCTTTTTCCAAAACATATTCACATAAGTAGAATACCAAAAAAGCTGGATAAAAATCAAAACTGATTTTTCTGTTACCCAAACAAGCTTGTATTATCAGTACTGTTTCTTTAAATATTTAATTTGATCACTATAATCTTAGAATGACAAAGCATCAAATGCTACACTGACAATTCTCTGGAATCACAAAAACAAATATCAAAATGTTCCAATACTTTCAAGAACACATCAGCTTTTTATTGCCTTATACTCTGTACATTAACTGTCAATGTCTTTTCTTTCTTTAGTCACTTTCCCAAACTTTAAGTATTCATTTGTATTACAAATGCCAACTTCTGTTCTTTGCTAGATAGACATATTTCAAAGTATGCGAGGTATAATCTGACATGACCCTGTGCTGGTTGTGTACCAGTTTCTCTCTGTCTACCAGAGGAGAGACCTAAGAGAGCAAGATAATATGTAGAGAAGACTAAGATTTCTGTAAACTAAGTAATATTATCATATCATTTTTTATGAAGACTGACATGCTAAAATCAAGGGATACCTGTATTTGATTTGTGTACTCCCTAAACAAAAATTCTGCATTCAACAATGAAAATTTGCCAAGGGTTTGTAGAGCTTCTAGGCATGAACAGAATCACGAGTCACATCAGCATTAGAAAATGCCTCTGTTTAAATCCTTAAGCCATCCTTGGTAAGCTTTCTTCTTTCTTTTCAGAATAAATTATTTCAAAATGATAGCTCCTGATTCTCTGTGTGCTTAAATGGATTTTCTCCAAAAATTCTGTCAAACTAAAGCAATTGCCAGGAAGGTCTTGCCATTCTCAAGGGAGATCAAACGGGACTTCTCTAATGCATAAATCGTGTCTGTTTATAATACATTATAAATGTTCAAGTGGATGTGACCACAGCGCATTTGTCTCTGTAATATGTTTCCATGAGACTTTAACTTAATCACTTGGTTTTGTTTTCTCTGCTGATTTGAAGCTTTCTACGGTGGTATACACTGACCTAGGCATGGTTTTTAATCTAACTGGATTACTTCCTTACCAAAAAAAAAAAAATCATTTTCTCTTAATACTCTCTTTATACCGTGTTTTGACCTGCTGGGAAATCTCAGGACACTAGAAAACACTGAAAGTATTGAGATATCCTCAATCCATTGACAATGTAGACAACTTAAAGGTGATTTTTAATTCTTATGTGTGAATCTCAATCTCAGAGCAAACTTAAATGCATGCATTGAAAATATAATAATGCTCTTTAAAATTAAATGTACAAATAAAGATAAGGCAAATGAGGTCTTTGGTCAAAAATTAATTTTCTTTCATTCTGTAAAAACTACATACACACATAATCTTGGACAGGGATTCCTGTCACTTACTAATATAGTTTAATCTAAATCACGCTTAATTTGTTGAAATCAGGCCTGGGACTAGTGGCTCAAAAAGTCAATTATCAGAAAATTTGCCCTGTGTCCACGCACAGTAAGGGACAGACACTCTTGGCTGATTCAATGGGACTCAGAGCCTCTCTCAGTCCTAGCTGCTGAGAGGCAGTCCAAGTGCCACTAGCAAACACACGGTGATATATTGACCTTGTGATAATTGAGGTTATGAAAAGGGTCTTGTTCTTAGAGCTGGTGAATGCAGGCTTTTCCCGGAGGAATCCTGGAGCAGGGCAGACCCGCTAAACTGCTGAACTTCCCAGCGCTTCCATTCAGGGACTGCCCCAGGTCAGGTCAAGAAGAGGACACTGTTAAGGACTCTACACAGAACTTAAGTCCGGGGTCCTTCAGTTCTCTAGCTGGGTGTTATTTCTCCTCTCCGTTCAGAGAAGCCGAGCTGTGGAATGGAAGTCAGTTACTCCTTTCTCAGTGCCGTACAGAAATATTCAAATATTCTTTTCCTATATGTTGGAATCTCATTGAAATCCAATTCATGGTTCCTGCACCGACTGGAGCAGATGGCTGAACTGTCTCCTGAAAATCCTGGCGTTTTGTTGGGGAATCCCACTCAGAAAGACCACCGCTAAATTGTTCCTCGCTCACAAGACCCATTCTCAGATCCAGGAGAGGAGTCACACAAAAGGAGCCAAGCAGGAAAAACTAGCAAGCGGAGTGTACTTCAAAGGATCACTTGGCAATACTTTTAGAAAAGCACCTTGCCTAGTGTCATCCATTTGTGTTGATGCCCAGAAGTGAGGCTATAAATTATTTTTAAAATTAGTAACAATGAACAGAAATGAAAGTTATTAGTAGCTTAATGTGTATGTAGCGGAAGATGGCCTAGTCGGCCACCATTGGGATGAGAGGCCCCTTGGTCTTGCAAACTTTATATGCCTCAGTACAGGGGAACGGAAGGGCCAAGAAGTGGGAGTGGGGCGTGGGAGGGGGGTTGGAGAGTATGGGGGACTTTTGGGATAGCATTGGAAATGTAAATGAAGAAAATACCTAATTAAAAAATAGCATATCTTCTTACAAAACAAAAAGGTCAAGATCAAATAAATACGATATACTTGGCTTTAAGGATGCCACAAAATGTGCACAGAAACAAGAAAAGATTATTTTGATTATGTTATCTTCAAAATAAATATAAAACTTTTTTCAGCCATCATCAAGTCAGACAAAAGCTTCATGTAGCCCAGGCAGGCTGTGCTAAAACTTGTTAAGTATCTGAGGATCAACACGGACCTCTAAACGTTCTGCCTCAACCTCCGGAGAGCTGAGAGTTGTGCTAGACTACCCCAACACATGCAGTCCTAAGATCAAACTCAGTGTCATCTGGATTCCGGGCAAGCACTGTACCAACTCGGTCACATCACCATGGACATTGTGGGTAGTAATAAAGTATTTTTGTTTGTTTGTTTTTGTTTTGTTACTGTTTATTCACCTGATGGATGTGGTGTTATGCAGATTCACAATATTAGGAGAACATCAGTAGTCAAAGCTATGCTAGCCCAATGGCTTAATTTTGTTGGAATAAATTTTAAATAGTTATTAAAAATAGCTTGTCGTGATTGAGGGTCTGAGAAAAGTGTCTATAATAAAGACTTTTAGGTTGTAAGGAATAAACAATCCTCTTGGGTTTCCTTTGGATGTAGTTTTTGTACAATGTTATTACCATCATGAGAAATTATATTCCTAAGTGAAAGATTTGAGCAGGTAGAAATTATAGTCAAGGCCATCTGTTTCCAACTTACTTCTCTAGGAGCCATGCTACCTGTAAGGTCTAGAATCAGTAACTGAATCAACAAGATGAATTGGGTTTCTCATGGGTTCCCCAGAAAACCGTGATATTATCTAAGAAGTACTTTTACAGTATTTCATAAGAACTTGACATATTTTACCTAAGTCTAAATTAAAGCCGAACTCATTATAGTACAGGATATTTTAATGTATTTTCTATTTAAATACTTGGTGTTTTTAACAGAAAGCCAGGTTATTCTAAGGATTAGGTAAGCCAATAACTGCAAAAAAGAAAAATGTAGGATGCGCATTCCTATGCTGTTCATTTTCCTTATTGATGAAGGCTTCATTCTAGTGCCAAGTTAGCAAAATGAACATTCTCAGAGAGTTCCGATACATTCTATAGGTGTTGATCATGGTATGTGTCCATGAATACATGCATATTATACATATATCATACAATGTCATTATGTTCAGTCAGTGGGTTGACAGGCATCTGGTGACTTGCAATTACTAACACTGTCTAGAGCTATGGATGATAAACTGCTCATTTCTATTACATCACAGTCTAAAATAAATTTATTTACAAGAAACTTCAATAATCCTCATAACAATCAAATTTAGTTTTCTCTTATAACCTAATTTTAAGTCCATATTTTATAATACACCAATACAATATTATATAGAAACTAAATAAGATTATAAATGCTTAAACTATAAAATAACAGTATTTCTTCTACATTATATCTCTAATGTTGTTTTTATAAGACAGAATACAGTTCACAGATGAACAATTTATGTTTATCTATTTATTCTAAAGTAGCTTTCCCATATTCTTCTTTAATCAGGATTAATAATATTTTATTTTATTTGTTTTCTTTTGAGATGGTCTTTATTATTTAGCCCAGGTCAGGTTGGAAATGAAAATTCTCCTGTTTCAGCTTCCCCAGGAAATAGAATTGGACGTGTACACCTAATCATGAAATCAATTGTTAGCTAAATATGATATGACCCTGGAATTATAATTAGAAGAAAATTAAGTACACTGTCTTGGTGTGTGTGTGTGTGTGTGTGTTTGAGTACAAGCATAATCTTGTCAATACTTAAATATTTGTTCTTTGCCAGTGATATTTAATCATTTTACAATCAGTGAAATTAATTGTTTTACAAGGGCTCACATTTAGTCTATCTGAGATATTTTCCCCATGTGTCTTGGAGACCATTCCAATATATGGATAAAGAATTTTTTCATCTTTTTCTTGATTTTTTCTTTCTTTCTGTATTTTTATTTTGGTTAGTTTTGAATATCAATTATCTTGCTTAGTTTTGCAATAGTTTCTCAGGAGTAGAAATCGCAGATGTGGCACCTCTCATTTGACTGTATTTCCACAAAATTTCCCAATAAACTATTGAAATTGTTTTTCTTTATTGCATTTATATATTTTTGGATTTTTCTTTTAATTCTCACTTTAAAATGTCTTCATTAGCTGTTAGAAACACTGGCTGCATTTACAGGGAGCCAGGTTTGATTCCTAGCACCTACACAACAACGTACAAACCTTCTACAACTGCAGTTCCCCAGCTTTCCCAGGCGTCACCTGGTCTCTAGGGGGCGCTGCATGCACATTTTGCTTTCCGTGCATCCAGGCAGAACACTCATACAAACTAAAATAAATTTTAAAAATCTTTTTATTAATTATCTTGATTTTGAGATGCAGTGGACTTAAATTATCTTGATTTATGATATCTTGAAAGCTAATGCTCATTAGACATTTCCTAGCTCTTATTTGATTTATTTTCTACATTCATTATTCTCCTTCATTTCCTCCATAGTTTTAGATTCATTTCTGTTTTGTTTACAGTTTACCAGTGTTCATGTTTTTAGCCTATTATGTTGTATTTATGTATATATTAGACTTTTTAAAATGTAAGTTTTGAGATATTTAAAAAATATTTCATTCTTTTTAAATTTTAATAACATCCCCAAACAGCTGTATTTATAAAGTATTGATTATGGTTAATTTTTACCTTAATCCAAAGTATACATGGAGTGAAACCTATGACATAATCATTCAAATAGGGAAATAAGGAAAATATGAAATTATAATCCCTTGGGCATTATCTAAAATCTCTTTCTTTTCTCCATTTAGTCTGTTTAAAATGCTTCATAATGGTGCTGTCTGAATGTGGAAAGGAAGCACACACAAGTGATAACTTAGTATAAATTATATCAAATCTAATTTAAAATGGAAGTCATAAATCCTCAGTGCATGTTTCAAAAACTATCTTCCCTTGGGCCACTAGAAATGAATCTGATTATTATTTTGAAGTTAAATTCATGCCACAAATGCCCTTCTATAAGTTCAGAAGCTTCTGCCAGAACCATCTTTCTTGCTCTCTTAAGGAACACACAGACATGTGCATACACATACATTGTGTATATAGTGTTTACATTTATGTGCATATAGTTATCATTTGGGAAGGAAGGCATAGTCACTGCTATGGCCAATGATTTGGACCTTCCTCAGACATATTCTGATGTCCGTCATCACTTTTGAACATAAAATATAAGAAGACTTCTCCTGTTTTACTCTCCTTAATCCTTCTTGGTATTGATTTACACATTAAAAACACTGCAAGGAATTATGAATGAAAGATAAAATAGTGGCTATCAGGTAAGCATAGTGTCCACAGTTTCATCACCAATAATTCTCCTATAAACATGGGTCTGTCCTCTCATTATGCAGACTGTCATGCTTCATTGAACCACATAATTTTACCTAATTAAAATGAGCATTATGCAGTTTCCTCTCCCACTCTTTTTTCTTTAGCTGGACAAATGCCAGTAATTATATTTAGAGTATCTTAAGTGGACAGCACATTAAATATTCATTTTGGTACTTCTCTGTGCAATCAGAATCAACTCCTGCTGCTATTTTCAGAATTAATATTAATTTCATATATAAGAATCCCCAAATCAAAGTATACTTCTTGAAAGACAGAATTAGGTTGATTTAAATGTTTATGATGCCAGAGAGGTAGTTATGTTAGTATCTATCAATGTTGATGCCTACTAATCTGTGTGACTCTTCCCTCCCCTCTCACAGATCATTTCTAAATTGCCTCATTGTATACACTGCTGCAAATTTTATTTCAGCAGCCAGTATTGTCTGTAAATATTTCTCTATTAATTTTTTTCTTCATAAACAGTTGTGGAACGGGTGAGTCCTCATTTTTGTGTTAGGATGATAGAGTAATAAACCAGTGATTTTCTTAAAAGACTTTCTTAGATGATTCATTAGCAATGCTATGAAAACAGTTTCAACTACAGTTCAACAAATAGAATCATAATTGTTATGTGCTTTAAACACATGTAGTTTTCTTAGAGAGGAGAACAGTTTCTCAATAGAGTGTTCTATGATTTGGAAAAAGCAAATATGCACACCCATCACTTGATTATGGACCTAGGATATTTAGGCATCAAACCTAGGCAGTGGTCCAACTCACAAGTAGACTAGCAACAGGAAAACTGATTTCATTTTAGCCACTGGAATTGAAAATAGGGCTCAAGAAGACTTGTTCTCTTATAGAACACCCGCATTCTTTTTCCCTTAACACCACTGTGTGGCTCACAACTGCTGTAACTCCAGTTTTTACCTAGCTCCCATAGGCACCCCCATGCATGTGATGCACATAAAGTCACATGCACATGCATGCATAGACATTACAATTAAAATGTAAAAATAAAAAAAAATATATAGCAGCAGTAGGTTAATTTCATGTTGAAACAAGGTTGTTAAGTAACGCTGGCTTGCGGTTTCTCTTTTCAACACCCTTTTCTTCCATTTGCTCACTCCTATTAGCAGTTCCTACCTTGTAACCGAATTTCACTCCCAGACAGATTTAAAAATCACACTGCATCCCATTTGCACAGATGGCTAGTCAGACAGGACACAGGCATGCATGATGCCAGAAGCCAAGAGCAAGACTGACTAAGAGTCACAGTACAAACCCCACAAGACCCACAATACAAAAGAGAGGATGCTATAGTGGTCCACAGAAGGTCGCCTTCCCTCCAGCATATCAGTTTCACAAGGGGCCATTGTATTGGGGAATATTGTATTTATATTTTTGTTTCATAGAAGCTCTATAATAATTGACAAGAAGTATTACCTGGTACACATCATATTTTGTGATACTTTTTCATACCACTCTTTTACTATTAAAACTTGTGTTCTGTAAGGCTTTCAGAAGTAACGTATTATAACTTCCTTACTCACAGTGTTCACTCTTACATGTCAATTATTTCAAGTATACTAGTGCATGCTTGTACAGACTACCCGCACAAAGCTAGCTTGTATTAGCTTTTACCATTTATGCTTGCATACATTTGTTTTAACTTAAACAAAACAGCAGGAATCCGTACGAGAGCCAGACTCAGAAGCGAATTTCAAATGCTTTGATGGATGGCGAATGAATCTCCTGCATGTTGATATCATATTTTACAAATGGACATAAATATGTCCTTCCCTTGGCATATAAAAGACCAGTCTTACCACTTTCATACTCTGATGCAAAGCAGGCAGTAGAGAAATTTTAATCCTGCAACATGGCTACTCTAAGCAAGTGATCATATCCAAAGACCTTCTGTGTTTATATGATCTGGCTGAAATGCAGACATGCCTCAAGTGGACAACTTTAATCCCTATCTAGGAAGGTAAGATTAATTTGTAAAAGGAAGGAGCCATGTTTGAGAGTGAATTCTAATTGACAAAGTGACAAATTAGAGAGATTTACAGGAAAAGTCAAAGATAGGATATGACCAACTCACAGGAGAACAAGACAAGGAAAAGGCTACTTAAGAGCATTGAGAGACAGAAAAGCTAGTGTGTGTGTGTGTGTGTGTGTGTGTGGCAATTTTACCAGGACAATTTTATACAGACATGTTACTGAGAGGACAAGCTAAGCATAGAAGTAGAATGAGCCAGAGATGAGAAGAAGCCAGAAGACTCGATCATTTTGCCAAAATTACTATGAAACCAAGGAGAACAATTCATGTCAGAAGCCAAGTGAAGCAAAATTGAATCAGTAGTCTTGAAATGTAAGATTGTAAGGAAGCTAGAAGTTTCGATTCCTAGGCATAAGGATTGTTAGAACAGAGAAGGGAACATTCTGGGCTCAGCCTTTGTAGGGTATTCACAAAGCTTGGATACTGCTCACATCTCAACCCATCATCTGAGAAAATAAAAGCAACATTTACAGCAGACTTTAATGGAAGCTTTGAAACTTTCCCAGAATATTTACTATTCCAACACATTCTGTCATGTCTGCTTTGAAAACTGTCAATGGTTGTTTCAGGAATATTTACTTTCTGCTTTATTTGTTGAATACAGCAGAAAATTAATGCTTTTAAGTGAAAATATTACTTAAATTAATAACAATTTGCATACGACATGATTTTTATTTTTTTAATGATAAAATTTTTGATGATAAAATTAATTTATAATTGTTTATAGGAGGTAGTACTCTCTTATATAATTGTAATGTTACCACTTTTAAACCTTATTTTATACAATTTTAGCTAATTTTACAATTATTTTCCCAATATGGAATGCAGCATTAGAAAAACAAAACAAAGCAAAACAAGCAAAGAAACAAATTAAACAGGTGAGAACATTAGCCATATTTCAGAAGAGTACAACTTGATGCATATACAAGGTGCTTAAAATAATACAGGAACGGAAAGCTGGCAAACCAAACGGACTTGATGTTTTTAAGATGTTGACTTAGTTTATGTTACTTATGGGTTGGTATGTATGGAGTAAGGTCAGGTGAATGACCTGATGCCAGCAGTACAGGATATTTCTGATGTAGAGCTATAGGTGATTGATTGTAAGCAGCTTAGTGTGGACACTGGGAATTGAACTTAAATTAATAACAATTTACATACAACATGATTTTTATTTTTTTAATGATAAAATTTTTGATGATAAAATTAATTAAGAGAACTCAGGTCCTCTGCCATAGTGATGTATATTTTTAACCACTGAGCCACCTTCCCAGCTTTTAAATTATTCTTAACCAAGAAAAGATGGTTGTAATATCAACTCTGATATTAGCCACAGCATATTTCAAAAGCATAAACCAAGAGGCCCAGGAAAAGGCTAAAGTTATATCAAGACAAAGTTGTTTGTTGTTGTGTTTGTTTGCTTTCATTTGTGTGATCTTTTGGAGATAGAAATGAGAAATAAGGGATGAGATGACTTTCTTCAACATTAGAAACTAAGAGAAATGGTTTCGTGTGCAGAGAATGGAGAAACTGATTTGCAGGCAGCTGATGGTGAGTGTAGGTTCTAAAGCTTCGCAGATTGCTCAGAACTACCTTTCTTTGGTGCTAAATCAGAGATTATTTCTTCTAATCCTCTGTAGATAAACATTCTAGTTTTGGCTGCCTGCCCCAGAAGTTTGTGCTGTGTTGTAGCACTGAAATCAAATATGACACATGATTTTTGTTTTATAAGAAAGGCATGCACTCTTGGCATAGTGTATAAGTAGTAAGCCTGTGCTAAAACAGAATATACTGAAAAGACAAAGAAAAGAAACACATGGGCCAGCTTCCCTTGCTACTATACCAAAAGAGTGTCCTTACCATTAGCTTATGGAGATAACAGTGCTGAAAATGGTCTCCTTGGAGTACAATGAGGTTGGTATGACAGATCCTCTTCTGGAAGTTCCATCAGAGCATTATGGCTTCGTCTCTTCCAGATTTTAGAAGCCATTGTTATGTAGTACCTCCGGGCCTCTTATCTCTATATTTGAAGTAAGAAAGACATGGTCATTTTTTTTCTTTGATCCTCTCCTCTTCATTTTCTTTATCAATTTACTACTTCCTGTGATTATGTGGGCACAGCTTTACATGTCATAACAACCTTTCTATTACAGAATTGTTGATGATTTCCTATTTTTTCTATACATTTAAATCTATCTTGACAAAGATTATAACCTATCCACAGGTTCTACGGTAAGGACTCTACTGCTACTATATTCCAACCCTTAGTGCACTGGGGGATTCTATGTAGCCTGAGTCTAACCTGACCTTCTAGGCCACAGTGACTTTCCCATTCTGAGATTTTCAATTTTGAGATCAATTTATCTAGCTGCTTGGTACATGAGAGGAAGGAAACTTTAGAGAAGGATGAAAGAGTAACCTCCTGAAAATGAGGTTGAATGTCCATGCAATAAATGGGATCAACATATTTGGGAAGATAGGAGCTTCAACATATTTGGAAGACCCTACAGAACTGTTGTGGTGGAAGCAAATATGCTCTGTACTAAGTGCATCATCCCAGCCTCCCTGCAGTGAGTAATTATGAAAGGCTAGCATGCAGCAAAGCACTATCTATAGGCAGAAGGTTATCTCTGAAGAAAATCCCATGCTTAACCTGTGAATTATAATATTTTTCTGATTTATTATGAAGTAAATTGGGCATAGTTTACCTTGTACTTTCCTTTAGGTCTCCCAGGATATTCTAATATAACATAGTGATGACAGGTTTATCAATAAAGCTTTTGGAATAATTTTTTCCTGAAATTATAATCCTGCTCTTTTAACTTTACTTAGCTAAGTAACATCATCATCATATACATCCACTGTAAAATTGTTAAGCTTGAGAAACTAGAGCTGTGGTGTAGAGCAAGATGTAAAGAAGAAAGTACAACATTGAGCTGAGAGAAAAAATGTCTTCCCAATCAAATTGCATTACTTAAAAAAGCGAAGATATTTCTGATATATTACTTTATCATGTGTGAGAGGGTCAGTGAGACTTCTAGTGATGCATGTATTAGTCCTTTGTAAGTGTGTATCAAAATGAAAGCACCCCCATATAACCCAATAACTTTACTCTGAGTCATATACCCAAGAGTCATGAACACATCATACAGAAACATGGATAAGGATGCTAATCAGTGGTCTGTACTGAAGCCAGAAGATATAAACAACTCAGATATCCTCAATGATGCATAGATAAACAAAGTCATGTGTCTCCAAGGGAATACTATTTGCACATAAGAAGGAATGGAGTCCTGCTAGATGCTGCAGTGAGAATAAACATTTGAAGTCTGATGAAGAATAGGATTCAATTCCTATGATGACTAAAGGGTACAAAGTGGTTGTATAGGTATAGCAGAGGGAAAGGACCGCAATCAGCTGAGGATAAGGTAATAAAATGTATTCTAAAACCAACTATGACTGATGGTTGTTGATATCTATAAAATTGCTAAAAATCCATTGAGTTAATCTACTTAAATGGCTTGTCCATTTGCTATGTAAGTATATTAATAACAAAACACTTGCAATTTAAACATACAACACCTATTTGCATGTATAGAAAAATTCTTGGCACATATGAAATGAAAGCATGAATGTAGCATTGTCTGAGGAGTACAATAGCAGTTTCTTTCTAACCTATATGATGTTTTCAGAATGGGCTTCCAGGCTTTCTATTGTTCATATGGTGCTTTCTTCATCAGAATAAATGAGTATATGATTAATATTGCTGTGTATGTAGCTCTGTGTAGTTGCAGAAACTCGTGCATATATAGGGAACCCATAGGTGAATATCCGATGACTCTCACTGAACCTACATATTGCCAGTTTATCTAGGCTACTTGGCTAGTGAGGTTCTGTCTGCCTGTTTTTGTGCTCCCTTTGACAGTTTGTATGCCTTTCTTTATCACTACATAAGCCCAGACCTAGATATTTTATTTTAGCATTTGTCAAAAACTACACTCTGATATTTCACATTATATGAAAAATTTAGGATCTGTATTATAAATAATTGTCCTGATATGTTTGATTTTGTTTATCTTTAATCTCCTTTAACAAACATTGTAGCTTGGTGAAACTGCACCCCTGTATCTGAGTCATAACTTCTAATTATCTTATACTGCTAGAAGTAGCTGGATGATGGAGTATGCAGAAGATGAGGTTACACTCACACTGTCTTTTAGGAATAGACCTGGAGAAAAAATAGCCCAAAAAATATTAGTTTGGTGGTCCATGTCTATAATCACAGTAAGAGTTCAAGGTCATGCCCATGTATATTGTGAATTTGAACCCATACTAAGGTTCAGGCAATCCTTTATCCAAAAAGAAATTAAAGACTTGATTTTCACAATATAGCATATTTATATTAGAAATGTGAAAATAATGACAAATTCAAATTACTCACTTACTCTAAACATGGTTAGTATGTTATTTCTCCAAAGGAAATATTTACATTAGATGCTATTATTGTACTACTACTATCACAAGGAATAGTGGCCTATTAATTATTCATTCATTTCAATAGCCACTTTGCTTCATTACCCTTATTTTATAGAAATTATATAAAAAGTTATAATTATCTTAATGTAATCTTAGTGTTTCCTCAACTAATTCTGATGAAAGTTAATTAGTTGTTAAATATAGAATCATCTAAATTAATCTCTGCAACTGTTGCTATATTTCTGACCTCAATATCAATAAAGAAGAATGAAAAAATGATACAATTGTAAGGAATACTCTTGGATAGTTCAAACTAACCTCATTAAATCAGCAAGTGATTTTTGATTGTCCACAGCATATAGACACTGTGGATTGTACAGGTGGGTGGATGGATACTTAAGACTATATGGTGTAGGAATACTTTTAAAAAGTACATGCAGTTGACACATGAAGGAAGTACAATAGAAAGCACAAGTAATAAACATTGTAATTGAAGCACTTTCTTTTGTTCCTACCACATACACGAAGACAGCTTATGTTCATCTTTAGAGACAAGGGCTTGAAAGCGATGAGGACATGATCCTGCAGCAGCAGACCTTGCACACTACTGACATTTTCCATTTACTCTGACCTGCCTTTTTACCCCCTTCATCTTTTGATAGTGCCAATGTCAAGTACACTGCATTGAGTTCATGCAGTTACTGATCATATGAGCATCAAGCAGATAGCACATAAATACAGAATAGCCAACTTGTGGTTTTGATTTTATATCTTTTAAAAACACACATGCAATTTCTTCACTCATTTTTATAAATATCCATTTACATGTGTTTTAAACTCATTTTCTCCATGCTGAACTAGGAGTCAAACAATCCTAAGCATTTTAATGAACTTATTTTCTTAATGTTTTGAGGAAAGAAAAGGGGGCCTTGCTTGCTGTTACCAGGTGGACTTATTTGACATTGACATCTGGAAAAAGACATAAATGTATGATTTTTAGTGAGAGAACTTGAGCAAGAGTTTGACTATAGAATGCCACCATAATTTCAGAAGTAGTAACTAAAGAACTAGGATCTGATGTGAAGAAGCAATGGTGTTAGGAGTTGAGCACTAAACAACATATGACCTTTAGATATCATCCCTTTGAGTCAGGGAGATCATTATACAGATAGGCAGCTGGATAGAATCTGTATTTTATTAAGACAGTTCTGGCAGTTGCATGTAGGGTATAAAAAGCAATAGATTTTATCTGGGGAAAGCCCTTGGCAAGTAATTGAAGCAGTCCTTGTGGAGATGATAACCACCTGGCCCTGGGTGACGGCTCTGAGGTAAAATTGGGATAGGAACTGAGATCCAATGTAAGTCAGAGATCTCTGGAATGTGTTAGTGGAGTCTCATGGATAAAGGCAAATGTCAGAGCTAGGAAGACTTATACAAAAACAGTTCACACAAGTAGGAGAATACAGGGAAAAGCAAGATAGGAACAAGGCAAAATACATCACAGAGTGGGGCAAGAAATCTGTAGAAGTGCAAAACATACTGACTTGGGGCTGTGAAAAGAACAGAGTGGAGACTTTAGCTCTAATGAACATTACTAAGGATAAAATAGAAGAAAGGCTATGGATACAAACACTAAATCCCTCTAGAGTTGAGAACTGAAACAATAGCCAGGAACTTTTAAATGAGAAAGAATGTTAGCCTTTCCCCTCTACCCACTAATTATGTCTTTTAATATTTATGAAAGAATCACAAAGAAAATATTCTAATTGTTTAATTTAGTATCATTAGTTATAATGGAGATAATTTGTAATATCAACAGAAAAGCTTTGCCTTCGTATTTTAAGTTATGCCTGTATTATCTGTCTTATTTGAAAACTGTCTAGGTACTAGACAATATACTAAGGGTTCCATATTTGTTTATTCCTTTATATAGCACAAAAACCCATCAACAAATACTGTCCAAATGTTTCTATTTTAGATATGATGGCTCCTGTGATCAAGTTCTTAATCTCAAGGAACAGAATGTTTATCAAAGTGTATAGGATGAAACCTAGTGTTTTGGCTTCAAAATCTATTCTTCCTGTAATAACTGCCACATGTCTATCAAGATAGAAGCTTCAGAATTTATTTGAGGGATAAAATGGATCCAAATAATCTACATAGTTTTAGATGTCAAAGCCTCGGCTTCAGTGGCTCCTGCATGTAAGCTTTCATCTAGTCCTAATATACTGATCAAAGACATACATGTTAATAACTGGCAGTGAAAGAGAGTTAGAATATACATATGTGTGTGTATGTATGTATGCCCAGTGGTCATTATATCTATCTTGTGGTACTGACATGAGTTTAGGATTAAATAAAGGACAAGAGGTATGTAGAGTTAAACAGTACTACTCATATTAAATAAAATACTCTAATTTTCACATTTGCCTGATTTAGTCATAAAATTGATTTGGCATTCATCCTGGCATTTCTAGTGGAAATAGTCCTCACACATGAGACCATTTCATTTGACACATGGGGATCTTCTTTGATATACTAATTTTGACTCAGGAATTGTAGCTGACACATTTTTTTCTTTTAAAAAGTATTCTGGATTTTTAATAATGTTGGCTCTAAGGCCATCTGTCTTGGAAAAGTCCTTATCACTAAATAATTAACTATACATGTATGTGAATTCAATGTACCTTGTAGAAAGTATAAATATTTTTAAAATCCTAGGTTTACACTAAGAAACGAATCAAATAACCCTGGGCACTGTAATTTCCTTTGATAAAACCATAGGTACTGACTCATGTAAATAATCATTAAAATGATTCCCTCTATCACATTATGATTGACATCCCAATATTTATAATATATAATGTTTTATGTAAATTAATTAATTTTTTTCCTTTTGTTTGGGACTCAACCCACATAGCCTTGTGCTTGTTAGGCATGTGACCTACCACTGAGCAAAACTTCCAAGTCCATACACAAATTAACTCTTGAATTTAAGTCCTTGTCTTCTTTTTCTAGTTATATATAATTCTATTAACTATACCAGCAGTACAATGTAGTAATTGTTGATAAGCATACTTATTGAAATGCTAGTTTATCTCTCACAAAATAGCTTTATGAAATAATTCATCTAGCCATGACATTTTAAAGGTAATATTTTTTTAAAAAATATCATTATATCTTAGTGTAAAACATGCCATTTTTTCTATTAGACGGAAACAGTTAGCAAACTTTATGATATAAAAATAGGCAAAGATTTCTTGAATAGGACACAGGCCCCAATAGCTCAGTTCATAGTACCAAGAACTGATAATGGCATTTTACCACATCAAAGGTGCTGCTCAGTAAAGGACGTAGTTAATCGAAAGGATATATATCCTTTAGGATGAAAGAAAATATTTTTTCAGCTATTCATTTTAAAAGGAATAACTATCAGGAATATATGAAGAGCTCAAAAATACTTAACACCAAAAGAAAATACCAAAAAAATCTTTGTAGGCAAATGGAATTGGAACATCTCAAGAATAAATGGCCCATGCTATTTATTTCAGGAAACTTACAAATTAGAAGCATACTGAGATCCTATCAAATCCTCTCATGAATGGCCAGGACTTAAAATCTGAACTAATCTTGTAGAGAACCAGAATTCAGTTCGCAATACCTATATCACCTACTTTACAATTGTCTAAGTCGACTGTGATCTACAGCTTCACAAATTGCCATGCACAAAGCACACATTTTGTAAATAAAAAAAATAAAAAATAAATAAAAAAGCAATAAAAATAATCCTTAAAGTGAAATGATTATAATCTAGAAAAAAAATTGGTGAGATTGTGTAGGGGTGATGGGCAGAGGGACCTTGGGAGAGAGGACTGGAGAGGAGGCAGTGTTTGAAATGTAAATAATTTAATTAATTAATTGATTAATTAATTAATTAAATAAGAGAAAGAAAATAACAAAGAAAGATAGAAAGAAAGAGAAAGGAAGAAAGGAAGGAAGAAAAGTGAAAAAAAAGAAAGAGGGAAAGAAAGAAATGGAATCTATATACACTGAATATAAGCCAGTACAGTGACAAGGGAAGCCAAGAAAGAAGTTTTCACCAAAATCAAAAAGGGGGCTATAATTTGATTTAGTTGTAGTCTGTTTTAATATCTTACCAAGTGAAACAATAGTAAAAAGTCAGGAAACAATAGAGATGCCTACATACAAGTGCTCGTTGTGCTCAAAACATATGAGTAATGGACTCAGCCCAGGTGCCCGTCAGTTGTTAAACATAGACAATGAAGTATTGGATATTATGCAGCTGTAAAGAAAACAGAACTACAATAGTTAGTTATAAAACAATAAATGAAGACAAAGATCATAATGTTAAGTGAAATAAGCCAGGCATGAAAGCAGAGTCAACAGTATTGGAGTAGAGGAAGGAGGCTAAGTTTTAATAGAATAGTGTAGTGATGAAATACATGTAATGGATGCCAGAGATTGTCATAGTGAAGTCGGTAACTCTGTGTGCTTAGTATGTAAATGTAAAAACCTTTCATCATGAATATGTACTTTATGTGGGAAAATTATAAAATGTGGCCATAAATTTATCATATATTGAAGACAGTGAACTCTACTCATGGTGTAGTTTCTGTTTTTTCTTTTGGTTGTATTTGTGTTTGTTGTTGTTTTGATGTTGTCTTGTGATAGAGTCAGATTATAGAATTCATTTGTGGTTTTATTTTGTATTCTATTGTTTTGTTTCGTTTCAGAGACAGTTTTTTTCTTTTTTCTATTTTTTCCTTTTTCTTTTTTTTTTTCTTTTTTTTGCCAGGCAGGTCTAATACATCTGGCTTAGATGGATATTCACTAGAACTATTTTTATAAGAAATGATAATCAAGCCTGAACATTGCACAAAGCCTGAAACATTATCTAACTTCAGAGACAGGAGGTTCCCATGCCCTCTTACTTACCTCAAACATTTTATTCTTAAGTTTCTGGAGTATTTAATTGATTGTTGTTTGTTTGTTTGTTTTGGAAAAGAATATATATGCACACACAAACTCCTGTCCTCGACAAATAACAAATGAACATACCATTTGGTATCTTGAAGTATAGAGTTCAATTTAATAATGAATATCAAACATCCAGATGTGTTCTGAGCCCACAGTCGTCATCATGTGAACCCTACTGATCTTTGCTACCCAGCAATCCTAGGATTGGGCACAGTTTTCTGAGGCTCTCCTTCATATCTCTATCTTGTCCCTGCCCAGCAGTATTGCATGTGCACCTCACATGTTGGGGAATAAGGTAATGGAACACAAAACAAAAACATCCAGGGAAAATTACAGAGAATGAAGGGTAAAACACATAGAGCCCAGAATCCCAGACGGGATAGTGTCTCTTACATTACAGTTTGCAAAAAGTCAGATGTAGGTAACAACAAAGACTTAGGGAAGAAATATTGGCCTGTGAGACTATATAGTACTCTAAATAATGTTTATATTACTTAATCATCCACTGGATGTTTTCTGCTATGACTCAAACTGAATTACTACTTGTAATTTGTTAAAAGAGTGCACTTAAGACTTTCGTACTTGAGTTGGAAAGGAGAAGTCCTCAATAATGCTCTTTGGAAATGGATAAAAGTCTCAAAAGCACAAAACAAAAGCAGCAAACTGTATTATCCTTTCAGGAAGTCTACCACCATGTCTGCTTTTGCAGTTCTCTTGCAGTTACAATTCTGAGAGCTTACAAATTAGAAGGAGAGGAATAATGATTGGTAAATTAGAATAATAATGTCTAATAACTTATTTGAATGTTGTATAAAGGAAAATTTGTTTAATACACAACTGACTCTATCAAGTACAAACACAATACAGATGCACATAAATACACACATACGTGCATACCTATATGTGTACATATATTTACATATATACATATATATCTATAAGTGCATTACATACATATATCATGTATACTCTTTCTTTCACACACATATATATCCAAATATTTGTATATGTGTGTATGTGTGTGTATGAAAGGCTAGTAATGGCTACAGCACGATATATATATATATATATATATATATATATATATATATATATATACATATATATATATACACAGATACATATTCATAATTATTGCACATGTACATTTTCTAGGCATGTAAATTTTTAAATTTTGAGGGAAAGTAAAACTTCTGTAGAAACACTAGGAGAAAGAACAATCGACAGCTGGAATATTCCATTTGGAGTTACCTAAGTTTGGTGCTGGACATCAAAGTGGGTTATTGCAGCACACCCTAAAGGCAGTGATGTGGTGCCAAGCTGGGGGCAGGCTGTTTTCCACCCACAGTTGCTATTATGTGGCAAAACCAGGCCTCACCATTCAGTAAGTGTTCCAATAACAATAACTGCCTGAGTAACTTACAAAAGACGGTGTATGCTCTGCGTTCCGTAATAACTGTGTTCTCAACTTGGAACTTGCTCAATAATGAGACGCTGGTAAGGAAAGGAAGCACTATGGATTCACATCCTTTCCCCCACCTGGTGTGTTTACACATAGTTCAACGCAGCTGGAGCACCAGGAGAAGATGAAATACCATGAAGATTTCATCCATATTCCTGGAAGGCCTCCATGTTGCTCAAGCTATCACTCCAGATTAAGAGGTGTGCTGCCTTCCCATGCAAACTAAAGCCTGGTAGCACAATGTTTGAAATGCTTTGAAGTCCCAATTGTCTCATGGCACCTTGCCACGTAGACATATTTTCATCATAAAACAGTGTAGTAGGCTTCTGGGACCAAGGAATGGAGAATTATCCAGTAAGGCAGGCTTTTCCTATCTTATGGTGATCTGTGGGAAGCATCTACAGTTTGATTCATATTTAAAATGAGGAACATCAAAGAACATCGGTGGTAACTTATTTTTATCTTAATAAATTTGCTTAGGAAGATCCATAGTGTTTTCCCTCGAGAAGCACATGCAGATTGATGTGTTTCAGCCTGTAAACAAGTACTTTTCTGTGTACTTACATTAGTTATCTTCTTATCGAATGACAATTAAAACTTGAAGCATAGCTGGGCGTGGTGGCACACGCCTTTAATCCCAGCACTCGGGAGGCAGAGGCAGTCGGATTTCTGAGTTCGAGGCCAGCCTGGTCTACAAAGTGAGTTCCAGGACAGCCAGGGCTATACAGAGAAACCCTGTCTCGAAAAACCAAAAACAAACAAACAAAAAAAAACAACTTGAAGCATAATAAAAGAACAAAATTAGAAAAGGAAAGCTGTCTTGTCAACTGATTTAAACACTTCCAGAGATCTTACCCTTTAACATGTCATATTTTAACCTAAGCAGGAACTTGTATGTTACAATTTCTGTTACATTCAATATTATTTCCTGACCAGGCAAAAGATTGATTTTAAGATATTAAATATTTACCTGTAACTGTTCACTTACTGGGAAATATAAAGGGTTTAATTCTAGAAAACAATTCAGAACAATGGAAAGGTTTATTATCAGTTGCTTCTGTATGCTGTGTGAATGAGGTTCAAGTAAAACGCTTATTTTGTTTTAGTTTCTTTAATTAGTAGGCAGTAATCAATACAGACCCTCCTAGCTAATGCAAACATCAAGTGATGATATCCATTTCACTAACTCAGGCATCATTTGGCTTTACAAAGATAGCAAGAATAGAAAAAACAAACCTATTGTATTTTATAATAGTTCCCTGTATAAAGCATCCACTACTTTTAATATGTGCAAAGGCTCCTCCCTTTACCTTAACATCCCATAATTGAACTAAAAGAAGGTATTGCTGTGGATGTCTCATTTATACTGCATGATCCTGGGGTGTCTCTTTAATTAATAATAATTGGTTAGTTATATTTGAAATTATATGAAGGCCATTTTAAGAAATGTTTGCTTCTGTGAGTCCTTTCCAAATGCCAGTGAAGCCATAGTGTTTTTCATACAGTGTTTTGAAATGTGCCTACTTGGCTGTTTACTTGAAAGGCTGCACATCACCTGTGATCCAATTACAACATCTGGTAGATGCCAGGCTAAGCCTTTTGTAAAGGCTTGCAGGCATTTGGAGGGAGCATTGATCCCTAATAACCACACAGTGTGAGCTGTACTGGTGCTCCTCACCTGCTTCTCTTCTCTTATTTGCCATCTGCAAGAACTTTATGCTGAAGTACCTACATGCAGTAAGGTTCACTCTCCAGAGGGAGGGACAAGAGAGCTGGTACTGACTGTTACCATGAGATTGTTCTCTTTGAGTAAACAATAAATCCAATTAGCTTGAAGTAACTTTTTACCTGGAAACAAATCACATTAAATATAAAAAGCAAGAAAAGTGTATAAAAGTGCAGAAACTGAAGCTGATTGTAGGCTCCTTGTTGCTGGTGCTACATGGCATTTCTGGATTCCTCCATTTACTTTTATTACCAGAAATGCCATAATTCCAGACATTTTTTCCTGCTATGCTCCACCTCAGTCTGTGGAATTAGCCTGCTGAAATTTACAGGTAAATTAAGAAAATCCTGACTCCAGGGCTTCATATAGATTCTACCACTATGGTTCATATAATTCTCCTACAAAGCACAGCCTTATTGTGAACATAAATCAGCTTGTCCAAAAATGCATGTTACAAATATAGTTGGGTAGGTTTATTGGTATGCATTTCCTAAACTTATGATATAATATTTGTACTACATTAACCACCTTTGCTGCCTTTATGCAGTCATAAAGAGGAAAGGAGAAAAAAATAAAAAAAACTTTAGTTTTTTTAAATACATGAGTTATATCGCTCATACATTATTGGACACATTTTACAATAATATCTAAGGCATGATCTCATAAGGATTCAACATTTTAAATATACTTATTTGCTTTCTAGACACCACCATATATCATATCATATACAGAGAAGGCCATTCCCTGAATATATCATTTTAGAATTGGATAATATACAATCAGATCTTGTTTTAAGCTCTTTTTTTATTGCTTAAAATGTTACATATTTAAAAGAGTATGATCAGACTTATGGAATAAGTACAGCTTGTTGCTTCACTTTTAATCAAAGCATTTTCAGGAAAAAAAAAAAAGAGAAAAAGGCAGGGATGGTTTTAATGAAGACAGGCAGTGCTGAGAAAAGGCCAGCCAGTCAATCCAAGCCCCATGGAATTGACAAGTGGCTTCCTAGACATGGGAATCACTTAGCCATGTAGGTTTCTGGCTCACAAAGTAAATTGTATGAGTGCTCAACATATGCTCATATGCTCTATAGTAAATCAAGGCACGGAAACATTAACTGAAATTATTTTAAAGTATGTATCACAATGATGAAATATAGAAAATAATATTTTAAGTATTTGCAATAAAAACTGGAGTGGTGAGTGCCCGTAATGGGAGCTCTGAAGATGTATAGGAAGGGGGAATTAACATTTCAAGTAAGCCTTAGATTCATGTCTGCATAGTGAGTTTGAGGCCAGCCTAGACTTCATAAAGTTCTATCAAAAAATACCAAACCCAAAATCTATACATACACTTTAATAGAAAAGATTCTCCTAGGTTGTCAGTAATATTTCACGTCTTTTCCATGGGAATGCCATGTTTCCCTTTGCCTTTAGAAGGGACCTTCTCCCCCCCCCCCTTTTCCTTTTTACTCTCTCCCTTTTCCTTTCTACCCTCCCTCTTTTATCTTCTTTCTTCCTCCCACAGCCTCCCCTCTCCTCTCCTGTATCCATTCTCCTACCTTCTAATACTCTCTCCCTCTCCTCCTTTTCATACTTGTCTTCTCCCATCCTCAGGGAAAACCACAAGAGATTGGTTATTTAAAAATTAAAAACAAAACAAAAAACCTAAGTCATGTGACCATTAGCATTAACTTATGTTAAAGACTATTGTTAAGATACAAATTAAAACCCTAATTTTTCAGTTAAAGTCTGCTTTTTGTGCCTCCAGACAGCTTTAATTCTATGTGTCAAACACTTTGGATAATATTGAGACTTTCATTAGCTAACTTACACCTTTTATACTTAAGTACAAATATTTCCCACCCTTCTTTTCAGAAGTTTGTTGACTATAATAATAATGAGCCAGACTATCTTAGAAATAAGCTGTGAATTTATTTGGAAAGTAATGTTAACATTCACCAATTAGCATTTACAATTTTATTGCAGTGATAGTTTTACCAGCTTATAAAATTAATAAAACATGACTCTTATTATTTTCTTTTAATTTTTTAAAATTAAAATATAATTACATTTTTCTCTTCCATTTCCTCCTTAGAATCCCTCTCAAGTGTCACCCTTTGCTGTCTCTAAAATTACTGGCCTCTTTTTCTTTAATCCTCATTATTACACACACACACACACACACACACACACACACACACATACACGACACACACACACTTTCAATTCTTAAAATCATCACAACCAAATACAAGAAAAATAGGTCAGAAATCGTTGGTACATGCCAATATTTGAGATTTTTGATTCACGACAATCATAAGTTTGAGGTCAGTCTAGACTACCTGTTAAATCCTGTCTTTTGGGAGGAGGAAAAGGAATGAATAAACATCCACACACAGATACATATATGTGTACATGGGTATGCAGAGAACTCTATGAATACTAAAAATATTGATAAACTATACTCATCTATTGCAATTATTTATAAAATATAATTTTTAAAGTTTATGTTACCATGCAAACTTTTTAAAGTAATTAGATATATTAATTCAATATAAAAAGCCATTGAAATAAGTTTTGTTAAATATTAAATTTTATACCATTTCTGAACTGTTGGAGCATGTGAAAGGGCTGGTCCAGCTGACTCAAAGCTGTAGTATTTCCATAACACAGGACAACAACCGAATTACCAGGAAGAGTCCCCTTGAAGATTCAGTATTGATGGTCTGGCAGAAGCTTTAAAGAAGACCAATGACTCTTTGCAATGAACGTTTGTAAGTGAAGATATTTGGACAGGGGAGTATACTGTGGGACACATGGTGACACACTACAGCTTCCACAACTAGGTGTTTTTATGCTTTGTTTTGATTTGCTTAGTTACTTATTTTTGTTTGTTTTTTATTTTCTTTATTGGGGATAGGTTGTAAAGGCCTTAATAAGAACACACACACATTTTTATATGTATGGGTGCTTATGTGCATATGTATCCATTCATGTTCCAGTGTTCCAAGTGGTAACAGAGCCCCTAAGAAATTAAAAGATACCCTCGAACTGGATTATAGATAGGTGGGAGCCACCATTTGGGTTCTGGAAATTGAAAGAGGTTCTTCTAGAAAAGTGGCCAGAACTCTTAACTCTTGAGTCATCTCTTTATGCTCAGACCTTAGTTTTTAATATACTGTGATAGAACAGAGGGACTAATTGACTTATGAATGTTTCATACTGGAATGTCATCCTTTTACCCTGCCTGGTAAATGTTGGTTATATGTCTTATCTAAAGAACTTTAATAAAATAAATTCCTATCAGCTCTGACTAGTGAGCTCCAAGCTTTTTGGTATAAGAGTTCTACTAGACAACTGAGGTTGCAGAAGAAGGGTGTGTAATGATGTTGAAGTCTCTCCTTGGAGCTACCCACTCACCAGCAAAGGGAAGATTCATACAACTGGTTCGTGCTGGTTTCCTGACATTTGATCCTGAAGAACAGATTTATAATCATACTTTTATGTAAGAGGATCATCTCACTGACCAGTCAAAACCTGAGATTTCTCATATTGCTATGAATATGAACCACATAAGAAATCGGAAATATTGTTAATATTGAACACAGCCTTCTTAATTTAATTCCAAATCTAAGACAGTACTTTAAAAACAAAAGACGCCTACACTTAGCTTTTTCATTGTTTCATACAAGCCATAGCTCCATTAGAGGGAAAGAAGTGCACACTATTTGTGAGCAACTCAGAACCCCGAAGAAGAAAAAGGGTCATTATCTCAATGCCTAATTAATTTTCAAAAATGTTACTTTGTAGAAAGTTTCTCCAATGTAATTTTGCAGCATGCCTCAAATTGGAACATGATAGCTATTGGAAAATTGGCAATTACAATAAACTAAACACAAAATCAAGATTAAAATGCACCCCTAGGTAGAAGCATCCCTAGTGCAATCTGGACTGCGTGTCATCAAAGGGAACAATGATAATACTCCTTAGTGCTTTCAAAGCACAGTATTGAAAATGAATATTTTTAGTAACTGATTTATCAATCGTAGGCTTATTATCTTTCTTGGAATCCTGTCTTCCTTAATTGAGACATTTGCCTTTGGAAGTCCCTTTGAATCGTCTTATGTTCAGTGATCATTTGCGAATACAGTAACAAACAGAGCTATTTGGAATGTGTTCTGTCATCCTAATTAGCAGAAGCCAAGACCCTCTCACAGACAATTATGAAGACAGGTGTTCTCTATGAGGTTCCTTTCCTCTGGTTTGTGGAAAATACACTTAGCGATGTGATCATACTTCTTTTTAAATAGCAATGAAAAGTCAGTTTTCCCACGCGTAACTTTCTCATGGATTTAAATCTGCATTGCCATTCTGATCTGAGGGGTAAAGTGCCTGCCTGGTACATTGGAAACTGCGTTTACAGTAAGTTCACCCAAATACAGAAAGATAAGATGTAAGAAAAGATATGGTCCATGGGATGAACTCCTTTCATTGTAGACATTAAAATTTAATCCCATGAAAGTCTTGAATGTCCCTTTAATTTGTTGATATTTTACCCTTATTTTAATGTTATAGTTATCAGTTTCAAGTCATTACTTGCTAGTCCTTTGGAGAAGCATAAATTCTGTCTTTATTTACCTCTGTCCTCACTGTGTTAATTATATGCCTTAAAAACTTGTTTATGAGCTCCTAATGAGACAGATTTGGAATTAATAATAGATCACAATTGACAACAGCCTTTATCACATAGAGCATCCCATTATTTTATTTTATTTTATTTTATTATACCTATAATGTATTTTTATCATGTCTTTCACCTCTCCGATCTCTTCTTATATTCTCTCCCTACCTCCTGGTCCACCCAACTTCATGGTCTCCCTATCTCTCAAAAAACAATACAAAACAAAAACAAACAAACAAAAACAAAGCAAGCAAAAGAAAACTCCCAAATAAAACAAACAAAATACCAAAAAAAAAAAAAAAACCAGAAAGTGCACCTATGAGCACCCCACTAAACCATGGGATCCATTTGTGTTAGTCAACTATTCCTAGGCTGGTGCCTCCCTAAAGTGTGGTTGATACATGTAGTGACACTTGCTTGGAAAAAAATGGACCTTCTCTTTCCCAGAAGGTATAAATCACACATAGCTTCTTGGTGGGATGGGGTTTTGTGTCCTTGTCCCTTTCTTATTGGTGGGCACATGCCTTGTGCAGGTGTTGTGTGTGCTCTAATAGTCTCCGTGAATACACCCAAATGCAACAATTGTGCATCAGACCATTTGTGATGGCATGATGTTGTTTCCTTGGAGACATCTGACACCTTTGCTGGTTCTCATAGTTTTCCTGCCTCCTCCTCTGCATAGATCCCTGAGCCTTGAGGGAAGGGATTTGATGAAGATTTGATGTCATTGTTTTTTTTCTTGCTAGTTTCAGTTTCCTCCCTATCTCTCTCTTCCTGTCTCCTACTCCCTCCCATCCATCTCCTTCTCTTCCATTATTCTCACCATCTCTTTTCCTTCCTCTTTCCCTCCCTTCATCCTTTCCTTTTATTTCACTCCTTCCTGTCTTCACACTTCCTTCCCTTCCCTTCCTTCCTTCCTTCCCTTCCTTCCTTCCTTCCTTCCTTCCTTCCTTCCTTCCTTCCTTCCTTCCTTCCCTCCTTCCTTCCTTCCCTCCTTTAATCCCGTTCTTTATGCTTTTTTTCTGTCTGCCATTCCTTTCTCCCTTCCTTCTTTACTTCCTTCCTTCTCTCCGAAAGAAATTTCCTCCCTCCCTCCCTCCCTCCCTCCCTCCCTCCCTCCCTCCCTCCCTCCCTCCTTCTGTTTATCTTCTCCCTTCCTTCCGTCACTCCCTCCTTCCTCCCTCCCTCTGTCCCTCCTTTCCCTTCCCTTCACTCCCTCCTTCCTTCTTTCCTCCCTTCCTTCCTTCCTTCCTTCCTTCCTTCCTTCCTTCCTTCCTTCCTTCCTTCCTCCCTTCCTCCCTTCCTCCCTTCCTCCCTTCCTTCTCTTCCTTCTCTTCCTTCCTCCCTCCCTCCCTCCCTCCCTTCCTTCCTTCCTTCCTTCTTTCCTTCCTTCCTTCCTTCCCTTTTTCCTTCCTTCTTTCTCATCTTCCTTCTCTATTTCCTTCTTTATAACCTTCCAACTCTTCCTCTTTGCCTTCTATTTTACTTTTCTCACTTCCTTCTTCATTTTCTCTCCTTCCCTTCACCAAATTTTCTTCCAATTTCTCCTTGACCTATTGTGTTTTCTACTTTAATGGTGATAAAACATACGTAGTCTCTCATTTCATTAAAATCTAAACTCCTCCTCTGAAGTTCACAGGGAACATCTTGAAAATTTTATCAACAGAACTTGGCACAGAATAATGTTTAAATCTTGTTTGAAAAAATTACTAAAACAAAATTTATAAATAACATGTCTAGGTTTGATAAAATAGCTAAGGTAGGTCTTAAATATTAGTGTTAGATAAAAACATAAACACATAGCATATAATTTTATATCAATTTATCTTGTAGATATTTTGGGTAAACAATTAAAAATATACTTACAACTTTTTACAAACTTGTAACATGTACAATACTATTCTCCAAATATTGTTTAAAGTATTTGCTTCATAAACATTTTGCGAGTATGAATACTGGACCAACACTCAACAGAGGACATGCGTAAAGTATTTAATGCTATATTTGCAATGTCATTAGAATAACTAGAATGAGGCTTATTTGTTAAAACCAGAAAATAAAATATTTTAATCAAATTCAAGCTAATATATAGAAGGATACTTTCAGTTATCACCCTGTCAATACATCTGTCTTTTTATTCTTTTAATTGGCTTCAACAAACACAAAGTGATATTAATGATCTGATTATACTTTGGACTGCTATGGTGTTGTACTCCCATGTGCTGATATGTATGGCCAAAGGAAATTTAAGAAAGAAATCATATGCTCAGTGCTTTGGTTGCAATTTCGAAATCATCAGTGTAACCATGAAGAAATTGAGAGAAATGTGTGACTCACAGTCAACAGGAGATAGCTCATAAGCAATGCTCAACTTGTAAGAGAGAAAAGTTTTGTAACAAGAAAGAGGAGCAGGAGAGTACTATGAATGGAACCAATAGAATAAGTATGTACCCTTGAAGTGTTTATTGCCTCTGTGTGCAGTAGTTCTTTCTCAACAGACTAAAATGTGAAGTAGATATCCAGTACATTCAGAAGTTGTCATGGCTCCATCCCTCCTATAAATTTCTTTGTTTTTCTTTCACTTACAGCATTAGCATTTTCTGAATGCATCTATATTCTTCTATTGGGATTGTGTGCATGTGTTTATGCTGTGAAGGATGTGATCAGGGAAATGTCAATGTAAATTGAAAGGATTTGTTCTCTTCACAGTGTTTTCCCTTTAAGGGAAGGAAGGAAAGTGCTTGTAATTTGCAAGATGACTTAAAATGTGAAGCAGAAGGATGCCTAATTTACATTAAGTACTAGGAAATCACCAAATATTAAATGCACATGTATATCAGTATTGTGGGTAGTATAGAGAGATGTTTGTAGAGATTTATGTTCATGTGTGATCGTGTGTGTGTGTGTGTGTGTTTAATTACCTCAGGGATCTTCAAGTTCAGCGAAGACTAACCCATAATAGTATGCCTTTCAATTACATGAAGCTTTTTGTTTGCTTGTGAATTTAAAGTACACTTGCTATCAGTTCGAATCTCGCATCTACTGACCTTGCTTTAGAAATCTGTGCTTCTGGCACGGTCCTTTCCCCAGTCTTCCAGCATTCCATGCTTATTATAAGCTGGTTGTTTCCCTCTTATGTAAAGAAATAAATGTTTCAATCAATCCAGTCCCTAATATCTGAAGGGCTCACGTGTAACATTCTGCATGACATATTTCTGATACCACATGTTCTAACATTCTGCATGACATATTTCTGATACCACATGTTCTAACATATTGCCCCTGGAATATTTCAATAGATATTTTAAACAAGGTTGAGTCACAAAAAAAAAAAAAAAAAAAAAAAAAGGAAGCCAAATCTGTCTTTCATTGTTCTTTTGAAACTTATTGTGTAGAAAGTTCTTATGCCCCTGGATGAGAATTTGTTAAAAATGCCTTAATGTACTTTAATAACTTTAAGAAAATTTAAAAATGTTCCTTCATTGTCAATTCTCTTAAAATAGTGGTGATAGTTTTTATTTCCAAAGGTAAGGGTGTTCTACAGCTCTACTGGCTGAGCCACATTCTGAAGGTGAGGAAGGCTTTCCTTCATCACACTCATTCTCTTCCTCTCTCGCTGACTGAGCTCTACACGTATTTATTTTGTTTTATATGTGTCTTTTGCCTGCATGTTTATTTGTATACCACATGTGAGCTTAGTACTAGTGGATGTCAGAAGAGTGGGTCAGGTCCCTTGCAACTGGAGTAATAGATAACTGTGTGCCATCCTGTGTACACTGGGAAATTAATCTAGGACTTCTGTAAAAACAAATGCTTTTAACCACTGAGCCATCTCTTAGGCCCTTCTGGACTTTATTTTAATTACTCACAATTTACATAACATTAGAAAAGAACACATATGGGGAAGCAAATCTTACCTTAGGAAATAAACTATTGTATATTGATATTTAATTCTATCTTACTCTCATCCCCAAGACTGCATTAAGGGAGTCTGATGAATCTTGGGCTGGTTATTTTTACCATTTTCTGTCTCCAGAGGTTCTATAGTCCCATCAATAACTCTGACATCAGAACAGAGGTAAAATTTAAAATGAACAAATTCTGGTCTTGTTTCCTATAGACCAGAGCAACTTATTTATGTACTAGTAAACTGTGGTGGGCTCGAGCAATATGAGGTGAACTACATCCATCCCTCCTGTATGTTGTGATGCTGGGAGTCACCACAGACAATTCCTTAATGTACATTTCCTTAACCTACAGACAGCTCCACCATCAGTGATTTTGAGGCTCCATCCTTCCTAAGCTGTAGTAACTGGCTAGTCAGTAAGACTATTCTGAGGACTGGTGAAGTCATTTTGTACATGTGATTAATCATTGGATGATAAAGTCAAAGGAAACTAAAGGTATGAAAAAGTCACATGGGCACTTACCATCTGGTATATATATATATATATATATATATATATGAGATACATATATATATATGAGATACTCTGCATGGCCAGACAGTAATACTCCTAAAACATATGCAATACTAAGCAATAAACTTGTTGCCAAATGTAGATACCTCCATATGAGTTGTTGGTCAAAGAGGCTCCAGAGACTGAAAACAATACAGGTGCCTGCCATTCCTACTTGCTTGCCAGAACTAGATCACAAGTCCTTATTGCTGAAGACAATTCATAACTTGTTTGCAATGTATACAGAAATAAACCCTGTACATAGCTTGAAGTTTCCTTCTGGTTGTGTCTGAGAGGTATCAGGGACAAATCCTAATTTAAAAGCCACACTTAAAAAAAAAAAAAAAAAAAAAAGAGTATCCCCAGAGCTTGTGTCTCTAGCTGCATTTGTAGCAGAAGATGGCCTAGTTGGCCATCATTGGGAAGAGAGTTCGCTAGGTCTTGCAAACTTTATATGCCCTGGTACAGGGGAACACCAGGGCTAAAAAGTGGGAGTGGTGGATAGAGGAGCAGGGCATGGGGGAGGGTATAGGGAACTTTCAGGATAGCATTTGAAATGTAAATAAAGAAAATATCTAATAAAACAACTGTACCTTACAGCATATCAAAAAAAGTAAATCTATTTGCTTTTATTTTATATGCATCAGTATTTATCAGTGTTTTCCCTCTCTCTCTCTCTCTCTCTCTCTCTCTCTCTCTCTCTGTGTGTGTGTATGAGAGAGAGAGAGAGAGAGAGAGAGAGAGAGAGAGAGAGAGAGAGAGATGGTGTCAGATACCCTGGAATTGGACTTACAAACAGGTGTGAGTGGTCACATGGGTGCTGGGAATTTTACCTGGGTCCTGTGGGACACCAGCCACTGCTCTTAACCACTGAACCATCTCTCTAGTCCCCATCAAGAGTCATATTTTCTGGGTGGACCATCAAGAGACTGCCATACTTGGGGATCCACCCATAATAAGTCTCCAAACGCTGACACCATTGCATACACCAGCAAGGTTTTGCTGAAAGGACCCTGATATAACTGTCTCCTGTGAGGCTATGCTGGGGCCTAGCAAACACAGAAGTGGATGATCACAGTCAGCTGTTGGATGGAACACAGGGCTCCCAATGGAGGAGCTAGAGAAAGTACCCAAGGAGCTAAAAGGGTCTGCAACCCTATAGGTGGAACAACAATATGAGCTTACCAGTACCCCGGAGCTCTTGACTCTAGCTGCATATGTATCAGAAGATGGCCTAGTCGGCCATCATTGGGAAGAGAGGCCCTTTGGTCTTGCAAACTTTATATGCTCCAGTACAGAGGAACGCCAGGGCCAAGAAGTGGGAGTGGGTGGGTAGGGGAGTGAAGGTGGTAGGGTATGGGGGATGTTTGGGATAGCATTTGAAATGTAAATGAAGAAAATACCTAATTAAAAAAACAGAAAAAAAATCATATTTTCTTATTCCTAAGTAGGATATCTACTTTTATGCATATATGTCTTAGGGGGTTCAAAAGACATTCAGGTTCCAGTGTGGTCACACACACACACACACACACACACTCACACACACACAGTACACGATTTCAGATTTCAAAGTGCTTGCAAAGACAAAAATCAGATGAAAACTGCTATATTATTATATAGGAATTAAAAACTAAAACATGCCACAAAGTGATTTGTGTAGATACAGAAAGATCACATTCTTAAACTGGTGGTAAATGGAGGAACAGGATTATGTACCTTAGTTACAAATAGCTTCAGAAATAAACGTATAGACAGGATTAAAGTAAGGATAGTGGGAAAGAGGAAGAAAAGCAAAGAGGAAAGCAATGAAAGCCTGAATCATGGGTACCATGGAAACAGCATCATCGCAGGCTTGAATTACATTACATATAGTCAAACCAATCAGTGTGGCTTTATGAGATGGGTGACATAGATACAGAAGCTAATGTTTGGTGGTCAATGATTTGGGTAGCTTTATGGGACTTGGGAGGGTAGTGGAGAGTTAAGAATGTGTAAAATTATATGAAGAATGATAGGTGCTCTGGAATTCTAATGTTAAAAGTCCAGTTGGGAGTGCTTGGGAAGAGTCACTGTAAAGTTGGCTGTTTATAGGTAGATGAATGTTAGCTCTGAAAGGCGTTTTAGTTCATCATAGTTTCCCATGCCATTTCTTACTGCTGGAAATTATGATAGGGCCCAATCAGGGAACAGCAATTAGTGTCAGAACTGAAGTAACAAGGATGTGGATATTTAGGCCTAGATAATCCCCATGTTTTCAGTGGAAGTAGAATGATTTAAAATGTACTAAGCTTAATCCTGCTCCTGATATACAACGTGTTCTCCAAAACAGCAAGCAAAAGTGATATGATGCTGCTTAGACTTCTGAAGTTAAAATACTATTGGTCAACACCATTATCATAAATTATTGTAATCATAGATACATATGTTATTTATTTATGCTTAATTATTTGCATTCTCTTAGCACATTTATGTCATTCAAGTGTCTATTAATTAAAAATGTATGCCATCAGCATTCAGCAAGAACATAAACGATCCTATTTGAATATGTCTGAATGCTACTCTTGTTTATTTGTATTTTCTATTTTCTCTGCAGGTTAGTTTTATCTTTGGGAAATTTTGGCAGCTGAAACATCAAATTCTGAGAAGGAAGGATGAGTGGGTACTTTGCTTTGGAGAAGTGCTTTATGAAATGGGTATTTAAGGTTTTTTGACAAGTCATTTACAGGAGTAGATTGGATAAAATAGCAACATTCACCATGGACGTGGTAGCTGCAGCAGCTTCTTTTCTCAACAACAGTGTTGGGAATCACACATCACAACTGCTCGCCAAATGGTAAACTCACCAGCTGGAGGCATAAGACTCATTCGACCTCACACACCTTGGATATTTTACATGCTGATAAATGGATCATGCCTTTAATTGTTCCTTTGGATGCTACACAATTAAATCTAGGATAATTTTTTGTATTCAAATATCATAATGAAAGCCTTACATTTGTTCAATTAATATTCACAAAAGTGATTCATTAACATAAAAGAAATCAATGCAATATATATCTTAACAAAATATGGATTTAGCAAACTTCATTTGTCTTCAAATCTACTTGATGATTTTAAAGATATTGCATACAGACTTTTGCTCACTATTTATTTTTCAAATAAATAAATGAAGGTTTAAATATATGTACTCTGTAATTAGAAGCAGTCCTCTATTGTAAATAAACTCTATGCTGATATGTGGGAAAGAAAATATTTTGTAAGTATTTCTTTAGTTAAAAAATATGCTTTCCTTTATTCAACTTCCTTTATTTATGCTTGATGGTCTTATACCATCTTGCTAGGATTCAATAGCTATATGGGAATTGAGTAAACACTTATATTTGTAAACTCACATTGTAAATGATGAAGCAACAACACAAACTTGGAAGTTAAGGTGAAGATTTTTGTCCACAATGTTTTACATCAATGCTTAGGTCTAATTCCAAAACTGTGAGAATTGTCAGCCATGGGAATAGAAGTGATCTGCCATCAGGAATGACAGGGGAATGGAGGAGCTTGACAATCAGCTTGTCTCAAATGCTTAGATGAACAGACAACACAGTTGCTATACTCACCCAGCAGCGGAAGCTCAGCATATACAACCCTTCTGACAGAAGTATCTTCCAGCACACCTATTCCATCCTATAGTTCAGCCAGGCCAAACATCTCTTGTGAGGGTAGCAGTGGTCAAGATTCTTTTCCCTGGATGAGTAGCTAGATATTGGATGTGAGGTTGAAACAAAAATTCAGAGATGTAAATAGAGTTTTTAATCATCGAAGATGGCTAGAGAGTAGGGACCTGTTTTATGAATGTATAAAGTCTTTGAGAAATTCATAGCCTGCCATGAATAAAGAAAGAAATAAAGATGAACTATGGGTTCAGTATTTTCTTTCTTGAAGTATTTTAAGTCTCTGATAAAGAAATTATGCTATAAAATACCAATTAAAATGAGTTTATCCCTTTGTTATGCTGTAGGTACTGATAATAACTGATATGTATACCACAGGATTCCACATCTAGTCATATGCCTAGCAGAAGGGTATGTTTGTGTTGGAGTACCTAAAATACTCATAGAATTAATATTCATATTTGCTAAAAATTTAGAGGAAGTATATATATATATATACATATGTATGGTTATTATTTATTTTAGTATGTGATATTAAAATATGAATGTAGTCAGATAGAGGTATAAATAGAATGGGCTCACATTTATAGAAATGATCTCTGCTCCCAAATCTCAAATGATAAAATCTTCAAGTGAGAAACCAAGAAAAAGTTAACCTGATTAAATAGAAACAAATAGGAAAAAAAAAATCTCAGAATTTCTAATGCTTAAACAGGAAAATGGCTATGAGTGTGTTACATGATGAGTTCCTAGCCAGCCTGAGTTACCAAAAAAAGATTCCATATGAAAAACAATAAACAAACTTGCAGTGTCAGATGTAAGTGTATTGATTATTGGGGGAGCTGGGTTGTAATGGGGGAGGTACAAGGACAATAGTATAATGATAATCCTATCTTCAGGTGAGGATACTGTGAGTAGAAACATCATTGACTTTAATTTGGCTTTGTTCTTTCATTATGATTTGTGGACTTGATCCTGTAAATGTTAAAGTTTGGGGAAATAAAGCAACTTAAATTACATTAGCTGCAGTTTTCTCCTGAGGACTAGCAATTAGATTGGAAATGGAATTCTGCATGCATCCTTTCTATTTCTCAATACAATGATTTCATTATAGCAGGTGTTTGTCTCTATATTCAGATTACCTAAAGATATGAGATCTTAGATGAACATGTATTAGTTTGCAACCCAAACTAGGGAGGACTACATACATTAATTCTGAGGAAAGAGCTAATATGGAGAGTCACATGTCACAAAGTCTAATGATTATAGAATTCTAAAAGTAGAAAGATGACAATTATGTTAGTATGGAAGCACAAAATATAAAATGAGGATTGTGAGATATAGCTAAAATACGCTAGATGTATAGTTCCAAAGTTGTGTGTGGAGAGTTACAAATGATCTGAGAATCCAACCTCATGTAACACTATACCTTCCCTCACAGCACACTGAATACATCCTAAAGGCATTGTACACATAAGAGAGATCACAAAGCAAAGCTATATCTCAAACAGATTATGTTTAAAATCTCTTTGAGAAGAGCACCTATTTGTATAGCCATCCACAGTGTAAAATGGAAGACAAATAAACAGGCATGTGAAAGGAGAAAGAAGTCATAGGGAGTCTGATCAACTAGAGAATTATTCATGAGAAATTGGTTTTATTCAGGAGAAACTACTTTTATATATTTACTTCAAAGATTCTTGTTATTTGAATAAAAGTGATAGGGTAGGTTTTCAACACATTGTACAGTATACAGGAAGGCATCCATCAATTCAAAAGGCAAAGACTGACACAGAAATCTTAATTGCCAACTAGTAAAAGTTTTATCTATAAGACACCTGTGTGAAGAATCAAGAACATTTTAGCAAATCTGTGAATGTTGAGTATTTATAAATGGTTTGCTATTTTACCTTGGAACAGCATTCTAGAGATCAACTTTGAAAATTAATTTGGTAATTGTACTCATGAAATCAGCAGGAACTGTTGTAAAAACGTTTCATATATTCTCACAAAATGGTACAGATCTTCAAAATGCCTATGGGTGCAGTGGAAATGGAAAAAAAGATGGAAAAGGCATGTTGGCAAAACCAACTGGAGCCATTTCTATACTGCATGTGACTGGTTAACATGCAAGAGACAGAGATGAAAACTGCTGACCAGAGGTGACTAAAACTACTACTGTAACATCAGTTAGAAGCTGAGACCCTTTGAGAAAATCAAGCTGTCTAAAGAATGATTGCAATACATTTTGTCTCTACCATTGCTTGCATAAATCTATACAGGACCAGATTCTCAAAATAACATACCACTATATCTAGGACAGTGAATAATGTTCTTAGACTAGAGATCTAGCAGATGTTTAAGAACAAGCTTAGAATTATTGTAAGGTCTAATGAAAGTCACAGGAGCACCAAGGTCAAGTGGCCATCAGCATCCATTCATTGTCAAAGAGAAGGGAGAGTGAAAGAGGAGATAGTTTCTAAAAGCTACAGCTTTATTTATTTTCTTCTATATAAAGAGAATTAAAGAGAGGCTCTGCCGAGGATGGGTGATTTCCCACATTTCTGGCACCTTTTTTCCCCTTGTGATTTGATTGTAAAGTGAAGAGGCAGAAAATTGTTGTTTTCTGAATTAGCAGAAATTTTGCTGTGAGGGCTCTGAAAAGCTATTTGATATATAATACTTGCTTTTCCTAAAGAAAGGAGCTCATTTGCTTTTAAGCAGAGTGCATTGTTTTACACAGTAAGGGACACAAATACAACAAGATTACAATTACTATTCATTTTACAAGTATTTCCTGTAGTAGAGCAATGTGGGTTGGACTCATTTAAAAGGCAGGAAACCCAGTGTGCATTCCTTCCTCTACTATAAATTTTATTATGAGTATAGTTAAATTATTCTTTATCTCAGGCGTGTCAGTGACTGCCACTTCAGGGACAGTCGGGGAACAAAGACTTAAAGAGCAAAGGTCGAGACTGACATGAAATTGTTAAAGAATAACCAGGAGAGGATGCGTGTGCTTAGAACCCCTGGGAATGTAGTACAAAACTGCAACATATGAAAGAATTACTCAGCTACATCTCAAAATAATGACAAGGTCCACGTGCAAATACACTGGTGATGGTCAAGCTTGGTTGTTAAAGTGAGTGGATTGAGAGACCCATAGGTACTCAATATGGCACACTTTTGATTGTATCTGGGAGTGTGCTTTCCAAGACACTAGAGAAAGTCCTGTTGTAAATGTGCATCACACTGTACTATGTAATTTACATGGTCCCTAGAAAACAGGAAGCAAGTTTCATCAGTTCACCCCAGCTAATGTGTGACAGGGGTGGAGAAGGGTGAATGTCAAGAGTTAGAGGGAAAGTGGGAGCTAGAGATTTCACAAGAGCAAACTGGAAGCAAAACACATCCTTCAAGGACATGCCTCCAATGGCACACATTCTGCAATTAGTCTTCTCCTACTAACATTTCTTTCATTCATAGCCTATTATGTTATGCATCCTCTCAGGTGGTCAGAGCCCTTACAACCCAGTCTCTTCATGAAGAATTCTAACTCCTCCTAATCCCCTTTGGACCTAACAAGGAGGACACTGAGGTCCAAACTATAACACCTCGTGCAAATGAAGCTTTATTATTCGATAAACACAATACTTAACAGCACAAGGTGCTGGTGGGTGGATTTTTCAGTGAAATTGAAAATAGTAGACAGCCTTATGAAATGGTCAGAATTCCTTTTTAGCTCTTTTTACACATTGAATGCTGATATTAACTGAAAAAGATGATATATATATATATTTAAAATATATACAGTATCTTTATATTTATTTGCATTTCTATATTTTCATTTTTAATTTTTTGTAATAAAATATGTAACTTTACTATAACTAACCCTCTTCTGAGATTAAAACACAACAAAATTACACAAAACAAATGCAATTCAGGTGTAAAACAGCTTACAGAACTATGGAAATTTACAATTGCAGGAAAAGAATTGATATCAAAAGCAACAAATTGAACAAGTAGTTCCCAAAAAGCTACTACGAATCTTCAAAAAGATTGCCAAGAACAAAGCGGGATCATAGGCGCATTACTTAACCATAAATCACAGGTCATTAATATGGCTGCAAGCTGAGAATGATTCAAAATATATCAAGTCAATGTGTGACTTTAGCTGTTATTCTGACTGTGAAAGGTTAATCACATTATACTGCGCAATAGTATTGAGAATTCAGTTCTAGCCTTATATACAAAAAATATCAAGCAAAATACTACTCTACAGAAAATACACAAAGATTTTTGTATGCAAATGTCATGGAAACTTTCCTCTTTAAAATATGAAAGTATTCCTGTGGAGAGTAACTTATTTACTTGTATGAGAAACATTTGTTTGAGAAACATTTATACAAATATCTTAAACAGTAATGATGACCGAATAATCATGAATAAAAGTCTAACCATACGTTTGTACACAAATAAACCAATAAATTATAATGAGCATTCCCATATAACAAGGTCAAAGAAGCATAGTCAACAACATTTTTAAAATAAAAAAAATTACAGGGGAATTTTGTAGAATGATGAATATGAATGAGAATACTTCACAACTTAAGGGGAGGGAGGGGTTGATAATTTTAAACCATATTTCCAAGGGATGTCTCCTCAGTAAAAATGAAGTAGTTAAGGGGTGATGGGGATAAATAAATAAGGAAAAGCCTGAGGGTGCATACTGTGGGATAAAATTAAATTACAGTGCTACTTTGACGCTCAACTTCTGAGAACTTTAAGGAAAATGTAGAAGCACTTGATTAGTTGGCCCTGTGCCTACTGTAGTACCTGAATGTTTCCTGAGATCTGGGAGACAGGAGTTCACAGGTTCTCACAAATGATTTGAGGTGGCAAGAGGAATCCATTGCTACTGGGTCTTTTGGATCAGATGACAGAGAGACATGTGATTCTGTCAGAGCCAAAGGATAACACTCAGAAAGACCATGTTAGTCTTGCTGGCAAGTGAGTCTGATCTCTGTATATATAGGAATGAGTTGATTTTGTTTTACAACAGCAAACTTGACTTTCATGCCAGAAGTAATAAGGAGATAAGAAGCTACTGTGATGATCCAGGTGTGATATAAAGTTGACAGGGATGAGAAGGAATCCACACTTGGGATGAAGTGGTTAGTTTTGGAACCAGAAACAACAGAAAATTCTCTTGGATTTGAGAACTGTCATGAAATGAAGTTAGGGAGGGAGATGGCTCAGTGGGTAAGAAAGAGCACATGCTCTGAAATCTGGATGACCAGAGTTCAAATCCACACAACCCACATAAACTATAGGCAGGGCTACACTAGTTTGTAATTTCAGCATTTGGGGAAGAGAGAAGAGGATTCTGCAAGCTTCTTGGCTCCTTGATTTAATCAAAGAGTGTGTTCCGAGTCCAATGAGAGCTCCTGAGATTTTTTTTTTTTTTAGTATAAGGAAGAAACTTATATATTTTCCTTTTGGATTCATATGCATACACATGATCATATATTAATAAGCATAAGTTCATATACTGCATACAAAACATAAACACACAAACTCATGCTCATATACTATATGCAAAGAAACACACACATATGCAGAGGCAGGGGGATGGATTTTGGATTTGAGGAGTTGGTAAGCATAGTGCTCAACAGCTATAGTAAGTGAGGAAAAAGACACTTAAGATATGCATCAATATTTTCCAAGTCATGCACACACTATGTTTTTATTGAAGTGCTTAAAAATGGTAACATAGTAGCAAACTCTTTGATTTACATGTGTGAGAAATTAACTTTTTCAATTCATAATCAACAAGTAAAAGACAATATGATTGGAGTGTGGTTCCTGCTTGAAGGTTTGCCCTTCTTTTGACTTTATGAAGTCTGGAACAACCATTCATCATACTATGAAGTTGTTCAGTAGGAGTCAGTTTGCTGAAAGCAGAAGGAAATATAAGCTATATCTACATGAGGTCATACAACTACGTGAGCTAATTAAATCAGTGAATGTTTAAAGAGCAACGGAAAGGAAGGTTAATCAAGGCAGCAACAAAATATGTGAAGTTGTGCAAGTAAGAGAGAAGGAGTGAAAGAGGTTTAGAAAGAAAGGCCAGTGAGCATGGCAATGAATGCTCACACACGAGTCTTCAAGAGGACACAGTCTCTCACTTGCATAATGAACCTCATATCATTTAAATGTTATTTAAGTTACTAATTGTTAAAGTTACTCAAGTGAACTATAAACATTCTGTAACCTTTAGAAAATCACTTTGAGGTTTAAAAACTTGGGCATGTCAATTCTGTCTACTTATGATCCTGCTATTAATTCATTATAATAAAACATGGTGGGAAAACACCTCAAATTTTCATGATATGAACTGTAAACAGGTAACAAATTCTGAATATTTTTAATATTAGAAATATGAATGTTAGCATTTTGATCTTAAAAGTACACTATGATGGCTTAGATGGAAAAGCACCCTGAGCTCCTATATTGTGAGCATTTGCTTCTTTATTGATGGAACATTTTGGTAAAGAATAGGGGGTGGACTTGGAGGAAGTGTTTCTTTTCTCTGAGTGTCTTTTTCTGTTTGTGGATCAAGACACCAGCTCTCAACAAGTATGTAATAGGATGTGAATGAAGAAAAGAGATGGGGGACATGTAGTAATCATATTGTAAGAAAAAAACAGAATTATCATTTAAAAAGGATGAAAGGTGTTCTTGCCACCATGCCTTTGCTCTGCCATTATAGACTCTATATCTTGAAAACTTCTAAACTCAATGAAATTCTTTTTTACAACTTGCTTTGGCCCTGGTGTTTCATCACAGCAACTGACAAGTAACTGAGACACACACTAAAGTTTGTAAAGTAAGAATTGAAATGAGAGAAGACCTGTAAATAAAGGTAGGAAGATAACTTTCTCCATGAGACAGTATGTAAGACACACTTGCATATATATAACAAAAATAGTTTTACTGAAGTATAATATGAAATGAAAGCAGCAATTGGTGATTAGCCCAATCAGAAGTTAAATAGGAGAAAATGCAGGTTCTCCTTAAATATTCTGCCTATAAATGCATATACACTCTAAATGAATCTAGTATTTGCCATTCCAGTAGTCTTCTTTGGAAATTATATAAAATGACATTGACATGCATAATTGTATACTTAGAAAACAACTAAATCCAAGGAAATGGCTCAGTTTGTTCAAATCCCATGAATATGAGACTTTTTAAAAATTTTTTGTTTTGTTTTGTTTTGTTTTGTTTTGTTTGAGACAGGCTTCTCTGTGTAGCCAAGACTTAAAGTTTTAGATGCCAAGGAGAGATGTGAAAGTCAGATCCAAGGGCATATGTCTTCAAAGCCACAATACTACAGTGGGGAGAAAAGGGAAGATCCTGGCACAGTTGGCTGGTGTATGCAGTATTGAGTCTATCAAGTAAAGTCTCTGTTTTAAAAAGAGGAAGTTGAAAAACAAAACACAAGCAGAGAACCCTACTATGCCCCACCACACAACATAGATTCATACATACATACAAAAAACTAAATAAGTACATTGTCTTACAGGTTTTTATTTTCGTTTGATAGAAAATGGGCTTACAAATTTTATAGCTAATATAAAGTAGTATGTAGATTTTTAGTGAGTACTTAAACCCAAGTTGTATCAAATACAGAAAATTTCAAAGTATAACAATTACAAAATATAATCTTTAAACCATTAATCAGTGTTGGAAACACTGAAGTTAGGTGTGTATATTTTAGAAACTGGAGAGTTTTAAATTAAAAACAAGCTATTCTTTCACTAAACATATTTAGCAAACAAATGGTCTTGTAACCCTGTTTTCTCTCAGATGAACAGTGATCAAATGCCATTACTTTCCAGAGTTTTTATATAAACTCTGTTTATACCAGAAACAAGATTTGTAACATGATCAGTCAATACATGACTATGAACTCTGTAAGAAAGAGGACCAAATAAACATTACTATAGCTTGTCTGGCTAGAATTGAAGCTAACTTTCAGTGTCTGTGTTTTTAACATATACAAAGCACAAGATTCCATCCTCACCATTTCAAAAATTATGTCCCCATAGGCTCATTTGAAAGTGATTTTTTTTAAAATGCTAAAGGGTCTTAAAGAATATCTCTGAAAATTTTTAATAAGTTTTTACAACTGATTTCTAAACTTATACATAAATTTCTGTCATTAAATATTATAGTTTATATATCATCCAAAGTATGGATATACATGATTTTTAAACTTTTCTTATTAGATATTTTTAAATTTACATTTCAAATTTTATACCGTTTCCTCTTTTCCCCTCCAAAACCTCCCCATCCCTTCCCCCCTTCCCCTGCTCACTAACCCACCTACTCGCACTTCCCTGGTCTGGAATTCCCCTACACTGATGCATAGAGCCTTCATAAGATGAAAGGTCTCTCCTCTCATTGATGGCCCACAAGGCCATCCCTGGCTATATATGGGGCTGGAGCCTTGAGTCCCTCCATTTGTACTCTTTGGTTGGTGGTTTATTCCCCAGGAGCTCTGGGGGGTACTGGTTGGTTCATATTGTTGTTCCTCCTATAGGGCTACAAAACTCTTCAGCTCCTTGGGTACTATCTCTAGCTCCTCCATTGGGGACCCTGTGCTCAAGCCAATGGATGGTTGTGAGCATCTACTTCTGTGATTTTTAGGAACTGGCAGAGCCTCTCAGGAGACAGCTGTATCAGGCTCATGTAAGCAAGCACTTGTTTGCATCCACAATAGTGTCTGTCTTTGGAAACGGTATATGCAATGGATCCCTAGGTAGAAAAGTCACTGGATGGCCTTTACATCAGTTTCTGCTCCAAACTTTGTCTCTGTATCTCCTCCCTTGGGTATTTTGATCCCCCTTCTAAGAAGGGCCAAAGTTCCCGCACTGTGGTCTTCCTTCTTCTTGAGTTTCATGTGGTCTGTGAATTGTATCTTGTGTATTCCGAAATTCTGGGGTAATATCCACTTATCCATGAGTGTGTACCATGTGTGCTTTTTTGTGATTGAGTTACCTCATTCAGGATAATGTTGTCTAGTTTCATCCATTTTCCAAAGAACTTCATGAATTCATTGTTTTTAATAGCTAAATAGTACTCAATTGTGTAAATGTACCACATTTTCTGTATCCAGTCCTCTGTTGAAGGACATCTGGGTTCTTTCCAGTTTCTGGGTATTATAAATAACTATAGTGGAACATGTGTCCTTATTACATGTTGGAGCAGCTTTTGAGTATATTCCCAGGAGTGGTATAGCTGGGTGCTCAGGTAATACTATGTCCAATTTTCCGAGAAACCTCCGGACTGATTTCCAGAGTGATTATACCAGCTTGCAATCTCACCAAAAATGGAGGATTGCTCCTTTTTCCCCACATCCTCACCAGCATCTGCTGTCATCCTGAGTTTTTTTTTTTTCTTAGCCATTCTGACTGGTGTGAGGTAGAATCTTAGGATTGTTTTAATTTGCATTTCCCTGATGACTATGTATGTTGAACATTTCTTTGTTTGTTTGTTTGTTTGTTTATTATTAGGTATTTTCTTTATATACATTTCAAATGCTATCCCGAAAGTTCCCTATACCCTCTCTCGGCCCTGCTCCCCTACCCACCCACTCCCGCTTCTTGGCCTTGGCCTTCCCATGTACTGGGGCATATAAAGTTTGCAATACCAAGGGGCCTCTCTTCCCTGTGATGGCCAACTAGGCCATCTTCTGCTACAAATGCAGCTATAGACAACAGCTCTGGAGGTACTGGTTAGTTCACACTGTTGTTCCACCTAGAGGGTTGCAGACTCCTTAGGCTCCTTGGGTGCTTTCTCTAGCTTCTCCATTGGGACCCTGTGTTCCATCTTTTAGATGAATTTGGGCATCCACTTCTGTATTTGCCAGGCACTGGCATAGACTCATAGGAGACCCATGTTCATAGTAGCTTTATTTATAATAGCCAGAAGCTGGAAAGGACCCAGATGTCCTTCAACAGAAGAATCTATGCAGAAAATGTGGTACATTTACACAACGGAGTACCACTCAGCTATTAAAAACAATGGATTAATGAAATTCTTGGACAAATGGATGTATCTGGAGGATATGATCCTTAGTGAGGTAACCCAATCACAAAAGAACTCATTAGATATGCACTCACTGATAAGTGAATATTAGCCCAGAAACATAGAACACCCAAGATACAATTTGCAAGACACAAGAAAATCAAGAAGAGGAAAGACCAATGGGTGGATACGTCATTCCTCCTTAGAATAGGGAACAAAATACCCATGAAAGGAGTTACAGAGACAAAGTTTGGAGTTAAGATGAAAGGATGGACTATCCAGAGACTACCCCACCAAGGGATCTATCACATAATCAGCCACCAAACCCAGACACTATTACATATGCCAACAAGCTTTTGCTGTAGGGACCCTGTTATAGCTGTCCCATATGAGGCTATGTCAGTGCGTGGAAAATACAGAAGTGGATGCCCACAGTCATCTATAAGATGGAACACAGGGCCCCCAATGGAGAAGCTAGAGAAAGCACCCAAGGAGCTGAAGGGGTCTGCAACCCTATAGGTGGAACATTTCTTTAGGTGCTGTTCAGCCATTTAGTGTTCCTTGGTTGAGAATTCTTTTTTTTTAATTTTTAATATTTTTATTACATATTTTCCTCAATTACATTTCCAATGCTATCCCAAAAGTCCCCCATAGCGCCCCCCACTTCCCTACCCACCCATTCCCATTCTTTTGGCCCTGGCATTCCCCTATATTGGGGCATATAAAGTTTGCAAGTCCAATGGGCCTCTCTTTCCATTGATGGCCGACTAGGCCATCTTTCGATACATATGCAGCTAGAGACAAGAGCTCCGGGGTACTGGTTAGTTCATCATGTTGTTCCAACAATAGGGTTGCAGATCCCTTTAGCTCCTTGGGTACTTTCTCTAGCTTCTCCATTGGGAGCTCTGTGATACATCCAATAGCTGACTGTGAGCATCCACTCCTGTGTTTGCTAGGCCCCTGCATAGTCTCACAAGAGACAGCTATATTTGGGTCCTTTCAGCAAAATCTTGCTAGTGTATGCAATGGTGTCCGCGTTTAGAAGCTGATTATGGGATGGATCCCTGGATACGGCAGTCTCTAGATGGTCCATCCTTTCATCACAGCTCCAAACTTTGTCTCTGTAACTCCTTCCATGGGTGTTTTGTTCCCAATTCTAAGAAGGGGCACAGTGTCCACATTTTGGTCTTCATTCTTCTTGAGTTTCATGCGTTCTTTCTTTAGCTCTGCATCCCATATTTTAATAGAGTTATTTGGTTCTCTGGATTCTAACTTCTTGAGTTCTTTGTATATATTGAATACTAGCCATCGATTGGATGTAGGGTTGGTAAAGATCTTTTCCCAATCTGTTGGTTGCCTTTGTGTCTTATTGATAGTGTTCTTTGCCTTACAGAAGCTTTGCAATTTTATGAGGTCCCATTTGTCAATTCTTTATCTTAGAGCATAAGCTATTGGAGATCTTTTCAGGAAAATTTCCCCTATGCCTGTGTGCTCCAGGCTCTTCCTCACTTTCTTTTTTATTAGTTTCAGTGTTTCTGGTTTTATGTACAGGTCCTTTATCCACTTGGACTTGAGCTTTGTACAAGGAGATAAGAATGCAATTTTTTTGACTGTTGTGTCAATGTTTTCTATGGTATCTTCTGCACCTGAGATTCTTCTATCTCTTGTATTCTGTTGGTGATGCTCACATCTATAACTCCTGACCTCTTTCCTATGTTTTCTATCTCCAGAGTTGTCTCCCTTTGTTATTTCTTTATTGTTTCTACTTGACTTTTAGATACTGGATGGTTTTATTTAATTCTTTCACATGTTTGATTTTGTATTCCTATACTTCTTTAAGGGGATTTTTATTTATTTTTTTAATTAGGTATTTTCTTCATTTACATTTCAAATGCTATCCCGAAAGTACCCCAGACCGCCCCCACCCCCTGCTCTTCTAACCATCCACTCCCAATTCTTGGCCCTGGTGTTCCCCTGCACTGGGGCATATAAAGTTTGCAAGACCAAGGGGCCTCTCTTCCCAATGATGGCCAGCTAGGCCAACTTCTGCTACATATGCAGATAGAGACACAAGCTCTGGGGGTATTGGTTAGTTCATATTGTTGTTCCACCTATAGGGTTGCAGACCCCTTTAGCTCCTTGGGTACTTTCTCTAGCTTCTCCATTGGGGGCCCTATGTTCCATCCAATAGCTGACTGTGAGCATCCACTTCTGTGTTTGCCAGGCACCAGCATAGCCTCACAAGAGACAGCTATATCAGGGTCCTTTCAGCAAAATCTTGCTGGTGTATGCAATGGTGTCTGCGTTTGGAAGCTAATTATGGGATGGATCCCCGGGTGCAGCAGTTTCTAGATGGTCCATCTCTTTAAGGGATTTTTTTTTGTGCCCTCTTTAAGGGTTTCTACCTGATTATCTGTGTTCTCCTGTATTTCTTTTTTGGGGGGTTTGTTTGTTTGTTTGTTTTGGTTTTTTTGTTGTTTTTTATGAGACAGGGTTTCTCTGTACATCTCTGGCTGTCCTAGAACTCACTCTGTAGACCAGGCTGGTCTTGAATTCAGAAATCTGTCTGCCTCTGCCTCCCAAGTGCTGGGATTAAAGGCATGTGCCACGACCGCCCAGCTGTATTTATTTAAGGTAGTTATTTATGTCCTTCTTAAGTTCTCTATCAGCATCATGAGATGTGATTTAAAATCCAAGTCTTGTTTTTTGGTGTGTTGGGGTATCCAGGACTTGCTGTTGTGGGAGAACTGCGTTCTGATGATGCCATGTAGCCTTAGTTTCTGTTGGTAAGATTCTTGAGCTTGACTTTCACAATCTGGTTATCTCGGGTGTTAGCTGGTCTTGCTCTTTCCAGCTTGAGCTTGTCTCTCCATGAACCTCTAAGCCTGTGTCAGTACTCCTGGAAGATAAGCTCTACCCTGGCAGGACCAATGCACAGAGGGCTGCTTACAGCCCCAGTTCCTGGGTGCAGATAGAGGCAGGAAGGAGCCTGTCACAGCTGCTCCACTGTTCCTAAGGCCTGTGTGCTCCTGGCTACTCCTATCTTAGACAATCACCAGAGAGAAAAATGGGGATCTCACCTCTGAGTCCAGGAGTCAAGGCATTCTCTGGACAGTACAGCCCCATCTCCTTGGTACTGATGGCAGTTGGAAGGACCCTGTCTGTGCTGTATGTGATTTAACATGTCTACACACAGTTAATTTTGAATACAATTTGCCTAATTACTCTAATAAAATTTGTCCTAGACTAAGACTTCTTACCAATGATACTATATAAACATTGAAAATTTTCTGCAAACACACACACTAACAAAAGACCTGGAGTTATTTCAGTACCACACAAAGTAGAAAAGTTAGATATGCATTTCTAGGCTTAAAATATGCTAAGGATTCTAAGCTCTTGATCTTGTGTGTCTTCTCCCATCTAAATGGCAAATAAGAAAATTAAACATAAATACATTTTAACTGGCTGTGACAAAACTGTAGAAATAAATTGGTTAACATGTATAGGAAATTTTCTTAAAAAATGAAGCATATGAGTTTTCTTATATTAAAGCTTTCATTTCCACACCTATTTCCTTTATTTTATTCTTCACGATACTATCATGAAATACCAAATTTTTAGCTATTCAATGACAAAATTTGCTTCATGGTCTTGTTACTGTTGTCATTTGCATTCTTGTAGAATTGACATGAATTTCCAGAGTATACCACAAAACTGTTATATGTCACATTTTAAAAATTCTATTTTAGCTTAGATGTCATTTCAATGCATGCATTATTTATTTATAAATAATAAACATCTATTTATTTTCAATAGAATTCCTTTCTTTAATATTTTCTCCTATTCAAAACTATGTTTTCTTTCAACAACAGAAGTTGTTTTCAGGTTTCTCCTAAATTAAGATGCCCTCTAAATTCTCTTTGAGTTGCTAATGAAAGAATTCATGTTTATAGCTGACCTTTCTCAAACTACATGCTAATTAATTAGTAGAAATACTGTAAAATAATAGGTTTATTTTTACTAAGTTGTACCCACAGTAGTTGTATAAATATTATGTCTATGATTTTTCAATTATGTTAAGTAGTAATAGTTTAAAGTTTTTAAATTTATAACTCTCCTCAGATTTATATTTCTTCTTAGATTTCCTATTATTCATCACAGTTTAGTTTTACCTGGATACTACTTTTCTCCTGCCATCACAGTAAAGAAAGAAGCAGAAGACTACAAGCAGAAGCATCTCAGTTTTCCCCTATTGTATTCTTTGCCTCATTTTGCTACCCTTATTTTATCAATATATAGCACTGGAAACATATTGGAGATGGTAGGTTATGCAAGGATTAAGACAAAACCCACTATGCACCCCAAAGTAAGCACTTAAATAATCACAGACACAGTATTCACGTTGCCTGGCTGGAGGGCAGTGGAGATGTTCTCCTTAGAAGAAACATTAGTTAAAATCTAAAACAGAGTGGAACTAACTGAAGTAAATGAGAAGCAAAAGGTCCAGGTCAAAGCTCAACTGGTAAAGTGTTGTCGCACAAGTATGACCTTGAGTTTAATTTTAGCTTCCATATAAAAAGAGGAGGTATAGTGGTATGCACCTATAATCCCAGTCATTAACAAACACAGATGAGTCTCCTGGACCCATTTTTAGACCTCAATGGCTCATCAATTCTTCCAAACCTGTGAGTTCAATGTGATACCCTGTCTCAAAAAAGGAGGATGTGGCTAGGTAAACGGCTTGATAGCTAAATGGCGAAAATGCTCATAGAATACAAGTAGGTGGCCTTGAATCAGAATCTCCTGATCACATGCCAAAAGCATAGCAGAATCATCTTTCATTCCAATATTCCTGTGGGCAGATGGGCAGTAGATCCATAAGAATCCTTGGAAGCCTATAGGTTAGCAACTCTGGAGTCCACAACTGATAAAAAAAAATAACAACAATAATGACATCATCAACAACAATAATGACATCAACAATAACAAAACCAGACTCTATCTCAAAACAAGATTGAAGTTGTGTAGTGACACTCTGCATTTTCCTCTAATTTCTACAGAGGTACTGTGACATACCAACATCTACATTTGCAGATATAAACATGCACACACCCATACCTCCCCCCCCACTCCACCCCCACATTCACACATACAAATAGATAAAATTGATAATCATTAAGAAAGATACAACACATTGACCTCTGGTCATCACATATATATATACATATGTATAAATAGGCACATATCCATACATGAATTTGTAGACTGATAAAAAAAAATCCTTGTGTACACACAAAAGAATTTAAAAGTTTCTTCTTGTATAGAAGAAACCATGCTTTAATGCCTTAAAGGAAAAAGATCAAGAACAAGGAAGAAATGCCATGAGAGTAGTGTAGCTAGAATAAACTGAGAGGTTAAGCTGCAGTTGGCAAGTGTTCCGGATGATGGAATCATCATGGGTTATGTTAATGAGTGAGGCCTCTATTTAATAGCAATGGGAAGCCTAGAGGAAAGAAAACATTGAGTGACACTGTGCAATTTGCCTTTTAAGAAAACAACTGACTGCAAAGTGGTAAATTGTCTGGGAAAGGCTTGAGGGTAAGGTTAGCTGTTGGGATAGCTAGACTGTACCTTCAACACAGAAAATGTCTTGTTACTTTGAAATTCAGTGTTGGGTTGAGAGGAACGGATAGTTGCGGCTGTACAGCAGACAAGGTGAAGTAGAAACGGTTAACATTGAGTTGTGGCAGATCTGAAGCTAGGATTTCTGATGAGGGCCCTACTGAAAATGAACCTCTTAGAAGCAACATTCATTATCTGACTTTTAGATATTTTAGAGACTTCTGCCCCGTTATTGGGTTTTCTTATTTTACTGATTTTTATCTCGGTTTTCACAGATGATCACAGGTGTGTAATTTTTATGCACATGCATGTAGGGATATTTATAGAATTTATTCATAGTCAAAGAGAAGGAAGTTAAAGCCTGCTGGCTGTAACGTCATGAAAACCTAATATTAGCAAAAACAAATAAAAATCCATGATACAACTCACAGACTTTATGAAGCTTTACAAGAAGGAAGGCAAAAGTGTGGAGGCTTCAAACCCACTTAGATGGGAGAACAAAATAACCATTGGAGGCACAAGAAGGGAGGGACCTGCATGGGAGATGGAAGTGGTAAGAAAAAAAGCAGGGGCAGGATGAGGCATAGGAAAAGACAGGAGAAAAATCCAGAGGGCCAGGAGAAGGAATAAATAAGTAGGGGGGGGGAGACTTGGGGAACCACAGAAAGTCACATATTCCAGGGATGTGAGAGATTCACAGGACCCAATGGGGATGATATTAGCTGAAATTACCCAATAGCAGCGAGATTGAACTGAAGAGACCACCTCCAGTAGATAGACATGGCACCCAGTAGAAGTATGGGGCCACCTAGCCATAAAAAATTTTAATCCAAAATTGTACTGTCTAAAGAAATGCAGGGACAAAAATGGAGCAGAGGCTGAACGAAAGACTAACAAGAGACCACCTTGAGAGTCATCCCATCTGCAGACACCAAACCCAGACACTATTGTTGATGCCAAGATGTTCTTGCAGACAGGAGCTTGCTATGCTCTGAGAGGCTGTACCAACACCTGACCAATACAGATACAGATATTCACAGCCAACCATTAGAGTTAGCCTGGGGACCCCAATAAAAGAGTTAGGGGAAGGGCTGAAGGGGATTACAACCCCATAGGAAGAACAACAGTATCAATTAACTGGACCCTGTCCCCCCTCCCCCCGAGCTCCTAGGGACTAAACGACCAACCAGAGTTTACAAGAGGTGGTCCACGGTCCCGCTACACATGTAGCAGAGGACTATCACATCTGTCATCAGTGTGAGGGTAGGCGCCTGGTCCTGTGGATGCTTAATGCCCCAGAGAAAGGGGATGCTAGAGGGGTGAGGTGGAAAGAAGTGGGTGAGTGGGTGGGTGGGTGGGTGGGAGAGCATCCTCTTTAAGGCAAAGTGTAGGGGCATGAGCAATCCTCCTGCTTCAGCCTCTTAAGTGGTGTAATTAAAGCTATGAGCCATCATGTTCATCTGCCATGAAATCTGGAGTTCATGAGAGTCATCTGATTTAACTGTCACATGAACAATAATAAGTTCATGTATAGGTAGTGAATAAGTTACTGAATTCCAGTGAAAATAGAGAGGAGAAAGTTGGATTGATAAACATCTAGAAAGGTCTTATTGTCTTATGAGATTCATGGGGTAGCTAGGGGATTAAAAATAACTTTCAAGAAGTTAATTTTGAAATAATATATTTCAAAAATATATTATTTTTCAGACATTTAAAAAGGAAGTCAGAAATTCACATTCTGCATGCCTTTTTATGGCTTCTCTGTAAAAATTGCTCTTACCAGTCAATTTATCTCTTTATGTATCTCTGACCCCTCCTGATTTCATATAATATAATAATTTGCTGAAGTCATATGTTTAAATATGACTTCACTATCTGATGACAGGACTTCACTTTTCTTTCTTCCTAATTTTACTCTTTCCTCTAAGACACACCCTCTCTTACTTTGTGTATATGTTGTATTGCCATCTTTCTGCGAAGTATGCTATTCATTTTATTTCCTCAAATATTACCCAGAATATCCCTCAAAATCCCAGCTCCTCCATAAAGCTCTCTCCAGCTCTTCTTACTCAGATTTCTCTCTTCCTCTAAGGCCCACAACACTTAAGATTTTTATCATGAAACCAGAAGAGTCAATGATATGTGTGATTCCCACAGAGTTCATGAATACTTATCAACTCTCTGAAGCACATTTCAAGCACACACTGTCTTCCCTTTTTATCTTTTATATTGCTAGGAGTATTTAACAAAACTTTACCCTTAGGAAGCTTGGTCCACTAAGCTATAAAAATGTTAATATAGAAGTTTTTCTGCACCCAACTTAAACTTCACAAACCTTTCCATGCACTGGTTGTCAAGTGCTCCATTACGAACTATGGGCTAATTTATAGCATCCCTCAGAGGATAGCGAAAATATAATACTTCTAATTTTATTATTTACTTCTCCATGTGAAATGATTAAATATTCAAATCTAAGTGTTATAATGAAGGGAGACTGTTTTGGTTCACAGTGTGAAGGTACTGCACATCATTGTGAAGAATCAATGGAAGCAAGACCTTAAGGAAACTGTTTCATCAATATTAATCTAGATTATCTAATCTGTCATAGCTATGAACAGAAATTAAATCATCTGGATAATACACAAGTATTCCCTGAGGCCTCTCCCTTTGGTGATTCTATATTTGATCAAGTTGACAACAGCCAAACAATAAAAAGAGGGGGCATTCCATTCTGTATGCTGTTCACTCATGGTGCAGTCAAACATCATACTAGTATATAGCTTCTCATATGTGTAGGACATAGCAAGAATGCATAATTCACTTTAATGCTAAGGATAGAAATTATGTGTTTCAAAGTATTTTAGGAGTCAAGTAGCAAAGCTTCTGTTTGCTCTTCTTCAAGCATAGATTGTGACAGAATGTGAAATTTGATGCATCCTTGGTTTACTATAGCCCTTCCTCATCTGCACAATTTATCAAATCTACAAGTAAAAAATAGATGAGGCAAACAGTGCCATACATAGTGGGTATTGGAATTTCTCACCATCCTGGCTACTGTACTTCATGGAACTTAACTACCAATGCAGTCCTCTTTCTACTATGTGAGAAAGGCTCTGAGCAGATGATGTGGGGTCTTAACATTTACTGTGATTTTCATACTGGGTCATTCCACAGCTTAGGGACCAAATTAAGTGTAGTGGCCCTTTAAGTGTAGTTCTTTAGCCATATACTATGGCTATCTATTCATCACTATCATTTCTAAAAATGTAGAGATCAACATCATGACCTCAAAGTTTTATAGTCACTTTTCATTACCTTTAAATAAAGCTTGGTCAAAGATCAGTGTTGTGATGGCATATTCAGTGCGTTAGATAGGAAATGTGGAGTTTCTGAGAAAGTGATCAAGTAGGATGCTCTACAGGCTTAGAGGCTACATCAAAATTATTCTCTTCTACTCTGACTCTGAGGCATATGCTCATTAATATGTGAAAATTATTCTTCATTCCCTACTTCAATATAGGCTATAGTCATATATAAAGTTCAAGACAAAGCTAATGTGAACAGCTAATTATGACCTAGTAGAGATACCTTGATCTGGACATCTAGACCCAGTCAATAAATTGCTATCATATGCTTTTCTGTAAACAGAGTCTACTGCTATGAACTGAATATTCTTTCCTCATGTTCTGACATTTCCAGATCCATGCTAAATGGCCCTCAGTCACTGATAGGTAGTATCAAATAAGTATCACAGTTTATGACTCTTCTTGTAGAAATAGAACTGTGGTTTTTATATGCTAAAACTTAATCTTGTCAATCTGAAGAAGTGTTTTTTCCAATTGTAGTGATAAGAACTTATTAAAAATTCAAGTTATTTCAGCATTTCCATAATTCAACAACCAGTTTCCCTGATTTCAGACCATTGGTTGGGTGTAAGTATCTGCAGCTACCTATATGTGGCTTTTGATATGAATAAGAAGAAAGATATATGTTTATATTTCATGGCTACAAGCAACTGTTTCCAGAGAATTGGGAGGCAATGTGTAACTTCTGGGCATTTCTAGGACATATGGCTGAGCATATGAATCTAGAAAGAAGACAGAAAATATGACAGGAATTTGTCCCCGAGTCTTCTGATCAAGTAAAAGCTTCCTTGTCATTTTGAGGAAATGTACTGATCTTCTGAGTTTTCCATGATCACCAAGGTCAGTATTGATAAATGCAAATTTATATGCTTATAATGAGTCCTTGATAATGTAAAACAACCAAACAGTATACTGTGCATATAATATGCCCTGTAACTTTATGTTAGTGGTTTAATGTGAAAATACATAAATCATGGATTATCCAAATTTAATTCCAATAAAGTAATTTCTTGCCCCATATTTTGGTTACAAGAATAGTTATCCATATGCAGTTAGAGATACGAGCTCTGGAGCTACTAGTTAGTTCATATTGTTGTTCCACCTATAGGTTTGCAGACCACTTTAGCTCCTTGGGTCACTGGGAAGAGAGGTCCCTTGGTATTGCAAACTTTATATGCCCCAGTGTGGAGAGCCTCGAGAGCCGCGAGCAATCGCCATTATAAGATGGCGCTGGCCTCCACTGTGCCTAACTAGTAAACAAGCCTTGTGCGCAAGTGCGAGAGTGAACTCAGGCTTAGTCACTGCTCATCTTGGGACGTAGTAGTGGGGTGATGGGTGAGCAAGGAATCAGGAGCTGACACACCACATCAGGTGCTGAAACGCCATAGCTGAGGGATATATAAGCGACCCCATTTTCCAGAGTCTGGGTCTTCCCTCTTTAAGAAGCAATAAAGCTTTTTGCTGCAGAAGATTCCGGTTGTCTCGAGTGTGTTCTTGCTGGAGAGTACCGTAGCTTGGGACACCCCAGTACACGGGAATGCCAGGGCCAAGAAGCGGTAGTGGGTGGGTAGGGGAGCAGGGCAGGAGAGGATATAGGGAACTTTCAGGATAGCATTTGAAATGTATATAAAGAAAATATCTAATAATAAGAGAGAGAGAGAGAGAGAGAGAGAGAGAGAGAGAGAGAGAGAGAGAGAGAGAAGCTAGGCGTAGTGGTGCACGCCTCTAATCCCAGCACTCGGGAGGCAGAGGCAGGCGGATTTCTGAGTTCGAGGCCAGCCTGGTCTATACAGTGAGTTCCAGGACAGCCAGGGCTATACAGAAAAACCCTGTCTCAGAAAAAAAAAATAGTTATCCCAAATCATCTATGTGCTTGACAAAATGGAGACAGAAATTGAGAAATGTTTGAGTCTATGAAGATAAGGAACCCATTATAGAGCAGAAAATAAAATAATTATAGAAATAATGATGGGAAATGTTATCTTGGTGATGAATTTACTGTATCCCAAAGTTACTTTTACCATAAGAGTGGCCATGTTGATTCCTAACTCGAGTGTTGCCTCTTTAATTACCCTAGGTCAAGAACAGTTCTCATAAGTGTACATTATAGGAGAAAGCAAACATATAACACTAAAAGATGCGAGCTCACATCCCCATTACTATGTCATCTTTGACTTTCAGAATGGTGTCTGCATTCAAATTTCCTGGAACCCTTAAACTTGAAAGTAATTTTCATCTTCTTGACTTTCATTTTTAAACTTGCTTAATAGTTTTGTATGATGTACCTCATAGGTATACACAAGAATGAGAACATAATCGAAATACTTTAAAGTAAAAAATGCTAAACACAATTAATTCAGAGTTTTCTTTGGTATCATGCCTCCCAGAAAAGTAAAATAAAATTTAGGAAAGCATAAAATCATCTAGTCACTGCTAGAAAAAGCAATCATATTTATGCAACTGCTATACCAAAATTGCATGCTTATTCTTAGACCAATGTACATTCATTTATACAAAAAACATTAACTTGAATTGCAAAATATGTGCCAAGTGATCTTCTTCCATGACATTTCAAGACAATGACCATAAAATAAAATAAAATAAAATATAGTCTGGCCATATTATTTTCCCAATTGTAATTTTCCAATTGTTTCAAATTATTCAAATGTAAAATCCAACCACGTTCTCTTCTACAAGGACACAAAGTATGACTTCTGACCAACCTTCACATTGTTCTCCCCATCAGCCTACTTTCTGCTGACTGGATTTTTCATACCATGTAAGTGTCAAGAACCCTGAAGCTGAGTCAAGAATTTGAACATTTCTTCTATTTAGAATGGTTCTTTCAGGTAGATCTTTGGACTCATTTAATGTTCTTGAAAAAGAAGTGAATTTCAGTGTCCCATCTCTATTCTTTTATTCTTCTCTTTTTTACAAATACACACACACACACACACACACACACACACACACACACTCACACTCATCAGGGAGGAATGAGGGTGGGAGGGAGAAAGGGAGGGAGGGAGGGAGAGAGAGGAGAGAGAGAGAGAGAGAGAGAGAGAGAGAGAGAGAGAGAGAGAGAGAGAGAGAGAGAGAGAGAGAAGTTACAACATACTCATATCATATTTTAGTTCTTTCTTCCACCATTACTCTCAACTCTATAAAGAGAGGGACCAGTTTGTTTTATTCATGGTGTAACTTTTAGCACCTTGGAGAGCATCAGCCTCTTTTGAATTCTCAGAAACATTTATTGAATGAAAAAAGTCAGGTGAATTGGTTGTGCATATCTGGGCTAGTCTCTTTCCAGTGCTATTGTTCATATCATTTCCACACACAGATTGTAAGAGGAATGTAAAACTAAATAAAATAAATTAACGATGTACATTCTTAGAGCTGTGAAAGCATGCACCATCTGCTCAGATAGGCCTGTCTCCATACCACATTTTCCATTTATATACTCATCCAATTAATTGCATGACAAGGTGGGTAAATGAAAATAGCCAGCTGTCTCATAACTTTGCAGTCTCTTGGCACTGATATTCAAAAATAAGACATAGTCATTCTGCTTTTATCCATAAACAGTTTTAAAGTAGTTTTTAATTAGCTTGTTAGTTGTAGATCTTTAACTCTATTCAGTTTTCTTGAGCAAATATGGAGCTTTTCCAATGCTATGAACATCAACCACTATTAAATAAATTAGGAGTTAAACTCATTTTTTTTGTGCTTAAGAAAAAGTTACAATCAAAAATTTTAAAAAGTACTTGAGACTTTTCCAAAAAGTGTATTTATGATATGCTTAATTTAACCAGAATATTTTCTCCTTTATAAATTATTTTATATTTTTTCTAGAGATCAGAATGCTTTCTTTGTTTTTTATTTTTTGCTGATAATGGCAGTAAGTACCAGATGAAAGATTGTTCATTACATGATTCTTTTCCATTTAGAAACCAGTTGGGTCACATAGGTACTTAAGTGATTCTTAAGTCCTCTGAACCTACACACTGTTTAGTAAGAAGACCATATACAGGCATGGGTTAGTAGTGCATTCTTGTAATCACAGCACACAATAGGCAATGTCATAGAACTAAGAGCCTGACTGCACACTGAGTCCAAGTTCAGCTGGCCTGGTGTGAGATTGTATCTGAAACAATCAAAACAAAAATTCCAGTGTGAACTAACAGAAAGAAATCAGAGGAAACAAGCATACCATTTAGCCTTTAAATCAAGTAAAATATGATAAACATTTCCTTATTTCTTTTAGGCATCTCACTACATATATAATTATGACTAGTTTGATTGACAGCAAAATATCCACTAATGGTCCAGTTTATCCCTTTTCCCAATAATATTGAAGTGTGGTAGATAAGATGTCATTTTCAAATCTGGAAGTCCCTTAAATAAAGTGATCAATGCTACCTAATGGAGCAGTTTCACCACGTGACATACAAATTTTCACCCAACGCTCAGCCAATATCTAAATTAATGAGAGAAACAAGCAGCCAGTGTAGGTTTTATCTTTTAGCATAAACTCAGAAGTGCATTCAAAATTTCACATTTCCTCTCCTTATGGAGATTTTTAGCAAATGCAACATGGTAATAATTGACACCATTTTGTACTTTGCTTTTAAGATGTCTATATGTGTATTCATTTATTCTATGGACACAGAAATTATTACCATTCAGTTGTTTACTGTTATGAACCCCCTTCTGTTCATTTATAATATATCTGATTTGGTTGATGGACTAATGTCTCCAAAATCTAGTATACCCATCCATTCAGGTGTTGAACATATGTATTGGCTTTAAATATAAACAGTAAATCTTTGCACAATGATTTTCATGGAAAGATTTTAAGAACATATGTACACAAGGTTATATGAAAGTGTTGATATTTACTACCCTAGTATCCCTAAACTAACTGACTATAAATATTTATCTGATTATTTTTCTCATTAAACAGCTGTCTGCCTTTCTGGGTCTATCTAACAGCTGTTTTTTCAACTCTGTGTAATGTATTTTGTTACATAATTTCCAGGAGACAGAGGGAAAATATGAAAAATTACACAGAGCATTCCCCCTAATCTTTGTTCTTCCAATTAACTTATGTAAAATGAAAGAAATGAAAGAAGAACTTCAAATATTTGGGGAAACGAAACTTTTCAAATTAGTAGAAATGATATTTTATTCATAGACTTCTGTATAATAAGCCTTGTTTTAGTATTTCTAGAGTCATTTAAAAGAAAATTTTACTGATGTCGTTGAAATTATGTTAAAGCTACTAATGGAATAATGCATTTTTCCTATGTGAGTAATAATGCTGTATAGAAATTTTGATACATTCCCCACAAGAGTCCCATTTGTTCAGTTCTAGCTGCTAAAGCATCATACCATTTAGGACAATAAATCACTGCCTTTTAGACTAAAATTATCATCTTCAATACACTTGCTGACACATTTGCATTTTATTGTATAAGAATAGATCATGAATGAAACGTGGATCACCCTTGATGCTGGAGAGACAATGTCAAATGGGTCTCATCCTAGTGTCAATATAGCCTGGTCTTAACTTTGTCACTCTCAGAATATAAGGAAACAGAACACAACCAGACCATGTATTCCAGATAGAAAAGGTAATAGCTGAGTGCTGATTCAATTGTCTCTTGGAGACTTCCTGTGATTAACCTGTCCTTAATGCTTTAATACAGGAAATGAAGGAAGTTCATCTACCTTCCTTTCCTGTAACTTACATTTTGCCTCTTGCCAGCATCTGGAAATGCTGTCCACTGCGATACTCTTAAGGATATGATCATGAAGCTCTTACTCTCAAAACCTCCTGCAGGAGAAAAACCTTTTCCTTCACAGTTCAGCCTTTTGCCTTTTACAATATGTTCAATCTCCCATAAAGATCATTGTTTCTTACACAACTGCCTTTTATGTTCAGTCAAACACAATTCATATTTAGCACTAATATATCTAATAAATGCCTCTACTAAAGATAGAGGCCATTGTCATTCATAGCAATGCCTGTGAAACATTGCTCTTCATTCATGTTTGTTAGTTACAGTCAGTTTTTTAATTGAATGCTGTATTTATGTGCATATTTTAGTTCGTGGGCTAGGGACAGATAACGGGTTCCCAATGTGAAGCTTCTTCTTGTTTCTCTCAGTAAGTCTGTACAGAATCTCTGCACTTGGCAGTCTAGAATGACATTTATGCTTCTCAGCATCTTATAATTAGATAGATCTTATGAGGGTTCCTCCTGAAGGCATGGAAGTTGAACCCATATACACAATTTCTAAGATATATTTCAAGGAGCCGTGGGGAGGGCAGCATGCTGCAACACTTGATTTAAAGTGTTCTACTTGCCTCCTCCAGATAAGTTCAATATTAATACAATTGATATTTGTAATTTATTACTGAATTAGGTTTATTGACTTAATCATTTAATTAATAAAGTGGACAACTTCTAGTGAGGGTTTAACAACAATTGGGTTGTCTTTTTCAGTGACATATTCTTAATTCACAGACTTTAATTCATAAAACCTGAAAGTCTATACAAATTACTCAAATGAGAAGTCACCTGTCTGCAAAGAAACCAAGGACCTTCATACTGTAGCACTTCATCTCTTCTAACTGGCTTTCTCAGAGACATGGGAACATACAGAAACATAAAATGAATTAGTAGAAAGGGGGTACATGAAAATCCTTATGGCTGACACAGTCCTGAGTACACACTCCACTCTGACTTCTCACCAGACTTTATTCATTCTGATTCCTTTGGTTCAATTCTTTCAGAAAAGCCTCCTATAAAGACCTGGATCCCTATCTTTTGATCTTCTGCCTTGATTCCACCTCTTTCTCTCCATCAAAGGGAAGTGTTAAAGGATATTGAACTTGTTTCTAGTGTGTGGTTCTAGAGTGTGGCTCAGCACTTAGCACACACCTTTAATCCCTCTAGTTGGCAGAAAAAGTGACAAATCAGAGAAAGATATGACAGAATAGGACAAGAAGAGAGATTAATGGAGAGGCTATTTAAGGGAGAGACATTCTGTACAGGAAGAAGAGAGTATAGTACAGAAATAGAGTAGAGCTTATGGGAAGCAGGATGGTAGAGTTAAGAGGAAGAATAGAGCAGCACAGAGATGAAGAAGGAAACAGTTTTACTGAGATAGACTGAAGAGGGGACAAGCTAGACACCAGTGAAGAAAGAATGAGCAAGACAAGGAGAAGAACCAGAAGGTTAGAGAGGATTGCTAGAATTAGTTTGAAGACAAGAGAAGCAATTCAGAGGCCTAGAGAGAAGCCAGATAGAATAAGTCAGCTGGAGAGGAATTTGAACCAGAACAGGTGAGTTGACCAGCCAGCCAGAGCTCAGAGAGAGCTACAAAGGGTAAACATATTAACCATGGAAAGTCTCACAGGCTGAAAACATTCTAGGCCTAGATTAGATTGTAGAGAGTCTAGAAGCTTCCAGGACTAAGCCTTCCTTATCAGACAACCATTACTTCAGGAGACATCAATTACTTCAGGCAATTAAACATTACTTTTACAAGGAAAATCTTTGAGATTGATGTAGCCACAGCTTATTAAAGATTTCCTTAACAACTCTCAAGAAGGCTCCTCATCTCCCTTCACTTACCCAAAGCAGACATGTATGTAATTCTACATTTCAGTCCCAGAAATCCTGATAGCTGAGTATACACTGACTCTAAAATCAGAGCGGCCTGTTCGTTGGTGGTGGGAAACTGACTTTAAGAACTACTGGGAGGGCTGGGGAGATGGCTCAGGCTCTAGTTAAAGACTAGGCTCACAACCAAAAATATAAGAACTACTGGGAGTCACCATTTCTAGGGAGTAGTTCTGTAGTGACTTTTTAGGTACCTTGAAGATATTAAGTATATGGGAAGAGCTTGTTGACAGGAGCCCAATATAGCTGTCTCCTGAGAGGCTCTGCCAGTGCCTGACAAATACAGAAGTGGATGCCCCATAGGAAGAACAACAATATGCACCAAACAGTACCGCTCCTCCAAACCCCAGAGCTCCCAGGAACTAAACCACCAACCAAATAAAACACATGATGGGACTCATGGCTTCAGCTGCATATGTAGCAGAGGATGGCCTAGTGGGTCATCAATGGGAGGAGAGAACCTTGGTCCTATGAAGGTTCTATGCCCCAGTATAGGGTAATGCCAGGGCCAGGAGGTGGGAGTAGGTGGGTTGGTGAGTAGGGGAAGGGGGAATGGGATAGGAGGTTTTAGGAGGGGAAACCATGAAAGGGAATAACATTTGAAATGTAAATAAAGAAAATATCTAATAAAAAAGGAAAAAAGATTTTTTAAAAAAGTATGTGGGGAGACACAGGGACTATTATTTATTCCCCACCTCCCCTAAGGTTCATTGATGATTGTAAGAGGAATAGGTTGTCTGGAGAAGAGAAACAATGGGTTCGACATACACTCATCACAATAACCCTTCCAAATGAAAAAAGTCCACTCTCCATGATAGCAGCTTTTTTTTCTGTGAAAAGAAAGTATTCCTTAAGTTCAAACTTTTACAGTGTAGGATAAACCAGTCACAATATTCATTGTTTTCCATTTTATAGCATTCTTTCCAAGTTATATCTATTCTTGATCCTCTTTTGTGTTTTTGAAAGAGATATTTTGTAGAATACAGCACTTTAAGCATCAATTCTTTTAAGATCTTGGGGTTTTGAACAAGGTAAAAATAAAACAGCTCCTGTCTCCAGATCTACGTTAGTACTGTCTTTACATCCTCCAATGATAGACTGATATGGAAGTGTAAGTCAATAATAAACCCTTTCTCTTGCGCACATCCGACTTGCCAGCAAGAAAGATGCTGCAATAGGATCCTTCGGCACACGTTTATTGGGAGAGCTTGATTGTAAAGGTGAAGAGACCCTGAGCCCAGAACTGGTGCTGCTGGCCTAGGAGAGGCGTGTCTCACACCCGGATTGGTTATGCACTATGCCTCATTTGCATGTTCCTCATCTGGTTGGTTACTCTCTCTCAGTACCTCACAGTACCTCATTATCATACCTCATTTGCATGTCTCACATCTGATTGGTTAACTCTCTTAGTACTTTGCACAGCCTCATTATCATGCCTGGGCCAGGCAGTGTTTTGGTGAAAAACTTTACTGCATAAGTACTCATTGGTTGTTTGCCCAAACTTATGCGTGGTGGCCAGCAGTAGTCTCCGCCACCCTGCAACAGCACATGTGGCTTCCCACATCTTTCCATTCCAGGTTCTTTTTTTATTCCTTGTATTTTGTCAGAGCAATAGAAACCCCAGCTATCTTTAAAAATACTGCCTTATACTTTGGAAATTAACTTGGAAGCTTATCAAAAATCTAGAAATAGAAACGCCATGTGATCAGTTTGTGGTCTGGTGATTTGCATATGCTTGGCCTATGGGAAGTGGCACTACTAGGAGGTGTGTCTTTATTTGGAGGATGCGTGGCCTTGCTAGAGAAAGTGTGTCACTGAGGGGTTGTGCTTCAGAGGTCTCCTCCTAAGCTCAGGCTCCACATATTGTGGAAGAGAGCATTGGCCTGGCTTCCTGTAGACCACAATCTCTTTCCTGGTTGCCTTTAGCTCCTCCAGCACCACGTCTGCCTGTACACTGCCGTGTTTCCTACCATGACAATAAAGGAATAAACTTCTGAAACTGTATGCCAGCAACAATTAAATGCTTTCTTTTATATGAGTTGCCTTGGACATAGTGTCTCTTCACAGCAGTGGAAACCCTAACTAAGATACATGGAATATACCTGTCTTATTTAGGGTTTTGTTTGCTGAGACAAAAAAGAATATAAGTAAAAAGCAAGTTTGAGAGGAAAGGGCTTATTCGGGTTATGCTTACATATTATAGTCCATCACTGGAGAAAGTCAGGACAGATTCTCAAGCAGAGCTAGAAACTGGAAGCAGAACCTGATGTCAAGACCATGGAGGGATGCTGCTTACTGGCTTGCTTCATCATGGCTTTCTCAGCCTGCTTTCTTATAGAACTCAGGACCACCAGTCCAGTGATGGCACCATCCACACTGGGCTAAGCTCTCCCCTATTAATCACTAACTGAGAAAATGTCTTACAGATGAATCTCATGGATGCATTTTCTCAACTGAACCTCTTCTCTCTCTGATGACTCTATCCCATGACAAGTTGATATACAAAACCAGACTGTACAATATCCAAAGTGTATAGCCTACTAGAGAGATACCTGCATATCCATAGACATTGATGTTGTACTATGAAAAGATAGAAAATTGAATGAATCCAGATGTCCAACAACAGATGAATTAAAAGAAAGAAGCAATAATACATACAATGGAGTATTATCAAACTGTAAATAATGAATTATCTCCATACTAAATCCATTCCTGAGGAGTATTGAGAGTTGATATCTTCTGGGGAAGGAAGAATCAGTTTCATTTTAAGATGTGCAAAAGATAAGAGGCTTGTGTTGCAGTAATTGACCTCATTCCCATCCATATATAGGCAGTACACACTGTCCTTCCTAGATATATAAAATTATTGAATCAAAGAGAGGGGCATGTTGAATAGGTGTGGAGGGATTTAGAATCCTATTTAATTATACCTGTATATGAATAATCATGGAAATTTGACTTATTGGTTTTTCCTTGTTCATTTTAGTTATAAGAAATAGGACGTCTCACTCATTATAGGCAAATGGATGTATAATTTCACTCTGATAATTGCATCTGTATATTTTAGAATGATAGATGATTAACTGAAGTGGAAATTTCTGGTTTCTTTGGAGACTCAGTTCTGTCTGTTTTTATGGAAACTCTTCTGAAAGGATGTTTTGCTGTAGCAGACATGTGAGAGGGTGTTTTGATGAGACAGATTCTTGGGAGGATATTTTGCTAAGGCAGACATTTGAGAAGATACCTAATGTTTACGAAGAGTGTAAGTAGAACGCAAAAGAGAGTGAATGATGTTCTGCATTTGTTCACCTTGCCAAGTTTGTTGACCTTTGCTTGCCATGACTTCCTAGAGAGGAAAGTTCCAAAGAGCTTCTCATGGTATTCAAGCTGCATCTTGCCACTTGTGTGAACTTGTGCCAATTCAGTAGAACCTAGCAGTTTCTTCTGGATTGAGGCAATTCAGGATTTAGTGTTTGCCAAATGGACTGGATTGCCACTAGTGATTCACCTTTGCAATCATCCCAAGGAAGTACTTATAAACAGACCCACACTCCCTGTTTCCTATTAACCTTTCTTGCCCCCTACCTTTGGTGGGCTAGAAGGCAGGTTGAAGCGTTTAAGAATTCTTATTAAAGTAGGTTTTAGAAAATCTAAGCCTACAATTAACTTTAAGTTTTATAATGCATATTTACCTGTGTGTGAATGTATGTGTGTGCATGTGTTTGCATGTGAACATGTGTGTGGGTATGCATATGAGGAGACCAGGAAGCATTATTCAGTGTTCTTTTTTATTATTTTCCAATTTATTTTTGAGACGGATCCTCACACTCGGAGTAACTGTGTACATTTACCACGTGTGAAAGTGTCGAGGATCATAGAGATCAGATTTCTCATAACAGGGTCACAGGTATTTGCTTTTTCTTTTTTTTCTTTTTTATTGGACATTTTCTTTATATTTCAAATGATATCCACTTTTCAGGTCTCCCCTTCTGAAACCCTCTATCCCACCCCATCCCCCTGCCTCTATAAGGGTCCTCCCCCCACACTCTCCCACCTTCCTGCCCTGATATTCCCCTACACTGGGTTATCGAACCCCCTCAGGCCCAAGAGCCACTCCTCCCACTGATATTCAGCAAGGCCATTCTCTGCCACGTACGCAGCTGGAGCCAAGGGTCCCTCCATGAGTACTCATTGGTTGGTGGTCCTGTCCCTGGGACCTACCAGGGTTTTGCCAGTTGACACTGTTGTTCCCCCCTGCCCACCCCCGGGGGCTGCAAACCCCCTCAGCTCCTTCAGTCCCTTCTCCAACTCTCATGAGACAGTGATATAAGGTTCCTGTCAGCAAGCACTCCTGACAACCACAATAGTGTCTGGGCTTGGCTATTGTATATGGGATGGAACCCCAGGTAGGGCAGTCTCTGGATGGCCTTTCCTTTAGTCTCTGCTCCACATCTTGTCTCCATATTTCATCCTGTGAATATTTTGTTCCCCCTTTTAAGAAGCACTGAAGCATCCACACTTTGGTCTTCCTTCTTCTTGAGCTTTATATGGTCTGTGAATTTTCTCGTGGGTGTTTTGAACTTTTGGGCTAATGCACTCACTGATAAGTGGTTACACGTATTTGTGAGATGCATGCTGTGTATCCTGGACACTAAACTCCAGTTTTCTGCAAGAGCATTATGGGTTCTTAACTCCTGCCCCATCTCACCAGCTCCAGATCTGCTTATTTATAATCAATAGAAGCTGAATATCTACAATTGATATTTTCAAAGACTTTAATATTTAATCTGATGAAGGCTGATAACTAAATCTTGATATCATTTGTTGTTAATATTAAAAAATTGCTAGCTTTAATAATTAATATCATAATTTGATTGGAGAATAAATAATTTATTTTCATATATCTTCAATCATTTTCAGATAATATGGCACCATGCAATTATTATACTTCCCAAGTTTATTATAAATACAATATTTTAAAGCATTTCTAAGCAAAGATACAAGCATTCTTTTGATAACTTAGAATTGTGACTTCATTATATCTCTGCATTACTGTGTATTGTTATTAAATATTAAATGATCAATTAAAGGGAAGTGCTAAATACAAGATAAATCAAGATATAAACCAGAAAAAAATTTATAAGAATTCATTTGTCACTTAATTATGTACACATGCATTTAAAATGAATAGAAATTAGCTCATTAGCTGTTCCCCAAATGCTTACAGTAGAGTGCACTAAGCTATTTCCCAACTTCTCAGTTTCAGGTCTTTGATTTTCCAAAGACATTTATTAAATCTGAAATTAAATGAGACTTTTAAAGTAATGACTGAGAGGTAAAGAGTTTACATGGCCTACCAAGGTAAAAATCACTGTTAGGACTTGTTCAGTTGCTCCATGTACTTCCATTACAAAACTGCACATAGCTCTAAGAAAGATTAGATTATCAGTCAGGTGTCAATCTTTTGCTCTGTGTGCTTCTGAGATGCTATTTGGGCAAAGCATTTCCATAGTTTTTTCCTTTTTCTTTTTTATGCAGATAGATGGGACTAAATCACAGTCATAAACAATGTCTTATAGTTTGTATATGCTCGGCCCAGGGAGTGGAACTAATAGAAGGTGTGCCCCTGTTGGAGTAGCTGTGGTTTTGTTGGAGTGGGTGCGTTATGGTGGGTGTGGGCTTTAAGACCCTCACCCTAGTTGCCTGGAAGCCAGTATTCTTCTAGTCACCTTCTGTTGAAGAGGAAACCTCTCAGCCCCTCCTGCACCATGCCTGCCTGGATGCTTCCATGCTTCCACCTTGATGATAATTGACTTAACTTCTGAACCCGTAAGCAAGCCCCAATTAAATGATGTTCTTATAAGAGTTGCCTTGGTCATGGTGTCTGTTCACAGCAATAAAACCCTAACTAAGACACAATGTTAAAGTATATAAAAATGGGAAAGATTGTTTTCACATATGTTTTTTCAGACTCTTCAAAGTTCATACCTTTTCATTAAAAAAGATGATAAGAATCACTTGTTCTTTTTAGATTAGACTATTCAGATTAAAACATGTCTTACAACACTAATAGGTTACATTTCACTGTGGACTCATTGTCACTATTATCTGCCTGCCTTATATGTTGATGTCATAAAAGAAAATCAGATGATATGTTCTAGATGGTTTATTCAACAAAATGAGCAGAAAATACAGTAATACAATGATATAATCATTCAGTTGACTTCTTGTTTTCCCAGTTTGTCATTGTGTCCTAGAATGACAAAGAAATATAGAAGCTGAGACATCAAGAATATAACTTTATTCTGTTGTTTGTCAAGAGTTGACTTTTTATTTATTCACTGAAAGGAACTTTTAATACTAAATTGTTAAGACGGGGTTTTTGTGTTAGATGGAAACTTACATCTAATTATAAAGGTATATAAATCCCAACAAATGAATTTAATTTACTGGCTAGTCTGTTAAGAGTGTCTAACTTTTGTATGACATGAACAGGGATGGACTTTCTTCTGATAAGCAATTCATTAGACTATTTTGAATAAGATGCCTGAAGAGAGGCTCCAACATTATACTGGTACATTATCAGATCCAGCAGAACCATGCTGTTTTATATTTGCTTGTTAGTTTTGTTCTATTTCATCGACTTCTATGCACTATTTGGGTTGTGTGGGTTACTAAGTTAGTTACAGACACAGATTTAGAAGATCCAGTCATGGGGGCACATACCAGGAATTCCTGCACTTGAGAGGCTTAGCCAGGAGGATTTCAAATTCAAAGTTGGCCAACAGAAATTGCTTGAAAGAACATGGGAAAATCTTAAAACTCCAGCTACAATTATTTCATTAAGAGCAAACTCATATTTTTAAAGATGAAGATAGTGTCAAGGAAAGCTATGCTTTGAGATTATCTTGACACGATATATTTTGAAAATAAGGTGTTAACACACACACAAATCACCAATATTTTTAAAACTTTCTTCACTTCTGCTTTTCAAAAATAAATTCCATCACCTTTATTTCCATATTGCGTGATCATGCAAATGAAAATTATCACTTGTGTCCTAGATTTCTCCTTCCATTCTGTGTCTTGAGTCATATAATTCAGACACAATTCCTATTCCATCACTACAGACATGTACTTTTCCAGTCCCTGCCTTCTGATCCTGCTCTACTTGATCCATTGTAATAGATTCCAAATATGTCAATCTGTCCCGAGTACTTCTAGTTCCAGTTGCTGCCAAGATGCTCGTTTGTCTTTATGTTTGCTCATGAATTACTACCACACTTCCCTGAATGAAACACTGCTATCCTGTTGCAAAAACCATTCTCCATCTGTCAACAATGTATTTTCAATGGTTGTAGATACTATCCTTCTGAGTTTTATCAGAACTCTGATCTTTCTATAGCCTTCCGTAACACTTGTCCTATGCCTTCATCATATGGCATCTCCTATTGCCCAATGGTATTTTTCTCCTCCCATCTTATAAAATGCTTCTGCACAGAGAAACCCACATCAACTGGACTCAGGTCTTGACTTACTGTGGTAAGTCTCATTTCAGTTTTCCAACTCAGAGAACTATAAGGTAATGACTTGTGTGTATGTGCATTGTGTGCACAAGTGTGTGTGTGTGTGTGTGTGTGTGTGTGTGTGTGTGTGTGTGTGTACTTCTTTTGGGCAGTTCCTCACAAAAGAAAAGGGAGAAAGTTTCATGGAAAAATTAACATTTTTTCCTTTAATGTGCTAAATGCACATAAATAAATAAATAGCACATTTTGTCAGTCACATTTTTATATGGTTTTAATTGTCTCCCTGTCTCCTTTTGCAACCTGATTAAGGAGCTATGTTTGCATTCACTTTACAGATAAATCACACGTGGCTTTAGGAACTTTCATTGTTTTTCAAGATCAATATTATGTGGTAGAACTAATGATGGTGCTGTGTGGGAGACACAAAACAGAAGTTTCCTTAACTTGCTCTGATTCCAAATGTGAGGCTCTTCCCTGCATACCTGGCTGCTTCATAGACTTGTTCCAGATTTTCTGCCTATAGATTCTTGCTCGGCATTCAGAAATTCTGCACTGAGGAGAGTCCAGCGATCTGCTCATGATCACACAGCTGGTTCATCTGAATCCAAAGGCTCTTTCCACTGTTCTCAGCTTCCAAAGTGCAGGACCAATATCTAAAATCCTGCCTTGATATCTACCGCACAGCTGCCTCATTTTGGCAAAACTACACAGAGAATTAGAAAGTGGTGGGTCTGCTTCTTGTCATCTCGACTGAAGTGGGTTGAAAGAAACACTGTTGGCCCAAATACCTCACTTCTCCCTCATGAAGCAATAGCTGGTCTTTAACTTACTGTGAAAGCAGGCAAACTCATTTAATGGTTGCCGAATTTTTCTTGTTATACTGGTAAAAAATTTATAAAGTGTGTAATCCTCTGCCCTTTCAATGGTTATGCTTCAGATCCATCAGGTCTTGTGTCTCTCTTCTATGGCCATTGCTTTACTCTCACTGCTATCTGCTTTCTGGGAAAAGGGAGGTAGTTACAACTGATTTAAAAATTTACTAATATAATAAAGATTCTAAATGCAGAATAATCACCCACTGTCTCATCCCTGCTTGTCAGTCTTCAATTTTCTTCCATTCAGCTTTTTCAGTATTCTACCCAGTACATCACATGTATTAAAATACATTTAAACAGAAAATACTTCATAAACTACAACTAGCAAAGAAACTTAGCAGTATTAATAAGATAAATTATAGCATTGGGAGACATCTAAACTTTAGAAATTATTGTTTGCCAATAACGAGCATGAGAGGATTAGAAATAATAAAGCTCACAGATGTAAATACAATGTCACCATTAAAAAGTGGAACTGTAAATGTCAACAGCCATATGCTTGCTCTATTCACATTCCATCATGACATTAAATTTTCTGGAATTATGCTTACCTTGAGTCATTTCCTAAATTTTTATAAAATATATATAAATATGTAATGAAAACTAATAACCAGTGGCTTCATCAGGTAACCATATGAATGATACAATGAATAACATTAAATTTTAATTGATCTGTTATGAATTTGTGTGTGTGTGTGTGTGTCTGTCTGTCTGTCTGTCTGTCTCTCTCTCTCTCTGTCTCTCTCATTCTCTCTGCCACACACACACACACACATACACACACACACACACACACACACACACAGAGAGAAAGAGAGAGAGAGAGAGAAGGTGTGAGAGAGAGAGAGAGAGTGAGAGAGAGAGAGAGAGAAAGAGAGAATGAATGGAGGCCAGAGATCAGAGGGACATAGTTCTCACCTTGTAACAAATTGTATTGAAGTTGTCAAGATAGGTGACAGATACCTTTAACTGTTGAGATATCATTCCCATATGTAATTAGAATATTTGATTATGAACAACAAGCCAATTTCTATGACGGGATCCTCATATAAAAAGGAAATAAAAGTCTACAGTGGAGTTGAATGATTTACCACCTTCCTCCTTTCCAGAACATGAAGCCCTGATCAAGATTACCATGGTACCATCTGAATGAATTCTTACTTTGATTCTTTGAGGGATTCTAAGACAAAAGGTGCTTTGTAACACACTTGAATGGTATAAGAAGCCACAGAGCTTTGGTTAACATCATTCTCTCCACCCTCCTTTCTCACAAAGCAAAGAAGGGTTGGGAGCTTAGAAGGTTACAAATGTTTTGTAAAAATAGTGCCACCTGTTGACTTGTATCATGCTGGCAAAAGACAGAAGGAGCCTGTTCATGGCCAGACAGCTCTATAATGAGTAACAATAGAGAAAGAGCCAGAGTAGAAGAGTCTAAGCATAAATGTTTAGTATCTCAAGTCTTTGCTTGTATCTGAAGGATAATTTCCACCATAAAATAAAAACACACATAGAACCCAGCTTCTGCTCCACCTGCATTTTTGAAATGTTATTGAAACACTTTAAAATAATTCTGGATGCATTAGTCAATTACACCCTCTTATCTTTCCTAGAAACAAAATTTCAGAAGTTGCATTGCTAAATGCTAAGGAAGAAGTGAAGGGAAACGAGAAGATCATATTAGCATTGGTTGTAAGATATTTGTATCCTTAATAATAAAACACAAGAGAAAATCTCTAGGTACTCATTTCAGTGGGACGATTTATCAGCTATCATGAAATCTGTTTTGAGGGATGCCATGTATTAATGATAAATTGTGTAGAGTTTTGTAGTGAGAGAACGTGTTTGTATCTTCCAATCCTCTTTAGAGAAGCAAGTGAACATTCACCTTGGTGTTATTTTCTTTTTAATATGAAGAAAACAAGATACTAAGTAAAATCACTCATACATATCTCAACATTTAGTGAGCTATTAAACTGAAATTTAACTAAGCCAGACTAGATCCTAACGTTATTATTTTACTATTTCTGATGGGTTATAGCTGACATAAAAATTAAAATAAAATCCATGAGGTGGATATTAGTTGTCATGCTCTGGTTTTTATGAATAGTCACATAAACACTCCGACAGAACTTTGCATCAACCTCTAATATTGCCTTTAAACTTACATCTATATACACATGTAGATGATGAAAAAGACAACAGAGGTTCAAATGTTATATAGTATTCAGCCAGTTTCAATAAATATTGGCTCATGGTAGCTTGTGTTTCTGCTATACTCACTTTCCATCCCTGTGTTTGCTGAAGTAATTCCAGACATCTCATTACACTTAGAGATGTAGTATACTGGCTGTCTCATCTAAGATCTATGTGTGAGGTTTCTGGAAATGAGAATAAAATCTGGTGGAATCCGGAGGCAGGACAAGACATCTGAAGGTTTGGGAAGATTTGGAGATCAGAAAATTCTTGACAAAGCCAAAAATAGTGTGGGCAAGTAAGTTTGATCGAGGATCCCTGGGAAGAGACAACTTGAACTTATGCATAAAGTCAAGACACACTTTGTGATGAAGCACATTGCTAATGTGCTAATTATAGGAGCACCTCTTCTGCTAATGCACTTGGCTTCAAGAGTGTTAAAATCCACCTCTCTTAACACTTAAAGTCTTATGATGATGTTCTCACAGCAGATCATTTTTAGTGTATGTTGAGGAGTTCAATTGTACGTGAATGAACGTGTGTATTTGTGCAACATCACCAAATAATAGTGTTTGGTGTTCAGCAGAAACAGACTGAGGAAACCATGTTGAAACAGCCAGCTGGAATTCCTGGTGAAGTTTCCTTCTACTTTTACCCTCCCATCTTCTCTTTCCCACTGCAAATATTTTGTTCCATGAGATAAATAACAACATCTAGTGCAAATGGCTTATTTTCCAGATATTATCAAAGACACATGATTATAACCCTCACAGGTATCTCATGCTTTTTGTACCCCTGTTATAGATTTTTAATCAAGACAGGGGACCACGAAAACACTTGGGGTCAAATATGTTTGAGTCAGAAGTGAAGGATGGGTTTTCCTCCTACCAGAGAACATCTTAAGAATATTACTGAGAACTAAAGTCTCCAAGTCTGAAATGCTAAGGTTTAGTTAAAGCATAGTGAGATAGGCACATACTTCCCAGTGTCTATGTTACTGGTTAGTGCTCTGGCAAAAAAAAAAAAAAAAAAAAAAAAGGTTTCAATCCTTGTCCTTAAAAGTCTGATTGACACTCGAAATAAAATGAACTTCTGAAACAAGTATGATTGTTATATAGAAGGAAAAATTTGACAACTGGAAGTGAACTGCTATTAAAAATGTGTATATATGGTAGTCCTCTTGGATCTGGGTATGCCAACAACTCTGCCCAGACCTACAATATTGTATGAATGGGGAATTGGGGATTAAAGAGGGCACACATATTTTCACAGCAGGTTATGTGCATAAAATCCTTGGGATAAACTAAGACTCAGAAATTTAGACATGTATGTCTTGATCCTCTTAAAAAAAAAACAAAACAACCAAACAAACAAACTAACAATATCCCAATAGCTAAGGAAAAAACTCACTGATTTCCATTCAGTCTCATATGAGGAGCATGACTGGCCATCTTCCGTGTGAACATATTAGACAATGAAAACAATGCCTGCGCTAATTACAAGGCAGAATTTAAACCACTTCAAAGAGGAGCACAATGGAAAGTGTGAGGATATTCAAATCTGTTAATAAAGCACAGTTCCTTTAAAGGTACCATAATTCATATTGCTACAGAACATTAACAGATCATTATGTTAAATCTACTTTAACCTATAACCATCACCTTAAAGTTAATGTTTATTTTAAAAAGGCAAACCATAAAAAACTAAGGGAGAATAATGGGAAAAAAAGAATGGCATTTTTAACTTAGTAAAACATTATTGGGAAAAGTGTTATAGAAGCATTGTGAATTAAGTCCAAACTAAAAACTCCTTTATTGCACACATAGATTCCCCCTCACCCCACACCCATAATTGATGAAAGGAGGTCATGGGTTTAAAAAAGAATAAGACCACCAACCAAAGAACATACACAGGCTGCATTAGCTTGCTGCACAAATGTAGCAGATGTACAGCTTGACCTTCATGTGGGTCATTAACAACTAGAGCAGGGGCTATTCCAAAAGCTGTTGCTGGTACATGGTATGTGTTCTAATAGCTGGGCTTTCTTGTCCTGGTTCAGTGGGACAGAAAGCACCTAACCCTACAGAGACTCGATGTGCCAGGATTGGAGGGATTTCCAGGGGTCCCCCACCAGCTCAGAGGTGAAGGGGTAGGGGGTTGATGAAAGATTGTTGGAGAGGGTGACTGAAAGGTGGGCAGTGTGTAAGATGTAAAATGAATACATAAAACAAATTAAGTTTAAAAGAATGAGAAGTATAAGGGAGGGTTTAGAAGAAAGTAGAAAATCATGTTCCAAAAGAAAATTTAAAAAATAAAAGAAATATTAAAATATATAAGATATATAACTTAAAACTTGTCATCCTGTGATAGTTAAGTTAGAGAAATCTCATTCTTCACAACTCATGACTGAAGATGCAGTGTTCTTATTCAATGGTGATGTTAGCAGTGCTGTAAGCAGATGCAGAATTTAGAGGGTATATACAACTTACCCTGAAGATGCATAGACTTCTTATCCTTACTGAAGATACAGAGACTCCTTATTCTTTCTGAAGATATATATAGTTCTTACCCTTACCGAAGCTATATGGACTTCTTTCTAGAGACACATAGACTTTATCTATTTATAAATTAAGGCTAACTTATATATTAATCATTATATTTAACTTGCATACATACTTAACAAATATTATGAAATGTGTCTATTTTATTTATTCTAAAATTGAGATAATGCCACAGCCACATATTGAAAACATATCGCATTGCTTAGCTGAGTGCTATGCAAGCATGACATCATGGGGACTGATATATTGTTAGCCAAAAAAATTCCATTGAGAAAATAGTCAAGAAATGCCTTGTGAAGCAAACCCATATAGTTTTAGCTCCTATCTCACAGGGGTTACTGTATGACCTTGGGAAAATTTTTTGAGACACTTGTAGTATTTGTTGGGCTCAAGAGAACAAATTCTCATACAAATGCCTGGAAAGATACAAAATTTAACTGAGCTGGTAGAAAATATCATCAGTAGCAGAACGTGCAGCCAAGTGACTGGTGGAAGCCCCAATAGAGCGCTGTACTCAATGAGGCTACATGATGTATACCTATATTGTCAAACTGTACAAAAACGTGGTTCTGTATCATGATCCAAATTCATCTTCTTTCCCTTAAATATTTACAGTGTTCAAAATATAGTCAAATGTATAGATAAAATGCATATTTGGCTCACTGGTAATTTTCTCTTTCTACTGTAGATGAATTGCCAGACTCTGGGAGTGGTTTGGAATTTACTCTCTACAAACTCGAAACACCAGGCAGCATGGTTTCATTTTCCCACAGTATTCTTCATAAAACTTTTGAGTTTTTCCTTCATGTTGCAAATCAATATCAAGTAGCCCAAGATGAATTTCCCAGAGGCACCTGGGAGGTGTTTGAAATCACCTCTAAATTTGTTCCAGCTTCTGCTTTTAGATGGCATGTTTCTGTGGAATTATCAAGAGTTAGTAACAGAAACAAATGTAATTCACTCCTAAGTCCCTTTTTCCTTCCACACAGGCAATATTGATTGGGAGCTTGTGAAGGCACTGAACAATAGTGGAATCTGACTTCCTTCTGGGAAGCCCTTCACTGAGCAACGAAAAGGTGGCCTTGAGAGTTGCTTCACTCATGTCTGATTTTAACATTGTCTAACTTCATTGTTTTTTACTTTTGTTAGACACACATCTTTTACAATGGAGGGAGAGGAGAAAAGCTATTCTAAAACAGGCGAATGAATGTATACAAGCAAAATAAAATCAAGTAAGCAATAAAGTGTTCTCATTTGGTATAAGGCACCTTACCGTAAAGTCAATTCAAGAAACTGTATTAACGAATTGACCAGGCTGCCATGGTTGCTGTACTCTCCTTGGTCTGCACCCTGAGATGAATTCCCCAGAGAGAACACTGATGGAATAAGGTATAAAACACAATTGCTCAAAATAATTCTATTAATATTATTGGCCCAGAAAAGTTCTGAAGCAATTATAAAACCTTACATCAGCTGTAAAAGTGTACTTTTTTTGTCATAATAAGATTTTCTAGAGTGAATCCTAAATTAAGTCAAATTATAAATGAAATCTGCATTTGTTATATTTGTTTTCTATATAAAATATGAATAATGAGACTTCAGTGTAATGTTTTATTATTTAAAAATGTACAATTTCTTCTCTGTAATTTCAACATGTAGAAGTTAGTTTTGTTGTATAAAAGGCTGATGAATGACACTATTATAAAGGCCATCATGGCCTCCTGAGCATGGTTAAGATCTGGACACAAACTGAGTTTTCTAAAATACAGATACATAACTCTAGAGCAGCTGTAGTCCAGAGATAATGTTATGTTTTAAATATTTTGAAAGTTCAGACAGCAATTAGTATCATCTAGTAGAAATATTAGTAAACCAAAATATATCTTCTCAAAACTGGAGATTATAATTGATGTTACAAGACATGTGCATACCTCTGCACCTGTAACCTAAAATGTGTTTTTATAGTGTATTCATACGTTTGTACCTATGACTTGCAGTGTGCATGTGTGCACATTTGTGTGCCTCTGTGTATGTTTAGGCATGTGTACATGTATGTATGTGCTGTGTTCATAGACAATATTTTATTACTATTTTACATATTACTATTTTACATAGTTTGTCAGACTATGACTTGTAAAACAATGAATTTGAATAGTTTGTGTGTGTGTGTAGAGGGGGGTTGTTTGTTTGTTATTGTTTTATTGTTTGTTTTGCTTTGTTTTGTGGTTTTTGTTTGTTTGTTTTGGTGTGTGTGTGTGTGCCATTTTCTGCACTGTTGTTTGTAACTTCAAATCTGTCTAAATCACGTGGTTAAATAAATCAGACAAAATTAATTGTTTACAAATCATAAAGTCCAGGTTAGGGACTGAAAGGACTTCAGAGGCTGTACCTCAGTGATATATTGCTCTCATTGTGTTGACGCTGATATTAGCATTACAATAGCCTGTCTTGGATGGAAATTGCTCCAACCCTATTCAAGTTTTCGGACAATCTTCTCCTATTGCTCTTGCCACCATCTGTCCCAGCAGTACTGAAACACCTGGCATAGAAGAGAGAGGAATCTGTGGGTGAGAAGAAGCCCAGGGCATCACAACATCTACATTTCTCACTGTTAGATGATGCAATAGTCAGCAACGTTCTTCAACATCCTGTCTAGAGACACAGTGCTTTCAGAGATGTCTCGGAACATTCATAAATGAGGAATATTTCTTCTAACTTACTTTCAGCAACAACTGGATAAAATTACTGTCAAGATATTGAATTTATATTGCTTCTGCATAATTTCATATATGAATGCCCAAATCATAAACTGGATTCACAGAGACACTAAAACTTGGAAATAATAAATATATGGCTCTTATGGAAAATATATTAATATTATTTTTTAATATTTCTTGCATGATGAAATTTAACACTGGTCCTCCTTCCCTTCTAGGGTTCTTTAAGGGCTTTTTCTGTTGAAGAGTTACAAAAACACATAATGGCTAAGTGTTTATGATTTACACAAGAAATATGCTAAAAATTAATTGTGATAATCCCTCAGAAAGCAGCAAAGTTGGCACCCTATATACAACTTCCTGCTATGATGTTTTCAAATTATTTTCTCTCATTTTGCCTTCTTATCAAGTGTTAGGCATGTCATCATTATTGTTATTATTATTAATAATAATTATTATTTACATTACTCATTTCAGTGGTTTCTATTTATGCTATGAAAAGAAGCTCAGAATACCTATCTTGAAATATAGAATTTCCATTTGCCCAGTCAGCGGTCAGCTTCTGAGACTGCGGAGGTAAATGGACTTGATCATTCCAGAGTCTTGCCTCCCAGCTTAGGGAGACCAAGATGGGCAAATGCATCCGGGGAATGATTGACCAAGTCAACCAAAACTGAATCTTACTTTTGCATATTTTCCATGTTCTATTCTTTGCCGTTAAACTAATACTAATATGATCAATTTCTCCAAGAAAAGGGGTCAGTTTTAATGTATATACACCAAACTGTCCTTTACATTTTCAAACATGTATTATGCCATATCCTTACTGATTATTCTCTAGAGGTTGAGTAGCAAATCTTGCATTATTTCTATGTTGCTAGGGTTAGATGAGTATTTGTGGTAAATAGTTTTCACACATTATCAATTTTTAATAAAATCCCATAAATTCGACACAAAGCCATCTGTTAGGTGGCAATCAGAGGAAGCATCCTTCCTGTGTTTGTCGGTAGTAAAGTTAATATTCAGATTTGGTTTTACTGAGACAAACATCTTTTGTTAAATTTTGCTTTGCACACATACTAACATTCCAAAAATAAAAGTGTGGCCTATATTTTTATATAAGTTTTGTTAATTAATAACCAATGATAACAATACCGTCCTTTAAAAACTTAACTTCTGACTAGTACATAATAAGTTTTAGATAAGAAACACACAGTTATAAAAAAATACACTTTAATCTTTACATAATTTAAATTCAAGTAGGATAAAAATGAAAGATAGAAATGCAAAATTATGAGGTCTGAGGATATAGCTTTGTGGGAATAAATATGTCTAACCTGTACAATATTTTGGATTTGATCCATATCACACTGTGTGTGTTTGTGTGTGTGTGTGTGTGTGTGTGTATGTCTGTGTGTGTGTCTGTGTGTGTGTGTGTGTGCTTGTGCTGGTGGATATATGAATGTGTATAATAGTGTAAGGATAATAAAAAATAAAGATAGTGAATAGGTCCTCAGGAATGGACCATGTGATAAAGTCCATCAGATGAACTATTCAGATAAGCAGGTTACCAATGAGTAAAGCATGCCAATCAGTGAGGTAATGAGGTATCTTTGGGACGGTGCTTTTATAAACAAATGGAGTAGGTCAGCTAAAGACACTGAGTGAGACCTAACTGTGGGCTTGTAGAATACTACAAACAGGAAGTAGGTAAAAATTTGGTTCCAGAGGAATAGTGGAAGGTGATTGATTTCAAAGGCTGTAGAAAGTCATTGGATTGGCTTTTGTTTATATGCCAAGTCATGAAACTACTCAAAACTCTCCTCAGAGTGTAATATACTTTCTCAATTTAAAATGAATTTGTGAGAATTGAACGTAGTGGAAGAGAGAATCAGGACACTACTTTGACAATCTCTGTAAGACATGGATGCTTCCTGACCAAAGCAAGAGAGGAAAGACATGGAAGAATGAGTAAGATAATGAGTGAACACTGGAAGGCTAGTAAGTGCAGGCCCAGCCCAGCAAACTTTAGTATCTTCAGAGCTCAAGCCTCTGAGAGAAGCCCCTAGAAGATGTTCACCTACATGCCCACCTCTTGGCTCATGTTAGCTCCTCATCCCGATGTTCTCGCATTTCTGGTTTGATTTGACTGGATATTTATGTCCAGGTTATCAATTTATAATGAGTTCTCTTTCCCCTAATTTTATTTCGTATCCACCTTTGAAGAGAGAAGGGGAAGATTTGTAATCTAGTAGTATGTCAGCGTAATGAAGCATCAAACTATAACACTGAAATGCCAACAACAAAATAGTAAATATCCTTTGCTTTTCTTATCATTTGCTTTAGATGCCAGCTGATACTATGGTCTAAAACAGTGTATTGTTTAAAATAGTGTTTTTTCAGACTGTGCCTTGTTCTGGTAGAGTCTGTTTTACAAACTTCTTTCTATTCCTCTTGAGTATGATGGGGTCTGCACCTTGGTGTGTACAAGGACACCACTACCTACATGATGCAGACTCCATCAAATAACTGACTCCTAGAGGTCAAGGTTACACTGTATAAATGTGGCACTTAGATTGTGAACATGTGGTACAAAGACACACTAAATTCTTAGGAAAAAAAAAAGGAACTTAGAACTTAGTACACCAAAATGAGGAGGGATGAAATTCCATCACCTGACTCCTTCACTTCAATGTCCTTATCTACAACTTTCATCTGAACTGCATGAAGAGCAGACTGCCTAACCCTGTAATGGCAGTGGCATGCATTGATCTGTCATCTGACTAAGCTGGGTGTGCTGAAAAAATATTTGGCCAACAGAAAATTTATGAGTGAGTGGTTTCATCTCAGTGCCGCCCCCATTGATAATGTGGCTTTATCCACATTACTTTAGATGCCTGGTTTTTGGGCCAAGTAATACAATGGTCTAACATCGTATATTATATAAAACAGTGGGTTTTTTTCAAACTTGGAGTCTAACTTGATTTTCCTAGACTCGATCTTCACCTTGTCTCTACAGTTCAACGAAACCTTGAGGCTCATCTCAATCCTGTAGCCCAGCATGCAGTGCCTGCAGCTCAGCTCTGTGCCTCCAGCAGTTCTTCAACTGAGTTATCTAATAGCTAAAGTGACATTCTATGCATCTCAATTATTTTGTTGCCTCTGCCTTCAGAGTTACTGTACTGCTGGATTTCTTCAAGAGACTCTGTATCAGTAGAAGTTTCTGACTTTTAGACCAATGAGATTTGAAAGTTATTTCAACATGTTACTCTACTGCTCTTGACTTTTCCATCACTGGGACCAGGTAAAGCCTGACCTGGTCTGAGTAGTATCCATAACACATCAGCAGAGAAGCAGCTCCATCAGAAGAATGCAGCATAGACCTAACTTCATTCTGTATATTGTGCTCACATTGCAACTTCTAATTTGTGAAAAACTATGTAGTAGGTTCAGTTAGAGGATAAATACATAAACTAATCCTTCTCAATGTTGTCAATGGACTTTAAAGTATATAAATAGTGCAAATTAATGCAAGGATTCAGAGAATCAGGAAGGTGGAGTAAGTAAATATAATTTTGAAAGCACACTTATACCTGAGCAAATAACCTTATGCCTTCTGAAATTTAAATCTTGTACCAGTGGCTGGTATTTTCATTCCTATCCTATGTCACATGTTCATAAGTGTACTGACTCTGACATAGAAAGCTGATATTGAAACGTTAAAGTTTCAAAGCAGCTTTACTGTTTTTAAATTTAAAAATGCAAAAACTTAAGTATTATAAATCATACATTTACATTTTAGCTTAAGTTTGTTTCCCTGTGTTGTGATAAAATAACCTGACAAAGTAACTTAAGAAGGGGAGTATTCTAAATTACAATCCAACAATATAGTCCATCACTTCAGAGAAATTAAGGCAGCAGGAGCTGAAAGCAGCTAGACATATAATATCTGTAGTTGACAAAAGTCATGCTAGCTACCAGACCACTCTCTTCAATGTATACAGTTCAGGTTCCCTGAACAGGGAGTGGTTTTCCTATATAAATTAATGTAAACAAGATAATTCCTTAAGAGGCATGACCATAGGTCCATCTTCTTCATGATTCTAGATTTTGTTAAATTGACAGTTATGAAACCCTAACCATTACTTATCTATTTGATCTTAGACTAATGCTAAAAATTAATGATACATTTTTATGATAGGATTTTGTATGTCTGATATATTCACACACTCACACATATGCATGCCCATATACTTACTTACATGTCCACTCATACACTTACATATACACACATGTATGTATATACAAAAATGAATGAATCCTTAGTTCTTAATTCAGAATTATATAGAAAACGTTTTGATCAGTTAATCATATTTTATGATCTATTTATGACTGATTTAGAACTTATTTTTAATGGAAATTGCTTCTCTGCATCCACTCCACAAGTATTTCCAGTACAAACAGAAATAAGCTCTAAGGGCTCAACTGAACATTGCCTTTAATGAGCAGAGTAAAGCACTGACCTCCTTGATTAGGCTACTTCCACTACAGCTGTAAAAATTATACACCAGCACCTATGGGCTTCGTGTATATGGAGCAAGCTGGGAGGTTCTTTAGTGCAGGCACATAAAAGTCACCCAAATATCAGTGGAGAAATGGATGTGTGTAATGGAGATTCCACTTCACCAAATGTAGAGTGTAAATCTTGTTTATTTCTATGGTACATCATATAAGCCCTACTTGAAATGTTAATGAAAGATAATAGTGCAGTATGTGAGACCAGAAACATCAACAGTCTTAATACATCTGCTATTAATATGCTGAATGGCCACACATCCGGTAATCCTTTCGGGTCTTTCCTTCCTTTATGCAATAAGGTTTTGGGTTTAGGTACTTTCTGAGCAAGCATTGTTAGTATAGCTCATCTCCTCTGCTCTGATCAGTGAGTACCTTCACTTTGAAAGCTATGGCTTATTTCATTCATTATCAATTTTTATTTTACTAAGTAAAGTCTTAGCAAATGTGCCCTTAGCAGTCCTGTCATTTAATTCCAGAAAATTTTCTGATGAAGGAGGAAGATGATGTTTTCATTAACATGCTTAACCATACGGCATCAGTACAAACACAAAAATTGATCCATCACAGCCTAGTATCAAACACAGAGTTGAAACAACAGTCTGAAATCACTGATCACCATTAAATATTCTATCATCTATTACTTTTCTTCTTATATTATTACCATGCACTTGAACTTCCATTTATAGCTATGTGTATATGTGTGTGTGATATGATTATAAACCTCATAACTGAAATGAGATACACATTTATTTTACAAATGAAGAAAAATTTCCATAGTTCTTGACATTCATTCGACATTCAATAACACTACTAATTGTAGTAAATTATCTTCAGAACTCTCCAAGTGTTTAAAATATGTCTCTGTTTTAATATATGAACTGGTAGAGAACCACACATCTATATTTTATGATAGACTACAGTTTCCTAGAGCCTGTAAGCATCACGTTACTTTATATTTTTATTTGTTCCTGAGAGATGATATCAACATTGAATGAACAAGTTACTATTATTGTATATTTAAACTAAATAGGCAATATTCTGTTCTTATGATCCTAAATATAGAAAGATGTTCATCACATTGAATGAATTAAAGATTAATTAACTTTGCATTCCCTGAAGGCCACTGATATGGAAATTCTCCATAATTGGAAGCTATACGTTCTGTTTCTGTAAGCAAGAAATCATGCGCACAGATAATAAGCAAATATGTCACACCCACTCATCTACTGTGCTGATGCATATTTATGTTCTTAAAAGAGCAAATTTTGTACCCAGATAAGTTGAATCAAGATCAAGTGCATTTAAAATATTGTACAAGTGATATTATTTAATCAAAATAGGAAATTAGATTCTCAAAACTGTTCTTTTTCCTATCATAAATTTACTCAATAACTTGGCCCTGTCACCTCTCACATTGCTTGTGTCCTCTCACTATTGCAATGAGACCCAAAAGGACTGTGCTTCTCTGACCGCTTGGTAGAACCTGCTGACATGAATGTGCTATTTTAGATCGATCTTTTGACATTCACATTGCAAACTGACTAAACTCTTTCTCTGGCATTCACAAAGAAATTAAATGTCTAGGAATAACAGAAGATCGAGTCACTGAGAAAGAAGTAACAATTGTATCCCTTTGACCATGGAGTGATCCTGAAGTTTGGAGTATACTAGTGGGCCCTGTGTTGAAGTTTATTGCACTCCTGGTATCTAAAGTTTGGAGTATACTAGTGGACTCTGTGTTAAAATTTATAGCACTCCTGGTATCTCCTCTTACCTCATATGGGCCATATGTAGACATTGTGCTGACTATTTTTAATAGTGAGATATCCTAAATAGTTCTACAAAGACAAACACGGTTACAGGAGATGCACAATAATCATCTCATAAAATTCAGTAATCATTCATGATAAGAATATAACCCAGGATTTATACATCCAAGAAATGTCCATTAATACAGTAAAGCAAACATGTGGCAGTGCCACAAATTGCATTGTATTTAAGAGTGGAATTTTGAAAATCTATCTCTAAGCTCAGGGATAGGAACAGGCTCCTGAGTCACATATCTACTTCATTTAGTTTAAGAAGTCATAGTCTAATCAGTTAGACAAAAACCAAGCAAACACATGAAAACATCCAAATAAAGAAAGAGTATGTACAATAAGTACCGTGTAAATGAGACCACTGCAACTGTTGTAATAGAACTCACTTAAGACCTGAGTGGTAAGAGCCTTTCTGAGCAGCAGTGTTGAATGTCACTCCAGCTCCTGTGTTTCCATACACAAACAACAAATGGTTAAACATTTTTGAGTAATAAACATATCCTTTTATTTTTGAGATTATAAAATAATTAGATCATTTCTCCCTTCCTTTTACTCCCGCCAAAGTCTCCCATAGACCCTTCGTTGTTCTTTTTCAAGTTCATGTCCCTTTTTTTTTCATTAATTGATACCTACATACATGTTTACATGCATATACTGTAGAATACAACATCCTAAGTCTGAATAATGTTATCTTTACAGCACCATTTGGAACTGAATAACAATTTAAGAGAAAACTAAAATTACATTAAAGAAGAGGAGAATATGACTAAGTGTTCTCTTTTCTGGCTCAGCTATACTTTAGAATTCAGAGATGTTAGAACATTGAACGTTGAAGTCTGAAATAACACAGAATATTAAATAAAAAATGGTTCTCAGGCCAATTGACAAAGAAGGTTTTGTGATTGAATGGCTGAGCAAAATGCATGATCTACATTGCCTACTGCATAATAAAAGCAAACGAACAAGCACTCAGCAAATACCACCATCAACAAAACCAATAAGGCTTCTTTACAGACAGAAACTTCTAGAAAAACATAAAACAAATAGACACTTTGTTGGTCAGAGGACCAGACAAAAGAACACAGTTCTAGGTATATTTTCTGTGATTAGATAGAGAACCTCAATTTTGTGGGGTCTCTTAAAATATGTAAATTAATTCTTTACATCCCAATCACATCTCCCCTCCCTCTGTCTCAGGAAAAAGGAGGCCTCCCATGGATATCAACCTGCCTTGGTATATGGAGTTACAGCAGGGCTAGGCACATCTACTGAGGCTAGACAAGACAGCCCAATTAGAGGAAAGTGATCCAAAGGCAGGCAGTGTAGTCAGTGTAGTCAGCCTTTGCTCTGACTTTAGGTGTCCCACATAAACACCCAGATGCACAACTGTTGGCATGCTCTCTGGTTGGCAGTTCAGTCTCTATGAAACCCTATAGGTCCAGATGAGTTGAGTGTGTAGGTTTTCTTGTAGTATCCGTGACCCCTCTGGTTCCTTCAATTGTTCCTCCCCCTCTTCTACAGGATTCCACAAGCGCCACTTAATGTTTGGCTGTATCCACATCTTCATCAGTGTCCCTCATTTGCTGAGTGAAGCTCCTCTGATGTCAGTTGTGTGAGGCTCTGTCAGAACATTTAGTGGCATAAAATCAGACAGGTTGATCAGTGAAATTGAATTGAAGAACAAGAAGTAAATCCACATACTTATGGACACTGTTTTGACAAAGCAACCAAAACTATAAAACGGACAAAATAAAGAATCTTAAACAAATGGTGCTGGTCTAACTGAATGTCTGGATGTTGAAAAATGCAATAGACCCATATCTATCACTCTGCACAAAACTTGAGTCTAAGTGAATTGAAAACCTCAACATAAAACCAGATACACTAAATCTGATAGATGAGAAAGTAAGAAATAGCCTTGAATGCATTGGCACAGGAGACAATTTCATGAATAGCTCATGCACTAAGATCAACAATTAATAAATAGAATCTCATGAAACTGACAAGCTTCTGAAAAGCGAAGAGCACTGTCAAAAACAGCAGTTAAGAGCTCGTCTGATTCCAGAGGATCAGAGTCTGGTTCCCCACACTAACGTAAGACTGTACACAAACTCTCATAATTCTAGTCACGGGGGATTCTATACCCTCTTCTGGCATCTCTCTCTCTCTCTCTCTCTCTCTCTCTCTCTCTCTCTCTCACACACACACACACACACACACACACACACACAAACTATAAAAAATTCATATTAAAAGAAAAAAGAGCTGGGCGTGGTAGCACATGCCTTTAATCCCAGCACTTGGGAGGCAGAGGTAGGCAGATTTCTGAGTTTGAGGCCAGCCTGGTCTACAGAGTGAGTTCCAGGACAGCCAGGGATACACAGAGAAACCCTGTCTCGAAACAGCCCCTCCCCCAAAAAAGAATATCAAGAAAGGAGGAAAGGGGAAAAAGAAAAAGATCTTACTACAATTAGTCAGTCAAAGCTATCCATGCTCTAAAATTGAAGTCATGTTACAGACGCGGCTTTCTGTGCTTACTTTACCTAAATTAGCATCCATAGAAAAACTGTTTAATGAGATCGACCACTTAAAGCTTCCCCAGTCAAGGCTAGTGGGAAGATTAGAAGGAAGACTACACGTTAATCTATGCCTCTCCATGCTGGCCTCTCCACCTCCTGGTAGCCAGCTCATTGCACACCAGGACTGGGCTGAAGGTAGGGATCCCTATCTCAAGCGTGTGAGTACAAGGCAAGGCCTTGGTTCCCAGTGATAGCCTTCCCCTGCTTCTCCTGGGCCATTATGGCCCCACAGATCTCCTCTAATAAAAATGTCTTGATTTCATTTTTGCACATGGCTATGACTGAAAAGTAGCCAGTTTGCTGCTATGATCACCCCAGGTTTTAAAGAAGTTCATATATATGTATATTTTTTTACCTATGAGTGGAGCACGTAGCTGATGTTCTTCCTCATGAAGCTCAGTCTCTTCTAGCTCTCATCACAAATCATAAAGAACCATTAACAAAATAAAATACATGTGTGCTTTAGTGACATATAAAAAAAGCTACCCAAATACTCCTCCTCAGATGCTATTCACATAAACCAGGTGCCAACTTGTGATGTGCATACAAAGGTCCAAGGTTTTTTTTGTTTTGTTTTTATTTTTTCTCTATTACTTTTTGAAGGAGGAGTTGTTTTCCACATGGCTGGTAACTGCTATTTGGTAGCAACATGGACTGAGGAATGGCTGCTAAGATTTACAGAGATACACTTCAGAATATAGTGATCTCTGGAGAGGTCTGGGAAGCAGAAATAGGAAGCTGATGTGATGAAAACATTTTTTTTTTAATTTTATTCTCACAATCCTGACGGAGATCTGCTGGAGGCATCTGGTGCAGATTAAAGTTGTAATGTCATAAGTCTGAGCTCAGCATTGAAGTTGACTTGAGCTGAGAAGGTCAGGTACAACACTGTAGAATCCATAGAGAAGAAGGGTAGGACACGAACCACATGGACGAATGGTCAGATAGAACTTGATAAATTAACTTAATAATGTGGCTTCAATTCGTGTATGCCATCTAACAGTGGGGGCCAAGTTTATCTAAGTTCCCTGGGACAACTGAGAAATCTGTCAGTCCTTTGAACCATGTACCGCATAGTCAGATCACATGTTAGTAGATTCCATACTATCACAGTTCTTAGACAGCTTCCTTCTGTAGAGTCCAAGTGTGCATTACACACTTTCCTCAGACTGGCAAGTTTGATGAATTCTTGAGTCTGACTTTCCTTGTATGATTTTAATATTTCCATGTGTTTACCTGGTTATAGTTAACTTTAATGAATGAATATGATGGTGCCCTTTTTACTTCTATGAGTGGGTTTTTCCATTTGTGACTCATGCTGTTGTTGACTAGATGGTCTTGTTTAGCAGCAAGCTGAGTATATGCCTCTGTTGATTTTTAAAGCTAATCTTAGATGAGATGACACAGGAGAAGAGACACAGTAACATTCATTGTCTTGGTCACTCTCAAGTTGACTGTGTGAGTACTAAAGAATCTTTTCCTGGGGGGAAATTATTTCCTGTGCATCATGTTGATTCACCAGGGAACCCAGAGATGATGCTGATGATCTCCTGGAAAACTCAAAGGACTTTATTTTTCAGAGCATGTATCTGGCAGTCAGGATTATTTAGAATGGAGGAAGGGATGCCTCACTTTCGATTATCACACTGTCTCCATCTGGCCATTGGAGTGAGTCAGGCTGAGACAAGAGACAATGACCTTAAGTTATAATCAATAAAATTCCATTGTAGCCCACTATAGAGAAGCTACTTCCCAAGCAATGAATATGCGCCTAATCTTTTGTGAAAGTGTCACATGACTACTCCCCAGGCCCTGAGTCTGGCCTTCAGTAGCTCTCAGTGACAAAAGTCTTAGGGAACAAGTGAGGTCTAAATTGTACCCTCAAGCTTCATCTTCTAAAAATATCTGATCCAGGTCCTGGGTCCACAGCAGATATGACTGTGACTGTCAACTTTTCTATCCCAAGAGTCTGTTTCACTGTTTGCTAAACAGTGAGCTGAGGTCCTGCCTTCATCCCTAGCTATATTCTTTATGTATTATGAGGTGAAAGGAAATAAAACTTGAGACATGTGATTCATGTAATGTATGTCAAATAGCCCAAAGAGTTGTTTGTGAGCTTTGAAACCTGGGGCTGAGAACATAGCAGAACAGGCCAGGACATGCCTGAGCAGGCCCATCGTTACATGTCCTGACTGGCCTGGTGCCTCCCTATCTCCCGCCCTTCTGACAGTCTGTTGATGTTTAAATGGACCAATCTTGTGAAACCATGCCAATTCCTCCCCCAGCCCCACCCCTTTTCTATAAAAGTCCCTAGCTTCCAAGCCTCAGGGTCGAAACCACTGTCTCCTGCATGAAATACGTTTCGACCCAGAGCTCTGCCATTATGGCTCCACCATGTGGTCGACACCTCTGTCTCCTACGGGAAGATATGTGTCGGCCTGGAGCTCCGTCATTAAACTACCTCGTGCTTTTACATCAAGATGGTCGTCTGTTCGTGATTCTTTGGTGCACTCTGAACAGGAATTGAGTGGGGGTTTCTCCACTAGGTTCTTTCAGAGGCAGTGTATGTTTTGAGCTAATTTTATTTTATTTACTGTTTAGTAATAGACACTGTATCACTCTACAGTACTTCCCTTGGTGTTTCTGTATTTCTTTCTCTCTTTCCATCCTGCCCCTTACCAATACATGAGGAAGGTGGGCAGCAACTCTTCAGATCCTCAACCACTTTGTAGAGAGCAAATATCATTTATATGACCTAAGGAGAAACCTCTTAGTGCAAATTGAAGAAGCTTTTGACTATCAAATACAGATAGTAACACGTTATTAGACAATGCACTACCTTCTTTCATAACTCGCCACTTTCCCTTGTGTACTTTCTTAGCCAACAGTAAAATATACAAAAAGACACTCCAGATTTTTGAGCACCATGCTGACTTTAAATCCACCCTGTAACTGAATCTTCACTGGTGAATGGTGGTTATACAAAGAGCAAGATGTATTTGAACATGCTGAGGTAATAGAAGTAAAGGAGAAAACACTGACACACCCAAGAACAGACACACTTTTCACTTCAAAGGTTTTCTTTTTCCAGGTTGCGTTGTTTTGCTTTCTGTTACCTGGAAGAGTAGGGATAAGTTTTTGAGTATTGTGACACCTTCCTCAGAAACCTCAGAGAGACATCTGCATCACAGTGATAAAATTACGCAGATGAAATATGCATCTTGCAAGCACTGAGATATTTTGTTTAGGTCTGTCTGAGATAGAAATGGATTTCAGAGAATGTGGCCCTAATCCTTCCTCTGTAATTAGAAACAATTCATACATGGCTATTAAAAACACACAACAAAACCACACATAAAATATTTGAACTGAGTTCTTCAATTCTACCTTACCCATAGCTATCCTTCCAATATGTTCTATGGGTAATATGAGATAATTACTGAAATGTACCCTTGAGAATATTTTCTGCAACAATTTGATGTTTTGGGCTTTGTGTGTTTGCTATTAAGGCTCACACCTGCAGATGAAAACATAAGGAAATTACTGTCTTGATACTATTTCTGAATGTTGTGTGCAGTTTAGATCAAAGTTTGTCATTCTGAGCTGTTTAATTTTCTCTAGGGAAAGAATTTCCCCAGCGGAAGAGCTTCAGAGTTAATCCACCAGATTGCAAGTCTTTCTGAAACAAATCTAGACCTTGATAAGATTATTTTCAGGTGCTCACCACTTGTAGGGAGATAATGAATAAATTGTTTCAGTGATGGCCTTAGGCAAGGATCACAACCCTGTCTCTCTTGTGTTCTCTGTGTAGAAAATGCTGAGAAAGCAGTGCTGTGTGGTAAAATGTCTTTTTTCTCCTGGTATATATGTATGTGTGTATATATAGTGCTATAACATCTCACAGATTGTTTGTACAAAATACACAGATTCTGATTCCAATTCTAGCGTTTGTTTTGAACTACTATTTTACCACTATATTGAATGCTTTGGCAATGTCTTTCAGAATAGTCATTCTTTTCAGCATAATTGGTCTAAAAGTATTTTCTAATAATTTAACGTCAGCCATTAGTCGCCTATGTTCCTGTTTAACTCAGATTTGAATATTATTAAGTTTTCTAAAATGAAATGGCTTTGCAACTCCTAAGTAGAAAGTGGTCTTCACCAAACTTAATAGTAAAATGGAAATTCATGTAATTTACATAATATATTAAATTATCAACTAATGAAATAATGTAGCAGGAAATGGTTCTTTGAGTTTATTTCATTTCTAGCTGGTGATTTTATAAACTGACTTCACACTGAATATACACTAATATTAAACTAAATATTTTTAAAGGAATGTTCAGCAAAATGTAAGGCTTAGTTAATTTTTAATTAGATGAAATAAATGATAAGCTATATTACTTAATAAGTACAATACAGCCTTTTCAGATTAATGTCTTGGAACCTTGGAACAAGAGATCAGAAGTGAAGCAGACTAATGAGCTTGCTGTGCGTAAACTGAATCAAGGGAATTAAACAAGCCACACCAGGTTGTGCTTCAAAATTTCACTATGAAAATTAAACATGCACATTTAAAAGGACTGCTATTTAATGATATAATTCAAGGACATAATGCATAGTATACACCATTCAATAAAAATCATACCTGTTCAAATTGATTCACATTGTTAGTGTTACACAAGAAACCAGAGAGCAATGGATGAGCCAGAGTGAAGAGAGAGAAAGGACTGATATGAGTTTATAGTGTGTCAGTAAGAAATAGTGAAGAGCAATGATGATATTTTATAAGTAAGCATGATGAAACTAGAATACCATCTAAAACACTTATATTAACAAAATAAAATACTTGAAAGCATAGTTGTTACACTTATGTTTTTGTTAGTGGGTTTATTTTCACTCACCATAAAGACCTAATGCATAATATTCTCTCTGGCAAAATCATACCTTAATTGGCATGGCTATTAAACCAGTTCTCCATGATTCTGGCACATATTGAAAACCAGCTGAGAAATTCATCCTTGTGTACTGAGCAATTATTAGATTCTTTGACATTACTTTGGTAGACAATCATTGTTGGACTAAATGGACATCAACCTCTAAGCCATAACAACAACAACAACAACAACAACAATACCACCATCACCACCACCAACAACACAACACAACAGTAATAATAATAGTATGTTATATATACTATATGTGCTTTAAGTATTATTATATAGAATATATTTTATGAGATGGCTTACAGGCTGAGGTCCATCTAATTAATGTAGATATTCTGTTCCTCTACAGAACCTTTTATAATGCAGCAGGGGTCACTTGAACTACAGAATTCATGAGTAGAAGTTCTTAACATTTTCCACCTGGAAAAACTCGTTACAGCTGACCTGACACTCACTTATTGGCCTGCTAGTTTCCTTTCATTTCCTATCATAGGGCCTTATATGTAGTCTATTCTTTTATATTTGTACTAAAGCATTTCAAATGATTCTAATTGGGCAAGTTCAGCCTTCTACTGCTTCTTATTTGAAATTGACCTCCTAGTACACAGATTACAGAAAGCTGCAACAAAAACTAAATATGAAGAATAATAAAAGCACATATTTCCTGCATTAATATTTCATGTGAGAAATAGTGACAATTATAGTATGAAAGGAGTTTCCCTTTTTAAAAAAGTATATTTAAGATTTTTTTTATATTTTAATGTGATTATATCACTTCTCGCTAAATTAAATTTGACAACTTTGTATAAGGCATTCTGATGATTCTGACTGATAACCTTTTATCTTCTTGCTATTTGAGCCAGGTCCTCTCCTCCTCTTGTCCCCATTTATGTACTTCTATTTTGATTTGTCTTTCCATTGATGAAGGAAACTTCTGTACTTCCTACACGGTTACCAAATCAACAGGCTGTGCTAATCCTGCTGTGACTCCCTTTCCGCACAGGAGGAGGTTGACTTGGCATAGACCTTCATTCACAGCACTTAGCTGAGTGCTCAAAGCTGTAGACTCTCTACTGATGGGCATCTAGTCGCAAACTGTGAATCTCATTTTTACAAGGATGGAACCCAGCTTCTTTTTGTTTGTTTGTTTGTTTTGTTTTGTTTTGTTTTGTTTTGTTTTGTTTTGTTTTGTTTTTCTCTCTGTGTGTGTGTGGGAGTTTCAAAGCTCTGTGACAGGTTCTGGAAATACATGTTTAGTACTAAAAGAAAAGTTACCATGCTGACCTCAGGGTCCCATTTAACTTCCTAGCTGCCATTTCACTGGTCTCAATGGGATCTGTCAGGAGCTCAAACACAAGCCATTCCGCCTGTCAGTTTATAACAGTTTAAAGAAAATGAACTTCTCAGAAATTGAGTCCAACTAGTGATCATTTCTGATTTATTCTTTCTGTGGCAGGTCCTGGCTATGCACTATTGCTGTCTTCAATTGTGCCATTCCATAAAGAGGCTTAGTCAAAAGAAAGGAGTGGAGAAATTGTTTATCAGAGGGCTAACCCATCAAATGGCTTCAGTTATTTTACAAATACACATTTATCTCTTGAAATGTTGACCTGGATGTTGCAGAGTTGACTCAACAATAATACCCAAATTAGTCACTGTCATTTATCTACTGGCCAGTACTGGCCAGAGAAAACTGTTTAGGAACCGGATCTCATTCATTAATGGAAAAAACAAAATGGAATTTAGGTTGTAAAACAAAGAGAAATCAAGTTCACATGACTGGAAATTGGCATAATAATTTTGTGATTCTTCTACTGTCTTGTTGGGATCCTTTTAATGATACTGTCATTAAATTGACTATTTGCATCTCAGTAACTTATTTATAATAAGAGTAAAGCAATACTAGGTAAACATTTCAAGAACACTTTCTGTATCATGAAAACCATAGAAAATAATTTTAATTAATATGAATTCATATTTTATTTATCTAGATGTGTCCATAGATACAAGAAATTAGGCTCTCCAAAGAACATGGAATTTGACTTACATGTTCTGTAAGAGAATTTGTTATTGATAGCACTGTCATGTGCACACATGTACAAGAAGGCAAGTGTTAGAATGGACAAATATCATCTAGTTTTGTGAAGCTCATGACATCAGATACAGCAAATGAGGTCAAAATATTTTAACCATAAGGTGGACCCAATCACAGTGTGTTGCCATCCACTGGCATATTAACTCAAGCAAAACTTATGAATTAGTACAAAAACTAACAGTCACCACTGTCAGTTATTGAGACTTCAATGTCTCCCTACAGTTTTCGCCAGACTTTTCTTGTGTTTGCTAATTCTCATATTTCACATTGTTTCTGACAGAAATCTTCATCCTGAAAGAGTGTCCAATCATGTGGGTTTGTCAGAAGTTAGTAACAATGACTTTTCAAAACTGTCTCCAGGAGGCTGGGTCTATTACAGATATCATTTATAATTTAAGTGATTTCACATATCTTTAGAGATGACTTTTTCTAGAGTTTGTTGAGTGCTATTACTTGCTTAATAATTAAACCCATTGTACCAGAACCAAACTGATCATTAAGCAGCTTGAATATTCTTATTTGATGAGAATCCATCTTCGAATGGAAACCTGAGCAAATGAAGGAGGCAGTGTTTAACAAAAACTACTGTAGATAATTCAACATAAAAAAAAATACCAACGGGACAGATACTCCAAATGATTTCACAATTATTGCAGAATAAGTGCAGCCAGGAAATATATTAATGTGATTTAAATGAACTCCATACTATAAAAACAGATTTCAGAAAGTTATAGGAATTGTTAGAAATTGTTGGAAAGTTGAAAATATTTTAGAAATTCAAACATAGACACGTTTAGAGTTTTGAGAAATATCTCTATGATTTCTCTGTAATCAAAGGATGTTACAGTTATTGTACATAACCTTCTGGGCACTTCATGTTTGTCACTGATGATAATGTCGGAGAGAATGTAGGGCAGAATTGCATATGGAAGGATTTTGCACATGGGTGGTCAAAGGGAACAGTAGCTTGAATTTTACTCATAGTAGGCAAATGAAAGGTCCTAGTTGCAAATATAGCTTCTGCATTTATCATCTAAAGAATACTCAATATTAAATACAAAACTAACTGAAGTTTACACACTAGCTGAAGCTCTTATTGATAAGTTGATGCAAAAAAAATATTACAAACAGAACTCTACAGTAAATGATGGTCACCAAACACGACACTGTGACCCTTGATGCTGAGAGTTGGTGGGGAACAACAGCAGATTTGCTTCTGTACTGGAGATGTCCTTGTGGCTCCAGCATCATATCTCAATCTAGTATTATATTCCCTTGTGAAACCTTGAATACAGAGATCATAAGTTTCTTCTCTATTTAAAAACAGCTTTTTAATCTTTCCCACTAGTATCTAGGAGTTATTATAACTAATATTTTAAAACATCAATATTTGACAACAGTGAAAAAATATTTTGTATTTATTTTTGTTATCTTTATTTATTTTAAAAAGAAATAGCAAATAGCGTGAAAGTTTCTGTATATGTCTGGTGATAAAGATTCACATAGTATTTTGCTGAGTCAAGACTCATGGGAGGACATGCAATGTTTGGAGAGAGTGCAAATAGGACTCAATGGACAGTGATGGTGTGCTTGCATAGCTAGTATTGCAATATGCAGTTGGTCTTGTCTCTTTGTTTTTGCTTCATTGAGAGGAGTATGGCAGAGAACTTCTCTGGGCATCATGGACGATTCTGTACACTCCAGCTATCTTGTGCCAATTCAACAGAGACCTGGCTGTTTCTACTGGACTGTGTCACTGCTGCTGATTCTTGTTATATATCCCGACATTACTGAACTAGACTGCTGCTACCCTGACAAGTGGAGATTGGAATTGCCCCAAAGAACTACTTCTAAACAGGTCCATAGCTCTCTATTTACCGTCTTTTCTCCCCAACCTGTAGATGGTAGCCTAGAAGTGGTGGGGTGGGGGTGGGGAGTTGAATCATTTGTGAAACCCTATTAAAAGTAGATTTGAAAAAATCAAAGCCTACAAGCAAACTATATAAATCTTTTTATGGTACACTATTCTGAGCCTTTATAATAAACATTTAAATACATCACATAGATGCTAACATAAACACATTTTTACTTAAATTCTATTCAAATTCTTTGAGGTTATTTTAAATTTTGCCTAATTAATTTATTTGTTGAGTTGCTTTGTGTGTGGGTGTGTGTACTCATTTGCACTTTCATGAAAGTAGAGGTCAGAAGAAAACACTCAATAATGGGTTGTCTCCTATCACATGTTTCTATTCACCAAACTCCAGTCCTGGGTTTGGCAACAAGTGTCCTTCTCTATTGGGACACCTCATTGGTCTTTCCCTGTTCGTTTATTTGTTTGGTTTGTTTATTCATCCATTATTCAAGTTTTTCTAGTCTGGCCTTGAAGTTGTGGTTATTCTGCCTAAATTTGGGTTTAATTTTAAAATACTCTTTATGTTCTACTTAATAATTCATTTAAAATCCTAACACTGAATTATCTGGATAATCTTAAGATTGTGTTAAGACCATAAAAACGTTTCATAAAAACAGTGTCATAAAAAATGTATTTTAACCAATTAGAAAAAAATTCATCTTGGTATTACTGACATAAATATAATTATTTTTCCTAAAATATATTTACTTATTATAAATTCAGTTGTAGCCATTTATCATACTGGGAAAATTATGTTGCAAAAATCTAGATAATGTTTCAATTCTATGTAGAACATAGAGAGCTAATATGTCAAATAAACATGACAAAAGAGGCAAGACTACCAATATAGTGCATCCTTCAAATACGATTAAACAAGAGAAAATAATCATTGAAAATCTTTTAAGCCGTCCGATAATGATCATATCAGATAGTAAGTATGTAGGTCTATTATACCCAACATACTATCATGCTGATGACCACATGCATTGGAATCAATGTCAAGGAAGTTGTTTTCTCCTCTTTCATTTCATGATAGTAATCATCGTATTTCATTGTATTGTGGAGAAGTGACCGTAGCTTGTGACAACTTTAGATTTAAATGCTTATAAACTATTCCACATAAGGAAATATCAGTAAAATGATGTTATTTATCATTATAACAGAACATATTATTTAAATTCATGAGACTTAATGAAGCTCTACACTAAATGTTTTAATCAATTACTGACTTGTTAAGATTAGGTATGTTCTGTGACATTCCAAGGGTTGTTAAACACATCAGACTAAGTGATATAATATAAGTGATATAAGGCATATAATTTGAAGACTTAATCACATGGGTTACCTTTATCTTTTCACTATATACTAGATTTTCTTAATCATCAATATATATTTAGCTCTTGCACTGTTAATGTTGTCAAGAAAAACCTTTTATGTCCATTTTAAATGCAAATATCAAACACCAGTCTTTGGGAATCTTTGATTTCTATTAATTCACCTATCAAATGTCAGATCACATTTGCACAGCTAAAATTTTAACATCTATGTTTGAATATGTATGAAATATACCAGAAGATATTTGGAAACTAGTCATACTTTACGATTCTCTCTCTCTCTCTCTCTCTCTCTCTCTCTCTCTCTCTCTCTCTCTCTCTCTCTCTTTCTCTCGTTTAGTATAGAATATAGTTTAGCCCCGGGCATGGGGAGGGGAGTTAAGAGGGTAGTAGAGGCAGAGAAAGGCAAAGAGAAAGAGAAAGAGAGAGAGGGGGGGGAAGAAGAAGAAGAAGAAGAAGAAGAAGAAGAAGAAGAAGAAGAAGAAGAAGAAGAAGAAGAAGAAGAAGAAGAAGAGAAGGAGGAGGAGGAGGAGGAGGAGGAGGAGGAGGAGAGGATGGCCATGAGAACATGGAGAGAAGAATGGGGAGGGAGGGGAAAGGGAATAGGGAGAAAGGAGCAAGAGAACAAGAGAAGAGCAAGATTCTCTCTGATAAGTATCTTTTTACTTAAATCATCCTTTTTATGTTTGTTTATTGTGTTACTAAAGCAAATATTGGATAATCAGCTTTAAAGGTGAGAAGTTGGGCTGATAAGATGATCTAATGAGATAAAGTTCTTGCGATGTAGGCATGTAGACCTGAGTTTGAATTCTCAGCACCAACATAAAATTCTGAGTGGCTAAGATCCCTGGAACCTCAGAGCACTCTGGAACAAAGACAAAAGGACCACAAAGGCTTGCTGGCTTTCAACTTAGATTCAGGTTCAGGGAAGAACCTTGGTCTCAAGGAAATAATGTTAGGGATGATAGATCAAGGCATCAGGTATCCTGGTTTGTTTCCCTAATGTGAGAGTACACTTCCCCCCAACACACACACATACACGACATACTTGAGAAACTTACTTTCCTTCCAGTTTTGGAGATTTCAATCCAGCCCATAATTAGGGGGTGATCTAGCTTCAGGAAAGCTATTCATCACCGTTATCCAGCCATCTGAAAAAAGTGCTCAGTTCTCAACTCATAGAAGCCAGAAAGTAAAAAATAGATACTGAAAAAGGAAAACCCCAATATCTTTTCTAGGACACACAGTTAATAATCACTTACAAAGAGTTTCAATTTAGTTATCTTTATCAGTTTGGTCTATAAGGAGTCCTATAAAAGAGATTAGATTGTCTTTCTAGTTGATTGATATTAAAGAGGGTATTGCTCACTGTGGGCAGCACCATTTCCTGCTAAAACAACCTATATAAAAAAGTTAGCTAAGCATGAAAATGAGAGTGAACCAACAAATGACCTCCCTCCATATTTTCTGCTTCACATTCCTGGTTTGACATCCATCAATGATGGTCTGTGATATGGATGTCTATGCCAAATAGACTTTTTCTTCTCTTAAGTTTTCTTGCTTTATCTCATCAACAGAATTAATCTAGAGCACTATGCTTCTCATCTTAGTTTCCAATGCCTCCCAATTGTACCATAACCTGGAGCAAGCTTTTAGCAAAAGGACATTACATTACTCCATTTCCTTTTCTCCACATAGTTGTCATCATGCTTTGGGGAGTCACACAATAACTACATCACCACTAATTTGGTTAAATGGAACATTGAGTTGCAGTCTCTGCCGGAGCTATCCTCCTTGGGTGGATCTTTTCCAAGGGACTTTTGGCTTCATCACATGAACACATCTGATGTTTGCAACTTCTACCATGATTCTCCTGGAAGCTGTCTGCTTGAATCATTGTTCAGATGTATCTACTTGTGAGGTCCTTCTAAAACTGAAGCTGTAACCATTTGGACATTTTGTTATGGTCACACTATGGAAAAAAACAAAACTAAAAGCAGCTTTTAAAAGTGTAAGGAAAGGAAAGTCTCCTCAATAATTTTAATATAGGCAGGACACTGAAATTCTACATTCCCTTGTTTGCTGGTCAATTGTGTTTTGTGCTCTTGTTATTTACTGACAAAATTCAGCAGAATGTTCACATTCATTACAAACTAACTCATGATTCAAGTTTGCCAAAATGTTCTAATTTGTTTCCTCCTACTTGGATTACATTTTAAAGAAGCCTACAACATATCATGATTTAAGTTGTGTCTAAGTTGGTAAAGATAAAAATCCAACGTTAAACCTATTGCATGCGAATTTTTTATAGTCAAGGTCATCAATTGATTCTATTTTCTCTGCAAACACAAGAAGCATGTATTCCAACTTTGCAATCAGCATACACATGTGAAAAATTAAAACTAAAAGAATATTATACATGAAAATATTAATATGAATTCCAGAAAGTAGGGCAAATGGATACATAAAAATTATGCTAATATTGTAAACTATGCACAGATTGACAAAAGACTAATTTCTATTACTTCCAGGTTGTACTTTCTTTTAGAAATAGTGCAAAAGGATCTCAAGGAAAGGTGTGATATAAGGAATGTATTTCTTTATTTACATTAGTATATCACTTTAATATGTATGTAATTGGTTATTTTGATCATTAGATACTTTATAAAAATGTTAATGAAAAATTATATGCTTTAGAAATGTTACAAAAATTGTAAATAAATATGACAAACTGATCCAGAAAAAATACTACTCCCCTGAATGTAAACAAGCAGAGCAAAGTTATCATGACTGGTTAATAATAACAATAGCAATGCAAGAAATATACAGCATAAGTATATGTCTGTCATGTAACACTGAAAGCAAATTATACATAAGTTATAAATAGTGCAAAATATCTGTATAAATAAGGAATTTTTGGTGCATAAGAAGATAATGGGAAAGTCCATAGCTAATATTCAAATTAGTTGACTGTGACTATATGAAGTGCCATTTTTAAATTCACAGTTGTGGAATGTTTAACCATAAAATCTAATTCACATCCTCATGATGAGGAATGTATGTATATAATGAATCTTATTCTGATCTTATTGTGACGATAGGCAAAATAAGTGAGAAAAGGCTTATTTTGGTTATAGTTCAATCAGGGAAAGCATGCAGCAGATGATCAAAAAACTGGTCTTATTGCATCAGGAAACGGAAAGTAATAGATGCACACTGAAATCATTACTCTATTCTACTTGAAGACCACGGTCTAGGCTAGAGGAAAGGTACAACCCACAGTGGATAAGTGTTCCAACATTAACAAGCCTAATCAAATTAATTCCCCATAGGAATGACCAAAGTCCTTTTCCCAGATCATTCTATATTTCTTCAAGCAGAAAATAAACACTAACCACGACAATCAAGTTTCAGAAAACTGTTTTGTGATCTAGATAGAAACTCCATGAAAGTGCCTCATTCCTTTCAGAATGTCCACAATATGTATAAAGAATTAAAAGGATCAAACAATTTAATTAATAAGCACAAGAACATTGTAGCTGTAGAAAATTATATCCAATGTAAACAATGGGTAGAATGAGGTATGTAATCATTTAATTTAGAAGGTGGTCTCTGTTTTTAATACAGATGAAAGTTCAATATGATTTTTCATAGCTTTTCATTTATTAATTAATGTGATAAAAATAAATCAGGTTCCTAGGTCTACAAAGTGAGCTCCAGGACAGCCAGGGCTATACAGAGAAACCCTGTCTCGAAAAACCAAAAAATAGGAATACTAATGCTTAAACTGTTACCATTGGTACTGAAAAACATTCTGACTGAAAGAACTGCAGGGATGGAAATGGGGATAACACTAAGGAAAAGAAGGTCCAGCAACAGGCCCAAAGTGGGATCCAGCTCAAAGGGAGGCCTCAAGGCCTGACACTATTACTGAGGCTATGGAGTGCCCACAAAAAGGGACCTAGCATGATTCCCCTCCTAAAGACCCAACAAGCATATGATCAGATGCAGATATTTGCACCCAACCAATGGACAGAAGCTGCTGACCCTTTTGGGTGAATTAGGGGAAAGCTGAAAGAAGCTGAGGAGGAGGGCAACCCTGTAGGAGGATCAGCAATCTCAATTGAACTGGACCCCTGAGATCTCTCATACACTGGACCACCAACTAGGCAGCTGACATCAGCTAATATGAGGTCCCCCAACACATATACAACAGAGGACTGCTGGTCGGGGTTTAGTCAGAGAAGATGTACCTAACCCTCAAGAGACTGGAGGCCCCAGGGACTTTAGAGGTCTGGTGGAGTCAGGGTGAGTGGTGCAGACATCCTCATGGAAACAGGGGTGCAGGTAAAATCTGGAGTTTAAAATTATTATATATACATATATAATAATTATAAATTATTCCATATATATATATATATATATATATATATATATATGGAAAAAGAAAAGAAAAAATTTTATGTAAGTGTCCTATTGGTTTTTTGTTTTGTTTTGTTTTGTTTTGGTTTTGGGTTTTTTTTTTTGTTTTTCTATGGCAGGATGAATCACCAAAATGGGGCTTGGAGTAAGGGCTCATGCATATGACATCAACAGCTGGGAGTTGGAACAGGAGTATCATTATTTTCAGAAGTAGGGGTTTGTCAGACTGTGACCCAGCCTCAATTTTCAACCTTTGTATTCATGCAGAAAATAGAGACTCTATATTCAAAATAATGAATATATACTATTGAAATTTAAAATTAAGGAATGCATTAAAATATGCTATTTTATTTTATTCCTTCTTTTTAAATTTTTTTTTAAATTATTGAAAATAGATTCTTTTTTCCTATAATGCATCTTGATTACACTTTCTCTGCCCTTTACATCCACAGTCCTTTCCTACCTCTCTGATGTGGATTCACTTCTTTCTGTCTCTCACTAGAGAAGAACAGGCGTCTAGGAGATAACAACCAAACAGGACAAAATAAAATATAACATGATTTTAAAACAGGCACACTGAGCCTAAACAAGGCACCTGAACAGAAGGCATACAGCCCGAAGAGCAGGCACAAAAGTCAGAGACCCACTCCTTCACAGGCTCTGGAGTCCAATAAAAATGCTAAGCTGAAAACTATAATATATGTGACAAGAACCTGGCGCAGACCTGCATAAGCTTTGTTTTTGCTACTTCAGTCTCTGTGAATTTATATTGCCTTTCAGACTTGATTTAGTGGGCCCTGTTCTTCTGTTGTCCTCCATTTCTTCTGGCTTGTACGCTCTTTCTGCCTCTTCTGTGGAGTTGTCTGAACTCTGAAGGGAAAATTTTGATGGAGACATCTCATTGAAAGTTGTGTATTCCAAAGTCTCTCTCTCTCTCTCTCTCTCTCTCTCTCTCTCTCTCTCTCTCTCTCTCTCTCTCTCTCTCTCTCTCTCTCCCTCTCTGCATATCTGGCTGTGGGTAAACATACACTGCTTTTTCATAGGCTTAAAAAGTATAATTCAAATGCAATTATGATGGTCATTGCAGATTCAAATGTAATCTTAAAATGATTTTAGTGGAACATTCCAAATCAGGGTTAGTTGTCAGATTAACATACATTCCATGGCTTTTAGTGTTTAGTTATTCTCTTTTCTTAAAAGAATAAGGTGTGTGTGTGTGTGTGTGTGTGTGTGTGTGTGTGTGTGTGTGCAGTATGCATATGAATTAATAGTAAATATGAACAAAAATCACAAATTCTGAAAATTTTAGCAGCATACTCAAAAGGCTTGAACCTGTGAAAGTGGGTTAAACATACTGACAGGCACAATTCGCTCACATCTTTCATTTGTTCAGCAAATTTCCTATTTTCATATCACTAATTAAATATTAAGTGTCTAACTACTAGTGTTGAGCCTATGGCATAGATGCTCTTTTCTTATTATTTCTTTCATTATGAGTAATAATACAGCCTTACTAAATTTGAGAGTCCTACATTAAGTGAACTAATAAAAATAGAACCCTAAGAAGAGAGCCAAGATTGAGCTGTAATGGTTGCTGAACATCGACCCCTGCAGATATCATCTCTACTCAGAGCAGTACTCAGTGTTCTTCTTTTATGTGCTATGGAGATGTTTAGTTACCTCAGTATGAGTAGAGAACAAGAATTTTTTTTTTCTTTTTATATTCTCTTTACAGCATAAACCCTTCATTTGAGAATATGCCTATAACATAAACTGTGTAGCACACAAAAATATTTGTTTCACATACGACTATAGCAATGCTTGTGTAAGTAGTGTAGTTGTGTCTGTCCAGATGTCTGAGCAGGCGCACTCAGCCATGCATCCAGGTGGAGATGCTAGAAGTCACTGCAAGGTATCTCCTTATTCTTCCCCAACTTAGTCTTTAAGACAGACACTTACAGAACCTCCAGTTTGTGGTGTCTGTTGTATTGAGTGGCCATCAAGCACCTGAGTTCTGTCTATCTTTGTGTCTCAGGATTGATGCCACTGTGATGTCTGTCTGCTACATGGGTTTGAGATCAAACTCAAGTCCTCATTCTTACATGATATTACTTTATCCAATAAGCCATTTGCCTACACCTTAATGTTACACCATCCTTAGGAAAAAGTTAAAGTTTTCCATCATTAATTGATGACAAGTTAATCTTGCATAGATTATGAATGTTCAGGATATATAGTTCAAAATCTTTTCTTCTCAAAGCTCAATAGAAAAATAAATCAATACATAGCTAATAAAAATGTATTGGTTCCATTAAAATTTGTCTTAAATATTTATAAAACTACCAAGATGTATTAACGTCCAGCTCAATAAATCCTTACTATAATAGATAGTTATATTTTTCACAAATATAAATTTTCATATTAAGAAGAAAAATTATATGTTATAGAAATGAAGACTAAAATAACCTATACCTATTTGTTAATGTCTCATGGGCTCAGACATCCTTAAAATAGGAGATTCTGAAAGTTATCTACAACTTGAATGTAAATAAATAAAATTATTAACAAAAGAAAAAGACACCCCTCCCAAACGAAAGTTACCCTTGCCACGAATGGTCTTACGTTAGATCTGAGCACTGTTTTAAGACATCTGTTAAGAACGGGAAACTGCATGATCCAAGTCCTAGATGGACGCTAACATCAGACTGCCAGGGACATGCTAGGTACTGAAGGGAGAATTAATGATGACCTGTTCTCTTTCTTTGCAAGGAGCAATGATTTTCTGAATAACAGTCCAATTTTAATTGAGGCTTTTGTGATAATTTCCACTTTGTCAAAAATATGCTATGGAAAATTGGAGCTTTGTAGTAAATCAAGGGCACTGCTCAATGTTGAATGTTCTCAGTGAAATCACCATGTTAATTGTTCAAGCACCTTTGCCAGAGCTTCATGATTCCTAGTTTGTTTCCCAGGGATATTTTCACTTAACCAGTGACATCAAATATAACATAGAAATTATCTAAGTAGATGAACATTATTTCTGTCCCAATACATTTGGAAATAATGTTCCAAATTATATAGGCTTGTGCTCTATCAATGTGTATGAATGGCTTTGATGGATAATTAAATATATCTCACCTTACGAGATATTCTCTTTTTCACCAATACTTGTTTAAATCTATTTCAGTGGGGAAATTGCATTAATATCAATGACATTTTCCCACAGAGAACATTATTTTAAGGTTATTTTTTTTTCTCTTCAAGAAGACATTCTTTAGAGGGTGGTGGGTGACACCATGTAACTCTATCATCTGTTACCTTCTGGAAGACCCTGTTGTCCTTTAATCCTCATTACTAGTCTTCTTCAGCATATATTTCATTCATTTAGACTCAGTAGTTTCCTTTGGTTTTACTCAATGTATCATCCATTCTATAGTTTTCCTATGTGTGCTTGCTCAAGAGTTTTAAGTTTAGTCCTTCTCTAGAATGAAAAGCCTGGGGAGATGATACATGATGGTAATATTTAATCTGATCCTTTCTTTTATATTTACATTTAAACAAAGTATCCCCTTCTTTCCCACAATCTCTACCACCTTTTTCTCTTTGAATCTAGAAGAAAGAATATGTTACTCATTATGGTATAAAATTTAATAGTGAAACAACTGGTTATAAAAGCAAATAAACTCTACACACTATGGTAATAGGACATGCCTTATTTTTTTTAAAGTTGTTAAAATGTATCAGTGAAGATGCTATGTGTTAAGAGAATTTTTTGTTTGTTTGTTTGGTTTTTTGTTTTGTTTTGTTTTGTTTTTTTGAGACAGGGTTTCTCTGTGTAGCCCTGGCAGACCTGGAACTCACTCTGTAGACCAGGCTGGCCTCGACCTCAGAAATCCGCCTGCCTCTGCCTCCCAAGTGCTGGGATTAAAGGCGTGCGCCACCACTGCCCGGCGAGAATGTTTGTTTTTATTAATGCTATTGATCTCAATGTTTATAGACTTGACTTAAGGTCACTGAATATCAAACTTTCAGTTCTAACTCACTGAGTGAGGTGACCCAGATCCAGAACAACATATTCTGTGTGCTTTTTTATATATAGATACTAGGTTCCAGTATTTAGATTTGTTTGTTTAACTTGGAGTGCCTATAGAAGACTGGAGTTCAGAGAGAGGGGGGGGGGGGCTTAGACAAAGGGAAATTTTAGAACACATATTGTAGGAAAGGGGAAAGGAGAAGTTGAAGTTGGGAGACCAAAGTGTGTTCTCACAACATTTTCTGTCAGTCTTACCTTTTTCTATTCCATTCTTTCCCTTCTTTCCTCCATTGTCTGCTTGCTGCTTTTGAGATAAGTTCCTACTATGTGGCTCACATGTCCTAGAGCTCAGCATTAGACCAAGAGGAGAGCAAAGGGTGGAGAAGGTAGAAGAGAAGGAAGATGTTAGAGAAGGAAAAAGAGGAAGAAAACACTGTCAGGTAGGTAGGTAGATGAGGGTGGAACAAAGGATATGATCAGAATTTATTGTATGGAATTTTCAAATAGAGTCAGAAGGTAAATTAAAGCCTCATTTATGATATGAAAGTATTCTATATTGTGACAAGGATGTAAACAGAAAAGATAAAGTTGATAGTCTGAAAACACAGGGTGCCCCATGAGCAAAGAGTCTACAGAAGGGAATGGAAACAAGCTAGTTTGAAATGGGGAATCATAATCACCTCACAAAGTTACAGAAAAACCTACAGCACTACAGGAATGAAGTAAATCACTACTAAATATATAAAATTAGGTTTTTTAATGTTACATCTTACCTCTCCTGTAACCAGTATCATAGATTGAAACAGTGTTACTTCAAGATTTACATGGAAATAGACATGATTTTGATACCATAGCACCACACACTGCAGTTTGAATCATGGTGCCATTTACTATTTGGACTGCAAGAGCTGTGGAAAGAAGTAATCCAGTTAGCTCAAGTTAGAGACTTAAAGGCTGAGCTCACATGGAAAGGGCAGGAGCAGAGCTAGAAGGGTAATCTGATTGGATTCAATCAAAAGCCATTTCAAAACTGATCCCAGGTATTTTGTCTCTTTAAATCTGGGAATCATCTCTCTTTTCAGCTTTATTTTTACACTTTTTTTTTTTTATTCTGGTTAACAACTGAGGATTGCTGCTCATGCACTGTACCCATTTTATTCTATTTTCTACCCAAATGGATACAGAGAATTTCATACAATGAGGCTTTTTAAAAAGAGGTTATTATGTACACAGATAAGGTAATACAATCTTGTAGGTGAGAGATAGAATGTATCTGTTAGGCCACTTCCACAATTGCTCCCACAAGTTCTGTTTTCTTTTTTCTGACATTATCTTCCTGAATGTTTTACAAGCAGTTTGACAACAGGTTCAGTAATGAAATAGTGTATATTTCCACAGAGTATTTTCTGGAATCCTAAGCTATCAACTACTAAATATTTTCAGAGAAAACATTATACTTTAATTTTGTTTTGGACTAAACTTGTTTGCTTTCTCCTTTATTGATTCAACTAAATTGATTTAATTACTGAACCTTTGGCTCCTGCTTACCTCTTCTCTTTGACTTCTTACTCACCAAGTGTCTTTGTGTGCTCTCAGGTCCAAAGGAAAAACTATTTCCCCAAATTCTGTCAATTGGACAAAAGCCAGGATTCCTTAGGAACTTCTAAAGCAAATTTTCCTCTACTAAAAAATGAACCATTTCTCTTATCATTAGAAAAGGGAACAAATGGATCTCTGTGGTGTCCATTAGCATACCAAAGCACAGGCTAGCTTCCAGGCTCACTAAGTATCACATTTACCTTTTACACATTTCAGAGTCCATAAAGGCATCCTGAATCTTCCCAGCTTTTCTCCCCTCCCCCAACCTAAACTTCCGGTGGTTCAGGAACTCTGCCTCCCACCCCAAAACTCATCATTCTTATAACCCAGCTATTTCTGCTATGCTTCTCCCTTAGTCATGCTCTTTGTCTTCATCCCCGATTCTCCCCATTGTTAGCAATCTGGATAAGTTCTGCCCCAGAGTTACCTGGCTACAGTCAGGCATGCTCTGCCCCACAGTTATCTGGCAATAGCCAGGTTTGTCTGACTCACTATAAAAAGGGCTGCTTACTCTCTTCCTCCTCTGTAGCTCCTCCCTTCCCCCTCTCTCACCATTTATTTTCTTTCCATCTCTCTCTACATGCTCATGGCTGGTCTCTACTCCTCTACTTCTCTTCTCTTCTCTTTCTCTTTCTTCTCTTCTCTTCTCTTCTCTTCTCTTCTCTTCTCTTCTCTTCTCTTCTCTTCTCTTCTCTTCTCTTCTCTTCTCTTCTCTTCTCTTCTCTCCTCTCCTCTCCTCCTCTCCTCTCCTCTCCTCTCCTCTCCTCCTCCCTCTCCTCCTCTCCCTCTCCCTCTCCTCCTCCCTCTCCCCCTCTCCCCCTCTCCCCCTCTCCCCCTCTCCCCCTCTCCCCCTCTCCCCCTCTCCCCCTCTCCCCCTCTCCCCCTCTCCCCCTCTCCCCCTCTCCCCCTCTCCCCCTCTCCCCCTCTCCCCCTCTCCCCCTCTCCCCCTCTCCCCCTCTCCCCCTCTCCCCCTCTCCCCCTCTCCCCCTCTCCTCCCCCTCTCTCCCTCTCCCTCCCCTCCCCTCCCCTCCCCTCCCCTCCTCTCCTCTCCTCTCCTCTCCTCTCCTCTCCTCTCCTCTCCTCTCCTCTCCTCTCCTCTCCTCTCCTCCCTTGTCCCTCGCTCCTCATCCCTCTCCCCCTTCTCTGCCACTACTACCCTCTTAACTCCCTTACTAAACTGGTCCCTCAGGGTGTTGGGAGCTATTAAGACAACACTATTGTCCTGATCTCTAAATTGGGCCTCTCCCCCCGAGAAGAAAAAGGGGTCAAGCGGGCCACCAACACATGGATTCCGAGAACAACGACTGGATGTTCCAGCCCTAAGTCATCACCGATGTCCTGACCACACCCTGATACCACCAAGTTCCTGCTTCCCCGTGTAGCTGCCAAAAGAAAGAATTTCTATTGCCCCCCCCCATAAGTACTTCTCCTTTTGCTTGTATTGCCCTACCCCTCCCACTGATAAGTATCTGTACTTCCCCTTTTGCTTCTGCATTTAAACCTCGGGCCTGACTAATACATTTGGGGCTTTGATGCATTCGAGAACGGTTTCCGTGTTGTTATTCGCATAAGGCCCTCGTCCCTCTCTACCCCCTATTTGGTTCTTAGGAGGAGGTCCCCTTGAGACCCTCGAATAACTGGACCTGCTGGACGGGTCATCAGGGGGAAGGGATGCCTCAGCATGGGCCCACCGAGGCACACTCCCTTCCCTCATACATTACAACACCTCCCTAGAACATATTCCTCCTGTGTTTATCTTTTTACAAATACATCACCCTGTCTTCCTCTATCACTCTGCTCTGCTCCTGTTTCTCCTATGGCCAAGTCCAGATTTCTGGCCATGTTCAGTCTACAGTTGAACTTTGGCTACTACATTTCTCTCTGTTTTGGACTCTTCCAGATGCCTCTGGCTGTTTTCCTCCTTCATATTCACAATAAAAATCTTCCACTAAACTATATCATGAAACTGTCATGTTATCAGTTTGTACAGTTGCTCTTTATACTCTTAAACCAACAAAGGCTTCAAGGTACACATGCATAAAAATTAAGGTTCGTTGACCTTATTTTGATGAGAAAGGCTACACTGCAATCTGATTGCTAATGCCTTTTATGGGCACTGGGTGGAGTCAGGAGAAAGTGTCGAGAAATTCTCTATTTCACCCTGGGAATATTGGTTATGGGATAGACCTATGCTTCCAAAGATTGACCAATGTAGAAACATTACTGCTCCCTGTCCTCCAAGAGGAATACAAAAAGGTGCTTTTGTGTCTTTATGTCACAAGCCATAGGAAGTCACCTGAAAGACTCTTTGTGGCTTTGGAGCTGTTTACCAATGCTGATATGAATATTTTCAGCAATTTATGCTTTTGTCCAATATTTAGTTACTCCCTGTAATTCCTTTTCCTGTTTTTACTCTGATATGCTGGACTCATGTGCACATACTCTCTACCACAAACAGATGTCTACTTAATTAAAAGAGTAAAACATAAACTTTAAAGGAACCACAGCAAAACATATATTGTATATAACACACATATATGAAACAGAAACTACAAAAAATATTTTATTTAAATGGCAGAAAAAATGTTTATTCTAACATCAGGAGTAAAGCCATTCAAGTGGGACAATTAGCAGCCTGGACACTGAGAGACTGAGAGGAGGATTACATCTCAAAACCTGTCTCGATTGCAAAGTTCAAAGCTAGTCTTAGCACTATAGTGAGACCCTGTTAAGGACTAGGGGTATAGTTTGATGTTACAATGTTTTCCTAGAATGTGGGAGGCCCTAGGTTCAATTCCCAGAATTTGATAAAACAAAACAAAACAAAAACCAAACAAACAAACAAAAAATGAAGAAAAATGGAAATAATAATAATTTATTTATAATCAATACATGCTTTACATAAAGAGCATTTGATAGTAATGAAATAACATACCACCTGAGAGGGCTTTGCTGGAGCACCTGGGGGAGCCATCTTGCTTCTCGGATCCCTCCAAGACTAGTCTGCGCAGGTGAGAGTGTGGACTACAGAAGCTAACAACTTCTGGGACAGGCAGAAGCCACACAGCTTCTGAGGCAGACTCCGTTTCAGGCTCAAGACATCCGGGCACCTTCCCTGACAGAGGAGAGGTGTCTGCCCCACCAGGGAAGGCTTTACAAGAGCACCTAGGGGAGCCATCTTGGTTCCCAGATCCCTCTGAAACTAGTCTGCACAGGTGAGAGTGTAGACTACAAAAGCTAACAGCTTCTGGGACAGGCCCTGCTTCGGGCCTTCATCTTCTGCCAGGAGGCAGGTCCAAAGGCCAAATATCTGTGCACCTTCCCTGCAAGAGGAGAGCTTGCCTGCAGAGAGTACACTGACCACTGAAACTCAGGAGGGAGCTATTCTCCCAGGTCTGCTAATAGAGGCTAACAGAATCATAAGAGGAACAAGCTCTAACCAGAGACAACTATAACAACTAACACCAGAGATTACCAGATGGTGAAAGGCAAATGTAAGAATTTTACTAACAAAAACCAAGATCACTCACCATCATCAGAACGCAGCACTCCCACCTCAGCCAATCCTGGGCACCCCAACACACCCGAAAAGTTAGACCCGAATTTAAAAGCACATCTCATGATGATGGTAGAGGACATAAAGAAGGAATTTAATAACTCTTATAAAGAAATACAGGAGAACACTGCTACAGAGTTACAAGTCTTTAAAGAAAAACAGGAAAACACAACCAAACAGGTGATGGACTTGACAAAACCATACTAGAACTAAAAAGGGAAGTAGACACAAAAAAGAAAACCCAAAGTGAGGTAACACTGGAGATAGAAACCCTAGGAGAGAAATCTGAAACCATAGATGCGAGCATCAGCAACAGAATACAAGAGATGTAAGAGAGAATCTCAAGAGCAGAAGATTCCATAGAGAACATGGGCACAACAAGCAAAGAAAATGCAAAATGCAAAAAGATCCTGAGTCAAAACATCCAGGAAATCCAGGACACAATGAGAAGACCAAACCTACAGATAATAGGAGTAGGTGAGAATGAAGATTTTCAACTTAAAGGGCCAGCAAATATCTTCAACAAAATTGTAGAAGAAAACCAAACCTAAAGAAAGAGATGCCCATGAACATACAAGAAGCCTAAAGATTCAAATAGACTGGAACAGAAAAGAAATTTCTCCCTACACACAATAATCAGAATAACAAATGCACTAAATAAAGACAGAATATTAAAAGCAGTAAGGAAAAAAGATCAAGCAACGTATAAAGGCAGGCCTATCAGAATTACACCGGATTTTTCACCAGAGCCTATGAAAGCCAGAAGATCCTGGACAGATGTTATACAGACACTAAGAGAGCACAAATGCCAGCCCAGACTACTATACCCAGCCAAACTTTCAATTACCATAGATGGAGAAACCAAAGATTTCCATTAAAAAACAAAATTCACACAATATCTTTCGACAAATCCAGACCTTCAAAGGATAAAAACAGAAGAAAAAAAAAAAAAAAACCAAATACAAGGACTGAAACTATACACTAGAAAAAGCAAGAAAGTAATCCTTCAATAAACCTAAAAGAAGACAGCCACAAGAACAGAATGCCAACTCTAACAACAAAAATAATAGGAAGCAACAATTACTTTTCCTTAATATCTCTTAATATCAATGGACTCAATTCTCCCAATAAAAAGACATAGACTAACAGACAGGCTACACAAACAGGACCCAACATTTTGCTGCTTACAGGAAACCGATCTCAGGGAAAAGGACAGACACTACCTCAGAGTGAAAGGCTGGAAAACTATTTTCCAAGCAAATTGTCTGAAGAAACAAGATGGAGTATCTCTTCTAATAGCTAATAAAATGGACTTTCAACCCAAAGTTATATAAAAAAAAACAAAAAAAACAAAAAAACAAAAAAACAAAAACAAAAACAAAAAACAAGAAGGGGAACTTCATACTCATCAAAGGTAAAATCTTCCAAGAGGAACTCTCAATTCTGAATATCTGTGCTCCATATGCAAGGGCAGCCACATTCATTAAAGAAACTTTAGAAAAGCTCAAAGCACACATTGCACTTCACACGATAATAGTGGAAGACTTCAACACACCACTTTCACCAATGGACAGATCATGGAAATAGAAACTAAACAGGGACACAGTGAAACTAACAGAAGTTATGAAACAAATGGATTTAACAGATATATACAGAACATTTTTATCTTAAAACAAAAGGATATACCTTCTTCTCAGCACCTCATGGTACCTTCTCCAAAATTGACCATATAATTGGTCATGAAATAGGCCTCAACAGATAAAAAAAATATTGAAATTGTCCCATGCATCTTATAGATCGCCATGGACTAAGGCTGATCTTCAATAACAACATAAATAATAGAAAGAAAACATTCATGTGGAAACTGAGCAACACTCTACTCAATGATACCTTGGTCAAGGAAGGAATAAAGAACGAAATTAAAGACTTTTTTAGAGTTTAATGAAAATGAAGTCACAACATAGTCAAACTTATGCGACACAATGAAAGCATTTCTAAGAGGAAAACATATAGCTTTGAGTGCCTTCAAAAAGAAACTGGAGAGAGCACACACTAGCAGCTTGACAACACACCTAAAAGCTCTAGAACAAAAGAAAGCAAATTCACCCAAGAGGAGTAGATGGCAGGAAATAATCAAACTCAGGGGCGAAATCAACCAAGTGGAAACAAGAATAACTATTCAAAGAATCAACCAAACAAGGAACTGGTTCTTTGAGAAAATAAACAAGATATATAAACCATTAGCCAGACACACTAGAGGGCACAGGGACAGCATCCTAATTAACAAAATCAGAAATGAAAAGGGAGACATAACAACAGATACTGAAGAAATCCAAACCACCATCAGATCCTTCTACAAAAGGCTATACACAACAAAACTGAATAACCTGGATGAAATGGGCAAATTTCTAGATAGATACCAGGTAACAAAGTTAAATCAGGATCAGATTAATGATCTTAACTGTCCCATTTCCCCTAACAAAATGGAAGCAGGCATTAATAGTCTCCCAACCAAAAAAAGCCCATGATCAGATGAGTTTACTGCATTGTTCTATCAGACCTTCGAAGAAGATCTAATTCCAGTACTTCACAAACTAGTCCACAAAATAGGAGAAGGTACTCTACCCAATTCATTCTATGAAGCCATAATTACTCTGATATCTAAACCACAGAAAGATCCAACAAAGATACAGAACTTCAGATCAATTTCCTTTATGAATATCGATGCAAAAATACTCAATAAAGTTCTTGCTAACCGAATCCAAGAACACATCAAAACAATCATCAATCCTGACCAAGTAGGTTTCATGCTAGGGATGCAGGGATGGTTTAATATATGGAAATCCATCAACGTAGTCCAATGCCATGTACTGGCCTAAATGCCCCCCTCAACCCGTGGGAATCAGGGGTTTGGACAGATGGGCATAGAGTTGGTGGGGATTGATTGACAGACAGACACAGACAGTAGAGAGTGTGCTGGATCTGAATGTAATTTGTTTTTTTGTTTTGTTTTGTTTTGTTTTTTTAAATTTTTAATATTTTTATTACATATTTTCCTCAATTACATTTCCAATGCTATCCCAAAAGTCCCCCATAGCGCCCCCCACTTCCCTACCCACCCATTCCCATTCTTTTGGCCCTTGCATTCCCCTATATTGGGGCATATAAAGTTTGCAAGTCCAATGGGCCTCTCTTTCCAGTGATGGCCGACTAGGCCATCTTTCGATACATATGCAGCTAGAGACAAGAGCTCCGGGGTTCTGGTTAGTACATCATGTTGTTCCAACAATAGGGTTGCAGATCCCTTTAGCTCCTTGGGTACTTTCTCTAGCTTCTCCATTGGGAGCCCTGTGATACATCCAATAGCTGACTGTGAACATCCACTCCTGTGTTTGCTAGGCCCCGGCATCATCTCACAAGAGACAGCTATATTTGGGTCCTTTCAGCAAAATCTTGCTAGTGTATGCAATGGTGTCAGCGTTTAGAAGCTGATTATGGGATGGATCCCTGGATACGGCAGTCTCTAAATGGTCCATCCTTTCATCACAGCTACGAACTTTGTCTCTGTAAGTCCTTCCCTGGGTGTTTTGTTCCCAATTCTAAGAAGGGGCACAGTGTCCACACTTTGGTCTTCATTCTTCTTGAGTTTCATGCGTTTAGCAAATTGTATCTTATATCTTGGGTATCCTAAGTTTTGGGCTAATATCCACTTATCAGTGAATACATATTGTGTGAGTTCTTTTGTGATTGTGTTACTTCACTCAAGATGATGCCCTCCAGGTCCATCCATTTGGCTAGGAATTTCATAAATTCATTCTTTTTAATTGCTGTGTAGTACTCCATTGTGTAAAAGTACCATAATTTCTGTATCCATTCCTCTGTTGAGGGACATCTGGGTTCTTTCCAGCTTCTGGCTATTATATGTAGGGCTGCTATGAACATAGTGGAGCATATGTCCTTTTTACCGGTTGGGATATCTTCTGGATATATGCCCAGGAGAGGTATTGCTGGATCCTCCAGTAGTACTATGTCCAATTTTCTGAGGAACCGCCAGACTGATTTCCAGAGTGGTTGTACAAGCTTGCAATCCCACCAACAATGGAGGAGTGTTCCTCTTTCTCCACATCCTCGCCAGCATCTGCTGTCACTTGAATTTTTGATCTTAGCCATTCTGACTGGTGTGAGGTGGAATCTCAGGGTTGTTTTGATTTGCATTTCCCTGATGATTAAGGATGTTGAACATTTTTTCAGGTGCTTTTCTGCCATTCGGTATTCCTCAGGTGAGAATTCTTTGTTCAGTTCTGAGCCCCATTTTTTAATGGGGTATTTGACTTTCTGGAGTCCACCTTCTTGAGTTCTTTATATATATTGGATATTAGTCCCTTATCTGATTTAGGATAGGTGAAGATCCTTTGCCAATATGTTGGTGGTTTTTTTGTCTTATTGATGGTGTCTTTAGCCTTGGAGAAGCTTTGCAGTTTCATGAGGTCCCACTTGTCAATTCTCGATCTTACAGCACAAGCCATTACTGTTCTATTCAGGAATTTTTCCCCTGTGCCCATATCTTCAAGGCTTTTCCCCACTTTCTCCTCTATAAATTTCAGTGTCTCTGGTTTTATGTGAAGTTCCTTGATCCACTTAGACTTGACCTTAGTACAAGGAGATAGGAATGGATCGATTCGCATTCTTCTACATGTTAACAACCAGTTGTGCCAGCACCATTTGTTGAAAATGCTGTCTTTCTTCCACTGGATGTTTTTAGCTCCCTTGTCGAAGATCAAGTGACCGTAGGTGTGTGGGTTCATTTCTGGGTCTTCAATTCTATTCCATTGGTCTATTTGTCTGTCACTATACCAGTACCATGCAGTTTTTATCACAATTGCTCTGTAGTAGAGCTTTAGGTCCAGCATGGTGATTCCACCAGAGGTTCTTTTATCCTTGAGAAGAGTTTTTGCTATCATAGGTTTTTTGTTATTCCAGATGAATTTGCAGATTGCACTTTCTAATTCGTTGAAGAATTGATTTGGAATTTTGATGGGGATTGCATTGAATCTGTAGATTGCTTTTGGCAAGATAGCCATTTTTACAATGTTGATCCTGCCAATCCATGAGCATGGGAGATCTTTCCATCCTCTGAGATCTTCTATAATTTCTTTCTTCAGAGACTTGAAGTTTTTATTATACAGATGTTTCACTTCCTTAGTTAGAGTCACGCCAAGATATTTTATATTATTTGGGACTATTGAGAAGGGTGTTGTTTCCCTAATTTCTTCCTCAGCCTGTTTATTCTTTGTGTAGAGAAAGGCCATTGATTTGTTTGAGTTAATTTTATATCCAGCTACTTCACCGAAGCTGTTTATCAGGCTTAGGAGTTCTCTGGTGGAATTTTTAGGGTCACTTATATATACTATCATATCATCTGCAAACGTGATATTTTGACTTCATCTTTTCCAATTTGTATCCCTTTGATCTCCTTTTGTTGTCCAAATGCTCTGGCTAGGACTTCAAGTACAATGTTGAATAGGTATGGAGAAAGTGGACAGCCTTGTCTAGTCCCTGATTTTAGAGGGATTGCTTCAAGCTTCTCACCATTTACTTTGATGTTGGCTACTGGTTTGCTGTAGATTGCTTTTATCATGTTTAGGTATGGGCCTTGAATTCCTGATCTTTCCAAGACTTTTATCATGAATGGGTGTTGGATCTTGTCAAATGCTTTTTCCGCATCTAACGAGATGACCATGTGGTTTTTGTCTTTGAGTTTGTTTATATACTGGATTACATTGATGGATTTCCGTATATTGAACCATCCCTGCATCCCTGGGATGAAACCTACTTGGTCAGGATGGATGATTGTTTTGATGTGTTCTTGGATTCGGTTAGCAAGAACTTTATTGAGGATTTTTGCATCAATATTCATAAGGGATATTGGTCTGAAGTTTTCTATCTTTGTTGGGACTTTTTGTGGTTTAGGTATCAGAGTAATTGTGGCTTCATAGAATGAGTTGGGTAGAGTACCTTCTGTTTCTATTTTGTGGAATAGTTTGTGAAGAACTGGGATTAGATCTTCTTTGAAGGTCTGATAGAACTCTGCACTAAACCCATCTGGTCCTGGGCTTTTTTTAGTTGGGAGACTATTAATGACTGCTTCTATTTCTTTGGGGGATATAGGGCTGTTTAGATCATTAACCTGATCTTGATTCAACTTTGGTACCTGGTATCTGTCTAGGAAATCTCCATTTCATTCAGGTTCTCCAGTTTTGTTGAGTATAGCCTTTGGTAGAAGGATCTGATGGTGTTTTGGATGTCTTCAGGATCTGTTGTTATGTCTCCTTTTTCATTTCTGATTTTGTTAATTAGGATGCTTTCCCTGTGCCCTCTAGTGAGTCTGGCTAAGGGTTTATCTATCTTGTTGATTTTCTCAAAGAACCAGCTCCTTGATTGGTTGATTCTTTGAATAGTTCTTCTTGTTTCAACTTGGTTGATTTCGCCCGAGTTTGATTATTTCCTGCCTTCTACTCCTCTTGGGTGAATTTGCTTCCTTTTGTTCTAGTGCTTTTAGGTGTGTTGTCAAGCAGCTAATGTGTGCTCTCTCTAGTTTCCTTTTGGAGGCACTCAGAGCTATGAGTTTTCCTCTTAGAAATGCTTTCATTGCGTCCCATAAGTTTGGGTATGTTGTGGCTTCATTTTCATTGAATTCTAAAAAGTCCTTAATTTCTTTCTTTATTCCTTCCTTGACCAAGGTATCATTGAGAAGAGTGTTGTTCAGTTTCCACGTGAATGTTGGCTTTCTATTATTTATTTTGTTATTGAAGATCAGCCTTAGTCCATGGTGACCTGATAGGATGCATGGGACAATTTCAATATTTTTGTATCTATTGAGGCCTGTTTTGTGACCAATTATGTGGTCAATTTTGGAGAAGGTACCATGAGGTGCTGAGAAGAAGGTATATCCTTTTGTTTTAGGATAGAATGTTCTGTAGATATCTGCCAGATCCATTTGATTCATAATTTCTCTTAGTTTCAATGTGTCCCTGTTTAGTTTCTGTTTCCATGATCTGTCCATTGGTGAAAGTGGTGTGTTGAAGTCTTCCACTATTATTGTATGAGGTGCAATGTGTGCTTTGAGATTTACTAAAGTTTCTTTAATGAATGTGGCTGCCTTTGTATTTGGAGCATAGATATTCAGGATTGATAGTTCCTCTTGGAAGATTTTTACATTTGATGAGTATGAAGTGTCCCTCTCTGTCTTTTTTAATGACTTTGGGTTGGAAGTCAATCTTATCAGATATTAGAATGGCTACTCCAGCTTGTTTCTTCATACCATTTGCTTGGAAAATTGTTTTCCAGCCTTTGATTCTGAGGTAGTGTCTATCTTTTTCTCTGAGATGAGTTTCCTGTAAGCAGCAAAATGTTGGGTCTTGTTTGTGTAGCCAGTTTGTTAGTCTATGTCTTTTTATCGGGGAGTTGAGTCCATTGATATTAAGAGATATTAAGGAAAAGTAATTGTTATTTCCTGTTATTTTTGTTGTTAAAGTTGGCATTCTGTTCTTGTGGCTGTCTTCTTTTAGGTTTGTTGAGGGATTACCTTCTTGTTGTTTCTAGGGCGTAGTTCCTGTCCTTGTATTGGTTTTTTTCTGTTATTATCCTTTGAAGGGCTGGATTCGTGGAGAGATAATGTGTGAATTTGGTTTTGTCGTGGAATACTTTGGTTTCTCCATCTATGTTAATTGAGAATTTGGCTGGGTATAGTAGCCTGGGCTGGAGTTTGTGTTCTTTTAGTGTCTGTATAACATCCGTCCAGGATCTTCTGGCTTTCATAGTCTCTGGTGAGAAATCTGGTGTAATTCTGATAGGCTTGCCTTTATATGTTACTTGGCCTTTTTCTCTTACTGCTTTTAGTATTCTATCTTTATTTAGAGCATTTGTTGTTCTGATTATTATGTGTCGGGAGGTATTTCTTTTCTGGTCCAGTCTATTTGGAGTTCTGTAGGCTTCTTGTATGTTCATGGGCATCTCTTTCTTTAGATTTGGGAAGTTTTCTTCTATAATTTTGTTGAAGATGTTTGCTGGTTCTTTGAGTTGAAAATCTTCATTCTCATCCACTCCTATTATCCGTAGGTTTGGTCTTCTCATTATGTCCTGTATTTCTTGGATGTTTTGAGTTAGGATCTTTTTGCATTTTACATTTTCCTTGATTGTTGTGCCGATGTTCTCTATGGAATCTTCTGCACCTGAGATTCTCTCTTCCATCTCTTGTATTCTGTTGCTGATGCTGGTATCTATGGTTCCAGATTTCTTTCCTAGGGTTTCTATCTCCAGTGTTGCCTCATTTTGGGTTTTCTTTATTGTGTCTACTTCCCTTTTTAAGTCTAGTATGGTTTTGTTCATTTCCATCATCTGTTTGGATGTGTTTTCCTGTTTTTCATTAAGGACTTCTACCTGTTTGATTATGTTGTCCTGTTTTTCTTTAAGGATTTGTAACTCTTTAGCAGTGTTCTCCTGCAATTCTTTAAGGGATTTTTGTGCTTCCTCTTTACTGTCTTCTACCTGTTTACCAGTGTTCCTTTGCATTTCTTTAAGTGTGTTATTAAAGTCCTTCTTGAAGTCCTCTACCATCATCAGGGGATATGCTTTTAGATTCGTGTCTAGCTTTTCCAGTGTGTTGGGGTGCCCTGGACTGGGCGAAGTGGGAGTGCTGGGTTCTGATGATGGTGAGTGGCCTTGGTTTTTGTTAGTAAGATTATTACGCTTACCTTTCGCCATCTGGTAATCTCTGGGGTTAGTTGTTGTCGTTGTCACTGTTTACAGATTGGAGCAGAAGCTGTGTTCCACTCACCAGCAGTCTCAAAATCCTGTGGTGGGGGTCGTGGGTAGCTGGTGGTATGCTGGAAGAGGCCTGTGGTCCTACTCAGGCCGGTTTTCTGCTTCCCTAACTAATGCAGTCTCAGGTCCCGTGTGCAATTGGATTGGAGCAGAAGCTGTGTTCCACTCACTAGAAGTCTTAAGATCCTGTGGCTGGTGTTGTGGGTAGCTGGCGAGTGTCAGCCGACCCTGCGCCCTAGCTAACCAGGTGCTTTTCTGACCGGAAGAGGCTTGTAGCCCTATGTAAGCCGGATTTCTGCCTCCCCAACCAAAGCAGTCTCAGGTCCCGCGTGATTGGACTGGAGCAGAAGCTGTGTTCCACTCACCAGCAGTCTCAAAATCCTGTGGTGGGGGTCGTGGGTAGCTGGTGGGTGTCAGCCGACCCTGCGCTCTAGCTACCCCGGTGCTGGTCCGGCCGGATGAGGCCTGTGGCCCTACTCAGGCCGGTTTCTGCTTCCCTAACTATTGCAGTCTCAGGTCCCGTGCGCAATTGGATTGGAGCAGAAGCTGTGTTCCACTCACCAGAAGTCTTAAGATCCTGTGGCGGGTGTTGAATGTAATTTCTTAAATCGAGCATCAGACTTTTTATACAGAAGAAAATAGTTAAGTTAGCTGAGACACTGGCAAGATACAAATGGTTTCTGGATTCTTACACAAAACAAATGAATACAAATATGGAAGAACTGGCAAGAACCAACTGGGGTAAAACTCAATGTTAACAACTGGGATCAAAAACCGCAGTACCTAAAGTCTACTTAATCTTAGAAGCCAGGGGCAAGGGCTTTGTGCACTTGCCATAGTTTCTACTCTAGTATATTGTATAGTCCACCTTCCCCCTAGGCCATTGTAAATACTTGTTTGTGTGTGGGTGTAACTCAGCTACCTATAGTTCTAAGTATCTACTCTGCTTCCTCTTTAGGTCACAAACTTCCTTCTTCCCAGATAATGGTAAATTTCTGTGTAAGGCAGTGACTTAGCTATCTATGCCCAAGGTTGGATGAAGGACTGCCTAGAAACTAACTTAGCTATTTGTCAAAATATCAATCCTTAGGAGCACTTGTAATAAAGCAATATTAAGGGAAAGCACACAGATCTGTTTACCAACTAAAGCAAGGACATTGGAGCATTCTTTTTACAGGATGCCACGGTTCCAGGAGACTAAGTTTCCATGAACTTTTCGCCTCGGGACAGCGCCCAGGTTTTCGGGGCCTGTCCTGCTTGTCACTACTGGAGTGGATGTAGTGAAAGACTCCCTGAGGAGCCCCTTGCTCAGGCCTTGGGACAATAACGGAGACCCAAGAACTCATGAGAAACCAAGCAAACCACATAAGGCTTTATTTGGGGAAAGCTCTGTCGATGACTCATATCCCACACAGGGATAGAGAAGGCAACCATGAGGGGAAAGGGGTCTCAGTTTTTATAGGCCCTCAGTGGAGAAAGGAGAAGGAGGGAGTAGGGGATTTCCAGTTCTAAACAATATCTGTTCTCAAGAAATGGGTATAGGAGGGGTACAAGGAAAGAGTCTGGTGCAGGTGTAGCAACTCTGGATTGGCCTGGCTGTGGTTGCTGGGGAGATTTTCTGACTCTTTCCCAGCAACCAATATCACAAACATCTGGCAATGAGGTACAGCAGTGGGTACACACCTGGGTTCAAGGAACGGTCAGAACATTGGCAGACACACGGGTTCAAGGAGTGGCCAGACCATTGTGCACCTCTATTTTTCTAAATCAGTGAAGCTAGTACTGCTAACAGTGAAATCTATTTTGCCAATTTCAGGGCTTCTGCGACCTTTTACATTCTGTGAGGATCATTCAGTAGCAATCCACTATATAAGTAAACTCAAAGACAAAAACCACATGATCACCTAGTTAGATGCAGAGAAAGCATTTGACAAAATCCAACACCCATTCATGATAAAAGTCTTGGAAAGATTGGGAATTCAATGCCCATGCCTAAACATGATAAAAGCAATCTACAGCAAACCAGTAGCCAACATCAAAGTAAATGGTGAGAAGCTGAAAGCAATCCCACTAAAATCAGGGAATAGACAAGGCTGCCCACTTTCTCCCTACATATTCAACATAGTACTTGAAGTCCTAGCCAGAGCAATTCGACAACAAAAGATCAAGGGGATACAAATTGTAAAGGAAGAAGTAAAAAATATCACTGTTTGCAGATGATATGATAGTATGTGTAAGTGACCCTAAAAATTCCACCAGAGAACTCCAAAACCTGATAAACAGCTTCAATGAAGTAGCTGGATATAAAATTAACTCAACAAAATGTTGGGTCCTGTTTGTGTAGCCAGTCTGATAGTCTATGTTTTTTTGATGGGGAGTTGAGTCCATTGATATTAAGAGATATTAAGGAAAATTAATTGTTGCTCCCTATTATTTTTGTTGTTAAAGTTGGCATTCTGTTCTTGTGGCTGTCTTCTTTTAAGTTTGTCCATTGTTGGTGGGATTGCAAGCTTGTACAACCACTCTGGAAATCACTCTAGTGGTTCCTCAGAAAATTGGACATAGTACAACTGGAGGATCTCACAATACCTCTCCTTGGCATATATCCAGAAGATGTTCCAACTGGTAATAAGAACACATGCTCCACAATGTTCATAGCAGCCTAATTTATAATAGCCAGAAGCTGGAAAGAACCCAGATGCCCCTCAACAGAGGAATGGATACAGAAATGTGGTACAGCAGCCTTATTTATAAAAGCCAGAAGCTGGAAAGAACCCAGATGCCCATCAACAGAGAAATGGATACAGAAATGTGGTACATTTACACAATGGAGTACTACTCAGCTATTAAAAAGAATGAACTTATGAAATTCCTAGGCAAATGGATGGACCTAGAGCGCATCATCCTGAGTGAGGTAACCCAATGACAAGAGAACGCACACAATATGTACTCACTGATAAGTGGATATTAGCCTAGAAACTTAGGATACCCAAGATATAAGATATAATTTGCTAAACGCATCAAACTCAAGAAGAACGAAGACCAAAGTGTGGACACTTTGCCCCTTCTTAGAATTGGGAACAAAACACCCATGGAAGGAATTACAGAGACAAAGATTGGAGCTATGGGGAAAGGATGGACCATCTAAAGACTGCCATATCCAGGGATCCATCCCATACTCAGCTTCCAAACACTGACACCATTGCATACACTAGCAAGATTTTGCTGAAAGGACCCAAATATAGCTATCTCTTGTGAGACTATGCCAGGGCCTAGCAAACACAAAAGTGGATCCTCACAGTCAGCTATTGGATGGATCACAGGGCCCCCAGTGGAGGAGCTAGAGAAAGTACCCAAGGAGCTAAAAGGATCTGCAACCGTATAGGTCGAACAACAATATGAACTAACTAGTACCCACCTTGACCTTGTGTCTCTAGCTGCATATGAATCAGAAAATGGCCTAGTCGGCCATCAGTGGAAATAGAGGCCCATTGGTCGTGCAAACTTTATATGCTTCAGTACCGGAGAATGCCAGGGCCAAGAAGTGGGAGTGGGTGGGTGGTGGAGTGGGTAGGAAAGCGTGTGGGGGACTTGGGATGGAATTGGAAATGTAAATGAAATAAATAACCAATAAAAAATACATTAAAAAATTAACTTAAACAAGTAAATGGCCTTTCTCTATACAAAGGGTAAAAAGGCTGAGAAAGAAATTAGGGAAACAACACCCTTCACAATAGTCACAAATGATATAAAATAACTTGGCATGACTCTAACTAAGGAAGTAAAAGATCTGTATGATAAGAACTTTAATTCTCTGAAGAAAGAAATTAAAGAAAATCTCAGAAGATGGAAAGATCACCCATGCTCATGGATTGGCAGGATCAATATAGTAAAAATGGCTATCTTGCCAAAAGCAATCTACAGATTCAATGCAATCCCCATCAAAATTTCAACTCAATTCTTCAATGAATTAGAAAGAGCAATTTGCAAATTCATCTGGAATAACAAACACCTAGGATAGCAAAAATTCTTCTCAATGATAAAAGAACCTCTGGTGGAATGACCATGCCTGACCTAAAGCTGTACTACAGAGCAATTGTGATAAAAATTGCATGGTACTGGTATAGTGACAGACAAGTAGACCAATGGAATAGAATTGAAGACCCAGAGATGAACCCACACACTTATGGTCACTTGATCTTTGACAAGGGAGCTAAAACCATCCAGTGGAAAAAATACAGCATTTTCAATAAATGGTGCTGGCACAACTGCAGGTTATAATGTAGAAGAATGCGAATTGATCCATTCTTATCTCCTTGAACTAAGGTCAAATCGAGTTGGATCAAGGACCTCCAAATAAAACCAGAGTCAGTGAAAGTTATAGAGGAGAAAGTGGGGGAAAGCCTCGAAGATATGGGCACAGGGGAAAAATTCTTGAATAGAACAGCAATGGCTTGTGCTGTAAGATCGAGAATCGACAAATGGGACCTCATAAAATCGCAAAGCTTCTGTAAGGCAAAAGACAGTGTCAACAAGACAAAAAGGCCACCAACAGATTGGGAAAGGATCTTTACCTATCCTAAATCAGATAGGGAACTAATATCCAATATATATAAAGAACTCAAGAAGGTGGACTCCAGAAAATCAAATAACCCCATTTTAAAAAGGGGGCTCAGAGCTAAATAAATAATTCTCAACTGAGGAATACCGAATGGCTGAGAATCACCTGAAAAAATGTTCAGCATCCTCAATCTTGAGGGAAATACAAATCAAATAACCCTAAGATTCAACCTCACACCAGTTCGAATGGCTAAGATCAAAAACTCAGGTGACAGCAAATGCTGGCAAGGATGTGGAGAAAGATGAACACTCCTCTATTGTTGGTGGAATTGCAAGCTTGTACAACCACTCTGGAAATCACTCTGGTGGTTCCTCAGAAAACTGGACATAGTACAACTGGAGGATCCCACAATACCTCTCCTGAGCATATATCCAGAAGATGTTCCAACTGGTAATAAGGGACACGTGCTCCACTATGTTCATAGCAGCCTTATTTATAAAAGCCAGAAGCTGGAAAGAACCCAGATGCCCATCAACAGAGGAATGGATACAGAAATGTGGTACATTTACACAATGGAGTACGACTCAGCTATTAAAAAGAATGAACTTATGAAATTCCTAAGCAAATGGTTGGACCTGGAGGGCATCATCCTGAGTGAGGTAACCCAATCACAAAACAACTGACATGATATGTACTCACTGATAAGTGGATATTAGCCCAGAAACTTAGAATACCCATGTTACAAGTTGCAAAGCGCATGAAACTCAAGAAGAACAAAGACCAAAGTGTGGACACTTTGCCTCTTCTTAGAATTGGGAACAAAACACCCATGGAAGGAATTACAGAGACAAAGTTTGGAGCTGTGAGAAAGGATGGACCATCTAGAGACTGCCATACCCGGGGATCCATCCCATAACCAGCCCCCAAACGCTGACACCATTGTATACACTAGCAAGATTTTGCTGAAAGGACCCTGATATAGCTGTCTCTTGTGAGGCTATGCCAGGGCCTAGCAAACACATAAGTGGATGCTCACAGTCAGCTATTGGATGGATCACAGGGCCCCCAATGGAGGAGCTAGAGAGAGTACCCAAGGAGCTAAAGGGATCTGCAACCCTATAGGTGGAATAACATTATGAATTAACCAGTACCCCCCAGAGCTCGTGTCTCTAGCTGCATATGTATCAGAAAATAGCCTAGTTGGCCATCATTGGAAAGAGAGGCCCCTTGGTCTTGCAAACTTTATATGCCTCAGTACAGGGGAATGCCAGGGCCAAGAAGTGGGAGTGGGTAGGTAGGGGAGTGCGGGGTGGGGGGAGAGTATGGGGGACTTTTGGGATAGCATTGGAAATGTAAATTAAGAAAATACCTAATAAATAAAAAAAATTTTTAAAAAAAGAAATAACATACCAATAAATATTGTACTTTAAAATTTGGGAGGTACTGTCATGAGAATATCATTTTTGTGTTTTGACTTTGTCATAACAGCTTGGTTTGGATGGGGAGCAGTGTTTAAAACTGCTTATTATTCTGCAGAGATGCCTGAGCCTGTATTTTATTTCCTTCCAATCTTAATTTCAGCTCCTCATCCAGTTTCTAGAACTGTGAAAAATGGAGGCCCTCCTCTGTCTTTAACCAGATGTGTGACCACTCAGCAGACACTTGGAGCTTAGCTGGATCTGGGATCACCTAATTACATTTAGTAGTTCCCAGCAACAGCTAAGAAGCATTTCCGGAAAATTCATATGGAAAGCCTTCTTGATAGCTTGACTAAGCATTTTCAAAAATGAAACGCCTTTGAACAATTTCTCTCCCTTCCTGTTCACATCAACTTCATTGAAAACATAAAACAGCAAGCTTAGACACAAAGCAAACTTGATTCTTAGTTTATCCATGACAGTAATTTCTTCAATAACATGAGTTCCAAATAATATATACACAGCCCTTAGCAGCTGGGTGAGAGGTAAAATGTTAGTCCCTTTTCATGCTCTGAGTCTGTCAGTAAGAGTTCAACATGTTTATAAATTCTCCTTTATTAAGGCAGATTATTTTTTCAAACAAACTCCATCTCTATTAATACTCCTTCTTGAGTTGGTACAAAAGTACTGCACACATTGGTTGTTTTCCAAACTTCAAATGTTCTAATAAAAATGAGACATAGAACATTTAAATACCCCCATTCTAATATTTTCCAGTCATGTGCATGTCCATGTGGTTACATAGGATTTGTCACTCAGAAGAAACAGAACAATTTCAAACAAGAGAGAAATAAAACTAAGAAACTATGTTAGAGCCAGGTGATGATTACATATGTGGTGCTAGGTGTGGGCTTGCCTAGTGTGGGCTGAAAGCTTGGATACATGTTCCTAGGAGATAAAAGCCAAAGAAACAAAAATACATGATTCATACTGTCCAATAGAGGAAAAACAAACAGGCCACCCTGTTGAAGTGAATTTACTGTTGATAATTTTCTTTTCTATGGACATAAATTATCCATGATTTTCCTTATGGAGAAAATATGAATATAAATTCAGATATGAATATGTGTGTGTTTGTGGTAACAAATGTCCAAAATGTTTGTCATACAAATGAATTAGAATGTAAAATAGAGTAGCTACTGACAATGATAGTTCTTTAAAATAAAACGATCAGCATTTGATTATCATGTAATTCAGCAACTCTACTTCTGAAATAGTATGGTTCAAAAAAAAAAAGCATACACTCAGAAATTTCCTCATTATATTCCCGCTGAACAAAGGATGAAGGCCAGAATCAATGCTTCTGCCCATCTATAGATGAAACATACAAGTTGACAATAAATTAAATGCAGTTTAGCCATAAAAGTGAACACAATTGTGATACACTCTAGTTGTCAATTACATGTGTGGACTGGTTCAGTAACAAACTATCAGTCATGGAATACTTTGGTTTCTCCATCTATGGTAATTGAAAGTTTGGCTGGACCTGGAGGGCATCATCCTGAGTGAGGTAACCCAATCACAAAAGAACTCACATGATATGTACTCAGTGATAAGTGGATATTAGCCCAGAAACTTAGAATACTCAAGATACAAGATACAAGATACAATTTGCAAAACAAATGAAACTCAAGAAGAACAAAGACCAAAGTGTGGACACATTGCCCCTTCTTAGTATTGGGAACAAAACACCCATGGAAGGAGTTACAGAGACAAAGATTTGAGCTGAGACAAAAGGATGGACCATCTAGAGACTGCCATACCCAGGGATCCATCCCATAATCAGCCTCCAAATGCTGACACCATTGCATACACTAGCAAGATTTTGCTGAAAGGACCCTGATATAGCTGTCTCTTGTGAGGCTATGCCAGGGCCTAGCAAACACAGAAGTAGATGCTCACAGTCAGCTATTGGATGGACCACAGGGCCCCCAGTGGAGAATCTAGAGAAAGTACCCAAGGAGCTAAAGGGGTCTGCAACCCTATAGGTGGAACAACAATATGAACTAACCAGTACCCCCCGGAGGTGGTGTCTTTAGCTGCATATGTGTCAGAAGGTGACCGAGTTGGCCATCAGTGGAAAGAGAGGCCCCTTGGTCTTGTAAACTTTATATGCCTCAGTACAGGGGAACACCAGGGCCAAGAAGTGGGAGTGGGGGGGGGGCGAGGGGAGTGGAGGGCGCAGGGTTTGGGGACTTTTGGGATAGCATTGGAAATGTAAATGAAGAAAATACCTAATTTAAAAAAATGAAAAAACAAACAAACAAACTATTAGTCACAGTGTGAGATAGCCAGTGTACTCTGACATACAGAGAGGGGCTGTAATGAGAGGAACTGAGAGTTAATCTCTAAGTATCACATTTTGATTGCAAGAATGAAAACCTCCTGCAGGAAGATGGTGGTGGCTGTTACACAATGGTGTGATTTTTCATTGGCACAGACCTGTATGCCTTCAGTGACTCACATGGTAGATTTTGTGTTATCTATATTAAGCAACATTTAAAGTGGGTTTTGTAACACTCTTCATTATAACTTCTCTAGGCTTGAGCTTGTAAGCAGTGTTCTGAGTGCTGTTCCCTGAGAGCAGGTTATATAGGCTATGACAACGTAAGCTGATTATACAGCTGTCAGATGACTGACTTAGAAAATGAGGCAATATAGAGACATGGCAGTCATGGTTTTCAAGACTGTGCATGAGAATGTGTGTATATATGTGTTGTCACTGTGTGTTGAAACAGTATCATAGAGCTTGAATCTGAACTCTTCAACAGTGATCTTTACCTCATGAGAATCCCTGGGCTCCTATAAACACTGACTGAAATTCTTTTCTTTAGTAAGCCTGAACGATAATATTATCTTTGTGGATACCATATTAGAGTACCTTGAGATCTTTAGCATCAAGATGATCAGTGTGTGTGTGTGTGTATATATGTGTGTGTGTATGATCAGTATAAGTATATATATATATATATGTGTGTGTGTATATATATATATATATATATATATATATGTATGATCAGTATAAGTTATAAGTGAAGTTGGCACAGTACTGAAGAAAGTAGCTGAAGTGCCACTCATAGACTCTCATTTAGCACACACATCTAATACCATTCCTGAATATTTGAGTCTTTCTTTCCTAGGTGAACTGATGGATCCAAAACTTCTCATCTAACATGAGTGTTCTTATAGTGCAAAGTCTATCTGGAAGGAACTGCTTTTTGTTTGGCTTAGCCAAAAACATATTATTCTACTTTAGCACAAATGATCTGTATAGAGATATGGCAATATCTTTAAAATTGTGAAAGTTGTAAGTTCTCATGAGAAGTCACCCCACCCCTAACAAATTTTTATTCGACTATGTAAGCTCTCACCTTCCCCAAATATAGATAAACCAGGGACATAGTCAAAGAACTAACACTACAATAGCCATTTCTATATGCATGATTTTTACAAATTTTTGTGCATTTTGAGGCTTTCTAATACATTAAATAAAGCTCTCCATGACACAATATACCTCTGTTACCATCACAAAAACTACACACTAAAGTTGTGTGGTTTGGTACATGGTATTTCCCATGCCAAGTTTATTTTGGTCCCTTCAGGATTCTGCCATGTAAACGGTCCAGGTTTCCTAATTTATCTTACAAATACTGTCAGTCCATAGCTGTAAACTGTACAGTTGCTTGTCCTTTCTTACCAGATGATCAAGTGGACTTTAAGTATTGTCTTGTTACATCACTCCTAGGAGTAGCTTGTGAGTTTTCCTTTAGGTCTTTGAAAATGATGTAAAATGATTACTTGGAAATCAAATGGATTCCAATTTTTTTCCACACCCAGAGAACAATTTAAGTATTTTCTACAATTTAACAATTTAAGTAGTCTAATAGAGAGACACTCTTGGGCAATCTTTTGGTTCTCAACTTAATGAGGTAGATAAAATGTAATGAAGGGTTTGTGTGTGAATTAGAACCAAAGTCCAAACTGTATCTTAAGCAGTGTTAGATGCTTTCTGACAAAGTGTGGTCAGATAGTGATCTTCACAGATCACCATAGTGATTCCTCGTCCAAAACTATTCAACATTTTATGAGTTTTCTGCTTTAGTACAGAAGCATTCCATTAATTTATGCCTCATCGTTGAGAGTTTGATGTGGAGATTAACTCAGTCTGGGTGTGACACTCCTTTTGTTTGTTCAAATCAGAGTAATGGAATGTGAAGCATTCTCCAATGTATGCAACATATACTGACAACTTGGGTACAGAAACTTAGAACAATTAGTGTGATTAGTCATAGTGGCCAATTAGGCAATGTCAATATTTTTGTTGGTGCCGACGACTTCGCTTAATGGGTACATCAAATTATTGGGAGTGGCGCATTCCAACCACTTGAAATTTGCTGGTAATTATTGATTTGTTTGGAAGACGTAGGGATAGATACTTTATTAAAATTGAATAATATAACAGCCTTCTGTTCTCCCCATTCTTGCTACACCTCTCTGCTCTCTGTTGGTAAAATGCCAGGATCCTAAAGATAATAGGGCAGGAAAAATTGTCCTAAGTTTCTTTTCCCAACTTGTCAGGTACATTTGTTCTTAATTTTTTCCCATTTGAAACACTGGAAATAGCTAGTAAGGACTCACAACCTCAGAATCCCCATTGACAGGGTTCTTCCCTTTACGTGTGTGAACTGTTAACACTGCTGAGATAGCCCCATCTGATGTTAGATATTTAATGAACCAGTCATTCCCAGTAAATTGTTCTGTTGGTCTTGAGTATGTGATGTCCCCTTCTTTTCTGTATGCATTTTTATTTCATAAGAATAAGTTTCATGGTCGTAGAACAAAATGTTTATGACTGGCACAGGAGTCAATGAGTTGAGAGGCAAGCTGAGTAGAAGGAAGGTTGCCTGACTGAACATGATTTCATCTTGTCACATCTGATTTAGGAAGACCTGAACCATAAGTCAGACTGAGTTCTATGTGTCCTACTAGATATGCATTTCAATGTGCAGAGGTTATTATGTGGGTCTCGATCTTTTGCCACACTTATTCAGGGACCCTATAGCACTGCCTATAATGTATGCTCAGTTGAAATATTAGATTCTGCTTCATACTTTTTTGGTGCACTGTGTATGTTGGGGCCATGAATCAAGGTGGTTCTTCCATCCAAAGACTTGGTGGTAAATGTGCCTTTGTTAAATGACTTTTGAACTTCAGCTAGAAGTCTAACATCATTCCTTATGGGATGTAATCACTGTGTTGCCAACACACTGAATTTATACATTACCTCAAGATGTTTGGACATTTTAGAAGAAACTACGATGTTTGTTTATAATTCTCCATGTATTCTTGGGTAAGCTTGAAATGTAGTGGTAACAATTAGAGTGGAAATAAGTTTTAGACTTTCTGAAATAAATGAAAAGTGGAGGTTCTCCCTAGCACTTCACTATAGAAGCTGATTCTTAAGGATAATTAAAGATGGATTCATTGTCAAAATGTTTTCTCTGCTGGTTTCTGCTTTTAAAGACTCGTATTTGAAAGTGAGTTGTCTATTCACAACCTCAAGGAGGGCCCATCCTTTAGAAAGAACCCACACTATTTGAGTTTACTTGCCCCTCATTTTTGATACTAAGGTAAGTTGGTACTGTTTCCTAGTGAAACCATATTTTTCCCAAATCTTAAATGTGAATAAAGAAGTTCACTTCTGCTCAGAAACAATGGTAGCTACTTAACTCCTTAGTCCTGTCTTCCAAAATCCAGCAGACAGTGACTGCCTCTTTTAGTTCTGATCAAAACTAATGACAATTAGGTCTGGTGAGATGGCTCAGGAGACAAAAGAAACTTGCATAAAAAAAAAAAAAACTAGAGACCTGAGATTTATCCCTAGAACCCATTTAAAAATGAAAGAGAAAATTTTATAATTGTCTTCTGACAGCATATGAATGCACACGCACCATGACACAATGTACCCCCCACATCATATGTAACCTAGTAATAATAACAACAAAATTAAATTAAATTAAAATTCACTGTCAATCAGTCTCCTTCTTTATGCTGAAGAAATGACTCATGAAGCTGCCAATGAATCATAGGATTTGGTAACAGCCGTTGGTGCCCTTGAATTATCATCTCCTTTAAGACACTATTATGATTCTTTCAGGAAACCCCAGCTTTTGAGGCATGCTGTTTAGGACACACCTTGTTTCAATTTGGGTGTGTCCAGTCACAGACCTGGAAATTGCTCTTTGGCCTCAGGCAAGCACTCTCTGAAATTGTACTCATTCTTTTGCATCTCTCTAGGTAGAGTGTATCCAGTTTCATCATACATGTGAAAGCACATCACTTAATGACCTAGCATATCTCTTCTAAATGTCAGGAATGTTAGTCAGTGCTGCTATTATTACCAAGATATTGACAAAAGAAAGACTTGTCCACCTCATCCTGCAGATGCCACTCAACAATAAGGTTGTTGATCTTACCTACCTGATCTGTACCACAAGAATAGATCTGTTTTTGGACGGCCTTTCCTTCAGTCTCTGTATCTCCTCCCATGAATATTTTGTTCCCCTTCTAAGAAGGACAAAAGTATCCACACTTTAGTCTTGCTTCTTCTGGAGTTTCATGTGGTCCATGAATTGTATCTTGGGTAGTCCCAGTTTCTGTGCTAATATCCACTTATCAGTGAGTGTATGTTCTTTTGTGATTGTGTTACCTTACTCAGGAAGATATTTTCTCGTTCTATCCATTTGCCTACGAATTTAATGAATTCATTATTTTTATTTTTACTCCATTGTGTAAATGTACCACATTTTCTGTATCCATTCATCTGTTGAGGGATATCTGTGTTTTTTCCAGCTTCTGGCTAATATAAATAAGGTTGCTATGAACACATAGTGAAGCATGTGTCATTACATGTTGAAGCATCTTCTGGGTATATGCCCAGGAGTGGTATAGCTCCGTTCTAAGGAGGTACTGTGTCCAATTTTCTGAGGAGCTGCCAAACTGATATCCAGAGTGGTTGTACCAGCTTGCAATCCCACCTGCAATGGAAGAGTGTCCCTCTTTCTCCAGATCCTTGTCAGTATCTGCTGTCACCTGAGTTTTTGATCTTAGCCATTCTGACTGATGTGAGGTGGAAACTCAGGGTTGTTTTGATTTGCATTTCCCCCCTGGAGATCCATCCCATATACAATTACCAACTCCAGACCCTATTGTGGATGCCAACAAGTGCTTGCTGACACAAGCCTGATATAGCTCTCTCCTGAGAGGCTCTTCCAGTGCCTGAACAATACAGAGGTGGATGCTCTCAGACTGAGCACAGGGTTCCCAATGAAGGAGTTAGAGAAAGGACCCAAGGAGCCGAAGGGTTTTTTCAACCCCATAGGAGGAACAACAATATAAACCAACCAGTACCCTCAGTTCTCAGGGACTAAACCACCGACCAAAGAGTACAAATGGAAGGGTCCCATGGCTCCAGCTGCATATGTATCAGAGGATGGCCTTGTTTGTCATCAATGAGAGGAGAGGCCCTTTGTTCTGTGAAGGCTCTATGCCCTAATGTAGGGGAATGCCAGGATAAGGAAGTAGGAGTGGGTGGGTTGGTGAGCAGGGTGAGTGAGAAGAGTTAGGGTGTTTTTGGAGGGAAAAGGAGGAAAGGGATAATATTTAAAATGTAAGCAAAGAAAATATCTAATTAGAAAAAAAAAAGAATATGCCTGTTTCTTGTCTGTCTGATTTTTTTTTCTTAGTGTTTGGTTTGAGGTATAGGTAGAGTAGGTAGAGTGAACCCATATATAATTTTGTGTGCATAGTTTCTTATCCCAAGTGTACCAGGGCTGGTGGAAGCATTAGCATGTGTGTTTCCCTGAGCTCATCCAATTAAAATTTCAGCTTGCCTCATATTAAGTATTATTTGTTTGTAAATACATGCTAAGGTATTAATAGATTCCTTTACAAGAGTAAACTACTCCCATAGCCAACCAAGGTGACTCTTTTATATCAAGGATGATCACAGATTCCAGGGAACCAACCAGGTTTTAGTGGTTCAAACTCCCAGTGCTATTGGAATCTTGGATTAAAGATACAAATTCTAAGATATGCTGACATGCACTTTCATGTGTGCTGTGTGTCTGAGTTATGACCTCCCATTCTTCCATTGCTCGAGCCAATAGATGACCTACATAGCAGTTCTCTGTCCCCAGGAGGTGTAGTCCAGAAGATTAGGAGCTGAAGGTCATTTGATAATAGTCTGGAACACATGAAATTCTGCTTCAAAAAGAAATATATACATAATCTAACTATGTCATCGATATGTGAAACACTATTAACATGTTTTTGAAGTATCAAAATTGAAATTGCATTTCAGAGTTGGAAATTGACAATTCATACAGAGCATCTCTGCCATTTTTTAAATGTGATTACCTAAAAGTCATGTGCCTATCCTGACTATAAGGACCTCCTAGAATATCCACTTATTTTGAACCATAGGGTAGCAAGTATATAGAGCAGTTTAGAGTTTTTTACTCCAGTAACTGTGTCTTTATACAATGTTGGAAATTTTGTCATAGATAGGCATGAGTGAATGAAGGGAGAAATTAGAGTGCTGTCTCTTTAGGGGAGGCACATCAGTTTGTCAAGTAATAACCAGTGATAGAGGCATAAACAAAGCCTCCTTTGGGACTTTGGAAGGACTCAATTCTACTGACAACTTGACCTCTCTAGAATTCTTGACAATAAATTTAGTTGTTTAACCACCCACATTGTAATACTTTGTTTTGGTAGCCTGGCCAACCAGTACTATTCCCATGTGGTATGAGTCTGGCCATGTGATTTTTTATACTATAAGGATATCTGAAGGCTATCAAACTCTCACAAATAGATCACAGGTTGAACCTAATGCTAATTTATGTATATATAACCTGCCTTTTATTAGTATTTCCCATGAAATATATCCTATGACTGTTGGAGAAAATTCAAGTTTCTGAATAAATTAAAGAAACAATATGTAGGCTTCACTGATAACTGTTTACCCAGTAGAAATAAACAATAAAAGTAGAGTTATTATATCTTTTTGGAAAAGATTTATGAGATCCTACAAAATTTTGTTTATTGCTGAAGTAATATGAAACTCATATAGGTTCAGCAATTAGACTTTTTTCATGCTTCTTACTCATGATGGATTTACATTTTTATAATGTTGACATGATAGAAAAATTTTTATGAAGAATATATATACTTTAGGTTGTTTAAGATAAGTATGTTCCTGAAATCTCTGAATCTTCATGCTCATAGTTGGCAATATTTTACACTTCAAAAAATATTTAATATTGTGAGATCATGTAATTTTCCTGTATTTAAAAGGTATTCAATCATCACAGAACTAAACCGTGTTTCTTAGTTCCTATCCATGAGTGACATTTGTCTGTAAGTATAAGGATGTTTTTGAAGGAATTGCAATTGCAGTACAATTGCAGTATCAAATTAATATTTATTTGCAATAGAACAACAAATAGTTATTGGTTTAAACAACCAAATAAAAGAAATATATTGCTATTTAGATATACATGTACAGATACTATATATGTGATTGTTTATATCAAATTATTTTCAATGTCTTCATAGCTGTATCCTTTATACTTCCAGATTCATATATATGTGAATATATATTCACACACCATATATATGCATATGTGTATATAATACACACACCATATATATGGTGTGTATGCATTAATGTAATATAAAAGTCTTAATGGAAGTTTATAAAGAGAATTCCCTCTTATGGTGCAATAAGGAAGCAAGGTTTAAATGGCCAGTCAGCACAAACTTCCTGCCCTTTAAAAAAAAAGCAGAGATTACTTTTCTTTTTTTTTTTTTATTTATTTATGTGAGTACACTGTAGCTGTCTTCAGACACTCCAGAAGAGGGCACCAGATCTCCTTGCGGATGGTTGTGAGCCACCATGTGGTTGCTGGGAATTGAACTCAGGCCCTTTGGAAGAACAGTCAATGCTCTTACCTGCTGAGCCATCTCTCCAGCCCCAGATATTACTTTTCAATCTCTTCCTGAGGTTGTGTGCTCATTCTGTGTTCAGACATGTCCCCACTGTAACAGGGAACTTGGTGAGACACATCAGGATCCATATGCCTATGCAAGAGCAAAGAGCAAATTTAGAACATAGAAAACTTGACCAGTATGGTTGGAAAGAGAGTTATAGATGGTTTTAAGCCTTCATGAATGAAGAGAATTGAACTTGTATCCTGTGGAAGAGAAAATGGTGCACATAGGTGTGTGCATATATATATATACATATATATATATGTATATATGTATATACATATATATATATATATCTCACATCACTCCATATTTTATTCCCCCCTCTACCCCCCTACTGTTCCACATCCCATACCTCCTCCCCTCCTGCCCCTGTCTCCATGTGGATGTCCCACCCACCATCCCACCTGACCTCCAAATTCCCTGTGGCTTCCAGTCTCTTGAGGGTTAGGTACATCATCACTGATTGAACATAGAACTGCCAGTCCTCCACAGTATGTGTGTTGGGGGCCTCATATCAGCTGGTGTATGCTGCCTGTTTGGTGGTCCAGTGTTTGAAAGATCTCAGGCGTCTAGATTAATTAAGATTGCTGGTCCTCCTACAGGCTTACCCTTCTCCTCAGCTTCTTTCAGCCTTCCCTAATCCAACAACAGGGATCAGCTGCTTCTGTCCATTTGTTGGGTACAAATATCTGCAGCTGACTTTCAGTTGCTTGTTGGGTCTTTTGGAGGGCAGTCATGATAGGTCCCTTTTTGTGAGTGCTCCTAACCCTCAGTAATAGTGTCTAGCCTTGGGTCCTCCACTTGAGCTGGATCCCACTTTGGGCCTATCACTGGACCTTCTTTCCTGAGGCTCCTTTCCATTTCAATCCCTGAAATTCTTTCAGACAGGAACAATTTTGGGTCAGAGTTGTGACTGTGGGATGGCCCCCTTTTTCCTCATTTGACGCCCTATCTTCCTGCTGGAGGTTGGCTCTATAAGTTCCTTCTCCCTACTGTTGAGCATTTCATCTAAGGTCCCTCCCTTTGAATCATGAGATTCTCTCACCTCCGGGGTCTCTGGTGTACCCCAACCTCCTATCTCCTGAGGTTGCCTGTTTCAATTTTTTCTCTTAACCTCTTTGCTTTCTTTCTAGAGATGACTAAAGCTTTTACCTTTTGATGTCTATCCTCTGTTACAGGTGATTCAACTGCAGCTACGACATATTCTATAGATATTTCTGATTATTTTACTAATAATAGCATATTTATTTCCAGACATATAGTGTGTTAAAATATATTATTCAAATGTTTAATTAGGTTTGGACAATAATTTTTTTTTACGTTTTTGTTTGTTTATCCTAAGAAAAATATTATTCTCTAAATTTCTACATTTTCAAAAATCAAATAATGTGAATATTACTTAAAAGTAAAAGGAGAAACAGATCTCCTAATGTCATCTCCTGAATATTCATATAGGCATATTCCAATGAATGTACATAGTAGTGAGTCGTCTAAAGAATGGATGAAAGCATATCACAATAATTAATATTCCAATTTTGACATTGATAAATGTTTTAAATTACAAAACATATTACTTGAACTTAAAAACTGAAAGATTAAAGGAAGAACTATCAAATCGTATTTCTTAAACATGATATTATTTTCTGATGATTAAAAGAAATGATTTCTTATAGAGTTTAAACATGACATATTATTTTAACCTGGCTATATATTCTTACTTATGATCATTTTTAACATTAGATAATTTGCTATAAAAATGGTCAGTAGTTTATACATTCATACTTTTGAACATCCCATTTCTGTCAACTACTTGAATTTTTGCATTTTTAGGTCTGTGAGATTATGCAATTGTATAATGGTAGTCCTGACCCTTATTTTGTACTGTTTTTAGTTATAAATTCACTTAGTGGTTAATAGACTTAATGATAGCAGAATTCCTCACTTATTAAAATGATTTTATTATATCAATTTTTGACCAGGTTAGTTGACAAGCAAACCATTTTACTGTTGCCAGGTTCATTTATACAGGACAAGATTCAGCTTTGTCTCTTTGCAAAACAACCTTGGGGCAACATAAAAGTTTTGCTGAAATCTTAGTAGATAAAACTCCATTGAAGCAATATATCTATGGTGGACTGCTTCCCTGATTTCTCTTCTCCACGACTTGCCATCACTTTCTCCTGTGCCTAAGCAGTGAAGATAAAACACACAGGAGGCTGTATTTTAGTTGTAAAGTCATGCCTACCTAATATATTGTATGTGTGATATTGTTTGAACCTGTAGTCTTAACAGTGTTTACAACCATCAGATGGAAAGGCTGGTGGTAACGTCTTCATATTGGCAAAGAGAGAATACCAGAAGGATGAGGCTTTAACCCTGAAGCAGGTAATCAAATTAGAGGCAAGAAGAGGCAGGCATGTATAGTTAAGATGGGACCAGTTTATGGAAGACCACGAAAGCCAGACTTCGGCTTCATAGTCATATCCAAACGGCACAGGGAACTGTTAATAGACACATTGGCAACACACAGATAATGGACTGATGACATCTGTGTGGATCTGAGAGTTGAGAATGAAGGCCAAAGGCCAAAATATACCTTGGTAAGGTGAGATGATCTTTTTCACAGGGCTTTTCAAAAGAGTGGAGCTGAAAAGTAACATTTTAATGCCATTTTATTAGGGTTAGTGATTTTCAATTAATGCTAAAGTGATTTATACCTCAGGGGTTATACACCAATGTCATAATCAAATAACACAAAGGAGTACACAAAAAAACGATAAAAGCATATCAGATTTGGTGTTAAATTTCAGATTGGACTAATGTTTTATAATGTTTTGTTTTTTCTTTTCATGAAATCTTTATATAGCCTTCAGGCTGATTTTATGTCCATGGCTATTCTTATCTGTTGCTGAGTTGTTTACATTGCTTTTTCTTTTTTCAGCAGCATTTCCTGTCAAATTCCCCTGTCCCTGTATAAATAGATTCAAAATGTGCTCCTGACACCATCATCATTAAGTCACTTGGGAATTTGTTCAAAAACAGATAATTTGTCAGCCTGCCTAAGACCTCACAAGTTTGACATACTGGCAACAGGAGCAATCTGTGGTGTTTTAAATCTTTGTTACCAAATTTTATTTTGCTATTTTAATGTCTAATCATAAAAACAAAACTGTTTCACTCAACTATTAACCAACAACTTACTTTTTTCTGCTAGTTGACAAATTTTTAATTTTCCAAATGGTCTTACAAACTAATAGATTCTATTATGCCATTCAGAACAGAACAGAAGATCCCCATTATCAGAATTGGGAAAGTAGTTTCAGCATTCTCTTTGATATTCTACCCAGTGAGTATGAAAAATGCTAAAGACCCAGTGGACAATCCACCAATTCAGAAACCTCTATGAGCTAGAGCTGTACTCTAATGCTAACTACCGTCACAATTCATGATTCTCATATATCTTCAATTATTGAGTTCTAAATTGTTTCCTTTGATATTGGTGTTTCACTATATTGTACTATGTATAGTTGTTTTGATTAGTTTCACTTTTATTCATATTCGAATGTCAGTACCTAGTACTTGCTATTGGCTCTAAGATTAAAGTGGATTCAAATTTCGATGACTCCTAACATATCTGAACATTACTTTCTCTATTCTGAATTATGAAAACAGCACCTTTTGTGACTCATTTGACACACAAATGTAGGGGATCTAAGAAGTAGCTATCTCTTCCATAATTTTTTTTCCAAAGACTTATTTATTATTTATTTTTATATGTAAGTACACTATAACTGTCTTCAGACATGCCAGGAGAGTCCATCAGATGTCATTAAAGATGGTTGTAAGCCACCATCTGGTCGCTGGGATATGAGATCATGATCTTCGGAAGAGCAGTCAGTGAGTGCTCTTAACCCATGAGCCATCTCTCCAGCACCCTCTCATAATGTTTTAATGAGCCCCTATAGGACCCATGTGGGAAGGATAATTCACTCTTGTGAACACAAGGTCCCAGTTTTACCCTGAAATTCGCAATATTGTAGTTACTGTCAACTCATTAATTTAGATTTTTGGTCTTTTGTTTTGTTTTGTTTGTTTGACTCATTACTTTTTAACAGGAGCTAAATCTAATAGTTTTTAATTAGAATAGAAACTGCCAATATTTAAATCTCAGGCTCAAGTTCATTTATGTACTTTATTATTACATAGTGACATGTAAGTTAAAATGAAATCTTGAAACAACATGCCTATCATATTTGTGTATTTGAATGCTGTCAATTCATCTGCTAAAGAGTTTTTCAAACAACTGAAAGAGTCTCTGGTAGCTCTATATGCATCCATGGGTGCAGGGATGGGATCTGAGCTCTAGAGAGCAGCATTGTGCTTTTGCATGGGGCTCCCTTTACTAATAGCAGCACTCTATAAACATTCTACCCTTAGGTGGCTTAGTGTTGTATTTCTGTATATGAGCAGGCACTTGAGGAGTGACAAGGCTACATGGGTGTGGTCTTGCTGAAGTTCTTGGTGTTCTGGTTAGTAGTATTTTCTGAGTCATTATATCAACATCATAAAGTATCAAGTGAAGAATCTCAGATTTCACTCTGGTCCTCAATACTTTCTCACATCCAGTTGCTACCTTCATGTTATCAGAATGATAACATCCCTCTTATCAAAGAACTCTGGTCAGTTTGCATGGGGAGCAAAAAGCTCCCAGATATTCCTGTCATAATTAATAAGGTCACATTTGCATTCAGACCATCTCTTCACAACCAGAATAAAAGGCTAGTCCAGGAAAAATGGGTGATCCAGAAAGAGAGGAGATATGGTATGGCCCAGTCTTCATTAGGGGCTAGAACTGGCTCCTAGGTGAAGGTGGGACCCTGGAATGACCCTGGAATGACCTCCTTCACAAGGACAAGAGAGAAATGAAGGAAAGGTGCTGGTGTAGTCAGAAATTGTGTAATATTTGGCTTGGTCATTTCTTACTTTTTTCATGAACTAAGTCATCATTTCAGCAGGAAGGTGGGAGACTGGCGATTTGAACAGGAACCAGAACAATCCCAAGAGCAGAAAAGAAGTGACAGCAAAAGATCTGGGATACTAGCAGAGTGAGGGATGGTAGATCAATGGTACAATTATCGAAAAACCTCAAAGTCCTCATTATTTTCTGTAGAGTCATCTATAAATTCCCAGAGAAAAATATAACTTGACTGAGGGGCGCACATTGCTGACCCTCTGTACTTCCCAGTGTGGTACTTCACACCCTTCCTGATGCTGTTAAATATGCTCTGTAGAGCTTCACAAATGCCAAATAGTCACAATTCTTGGTCTTTGTATTGTCCTTTCTTCCTAGATTTCCTATCAGCATGTTACCTCACACTTTAAAGTCTTCATCAACTTTTCCATCACACGAAACTCTCCCAAGCTACTCACTGTAACTTTAAAGTTTGATCCAGTGTTGGGCCATCCATTCTGCCAATTGCACTTATCCATTTTTAAAATATACTACAATGTACTTGTTTTCTTAGTTCTTATTGTTTTCTTTGACCATAAAGAGTTTTTAAAGTAATATTTCTTAATTTATTATTCTAATAATGTGTACATGCATGTGAGGTTTGGTCAAAGGTGCAGGTGCCTTCAGGGTCCAGATGAAAGTATCAGATGTCCTGAAGCTGAAGTTATAGGTGCCTGTAAGCCACCTGACTTCTAGGAACCTAACAGAAGACCTCTGCAAGTGCAGAACCCATTCAACCCCTGAGCATCTTCCCAGCTCAGTATGAATATCTATGTCTTAGCTATGGGGACTATTCTGCAAGCCCAAGCAGCCTCCTGTCTCTGCTCTTTGGTACTATGTTATAGAAACTTGCTTTTACACATTTTTTTTTACATATGTGCCAGAGATCTGAATTCAAGGCCTTATACTTTCTCAGCAACTACTCTTGGCATATCCCATTTTTCCACACTTTTTTATTTTAATGATGAGAAAACATCTCCTACTTGCTGCATCCAAATCAGGACCAACTTTTGTTATATAGATTTACAAATTGCATCTCCATAACTCATGTACATCTGGGTCTTTGAGAGTGTTGACAAACATAAAACAAACTAAAACAGTCTGCTTAAGTAATGTGAAGAAGGGGAGCCCTGATCTATGTTTCTAGGCTTGCGTTTCATCTGGATTAAACTATAGTTTAATTATTAAAATCCTTAGAAAACACATCCTCAAAGTTATATACACCAAAACTGTTTTTGAAGTAAGGAGATTTCCAGCAAGCAGCCTTTCCAAGGAACTTGAGGAGTGAATATAGATTTTGTGAGTCTTCATGAGGCTGTGGTAGGCTTTTGGGTGAAGCAGCTGCTCCTGAATTACCCACTCTTCTGAAGTAATTCCAGTGAATTCTTTTGTTCATTTATCTAGGAGTGAATGTATTTACTTCATCTGTTATTGGGAACCTACATGAGGTATATTGATATTTGTTCATATTTCCTCAGGAATGACATTTATCACTATGCTCTTTCATGATGAGTTTATACTATTCACTGGGTTGCATCGTACAGTGGTAAGATCCTTACTATCCTTATGATAGTTCTATTTTCCTTCACATTTCATCTCAAATACACACTTCTCTCCCTTCGATGATACTTAGTCTGAAGGGCTAAGCATATTTTTTGTTGCCAAATCGTGTGATGTTAGGTTTTGTAAAGGATGACACTAGAGATGATCCCAGTGCCATATCAAGTGAAAACAGCTACCATAGATTTTATGTTATCTGCTACACAGAATACCTGAGATATATTACAAGACCCTCAGAAGTTCTCCTTTAGCAATGCTCATGTCTCACATTGGCCATCATTTTGCATTTTTCTCCACACCAGTTTTTTATGTGTTGCTGATATATGCAGTCTCCTGTCACAGGATTTGAATCTTAACTTTGAGAATATTCAGCCCAGCTGGATTTTTTTTTAATGTTCTAGTATTCTTTATATTGCCCTCATCTGTATCCTAAAGAGCCTTGCACCATACCTTCTATATGTCCCAATATCATTATTTTACTGTTTTCTATTAAAACTTTTTTGTTCAAAGTTACATCGTTGTTTTCTGCCAAAATGTGATAGGGGGTAAACTTTGTATTGAAAGGGAAACAAAAATAAGACCTACATATACGAATCTCTGACTATAAGATGCTTAACCTGAGAGAATGAAAACTGGCATTCCAAGACACAGGGAGTATAGTCAGATATTCTTAAATTACCCTTCTTGTTTGTGCAAAAGGATAGTCTGGTAGGAGAGAATATGCAGACATTGTTCAGAGGAAAGTTTTAAATTAAGATTTTAGAATTCAAGTTTGGAACTCAAAGCCCCAATTTGGCTTATAGCATCATGCTAGAGAGTGAAGGAGAAACTCAAAGTTCTGAATTAGGTCCACCTGGAATGTCAGTCAACTGCTGATCACTATACTCATGTGTGGAAAATGCAAGATTCTATATAGGGAGCCATTCAAAGGAATTGAACTAAATTCTCCATAAGTTCACACTAAAACAAGCCAAATGACACTGGCAGAGACCATGCTTTAAATTTTCTATCGGGTGAGATTGAAAATACTTCTCAGTAATTTATTTCCTATTTTATTGTGTTTAACTATCACTTACAGAACAACTCTAGAAATAATAAATAAAGACCCTAATTCATCTGTTTGTTTCTATGTTAACTGAATTCTAGGCACAAGTGTAAATGATTACTAAGACCTGTTTGGATTCTAGGAAGCAATGATATTTAGTATATAGCAAAAACAAAGCTCAAGATGTCAGGCTTTAAGTCAAAGAAGATAAGATACACAAAGAAGGGGAACAAACAAAACAGGATGGGAATCACCAACAGAGAGGACCTAGAATTGATGATAATGACACATTTAACAGACTTTAAAAGGATGAGTATTCCAAGAAGTATGATTGGTGAATTTGCATAGATTAGGGATGAGATTTGTAAAACAAAAAATAGTAATGTCATAAGAATTCAGTTTTTAAATTTGTTTAAAGGGAGGTGGAGAGAAGCCTCAAGTGTTTAAGAGCTGGGACTACCTTCACAGAGGACCCTAGTTCAGATCCTAGCAGCCACATTATGTTGATCACAAGGTCATGCAACACCAGATTCAAGAGGATATTATACCTTTTTCTGGCCTCTGTAGACACTTGCACACATGTGGTGCACATAACTCATGCAGGCACATAAACACACACACACACACACACACCAAAACACATTCACACAAATTAAAACAAATCTTTAACTTTTAAAAATTTCTGAACAGTGATATAAATATCAGATAAACTCATATATCATGTGAGTACAGTTGCTGTATAGAGAATGAAACAAATTCTACCCCCAAACTCATGGCATTTTTCTGCATAGGAAAATAACCACACACATCTTTTTGAGCCCATTTTACAGGAATTTAGGTCCCTGTGAGCATCATGACTGTTCTAGACAACAGATGCAAAACAAGAATTGTCTTTTCACAGAAGCTTCAGTGCACTTCTTGCTAACCGTTGTTGGGTGTCAGAAGGGCCAGACACAGTCTCTATGAACCGACCAACTTGAAGTAATGTTTAAATGGACCTTGTGCATGACACTTAAATGATTAGGGATGACACAGATACTACTATCATACATTTACACGTTGCTTCAGCTCCAGTAGTCTGCAACATCAGAAATCAGTTATATTATGGAGAAAGAAACTTTTATCATATATAAACACATAGTCGTTCTTATTCTTTGCAGTGTTGTCTAATCTAAACCACATATTATTTAATATAGATGACATATGATGACTGATTTTAAAGCCAGCTCAATTTAGATATTATAGTTATAAGGACTTGGATATTATAAAACAGAGAAAATATACTTTTAATCATAGCTTTATTTCTCATGTTATCTAAAAACTAATGGAATTTTCTAATTGTACTTCCAGGATCCATAAGTAATGAGTATTTTAAAATAATGTTATTGTTATTACTGTTATTAATTTATTCTTTTTGCTTACTCTACTCAGTGTTAATATTTTAAAAGAAATGAAAGACAATACTACAATCATTGAAGCATTCTGAAGTTTGCCTGAGAGATCAAGCTTGAAAACATCAAAAGAGACCATGTAATGATTTCCAGCTAGAGTTAGGTGTAGACACATTCTCTAAAGAGTTTAAACACAATACCACCAATACCTAACGCAATGGCAATAGATGCCTAAGCATTCTCTTGTAACTTTGTTTCAGAATGTTTCAGGTGTTGACAATCAAGCCTAGAGCCTCACTAATAGAAGATTACCTCTGAGTGAACCACTATACTTTAAAAAAATAAATAAAATTTAAGAACAGTGTCTTAAAATTTATCTAAGGCTGCCTTTGAACTTCTGATCATTGGGCTTTCTTGGCCTCCTGAATACTCAACTTACATACTTATATAAAGATAGGGTTTTCTTCCCTACTATTAAAATCAATTTCTCACTAACAATTGCCTATTATATAAAAATCCTTATTTTTTATAAGTACATACATAAACAAGAAATATATATAATGTTTGGTTTACAGAAGTAATATAAATTCCCAGTAATATTCTTGAATTCTCTTGAAATCCATGCTTCTCAGATGACTCATGTTTTAGTGCAGCAAGCATCTGCTCAAATTATCAGGAGAACATTAAATAAAACTGAATATATAAGCATCTATAGGACACTAGACAGGACAGCTGTTTTATATTCTCAGAATCCTTTTGGTAATATCTGGCTCCCTAGCAAATTTGAGGTTAAGAAATGTGGAGAGTGGATGGGAAATGACAGACTGGGAAGCAGGCAAAAGATCTATCTGGTAGAGTTGATCAGTACTCCTGCATTTCCTGAGACAGACTGACTGCTGCCCCAGCAGGTGGGCATGACTTGAACCCAAAACCATATCTAGGAAGACAAAACAGTGCAAGGGTCCTGTTCCAACAATCATTTAAAATGGAAGCACACAAGAATATGACTTTCAGAATAGAGAAATAGACTCCTGTCCACACTGCTCTGTAATAAATCATCTTGAACAAGCACTGAGTCCTGCACGGCTGCATGAGAAACCTTTTCTTTCATGCTAAGTAGAATTAAGTAAACTCTTAAAATGATACCCCTATCGGCATCACTTGCTAAGTCCAAACACAAACTGCACAAGGCTCAGACTGAACTATTCTTATTATAACAGGAATTGATAGCATATATTGAATCATGACTTAAACTCAACTGGGGATATCTATATGGAAGTTAGTCCTCTTTGACTGACTCATTTCAGGTGGGTTGAAATATGCCAATGTCCCCATCTCTGCTCTGTGTGCTAATGAATGATCTGAGCAACATACATGCTCATACACTTTCAGTTTTGAACATCAGGATTTGATTCTCTGATATAAAATTTAAAGTAGAAAGACACAGCCTGGTATCACTTACTGCAAAAGTTTAATGGAACACAGAATTTTAAAAGCAAAATGTGCAAATTCCTATTGCTACATTTCTTCCACTGCTTTCAGCCTTCACTAAGTTTTTATTGCAATTCCATGAGTGAATGCAGCTCCCTTCTTACTAAAGTACTCCAAAATATATGCAATTTCTGTTGCATATAATCCATAAAAATTACTAAAATATAAATTAATACAGAATGTTGGTCATTATTCTGAGCCACTGGGATATAAGTTCTTTTGAATATTAGTGTTATAACAATTTCATTATATGTCAACTCCATATAACCCTCAATATGGAGTGACAACTTTTTGTCTAAATTCTACTTCTTTGTAACTCAAGATAATTCCTTCATTAATAAAATTAATAGAAAAGAATTAACAATTGAAGAGGGAAATGGCTTTGTTTGGAGATGTCATTTAATCACAGAGATCCCAGAAAGAGTTTTAAAAATTCAGAGTTGATGTTCCACATGATCAGCTTTATATTTCCCAGTGAGATGTTGTGAGGAGGACCTGGGAAAAGATAAAGGGTAGAAACTGATGCTATATTCCAAATGAAGAAAAATGGTTGCTGAGTTGGTTTGGATGAGATTCCTCCCATAAGTCTCTGACATTTGAATATGTGGTCCCTAGTTGGGAAGATTAGGTGGCCTGGCTATGCTGGAAGAAGTATATCACTTGAGGCAGATTTAGAGTTTCAAATTTAGAGTCTCAATTGTCTGCTTGTGGTTCAAGATGTAAACCATTTGATACTTCTTCAGCTGTGTGCTTCCTGCGACATATGTTCTTCAGTCATGGTTTCTCACCCTCTGTAACCATACGCACTAAGCTAATGCTTTCTTCTACAATCTTCCATGATCATGGGGTTTTATCATAGCAAAAGAAAACAAGGCAGTTGCTTTACTTGTGCAAGAAACTTCACTGGATCTGGGGCTGTTATTGGGTTTAAGAAAGGTGTTCAGTGTAAATGTTACTTAGAAGGTTCAATTTCGAGGTGATAGCTGAGTGTCAGTCACATAGTTGTAGTGAATACATGATCGTAGCATAGCTGTACTGGATTCTGGTTGACTGATGAACAAATGATCAGAATTAGGAATGAGGCAGAATGGAGGATGAACGCTTAGACAACATATTCAATTTGAGACATTTTTCAGGTCTATGCTGCTTAAAGATTAATGAAACTGTTCATTAGACTGTCAGATGTTTAAGACTGAGAAATTTTGAGGGGATATGTGTGCTTTTTCCAAATTCACCACCAACCCCTCCTTGATAGTAGTTCCCCTTAACTGCAAAGTTCACTGCTATTAGCAGAGCTGTTGAATTAATTAGAGACACAGGACTTCAGGATACTTGGCAGTTTGATGACACAATACTTTTCATGTTTTTCATCAGCTTCCAAGCTACTGCCATTTCAAGGAACAATGCTAGTACCCAAGTTCACAGTTGAACCAACTGGGGCTGGGATTTAACTATATATAGGCATCTCTTCATTATTCATATTTGTAGCAGTCATTTTTTCTTCTAGACCACTATGGGGTTTGCCCTTTTAAAAGCCACAGAACGCTAATGCCTGATGTTTTTCCCTTGTTGAACATTTCTAGCCCATGAAGCCTCCACCCTATCCCATCCTCTCAGAGCTTTCTGTCTTGTTTCATCTGATTGTATGTTTCTTCTACTATCATTTCCTAAAAAGCACTGGTACAGAGGTTGACAGAAGGAATACAAATAAAAAACTGTATTAGTAAGATGACAAATATTCAAAAGATGGTACTTTTCAAATGATTGGCACAGAAGTAAAAGTTTACAGCTTGTGAGTAGATGTACCCATCTGTGTATGAGATGCAGCACTGAGAAGATGTAGTCATGAACAGAACACAGGTAAGTATAAGAAGAGATAAACATTAATTTTATGGCTGTGTTAATCTTAATCTTACCACAGCACATGCTACATAGGATGGTGTCATAGTTTAGGGGTGAGGGGTCATACTACTGTTGTTTTTTTAAGTGGACATGCTGTCAACTTCCTTTCAGTTATTTACTTATGAACAGTGGGATGGCTCAGATGGTAAAAGATGCTTCTTGCAAAAGCCTGATCACCTTAGTTTGGTCTTTTGAATCCATGTAAAGGTGGAAAGAAGGAAATGACTTCACTAAGTTTTCCTCTACATCGACATGTATGTCATGGCATCTATGTATCTATGTATCTATGTATCTATGTATCTATCTATCTATCTATCATCTATCTATCTCTATATCTCTCAATATATATCTCCCACATGCATACAGAGCTCCCCATAAACACACATGAACATACAATAACGATATGTTTAACAAACAATTTTTATGGCTATAACCACAGTCCTGTGTCACTCTCAGCCTGAAGTATAGAAGTTCTTCATCAGAGGGTAATAGATGTTTCACATCAGAGTTTCTAGTCTCCAGCAGTAGCAGTTCTGTATAATGGGCAGCCAAACTGTTCTGTAATCTGTTAAAACTTCAAGTTATGAGTTAAGAGCCATGCCTGTCATCTTAGCACATTGTGGGCTGAATCAGAAGGACTGGCACACAAACAAGGTCAGGCAAGACTATGCAGTACTCGAGGCAGCCAGAACTATATGGAAAGGTGTGATCTCCAAAATAATTGGTGTGTGTGTGTGTGTCATAAATTATGGTTTTTTAAAGACTTTTAAATGAGCTTGTCTAGAGCACAAAGGGAAACAGAAAGAGAAGAGACTCTGGTAAAGTGGCCAGAAGTGATATGTCATAAACAATTACAAATACCATACTATTGGTCAACGAGGCTGGAGAGACAGGTGCTAAAGTGAGCATTAATTTTACTAAAAATAATCGGTGGTTTTCACTACTGTTTTCTAATACACATGTTTAGAACCCTGCCTTACTACCTCTGCTGCGATATATATGTAACAGTGGTTTTCACTACTGTTTTCTAATACACATGTTTAGAACCCTGCCTTACTACCTCTGCTGCAATATATATGTAACACGGGGAATTAATAGGAAAAGTAACAGGCTGGAGCCGAGGAAAGTTTCATCATGGTTTACATTATTATTTCAACTCTGAATCCAAATAACCAATGCTAACTTCATATGAGGAACGAACAGCAGTAGGAAACTGAAGGAAGACAGGAACTGAGGTAAAAACATTTTGTTTCTGTAATGCTTTTTCTTTGCTGCATTATGGGATCAGATCAATCAGGCAGAAATCTAGCCTCTAGGTCTAATGGGAACTATGGTCCACACTCACAATGAGCTCTGTTGTTAGATGTTAAGACTATGGGCAATTCCACGCTACTTTCCACTCCACTGTACCCGAATATAGCACTGCTGAGCGTACTGTAACAGGAGGATGTGGAATTCAAATTCCCACACCAACTCTCCTCACAAATAAAAATCTGTTTCTTATTAGAAATTTACAGCTAATGTATTTTGCAGAAAGTCCCCCTATTCTGAGGTTATTCACACCTGGAATGAAATTCTGAACTACCCAAAGAGAAGCATAACTTTATCCAGTCATAAAACTCTCAGACTTCAAGACCTCCAAATTTAACTCCTAATAATGTTTTAAAAGTCTATTTTTTTCTTTTATTCCTCCCTCTTGTTCTCTCTTCTTCTGTGATTCCTTTTCTCACTCCCTCCCTCTCCCTCCCTCCTCCCCTCCTCACTCTCTCTCTCTTTCCTCCTTGTTTACTTACTAATTTCCCTCTTTTCCCTTTTATTATAATGGCAAAGGGTTTGACAAGTGGTGTGCAGTACACTAACGTTGTAGTACATATTGTGACCATGACCTCTCCATGAATAAATTATTAAATAGACTCAGCTAGTTACTTTATATACATAAACTTATGTGATAAGTTTAAACTTAGAAACTTCTTCAGAATAAAATGGCAAAGGAAAATTTCTTGTAGGTATCTTAATTCTCGTGAACATTTCAATAGGATGAAATACGCTTTAAAACTGAAACTGGAATATATCTCTTATTTAAGATATGTTTAAGCCAAAGCATAACCATTATTTCTTGCTTTCACATTTGGTGAGGTAAAGTTTTTCCTCTACTGGATGGTAAAGCATTATCTAAAGTGGACTCCATTCATGAAGTTAGTAAGATAACACAAGTTAGCCCTTGTGAAACCCATCTATATCTATGTCCAACTTTACCAAACAGTAGTGTGATCTTAGGCAAATTAAACAGCCATTGTACATTTTGTGTTGGAATCTAATGTCAAAATAGACTTAGTACACTATCATTTTTTATGAGTTAATTTTTTTGTGTTCATAGATATTATATTAACAATCCAGTAAAACTTTTTACAGCTTTCTTTTTTTCTTTTTTTTTTTAAGACATTTTAAATTGAATAGGAATGAATGATGTAGATTTGTGGTACATATAATGTATCCATATCTCTATTTATATGCTTATCTATAGAGTTTGTAGAATATTTAAATCAAACAGATTTATGGATTTGTGGATCTATACTTCAGAGAGTAGAGTTATGAGCTATGCTTTGAACACAGAGATAAATTGTGGTAAGTGAGACACATCCTCCTTTTCTTGGTTGTATATCTCACAGTGAAGCAGTGACCACCATTTGTCTAGCTGAAGGGTAAGTCCCTGCTGATTGCCCCATGCCAATGCTGCTCATATCTCCCTTCCTTGTCCTCTAAACACCCAGATGACATCATCAGACCCTATCCTTTTCTTTGAAGAAACAATTGATTGCTGATTTCATCTCATTACTCATAGTTGATCTTTTCAAATTGTTTACTTCTCCCTGATCATTCATGGTAGGTTGAATGTTTCTTTCTACAACCAGTTTGTTAATGATTAGCTATTGTTGGAATCCTTTTTAAGCATGCATAATTTTGAGGTATAAGTTTTACCTGTTTCCTCTTGCTAATCTATTGAAAGGGTCAACAGTTTTATATATATATATATATATATTCATTTTTGTTTTTCTATCTCCCTTTTTTATTTCTGATTTCTTACTCTTCAGATTTTCTTCCTGCTATTGGTTTCGATTTATGTTATTTCTTCTTTTACCTTGTACCTAGTACTTAGTAAATCCAATGTTAGTGTAAAGAACACTACACTTCTCAAACCTTATACAAGTGTGAGATCCAGCTCAAGGGGAGGTCCCAAGGCCTGACACTATTACTGAGGCTATGGAGAGCTCACAAAAAGGCACCTAGCATGTCTGTTCTCAAAAAGACCCAACAAGCAGCTGAAAGAGTCAGATGCAGTTATTTGCACCACACCAATGGACAGAAGAAGCTGACCCCTGTTGTTGAATTAGGGAAGGCTGAAAGAAGCTGAGGAGAAGGGTGATTTTGTATGAGGCTCAGCAGTCTGAATTAATCTGAACCCCTGGGACCTTTCAAACACCGGACCACCAAACAGACAGCATATACCAGCTGACATGAGGCCCCCAACACACATACAGTGGAGGACTTCCAGATCTGTGTTCATTCGGAGACGAAGCACCTAACCCTCAAGAGACTGGAGGTCCTAGGAGTTTAGAGGTCAGGTGGGATGGGGGGTGGGGGCATCCACGTGGAAATGTTGTGGGGAGGGGGTATGGGATGTGGAGCAGTGGGAGGGTGGATTGGGAGGGGTGGGGAAGGGAATATGGAGTGTAAAAAATGAATTACAAATAAAATAAAATTAAATTAAAAAAAAACTTATGAAAATGAACCATACAGTACATTTCCAGACTCATATTATGAGGCTAACTCCATACTAATGATCTGTTGGATACATTTGACTTTGTTATTCTGCTTCTTTCCTCGGGTGGCCAGGCCCCACTGCACACCTGTCTGGAAAGAACGAAGCAGAGCTGAAACTGGTATAGAGGGCTTCTCTGAGGTTTGCAGTTTTAAGTGTTACAGCTCTTTTTTGTCAGGGGAAAGTGAAATGGTTTTTCTAGATGATATTAAGGAAAACAGCCCTCTTAGCTGATATTCCATGAAATAGTAGCCATGTTAATTGGGGGTTTAAAAGGTGGGAGGGCTGTAAAACTTTGGGGAGTGGGTAGATATTTCCAAGGAGAGTGTATATTATTGTCTGGGGATGAGGTGTCTGCTTGATTTGCATGAATAGGAATCCCAGGTGCTTAAACCTGTAATTTGGTCAAGAGACTACAGGACATTATCAAGGACAGAGGTGGAGGCAGCTGTGCTATATACCCAGGGCCATATAGGCTGAGAATAGGGAGGGGATGATCCCTACTCCTGCTGATCTCAAGATGAGATTTTGGTATCAAAATGAGATTTTCAGGGTTTGGATAATTCTTGACCTCACTCTTGATCAAAGCCAGTTCCTTGCTTGTACTTGCCCTGCATTTAATAAGAAGCATGAGATTTTGGAAAAATGATGTCCTGTATTAGGCAATACAGGAAAGTATCCGCACACTGGTGAATAAACAAACAAGTCTTAGTATCCTCTGTTGAAGGAAAAAGAAAATGGTAGAAGTTACCAAAACATGAAAAATAAGTGACTCTTAAAAAGAACAAAAATTTAGGCTTTGGGTAAATCAAAATTTCAGAAAAAAATTAGATTCTTGTATTTTCATGTGTTAATCAAAAGATGCTCTCTGTGAGACTGTCATTGTCATGAACTATATACTGCAACATGGCTTTACAAATAATAATACCACTAACAATAATAATCTCTCCTGCAATATTTGTCCAATGGAAAAATGCCTTGTAGAAGGAACATTTTAACTCACCCTACTGTTTTCAAATATTATTCCTCAATTCTTCTTTTTTTTTTACAATGAACAGTCTTATAAAATTTTAGTTTTAGAGAAGTTTCTCCACTGTAGCAAAGAAGTTATTCGCTCACTTTACCACAGATTCACTCTCGATGCACTGGCTTGATAAAGTCTTTTATTTTTATCCCATACCTCACCCACTGTGCCATCTGGAAATATTATTAGACGAATAGCAATTACGTTTCTGAAAGACTAAGATTATCTGAAATATTATCTGATGATGGATCATCCTACAGGATGTAATACTAAAACTGTCGCATGCTGTATCACACTTGCATCGACTATCACATAACACCTGCAGGGGCCCCTCCATCAAGTTCTGATTACTGTCAACAAGAGGTTAGCAATTGAGAAGGAGAGTACAATTTGCAGAATAATGGCCTCTGACGTGTCTCTGCAGCTGGCAAAGAAATGCAATAGATGAAAAGCTAGCACATAATATAACTTTCATTTTTCAGCAAAGACACTCTCTACTGTGGAACATTTCAACAACTGCGTATGACTTCTGGTAGGCTTTTTCCTAAAGAAATGCAATTAAACACAGGAAGTCTGGGCTATGTGTCATAGAAATAACTATTTGTGACAAATCAAACAAGAATTCCAAATTTGCATTGGACTGAATATCACCACCATCCTTCTTCCTAGGGTAAATGCCCTTACTTGTACATGGTCTAGGGTTCCATATTTGTGGATGAAACCGTTCCTAAATATATCACTTCATCTATCCTGTGTAATCCTGTAATCATTTCATCCATTTGCAGGGAGAAATTGCTTTAAGTAGGAGTGCCCCATGCAAAAAAATAAAGACATAAAAATTTTAAAAAGGCGAGACATAAATAAATGCAGTATCCCTTTATTTTTCAGAACACAATACAAAACAACATGAATCTTTCTGTTTGTCCATGACATTGGTTTACAACTCTGCTCCTTAAAAGAAGCATAGTTTCTACTTGCAGTTTGCATTTAATTCTTTCTTAGAGAGGGGATTATGAGGCAGAATGGAAGAATATTCCCCACTTTTTAATTATAATAGCCATTGTTGGTTTTCTATATTGCAATACAAGATGACCCAGAAAGAATTAAGCCCAAATACAGGACACACGTACAATGTTATTTCTCAAAAATGAATATAGCTATATTGAATTAGTAGTAACATGAGATAGAAACTGTGAACCTCTTGTGACTTTATTGTTGTGATGATATTGCTTAGAAGAAAAATATTAATAAACTTGTTACCATTGCAATGACCTCAAATACATGGAGTTTCTGAAAACAAGTTTTCTATGTGAAGAAAATTAATTTAAAGAATATCAGTTAAAACAAGATAATGAAATATCAGCATTTTAAAGTGCCAGTATTGTAAATGGAGTTTGTTTTCTTGCCTTGAGCATGTGGTCATGGGGCTCTCAGCCAAGTATGACCTAGAACTTTATTCTTCCAGCATGCAGCTGTCAAACAGAATAAGTAGATGTTCAGAACAAGCTCCCAGCTCTGTCAAATACGATGTATTTTGAGGGGCTGATAAAGACATTTATTAATCACATCATCAGTGTAATTTGAGAGAGAAACAAATATTTTTCCACAGCAGTGTGAGGAGTTGCAAAGTTAATATGCTGCAGTTTTGATACCTGTTGCAATACTGTTCCCTGAGTAGGTGTACAATAAGTATTGGCAAGCTGTGCTCATAAAGTAAGACAACTACTTCAACATCTTAGACATGGTATATATCAAAGATCTGAGTATAACATTTAATGTCATGAATCACTGGTTAACATTTTAAATATGCTATTAATATAGGTCATTGTATTGCATGTGATTTCTGTGCTCTTAGCAAAAAGAAAAACCAGACCTCTACCTCAAATAAGATCTTCAAACAATATCAGAGGTTTTATGACAAAGCCTTTGATCTCCATGTACATATAGCAAATATGAAACATTACTACATTTTAAGAATGTGTGGACCTGCTTACACTATGCCTTTAACAAATGTTTAAAGCTGTATTCTGAAGGTTATTGGTTTGGTAAAGTTCCACACATGTCCCTGTTTTAGCTTTCTGTACTAACCTTTTGTGTTTCAATGATGATGTCTTGGCACACAGTGGGTAGCTATGTATTTTACATTCAACTCTGTCACTCAAATGCACTGGGTTGGGTTTCAAGGAATAAAAATAAAATTTAAATCAACATAAAAATGAATGAATGCTTCCAGCAGCTATGATGAAAACACAGTCATAGAATGAGACTACATGCGGGCTCAAGATTACTGACAGAGTGCAGAGCGCACTATGGAATGTGCAGTGTTTTAGTTATGCTATACGTTTTTTAGCTTTAGTAAGAGTAGGAACTTTTTACAGTTATGGGGAAATTTTTAAGAGATATTATGATTAAGAGATAATATGATTACCATTTTATAGAAGTTACTGGTCATTTCATGCAAGTTTTTATTGTATTAAAAAACAATATTTTTACTCAGTTGTAACAGAGAGGCATAGGAAGCAGTAAATCCAGTGGTCTTTACAAACTTACTCATAACATTTTAGCAACAAACATCCATAAGAATTTAGAAAAAAAATGACATAAAGTACTAAAAATACAATCCAAGGATAAAATCTATGAATCTAACATGGCTTCAATGAAGTAAAATTTTACTGATTCTTAGCTGGGGGTAAGATAGACATCATTAGATGGCCAGCTGCTAATGTTTTGCACAGAGTATGTACCCTTCCCTGTACATCTCATGAACCTAAGAGAGAGAGAGAGTAGCACAAAGCTAACAAACTCAGTCATTTTCACAACTAGTTTTTCTATATTGTGTACCATGAAAATGAGAGAGAGAGAGAGAGAGAGAGAGAGAGAGAGAGAGAGAGAGAGAGAGAGAGAGAGAGAGAGAGAGAATACAATTAGAGTCATACTCATTGTTACTGAAATTTCATACATTTATATAAACACCATGCTTGTCTTGACCTCCATTTCCCTACTCCATCACTCCTACCAATTTCTTTTCCAACATCATGGGTGACTTCACTCTTAGTGTTTTAAAACTACTGAGTCCACTTACTGTTGGATATAAGGCCATCTATTGAAACAGCCTTCAGTCAGGCTGTAAGCCCAAAGATCACTTATTGTCCCTCTCTCACATCAATCCATTGTTAGTAGCTTCTCTGTTAGGGACCGAATACTGTGAGCCATTTCCTTTCCCTGCTGAGATGTTTCCTCAGTTTATTTTGTGCATGAATCATTCTACTTTGTTGGTGGTTTTTTTTTTTAATTTCTACAAATCTACATTCCTGTAACACAGGTAACACAGGGATGAGTTTCTTGCATCCTATGTCTATTTATGTCTACCTTATTTTGCTTTTGTAGTTTTTCAGTGTATGTGGTTTTTTTTTTTAAATAAAAAACAACTAGCATATGTAAATATATGAAACTATTGAGGGATTTTATGTATTCATTATTGAGATAAAATTTAAAATGATATGTACATTTTGATATGCTACATAATTTTAAGCAGTCATTAATTAGAACTGTTTAGTCATTAAATAAGTCATTATACAGTGCCTCCTCTTTTGTAGATGCTTAGAGAATAAATGTAAATTGAGAAAACTTAGTTAAATAAGTTGCTATTATACCAGGATCTAAGAACCATGAGACAGGATCCACATAAACTACAGGTCAAAAACAATGTAAGAGGCCATAGTATGAGTAGATGATGGTTGATTCAGGTTGCTATATAGATTTATAGATGCCTAACAAATTGGAAAACTATACTTCTAGATGTGTCTAGAAGAGTATGTCCAGAGACAATGTGTGTACCCTGGGTGGGACACCATCCCTGTGTGTGTGTGTGTGTGTGTATCACTGTGTGGTGTGCTGGGGGTTCAGAGGGAATGAAAAATCAGTCACTGTGAAAGTTGCAGACTGCACACACCCTTCCATAGCAAAGACTTCATCTAATTCTGATATCATAGGGATCTGGATCTTTCAGGCTTTCATCTTGGATTTGCCCCAGTAGATCTGCTGAAAGCTCTCAGGCCCTTCATCCTAGCACTAAAGCTGCCCACTGGTTTCTTGTTCTGAGGATTCTAGCTTCCTGAAGAAAGCTACCATTTTCTATGTCTCTTCAGCCTGAAGGTAGCCTCTTTGGGAATATTAGGTGAACAAGGCTAATAAATCTCTTCTTATAAATAGTATTGGTTCTGTTTCTCTAGGGAACCCAAATACAGCTGCAGACATTGAGCTTTGGTTTTCTGAGTTTCTAAGTTGTAAAATAGAGAAATAAAAATCTACTTGAGTTTATTGAAGCCTGATGTCTCAAATGTAATTGAGAGATGTAAAGTATAGTCTATGAGATCCAGGTGGGCTGAGAACATCAAAGAAAAGAAAAAAATGAACATTGGAAGAATCAAAGCACAGAAAATCCTGATATGTGTTGGCATATCTACCAAACCATGTTTGTCCCCATGAAATAATCCCCTTTTGAAGACTTAGAAAAGCACATTGAAATTATTGTGATATTTCATAAAACTGATCCTGCATCTTCCTACTAACCTTTTGGTTGGCGGTTGTAAAATATTTATTTAAAAAGTGATTGTTACTTAAAATGAGGATGCTTCCACCTGAGAGTAAATCTCTGTGGTAGGGGCATCTGTCTAGTACACCCATGTGTATGAGTTTCATGCATGACACTAGAAAAGTGTACCCAAATGTTTACTAGAGATTCACATTGATAGGTGAGAAAAATAAAACAAATTAATTTTTTATGCTTTCCAGTTAAAAAATATAAGTATTATAAAAATAAAATGGCATAATAAAGGGAAAACTATAATCAAGGATGATTGCAAATCCTCACCATGTTAACTATATTTAAAAGGCCTATGAATTATTCTATGTATCTATCCATATTTCTGTCTGTGTGGATGACATGGATGCAATTGTTAGGCTACTAATAATAAATTACAACCCTCAAATCTAGACAAACTATATAGAACATTTTTGAAAGATAAAGAGGGTGAAAATAGACTTAAATATGTTTCGCTGCTAATATAGATAACAAATTATGTTTACAAGTATTTTAATAAAGTATGTGATATGTTGAAGAAGTATATTTATAAAGAGAATGCTTTTTAATTTATTTTGCCAAATTTTTCTATTAAGAGATTATATAATGGGCAGTCCAGCAAGCGGGAAAACCTTGCCATTCCCCTCTATTGGATGTGGTGAGATTCAAGGGACTTAGGCTGACCTTAAAAGAGGGCAATTACTTGTGAGAGAGGGAGTTAACTGCAGCCAATGATTTGGGAAATTTTACTCAACAACATCAACAACAACAACAACAACATAAATTCTCAGTGATCTGTTAGTATCTGTACACAGTGATTGATATTGGCTCAGTGATATCACCAGCTTTCATCTGAAAACAAAGAAAAATATGTTTTCTCATGTTTAGTTCTATGATGAAAAGATAGTGGAGTTACTGTGTTTGGGTTGATTGTCAGATCTTGCTTTTATGTTATTCCTTTCCTCTGTGTATGAGCTCAAGCTATTTTGAGAAAGGAATTTAACTAATGGATATTTAGTAGAACAATTTTTTATGAGATAGTCCATTCAAACTAATTTACATTTGGACATTGAGAAATGAGGTCTATAGTGACATGTAAATGTGTTCAGGAGGCTTTGGAGTTGAGCAATGGATATAATGAAGGATTTGAGGCTCAGTTCAGAAGAAAGCAGATATGACTTACAAAACCAGACATTTTGGCATAATTAAGGATGTGGGAGCTTATTTTGATGATGTCTTAGAAACAGGAATGAGTTATCAGAAGCCAGAGGAGAGATTATCCTAAATAGTGAAAGGAAGAATCTGGGTGAGCTGTGTTCTAGTGATTTATCAAAGTTAGGATTTGCATGTGATAAAATCAAACACTACCTGTGGAGATTTCTGAAGAATGCCTGATACTTGGTTTTGTCCTCGTGTATGGCCTCTAACTCAATGCAAATGAGAGTAATGGTTTGACAAACTTGCCAAGCAAAGAGCAATATCATGTAAGATGAGAATGTGTGCCTTAGAAGGAAGCAGTGAAGGTGTTGGTTGAATAGCTACTTGGAAGAGATCCCTGATGAGACTCCCAAGGGAGCAGCTCTGCCAGTGAATATAGCATATGGTGTTCTCATGTGCCCATCACCTGTATAAAGGCTCTTGGATGCTAGTGTTCTGATTGCCAACAGCACATAATCATGGCTTATTTTCCATTACTTTCCATTATGTTCCAGAAGTAACTTACTATCTTCCTTTTAAATACATAATTATGCAAAATAAACTATGTGCTTCTTCAATGAACATGTATATGTCAGCCACTAACAAGATACTTAATTCTTAGTCATCGAAAAAGAAAAAACAATGAACATGCCTTATAATAGTGAGAATATACCTCTAGATTTGCACATTACAGAGCATTATAATTTTAAAAGGTAAAGTTGTAAAATACACACACAAATTATATTACTTATATTTTTCCTTTTATTTTACTCCTTTTTTCTTCTTGGTATGCTGATGAAGAAAGAAGGAAGTTAAAGCTGATATTTCTGTTTCAACAGTACTTCTGATGCCCTATTTGAAAGCTAAGGGTTTCATTAAAGCAAAGTCAGCCACAAATGAAGTGTCAGAGTCTCTGCATAATAAAATGCAATTCCTTGAAAGGATATATAGGGAAATGACTTAGAGAAATGAAAAGCTGGGACGTTCTATTTTTTGCTACAGAGTAGACCTAAGCAGTAAGGAGTCAAATACTAATGTACAAATATGTAAGGTACTGGAACTCCAAAAGAAATACAGGCAATCAAAAGTTCCCATGGCAGTAAATGCAGAACTCTGATTCAAGGAAGAGAAATTCTTTAACCTTGGAGTCACTGATGTTGCTGTCATGTTTAAACCCTGAATCACCTTAAACACTGCATGAGACTAAGGAGTGTTTATCTTTGTGGGTCAGCTCAAGACAGGAAGTAGGAACAAGATCATCTGTCTTGTAGTTCTTGTAGAATATTTACATAAGGATTTAGATTGTAGATTATAATGAACTCATGGATTTGGAGCCAAAAGTGATAATTATGTCTGGAATGTCAAATATCTCTTGTCTATTTTGCATAAGAAATTAATGAAGAAAAAATAATCACATTTTTAGGAATTTAAGTGACCAAATAAACTAACACTTAAATATTCTCCCTTATGACAATGTAACTGTAAACATATAAATATATGCAGTTGAGAAACTTATCTGTTAGGGTCACTCTATATTTGACAAATGATTCCAAAATATTATTTCAGGAACTACTACAGCCATATCAAAGAGTTGTTTGGAAGTTACTTAATTTCCACAAACACTTAAGAAGAGTTTAATAAATTCAAAATAGCAAGCTTGATGTTGGCTCTTAACTTTCTTTTTTTTATTATTTTTTTATTTTTTTTATTACATATTTTCCTCAATTACATTTCCAATGCTATCCCAAAAGTCCCCCATACCACCCCCCACTCCCCTACCCACCCATTCCCATTCTTTTGGCCCTGACATTCCCCTATATTGGGGCATATAAAGTTTGCGTGTCCAATGGGCCTCTCTTTCCAGTGATGGCCGACTAGGCCATCTTTTGATACATATGCAGCTAGAGACAAGAGCTCCATGGTACTGGTTAGTTCATAATGTTGTTCCACCTATAGGGTTGCAGTTCCCTTTAGCTCCTTGGGTGCTTTCTCTAGCTTCTCCATTGGGAGCCCTGTGATACATCCAATAGCTGACTGTGAGCATCCACTTCTGTGTTTGCTAGGCCCCGGCATAGTCTCACAAGAGACAGCTATATTTGGGTCGGCTCTTAACTTTCTAAGGAGAAAATCTTGTGAGCCTGTTAGGAATTTGATTTCTTAGTAATCCATTGCTCTTTTGTAAAGTCATCAAGCAATAATTATGCACAGTTGGTATTTTTACTGTCTATGTTGGAAGGAGATTGAAAACCATAATTGCCATGTGACCACACTTAAGAGTCATGGAGAAAATTTATTTTCTATATACTTTTATCAGTTTAATCTCAGTTCATTACATATGATTTAATGCAACTAAACTAATAGAAACCAAACAAAATGTTTATAACTTATCAGACCATAATAATATATTTATGAAAATATATGTAAAATTTGTTTTATAAAATATATTTAATATTCAATATACAAAATGTTGACATAAAATAAGGGATTTATTTTTGCCAATTATTATTGTATTACGTTATTTCAAATATTTAAAAGCAAAAAGTACAAATTTATCAAGTAGTTTAATGAAAGCTTCTTTTATAAATTTTATTTTAGAGTCACCAACTAAAGTAAGGATAGAAATTTGATACAAAAAAAACCCCACCCTGTTTTTGAGTCAGGTAACATCCTATAAACAAACAGTGCTCAGAATCTCACTAATTAGTACTTGACTATATGTGTGAACTTGTAAATCAGGTTGCTATTGATGTTTTTTTAAAGTAACCATTCTCATTAGGACATCTACACTTATGTTTGAAAGGCATATTGAAATGCTAAAAACTCCTAGAACAGGAGGAATCACAGTCAAAGAGGTGAAACACAGAGGTCAGTAAACTACACAAATGAGAATACTTAAGTAGTAAAGAGAACTAGTTGGCCATCAATGGGATGAGAGGCCCTTGGTCTTGCGAAGATTATATGCCCCATTACAGGAGAATGCCAGGGCCAGGAAGCAGGAGTGGGTGGGTTGGGGAGCAGAGAGGGGTGTGGGAGGGTAGAGGGGATTTTACAGATAGCATTTTAAACACAAATGAAGGAAATATCTGATTAAAAAGAAGAAGTAAAGAGAAGGTTATAGTTCTCTGTGGTCTCAGGGCCTTGGCAGGTATGTATCATGCTATGTTGGTAAATGCCCAGTCCTGTCATTCAGTTCCAGCTTGCTGTGCTCAATCTCACTGTGTTTATGAAGTGGCTAATGTTATCTAATGCTTCAAAACATAATCTTCATCTCAAAAGTCAAGCCTTGTCAAGCCCAGTGCATGAAAGTTTTCTTATAAAAACACAAAGAAACAAAAAAATGAATCGAACCAACCAGAAAACAAAAACAAACAAACAAACAAAAACAACAAACTTTGGAAAGGTCCAATTTTATAAAAGTTGACCTAGAGCATGTGTAGATGACCGAATGTTTAAGAGCCCTAGATTCTTTTCCAGAGTAACTGGATTAAATTCCAATACACACACACACACACACTTATGGAGAACAAGGGAAATATTACCCATTATATCAACAATTTAAACACATACCACATGCACACACATGTAAAATATATGTATTATGAACACAGTCTTCTGGTTGTTCAGAACGGATGAATATCTATTTATCCATGATTTCCAACAACTTGATCCATCAATTCAGTGCATTTTTGAAAAGCAGTTTGTACCTAAGGGTCAGTTTGATTTTCCTAAAGCATCCTAAAAGTGCTTTTTATTTTTGGATCTCCTTTTTATCTCTGTGATTGTCCTCATCCCTGTAAGCAGCAAATGGAAATTTTGTCTGACTGATAGCTAGGAATTCTCAAAAGTATTAGTGAATACAGTATCATTCAGCTGGTTTTCAGATATCATGGAAAAGAGTGATTGAAAATAAGAGTATTGCATCTAATAATTTGTGCAGAATGTATAAAATGCTCCTTAGCAAAAGGATCTTAAATGTTCAAAGGCTTGTGAATCTAAGAACAACAATATGAACTAACTAGTACCCCCCAGAGCTTGTGTCTCTAGCTGTATATGTAGTAGAGGATGGCCTGGTCAGCCATCAATGGGAGAAGAGGCCCTTGATCTTGCAAAGATTATATGCCCTAGTACAAGGGAATGCTAGGGCCAGGAGCAGGAGTGGGTGGGTTGGGGAGCAGGGTGGGAGGAGGGTATAGGGTACTTTCAGAGAGGAAACTAGGAAAAGGGATAACATTTGAAATGTAAATGAAGAAAATATCTAAGTAAAAAAATGAAAAGAAAAAAAAAAGCCCATACTTGATATCAGGACTATATCTATCAGGCCATTCACTCCTAACCATCCTTTGAAAGTCTAGTTTTTCTAAACAGATTAAAGTTCATAGATCACACATGTAGATCTACTTAGAAACACATGTTATTCAGAAACCTTTGCAAAATTGTCCATTGAGAGCACAAGTCTGTGTGATTCCTTCATTGCTTGAGTATAAAATCCTAATCTCCTATTTTATTGCAAACTTGTAGACAATTTTAGAGGTCACTCCAGAATTCACAACCATGTGCATGCACCCTCTCATGAACATACTGTTGTCTGAAACAGTTTCCAACATGTTCTGGCATCAAGCTGCTGGAATATATATACATCTGAACAAAGCTCGTAAGGAATGGGGATTTGGCTACATTCCTATGGGAGACATAAAGAAAACAGTGGAATGACAGCATACTTAGCAGATTGGGTAAAACATTCATGAATTTATAGCAAAACTATTTTCAGTTTGCACTGTAATATTTCCTCAGATTATTTACTTTTATTACACTGTTTATTAGCCTTACAATAGGGTTCTGTGACCAAGACAACATAATAGACAATGTCTAAGGGAGCAAATAACGAGGGTGAAGGTAACACACAGGTGCAGTCATGCAATCGAACCATTTATTACCTTTATTCGTTTTTTTTCTTTTTCTTTTTCTTTTTTATTGCTCATGCCCATACAAAAAACATCATTGAAACTAGAGGAAAGTTCTATTCTGGCCAAAAACCAGGAGAATTTTATGTTAAAGATGCACTTTTACTTTTGAATTACCCCACCGGAGAATATAAAATCATAAAATACAGAATTTTATTCCTCCCAAATGGAAGAGAGTACCTAGAAATTGGATGAAATTACTGTTATAAAAGATGTATTATATCATGAAATGATATTCAAAGAAGGCAGGGCAAATTTTGTTTTGATATAAATAATGCTACATATTTACATTTGATGTTTGGGATAGCTGACAGGAAGATATATTTTATTTATTTTACCAATTTGAAATGAGCTGTCAGAAATCATATTCTAAACCTGCCTGCCAGTCTAAATTGTGGTTCTGCGGAGCGCCACAATTCTAAAGGACAGGAAAGGTGATTATGTGTGACAGGGCTAGAGTGGCCTTCAGCTAAATATTTAACAATAGTGGAAGACTATGTGGCCTCTGTACAGCACCTTTTCTCAGCTCCACCCCTTCTCCTCCCTCTTCAGTTATCTCCTCCTCCTGGCTCATCCCCTCCTCTATTCCCCTTTTCTCTTTCTCCCCCCTGTTCTGAATAGAAGACAGAGTCTGGTCCACAGTAAGTGCATGTTCTAAAACTGAGCTACATCTTCAACTCCGAGTTATGCATTTTTAGCAGTCCTTTATAAATGCCTCACTTCTGGCATGGCGCTGTAGTGCTCCTCACAGTGCAGGACAACCAGCCTATAGTATGAAACTTCAGAGTGACTCACAGCGCCCTGGAGGAGCTTCTTTGTAAACTTTCCCTTCTGTCCTCTCGGAGACATTCTGTAAGAAAGGTTTTATTGAGCTCACCAGACAAACTACCTCAATAATCTCAGGAAGTCATCCATTAAAACATTTTTTCCACGGCTTCTTTGGGTTCCAGATGCATTTTATCCAAGTGCTACTTGTCAATCTATCTTCTGTCTCTTATGTCTTAAGAACACTATCCTTTGTGTCAATGTAGTTCATTAACATATAAGACATAAAAATCCATGTTGACATGGTAAATTGTGTTTATGTCAAGGACCTTTTAATATTGTCAACCACTGTCTTTAATTCCTAACATTTATGGATGGCTCTCTCACGCATACGCAATTCTCTGCCGGTAAACATCTTACCCCTCTGACACATGGGTAGTGAACAAGTTATCGCCAATAGTGTTACTTTTCCCCGTTCTTTTCCTCTCTCCAGAATATGAGTCATTTATCCTTTGTTTTCTTAATTCTGAGTAGTCACAGGGTGAAAAATAATCATGTATGTTTTCACAGACCTCTAGGAATAGGTGCCAGGGGTCCCTGGTTTCAGATATAAGGAGCAATGTCCCACAGGCAGTAGACAGGTACCACTTCTGGTTATAGCCTCATACACTTTGCAATGTGTTGATCAACAGAAAGTCAAAAGTTGTCAAAGAGTGTAGGACAGGAGCATTTGTATGAAGAGTTGAAAATTTCCTAATTGAGATTTTAAAATTAGCACTTTTGAAAGATAAGGACACACATGGAGCTCCATATAGGGCGATTACAACAAATTTCATGATTCCTAGTTAGGATAGAGTTGCAAGATAGATTTAGTAAGGATTTAGCCTTATGGGTGACTCAAGGTCTTCTTCAATTTAGTGTGTTAGGCCACTAGTATGAAATAAGATACCGTTCTTTATTAGGCAATATTGCCTTATGCTCTCTGCAAGATATTTAATGTTTAATTTTATAAATTAATAGAACAACATCAAAAACCCACAAATACTATGTTTTGAAATCTGGAATACATATAATATTTAATAATTCTCCTCTTTTTATATTTGTAAAGAGCTCACAAAAAGCATCAGTTTAATTTGTTGTCTTTTTTTTTTTGGTTTTTCGAGACAGGGTTTCTCTGTGTAGCCCTGGCTGTCCTGGCACTCACTTTGTAGACCAGGCTGGCCTCGAACTCAGAAATCCGCCTGCCTCTGCCTCCCGAGTGCTGGGATTAAAGGCATGCACCACCACGCCCGGCTTAATTTGTTGTCTTAACAGGATAGTTTACGTCTTCTAGTTTATTTACATATACGTATTTCATTCTATTAATTAAAATGAAAAATATTTGATTATATATGATCATTAATTTATATACTTTAAGGTATTTAGCCATATGATGAAATATTTATAGGCTATATGTTACTTTGCTGTTGTTATAAAGAAGTACCATAGCATAAATCAACTTAAGGAAGGAAAGCTTGTAGCAATTGCTGTACACAGGGCACATAGTCTTCCACTATTATCACTTTAGCTTATTTTCCCAGAGAAACAGTACACAATGTTTGGGAAAGCACAGCAGCAATAGCAGGAAGCAGAAATCACAGTTCATCTAAAGAGGAATCAGCCTGAGAGGACAGAAAGTAGTGTGAAGGTTTAAACCTTCAGAGCTCATTTTGATGTACTTAATATTTAAGCATTCTCCATTTTCTAAGGGTTCTATAGTCTCTCAAAACAGTGCTATTGAGTAGACCCAGTGTTCAAATGTATAAGTTCATGGGTGACATCGCTTGTCCAATCCACTTACCCTGTGAAATACTTCAATTCCTGATCTATAAACTCTGCAATGTGTCTAACAAGGATGTCATCTGTATCCAATAATACCAAAAGACCAAGACTGACATTTGTAGTATGTCTGATAGCATATAAGCTCAAAACTAAATAAAATATTATTCATAAAAAATGTTCTATTCTCTCTACTCATGTGTTATGATAACCACAGTTCTAACCTACCCTTAGTTGCACACACAATTCGTTCACATTTCTGGATATTCAATCAAAGACTCACCTAGGTACTGTCTGATGTGTCTTTGCAGATAAAAATAAAGATGTTGTCACCTCAGATTATGGCTGGAACATGCTATTGTTTAATATACATTAAGATAATATCATCACAGTATACATTAAAAGCAAAAGTAGTTAGATTAGATAGATATGCAGTAGAGAAAGCAGAAGAAATGAGCCTGAGGGAAGGGGAAAATCTGAATATTATAGGACCACCAAGTTTTATTATTCTTTGATTAAAGATTTAAGGATTTAAGGAAGGTTCCCTAAGTCAAAAAAAAAAAAATGTTTGTTACTTGGAAGTGACAAATGACTGTAGACTTGATTATAGATGACCAGAAAATGGAAACTTAAATCTGTCAGGAGCTAGAACACCCTGAAATCCAATGGTCTATGGAGGTTCTAGAAAGATATGAGCCCTATTTTAAATACTTTGATGCTTGCATTGAAAAACCTAGAAGAGATTAATAGCTGAGAATAACATATCTAAATGTCTGATCTACATGAAGCTAGACTGCTTTGTGTTGTTAATGTGAGGTAACTTCTCATAATAGCAAACTAATATAAAACATTTATTTAAAAATAACACAAAAATATTGAATTGTTCTGTCAATTTGATGTATTTTAGCATTACTTTGAAAAATCCTCCCTGAGTTCATGGTTGAAATGTTCACTTGGTGGTGATAACAGGGAGTCTGTGGAAACTTTCAGTAAGTTAGGTCTTTTGGGAGCAAAAAGAATAGTCGGGGTTCAACCTTGCAGCTATCTTATCTGGCTGCTTCCTGGTTCTCTCTGCTCCTTAGCTTTGGTAAGATCTCCACCAAGCACTTCCTAAATGACAGAATAAACACTCTGAAACCCTGAGTCAAATTAACAAGCCAAATCCCACTTGGAAGGGAGAAGAAAGCAATCATGGGCGGCAGAGGGAGGGAGGGACATGGGTAGGAAAAGGGACAGGAAGGGGAAAAAGGGAACATGATCAGATATTGGGGTGTGTGGGGGAAATAGGACTGAAGCTGCAGAAACAATGGAAGTAGGCAATCTCAGGAGGTAGGAGGTGGGGGTACCCTCTAGAATGTAATGGAGACCTGGAAAGTATAAGACTCTCAGGACTCAAAAGGAGGGACTTTAGAAACAGAGATCTGGGAGGTGAGAGGCTCACCTAACACTAACACTAACCTTAGAAGGAATGACCTACAGTGGGGAGAGGGAACTTTTAGAGCCCACCTCCAATAGAAAGACAGGGCATCAGGAGGAGTTGCCATCCCACAGTCAAAAACTCTGACCCTGAATTCTTCCTGTCATAAAGAACTGCAGTGACAAAAATAGAGATGACCCTGAGGAAAAGGAAGTCCAGTAAAAGACCCATATTGGGATCCAGCTCAATAGGAGGCCCCAAGGTCTAACATTATTACTGAGGCTATGGAGTGCTCACAAAAAAAAAAAAAAAAAAAAAGCCTATCATGACTGCCCTCCAAAAGACCCAACAAACAGCTGAAAAAGTCAGATGCAGATATTTGCACCCAACCAATGGACACAAGCTGCAGACCCCTGTGGTTGAATTGGGAAAAGCTAGAATAAGCTGAGGAGGAGGGTGACCCTATAAGAAGACCAGCAGTCTCAACTAACCTGACCCCCTGAGATCTCTCAGATATTGAGTCACCAGCTAGGCATCATATACCAGCTGATATGAGGCCCCAAACACATATATAGTAGAGGACTCAATCAGAGAAGATATATCTAACCTTCAAGAGACTGGAGAACCAAGGGAGTGGGGAGTTCTGGTTGGGGAAGGTCCTTGGGGGTTGGGGACATCCTTGTGGACATGGGGGTGGGAGGGAGGAGGTATGGTATGTGGAGTGGTCAGAAGGTTGACCTAGAGGGAGATAAAAAATTAAATAAAAATATGGAGATGAAAAGAAAAATAGATTATTCTTTCATCTGCATCCTGACCATAGTTTTCCTTCGTTCCACTACTCTCAGCTTCCACCTTTCCTCTCCCCTAGATCTACTTCTGTTTAATCTCCTATCATTAAAACAACTACAAAAACAAACAAACATAAAACAACACAACAGCAATAAATAACAATGACAACAAAAACCAAGAAAACCAAAACAAAATAAAAAGACCTCCAAGAGACAATATCAACAAAACCAGACTAAACAAGATAGGGGAAGACAAGGCAAACCTGTCATACCAAGGCCAGAAAGCTTAACCCAAGGGGAGGAAAAGAGTCCCAAGAGTAGGCAAATGAGTTACAGAAACAATAGCTTCCACCATGAGGGGCCCCTCAAATATACCAAGGTAACAGCCATAACATACACAAAGAGAACCTGGGGAAGACCCTTATAGACCCGTGCTTGCCTTTCCAGCACAGTGAGCCATTAAGGGCCCTGCTTATTTGATTAAGTGTGTCATGTTCTCCTGCAGTCTTCCATCCCCTCTGAATCCTACAATCTTTCCTCCTCTTCTTCCCTGAGGTTTGGCAATCTCCAAGGGGAGGCAACTGATGGACAAAATCCTTCAGTTTAGACATCTTCTGAACAATGTCTAGTTGTGAATTTTTGCATTCATATGCCTCCAATACTAGAGAAAACCTCTCTGATGAAGCCTGGTGTAGTGGCTATTCCTGGTTGTCAACTTGACTATATTTGGAATGAACTACAATCTAGAATTGGAAGGTTCACCAGTGACCCTTATCTGGACGCTTGGAGATAGAAGATTCTGATCTGGATCTTGGTATGGAGATCTTGAGGCATAGTGGCTATGGAGTCCAGAAGATTAAATCTCCGAGTTCAAGGTGATCTGGGATTAAAGGTGTGGTAGAACACACCTTTAATCTGGGATATGCCATCTGCTGGAGATAATATAAGGACATTGGAAGAAGGGAGTCTTGCTCCTGCTCCTTCGCCTCCTTGCTATGTGAGACTGAGTAACTGCTAGATCCTTGGACTTCCATTCACAGCTGTGACTGAACCATTGTTGAGAATTGGGCTGCAGACTGTCAGTCATCAATAAATTCTTTTACTATATAGAGACTATCCATAAATTCTGTGACTCTAGAGAACCCTGACTGATACACCTGGACAATGCACAGATCTGGATTCCTGGGAGATCTGTCCTGTGGCTGAGCAGAGGATGGGAGCTAGAATACAGCAACCAACAAAAAGTGCGTGTGTGTGTGTTTAGGAGCGGGGGTATTGGTGATCAAAAGGGGCTATGGTGTGTAGGATCCACAGGAGGTGTGGAAATTGGAGAAGGGAGGGTGCAGTTGTATTCTGTTGCAGAGGAAGAGAGGAAGGGAAAAGCCTATTGGGGAATAGAGAGTGATTGTGTGTGTGTTCAGTTTGTTTATTGTTTGATTTTTGGTGTTTTGTTTTTATGATGTAATTATGCTTACTCTTGGCTTAGTTTATCCAAAAGAAAAGAAGATAAGGTCGAGGAGTCTTTACTACTATGTTCAATTGCATGTATACAAACAAAACAGCATGTAAAATCCCATTGAGTACCCTGGTTCAATATGATTATTGAAGACTTATTCATTTTATTTAATAATTTTCCATTGTATAATTTTTAATATATCCAAAATATTTCATTTACTAATTCATGACTTAGAAAATTGTACAAAGGATTAATGAAATTTGAGAAAAATTCAGCAAAGCTTTTAGGATGTTTCCAGGTTAAAATTATAATCATGACTAAAAAGGCAATTTCAACATGTCAACCATCACAGTCTACTCTAATCCTTATTCTACTACTGCATCATAGTTTAAAATTTTGCAGGCACCTCTTGCTTCAAAAATTCCTGAACTTTAGCTAACATAGTTTTACAACTTTTATATTATCTACTAATCCTTTCTCCCACTCATTTAATCAGTTGAAAACCTTAAAAGTTGTTTTCATGTATAAAACTAACAGCTTTCACAATGAGCAGTAATTGCTGCAACATTACAAAATTTGAAAACTAATTATACATTTAAACTGCCACTGATGGGAAGGCTTCAAAATAGGAAAGCCCATTAGCAGGTGTTCTCTGCAAGTTCCTGGAAACTTGGTATTGTGAGACTATTCAGCCCTTAGTGCTAACTCCAAGTGGTGGCTCTGATTCTTAACCTATGACTCTGTAGATGTTTCTCCATCGCTTCCTTAGAAAGAAGGTAAAGATCATAAGTGTGTGATAGGTGAATTCTGCCTGTCAGCACAGAGTTTGGAATTCCTAATGCTTTCAGGGAATCAAAGCCACACCTTCCTATTTTATCTAATTTCTAAGATTAGGCAGGCCCCTTCCCTAGGGGCCTGCCTAATCTTAGAAATCGTCAAGGATGCAAGTGCACTCCAGAGGCTAGACAATAATTAGCACCACACCTGTCCGTAGCAGCACTGTGTTCCTCCAAGTGGCACCAGAGATGTCAGACTAAAAATATCTCACAGTTTATAGCTGACATAGCATATCTTATTTAAGATCCAAAGTGAATTAGATAATGCAGTTCATTGAAAGTGTGAATCTGGCCTCTCCTAACCTTTTTATGTGTTTGCTAATTTGAGGGCAGTTTGGATTTCACTCTGAAGTCAAAATAGACTCTAACTGACTGCAATCTTCTTGCCTCAGCTTCAGCAGAACTAGGATTATAGACTTGATACAAATGACTTGCATGGTTCTGGGGGAAAAATGATACCTCACCCTGGACTCTGCACACTACAGTATCAATGTGCCATGCTAGATGTGCCCACTAATGCAATAGTGTCAAGACTAATGGATGTAACCAACTGCACTTTTGATTGGATTAAGCCTGTCCCAAAAGTGTATGCCTGGCACTGTAAACATAATCAATATCAAAGAATAGGTACATTACGGACCATATGCATATTGTCAATGTAACTCCTAAAAATGTGTGTCTATAAACATAGATAGTTGATGTTCACAGTCTTGCTCAGAGAAACTTTCTATTACTGTGGGTAGTGGTTAATGCTAGGGCACATTATTGTCCAAATGTTAATTTAATAATTATCCTTTTCTTACCTGCATATATATCCCAAAAGAAAACAGAAATGGAGAAGAACAAAACCATGACAACACTTTAACAGATGGCAATGATTAACCATCTTAGTCCTAGTGCACAGAAAGTACTAGGTTCATGTTTTATTGAGGGTTTTACTGCTGTGATAAACACCATGACCAAGGCAACTCTTATAAGGATGACATTGAATAGGGGATGACATATAGGTTCAGAGAAGTTCAGTTCATTATCATCAAGGCAGGAGGAGGGCAAACATAAGACGGGAGGAGCTGAGAATTCTACCTCTTGTTCCAAAGGCAGCTAGCTAAAGGCTGGCTTCCAGGCAGCTAGGATGAGGGTATTAAAGCCCACACCCACAGTCACACATCAATTCTAACAAGACCACACATCCTAATAGTGCCACTTACTGGACTAAACTTTCACAAACCATCATATTTCACGTTACAATTTTCTTTTAGAAATGCACAGAAGAAAAAGCTGGTGTTAAATTAGATGTTCTGTGTGGTGTCTTAGCTATATAGATATTAGCTTTAGGACTATAGAAAAGCTAGATAGGAACTTAGTGTTAACATTCTACCCAAAGTATAAAGAGAGTGCTATCCCCAGGACACTATGGAAGATCAACATTCACACAAACAGTATACTGCTGTCTTTCAATTCAGATGACAGATTGTTTTTGTTTAGTGTCTCTGTCACACTCATAGGGATCACCAAGTTAGTCACTTTAAGGCCAGCCTTCTAGTCTTAAACTTAATCCTCTCAGTTTTCCAAACTGTTCGTCATGAGTTTTTCTAGTTCTGTCCCAAGTCTCGTGTGGATTTTCAAATTCACCTCTGCCACTTACCATTTGTCAATGAATTTTATTTTCTTCACTTAACCAATATGGCTGTAAATGAATCTTATATTTTAAACCATATGTAAGATCCATCTGTGATATAAAATCTGCTGTGTCTTAATTGAAGAAAATATACAGTCAAAGCATGGGTATAGATCCAGGGGATAACACTGTCTTAGGGTTCAGTGGGCTCTAAGTTCAGTTCCTCACCCAATGTGCAAATGCAAAGTTCTATTTCCATCAGGACTTTCTTTGCAAAGAACAAGGTTTAGATTGGCATTGCTGTGTATTGTCTCTATATATACAATATTAATATATTGTTCATATGTTCATTCCCACTGGAATAGCTGTTAATATATATATTTCTAAAGAACAGGAAAATATCAGAACAAGTGTTATTATTCTTTCCTCAAAATGCAATGAGAAATAATGCCTGGTGGTACTCTTAAGATCTTAAAAGTAACCAACAAACTGTGAGTACAAACTAATTGAGAAAGTTTCAGGTTGTCAACGTGATAGGGGCATTTTCACAACTCTTTGAGATTCTGTTAATGATACATGGGAGAGAAAATTGGCTTCTACCTCTTCGGTACTCTTGACAACTAAGCTACAAATAATATTTTAAAACCTGTTTTCTGTCTGTTGTCTGGATCAACGTATGGCATCTTGTCATCCATAGGAATTTTTTTTTCTGATTCTTTTTTTCTTATTAGATATTTTCTTCATTTACATTTCAAATGCTATCCCCAAAGTCCCCTATTCCCTCCCCGTGCATTGCTCCCCAACCCACCCACACCCGCTTCCTGGCCCTGGCATTCTCCTGTACTGAGCATATAATCTTCCCAAGACCAGGGCTTTTCCTCCCAATGATAGTCGACTAGGCCATCTTCTACTACATATGCAGCTAGAGACATGATCTCTGGGCGTACTGGTTAGTTCATCATCAGAACCCAGTATGCCTACCACAGCGAGTCCTGGATACCCCAACACACCCGAAAAGCAATATTTGTATTTAAAATCATATCTCATGATGCTGGTAGAGGATTTTAAGAAGGGCATTAATAACTCACTTAAAGAAATTCAAAAGAATACTCCTAAGCAGGTAGAAGTCCTTAAAGAGAAAGCACAAAAATCCCTCAAAGAATTACAGGACAACACTGCTAAACAGGTAGAAGTCCTTAAAGAGGAAACACAAAAATCCCTTAAAGAATTACAGGAAAACACAACCAAATAGGTGATGAAATTGAACAAAACCATCCAAGATCTAAAAATGTAAGTAGAAACAAGAAAACCCAATGAGAGACAACTCTGGAGACAGAAATCCATAGGACTTTTCTAACTGCCTTTTTCTGGTGCAAACCTGTCCTCCAAGAAGAGTGTCTGTAACAACCCCTGGAAGCAGTGTGGACCTGAAAGCTCACTGGTGGCAGCTAGGGAAGCCAGTCTGTTAGCCTGCATACTGACCAGCAGACTGCTGGCTTAATCACTCTAGGACAGAGCCAACTTTGTAAAGCTATGAATGTAGAGAATTTTCACACTTGCTTTTTACCCAGCTACCTTCATCTGCCTAGATTAGTGATTTAAATGTCTCTATACCTAATATTGCTAATGTCTTCTGCATGACTTTTCATTAGTTAATATAATTCTGAATTAAGCAAAGCGAAGAGATATCTCTAGTTTATTATTTTAGTTTGTAAACCCTCATGAGCCTTTTGAATACATTTCCAAATGCAGAGCTAAGACAGAGAAATTTAGAAATTGTATTACTTTCCTGTGGTTGAGATAAAATACAACAACCAAAACAAACTTATACAACAAAGAGTTTATTTTGATCATGGTTTCCAAGGGGGAGTCCACACTGATGGGAGAAGAGATCAGAACAGAAGGAATATCACATCTTCAGCTGCAAGCATTAAGTAGAAATAGTGGACTGTAAGTGAGGTAAGGCTATATCCTATCAAATCTCACACCCTATTGATCCAGTTCTTCCAGACAAGCTATCTCTGATAAAGGTTTTTCATCTTTCCAAACTAAATCACCAATCAGAGACTAAGTGTTCAAACACATGAGCAAGCTATTTCTCTTAAAACAACAAAACAGACAAACAAACAAAAACCTACAGAAAGCCTTTCAGTATAGTTCAATATTGTTGGAGTGCTTCCCTAGCATATGTAAGGTCTTAGACTCAAATCCCCAGTACCTAAAGAAAAAAGGAAGAAAGAAAGAAAGAAAGAAAGGAAGGAAGGAAGGAAGGAAGGAAGGAAGGAAGGAAGGAAGGAAGAAAGAAAGAAAGAAAGAAAGAAAGAAAGAAAGAAAGAAAGAAAGAAAGAAAGAGAGAAAGAGTGGTTGGAGAGATGGTTCAGCAGTTAAGAGCACTGACTGCTCTTCCAGAGGTCCTGAGTTCAATTCCCAGAAACCACATGGTGGCTCACAACTATCTGTAATGATATCTGATGCCCTCTTCTGGTATGTTGGAAGACAGTTACAGTATACTCATTAAAGTAAGTAAATAAATAAATCTTTTCTAGAAAAAGAAAAAAATGTATAGTTACAGAAAAATCATAAGAAATAGTAAAGCAAATATGGGTTGCTATATGTATTTAAAATTAAATTTTGCTATTGGTAGCTGTCTTATTCAGAGTTTCTATTCCTGTACAAACATCATGACCAAGAAGCAGTTTGGGGAGGAAAGGGTTTATTTAGCTTATACTTCCATACTGCTATTCATCACCAAGGAAGTCAGGACTGGATCAGGAAGCAGGAGCTGATGCAGAGGCCATGGAGGGATGTTACTTACTGGCTCGCTTCCCCTGGCTTGCTCAGCCTACTCTCTTATAGAATCAAGACTACCAGCCCAGAGATGGCACCACCCACAAGGGGCCTTTCCCCCTTGATCACTAATTGAGAAAATGCCTTACAGCTGGATCTCATGGAGGCATTTCCTCAACTGAAGCTCCTTTCTCTGTGATAACTCCAGCTATGTCAAGTTGACACAAAACTAGCCAGTATAGTAGCTGTGGTTTGCTGAGAAAACTTTATTATTACCTGTGATATTTTTTAGTATTTACTTTAAGAGCTGAGAAACACTTTGTTAGTATTGATACATGTTTGAACATAATGAATTAAACCTTCGTAGTAGCAGGTAACCAAATGTATTAATTGAAGCCTCAAGAGAAAAGTATCACTGATCAAAACCTCAAAGTTGTTCTCCTACCATTTAAACAGAATCTCACATTTCAAAAATTCTTGGTTATGATAATTTTAGGTTTTCAAACTTCTCTTCTGTCTAATACTGGCTTGCCAATTGCTTAGTCTCTGCATACAGTTCTCCCCTCAGTCTGCTCCAGTGCTTGTGACGACAATGGAGATGAGATATTGTCTGTTCTGTTCTCCACATCGTGGTGTGGCTCCCCCTCCTAATGATCTGTTAGTAGAGGATTCACTAGTGCTTAGGAGAGAGTAAGAGCAGAGAAGACCTTGTGTCAAGGTGGTGTTACACTCATTCCCAAATAGGTGTTTTAATAGTCTTATGCTAGAATTAGACATAAAAATAACTTCTCAGGAAAAGAAAAAGAAATGAGAGACAAAGTAAAAAAATAAAGAAAATAGAAACTAGTAAAATATGTAATATATTTGTATATTCATAATGTAGAATTCAAAAGCACCAAACATTACGGAGGAAGGATTACTAACATGTAAGATGGAAAGATAAATGAGGGACTCCATAAATGCAAAATGTATAGTGCTTTTACATACTTGACCTAGTATGGTTTCATTAGACCCAATAAGCATAGGGAAAAATATATCTGTTGAGAAAAAATATATCTGTTGTATAATACTACTATCACATCATCGAAAGAGTACTGGTTTACTTTAAGATTGTACTATTTACTATGCATGTTAATTGGTAAAATGATAAAAATATATAACCCTGAAACTATTAAAGGGATAAAATGAATAAAAATTAAGTCAAGAAAATAAGATGCTATGCAGATGACTTAGTAGTTGAGAATTTGCTGCTGTGATTTTTATTTTATTTTATTTTTTGCAGACCCCACTCATGAAAGAATTCACCAAGCATATTTGTATGTCTTTTCTTTTTCTTAAAGCCAATAAAAAAGACCCAAATTACCAGCTTTAAAAAAAAACTTAATCTTAACATTATACATTTAAACAATAGTCAAAGTGAGATGGTTGCCAGCATCCATGCACAACTAGAAAACATCCTTAATCTACACTAAACCAGAAATGTACTACCATTGATATAGTAATGCCTTTCATCACTAAACACTAAAATAAATTGTGATATTTCTGTAGATGATTCATCTGACAATGTTAACTACACAGCAGGCTTACACTACTCACTCACATTCCAAGGCAATGGGGAGCAGATCCATGCTGGTATTAAAGAACAATCTCATCTAGCATCACTCAGGAGTCACAGGGCTCACCTCAGACCATATTTTGTTTTGTTTAAAGCAAAGTGTATACAGAGATTAAAACAATTTTAAAAACAAAACAAACTAAACAGGTCTGGTTGTGTGGTCCCAGAAACAAAAAGTTTATGACGAATAGAGAACAGATGAGCTGTTTTCGAAATATTTTAAATGAGGTATAGTTATACAGAAAGTCAAGCTCTTTTGAAAAGTTAAGAAAAGAAGGAAGGAAGAAAGGAAGGAAGGAAGGAAGGAAGGAAGGAAGGAAGGAAGGAAGGAAGAATTTCTATTATTCCTCAAATGGTGCTTGTTATGGTTTAACATTTTGGTTGTGTGTGTTGAATTATATGTTATGCAAGTAGAGTAGGTGTTCCTTACCATTTATGTCAAGAGTTTCACTTCCACTCTTTCTTGATCTCTCTCCCCAATTCCCACTGTAGTTATTGATTGATTGATTGATTGATTGATCTACCACTAAGTATCTTGGCTGAAGTTGATTTGAAGTACCCATTCCACTACCTCCAAATGACACTGAGGAGAACGATCATCGATCACCTGAGACTTAGTACACTTCATATTAAGTAGCCATAAGCTTTAAAGATTCAAAAGCAAGAACTAACAGAATTACATAAAGGGTAAAGATATAAAAGCAATTTTATATGTGACTAACAAAAATATCAACTATATGAGGATGTGAGCACAATTCAAGAGACAGATCAATGCTGTGTAAAGGCACAGCACAGAGCAGTACCACTAAGCACACATGTGGAAAACTAACAAACAAGAACTAGAATATGTGGAAAATTTGTTGTTATATTCACACTGATGGGCATAAAATTACCCAAATAGGCCTTTTTTCACATTTGGGACTGAACCAAGGGCAGCTCCATTCTACCCTATACCAACTCAAATCCTAACCATTTTTAATGAACTTAAAAATGTGCAGGGTATGAGAAATAAGTTAAATTCAACAGAATCCACTAACAAAAACACTTTCGGAAATTAAAAATAAATGCACCTCTGAGGAAGATGACACACCAAGTAGCCCACAAATATATCCAGAAAATTGCTATATGTAACTGAGATTCAAAACACACCACATCATGACTCTCTATTGTATGCTTATATTTGAATAAATTTCTAAAAATAGTTTAATTAAAAATTCAGCATGATTGCAAGTGCTGAGCTTTATTTTCAACACCATTATTTGTGGCTAGTCACTGAATATATTTTACACAATGACCAGCTTTGAATAAAATATTTTTTAGAAATTGATTTTGGGAGGAGAAATTTTATAAACTGAAAGGTTTTTCTTTCTACTATTTAAAATTCTATCAAATAATTCTATTGCACTGTTATTTAATGTGTAAATAATGCTGATAGACACTAAAAGGGTACATTTTAAAATATTTTTTATTTATTCTTGAGAAATTCCTATATATAATATGTTTTATACATTGTATAAAATTTACAATATATTTATATCTCCATCTTTTCCCAGGTCCATTGTTACCTCCCTATCCATCCAGTGCCATATTGTTTCTCTCTCTCTCTAAAATGAATGAATGAATGAATGAATGAATTAAATGTAGTTGGAATGCAGTGTGTATAGGTCAATTACTCATGAGCATGGGCCAATACTACTATGTGGTTGATATATATCAGCTCACTCTCTTAAGCAAGGCTGATTTGCTCTCTCCCAGCAGCTAATACCTTATTAGTTGGTGAAACTTTGTGACACTTCACCTACTCCATTCTGGGCTTTTGTCTAGCTTAAGTGTAGATAAATCCTGTGCATTCTGTCAGAGTCTTTGTGCTCACAAGTGTATCACTCCTGTTGTTTCTGGAAAATGTTTCCTTGGAATCATCCACTGTTTGTGTCTCTTACAACTTTTCTGTCCCTAATTGCACATACATTCCATTTAGACTTGAGCACTCTGAAGCTGGTCACTCTCTTCTACTTGTTTAGTTGCTGGTCTCCATGTTAATTACCATCCAAGCAAGAAGCTTTCATCTCAGCATTCTGAAGGCAAAAGCAGAAGGATCTCTGTATGTTCCACTAAGGAAGTTTAGACCACCCACAGAGGTACTCTACTGTAAAACAAACAAACTAAACTAAAAATATATACAGAATTATAACAAAAGTTAGGGGAAAATAATACAAAGCTTAGAAGCAGAGGATGATGATAGAAAGTTGTATACAGGTGCCTCAAACCAATTTGAAATTCTAGTGTTCTGTATTTTAGATAAAGGGTTGCTGCCAAGTTTCCCTAATTGATTTAATTTTCTTTTAATGTATAGGTCAAATACAATAGGCTGTTAGTAGTTTTGTATGGTAAACCTTAATCTGTTACATGAAAAATCAGTAATGATTTCATTAGGCTAAAGTAGTCTGTACTTACAAAACATCAGGGTTGTACTTCCTGACACACTGTCACTACCGAAAGAGCAATGAGCTGGATGCAGCAGAAAGTTGATTTTAGCTTATGTTACATTTTAGCTGCACTTGATTAGCCTTCTGGATTTCTTCTTGCTTGAAATTTAGACTTAGGAAATAGACTTTATACAAGTGGAAAATATCACTTGGTAGAAGTGTGCATATTTCAATGCTCGAGTTACTTTCTGTCACCTGACAATCATAACTTTTTGCCATTATTCTATGATCGCAACACCAGTCCTCTTTGATTGAATCTCAGACAGGTCCAGACACATTTAAATTTTATGTCTGTCTTACCATGGCTTTGGTCCACATTCTATGTTTAAATTTAAATAATAAAATCAAATTTATCTGTTAAAGTGTTTATAAAACTACAGTGCGGTCTTAAAGTTTCTAAATTGTATTAAAGTTGGTTTAAAGCATTGCTGGGTGCATAAACCTTCTAATTTTGAAAACCTTGGGTGTGCAACTAAATCAGAGTCACTTACTTATGCTAATTGAATGCATCCTTAACCAAATATTTGTAGCATAATACTGTCTATTTATAAGTGTAGAAATATTCAGAGGGAACTCAGGTGTTTTATTTACAAGTATTGGCTTCTTTTGTTTATCATTTTCTTTTATTGACAACAGGTTTCTTCAACTTGACTTAAGCAGCTCATATTGTTTCTTTTTCGTGGTCTTTTACACTGATTGACTGCGACTGGAGCATAGTTCCTACTTCTACTACTTCTGAGGCACAAGCCTAACAGACATGGTCTTGTTTTTGTTTCTATGTGTCATGTGTGTGACATTTTCAGACATTTTCCTTTCATCTGACACCCGTTCTGGTCTTCCCATTCACTTCTTTGTCCTTTGCTTCCTGCCACCCTAATCCTTCCACTAATTTGGTGACTGAGAGAGGAAAAGAAATGCCATCCTTGCTAAGAATCGGAGCATTCTTTATTGATAAGTTTTAACATCCCTTTCCTAGAATTTAAGCCTTGGGTCAAACCCATGTAATCTAAAAGAATTGACAAATTCTAGGATGTTCCACAAAGTTTGTACTTTGTTTCATACCCTTGGGAGAACAGGATGACATGCTAAAAGTGAAAGAACTGAAAGAATCTGCATGGGTAGAGTATCAGAGAAGAGGAGAGAGGGAAGGGGAGAGAGAGGAGAAGAGAGAGGGAGGGAGGGGAAAGAATAGAGACACAGAGGAGGAGGGGGAGGAGGAGGGGGACGGAGAGGGAGGGGGAGGGATAGACGAAAACAGAGACAGGGACAGATAAAGAGAGACACACAGAGAGAAGTCACTGTTTATGAAGGAGTAGAATAAGCAGGGAAGTAAGGCTGGCTTCTGAAGAGCATTGGTACCATTTCAGGATGCTAACATATAGAATGTGTTTGCTTTTTGTTGATGAGCTGAATCTTGATGGTTACTATAACTCTGTTTAGTCCATTCAATCAGTCAAGTGCATGCCATTAAGCTGTGTTTGGAGAGATAGCTTCTAACTTCTTGGCCTGCCAAAGTACAGTCAAGGGCATAACACTTGGTTCCAGGATATACCAGTACAATACTGGCACCAAAACAGGCCTGTCACATGACAGTTCCCAGCCATCTTAATTTCGTAGATCAATGCATTGCCTACCTTGTTTTGGAGATGCTAATACAAAGGAACCTATAGAACTGTCCAGTTATATAATTAGACCATGTGAAAACTATGTGTTGCTAAGCATTTTCTCTCAAGCATAGTTATGATTCATATAGTTACTGTACCTTACATTTTGTTGATATTTTAAAGACTTTTCCTTATACTTAGAAATTTTCTGTATACCAGCTAAGCCAACACCCTAATCCATCTTAGATTTCTGTGTATCACTGGCTTATTTGATTCACTAGTCCTTAATGTTCATTATGACCATAGGAACTAGAGGATCCTGTCCTGCTTACTCTAAGTTTATAATGTCGTATACAATAGACACATATACATATACTATACTCATATATATATACATATATATATATATGTCTCTGTGTGTGTATATATGTGTGTATATATATATATATATATGAATCATATAAATGTATCATATATGCACACACACACACATACACACACTAGTCCTGGAGGATATATGATAAATAGGCTAAAGAGTCTAGATAACCTATGTACCTTACTACTTTGAGGTATTCACACATGGTGTTTCCTAAGGATGCACCTCACTACCATATTCTGACAGTTAATCAATGTACAATTAAAATCATGTTTCAAATTGTAAACAACATAGTTAACTAATATAATATTAATAAGACTCTATAAATGAACACACCCTATTTTTTTTTTTTTTGCAACTTAGGACCACACATGCTTATTCTTGTATGTTTGAAATTAACATATCTCTTGAGGAAAGATCGAACTGAGCTTATATTGCCAATGAAATAGTGGCTTCTAAATAAGTTTCAGTGAAGTTTGTACATGTCTCTTTGCACAATATGACATAAGTCTGCAAAAATCTAGACACTGCATTACAGTTAGTCTAGGCATCAGCATATACATTTTGTAATCCTTCCTCAAGCCTTGGACACTCTGCACTCCTAATTGAGGAAAGGAGCATAGACATATTTTTAAACGTAGTCTCAATAACTGTGCTTGCCGCTTCTCAGCCATTAGTCTCCTAAGTACTCAATTTCAGACAGAAGTTTTATTAATGTGTGCTTATTAGCACCTCTGACAACTTCATAAATAACAATTATAAGGTGAAAAACTGCAGTCTCCATCCATGAGAAATGACTAGCTGTTTGAGATGGAAAACAAATTCCATGACTGTAAAAAAATAAAACAGAAGTTGTTTGGTGTGTTGAAGCGGTAAGCCTCAAATCCTAGGGACATTTTGAAATGAACACTTATTTTTAACTGAGCAGTATTTTCTTTAAGTGTCACTCTTCATTAGCTCAGACACTAATAACTCATTCTCTGAAATGCTTATTTGCAGCCAGACGTTCTCATGTTTGTGTCTGTAGAATTAACTCCATTTTGATTTGAAACAAAGCTTAGTGGCTTGAACGTAAGCTCTGTAAGTACAAAACATCTCTGTCAAATATATTGGATGTGTTAAAGTGAATGTCTGACATGCAGTAAAAATATCATTGTAACATTTAATGTTTATTATCAATTTGTATACTTTTCTAAGGCTCTACATTCTAATAGCTGTATTTTAATCATGCAGTCTGCCCCTGAATTTTTTTTTAAAAGAATATAAGAAAAATGCTCCCTAATGGCCAAGTGCCCTCTGTCTTCGAGTATCTGGATAGAAACCTAGAGCAACAGGACTGGTATCCAATGAAACATGCCAGCAGATATGTCAGAGCCCAGCACTCACCTGGACTTCTATGACCATAATATTTTCAAGACGAAAGATAGGCTCCCACTTCTCAGAAGGCACTTGATAGTCATTCCTTCATTTGTATACCTCTTCGTTCACCCATTGTACCTTATCACAAAATCAACAGAAGGCGTGCAATATTTGTAGGTGTCTGTGTGTGATTTTTCTTTCTATGTAGAGGCAGTTTGTCAAGAGAACAGGAATTTCTGCACATATAAAAGTTTTTTATGCAATTTATATAGCTTCAATGTGGGAGGATTATTTTATCCCAATGTATTCCTAAGAAAATGATTTACCTTATGAACACAGGGGTGGGAAATAAACTTTGCCACTTTATATATGAAGAAATAAATGTAACCACATGTCAAACTAGACAATAACAGACATGATAGTGACCTTCTTTAAGAAGAGGTGGAAGAAGAACTGGTGCGATGGCTCAGTGGCTATTCACACTTGTTTCTCTTACTGAAGATCAAGGTCAGCTTCCATCAACCAAAGGGCAGATCATCACCATCTGAAACTCCATTTCTAGGGTTATAACCTTAGTGGGCATCAGAAGCAAACACAGTGGATATACAAACATACAAGTACAACACTTATAGACATAAAATAAAATTAAATAAATGTTGAGTGAAGAAAGGAATGATTGCAGTCTGGCTGGGAAGTGGAACATTAAGAATACCTCTTGCTCCTATGTCATTAGATCTCTACTTTGCTTTCAGTGTATATTTCTGGTTCCCTATTATTAAATTTATCAAAACTCTACCCTCTTTCTTACTTATTCTTGAAGTTACTTTTCTTAGTGGAACTAGTTATACATTAGGACCCAAGTGAAAACTTCTGTTTCCATCTAGCACATCCTGATATTAAGAATGGATTGGGGACTTAAAAGATAAACTTAACCCATTATTTGGAATTGCAGCCACTGACTTAGATTTCCATTAATTTAATGCATATATTTTGGTTAAGTATAAAATATATAGTTTCTAAAGGATTCAGGAGATAGTTTCAGAAAGAGAGAGCATGGTGTGCAATGTCATAGAATAAATGATATATGACATAGTCTTTTGCTCCCCCCCCCACACCTTTAAGAAAATGTATGTGTGATGGTTTATATATGCTCAGCCCAGGGAGTGGCACTATTAGAAGATGTGGTCTTGTTGGAGTAGATGTGTCATGGTTGGCCTGGGCCTTAAGACCCTCATCCTAGTTTCTTGGAAGCCAGTCTTCCACTAGCAGCCTTCAGATGAATATGTAAAATTCTCAGCTCTGTCTGAACCATGCCTACTGGGATACTGCCATGTTCTCACCTTGATAATAACGGACTGAGCCTCTGAACCTGTAAGCCAGTCCCAATTAAATTTTGTCCTCATAAGAATTGTTTTGGTCATGGAGTCTGTTCACAGTAGTAGTAAAACTCTAACTAAAACAGTATGAAATTTTCAGTGTCTTCATTTGGATTTCTATTGCTGTGAAGAGACAGTATGACCATGGAAAACATTTATTTGGGGCTGGCTTTCAGTTTAAGAGGTTTAGTCCATTGTTTACAGGGCAGGAAGCATGCCAATGTGGTGCTCAAAAAGGAGCTAAGAGTCTATATCAGGATCCAAAGGCAGCAAGTAGTGAATGAGATACTTTCAAAAGCAAGCCAGATCTACTCTTACAGTGCCATAACTTCTAATAGTACCATTCCCTATGGACCCATGGGGTTCCATACTTATTCAAACCCTTAAACATAACATGTAACCCTCTTTTAGAAAATATATTATTTGAGAATCCCATGCATATATAAAAATGTTTTGATCAGATCCATTCTCTGTTATATCCACCCCAACTCTTTCTGTACTTTCTCAATACTTATCTTTCCCAATTTCTTCTCCCCTACTTTATATGACTGAGTGAGTCTATTTAGTGTTTCCAGAATGTGTATGGTTATAGGGCCATTCATTGGAACAATGGCATTTTATCTGAGAACACATCCTTGAAGAAAACTATCTGTTCCCAGCAGTAAAGTACAAATATTTCTTAAGCTAGGGGTGGGACTTTCTGAGACCTATCAGTTAAAGTGCACAATTGGTTTTTTTTGTTTGTTTGTTTTTTGGTGGTGGTGGTGTTTTTTTTTTTTTTTGATTGCCACAGTAAATTTTAAGGCATAAAATGGGAGACAAGGGCTCAAAGAGAATTTGTGGTATCAATAGGAAAATTGAATGACTATACATCTCAAGTATGCATTTTCTCTAAGAAGGAAGTCAACACACATATGTACTGCCTTGAGGGTTAGAAAAGAGAATCTCCATACCACCCCATCCTCCTTCACAGTATTTGCACCTCCTCTAGTTTTCATGAGCCTCCTTCCTTTGCCAGGAAGTCCCATTCAGTCATTTAGTGTAGCCTCCCTTTGTGACTGCCCTCATTTGGAGTGTCTTCTCCAGAGACTGACTTGGTTGCCTTAATGGAAACCAGGGGATGTTGCTGATTTGCTAAACATCAAATATTGCTGAACTCAGATGGTTAATGACTCACACAGGTGTACAATATATGATCTCCTCAGCTACATGCTGTTTCTTTTGCTTGCTTAATTTCCCACAGGATTCTCTAGACACTATATTCTAATAGCTTCACAATGATCTCAACAATTGAGCTGGTGTAATTGGCACCCCTGCAAAATTATGATAAATTCCTTATCTTGTTATTTTGACCCCACCAAATAACATTTTTTTTTTTTACTTCAACCTGGCTGTCACAATTTCTAAGTCCAACTAATGGAGGAATATCATAAGAAAAGAAGAAAGTGTATTGGTTACTTTCTTGCTGTTGTAACAAAATCAAGTTAAGGGAGGGCATATTTTTCACTCACACTTCAGAGGTACACTTCTTCAGGATTGGAGAAATAATGTTGCAAGAAGTTTGAGGCTCTGATCCCACTGGGTACAGGAAGCAAAGATGAATGTAAGAGTTCAGCTTGCTCTAGCCCCTTTTTCTGTGGAGGACCCTAGCCCTCCACAGATGGTACCATTCACGGTAAACACCAATCTATGAACCCCCTTCACAGAGATTCCCAGTGATTTATGTCTTTGTGAGTCAATATTCTGTCAAATGAAAATATGAATCATTATGAGGAGAGGTAATTGGCCAATGGGAGCCATATGGGAGGTCCAGAGATAATGTAGAACTCAGTAAATGAAGAAACGATAATTTAATGACATTGAGGATGGCACCATGATTAAAAAAAAAAAAAACACTATAACATCTGTCTTCAAAAATACTTATTTTTCAATAGAAAATGTATTATTTTGACAGATTCTGCAATATTTGAAACTGGAAAGTTACACTCTGTGTCCTGTTATCCCATCTAACTTGGGCAATGGAGATTATCTTGCCTTAAACATTATGACATTGAATTAAGGGACAGAAGAGTTGCATACGCTAAGCCTGTGGAATCTGGGGCCAAGTTCTCTTTCAGTTAATCATCTTTGAGCTTGGATTAAAATCAATCACTTTTCTGGGCCCTAATTTCTTCCTCTATCAATTGGACATGATAATGTAGACAATAATGTCCCTACTAAATAAGATATGCTGACACTTGGTGTATGCTCTGAAAAGGAATAGGATCTTTGTGCTGACACAATTAGATCATTTATCATAGGGTTAAGAAGGGGAAACTATCAATCAAGAAAGGAAATCTGCAGCAAGCTTACTTAAAAAGGTATATAAAGAGACATCCGGCACCCTCCCAGCCGGAGGACAGTGACCTGCCCTGCAGGGAGCGCCATCTTGGCTCCGGGACTCCGCCGAACTTAGTCTGTACAGGTCAGAGTGAGGACCAGAGAGGCAGACAGCTTCTGGGACAGGCGGGAGCCACAGAGCCGCTGAGGCAGCACCCTTTTGGGGCCGCAGACATCCGGCACCCTCCCAGCCTGAGGACAGTGACCTGCCCTGCAGGGAGCGCCATCTTGGCTCCAGGACTCCGCCAAACTTAGTCTGTACAGGTAAGACTGAGGACCACAGAGGCAGACAGCTTCTGGGACAGGCGGGAGCCACAGAGCTGCTGAGGCAGCACCCTTTTGGGGCCACAGACATCCGGCACCCTCCTAGCTGGAAGACAGTGGTCTGCCCTGCACAGGAGCCCTCTGCCTCAGGAGCAGGGAGCACATCTTGGATCCAGGACTCCACTGAACTTAGGAACTTAGTCTGCACAGCTGAGAGTGTGCACCACAGAAGCCTACAGCTTCTGTGACCTGCCAAAGCAACACAGCATCTGGGAAAGGTCCTGTTTTCTGCCTTCTTCTTCGGCCAGGAGGAGGTCCAAACGCCAGATATCTGTACACCTTCCCTTTAAGAGGAAAGCTTGTCAGCAGGGAGTGCTCTAACCACTGAAACTCAGAGGAGAGAGCCTGTCTCCCAGCTCTGCTGACAGAGGATACTCAGAATCACCAGAAGAACAACCTCTGAACAGAGACAACTATAACAACTCCAGAGATTACCAGATGGCGAGAGGTAAAGGTAAAAATCTTACTAACAGAAACCAAGACCACTCACCATCATCAGGACCCAGCATTCCCACTTCGCCCAGTCCAGGGCACCCCAACACACCTGAAACACTAGACCTGGATTTAAAAGCATAGAGGACATCAAGAAGGACTTTAAAGAACTACAGGAGAACATGGCTAAAGAGTTACAAGTCCTTAAAGAAAAACAGGAAAACACAACCAAACTGGTAGAAGTCCTTAAAGAGAAACAGGAAAACACATCCAATCAGATGATGGAAATGAACAAAACCATACTAGACCTAAAAAGGGAAGTAGACACAATAAAGAAAACCCAAAATGAGGCAACACTGGAGATAGAAACCCTAGGAAAGAAATCTGGAACCATAGATACCAGCATCAGCAACAGAATACAAGAGATGGAAGAGAGAATCGCAGGCGCAGAAGATTCCATAGAGAACATCGGCACAACAATCAAGGAAAATGTAAAATGCAAAAAGATCCTAACTCAAAACATCCAAGAAATACAGGACACAATGAGAAGACCAAACCTACGGATAATAGGAGTGGATGAGAATGAAGATTTTCAACTCAAAGGACCAGCAAACATCTTCAACAAAATTATAGAAGAAAACTTCCCAAATCTAAAGAAAGAGATGCCCATGAACATACAAGAAGCCTACAGAACTCCAAATAGACTGGACCAGAAAAGAAATACCTCCCGACACATAATAATCAGAACAACAAATGCTCTAAATAAAGATAGAATACTAAAAGCAGTAAGAGAAAAAGGCCAAGTAACATATAAAGGCAAGCCTATCAGAATTACACCAGATTTTTCACCAGAGACTATGAAAGCCAGAAGATCCTGGACGGATATTATACAGACACTAAAAGAACACAAATTCCAGCCCAGGCTACTATACCCAGCCAAACTCTCAATTAACATAGATGGAGAAACCAAAGTATTCCACGACAAAACCAAATTCACACATTATCTCTCCACGAATCCAGCCCTTCAAAGGATAATAACAGAAAAAAACCAATACAAGGACAGGAACCACGCCCTAGAAACAACAAGAAGGTAATCCCTCAACAAACCTAAAAGAAGACAGCCACAAGAACAAAATGCCATCTTTAACAACAAAAATAACAGGAAACAACAATTACTTTTCCTTAATATCTCTTAATATCAATGGACTCAACTCCCCGATAAAAAGACATAGACTAACAAACTGGCTACACAAACAAGACCCAACATTTTGCTGCTTACAGGAAACTCATCTCAGAGAAAAGGATAGACACTACCTCAGAATGAAAGGCTGGAAAACAATTTTCCAAGCAAATGGTCTGAAGAAACAAGCTGGAGTAGCCATTCTAATATCTGATAAGATTGACTTCCAACCCAAAGTCATTAAAAAAGACAGGGAGGGACACTTCATACTCATCAAAGGTAAAATCCTCCAAGAGGAACTATCAATCCTGAATATCTATGCTCCAAATACAAAGGCAGCCACATTCATTAAAGAAACTTTAGTAAAGCTCAAAGCACACATTGCACCTCATACAATAATAGTGGGAGACTTCAACACACCACTTTCACCAATGGACAGATCATGGAAACAGAAACTAAACAGGGACACAGAGAAACTAAGAGAAATTATGAATCAAATGGATCTGGCAGATATCTACAGAACATTCTATCCTAAAACAAAAGGATATACCTTCTTCTCAGCACCTCATGGTACCTTCTCCAAAATTGACCACATAATTGGTCACAAAACAGGCCTCAACAGATACAAAAATATTGAAATTGTCCCATGCATCCTATCAGATCACCATGGACTAAGGCTGATCTTCCATAACAAAATAAATAATAGAAAGCCAACCTTCACGTGGAAACTGAACAACACTCTTCTCAATGATACCTTGGTCAAGGAAGGAATAAAGAAAGAAATTAAGGACTTTTTAGAGTTCAATGAAAATGAAGCCACAACATACCCAAACTTATGGGACGAAATGAAAGCATTTCTAAGAGGAAAACTCATAGCTCTGAGTGCCTCCAAAAAGAAACTAGAGAGAGCACACATTAGCAGCTTGACAACACACCTAAAAGCACTAGAACAAAAGGAAGCAAATTCACCCAAGAGGAGTAGACAGCAGGAAATAATCAAACTCAGGGGCGAAATCAACCAAGTGGAAACAAGAAAAACTATTCAAAGAATCAACCAATCAAGGAGCTGGTTCTTTGAGAAAATCAACAAGATAGATAAACCCTTAGCCAGACTCACTAGAGGGCACAGGGAAAGCATCCTAATTAACAAAATCAGAAATGAAAAAGGAGACATAACAACAGATCCTGAAGACAACCAAAACTCCATCAGATCCTTCTACCAAAGGCTATACTCAACAAAACTGGAGAACCTGGATGAAATGGAGAAGTTCCTAGACAGATACCAGGTACCAAAGTTGAATCAAGATCAGGTTAATGATCTAAACAGCCCTATATCCCCCAAAGAAATAGAAGCAGTCATTAATAGTCTCCCAACTAAAAAAAGCCCAGGACCAGATGGGTTTAGTGCAGAGTTCTATCAGACCTTCAAAGAAGATCTAATCCCAGTTCTTCACAAACTATTCCACAAAATAGAAACAGAAGGTACTCTACCCAACTCATTCTATGAAGCCACAATTACTCTGATACCTAAACCACAAAAAGACCCAACAAAGATAGAAAACTTCAGACCAATATCCCTTATGAATATTGATGCAAAAATCCTCAATAAAGTTCTTGCTAACCGAATCCAAGAACACATCAAAACAATCATCCATCCTGACCAAGTAGGTTTCATCCCAGGGATGCAGGGATCGTTCAATATACGGAAATCCATCAACATAATCCAGTATATAAACAAACTCAAAGACAAAAACCACATGGTCATCTCGTTAGATGCGGAAAAAGCATTTGACAAGATCCAACACCCCTTCATGATAAAAGTCTTGGAAAGATCAGGAATTCAAGGCCCATACCTAAACATGATAAAAGCAATCTACAGCAAACCAGTAGCCAACATCAAAGTAAATGGTCAGAAGCTTGAAGCAATCCCTCTAAAATCAGGGACTAGACAAGGCTGTCCACTTTCTCCATACCTATTCAACATTGTACTTGAAGTCCTAGCCAGAGCAATTCGACAACAAAAGGAGATCAAAGGGATACAAATTGGAAAAGATGAAGTCAAATATCACTTTTTGCAGATGATATGATAGTATATCTAAGTGACCCTAAAAATTCCACCAAAGAACTTCTAAGCCTGATAAACAGCTTCGGTGAAGTAGCTGGATATAAAATTAACTCAAACAAATCAATGGCCTTTCTCTACACAAAGAATAAACAGGCTGAGAAAGAAATTAGGGAAACAACACCCTTCTCAATAGTCACAAATAATATAAAATATCTTGGCGTGACTCTAACTAAGGAAGTGAAAGATCTGTATAATAAAAACTTCAAGTCTCTGAAGAAAGAAATTATAGAAGATCTCAGAAGATGGAAAGATCTCCCACGCTCATGGATTGGCAGGATCAACATTGTAAAAATGGCTATCTTGCCAAAAGCAATCTACAGATTCAATGCAATCCCCATCAAAATTCCAAATCAATTCTTCACCGAATTAGAAAGTGCAATCTGCAAATTCATCTGGAATAACAAAAAACCTAGGATAGCAAAAACTCTTCTCAAGAATAAAAGAACCTCTGGTGGAATCACCATGCCTGACCTAAAGCTCTACTACAGGGCAATTGTGATAAAAACTGCATGGTACTGGTATAGTGACAGACAAATAGACCAATGGAATAGAATTGAAGACCCAGAAATGAACCACACACCTATGGTCACTTGATCTTCGACAAGGGAGCTAAAAACATCCAGTGGAAGAAAGACAGCATTTTCAACAAATGGTGCTGGCACAACTGGTTGTTAACATGTAGAAGAATGCGAATCGATCCATTCCTATCTCCTTGTACTAAGGTCAAGTCTAAGTGGATCAAGGAACTTCACATAAAACCAGAGACACTGAAACTTATAGAGGAGAAAGTGGGGAAAAGCCTTGAAGATATGGGCACAGGGGAAAAATTCCTGAATAGAACAGTAATGGCTTGTGCTGTAAGATCGAGAATTGACAAGTGGGACCTCATGAAACTGCAAAGCTTCTGTAAGGCTAAAGACACCATCAATAAGACAAAAAAACCACCAACAGATTGGGAAAGGATCTTCACCTATCCTAAATCAGATAAGGGACTAATATCCAATATATATAAAGAACTCAAGAAGGTGGACTCCAGAAAGTCAAATAACCCCATTAAAAAATGGGGCTCAGAACTGAACAAAGAATTCTCACCTGAGGAATACCGAATGGCAGAGAAGCACCTGAAAAAATGTTCAACATCCTTAATCATCAGGGAAATGCAAATCAAAACAACCCTGAGATTCCACCTCACACCAGTCAGAATGGCTAAGATCAAAAATTCAGGTGACAGCAGATGCTGGCGAGGATGTGGAGAAAGAGGAACACTCCTCCATTGTTGGTGGGATTGCAAGCTTGTACAACCACTCTGGAAATCAGTCTGGCGGTTCCTCAGAAAATTGGACATAGTACTACCGGAGGATCCAGCAATACCTCTCCTGGGCATATATCCAGAAGATGTCCCAACCGGTAAAAAGGACACATGCTCCACTATGTTCATAGCAGCCCTATTTATAATAGCCAGAAGCTGGAAAGAACCCAGATGTCCCTCAACAGAGGAATGGATACAGAAATTATGGTACATTTACACAATGGAGTACTACTCAGCTATTAAAAAGAATGAATTTATGAAATTCCTAGCCAAATGGATGGACCTGGAGGGCATCATCTTGAGTGAAGTAACACAATCACAAAAGAACTCACACAATATGTATTCATTGATAAGTGGATATTAGCCCAAAACTTAGGATACCCAAGATATAAGATACAATTTGATAAACGCATGAAACTCAAGAAGAATGAAGACCAAAGTGTGGACACTGTGCCCCTTCTTAGAATTGGGAACAAAACACCCAGGGAAGGAGTTACAGAGACAAAGTTCTGTGATGAAAGGATGGACCATTTAGAGACTGCTGTATCCAGGGATCCGTCCCATAATCAGCTTCTAAACGCTGACACCATTGCATACACTAGTAAGATCTTGCTGAAAGGACCCAAATATAGCTGTCTCTTGTGAGACGATGCTGGGGCCTAGCAAACACAGGAGTGGATGTTCACAGTCAGCTATTGGATGTATCACAGGGCTCCCAATGGAGAAGCTAGAGAAAGTACCCAAGGAGCTAAAGGGATCTGCAACCCTATTGTTGGAACAACATGATGTACTAACCAGAACCCTGGAGCTCTTGTCTCTAGCTGCATATGTATCGAAAGATGGCCTAGTCGGCCATCAATGGAAAGAGAGGCCCATTGGACTTGCAAACTTTATATGCCCCAATATAGGGGAATGCCAGGGCCAAAAGAATGGGAATGGGTGGGTAGGGAAGTGGGGGGCGCTATGGGGGACTTTTGGGATAGCATTGGAAATGTAATTGAGGAAAATATGTAATAAAAATATTAAAAAAAAAAAAAGAACTCAAGAAGGTGGACTCCAGAAAGTCAAATAACCCCATTAAAAAATGGGGCTCAGAACTGAACAAAGAATTCTCACCTGAGGAATACCGAATGGCAGAGAAGCACCTGAAAAAAATGTTCAACATCCTTAATCATCAGGGAAATGCAAATCAAAACAACCCTGAGATTCCACCACACAACAGTCAGAATGGCTAAGATCAAAAATTCAGGTGACAGCAGATGCTGGCGAGGATGTGGAGAAAGAGGAACACTCCTCCATTGTTGGTGGGATTGCAAGCTTGTACAACCACTCTGGAAATCAGTCTGGCGGTTCCTCAGAAAATTGGACATAGTACTACTGGAGGATCCAGCAATACCTCTCCTGGGCATATATCCAGAAGATGTCCCAACCGGTAAAAAGGACACATGCTCCACTATGTTCATAGCAGCCCTATTTATAATAGCCAGAAGCTGGAAAGAACCCAGATGTCCCTCAACAGAGGAATGGATACAGAAATTATGGTACATTTACACAATGGAGTACTACTCAGCTATTAAAAAGAATGAATTTATGAAATTCCTAGCCAAATGGATGGACCTGGAGGGCATCATCTTGAGTGAAGTAACACAATCACAAAAGAACTCACACAATATGTATTCATTGATAAGTGGATATTAGCCCAAAACTTAGGATACCCAAGATATGAGATACAATTTGCTAAACGCATGAAACTCAAGAAGAATGAAGACCAAAGTGTGGACACTGTGCCCCTTCTTAGAATTGGGAACAAAACACCCAGGGAAGGAGTTACAGAGACAAAGTTCGTAGCTGTGATGAAAGGATGGACCATTTAGAGACTGCTGTATCCAGGGATCCATCCCATAAGCAGCTTCTAAACGCTGACACCATTGCATACACTAGCAAGATTTTGCTGAAAGGACCCAAATATAGCTGTCTCTTGTGAGACGATGCTGGGGCCTAGCAAACACAGGAGTGGATGTTCACAGTCAGCTATTGGATGTATCACAGGGCTCCCAATGGAGAAGCTAGAGAAAGTACCCAAGGAGCTAAAGGGATCTGCAACCCTATTGTTGGAACAACATGATGTACTAACCAGAACCCCGGAGCTCTTGTCTCTAGCTGCATATGTATGGAAAGATGGCCTAGTCGGCCATCACTGGAAAGAGAGGCCCATTGGACTTGCAAACTTTATATGCCCCAATATAGGGGAATGCCAGGGCCAAAAGAATGGGAATGGGTGGGTAGGGAAGTGGGGGGCGCTATGGGGGACTTTTGGGATAGCATTGGAATTGTAATTGAGGAAAATATGTAAAAAAAAAAAAGGTATATAAACTGATTCTAAAGACAAATAAAAGAGAATCAGAAATTTTATGGAGGTGTAGATTTAAGATTCAACATAAAGAGAAAAAAAATACTAATGGGTATGATTTCAGTATGTTTCAGAACCAAAGCCAAAAGTGAACATTCCAGCATCCTCAGGATGGATCATTACCCTGTTCTGGATCATATGAAGTTCATTTCAATAGTTTGCATGCAGAGTCCTGTGTTCTTATGAAATATTATTTTCTATTTTCTGAGGAAATTTTTACAGGGATTTTTCAGTGAGTTCCTTATTAAAGATAAAATCGCACATGTTCGGCCCTACTTCTCACTATGAAGAATGCAGTGTAGAAGTATTTTCAGATGAGGTGGCTTTATGTGTATGGCGGGAGTGGACTATGTATCTGCTCAGTTGGAATCAGTGCTATGGTATTGGAGAGCATGAAGACATATGCATTTTCTATGTATGGGGAACTATGTATAAAATCCATAACTGTAGGCACAGACCGCATATTCCTAGATAAGATAGGGAGATATATTTTAGAAGTGTGCTTGACAAGACTTGAAATATAGAATAACCAAAAAACATAGAAGTTCAAAGGCAACTAATGAAAAACAATGTATTTTTCTTTTCCCTGCAATTCTAAGATTGCTCACCCAAGTGTTGTATCTTATACAAGATACAACTGATATTAATTTATATGGATAAAAATAGTAGTGGATATTTTTATTATTAATATTATTACTAGTGAAATGTTTGATATGTCTAAGTAAAAAAGATAAAAGGATGCTCCATTTTCATTTTAAAAGATTTAGGCTTTAACTTGTTCATACCTTGCATATGAAAAATGAATCTACAGTGAGAATTTTAATTAAATTTTAACTTTTTATTTAATTTTATTTATTTTAATATTTGGTTTAGAACAGATCATATTATTGTAATTCTCACCTTGCAGGTTCCATGTTAGAATCCAAGCACTACTAAAGGAAATAACAAAACTTTGTATCAAATATGTTATATTTTTGTTCTATGAGAACTTAGGATCAAGGAAAATCAAGCGCCATTTTCCATTTCAAATATAAAGAATGAAGTCCTGCTTTGCATGAACATAGATGTAACTGAGTTAATCATATTAAGTAAAACAGTTTCAGAAAGAGACAAGCATAATATTTTCTGTACCCTGTAGATTCTAAATGACATAGATATTTGCTATCGTACATGTAGGTTCTAATGAAATAGACATATGCTATCATATGTGAACAAAAGTAGAAGTGAAGTTGTCTAGAGAATAAAGGAGAAAATTGGGGAAAGGGTAAATTTCAGAGGGTATCAGAGTATGTGAGAGAATTAGGCTTAAATCATCTTATAAACTTGCATGAGAGTGGCCTTCTGTATATACCAACGTAATGATTTTCCAGTAAAGCACTGGACAGTTCATGTAATTTTTAACATTACCTACGTGACAAATTTTACTCAAATACATAGTTTTAATGCATTGAAGACATACACTATTCCTTTTAGATCTATTGCCAGGAAGAAATATTTAACCAGTAAGATGTGCCCTTCAGAAATGAATAGTTTCAGGCCTGAGGTTTTAGTGGGTAGAATCCTTCCTTTATTCACACACAGACCTGATTTACATCGTTGACACCCATTTATGATGCCAGGTGAAACTACAGAATACCATAATTTGGATTCCATGTTTACTTGCATTGCATGCAAACAAAATTGACTTTATATGCAATTAGTTAAAGAAAGAAGAAGGATTCAAAAGCCTATCCCACTAGCTATGAACCATTGGTTATTGACAAATGTTTGGAGGCCGAGAAACAATCTTTATTTGTGTATCTATTATTGAGCTCTCCAAGCTCCAAACAATAGCTGTGATATCTTGGAGGTTCACAAAATATAACAAGTAGAGAAAGGGTGGGGGGAGGGATGGAGTTGTGAGGAGAAAACAAGTTAAGCAGAGTTATAAAGTATGGTAGTGAGGCTGTTTAGTATTCATGGTGTAAAAGTTCAAAATTATAAATGTGAGTAAACATGAATTAAAAAGTAAAGATATTGATGTGTCTAAGACATTTATGTTTATGCACTGTAGTGATCCAAAGCATACAGGGGCTACCTGGTAAAGACTACATCATCCTGAATGTCAGTGCATAGGAGAAGTGCTCCTCTCCTTCAGATGTCCAGACCATAGAGTGACTCCTACACTCAGAAAGAGAGCTACCACAAATTAATCTTCCCATGCAGTAAGGAGAGAGCTGGACTGCTGGAGATACTGAAGAAATGGAATTAGCCAGCCCATAATCACCTCTGTTTAAATGATTTTGCTATAAAGGATAATGAAACACAGACAAGTATATTCTTTTTACTCACATTTTCTATTATCTGAATTCAAAAGCCTGTTTATGGCTATAGGTTGAATACTACCTAGGTGGCTGAGGGTGTTCCTGGGCAACCAACAACCTTCAATCCGATGCTAAAAAAGAGAGGCACAACATGTTAAGAAAAAATATATAATTGTGTGGAGCTGAGAGGAAGAGACATGCAGAACAAAGAATTAGCACAGAAGTAAATAACCTTGATTTCTTGCATCGCTGTATCAGCATTCTGGCACTTACGAGATGGTTTATGGAAATGCTTATTGAGCACAGATGTTATCTTGCTACTTTCTTCAAAACCTGAGTGCACGCTATGTAAAATTATCAAATTGTGATTGCAGAAGCAATTTTAACAGATGCATATCCATGTGGATAAATCATTGCAAAAATATTAGATCCTTAAAAATAATTCTTTTTATGTATGTTTCTTTTTGGTTTATTGATTGGTTTTGGAAAAAAAAACTTCCAAGAAAATTATTCTGAAATAATTCAAACTAGTATTAACTCTATTTTTCAGTTGCAGTATATAAAAGTAGTGAATTTTATGATTAGATCAAATATCCAACATGTTTGATAAAACAAATATTTACAGATTAAACAGAGTCAATAAAAGATCAGAATTTTCAGAAAAGAAAGGGGATGGGAAATGGTTTTGCCTTTCCATCAGGATGCATTGCGTCCTGCAAATGCTGACTTGCATGCATCCTGTCTAAGTCACAGAACTTCCCAGGATCACCAGGCCCATCTCATTCTCCAGTTACCTTCTATATCTTCAAGGTTTCTTAGACAGGGTTAACTGAGGTAGGGCATCACCACCACATATGCTTGCACTTTAGCAACCAGTATGGCACTGCAATTTCTATTTCTAGAAAGAAGCAATTATTAGACTTTCCACAAATGAGTTCTTTGAGAGTAAAGGAACTAATTATTCCATGGTCGATACGGGAAGGGCACAGTTTCATCCCCTTTTCTGTCTGAGCTCTAGATTCAACTACACAGGAACTGATTCCTCGTGGCCAGGCAGTAAGTATGACATCAAACAAAAACTTTATGAAGAACTGGGTGTCCAGTACTAGTCTTCACACTGGTGTGAGTTGGATTTACTTATCCCTACTCCTAAGCCCCCCTGTCACTTTTGCAGTATGATTGCCATGGGAACCAGAGGTTGTTGTTGTTTTTTTAATCTATTGTTTGGAAGTTGATTTTTTTCCCCTGCCAAAGAGCCTGCTCATCAGCAAGGTATCTGCTTTCCTGGCAAGATCATGTTCTTCTTCTTCTTTTTTTTTTTTTTTTTTTTTGGTTTTTGGGTTATTTTTTTTTTTTGTTTTTTGTTTGTTTGTTTTCGTTTTTTGTTTTTTGTTTTTTTTTTTTTTTTTTTTTGTTTTTTTTTTTTTTTTGAGACAGGGTTACTCTATATCACCTGGCTGTTCTGAACTCACTCTGTAGACCAGGCTGGCCTCAAACTCAGAAATCCACCTGCCTCTGCCTCCCAAGTGCTGGGATTAAAGGTGTGTGCCACTACACCCAGCTGATCATGTTCTTCTATGTTAATGGATCTCTTTCAGGAGCCATCAGGTCAATTAATCTCATGGGCAGATCTTCTTTCCTGCTCCTAAATATCATCACAGGCTCATGAGACAGCTGAGGAGGGCTGCCTTAGAAAGCTATTGAGTGTAGACACAGTCACAAGTCAACAACAACAAAACACATAGCTCTAGTCTTCTTGCCTATTACCAACCTTACTTATGATCCTAGAATCACAGGAAACAAACTAAATGATAAACTACAGTCAGCTATCAGGTATTAAAACTTCACTTTTTAAATTAACCTTGTTTAATGATGAAGTCCACTAATAGACATAATTAGGAAATTGCATGTAGCAGCATGAAACATTGAAATATTTGAATGTTAAATCTCATTGTATTTTATTACTCTATTGATTTTCTAGTAGTGTTTCAATGTGTATAAAACAGGGATATGTGTATTTATTTAATAGAATTATTAAATAGGGATTGGTATTCATTTGATAGAATTATTTATACTTAATTTTTGGCAATATGACTAACATATCACCAAGTTGGTCTTTTAATTTGAAAAACCTATCTGAAGTATTGCAATATAAATGCTATTGTATTTATAGTACACAAAATATAATATATGTTAATAAGGGTCATAAGCAAAAAGTATACAGTTTTCAAAGAGGTAAATGACATATGATCTTCAAATATTTTTTGATTAAAACAGTCAAAATTATAGGAAGTATGAGTAATTCTAGTCAATAAACACACAGATATAATTAATTTAGTTAGCATCAATCATTTTGCATAGTTGGTGATGTTTTGGCCAATTATTTAAAATATAATTTTATATTTTAGATTTATTTTAGTTTTTATTTATTATTATTTTTATTATTGAGTGTTTCACATGTGTGTGTGCTTGTGCACCACAGATGTGCTTGGTGCCTGTGGAGGTCAGAAGAAGGTATCAGAGTCACTGGAACTGGAGTAGTGGACAGTTCTCAGATGCTGGGGAAAGAATCCAGGGTCTCTGCAGTAGTAAAAAGTGGTCTTAAGCACTGAACATCATCTTCAGCTCTAAACTATAAACATATTTTTCTACCAAAATAAATTGTTTGGTTGTCAATATTGTCAAAATTAGGAATTGGTAGAACTTTAATTTTAATATTAATAAATATACTTCTTTAATACCATAGATATTTAGTGCAACTGCAAGGCTTAAGGATGAAGAAATAATTGGTGTGTCCTAGTGAATACACAGCTTGAAACAAGGAGAGCATAAAGGAAGGGGGGCTATTAGTGGTGGTAGGAAAATTCTGTATATATATTAAACTATGCTAACCGGGATGAAGGCTCTCACAGGTTTTATTAGTCTTAATCTTAAATGAGTACAGATATTGTCCTGGTGCACTGTGGGCAGCAACAATCACAGCACATTATTATTGCCATGAGACCTTGGAGAGGAACAATGGTTTGAATCTTCCCAGTTTCCTGGTTACCAAACTGGCTTATGGGCAACACCTATGTTTTGACACAGTATCTCTTCCCTAGTCTTCAAGTATGCAAAAATCTACTGTGCTCCCTTTCTTCATGTAGAGATGCAAAACTTTACAGGGTTCTGTAAAAATGTAGATTCAACTTCTTTGAATATGAGCACTGGAGGAGCTCAGGTGTCTAACTAAGCCAGTGAAGTCGTCATCCCTGCTGGCCCCAGAACTTCAGAGTGAAGGGCAGTGTAGAGAGCAGCAGTTTAGCATCTTAAGCTATGCCTGAAGGAATTTTCAGCTCGTCCTGTTTTAAAAAATTTAGTTTCCCAAAATGCACTCACATCATAATCTAAGGACAGACAGTAATGAAAGGCTTATATACTTCTTGCTAAATGGTAGTTTCTGTTAAATGTTGACAAAATAAGGTAAATACAGTACTGTGCCCTTATGTTTCTGAGAATAGTAAAATGTTCTGCACAAAGTCATCTGCCAGGTCAACCCTGAGTCTAGAGCTCAACTTTAACTCCAGATGTTTCTCTCAGACTTCCCTGAAGAGTGCTCTCCTGTCATGAGAAAAAACATCAGGCAGATTCTGACAAACATAGGCAAGATGTTTCATATTTCCATCCAACATTTTACATCAGCAAGAGGGTTATTAGCTAAAGGATACATCTCCTAGAATATATATATATATATATATATATATATATATATATATGTATAATAAAGCAAAACACACACACACACACACACATATATATATATATATGTATATATATATATATATATATATATATATATATGTTTTGCTTTCTCAATTACACAAATGAACTCATCTCAGAAGATGCTGTGAGGATCCCAAGTTAGAAGCTGTGCTTATGGTCTCCCTTCAAAGAATAGCAACTCTAAATAACTTATTTAAATACATTGTTTTCTAATCCACTAAATTTCCTTTGAAAATATATTCACACATGTAAATATGTATCCCATGAAAGTAATAAATATTATATAATTTTATAATAATAAAATACTAGCCAGCATGGGCCAAGAAGATTATGTTCATAGTGGGTGGTATGAGACATGACTCCCTGGGAAACATGACCTACACACCCACTCTTCTGCCCTAGAGAACTCAGGACCGATCAAAATAACGATTCTACCAAGTCCAACTCAGTGAAGTTTTTACTGAGATGAGCTTTTTAGTGATGCAGCTGCTTTTTGAGTCTCATTGCCCACATATCCAATAGGTAAGTCCAGTAAAAATATGTTGTAAGTGACCTCTGTGATTAAAACCAGGATATCACTTTGGGTGGACCTGTAGAACCTGTATCAAGAGATCTTCAAGATTTATTTACCCAGTCAATAAAATTAAAAAATTAAAATAAGAACGAGACAGTCAAAAATCCAATCCATCACCTGTAGGTCTATATAAAGGACCCTTGGGTGTTCCATCTTGAAGAAAGTTTGGACTATGTTTGGGAAGTGCTGCTATCCATGATGTAGGTTGATACTCGGATGTAACTGAAGTCTGGTGGTGGTGGTTTCTCTTCACAGAAGGAAAGCAGGAGTGTCTGTGCCTGTTTTCCTGAAATTTGAGTGTCCCAAAAGAAGTGAAATAAATAGCTTGATTTAAATAATGTGAAACAAGTTAGACTCTAATGTTTGTATAGGACTATCTTTGTATCTGTAGAACAACTCTGCATTTCAGTCTCCTAGAATACAGATTGTCCTGAAAAGTGATAGCAGACAAAACTTCCAGTTGTTAGAGTGTGGTATGTGTAGGTGTCATTGGACTTCCTGCAGTTGAATAAAAAATGTCATGTTGTTCAGTTTGTACTGTCTGTTTTGACTGATTAAGACCCAACTTTTATAATAATTCATATATAACCAGATTGAAAAATATTGAAAATAGGTTATTAAGTAACTAATTAGTAACTTCTGATAGATATGGTCTCTCATTCCAATGTGTGCTCTATACTCTACAGCCAGAACTACAACTTATAGCTCTGTTATAACTAATTTCTGAAAATATAGTTTATTAATAAAATTCATTGTAAGGAATAAATGTCATAAATTTTAACTGTCATTTGCTTCCTGTTATATATATTTTTGTTTATTGAATATATACTAAGTGGGCATTATATTATAGAAATACATAACTAATTCAGAATTCAGTATGTTTTAAAATCCTGGTATCTTTAGCTCTTTTTCTGAATGGTAGACCAAGAAAATGAATGACTGAATATTAAAATATCCACTGAGACACTTTTCAGACCCCAGAATATTTTCAGGTTATATCCAAACAGGAAATATTAAATGCAATTATTTAATTTTAATTAATACAAAAGAGCTGAGTGACAACTGATCTATCTGTGGTCTGCAATAGCTAATTGACCATTGTTTGAATTACAATACAAGTGCCATTCAGATAAAGTTGCAATTCAGTTGTACATTCTTTTCTCATATTTTGAAGTATGTGATAGCTACACTCATTGAAAAGGTGACTACATTCAATTCAGAAAACCTAGGCATGGCAGAATGGAATGAAAGCCTGGTATACTTGATGTCAAAACATTACAGACCCTTATGTATAACTAATGAAAGAACATGATTATAACTTTATGTTATTTAAAGGTAATGAACAGTTCAATAAATACCTTTATCAAAAAATTAATGATAGAAAACACATATTCACATGTCTAATATTTTATTTACATCTACATATACAATGACTTTCTCTATATATCCTTTTATTTATCAAAACAGCATTACTAATTCATAACATACTTTCATATATACAACTACCTTGTCTATATATCGTATTATTTACCAAAATAGCATTTCTAATTCATAATAGCAACAATAAAATGTTATTATTCAATATTAACTTTACCTTCTAACCTACATCCAATACATTGCAACATTTGTGTTTGTTTCAAATTTGCCTTTATTTTTAATATCTCTTCTAAGTATACATAGCTGAAAGCTGTCATGACTTAAAATCTACAACATTGAAAATGATAATATTCCTATTCCCCCATGTTTTCAATTGATGTTCTGTCTATCAGCCAGGGAGAATTTAAATAATATTTATCTTTCTCATTGCTACAACCCTCCCTCCAGGGATTTCCAAATAAAATTTAAGTCACCTTCTGACTCTTATACGGTTATATGTGATAAAAAAAAAACCAGTAAGATTTTATATGCTGCTTGTAAATTAGAGAAATCCTATAAAGTAGATTTCTTCTGACTGCAACCTTCAGATGCCATTCTTAGGGAGCACAACAATGAGAGACAGGGTATCCAGATTATATAAACCTGTAATTGAGGAAGACAATGGGACTAGAGAGCCAGGTATGATCATGAGTGACTTAGATCTTACTGGTGCCAGTCAGTTCCCTAATTTTAAAAAGCTATGTGACTTTTTCTAAAAACTATTGTTTCAAGTAATACAGGAAACATCAAAATACCTGTTACACACAGGCTTGGAGTAGAATGTTGACATCTCATTGGCTATTCTCAAAGTCAAGGCTTTTTGCCCAGAAAGTAGGATTCTACCTTGATGTTCTCCATTTCTTTATATACTTCTGTGATTTACAAATATAACATCTCTTTAAAAATTTTTAAATTATATCATTTTACTTTCCATTTCATCCCTTCAAATCCTCCCATTACCCCCTTACTATTTTTCAAATTCATGTCACTTTTTCCTTAGTACATTCATATTTATATTATATATTATATATATATAATTTATAAAATATAATTTCCCTTCCCTTTTGTCCATGTGTATTCCCAATTATAAACTTCTCGGTCTGTATATTGTTACTTCTCTGTATGTTGTGATTGTGTATTATTTGATACTGGATAACCAATGGGTGTCCTCTTCCCTGAGGAAGACTATTTCTCTTACTTTAAGCATTGCATAGTTACTTGTAGTTCTATGTGTAGGGTAGAGAACTCAAGGGATTCTCCTGTCTACTTTCACATATCCATTGATGTCCTCCTTGTTAAGCTCATGCTTGGGTAGTCATGTTAATATATATATATGTTCTCAATTATAATATAATACATAATATATTACTAATACATTGTATATCAGCCTATACACACATACTAATTATGCACAAAATACATTTTATCATTTTATATACAGATAAAAATAATTTTAAGTTAAAAATACCAGGCTTATTTTTAAGAGGAAAGCATATATGTGTATACCAAATAGTGACCATATTCTGTGCTAAATAATGCAACAATGTAACAACCAAGTAACAAAGAAATAACCACATGAATCCAAACTCTTGCCATAGAAAATGAAAAGCAAGAAAAGCAAACTTCTTAAAATCCTAGCTTGTAAACTGTATCATTATGAAAAATATATTATCAGCTGCAAAATATGAGTCAATCATTAGAGAATGATTAGGTTTTTCATTATTTTCATTAATTTATTTATTCATTTTACATCCCAGTCTCAGACACCCCACCCACACTCCCAGTCCTCCCCTCCCCTCAGTACTGCTTCCTCTTCTTCTCAAAGAAGGGGAAGTTCTCATTGGTAATACTCCTCCTTGGAACATCAAGTTGCAATAGGACAAAGCCCATCCTCTATACTGAAGCTACACAAGGCAGCCCCAGTTAGAAGAAAGGCATCCAACTGAGTTAGAGACAGCCACCCTGGCCCGTCCTAAATGTTAGGGAACTCACATGAAAACCAAGCTGAACAACTGCTACAAATGTGTAGGTGACCAGGTCTAGCACCTGCATGCTCTTTGGTTAGTGGTTCAGTCTCTGTTAACCCCATGGGCCCAGGTTAGTTGACTCTAGATCTTCTTGTGGTTTCTTTGACTCCCCCAGCTCTCTCGATCCTATTCTAAACTCTAACACAAGACTCCCAAGTTCCACCTATTGCTTGTCTGAGAGTGCCTGCACCTGTTTCTATCACATGCTGGATGAAGCCTCTGAAGAGATACTCTGCAAGCACAGCAGAGTATCATTAATAGTTTCAGGGGTTGGCTTTTTCCCATTGGATGTGTCTAAATTTGGGCCACCCATCCTTTGACAATGCCCTCAATCTGCTCTACCTTTTTCTGTGTACATCTTGTAGAAAGGACCAATTTGGGGGCAAAGATTTTGTGGATGGGTTGGAGTCCCATTCCCTCTCCTGAAAGTTCTGCCTTGCTACAGAATGTGGCCACTTCACTCTCCATACCCACAGCTCCTAGGATTCTCCACTAGAGTCACCTCTGTAGATACCTGGGAGCATTTCCTCTGCTAGGACTCCAGCTAGTCCCAGAGATGCACCCCCCACCAATTTACTTTCTTTCTCCCAGCCCTCTCCAGCCTTCTTTCTCTGGACATCTAATCTCAATCCCATTTCCCCTTCTCACTCCCTCCCCGAACCAGTTCCCTCCATACATCTACCTCCTATGTCTATTTTATCTTGCCTTCTGACTGAGATTCACATATCATCCCTTGGGCCCTCACTATTACTTAGATTCTGTGGGTCTGTGGATTGTAGCATGGTTATCTTTTACTTTATGGCTAATGTCCACTTAGAAGTGAGTACATACTATGCCTGTATTTCTGGATCTGATTTACATTTCATGACGTCTTTGTTTTTAATAGCTGAGTAGTATTCCATTGGGTAGATGTACTTTTTTTCCCCATTCTTCAGAATAGGGACATCTAAAGTGTTTCCAGTTTCTGGCTTTTGATAATAAAGTTGCTATGAATAGAGTTCAGCAAGTATTGTGGTAGAGTTGGGCATATTTTGGTTATAGGCTCACGAGTGCTATAGCTGGGTCTCATATGCATCAGTCATGTTGTTCTCTGTCAGATTCACCAAGGTCTTCCTGTGCCTCTACACTGTACATAGAAACTTCCTAATATTTGCAAAATTGCCAATAAAAGGCACATACACAGAGTAAATGAAGGGCTATGAATATAAAGAGAAAATGAAAAGAAATGAGACATTTTTACACTCCTTGGGCTAAAAGACAAGGGCACAGTCCCTTCACTCCACTTAGTCTGGAACCTTCCATGTTGATGTACTCTATTTTTTCACTGGTCTATGCAATGTGTAAGAATGACTGCAAAGCATCATAACTTCTGGTTACAGCTTTTAGCACATGGTTGATTTGCTGATGTGGAACCTTGACCTTGAAAAGTGATGTTGGACTGCTTCTCTCGCCTCTGCCCACATCCCTACCATCTCCTTCCTGCTCCACCTGCAGTAGCCTACTACCTTGGAGCTGGTTCTTTCATGTATGCACTACCCATTTGACACACTTATATTCACATAGTGAACATCAGCAATAACAAAAAAGGAGTCCAGGATGAGGACAAGATGGACCCTTGGATGGAATAAAATTTTCACTCCATAAACATTGTCTGGGTGGGGTGGAGATTAGTCATAAGGCTTGTTCCAATGGTTTTTAAGTTGTGTAAGAGTTCAGAAAACAAAACAGAGGTGCGGTCGTCATCCATCAGTATCACATTTGCATGAGATATCACCTTTTTCACACTCAAAAATCATATTTATCAGTTTCTTAAGCTATTGTATACTCCCTAAAATGGATTAACTAAAAGATTTACCTACCCTTTTCACACACATTCCTGCCAAGAGCCAGGCAACACATTTTATTCTGGAAATACTTTTGGTTGAATTTGTCCCTCAGTAATGGAATGTCACCTTTCTTCCCACAGCTATGTTTTGTGCCCATATTTCTTGCTCTGTGAAAAGTGATCAAGTGCTCATTTTAGGTTGTGTTAAGGCCAGCTGAGAACACTCCATTTTTAGTCAATGCCTCTCATGTGTCAAATCCAGAACAGTTGGTAACTAGTATTATATTTTTAAGTATAATGTTCAATTTCATGTCCTTTAAGCTGTCTGTCTATAAATGGAGATTATGCTAATTCTTTGTTAGTTTAGTGCTAGTGTCTTCAGATAATATTAGTACAGAGACAAGTGTGACTATTTGAAACTCTTCTTGACCTCCAAGACTATTTCTTCACATAGAAATATCTTCCTCCTTGTTCATTCTGGTATGAATAAATGAGGATGTCTACTGAATACCAACTCAACAATTAAGTAGGCTGTAGGCAAAATTCCCTGAGGTATGCTACTGCAGTTGTAGTAGGAAGAAATAATAAGGCAAGCCACCTGTAATACAGGGTTAGAGTCTCAGACTTTGCTTTAACAGCGACATAGTGTTAAGCTTAAAAGATGATTGCAGTGTTATTAAATTATACACAATAAATGTTATATTTTAGTTCTTACATATTGCATGTGTAGTTTATTCTCAGTAATGCAATCCTTTATTTATATTTAACTTTTGAGTTTTAATATAATTTTATTGTCTTTCTTAATAACAATTTTATGAAAATTACAAAGATCGACTTAGATTTTGTTCTAGCTATACTGACTTATGTGTCAGAGTACATTCAATGATAATAACAAATAATCTGTCAGATTGTCATATGTGGGCATAGAAGTTTCACAGAAAAATTCCATGATTTCCTGTTAAATATTTTGTGAATATAAAACTTCTATAAAATAACTAATGACTGTTAAAAATGTACAATGCTGTTGTATGTGTTGAGTTTAGCTGTTAATATCTGGAAATTAAGTGGCACACTATTGTCACTGATTATTCACATATAATTCACATTCTGTCTGCTACACAGGTCCTGATCTTGATTATCTAGGGTCCAATCCTCACTCACATGGTAAGTTTTTTTTTTTTTTCATGCAATTTTGTCTTTTCTTGCAGTATATACACTTGAAGGTGAGTTGGCTCTGGTTATATTGCCCAACATCTCACTGAGTATAGACTCTGGCTATAAATAAGGAAAAGTTGAGCCAAACAGATGGAAGGCAGTGAGAATACATTTATAGATCACTTTTATATGATCTTACGCTCAAACTATCCCAAGGTAGAAAGCATATAACTTACATTTTATGTGACGATAAGAAATTAAGTCTTAGAAAGATTAATAAAAAAGTGGACAGCAGCTAGTAGACATCTTCAATTTAAGTAACTTCGGGGTATCACAAGACAATGTTTGATAAAAAGAAAACTAAATTTCTTGATTTTTGTGGGACTCAATATACAAGCTGCATTTCTTTTTTCCTTTCTTTTACTCTTCTTTCTCTTCCTCTTCCTCCTCCTCCTCTTCTGCTTCTGCTTCTACCCAGAATCTGACATGTGTCATGGATTTCCTTACTACTAGTATGTATATGACATTTTGTCCAGGCTGGGTTTGAAGTAACTCTGTAACTCAGAGGTTAGTCCTTGAATTGTAGTCCTTTTGCCATAGTCTTCCAGATAAGTAGGCTTATGGTCCCATTTCAGCAAGTCTGACTAAAGTTTAAGTTTCCACATGATAAAAACAAACATATATTCTGGAGGGTAAAATTCCAAAGCATGAAATCCAGATATACTGGTGTATATGCCACAGGTACTCATTATCTATGCAAAATGTAGCATATGCGTGTTCATAAAAAATTATTGGCGGCTATACACATACATGTGTATGTAACTCTTTGTGACCATATAGCAATGGTAAATGCAGAAAAGTCAATGGAGAGTGAGATAGATAATTAATAAATAAATATTTAATTTTCCTTAATTATGAAATTATTCTATGACCCATATTCTCTTAGTCTAATCTTATTTTCTATTTTTATTTGAGAAACACATATTTTTGAAGTATCAAGGGCAAAGAACTACACAAATATGAACACCACACCAATTTGTTATTAAGAAGCTCATTTCCAAATGTATAACTGTGGGAATCATCATCATTCCTTCCTTTTTCTCCGTAAGTGACATTTGCTACTGTAGTCAGCTCAGATGTGGATGTAGAAAATACTTCTGCATGACAACCGGTTTTCTTAAATAGAATGATAAGAAGTGTGTGGATACAGGTAGAAGTCAAACCACTCCCGAGAAGAAGCTGGCTTTCCTGAAGACTTGAGAGAACAATGACACCACACAGCTGCCACACAAGAGACAAGATACCCAAAGCCTCGCCAGCTTCCTAATGCTGAGGTCCATCTAGTTCCTGTTGCTCAGTCTTTCACGTGACATTAGTACAACCCAACCATGGAAAAGCTACCTGTTTCATTTAAATATATGTTACTTTTCAAAGAAAGGTGTGCTTGACCTTTACAAGCATTTTATCCAATTTACATTGTAACGTACATCAGGAGGTTATAAAAATGTACGGATACTAAGGATGTATGGAAATTAAAATGAATTTTATTGTATGTTGTTAATCAAGACTATGTGTGCCTTTCAACACATGTTGAAGAGAGAATTTCAATATAATTGCGATGTTTTACAACTCTTGTGTTTGTAAATCATCTGGGAGTGTTTTTAAATGCAGATGTGTTTTCTCTTACTCTGGAGTAGAGAAAAAGCTTCCATGTTTACAATAAACCTTTGCTGTGTGGCGCTCTGTGCACCCAGGTGTTTTGGAAGCTCTCAGTTTTTTTCACCAGAGTTTGAGTAGCAAGGAAGACGAGAATACACAGGGGTACAGCATTTATTCTTCTGTCATTCTTAAAACAAAGAAACTGTCTACCATAGCCAATTCCCACACACATCATAAATATATCTTCAAATTTGAGTATGTATCATCCTCCGGGGTTTCATTTTTCTGTTGTAATATTTGAAAGTTATTTATTCTTTCAAAAAGTATACAGATACTTTGGTTCAAATGGTACTTTCTATGTAGGAAATGAAACTCAGGTTTCTGACTAGGGATGTAGCTCAACATAGAAGTCTTTAGCTGGAATGTAAAAAAATCACTGGTTTGGTATCCCCTTCATTACATCAACAAACCTCACTCTGCTATTTTATTAGAATCACTCACAGATGTGCCTCTAACATCCAGTCTGTTAATTGAGAGTTTTAGAAGAAACGAAAAGATGAACAACAGCAACAAAATAAACCAATGATAACTTTCTTCAGAAAAATATTAGGGGAAATGAAGCCATAGTACCTCTAACAGGCTAATTTGCAAGTCACCAAAGAGGATTCTGCAGAGCACAACACTCCTGGGGCTCTGTATTTTGAACAAAGCTGAACAGTGAATGATGAGCTAGTAGAAATGCAGTGAGAGAGGATGAGGGGTAACAACTCCAGGGGAGCTCAGCCTTGAGGCCAAAGGCAGCATGCACACAGAGTAATATCTCATTTTAAGGTCTCCTGAGTTATCATATAAATATCAGAGAAAAAATATACCCTGTGTTTAGGTAGTGAATGGAAAAACAGTTTGGTAATAAATCACATATTCTATTTTTTTTCTCTTATTAGGATGAACACCATGACTTAAATAGATGTGGTAAAGAAAAGTTTATTTGGTTTACATGTCCAAGACTCAAGTCGATCTCTGAGGGAAGTCAAGGCAAGAGCTCAAGCAATAGCTGAAGGAGGAAACATGGAGGAATAGTGGTTAATGACTTACCCTGTCGGATGCTCAGTCAGCCTTTGTCTTTTTTGCAAACCAGGAACCCCTCTTCTTGGATGGCATCACCAATATGTATTGGGTGCTTCTACATTAATCAATATTCACCCACACAAGTGACTACGGGCTAGTTTGATTTGGAGAGTCTCTTGAGATTTCTGCTTCTTAGGTAATTCTTAGTTTCATTCTTTGTAAAAGATAACTAAAGGTACAGCAGTGTTTTCTGATTTTTTCTGTCAAGGAACTTTAATGTCTTTCAGCTGCTTAACTTCATGATAGCCTAAGAGAAAGACAAGGTCAAATTCCAGCCGTTTTCAGCATCTTGTTCCACCTAAGAGCAAATGTCATGAGCATATCAAAATCCCTTGCAACTTAATGTTTAAAAACAAAAAACCAGAATAACGGCAATAATAACAACAAAACCTACCAACACCACCACCACCCACAACAACCAAAAAAAAAAAATACCATGTTGTTATCCCAGCATTGTATACCCCATCCACCCCTTGAACAATTTACCCATAACTCAACTGAGACCTCTGCATAGCCATGCTTCTAACCTAGTATATCACTTGTAAGTATCAAGAAACAATTTATTTTCTTGATATCTTAAATATAAAATAAGAAACAAATGGCTGAGAAAAAAAACAAGATACAAACTTGTGTGTGAAAGTAATAATGAGGGGCTGGAGAGATGGCTCAGCAGTTAAGGGCACTGACTGCTCTTTCAAAGGTCCTGAGTTCAATTCCCAGCAACCACAGGTGGCACACAACCATCTATAATGAGATCCGATGCCCTCTTCTGGTGTGTCTGAAGACAGCTACAGTGTACTCATATAAATAAAATAAAATAAAATAAATCTTTAAAAAAAAGAAAGTAATAATGAAATTATTGTTTTTTCAAACAATCATGGTTAGTATATGAAGAACACTAATGAGTGAAGATGATATCATGTGTTATAGAGAAAGAGATGACAGTTCTATGAATGAACAAAATGTCAATACTAGATTAAAAACTCAGAGGAAAATGTTTTGTACTCAGCTGCAAAAAATAAATAAATAAATAAATAAATAAATAGGACAAAATACCCAAGATACAGTCCACAAAACTCAAAACATTGAACAACTTGAAGTGCCCAAGTGAGGAACCCTCAGCCCCACTTGAGAGGGAGAAGATAGCAATTATAAGTGGGGAGTGAGGGGGGCACCTGTGAAAGAAAGTGGAGGGGGGGAGACTGGGAGGGAGGGAAGAAGTGGAGGGGAGAGGGGAACCTGATCAGGTATTGGATAAGGGGAAAGGACTTAAGCCCTGGGGGCCAGCAGAAAGAATAGAAACAGGTGACCTTGGGAGGTAGGATGTTGGAGGACCCTCTAAAATCAACCAGAAACCTGGGAGGTGAAAGACTCTCAGGACTCAAAGTGAGTCAACTTAGATAAAATGCCCAACATTAGGGAGAGGGAACTAATAGAACCCACCTCCAGCAGGAGACAGGGCATCAAATGAGGGATGGGGTTGCCATTCCACAGTCACAACTCTGACTCATAATTGTTCCTGTCTGAGAGAATTACAGGGATGGAAATGGAGAGGAGGCTCAGGAATAGAAGGTCCAGTGACAGGCCCAAAGTGGTATACAGCTCAAGGCGTGGTCCCAAGGCCTGACACTATTACTGAGGCTATGGAGTGCTCACAAAAAGGGACATAGCATGACCGCATTCCAGAAGACCCAACAAGCAGCTGAAAGAGTCAGGTGCAGATACTTGCACCCCAGAAGCACTTGACACCTATTGTTGAATTAGGGAAGGGTGAAAGAAGTTGGGGAAAAGGGCAATCCTGTAGGAGAACCAGAAGTCTTATTTTATCTGGACCCTTGAGATCTCTCAAACACTGGACCACCAAACAGGCAGCATTCACCAGTTGATATGAGGCCTCCAAAACGCATACAGTAGAGGACTGCCGGGTCTGTGTTCATTCAGACATGATGCACCTAATCCTCAAGAGACTGGAGGTCTCAGGGGCTGGATACATCCACGTGGAGACCTGGGAGTGGGGAGGAGGTACCAGATGTGGAACAGTCAGAGTTTGGATGGGGTGTGTGTGGGGGAATAAAATATGGAGTGTAAAATAATACAGAATAAAAAAAATCAAACAACAGCAAAAACAACAAACCAGAAACTTCTAAAGTTACAAGTCACAGATATTGATAGCACCTAATGTTCAACAGATTGCTTTTTTATGGGTAAATACAATGTTGAGACATTTTACATTGTTTATTTTAGACTACAAATACTTGAAGCACTTATATGCTGTAGTAACTCGAAAAAGAATGGGGTGGTAAATGTGTAAGTGCTATATCAGCACAATGATGCTTTTGCTATAACTATGTGCTGGAAGAATAATAAGAAAATGGTCTTTAATTATGGATTTGGACTGGCATAATATGCTTTGAAGCATAAAATATAAAGATTCACACACTTGCCTGAGGTTCACTGATGCATTCATGCAAATAAAGGAATCTGATATATAGGTGTGCTCACTCTTGTGTACAACACAATTCCATCAATTCCATATGTTGAATTAAAACTATATATTTTATTCTATTCTAATTGCTAAGAACAATGCTGATATTAACTTCTATTGAGGCACCTCTTCAGTTGGTTTTGACATCTCCAACTTTTATATGTTGGTTTTTATTTCAATTTATAATATTTTATTTTGTTATGTTTTGTTATTAAAAGCCTGTTATTTTCTATTGAGAGAAAGGAAGAGAGTGGATCTGGATTAGAGGGAGGGGGAGCAACTGAGAGGAGAAGAGGAAGGGAATAATATATTCAGGATATATCATATATCATATATAAATATATTTATATATATTATATACAATGTATGAGAAAAGAATATTTTCAAAAAAAGGGGAAAAGAGAATAAAGTAATAACAAATCATATGTCTCTAAGTCATTTCTGTTAGTGAATATTTGTAATATGTATGTAATGTAAAATAAAGGAATTAATAGCAGAAATGAGAAATTCATTTATTTAAAATTGATAAGTTGGAGAACGTTGAAAGACAAAAAAGCAAATTTTGTATCAAATTTATACCTTTGTCTAGGTAATTTTGCTTTTGAAAATTCAGAAAAAGAATGAACAGATGTGGGAATTAAGGGATGCACTCTTAGGTAAGTATAGCAGAATGAAGACTAAATTCTATAAGACAATCTTACTTTGTTAGCAATAAGGGATAATTCAGAGCAAATGCAACACATAATGCTGCACATGTGTTTATAAAAACACATATATTTCATAACACAACAGAGTACAAATGAGAGCAAAACTGGACCAACTTTAATAGCTTTGTTGGTAGAACTGTCAATGAAATTTTACAGAAACATGAGGACCTAAGTCTGTGCCCAGGAAATACCAGGAAATATATGAAAATCCCTGGTCTTGTGGAGTGGAAAAAACCCAACTATCGAAGCACTAGAAATGCAGAGACTAAAAGATTCCTATGACTTGCTATTTAGGCATCCCAATGTAAGTTGTAAGATGCGCTCCTGACACCTAAGTTTCACTTCTAACCTCTACAACCTGTGAACACTTGTGTGCATGGAAACCTACCTCCTCACAAAAATATATACAGGTACACACATATACACAGCAACACACTCAAATAAGCAAATCTACCTTTGGTATCACCAAAATGGAGTACAGAACAAGATGAAGAGAAATTATTGAGTATTTAATATTGTTTATACATATTGAGATAGATAGGTATATATATTTATATATGGATGTATGGATATATTATCCATTATTATGGGCTTAATGTAAGTATAAATAATTGGTTATAATTAATTATAAGTTAAATTGTATTACATAATTTAACTATTTATATATTATTTACTGAGCATGGTGCAGATGTGCAGGTCAGAGAACAAATTGAGTGGTCTCATGAAGAACTTGAGATTAAAGCCAGTACATCAGGCTTCAAAGTATATTATCCTGATTGAGACATATCACCAGTTCATACTAACGCTAACTCTAACACTAAAGGTATTTTTCAAATATCTTCTTATGATTTAGAAGAAAATGCACACATCTTCCTTCTGAGCCCAGCAGAGGCCGCCAAGGGCTCCAGAGTGCTCTCCATGCTGCAGGATCTCAGGAGCAGCTGGGGATCACAGGTAAATGGAACGCAACATCAGCTCCAAAGAATCGCAGAGGGTCTTGTGTCAGCAGGAACAGGGACGGAGGAACTCCACCCAACCAGTGGTTGGGATCCATTCAGGTCGAGGCCAGCTCTGGCATCTTCTGTGTGAACCTGGCCGAGGGCATTGAGGGGACCAGAGGACTCTCCACGCCACAGGACCCCTAGCACACCCAGGACCTCCTGATCACCTGAGAGCACGTGGGTTATAGAAGCAACAGAGCTTCTTGGTCAGGGTCCCTTCAGGCCTTCATCCTCAGCCAGAAGGCAGAGCTGAGACCCAGACCGCTGGGCACATTCCTTGCCAGAGGAGAGTCAGTCTACAGGGAAGGTTCTGACCCCAGAACTCAGGAGGTGGATCAGAGCTCCAGACTGCAGGACACCTGCTCTGCAAGAGGAAGGCTTGCCTGCAGAGAGTGCTTTGACCAGTGGAACTCAGGTGAGAGTTGGACTCCCAGGAGTGCTGACAGAGTCTAACAGAATCACAGGAGGATCAAGCTCCTACCAGAGACAGCTTGAACATTAACACTAGAGATTTCCAGATGGCGAAAGGCAAATGTAAGAATCTTACTAACAGAAACCAAGAACACTGGGCATCATCAGAACCCAGTACGCCCACCACAATGAGTCCTGGATACCCCAGCACACCCGAAAAGCAAGACGCAGATTTAAAATCATATCTCATGATGGTGGTAGAAGACTTAAAGAAGGGCATTAATAACTCACTTAAAGAAATTCAGGAGAACAGTGCTAAGAGGTAGAAGTCCTTAAAGAACTACGGGCAAACACTGCTAAACAGGTAGAAGAAACACAAAACCCCTTAAAGAATTACAGGAAAACACAACCAAACAGGCGATGGAATTGAACAAAAGCATCCAAGATCTAAAAATGGAATTAGAAACAATGAAGAAAACCCAAAGGGAGACAAATCTGGACATAGAACCCCTAAGAAAGAAATCAGGTACCATAGATGCGGGCACAAGCAACAGAATACAAGAGATGGAAGAGAGAATCTCAGGTACAGAAGATTCCATCGGGAACATGGACACAACTATCAAAGAAAATGCAAAATGCAAAAATATCCTAACTTAAAACATCCAGGAAATTCAGGACACAATGAGAAGACCAAACCTACGGATAATAAGAGTAGATGAGAATGAAGATTTTCAAATTAAAGGGCCAGCAAATATCTTCAACAAAATTATAGAAGAAAACTTCCCAAATCTAAAGAAAGAGATGCCCATGAATATACAAGAAGCCTACAGAACTCCAAATAGACTGGACGAGAAAAGAAATTCCTCCCAACACATAATAATCAGAACAACAAATGCACTAAATAAAGCCAGAATATTAAAAGTAGTAAGGGAAAAAGGTTAAGTAACATATAAAGACAGGGCTATTAGAATTACTCCAGACTTCTCACTAGAGACAATGAAAGCCAGATGATCCTGGATAGATGTTATACAGACACTTAAGAGAACACAAATGCCAGCCCAGGCTACTATACCCAGCCAAACTCTCAATTACCATAGATGGAGAAACCAAAGTATTCCATGACAAAACCAAATTCACACAATGTCTTTCCACGAATCCATCCCTTCAAAGGATAATAAAGGGAAAAGACCAACACAGACTACACCCCAGAAAAAGCAAGAAAGTAATCCTTTAACAAAGCTAAAAGAAGACAACCACAAGAACAGATTCCCAACCTAAACAACAAAAATGACAGGAAGCAACAATTACTTTTTTTGATTTCTCTTAACACCAATGGACTCAATTCCCCAATAAAAAGACATAGACTAACAGACTGGCTATACAAACAGGACTCAACATTTTCCTGCTTATAGGAAACCCACCTCATGGATAAAGGCAGACACTACCTCAGAGTAAAAGGCTGGAAAACAATTTTCCAAGCAAATGGTCCAAAGAAACAAGCTGGAGTAGCCATTCTAATATTGAATAAATCGACTTCCAACCCAAAGTTATCAAAAAAGACAAGGAGGAGCACTTCATACTCATCAAAGGTAAAATCTATCAAGATGATGTCTCAATTCTAAATATCTATGCTCCAAATGCAAGGGCAGCTACACTCATTAAAGAAACTTTAGTAAAGCTCAAAGCACACATTGAACCTCACACAATAATAGTGGGAGACTTCAACACCTCACTCTCACCAATGGACAGATCCTAGAAAAAGAAAGTAAACAAAGACAAATGGACACTAACAGAAGTTATGAAACAAATGAATTTAACAGATATCTACAGAAATTTTATCCTAAAACAAAAGGATATACCTTTTTATCAGCACCTCATGGTACCTCCTCCAAAATTGACCACATAAATGGTCACAACACAGGCCTCAATAGATACAAAAATATTGAAATTATCCCATACATCCTATCAGATCACCATGGACTAAGGCTGATCTTCAATAACAACACAAATAATAGAAAGCCAACATACACGTGAAAACTGAACAACACTCTACTCAATAATGATAGAGCTAGTGGGGAAACCCCCACCCAATTCCCGATTCGGCATACACCCCAAAAATCAGGAAGGACCATCTCTTGATGTAATTACATGAGGACAGTTAATTATGGAGCTCTGGACCAACAGACATGCATCCCACACAGGAGATAATGGATGTCAGCCACAAGGCTCGAAAGCTAGGGGCTTTTATGGGGTAAGGGGCTTAGGGGTGTGGAATTCAGCATAGCGACACACAATTGACTAAAGTATCATCATCATACATCAGCAGAAAAATTACATGTACATGCAGGGTGTCAGAGTTCTTTGAGTTGTTGACTCAGTTTAGATAGCCCTGTTATGTCTTCACATTCCCCTTTAACTTATGGTCAAGCTGTTCCCAGGAATGTTTTAACTACGGGGCATACCCAGGTTTGTTTTTCTCTTTTCCCAGCCCCAGGCAGCCTCTAGGCTCACAAACAACCAGCATTTTCTGAGTACTTTATATGACTTACAGGTCTTGAAATTTCATCTTTCTTTCATGATACTTTAGTCAATGATGAAATAAAGAAATAAATTAAAGACTTTTTAAGAGTTTAATGAAAATGAAGCCACAACATACCCAAACTTATGGGACACAATGAAAGCAGTCCTAAGAGGAAAACTCATAGCCCTGAGTGCCTCCAAAAAGAAACTAGAGAGAGCATACACTAGCAGACTGACAGCACCCGTAGAAGCTCTAGAAAGAGAGGAAGGCTTAATATATGGAAATCCATCAATGTAATCCACTATATAAACAAACTCAAAGACAAAAATCACATGATCATCTTGTTAGATGCTGAGAAAGCATTAAACAAAATCCAACACCCCTTCATGATAAAAATCATGGAAAGATCAGGAATTCAAGGCCCCTACATAAACATAATAAAAGCAATATACAGCAAACCAGTAGCCAACATCAAACTAAATGGAGAGAAGCTGGAAGCAATCCCATTCAAATCAGGGACTAGACAAGGCTGCCCACTTTCTCCCTACCTATTCAATATAGTACTTGAAGTCCTAGCCAGAGCAATTCGACAACAAAAGGAGATCTACGGGATACAAATTGGCAAGGAAAAAGTCAAAATATCACTTTTTGCAGACATTATGATAGTATATATAAGTAACCTTAAAAATTCCACCAGAGAACTCCTAAACTAGATAAACAGCTTCAGCACAGTAGCTGGATATAAAATTAACTCAAACAAATCAGTGGCCTTTCTCTACACAAAGGATAAACAGGATGAGAAAGAAATTAGGGAAACAACACCCTTCACAATAGTCACAAATAATATAAAATAACTTGGTGTGACTCTAACTAAGGAAGTAAAAGATCTGTATGACAAGAACTTCAAGTCTCTGAAAAAAGAAATTGAAGAAAATTTCAGAAGATAGAAAGATCTCCCATGCTCATGAATTGGCAGGATTAATATAGTAAAAATGGCTATCCTGCTGAAAGCAATCTACAGATTCAATGCAATCCTCATCAAAATTCCAACTCAATTCTTCACTGGGTTAAAACGGGCAATTTGCAAATTCATCTGGAATAACAAAAAACCTAGGATAGCAAAAACTATTCTCAACAATAAAAGAACCTCTGGTGGAATCACCATGCCTGACCTCAAGCTCTACTACAGAGTCATTGTGATTAAAAACTGCATGGTACTGGTACAGTGACAGACAGGTAGATCAATGGAATAGAATTGAAGACCCAGAAATGAACCCACACACCAATGGTCACCTGATCTTTGACAACAGAGCTAAAACCATCCAGTGAAAAAAATACAGCAATTTTTAACAAATGCTGCTGGCATAACTGGCGGTTATCATTTAGCAGAATGTGAATTGATCCATTCTTATCTCCTTGTAGAAAGCTCAAGTCTAAGTAGGTCAAAGACCTCTACATAAAACCAGAGTCACTGAAATTTATAGAGGATAAAGTAGGGAGAACCCTCGAAGATAAGGGCTCAGGGAAAAAATTCCTAAACAGAACAGCAATGGCCTGTGCTTTAAGATCAAGAATCGACAAATGGGACCTCATAAAATTGCAAAGCTTCTGTAGGACAAAAGATACTGTCAATAAGACAAAATGCCACCAACAGATTGGGAAAGAATTTTTACCAATACTAAATCTGATAGGGGACTAATATCAAACATATACAAAGAGCTCAAGAAGCTGAACTCCAGAATTCAAATAACCCCATTAAAAATGGGGTACAGAGGTAAAGAATTCTCAACCAAGGTATACTGAAGGGCTGAGAAGCACTTAAAAAATGTTTAATATCCTTAATCATCATGGAAATGCAAATCAAAACAACCCTGAGATTCTACCTCATACCAGTCAGAATGGCTAGGATCAAAAAATTCTGGTGACAGCAGATGATGTCGAGGATGTGGAGAAAAAGGAACACTCCTCCATTGCTGGTGGGATTGCAAGCTTGTACAACTACTCTAGAAATCAGTCTGGAGGTTTCTCAGAAAACTGGACATAGTACTACCGGAAGGTCCAGCAATACCTCTCCTGGGCGTATAACCAGAATATGTTCCAACTGGTAATAAGGACACATGCTCCACTATGTTCATAGCAGCAGTATTTATAATAGCCAGAAGTTGGAAAGATCCCAGATGTCCCTCAACCGAGGAATGGATACAGAAAATGTGGTACATTTACACAATTGAGTACTACTCAGCAATTAAAAACAATGAATATACGAAATTCTTGGGCAAATGGATGTATCTGGAGGATATCATTCTGAGTGAGGTAACCCAATCACAAAAGAAGTCACTTGATATGCACTCACTGATCAGTGGATATTAGCCCAGAAACCTAGAACACCCAAGATACAACTTCCAAAACACAAGAAAATCAAGAAGGAAGACCAATGTGTGGATACTTCATTCCTCCCTAGAATAGGGAATAAAATATCCATGGAAGGAATTGCAGAGGGAAAGTTTAGAGCTGAGACAAAAGGATGGACCATGCAGAGACAGCCCCACCCAGGGGTCCATCCCATAATCACCCACCAAACAGAGACACTCTTGCATAAGACAGCAAGATTTTGCTGAAAGGACTTTGATAGAGCCGTCTCCTGTGAGGCTCTTCAGTGCCTGGAAAATACAGAAGTGGATGCTCACAGTCATCTATAGGATGGAACACAGGACCCCCAATATAGGAGCTAGAGAAAGTACCCAAGAACTGAAGGGGTCTGCAACCCTATAGGTAGAACAACAATATGAACTATTCAGTACCACCAGAGCTTGTGTCTCAAGCTGCATATGTACAGAAGATGGCTTAGTTGCCCATCATTGGAAAGAGAGGACCCTTGGCCTAGCAAACTTTATATGCCCCAGTACAGGGGAACACCAGGGCCAAGAAGTGGGACTGAGTGGGTAGGGAAGCAGGGTGGGGGAGGGGGAGGGTGTAGGGAACTTTTGGGATCGCATTTGAAATGTAAATGAAGAAAATATCCAATTAAAAAAAGGAAAAAAAATAAAAAAAAATAAAAAACAACAAAGAATGTAATGCACATTTCTCAACACTAAGTGATTAGTTTGATGGACATGTTTCATGATATTGTCCCAGATATTATTTCATTAAAATTTAGTTTAGTTTATATAATCTCTTTAATGTTAGAAGTTAATAAAAGACTGTAATTTTCGCTGTTGGCATTAATGGGAAAATTTAATGGAGTATAGAATACAGACAGTCGTCAAACCTCTCATTTCATCTTCTGCCTGAAGCTGACTATAGCAAAGCTTTCTCGTTTTTTTTTTTAAAAAAAATGTATCTTCAGAATAAGCAACTGAAGATAAAGTTTACTGAAGGAAACAATCCTCCTCTCAAACTTTCAGCTACTGTACTTTACTAAGGTGCCATATACAAGGTATTATGACATTTCCAATGTATTTTCGACATCAATCCACTCCAAGGATGAAGAAAAATCAAGTAAATATCATGCAAGATTACAGTTTGCACAGGGATATTGCAAACCTGGATGCAATATGAAGATATGTGGACAGCTTTGAGAAATAGATAATGGATTTAGAGTTCAATGTGCTTGTACTCATACTTATTTTGTGAACTCTCAAGAGATAAAACTTAGTATCAAACATAAGTATTTTAAAAATTGAATTTAGCAATTATTTTATAAGATAAAATATAATTTAAAAATTATTCCTATAATAAAATGCATTTGAAAGACCAATTCAATTTCAAGAATTCTTTCTTGATTCATTGTTAAGTCAGTCAGGACATTATTTCAAGTTTCCTTCCACTCACAACATATGAATTATTATTTTTTTAAAGTCAGTCAAATGCACTTATAAAATGAACTAAGTCATCTGTGGCTAGTAGAAAAATAAGAGGATCCTATTATTGAATGAACTTAAGGCAATGTGTTTTTGTTGTCATTGTTTTTCTGCTTCATAGAAACATTTGCCTCAGGCTATCGAACTGAAAATTATCTTGAATGGCCTTTTATACTCAGCAAGAATAATAAAGATAAAATTGTGTGAACTGTGTTATCACCTGCAAAAATTCACATTAATAATAATACATTTATATTTTTATAGACTTTTAATGACACATATTTATAATTACTAAAAACTCATCTATGGGAGAATCCTCAGGGCATGTCTGTAGCTGGTCCCATTTTTCCTTAAAACACAGAAAGGGAAAAATAATCCAGTTTAATGTCAATCTGATATTATGGGAAGTTTGGGGGGGTTTTGTTTGTTTTTTCTCTCTTTTAAGATTTTTTTTCCAATCTTTTATTAGGTATTTTCTTCATTTACATTTCTAATGCTATCCTGAAAGTTCCCCATACCCTCCCCCACCCCTGCTCTCCTACCCACCCACTCCCACTTCTTGGCCCTGGTGTTCCCCTGTACTGGGGCATATAAAGTTTGCAAGACCAAGTGGCCTGTCTTCCCAATGATGGCCGACTAGGCAATCTTCTGCTACATATGCAGCTAGAAGCAGGAGCTCTGGTGGTACTGGTTAGTTCATATTGTTGTTCCACCTGTAGGGTTGCAGACCCCTTTAGCTCCTTGGGTACTTTCTCTAGCTCCTCCATTGGGGGCCCTGTGATCCATGCAATATCTGACTGTGAGCATCCACTTCTGTGTTTGCCAGGCACCGGCATAGCCTCACAAGAGACAGCTCTATCAGGGTCCTTTCAGCAAAATCTTGCTGACATATGCAATGGTACCTTTGTTTGGAGGCTGATTATGGGATGGATCCCCAGGTGCAGCAGTCTCTAGATAGTCCATCCTTTCGTCTTAGCTCCAAACTTTGTCTCTGTAACACCTTCCATGGGTGTTTTGTTCCCAATTTTAAGAAGGGGCGAAGTGTCCACATTTTGGTTTTTGTTCTTGAGTTTCATATGTTTTGCAAATTGTATCTTGGGTGTTCTAAGTTCCTGGGCTAATATCCACTTATCAGTGAGTACATATCAAGTGACTTCTTTTGTACTTGGGTTACCTCACTAAGGATGATGCCCTCCAGGTCCATCCATTTGCCTAGGGATTTTTTTTTGTTTTGTTTTAAATCTTTTACTGCAATACAACAATGAAGTGAACAGTAGACACCTACCAATTTCCCCCAAACAAACAAACAATGTAAACAGGAAAATAACTCTGCCTATGTGTACAGCTTCTCAAATCATTGTTAGAGGGCCTCACATTCAATAATCAGGAAATTTTAAAATAGCAGTAATTATTTTCGTTTTAAGAAAAAGCGCCCTTTCTACCCTCCCAACCCCATCCCCAGCACTGAACACGAAGAATGGGCTTCCTCTGCATCAGTCTCATACTAATGTGAAGCAGCAACGATGACTATCAATAATTTGGCATTTCTGTTTACAGATGCTCCAATTTTTCCCCTCAATTTCAAAAAGCCATTATCCAGTGTTGCCATAAAACAGACTGCAGGTTCTAGGTAGCAAAGATTCTTTCAGAAACCAATGTTAAGTCAAAGAAAAGAGAAAGCAGGGCATCACACTAAATTTCTGGATCTAGTACACTAGAAAAATGAAACCCAGGAAAAGTTACCTACTGCTTAGAAGAATAATGACCTGTAAAGGCGGATGTTTGGTTGTATAGTATTTTACACTGTGTGGATCTGCAGCATCTGCTAATTGAAGCAGACATGCAACTGTATGTTTCCCTGCCCTATATCCTAGCTCCCCACCCCCACCAACCTACTACCGTATACCAAATATTGTGGATATGAGCCCAAGTCACCCCAGACAATCCAGTGAACAAGGTTAGTGTAATGCACTGGTGTGAATGTGAGGTACAAAAGAGTCCCTTCAGTCTTCATCAAAGTTCTGCTGTAGAAGGAAGTTGGCAGCCAGATTCTCATTCTTCTCACAAGCAAAATATGCTTGAATCACAAGTCCTTCGGGAAATCCTAATGCCTTTAACCATTCTAGTTCTATAGCTTCTTTCTCCTGAGGTGTTACTTGAATGTAATTCATGTGCCCACTTCCAGCTTCTGCAATTCCTCCGCCGCCTCCACCTCCACCGGCTCCTCCACCACCTCCTCCTCCACCTTGACCACCTGCTTCCTGAACGGGTTCATTCAGCATCTGAATAAAATGCTCCTGGTGTTGGATAATTTGCTGCAGCAGCTGAGGGTTCTCCCGACCTATCTGCTGTAGCAAGGCTGGCAGCAAAGAAGGATTCTGCTGGATAATTTGTCTCATCTGTTGAAACTGAGGCTGATTCCATAAAAATTCAAGGGGGTGGCCTCCAGAAGTGGTGGTTGTAGTTGCTGTCGTGGTTGCTGCAGCTGCAGCTACTGCTGGAGACTGAGGAGTTCCAGTACTCACAGCCTGAGGAGGAGGGTCAACCACAGCCTGACTTTCTCTATCTCCAGGGATTCCCATTAGAAGATATTCCACAGCTCTGTCGGGGTTGTTGAAACTGGCTCTCAGGGCTGCAATTACTTGTTCTCGTTCATAGCCCATTGACATGATCTCAGTTACCATATTCTCATAAGACTGACCTGTCACAAGGGCACTTGTTGCATCCTGGATTCTGGATACCTCTCCTGGGCATATATCCAGAAATTGTTCCAACATATGGAACAATAAAATATTCCAACATATGGAACATAAAATCTGGAGTTTAAAATAAACAAACAAACAAACAAACAAATTCAGAGGTTGTAAAGCTAAACATGATTTACTTTTATTATTATTCTTTTCTTTTTATTATTACTGTGTATTTGTGTATGCCCTACTATGCCCAATTTCATAGGAACCGCCAGACTGATTTCCAGAGTGGTTGTACAAGCTTGCAATCCCACCAGCAATGGAGGAGTATTCCTCTTTCTCTACACCCTTGCCAGCATCTGCTGTCACCTGAATTTTTGATCTTAGTCATTCTGACTGCTGCAGAGATGGAAATGGATAGGAGCCTGAGGAAAAGAAGGTCCAGTGACAGGCCCAAAGTGGCATCCAGCTCAAGGGGAGGCCCCAAGGCCTGACACTATTACTGAGACTATGGAGCACTCACAAAAAGGGACCTAGCATGACTGCCCTCCAAAAGATTCAACAAGCAGCTGAAAGAGTCAAATGCCGATTTTGCACCCAATGAATCGAGAGAAGCTGCTGACCCCTGTGGTTGAATTAGGGAAAAATTGGAAGAAGCTTAGAAGGAGGGTAACCTGTAAGAGGACCAGTAATCTCAATTAACCTGGACCCTTGAGATCCCCCAAACACTGGACCACCAACCAGGCAGCATACACCAGCTGATATGAGGTCCCCAACACACATACAGTAGAGGACTGACAGGTCTGGTTTTAATCAGAGAAGATGCACCTAATCCTCAAGAGACTGGAGGCCTCAGGGAGTTTAGAGGTCTGGTGGGGTGGGGCTGGGGGTCGGGGTGAAGGTGGGGACTCAGGACATCCTCATGGAGACCGAGGGACTAGGAGGAGATATGGGATGTGGGACAGTTGGAGGGTGGACCAGGAGGGGAATAAAATCTGGAGTTTAAAACAAACAAACAAACAAACAAACAAACAAATTCAGAGGTTGTAAAGCTAAACATGATTTACTTTTATTATTATTCTTTTCTTTTTATTATTACTGTGTATTTGTGTATGCCCCTAGTATGCAACATTAATAATAATACATTTGCATTTTTATAGATTTTTGGAGGCTGAAAGTGTGTGTGGACCCCTTGAGCTGGAGTTAAAGGAAGCTATGAGTTGTCAGATCTGAGTGCTAGGAATCCAAATCTTCCGCAAGAGCAGCAGCAAGTCTTCTTAACCACTGAGTCACATTTCTAGCCCCAGAAATATTTTTCTTATACAAAATGTCTGGTTTCTGTGAGAACCTGTCTCTTCAGCCTTTAAAGTGTCAGCTTGTATTCCATAGGACAAATGGGATGGTGAGCGATTCCATTACAAACAGAGGAAGACAGCTGGGCTTGGTAGTGTGAGAACAGCTTAAGTGAAGGAACACAGCACTTACCACTTAGTAGAGGAGTCAGATAAGGGATACAGACACACAGAAAATAACTTGAGAAGAGCCTCTTCATTTGCAGTATGTCAGCCTCCTATCTCTCATTTTTAACTTGACTAGTTCAACAAGAGAGTGAGGCGTCTATCTCAAATAGTTCATCTCTCATCCTGTGTATAGTTTGGACAGTTTTGAACCAACTAACAGACAAAAACAACAACAAAAACATGAAAAAGGCAAATCAAAACAAAACCGAGGCTAGACAAAATAAAACAAAAGCATTTTTTTTACTGACCTTAGGATCAATTTCTCTTAGTCTTACATATACTCCTGACTAATGGTGGTCCATCTTCAAATCTCTCACATAAGTCCTAAAGGAACGGATGTTTATACTTTTGGATTCCATGTAACCAAAGTGAAGGTTTGATAGTCTTGGATCTGAGCTGCTTCTGACTATTCTTAGAAGTTTTGATCTTAATTGTAGACAAAAACTAAATGTTTCCAAACTTTCTCAAGGTAGACTATTTTCCAATACTAAATTTCTACACTTTCCTTTTACAATAGTCACAAATAAGTGGATGCATATATTGTGATTGTTAACAGGAAGACCTAGAATTATAGTAATGCATATTATCCCCAAATGGATCTTAAGACTCTATGTTCTTTTTTTTTTTATATGAAAATGTCAACAAACAATTTTGGGCTTTAGTGGAGTTTCAAAACAATTATTGAAATTGTGTGGAAATCCCAGTAGAGGATATGAGATGTCTTAATAGGTACTGAAACTTCCTGTTAAGCCTGGCAATCTGAATTCCATCTCAGGATCGCTTATAAAGAAAAGAGAGAAGAGAATCTAACTCCTTGTCCTCTTATCACCATAATATCCACATGTCCCCTTCCAACAGACTACATAAATGATAGACAGATACAGATAGATAGACAGACAGAAAGATAGATAGATAGATAGATAGATGATAAATAGATAGATATTGAAGAAAAAGAAATAAACTATATGAACTTTTTCTCCCAAGTGAATCAATTCCTGAAAAGTGATTTTGATAAGGGAATTTTGTTCTTGATACAAATTACAGAGAGTTGAATAACATAATTAAATTGAGAGCCCCAAGCCAGCATACTCATAAACTCTTTGTCCAAGGCTGACTTTGAAAACAAATATGGGAACGAGAGCATTTTCAATAATGTAATCCAGGACCACTTAGTATGCTTATGTAATTTTTAGAAAGGATTTTTCCTTATCTCTTTACACATTAAAATTTAATTATGGAGACATATGTGCATAACAAGCCTCCCCTGTCCAGAAGTCACCCTTTACAGCTCCTCCCCACCTGCCAGCACTCACACTCTTGTCTTTGCTGTGTTGAGGGGGTCTCCCTGGGAAAGTATAAATAGCACTTAGAGTTAATTATTTTATTTTGCAGGAAACTCAGTATTTTTGTTCCAGCTAAGAAGTTTTTAGTTGAAATGATTATTCACTTCCTGCTCTTTCTTTTTTTCCCACCTGGATGTTGATCAAATGCAGAGCACTGTGAGTTTATGTTCTATAAGATCTAAGTGTTTTCAGATTCCCACTTATTTTGTTGTCTGTGCTGTATTTAAGACAACTCTTTTAAGTCCTTTCTTTATGTATCTACAATTGTATTTTTACTAGTGAAATAAAAATAGGATAACATTTATTGAAACAGAGCATATTTCATCTTTTTTTGTTTGTTTGTTTTTGTTTTGTTTTTGAGACAGGGATTCTCTGTGTAGCCCTGGCTGTCCTGGAACTCACTTTGTAGACCAGGCTGGCCTCAAACTCAGAAATCCACCTGCCTCTGCCTCTCGAGTGCTGGGATCATATTTCATCTTTTAAGTGACTTGTAGTTTTATAATAATAATTTGAATATTAATTTTAAACTACATGTCAAGTAATATTTATTTGTAAATGAACATTTTTTAATGTTAAGAAAATAAGAAATTCATTACAATAATCAGTTGAATAACCACTTGGAAATTTGGAATTCAAATGAATATACTAGTTTGCAATTTTTATCACTTTCTGCCACTAATAGAAAATAATAAAGACATGTTGATCTTTATTTTTAGACCTCTGAGTTTTATGCTTTTTTACTCATTTATCAGAGTCATTTTTTATTAGCAGAGACTTGCTGCATAGGGTATGCTAACTTTATATTCATTCTTTTCAAACAGAACCTGTGAGGTGCAGGGACCAAAGGTGTAGGCAACAAAATTCTAACATAAAGTCTATGGATCAGAGAGCATAGATTAGAAAAAAATGACACACATATATATAATTTGTCAGCCCAAATTAAATGTTTTCCTTAATAAAACTTACTGTGGTCATGTCTCTTTAAAGCAATAGAGTCCCTAATTAAGACATATACCTTAAATTTGTAAATAAAAATTGGCAAAGGGGATTTTTAGACAGTCATTATTTTGAGAAAAATATTTGTATTTGATTTATATCTATCTATCTATAACTATCTATCATCTATCTATCTATCTATCTATCTATCTATCTATCTATCTATCATCATCTATAAATGATAGATTCTGTGCTAGAAGATGAATTACTATGTTTTTAAAGGTAAATAGTACTCTGTTGGGAGCTTTTAACATTTTATAGGAACAAAGAAGATAAAAATACAAAAATTGAATGAGATATTTAACAATGACAAGCAGTAGAAGAGACCAAGGAAGAGAAAGAGTGAGTCATATCTCAGGGGTGTAATAATGATATACCTTAAGGCCACTGAGCTAAGCCCTGCAGAGATGGGTGGGAAAGTCATGACTAGCAAGAAAACAAGATTCTTCACCTAAAAATTATGGGTTTTTCATGCAAATAGAAAAGAAAGATTTGTCACCAGTGCTGAGCGCAAAGGAATAATAAGAGTGTGGAATGAGGCTGAAGTCTGAGAATGAGCAATCAGGACATATGAGTTCAAACGTACTAACAAGCGACTCTAAGCTATACTCAGCAGTTGGAATCTAATATTTAGTATTTTGGTTTTTAAAAAAGGTTATTTAGTAAAGTTTAAATATTCTTTATTGAAAACTGGGTTAAAAAGTAATCTGTATTAACCATATGTATTCTACCAATAGCCCAAGTCTATACAAAGAGGTGTAGTAGCTGGGGAAGGAGGAAGAACCCTTATTTTGCAAGGAACAACCTTTTCTTATGTTATCTAATCACGTGTCAACCCTCAGGACATGTATAATTGCTAAACACCAGATAATTAAGTAGGTTGTATATGAATACATGTATCTGTACATATATATGTATATATTCAAATTCATATATAAATATAACTAAAGAAGAGATTATATATTTGAGAATTTGTGGGGCATCAGAGGAATTGGATGAGGGAGAAGAAGGAGGAATAATGTTGGTAAAATACACTCATGTATGAAAGTCTTAAAATATTTTGTTATAAAATAATATTTACCATCCCAACTCCACAAAAAGTTACCAAAAGATTCTCCTGAATTTTTAAAAGACTATTTTTGTATTATCCAGGATCAGCTGTTTCAATGTAACATGAAACCTAGGACCAGAAAATGTTATGTCACCAAGCCCACTGCCTTACTTCATCAGCAGTAAAATGAGTTTTCTGGTCAAAAGCAATGCTACGCTTATACATACAGGAATTAACAAAGAAGTCATGAGTCTGCTTATGGGAACTTTTGAAGATATATTAATAAAAGAAAAGGAGAGTCTATATCCAGCACAAGTTTCTATTACAGTAAGAAGAAAATTCTGAAATATTGTAACTCTCTAGACTAGTTGTGATTCTGTGTTCTTTCTCACAGGATGTGACCTTGTCACCCAAGTTATTCCAAATGATTTGTCCTCCATTTTCTAACAGTGTTTCTTCCAGCCAAATTGTTAGCACCTGCTCATTCACTGGTGTAGCTTTGCAGCTTACCAGACATTCTGCTTCATGACCTCCCATAAATAGCATACGCATGCTGACGTTGCCTCTTCTGGGCAAGGCCAGGACACTATGGCGAAACATGAGTTACTCCTTCACACTCTTTGAACTACATAATAGATAGATTGTCCATACACTGAAGATATACAAGCCTTCTGGGCTTTCTCAACTCATGTTGTTCACACAGCAATAGGACTTTGTGATGAGACATTGACACTTTTTTTTCTTTTTCTTTTAATTTTTTAAATTTTATTAGATATTTTCTTTATTTACATTTCAAATGCTATCCCGAAAGTTCCTGAACCCGCCCTGCTCCCCTACCCACCCATTCCCACTTCTTGGTCCTGGTGTTCCCCTGTACTGGGGCATATAAAGTTTGCAAGACCTATGGGCCTCTCTTCCCAATGATGGCTGACTAGACCATCTTCTGCTACATATGCAGATAGAGACACGAGCTCTGGGGGTACTGGTTAGTTCATATTGTTTTTCCACCTATAGGGCTGCAGACCCCTTCAGCTCCTTGGGTACAACATTGACACATTTAATTTTATGACACAGCATGTGGTTACATCACAGTCTTTTACTCTTCAGTGATGTCATCAGGAGAGTGAATAGAAGTGAGAGCTGGAAACAGAGCACACGCCTTGCATACGGGAGCTCCTGGGTTCCATCTCCAACACTATGAAGAAAGAAGCTAGGAAAATGTTTTCAGACATATTATCAGGAACCTTCATGGTGAACATTTCTACCTGCACTCCTAAGGATGGGTTTTTTCTATTGCTTCATTACATTTGAATCATTTAAGGAATCCATCAAATTCTTTGTCTAAATTTAGTTAAGCCAGAGAGATATATGCTCATGCCCAAGATGTTATGGTCTTCATTACATGGCTTATAATAACTTCTTTTCATGGTTTCTGTCTAAACCAAGTGGAAGAATAGTTTCAATAATAATAATAATTATTATTATTATTTGTAATATGTAGGTCAAGTTATTAACCTGCCCACTATTTCCAGGGCTGGAATCAGTTCATGTCTGTCCTGTCTATTCATCCAGATATGAAGGAGAAAATAATATAAAAATATATTTGTAATTTTTCAGACTAGCACTCCATAAAAGCTACCATATTAAAGCTTATAATTCTATTTTATCATTTGAATTTCTCATAACTTTTTGTTTAAAGGTTAGGTTATTTACTCAACTTATTACCCATTGTTAATATTTAAATATATGTTATATTAGAGGCTGAGAAAAATGTTTTAATATACATGTTGGTGGTAAGATAGGAGAATAGGTAGATATACATAAATAATAAGATCACTGTATCATATTAATTTATTGAGCTAGCTACTTAGTTTTAATCATATACATCACAAAAGCTAGACAAGTTTTATCACTATTAATCACTAAGAATTAACATTTAAAATACCCATTCATACCTTGCAAACTTTCCTTCATATGAATTTACAAAGCTAATGTGTTCAGCATATTCTACATATGTAGATTTTATATACAGCAAAAAACTCATGCAAATGTAATTGGCATGCTTACACAGTTGTATGTAGATATACATGCCATAAAATATCGATATTTTAGGTCAAAAATTTTTATCTAAGTATGAAATATTTTATAGCATATTATAGCTATATAAGATAAAGTTATAATTTTATGAATATTAATGAAATTAAATAGAAACTAATTTTAGTAAAAAATTAACTATTTTCTTAAAAATAACAGATAGCCAGATCTTATTTAATCATTCTATTAACATTAATTAATTATATAATACCAAATCTTGTTGTAATATTTAAAGTAATTTGAAACTTCCTGTATGAAACTAAAAAGCTGGTTTAACATATCCTACCATATCTACTTCCTTTGTAGATAGAGATATGAATTCTGAAATTGTAAAAGATAGATGATTGAGAAAAGGTTAAAAACTATTATAATTGAAAAATTGCAGAATTTGCATCAAATGGGAATGCTTACCACATGTTTTATTATAAGAGCAAAACTGAGTTCTGGAAGTTGGTATTGAAAAGACTTTAGGCAAATTAATTGATAATCATTATCTTTTGAAGTTGAATCTGCTAAGAAAATTTAGCCTTATATGTAATAGTTTTTCCTAAGATCATTGAAAATATCTTTTAAACAGATGCTATATTTATGTGAATCATGCCAATATAATCACAAATTCCTATGTAAAATTATTTGAAGAGGTTATGAACTGTATGTGAAATCATTTTGATAAGCTGAATCTTTCCTTTCATTATATTTCTGTTAATTAATCTTCTCACTTACACTAAACCTATAGATGATAAGTAAAATATAGGATAGCTCCCCAAATATTTTAAACAACAAATAATGCTGTGCTATACATTGCCAGTAAGACACACTCTTATGGTCTCTTACCTGAAACTAAAATTTAATTTAAAATGCTATCTTTTACTTTTATAAATTAAATATGTTCCATTTTATCTTTTATAATTTTATTTTCTTGAAATTATATTTATTTTTACACTTACCTTCTTTAGTAGTCATTACAATTTACACACCCAGATTCCCAAAATAGACTACTAAGCTTCTAGAGATGGCCACAGATGAACAACTGTAACAAACAAGAGTATTTATCAGAGGTAGCATACAAAATTATCTTAGAAGAATCATCCTTACCTGTCAGGGATGCTTTGTGTGTGTGTCTCTTCTCTGGATATTTTATATTGAAGAATCTATACTATAAATGTCTTTCATGTTAGACAAAATTTCAAATATGTAGTACAAGAAGATACCAAAAAAGTAGAATTGAGTTTTCTTATTTAGATTGAATTTGCTTTATTTGTTGAGCAATTTGATTACCTTCACAGGGTAGATTATTAGCAACAGAAATTCCAGTGACATTGAATATATACAATACATTCCCATCAGAAAGAAAGAGGTAGCAGTCATTCTTTGAACTTAGTAGGAATGACAATTTTCATTTCCATAAAACATGTGGTTAGCACATTACTGCAATAATAAAAGTCATGTTTACGTTACTATCCCACCCAAGTAATTTTTAATCATTTAAGGCATTATGTGCTTTTTTTCTCCCAAGATCATTGTGTAAAGTAATGACATTTTAGTTCTCTGACTTTGATGGGTTTGTTCCGCATTCATTACTTAAAATGATGCATAAAGATAGGAGAGGTACCTTTGAAGTGTAATTATCTGGGGTGTCTTATTTAAATACTCTTAAAATAGGTATGGAGAATGACAATCTGTGGATTTCTTTTCAGCTTTCTATAGAACATGGAATACAGAACTTTCCTTTCTGTGGTTAATTACACTTTCATGACAAAGCTGAACGGATTTGTTAAAATCAAGCAGAATTACTAATGGTTTCTCTGACCTGTGCAGGATTAGGATTTCCCTGTTAAAAACAAATCTTAATTTGTACAGAATGAGGCATCTTTTGATATTTCTTTGTTACCAAGAAAGAGTTGCTGAATGAGGAATTATCTTCCCTAATTATTAAGTCTTATGTATTTAATAATCAGTTACTTTTTATCCAGAGCCACAGTGGATATGAAACATTATCTAATATTAACTTATAATATATTTTATGATATAGAAATTAAATACAAACTTGCAAGGCATCTGTCTATTTTCCCTTTTGGGAATGCATTTAAATCATGGAAACAAATGATCATCAGAGTCCTTTTCAACATCGATTTATTATGTTTACCTTTTACCGTCTTTGGAGATATTTCTAGCTTTTCTGAGATTCAATTTCCTGTACGTAAAATTAGGCTCAAATGATAATTGACACATTTTATGCAAAGACAAAAATGTCACTAAAATGTTAAGTGAATCTATAGATAGATAATGCAGAAGAAATTAGATCCTAGCTTCTTTTGGGCGATCTTAGTCTTCTTTAGTTGACAAGTCTCAAACTCTTCAGATTGGAACCAGATGCATCAGAAGTTGCCATTTAAACCATTTGAACCATTTGAATCATTTGAAATGATTACTGAACGACTGAAATGCTACCACGATGATATATTTTTTCTTCTGTATGTCAGCTCATGTCAAAAGTTTGAGGACCAAACTCCAGGAGAGTGAGACAATCCCCCAAAACACTGGTTCTTATCCTATCATCACACATTTTCTCTATACTTTCTTTTAATAAAATAATACTAAAATGACATTTTTAATGTTCTTTCATTTATGTGTCTACTTACATGTCCTGGTGCTTATACTTTAATTTTCTATCAGTCACATGCCTGAAAATTTTAAAGGGTTTTAAGAATATACATAGGTGATATTACTTCCTGCATTTCAGAACAGGAAGTACAAAAGGTATTTTTTTTCTTTTGTTCTTCATCATATCTCAGGCACTGCACACTCAGGAACACTGATGAGATTTTGAGTTGGTGAACTGATATTGCACAGCATCCTGGAATAATTTTTTATTGTTCATATTTCTGATATTCTCTTGAATATGAAAGTATAGCTTTTCTACATCTGCCCTTGTCTGAAATAATGACATGGAGACCTAGTATATTCATTGAAAAGCTTCTTGCACTATTGCTGGCCAGGGTTTTCATCTATTCTAACTTGGCTATACTGCTGAATACTCAGCTGTGTGCCCCATTACCTGTCATCTTATTCCCACCCTGGCTGCTCTATCTGTTCTTCCATGGCTACCATTCTGGTGAATACATTCTCACTCTGGACCCCACCAAGACACTTTCACTGAGATTGGAAGTTCTGTCACCTCCTCTCCTGCCCAATATTGACTGATAACCTCTTTATTAACCAGTAGGAGGTTATGGAAATGAACTTTTACACAATATTGAGACAGGAAATGCTTGACAATCCCAACATCCAGACTTTCATCAGATCTCTAGGCACTGTAATAAATCAGTATCTGGAAACACAGTGCAGAAACCAACCCCCAACATTGAGTAGTTAATAGACAAAGTTAGCAGATGTTTATAGCATCATATGCTATCCTAACATAGCCCTGACTTGACTGTTCACTTCTTCCATTATGTATTTTTCTTGCATTATAACATCAAGAAAGCCTCATATAGCTTTATATATAGATTTATAGGTTTTTTAGAAAGTAACTATCCTTTTGGTTTATGTGACAAAACACCAACCTAAAAATGAAATTTTATTAAAATTTTAGCATACATTTGATGGGATGTAACCATCAATCTCTACCTAATGCTAGAACATGTTCTCCATTCACCAATGGGGCCATGGCTATTGATTACCCTTGCAAATATACTGTCTACCTCCATACATAATGACAGATACACCACTACCTCTTGTTTTATATATTTGTTTATTCTAAAGATATCATATAGATATACATACAATATTTGTTTTCCCTCACATATTTTACTGATACCTAGCTTTTGAGCTTTAACCTTTTTTTGAATGTCATGTCATGTCATTTAAAAATATTTTATTTTTCTGATTATTTATAAGATTGTCTGTGTATGCATGTGCATGTGCTTATAGGTGCCCACAGAGGACAAAAGAATGTGCCAGATTCCCTGGACCTGGAGTTACAGGTAGTGTTTAGTTACCTAATGAGAATGTTGTGAACAGACCTCCAGTGTTCTGCAAGAACTACTATACTTTTACTATATTTTTAAGCAGTGTGCTATCTCTTTAGTCTCTGAGTTTCCATTTTTAATTATCTGTATTCCCAAAGAATATTCCACTTCCTAGATATGGTACATTTTGCTCATACATACTTATAGTTTCCAGTTGTCTCTTTCTCTTGGATGTGTTAGGTCATGTTTGCTTTTTCCATGGAGTTATTATAATTTTTAACTCCAAACTTTCTGTTCTTTTGTGTTTATATTTAACTAACATTTTTTATTTGTAATTTGGAGACATATCACAGTATTGTCTGTTAATTTAACACAGTCTTCTCTAGTTTACTGAATATAAATTAAAACACTGGAGAAATTCAAATATTTGAGCTCCCTTTTTTCCATTCCTGGTGAATGTCCCACCACTATATATGATGTCTCTAGTTTACTGCTTGTTTTGAAGCTTTGCGATTTTGTGTGTAAGCTGAAATTTTTGAATACTACATAAAACTCTAAAATTTCTGAGATCACATTGTCCTTCCCAGTAGTCATTATTGCTGAGTTTTGGGGGATTTTGTAAGAAAATTCTAAAGATTCTGTAATGCATATTCCTGAAGCCCTCTCTCATTAGCTTTGCTGTCAGTTACCCATTACAGATGGCAGTCATGGTTCTTTGCCTAAACTAAAAATATTATTCAATCTTTACTTTGTGTGTGTATGTGTGTGTGTGTGTTGAAGCATGCCTTCAATGTCGCAGACATAGTCCACGATGCTAACTCTTCCCTTAGAACAATTGTCTTTGCCTTCCAAAGGCAATAGATACTATTCACTCTTTTTTCCTCATTAAACTTTCCCTTCTCAACCATGGCTTCGTGAAAGAAAGAAGCAGACTTTAAACCACTGAAAAAAATAAAGATTTTCATCGTAGGATTACTGTATACACAGATTTTAAGCTACAATAGAATTCAAATGCATCCAAATGATGCCAGGCAAACCAACTCTTGATTCTGTGGGTATTCTCTCTGACCCTCAGTGTGCATAAACAGTCCACCTCTATTTTACAAACACCAGTTTACCTTTAGGAAATATGTGCCTTGCTTTTGTACTTCCCCAATGGTGTTGTAGGAAATATTAAAATGAGCGGCAAGTTTCTGTGCTACACTAGGCACCTGTGGGCCACAAAGCTCCAGCACAATATTCTCATTTCGGCAGATTCTCTGGCCAGGAGCTCCCGAGATGTCTCGAACCAACTCGCCAAGTTCCCATGGTGGGACCTTGCCATGCCAGCCCCATGCAGTGACCACCCACCTGGTGGTTAGCTGTCATAATTACCACTAACCTGGTAAAATCAAAACACTAGAAGCTTTTAATTGAGCAGTCAGATTTATATATCAATAAATTCTCAGTGCAAAAGATGCCCACACAATAATTTCAGAATCAATTGAAAATGATACAAGCTGCCCATCTAGATTAGACAAGTTATCCCAATTATTCTATCCTTATATGATATTATAGCTACTTGCGGCTATTTTAAGCCACACGGAATCTGAATCGTCCTATTTATCCTCAATTTTTCTCCTCCTCATCTCTGTGTTGCTCCCTGTCTCTGCAACTCTTAGGTCTGCCTCCCTTTTCCCTGTCCACTCACAGGCTTCTTGTATTAATATTTAAATTAATTGAACAGAGAAAATCCTGCTACACAATAGTAGTCTCTTTCTCTCTCTCTCTACCATGTTCTCCCTTTTTTTGTTTCTTTATTTAGCTGGGTCATAAAAAGGAGAAATTATATAGAAATGGGGCATAATTCTAAATCTAAATATTCATAGAAATTTAAGTCTAAGCATGATGTGGTGAAAGAAAACACAAATTAAAAATGTGTAGAAAATCATATTTGTCATAGGTGTTAGGAGTTTATCCTTGCAAAGATCTGAATCTATTCAAATTTTTAAAAGTGAGAAACAATAGCTCATTATAAGTACATTTTAAATTTTTATACAGAGATAAAGGGAGTGCAACATTTGTGAGAGCTGGGGATAGGGGATAGGGACTTGTTACATGCTCTATGACTTCCCAAGCCAGGAGGGCATCACAACTTTTTCCTTCCTATCTCTTCCTAGCCCATTCTTTACATTGTGTGCACTATCCCTAGATAAACCCCAGGGTTGGGAATATACTTCAGGGAATTCCAATGTGAAGAATTTGTATTTAGCCAGGACAAAAGAGTTCTAGGTCCATTATTTGTATATATTCTTCCTGGTCTTGGTTTGGGTATTCATTCATTTCTAAACCGATTTTTTCCCCTGTCTACTAGATACTAGCAACAGTGTTTTCTGAGATGAAAAACACCATGGGTATTGACATGTGGCACAGGTTTTCACGCTCATTGGATTTTTCAAGAATTCAAAAAGTAGCTTTCAAAACAGAGACTTAGGCTGGAAATTAACCCCCCAGATTGAATCCCAAGCCTCTGTATAAAGATCAATTTCCAAAGGTTAAAGTTCATGTAACTTAGCTTGAGTTTTCTACCTGTATTATCAGATGAAGAACTTTGTGATGTAATGATAGCTAGTGAATAATTCTATGTGCAGTACTAAGTAATTGTTGATGGTTCCTTCTTTTAAATTGTCACATTTCTGGTCATGGTAAAAATTTAAAATATTTTCCCCCACTTTAACAAGCTAAGGCTTAGTTTTAGTTATTAATGTATCTATTATGGGGAAAATCAGCCTGGTAATTATATCTGGAGGTAGTAAGGCTGTGGTTCATTACAGGCTGGTAGCATTCAGAGTAATTTCCAGAAGCTTGACAGAAAAATCCTGATCTTGTTCTTGTAAGGAAGATTTATATTATGCCCCAGAGACTTCATGTCCTTGGCCTTCAACCCATTTTTTTGTTGGTTATGATCCTTTGCTTTTCTATGAGGTACAAAAGCAATTAATATTTTCTATGAGGTACAGCATTAATATTGCATCAATGTTTAATATTAATAATTTTAATATGTAATTTAAAAGACAAATGTTTCATCTTAATGAGAAAATAGCAAAACAAATAATATTATAATTTACTGGATTTAAATTTATAACTAGTTTTCCTTACAAATATTCATTTCTACTAAGTTTGCCATGTTCAGGACTTAATAGGAAGTGTGTTCATAGTTTTTAGTTTTATAGTATTCACAAAATAGTTTAGGTAGCTTTTTAACATTTAAAATGTCAAAATGTTACTATTTGTGAGTGTATGCATAATTTCATGTTTATAAATGTGTATAATAGACTTAAATATTTATATACACATTATGTGTTATTTGTATATGTAAACCATTTATGTGGGGAACAGCTGCTCTTAAAATATTTACAATTTTTCCACCCCCTGTAATTTGAGTGACAGTAACCTCAACCACAAACACATGATTGAAAATAGGCCAACCAGAATATGGCACGTCTGGCTTCTGGTTCAGGAAGAACACATTTCAAATTATCACAGTTAAAATAAATCTCTTGGTGGTGGAGAGATGGCTCATGTGTTAACACTTGCTCTTCTTTCAGAAGATCTCTGTCTGTATCTCAGCCTTCAAGGTGGCTCACAACTGCTTACAAATTAAACAGAAAATCTGAAATGTCTTTCTGATCTCTGAAGAAAAGGGTTGCGCACACACACACACACACACACACACGAGAGAGAGAGAGAGAGAGAGAGAGAGAGAGAGAGAGAGAGAGACAGAGACAGAGAGAGAGAGACAGAGAGAGAGAGAGAGAGAGAGAGACAGAGACAGAGAGAGAGAGACAGAGAGAGAGAGAGAGAGAGAGAGAGACAGAGAGAGAGAGAGAGAGAGAGAGAGAGAGAGACAGAGAGAGACAGAGAGAGAGACAGAGAGAGAGACAGAGAGAGAGAGAGAGAGAGACAGAGAGAGAGACAGAGAGAGACAGAGAGAAAGACAGAGAGTGATATGAAAATCGTAAGGCTCTTTGCTGTACTCTACCATATTTATATTTATTCCCATATTTATATTTATTTATGGGTCTTTTGTAGTATGGAGGATTACCCTCTATGGTTAGGTAACACCGCAGTGCTGAGCTACACTCTCAGGAGCAAGAATGAGCAGCTTTAAATGAGAGCAATTCCTTCAGCAGTTTTGTTCTAAGATATGCATTACAAGTGCATAGCACATGGAACAATGTAACAAACACAACAGCAGCCAGGTCTTGATGATCTCCATTGTGCCAGAGACCGGATGACCTTGGTTTCCTCTGATGATATATGTCAATAAAGCAAATTATTTAAATTGTATTTTCCAACATTTGCATCGAAACATGCTTAGGTGATAAAAAGTGAGCACGGTTTTGATAGCATCCAAAAGAAGAGGTTAATGAAGCATTTGTTAACTTCATCAAATGTACTTCACAGAATCCTATGGATTCAATTGCTTTTCTCAGGAAAACCCTATGTGCTATCAAAGCTACTAAAATAACTTGGTTTGTTTCTTCTTTAGTTCTGCAGAATAGCTTCATTTGTGCATGCTATTCAAAGAATTGATTACACAATGATTCGTACTATTGAAGTGTCAAAAGATTTAAAGTATTATTGATTGTATGAACATGATTATTTTTATATCATGAAAGGGAAAACAAATGTGTGCTGTTTTCAGTGTAAAAACCAACGGTTTTTATCTGCATTTTACTTCAAAAAGTTACAAGACAGTTAGTGATTGACTTGGCTCTAAAAAATTCATCTTTAATATAGTTTTTCTTCTGAAGGAGTCATGTGCAAACTTATAAGTAGACTTGGGACATAAACTAAGTCTGTTAATTAGGAATAGCAGGACAGAATTTTACAATTTGCATAATAGTTCACTTTTCAAATACTCAAAGTATATGTTTTATATGATTCCGAGGAGATCAGGAATAGTTAATGTTAGATGGTCAGCCATTTCTCCTCATAATTCTAAGTAACACATGAGCAGTGGTACTGGTTAATAAAGGCTACCTGTTGATTCAGTATAATTATTTAAGCTTTTTATTCTGTTCTAATTTTTAATTGGAAATAAGCTACAAACTATGTGACATAAAGAAAAATATCTTAAATGGTCCATATATTATCGCATTTTCAGTTTTCACAGAAATGAGAAAAAGAATATTTGTGGTGTAAGGTTCAACCTGCATCATATTGGACAACCACTTCTTAGCCTAAAGGAGCAGCCATTTAGGAGAATCAGAGAGATGAAATCTACACTCTGTGACTTGCCAATTGGCTCCAGACACCTTATTCCACATATCATAAAGCAAAGCAAGTATTCCATAGCAATATCATCCCCCACTATTTCAAAAAGCTATTGGTGACAGTTTGGTGACTACTCTTTAAATGGACAGAATTTTATCACAATCAGCCTAAATATTGAACAGAGCACTTTACCAATAATGAGTGAATGAGTGAAGCCTATGAGGGTAATGAGCTTAAGAGTTAAATTGCACAGCTCAGAAGCAAGAGTTTAATTCTGTGTGAGACACACAGCCCTCACATCTTCTCATTTGCTTATGTTCAGTGCATATGGCGGGCCACTCCTTTAGAGTAATTTGGATCCCTCACTTCCCTTTGCAAAACAACATAAGGAATGAGCAGCTTTAAATGAGAGCAATTCCTTCTTCATGCACGTGGTTCTCTTTCCTCCAAGATGAAAACCTTCCATCTTAGGGGAACTGTGTTAAGGTATAGGATATTTACAGAGAGGAAATCAGATGTACTAAAAGGAGGGATAAGACTCCAGTTTTCCTAGGCTGTTAAACACATAGTTGTTAGATCATACAGTTGTCTTTGAAGTCGTGTTTGCTTATGTTAGTAACATCTTGCCCATATCTCTGTAAGTAACCCAATAAAATCTCATTGGTTTATTTAATGGACTTTGGTAGTATCTAAACTTTGGTCTATTAACAGTTACCTATATGACATGAGTACATATTTGTCCATGTCTTCCACTATAGTGTCACTCAACAGGCTATCGAGAGAATCCATTCTTACACAATCCACATTTTAATTTATCATAGTTGTGACCTAAAAAAATTTCCCAGGGAGCCAGGTGTGGTGGCACACGCCTTTAATCCCAGCACTTGGGAGGCAGAGGCAGGCAGATTTCGAGTTCAAGGCCAGCCTGGTCTACAAAGTGAGTTCCAGGATAGCCAGGGCTACACAGAGAAACCCTGTCTCAAAAAACCAAAATAATAATAATAATAATAATAATAATAATAATAATTCCCAGGACCTGAACTTCTGATGTATAAGTTTTTCAGGCTCTTACAGAGTCTTTTTCTCTTTATGTATTGAGTAGATCTTAGAAAATAACCTTTTGTAATAAACTACAAAACATTTCAGAGATGAGCAAATACATTGAAAGAGACCTGAAGTAATTCCAATATACAACTTATAGAACATTCCTAAAATCTATATTTAAAAGAAGAAACAGTAAAATATTCATATATATAAATAAATTTTATGACCCTATGTCTTTTTAACATTTTTAAATATTTAAGCCTAATACAATAGAGTTTTATATGGGATATTTCATTTCATGAGCTCCAAGGTTTCATTATGATGTATTTTCAAGTTCTAGGTTGTTTTCTTCTTACTTTTTTGTGTTTTCATATGTATATACACATGCATGTTCATGATCATGTGGAGACTAGAGACTAATGTCATGTGTCTTTTTGATGTTTTTCCACATTAGTTTTAGACAGGTACTTTCCCTGTAAGTGGTCATCAACAGATTGACTAACCTATTATGGAAGCAAAACCAATCTCTATCTCATCAACACTGGGATTAGTAACAGCCTAGCCTTCTCTCACACTGATGTTGTTTAAGAATTTCATTCATAATGTACTTTTGTTAAGACCATCTTTAACTTCCTCTCTTCTAACTCCTTCACATCTCACTACTGATTTTCTATTCAACATCATGTATTAGTTTTGTTTGGTTGGTTGGTTTAACTTCATCAGTCATCAGTCTTTAGGTTCAGAGGTTAGTTTCAATTTGTACTAAAAAAATGTAAGCATCATATTGTTTCTTAACAGAAGGAATGCTGATTCTGTTTTCCTGTTATTTATACAGAATTTGACCTATAGTTGCTAGGCATAAATGTGCACAAAATAAACCTCTTTCTCTAGCTTTTTGTCAGAAAAGGAATATTTATTCATGGTAAGTTTAAAAGGTTGTAAAGAGAATCAGTTAAGGAATTTTAGTAGTCTATAACCTCCACCCCTTTATCCTACCGGGCCTTATTGTAAGTAAAAGCAAACTATGAGCAAAGTAGTATTTAGCTACTGAGACAGCAGGAGTAATATCTTAGTAATTAGCGTCCCCAGATATGGGAAAATAGAGAAGAAAAGTGAATAATAGAAGCATTTCTGTCACTTCTTAGCTACGAGATAGATTTATACAAAACATGAAGAAATGTTCAAACATGCCAAGAATAACATACTGGGCTATCTGGATCATAACACAGGATTGACCCAATGAACTATATGTGAAAAAAAAAAAAGACTGAATTCTAAAGTGAGTACTGCTGGGTCCTAAGTTTGACGACATTGATGGCCCAAAGTGATATTTCATATGTATAGACTTCTCCAAATGGTTTTATACTGGCTGGTAGCTATATGCAATTCCCAGTACACAGAATACCATCTGTCTATTGTTTTCTATCATAGATCAGTGTTACTGAGCTGTCAATGTTTTTTTGTCATCTTATAAATCATTTTCCTGAAAATTCTTGAATTTAGATTTATAAGTAAAATTTTTTCTATATTTCATATGCCAACTTACCTATGTAATAAATGTCACAAATGTATATTGCCAGATGTCTATATCAGTATGTTGATATTTCCATCCACCAATTCACCTATATAGACAGAGCCACAGATGTGCAAACATTGTATCCCCATTCATCCATTGTCCAAAATCTTTGTATTTGGAAAATTGGTAGACTGCTTCCAAAATAAATACCTTGTCACTTGTGACTGATTTCAGTGTTATAGGGTACAAACAAGATCATCAATCTGAATCAGGTTAACTGGGCCATGAAATGAGGCTGGCATGAGATTGCAAGAGTATATTCATAGTCCATCCAGGGACAGCATTCCCTCTCTGATGAAGAAATTAAAATCATAGTAGGCTTTCCAAATGCAATACTTAAGTTCCCATGGATGACTAGTTTTCAGTATTAAATGGTCAGTGCTTCCTTCATTCTCTGCACTATGTTCTTTTCATAGTTCAGATAGGATTACACACTTTTTAGCCCTCAGCTCTGCAGTATGGGACTTAAACCTTCTTCCAGTCCCAGCACCACTGTGCTACTTTCATTGTTCAGTTTGAGTGCATTTATTTTTTAAATTTTTTTGTCCCTAGCTCTGCTGATTTTTTACACTCTTTTCCTTAACATACCCAGTCAAAATCAACAATGTAAGAAGGGATTCCTTAATGAACTCCTAAGGTGTGTCGTTGCTTGAGTTAGAATATTAAAATGGTAATTCAGCAAATACATAGCATTTACCACAAATGAAGCCAGTAAATCACTGATTCCCATTACTTGATATGGTATTTTAATTTATGGCCATTTGGTAAATATTTCTAAATTTAGAGAAGATATCTTGCAAAGTTTGAGGTTGGGTAAAGTACTTGTGATATGCATCAGTCTTAAGTGATTTAGATCAGTAGTTGCTGTACTAAATCCACCATGTTTTGAAAAGGGACTGCTACATTTTCCCAAAAGATATGCCTGCTCATGTTTCTTGAGTTCTCCAAAAATAACAGCAAAACTAATACAAAGATCTGTTTGGGTAAAACAAAAAAATTGTGAATAGGTGTGCTTAATTCAAACTTCTATAATTTTGAATAAATGTTAAAAAAACATTAATATGAAAGCACCATGAAGCATCTAATATAGAAGAGGCAATCACATCATTTACCACAAAATGTACAGAAATATAAACAGATACTAACTGAATGTGCCTTTTTTTGTTGTTGTTATTTTTGAGATAGGGTTTCTCTGTGTAGTCCTGGCTGTCCTGGAGCTCACTCTGTAGACCAGGCTGGCCTTGAACTAAGAGATCTGCCTGCCTCTGCCTCCCAAGTGCTGAGATTAAAGGCATGTACTACCACTGCCCAGCTTGAATATGCCTTTTTAAAGACTAGGAAATCATGAAGTTCAGAGATTTCTCTGCATGCAAGTAAGCATGCTGGAAAGGGGCCACCAGCTCCTACCATAAGGCCTTGATTTGCAGCTTCCTGTTGCACTTGAAGTTGGAGGGAGGCCAGAAGGACACCAAGAGAGGAGCAAGAAGTGGTTGGAAGGAGAGGGAGAAACAGAAGCCAGCAGATGGGATGAGGTGAGTGACTTTCTTTGTGCAGTAGTCAGAAGATGAAATCTTTCATACCAAAGTGGTTTAGGCTGTCTGAAACTAATGACATGGGGTGGGAAGGAATTTCTCTGCTGGTATAATGATATTTTGAAAAAAAATCAATGGAAAGTGGATACAAACAACTGGTTTCATTATTAAAAGCCTGTCTTTCGGCCTGATACAATCATTTTCTCTAAGAGCAGGAAAGATTGTCACTTCCTACAAAGCAGACTTGCAGAGGGTTCGAAAAAAAAAAAAAATCAGCCAAAGGGGAAAAAAAAAAAACACATGTCCTTCCCACATTCATCAGTGTCACTCCTATTACTTTCTCAGGCTTTCCCACACACATCAACACACACACACACACACACTCACTCACACTCACTCACACACACACACACTGACAGTATAATGAATCAGAGGTGGCTTGAGACACAGTGCTAACCCAGCTACTTTTATTCACTTTGATTTTTAATGATTTCTATTAGATCCATTCCCAAGTCTAAATATGTATCAACAAAGTAATTCACTTGTTTTATTTTATTTATTTATTTTTTTTGCAGAATAAATCAAGGTACTGCCCTCAAGTAAAATTTATTTCTCACAGAATTTAAAAGTATAAAATGGTTTATATGAATCTCAAAATTATATTCAACTGTAAATTTCAGGATAATGTGACATAAAGAAAAAGTGAGCTTGAAACTGATGTTCAATTTTCTCATTAGTTAGCTAGCCAATATACGTTTTCAACGACTTAAGAGTTAAGGGGAGATAATGCTAGGTCAATTAAAATCAAATTTAATAAGAAATTAAATTTTGAACTAAATATAGTTTTTAAGACTCTGTTACTCTAGGAAAGTTTTAATAGTCTTTTGTACTTTTATGTGATTTAAGTGGAATATAAAGCAATAAATTTTCTTTAGGTATTTATTTGTTTTAAAATTAATTAGTTAATTAATTAATTAATGTAAATATATAGATGACTTATGTAATCATCACAGGAGAGGGCCATACATTTGCCTAAGCATTTCATCCAAATGTCTCACCTGACCTCCACATGCACACTGTGTCACATACATATACAATAAGTAAATTTCATTAAAAATTATTAAAATATCAACCCATTCCTTCTCCAACCATAACACTATTATGATGATTCTAGTTTCTAGTACACAAACTGGTATAAAATTTTGAGTGAAGGGAATGTTAAATTATATATATATATATATATATATATATGCATGTATATATATTTGTGTGTGTATGTGTGTGTGTATGGTTTAAACTTATAAAATTTAGTGTGAGGGTACATGACTGTAATTTCAGTATGTATGAAATCAAGGTAAAAATATTAAAAGACAGGCCAGCTTGTGCTATATAGAAAATTTGAGACTAGCCTGGATTATACAGTAAGGCCTTGTATTGAGAAAAATATTTTATGAATTAAAAACTATACCTTTGTAGAATAAATATACTATGTAAATGTATTGGTATTGTCACAACTGTTAGTCCTCAGGTCTGTGGGTGGACAGTGTTGCTGTAAAAGACAGTGATAGGAAAGGAGAAACGTGGCATTGAGAAACAAGTGTCTTACCAAGTCTCTCAGCAAAAGTCCAATCACAGTACAAGGTATCTCAGAGTAACAGAGAGTTCACATCATTGTGTGGGAAGGGTCTATGTATGTGTACTCTGACACTTGCGTCAAGCATTTCCAAGGAATCTGTGGTCATCTGTGATGCTGTCAGTATCATGGGAGATGAAATGAGCCATCTAGAAATTAGTTGTGGAGTCAAAGCTAACAGTGGTTGCAAAGAAGAAAATCTTCATACACAGAGGCATAGCGAGTTCACTGGTAGAGGTCAGCACGTGAAGGTGAGGAAAAAGTTTTCACAGAAGTGCATCCTGTGATTCCTTTTTAGTTTCAAATATGTAAGGGTAGAAAGTTGTCTGGCTCTAGATTGTGTGTCCATATCATTTCTTGATCACAGATCAAGGACCATATTTTCTCTCGTTTAATATCAAACCAAAGTAGATACTATATTCAGGAGAGATTATCCATGCACATTACACAAGGTAAGAATTTCAAGATGAGCCATAAAGTATGAGAACATCCTGCTTTCCTCTGTTTGGTCAGTGTGAAAGTCAGATCAATATTGCACAGCTGGGTTGGATTCTTTAGAATAATAGATGCTGAGCTTCCTCTATATTTGCCTTGGGGTATGGCTGTTTGCTAGGCCTCCACATTAATCTTGGACATGCTCATCAGTGTTCAGACTTATACTAAGAAGAAACCTGGATTCAGGTCACAGTGTAACAAGACACATCTGACATTGCATTAGACTGCAGGTTGAACATTTTTCTATTCTCCAGAAGATATATTTCAGGGATATATTGATATCCAAATGTTACTACTTCAACTTAACATAACACACTTGATCACTAAGAACTGTGGATAATATTATAGGACTTAAACCAAAATTAAAAGAACTAAATTGTTAGGCCAAAACCAAAAATCCCAGTATAAATTTAAACACATCTGTTGTTTGATGGAAATTTTGAAAAATGCTATGTTTTCATAGATAAATGAGATGGGCCCTTATCTGATACATCAGAGATAACTTGGGAGTTTAAGATTTTCCTAGAATGTGGATATTTGGGGTTAAATTCATAAATCAAACTCTTTGTTGCTTTGATTTTTGAAACTTGATTTCCTCTTTTTTGTTAAGCTCTTGTAAAGCTTTTATTTACTGGTTCCTTCTATGCATTCTACATTTTTTTAATTTAAAATACATCAGTATAGTGGGCATCAGCCCAGTTTAAGAGATTTTTGAATACTGATCAGAAGTCAGACATTTGGATGATGGGGACTTGCCATATCCTTAAGAATATTCATTACAACTCAAGAACCTGAGTTTCTACTTGAAAGTCAAGGTCTCGATTTGTTTTGTTCTCTGTGTTAATTACTATGCCCTAAGCAGATGGTAGATGGCTTTGCTTCAATGTGTGAGTGTATGTGTGTGTGTGTGAGTGCGCAGAGGACATGTGTGCAGATTCTATAAGTGGTAACTATTTCTGTAGCTGTGTAAGTACTGTGCTCACAGAATCCTAAGGGGATCTGAGAACAAGTGTAAAATGGGGCTCAGTATTTAGGAAATACTTTTGGTTTTCATTGGTGAACAACTCATGAAACTGGATCAGTAACAGCATCCCTGCAATTGTTTCTGCATTGTTGATCTTTCAGTTTCAATTACCATCCAGGCTTTAAGAAACAATATGAAGAATATCTAACTTATTACATACCTAAGGTTGTTAAAAATCCATTAGGTATTATTGTGTATTTAGCGGAAACTTTAAACAAAAATATCACTTTTTATAGAAGAAAAATGTAGTTTGCTTGAGTATAATTTATGTATCACAGATATGACTAAGTTTCTACAACTAATACTTTTAGAGATATAGAAATGTTATTTTTGAAAATTTTGACTGTTCTCGATGATTTCCTGAATATTTACTTTTCACCTATCTATAAACCTATCTATATATCTATCTATCTCTAATTTAATTATCAACTATTTACTTTTTAAATCTCTTTTGCTATTCAGAGATGACCTCATAAAGCCCATGCTAGCCTTTAAGTAACAACAGGTTATCTTTTTCCTCTCTCCCACAGACTAGGGTCACAGGTGTGTGGCATATCACCTGGCTTCAAATAACCTTCAATAATGGACCTTTGGCAGCTTCTTTCAACTAACTTACTTGGTGAGTATTTTTAATTGGATATTTTATTTATTTACATTTCAAATGTTTTCCCCTCTTTAGTCCCCCCCCCCATAAGATTATTCCTTACCCTACTTCTATGTGGTTGCTCCCCCATCCACCTACCCACTCCTGCCTCACTGCCCTAGCATTTCTCTACACTGGGGTACCAAGCCTTCACAGGACAAAGGGCCTCTCCTCCCATTGATGCCAGCTCTTTCAGTCCTTCCCCTAACTCCTTCATTGGGGTCAGTGTGCTCAGTCCAATGGTCAACTGTGTGCATCTGTATCTGTATTGGTCAGGATCTGGTAGAGCCTCTCAGGAGACAGCTTTATCAGGCTTCTGTCAGCAAGCAGTTCTTGTTATCTGCAATAGTGTCTAGGTTTGTTATCTGCATTTAGGATGGATCCCCAGGTGAGGCAGTCTCTGGATGGTCTTTCCTTCAGCCTCTGCTCCACTCTTTGTCCCTGTATTTCCTTGATTATTTTGTTCACCCCTTCTAAGTAGGACTGAAGCTTCCACTCTTTTGTCTTCCTTTCTCATGAGCTTCATGTGGTCTGTGAGTTGAATCATGGTTATTCCATGCTCTTTGCCAAATATCCACATATTTGAGTACAATACCACGTGTGTTCTTTTGTTACTGAATTACCTCATTCAGGAAGATATTATCTAGATCCATCTATTTGCCTGCAAATTTCATGAAGTCAAAAAAGTTAGACTCCAGAGAACTAAATAACCCTATTAAAAAAATGGGAAACAAAGCTAAACAGAGTATTCACAACTGAGGAAACTAAAATGGCCTAGAAGAACCTAAAGAAATGTTCAACATACTTAGCAGGGAAATGCAAATCAAAACAACCCTGAGATTCCAGGTCACACCAGTCAGAATGGCTAAGATTAAAAACTCAACTAACAGCAGATGCTGGCAAGGGTATGGAGAGAGAGGAGCACTCCTCCATTGCTGGTGGGATTACAAGCTGCTATAACCACTCTGGAAATCAGCCTGGCAATTCCTCAGAAAATTGGACATAGTACTACCTGAGGACCCAGCTATACTACTCCTGGGCATATATGCAGAAGATGCTCCAACATGTAATAAGGACACATGTTCCACTATGTTCAGAGCAGCCATATTTATAATAGCCAGAAGCTGGAAACAATTTAGATGTTCCTCAACAGAGGATATAAGGATATAGAAAATGTGGTACATTTACACAATGAAATGCTACTCAGGTATTAAAAACAATGATTTCATGAAATACCTAGTATATTTTAATTAATTAATTAATTAATTAATTAGTTTTCTTACACACCATATTTTATTCCCCTGCCCCTGTCTAACCTCCAACTCTTCCACATCCCATACCTCCTCCCCACCCCTGTCTCCGAGAGGATGTCCCAACTCCCACCCCACCTGACCTCTAAACTCCCTGTGACCTACAGTCTCTTGAGGTTTAGTGAATCATCTCTGAATGAACACAGACCCAGCAGTCCTCTACTCTATGTGTGTTGGGGACCTCATATCAGCTGGTGTATGCTGCCTGTTTGCAACCCTCAAATGGTACAAGAAGATTGAAATAAATACATCCTATCAGATCACCATGGCCTAAGCCTGGTTTTCAAGAACAGCAAAAAGTACAGAAACCCTACATACATGTAGAAACTGAACAGTTCTTTACTCAATAACATGATCAGGGAGGAAATAAAGAATAAAATTAAAGACTTCCTGGAATTTAATGAAAATTTTGACACATAATACCCAAACTAATGGGACACAATGAAAGCAACGCTAAGAGGAAAGTTCATAGCACTAATTGCCCTGGCAGAGAACCTGGAGAGATCTTACCCTAACAACTTAACAGCACACATGAGAGCTGTAGGACAAAAGGAAGCAAACCAATGCTGGTGGGATTGCAAGCTTGAACAAGCACTCTGGAAATCAGTCTGGCGGTTCCTCAGAAAATTGGACATAGTACTACTGGAGGATCCAGCAATACCTCTCCTGGGCATATATCCAGAAGATGTTCCAACTGGCAAGAAGGACACATGCTCCACTATGTTCGTAGCAGCCCTATTTATAATAGCCAGAAGCTGGAAAGAACCCAGATGTCCCTCAACAGAGGAATGAATACAGAAAATGTGATACATTTACACAATGGAGTACCACTCAGCTATTAAAAACAATGAATTTATGAAGTTCCTAGGCAAATGGATATATCTGGAGGATATCATCCTGAGTGAGGTAACCCAATCACAAAAGAACTCACTTGATATGCACTCACTGATAAGTGGATATTAGCCCAGAAACTTAGAATATCCAAGATACAATTTGCAAAACACAAGAGAATCAGGAAGGAGGAAGAACAACAAGTGGACACTTCATTCCTCCTTAGAATAGGGAACAAAATACCAATGGAAGAAGTTACAGAGACAAAGTTTGGAGCTGAGACGAAAGGATGGACCATCCAGAGACTACCCCACCTGGGGATCCATCCCATAATCAGCCACCAAAGGCAGACACTATTGCATATGCCAGCAATATTTTGCGGAAATGATCCTGATATAGCTGTCTCTTGTGAGGCTATGCCTGAGCCTGGCAAATATAGAAGTGGATGCTCACAGTCATCTATTGGATGGAATACAGGGTCCCCAGTGGAGGAGCTAGAGAAAGTACCCAAGGATCTGAAGGGGTCTGCAACTCTATAGGTGGATAAACAACAGGAACTAACCAGTACCCCCAGAGCTGGTATCTCTAGCTGCATATGTAGCAGATGGCCTAGTCGGCCATCATTGGGAAGAGAGGGCCCTGGTCTTGCAAACTTTATATGCCCCAGTACAGGGGAATGCCAGGGCCAAGAAGTGGGAGTGAGTGGGTAGGGGAGCAGGGAAGGGGAAGGAAATAGGGGATTTTGGGGATAGCATTTGAAATGTAAATGAAGAAAATATCTTTAAAAAATAGAAGCAAACTCACCCAAGAGGAGTAGAAGGCAGGAAATAGTCAAACTCAGGGCCTAAATCAACCAAATAGAAACAAAGAAAACAATACAAAGAATCAACAAAACCAGAAGCTGGTTCTTTGAGAGAATCAAGATAGATAAACCCTTAGCCAAACTAACTAAAGTGTGGCGAGGTAGTATCCAAATTAACAAAACTAGAAATTAAAAGGGAGACATAACAACAGAAACAGAGAAAATTCAAAACTGGAAAATCTAGATGAAATGAGTGGTTTTCTAGACAGATACCACATACCAAAGTTAAATCAAGAGCAGGTAAACTGTCTAAACAGACCCTTATCGTACCAGGAAATAGAAGTCATTAAAAGCCTTGGAACCAAAAAAAGCCCAGGGCCAGATGGATACCTGGTATGTTTTAAGGCTTTCATAGATGCATAGGGATATATGGGTTGGTTTGATTACATATTGTTTCACTATTAATTTATTATTCTAAGTACTTATGTTAACTTAATAGAAAAAACAATACATTATATTCCAGATGTATTTAATTATCTTATATATTACTTAATATTTTAAAAGATCAATAATTTTGTAATTTTGTATGACACAATATAAAAGGAATATGTTAACTTTAATCTTTAAGCAAACATTTTGTGTAATATTATGTTTGTCAGAGTAACTTATTTTGACCACTATATTACTAGGAACATGGGAAGAAAATAATATCCTGTCTAATATTAGCCAAGATAATATTTAGAGTCTAGTTTCATGGCTAGAAATTTGGCCTTTTATATTTCATTCAGAATAAATCTTCAAGCCAGTGTTTAATCATGTGTCCCCATGTCTTTGGTTTCTTTCAACCTACTTATAGTCTATTTCTTTAAATAAATCTGTATTATGTAGATTTAAATGATTTGTCAAAGAGTATATCATTGTTTATATATTAATTTTCAAATTAAATTGTAATTCTAAAATATTATTTCATTTGGAAATAAATGTTTGCAATGAGCATGGAATTTATCACAAATCTTGAGGTTTTGTTTATTTTATTACACAGTACTAACAAGAGGAAGTAGCATTTCTAGATATATATTAAACACATATCTCACCTACAACAATTTTGTAATCGTTATACAAAAGCTGTAAGTTTTGAGAGTTTGTGTGATGCCAAAACTTTAACAACCTTGATACAGTCAGGCTTATTTGTAATTTAAGCTTGACCTGGTTTACTTACAAAATCTTCCCCATTTGGTCAATTGTATTATTTTTCTTTTCTGAGCAGTGATTTTAAATTCTGCATACTTTGATGAGTGTTTCTCATGGGTGAAGATATGTTCTCATCCTCATATTTCTGGGTGTCCTAGAGTTTAGAGTTTAAAAATAATCATGTTATTATAACGAAGGTTTCTGAGATCCTAATGTATATGTGGCCCGCTTCAAGTTGCCAGGTAATAACGATTTCTTCTCCATTGTGACATGTTACAATTTACCACTTTGCAAGTAGGATTTAAGGGCCATCGTAATAACGTCCTTCTTTCTTTTTTCTTTCCATTTCCTTCCTTCCTTCCTTTCTAGTCCCCTTAATCTATCTCCTTTATCCTTCTCTCCTTTTCTCCCCTGTTTTCCTTCCCTATTTCTTTTATTTGTTATTCTGTTTTCTTTACTACTATAAATCAAATATTAATACTCGATTAAATAGATGCATATTAATCAATGTTTAAATTATTTCTCTTAATCATAACAAAAGTTTTGTACAAAATTCAGGTAAGTTGTATATCATATCCACATTTGAGTTAAAATGTTAGAGATATTCACATGGTTATGGAATAAACTTTACTTTAGAAAACTAAGCTTGATGTTATAACACTAAATTTCCTATTAAGATATGTTGTTATCTCTATTTCATAAGTAATGTGTATGCCTATCAATCATTTATGCAGCTTTGGTGCTGTGGAATACTATATTAAAAATAAATTATTCTATTTCTTATAAAAACATTTTGGTGAAATGACCATACCTCAAACAGTATTCAAAAGGATGACTGCCTTACCATGTTTTTTAAATAATTAAGTTTTAATTTTTATTTCTATCTAGATAATTTATTATATTTTATAAAATTACTGGTTTAGTTTTAAAATCTGAATTAATTGAAAGCAAAATTGAGTTTAGTGCATTATACTATGGGATAAGGGAAGCCTCGTAGTATAGAATACATACATAACTTTACAAGCATTTTCAGAAAAGATAGCTTCTATCAAAAATGAAAAGTTCTTAAGAGTAGAAAGATGTGCATTATCATTATCCTGTATCCTGACCAGCTTGGGAACTGGGTTGAGATGTAAAATCTAGGATATCTGGTTTGACTACCAGCAGGTGCTCTGACCCGAAAAAACACACCTGGTTTCCTTTCCTGGGAAGGATTCTAGATTCAGGACCAGTAAGTAGCATACATTATTGTCTTTCTTGTTGTTGCTGCTGCTGCTTTTTGTTTGTTTTGCTTTGCTTTTGTTTTTTGTTTGTTTGTTTTCACCTTAAGTTCACTCTGTGTTGTCACAATTTTAAGATTCTGGCTAATTGCTTTCTGCATACTTTCTGAAGGTCCTTAGCAAAACAAACGCCATCTCCTGCTGGTAAAATGTAATCTTAAGACTTAATTGAAAGTATTTTCTCCATTCTCATCCTATCTGTAGTCTCTGAATACCCATTAACCTAGATCCTAACCTAGATGATTCAGTTGTTCTTATTAGATGTTTATCCAATTGCCTGTACAGCAAAGATGAGCATGAGAATTCTGAGAGAAAGCCATTGGTACCAGCATCTTCCTCTCCAGAGAAAGCCATTGGTACCAGCATCTTCCTCTCCATCTTCATTAAATAGACACACTCAATAATTTTGGGTCAGTCAATAATGATGCAATCATAATTTGGCTTTGTCAAGTGAGCCTTTTCCATGCAGATAACAAAATGTGGTAACAGCAGCCTGGAATTAGTGTGAGGTAGATGAATTACTTCCTGAACATGAAGATAGAGCTTGAAGATGGTTCAGTGTTTGTTGTTGCTGTTGTGCGAGTGGTGATGATAAAACGGTATGACCAAAGGTAACTTAAGGATTAAGTTTATTTTGTCTTACATTTTCAGGCATCTAAATGTCCATAGTGGTAAAGAAAACACAGGAGCAGGCAGCTAGAGCAGGAAGCCAAGAGATCACACCTCAGATATACACAAGCAGCAGAACGATCTAGAAGTGAAAGCAAGCTATAAACTCTCAAGAAACAGTTCCAACACATACTTCCTCTAGCAAGTCACCTGGTCCAAAACCGCACTAATGTCCTCAAGCAGTACCATGAATATAGGAACAAGTATTCAAGTACATGAGCGTGTGAATGACATTTTCTTTCCTTTTTATTAAATTATTTTATTTACATTCCAAAAGTTTCCCCTTTCCCAGTTCCCCCTTTCTGAGTTCTTCACCCCATCGCCTCTAATCCCTGCCTCTGAGAGGGTGCTCCTCTACCTACCCACTTATACCCTCCCTGACCACCCCTCCCCCATCATCCCTCTTCCCTGGGGAATCAAGTTTACCCAGAATTAAGCACATTCCCTCCAACTAAGGCCATACAATGTAACCCTCTGTTACACACGTGCGGGGACACACAAAGCAGCCCATGTATGCTCCTTGGTATTTGGTTTGGTCTCTGGGAAATCTGGGGGGTCCAGGGTAGTTGACACTGTTGTTCTTCCTATGGGGTCGCAATTCTCTTCAGCTCCTTCAGTCCTTCCTCTAACTCTTGCATTGGGTTCCCGGTCCCTCAATCCAATGGTTGGTTGTCTCAGTCAGCTGCTGGTGAGCCTCTCAGAGGACAGCCATGCTTTGTCCAGACTTTGGAGAAAATGCCTTGACAGACATTTTTCTTGAACAAACCTCCTACAAGGGAGGCCACTTCTATGATGTTTTCGACCACGCAATTACCATTTATATTGAACTTATCTGATATTACATTTTTGTTTACACTATTTTTTGATTCTTATTTTAAAACTACGTAAATTTTCTGTGACCACAGTTTTGTTTTATTGTTTTAAAGTGTCTTCAGAGTTTTGATAAAATTTTAGTGAGATATTTTTTAAAAGCACACAATTGCCTCATTAATTTATCTTTTTTACATTTATATTAAAGTATGTACCAGACCCTATATGCTTTCCTTAGCAACTTGGAATGAGAGCAAATACAGCAGAAGGAAAAAGCACTTCAGTGACCATTCCAGAGACAATATGGTCTGTAGTGACAATGCTGGAAGTTTGGTTTCTTTAAAATAAACAAAAAGATTATAAGAATGATTTTGTTTTAACCCAGGTGTGGGATACTACGATGCTTCAGACTGTCCACAGCGGCTGACTGTGATTGGCCATATGCTCTGACAGGAGTGTGGTGTTGCCACCTGAAGACAGTTTCTGCAATTGTGTGATGTTTGGAATTCTGGAGAATCTTTAGAGGATATATAAGTGATAGAACCCAGAGAGGTTGTGTGCGTTAGGTGGGGCCGGGGGAGGGCACTGTTGGTTGCAGTATGCTAGGTAATTGTGTACGAAAAAAAAAAAAAAAAAAAAAAAAAGCCAGGCGTGGTGGCGCACGCCTTTAATCCCAGCACTTGGGAGGCAGAGGCAGGCAGACTTCTGAGTTCCAGGCCAGCCTGGTCTACAGAGTGAGTTCCAGGACAGACAGGCGATACAGACAAACCCTGTCTCGAAAAACAAAAACAAAAACAAAAAACCAAAACCAAAACAAACAAACAAAAACCCAAAACAAAACAAAATGAAAAAGTCTCAAAAAACAAAAACAAAAACTTAGTTATCCTGCCAGCAAGGATCAACTTTGCCCTGAGGAACTTGATGAACCTAATCGCAGAAAGCAGTCTAATGATACATAACATTGCCTTTTCTCTGACCCATGATTTTATTCAGTCATCGTAATCCCTTTCCTCTCTATCATTTTTCTCTTACCTATTGTTAGGGGGGTTTTAAAGGATGGAGAAGGGTGGAAGAAAGAAGAACCCACAAAGTAGCAAATGCCAGCTACAGTGGTCACTATATTTTTAAGTCTTACTTTTATTTTTATGAGTATATAGGTTTGATTTACACACACACACACACACATATATATATATATATACATGTATATATATATATATATATATATATATATATATATATATGTAACATGCATATGCTGGATGCTTGGACAGACTAAGAAATGAAACTTGATCTCCTGAAACTGTAGTTCCAATCACTTTGAGCTGCCATGTGGTTGCTGAAAGCCAACTCTGTATCTTCTGCAAGAGCAGACAGTGTCATTAACAGCTGGGTCACCCGTCTAGCTACCCTCCTTTGTTCAGTGTTCATAAGGCATAGAATATTCATACTTGTGGTTTCTATATCTTCAATTATTTTAATAAAATACTTGTGCTTCATTTACTTCATTCATCAGAGAGAGAAAAGTATGTAAAAGCCAGTCATGCCATGTATTTCTCTGCCTCTTCTGGTATAAAACATAATTTTAGTGTATCATTTAGTGCACCACTCTTCATATTTAGTAATCACATATTGGATGTTTCATGGTTTTTTTTTTGTCTATTTCAATTTATGCTTTCAATATTGAACTCATGTTTTATACTTTGGATTCAAACAATCTCATTGTTTTGTCTGCTATTCATCTCTAAATCTAAATCTTGCTATGAGAAGTATTGATTTTGGTATGCTTATATTACACTACCTACAATTGACCTGAAAACACACTTTTAGAAAATAAATCTAGATAAAAATAAGTAAAGGGCTCAACAAATCAATGTGCAAATTAAGAGAAAGTTCCCAGTCAACTATCATCCATAATATAGATAGTACTTTTTAACACACAAGCAACTTAGCCTCCTCATGACATTTCTTTCTTACTATCATTAATTTAACTCCCTTATGTTTCAATGGTAGCACAGGTTTTACACTGGATTTTTAAGAAATCTGATTTTTTCTCTTTTTTTTTGTTTGTTTTCAGTGTGTAATTTTGTATTTTTTTTTAATTTACAGTGTCTTTGGTTTTATTTTTTGTTCACAGTGTGTATTTTGTTGACCTTTATTTTCTGCAGGCAGGTGGATATATCCTATTCTTACTATCTTTTTTAAAATCACCTTTATATTTCTCAAAATTACCTAAGCTTTCATTTCCAAGCACTCAAGTTTAGGGTATATATAATAAGTTTTGAATGCTTTCAAATAAGGTAAGGATGTGAAAATGCATTCCCATCTCTCGTTCTCCCAGTCTTTGGCATTAAGATTGTAAAGGCCATTCCCTCAGGAGCCATGAAAAGAGGACACTACAGTCTCCTGTGACATAGCCTCAAGGAAACACTGCTATGCTGGAGACTGATCTGAGCATAAAGAGGCAGTTTCTTCTATTACCCCTGAAAATCAGTCAAGCTAAGGGGAAATTCAAAACACCATAACTCAAACAGATACGCAGGCTCTAGGTAGCCATTATAACTGATCCACAGCTGTAGATATTTCGGAAGAAAATTTATGGGGTTCATCATACTAGTTTGCTTGAAGATTCTTAAAAATACTCTTTATGTGGCTTGGCGAGTGAAAGAAAGAAAAAGAGAGGAAGGAGGAGAGAAAGAAAGAAAGAAAGAAAGAAAGAAAGAAAGAAAGAAAGAAAGAAAGAAAGAAAGAAAGAAAGAAAGAAAGAAGTGTGAATATGAAGCACATGAAATTGTATGTGGAACATTTAGCATAATAGGATTTCAGACTGTGTAAAGGGCATGAGAAGAAAAAGATCGGACGTTTAACATTCCAGCTCATTTAATAGAGTAAAAGGATTTCTAACTATGGAGGGAAGCCTGTTATGATTCTTTTCTTTTTTTTTTTTTTTTATTTGGTTTTTCGAGACAGGGTTTCTCTGTGTAGTCCTGGCTGTCCTGGAACTCACTTTGTAGACCAGGCTGGCCTCGAACTCAGAAATCCGCCTGCCTCTGCCTCCCAAGTGCTGGGATTAAAGGCGTGCGCCACCAGGCCCGGCTGATTATTTTCTTATTTGTGGTTTTGATTTTGATTTCAGTATACATAAGTGCACTGTAAGTTCTCAATACATGGCTTTTCCTGAGCTCTATGGTTTGAGAGGAAAATCACTCTTCAGTTCAGAGCTGCATGCTAAAGAGAAATGAGATGCTTTGGGGAACACTGACAATTTCATGGGACCATTTGTAAATGCTAAACTAGTTCCCCAGGAGAGGGAGGAGTAAGGAAATAATTGTAATTTATTATGGGTCATATCTACATTTTCCTAAATATTATTTGCTTTGGACACATTCAGATTTTTCTGACTGTCAGATATACTTGCTTGAGGAAAAAAATATGATGCTTAGAGATAGAGTGAAGATGATAAAAGAATGTACATTTACTACACAGACTCTTTCATTTATTATTAGGCTTTGCTATTTGAAAGTTTTATTTGTTGTAATGAAACAAGAATGATTTGTATTATAAAATAATGACCACACATTCATTTTTCTTAGTTTTTTTAACCTAAAAGCATTTTTTTAAATTATAGAAGACAATTCGAGATACAATTACTTCAAATATTTTCTTACACATCCCCTTCCTTTCAACAGGTTTTCAAATTTTCTTTGCTTTTAAAAGGTATGTTTTATTAGTATTTATATGTTTGTGTCTGTGAGTGTATTTTCACTGGGATCTGAGTGCAGCAGAGGCCAATGGAGGCCACTGAAGCTGGAATTACGGGTGGTTGAGAAACTCTCAGTGACACATAGATGCCGGGGAGCCCACCTCACTCCCAAAGCACCCCATTACTCTTTAGTATCAGCTCTGAACTGAAGAATGCTTTTCTTCACATTCTGTAGAGCTGAGGAAAAGCCATGTGCTGAGAATTTACAGGAGCACAGAGGTTCAGTGACATAAAAATCCGCACCAGAAAAATCCTCTTTAACAGGCTTCCCCACATGGCTAGAAACCCTTTACTCTGTTTAATGAGCTGGAGGGTTAAACTCTCTCTTTCTCTCTCTCTTTCTCTCCCTCTCTCCCTCTCTTCTTTTGTTTTCATTTCTTTTAGCAAGAGCACTGAAAGCTTTTACTGCTGAACCAACTCTCCAGTCCGGACTTTAACTTTCCACGCGTGTGACGATCTTGAACAATTTGAGGACCGTTCTCACTTTGCAAAATGTTCTATTCCAGTGCGATCTGTTTGGCATTTTCTTTTTCTTTTTCTTTTTTTTTTTTTTTTTTTTTTTTTTGGTTTTTCGAGACAGGGTTTCTCTGTATAGCCCTGGCTGTCCTGGAACTCACTTTGTAGACCAGGCTGGCCTCGAACTCATGTTTGGCATTTTCTAACTGACTAGATTGTCCTTATTTAATTGAAGAAAAAAAGAAAACACATACAGTTTCACATCGTATCAAAGAGATTTATTACTTCAGCTATTTGTCTCAGCCATTGACCTTTTGCTTGGGAATGTTGGCGAGGAATTTCTACTGCAAAACTGGAGTCCTACCCTGTACCCTCTGGAGGGAAGTTGCTCTGCACAGCACTCACTTAGGAAATAAACTTTACCTATTAATGGGTCCAAATATTTGAAATATATGAAATATCTTAAAATTGTGTACCTGGAATATATATTTGGTTTTCCTCATTTATTTGGATAATTATCATTTATTTCTAGGAAGATCCTTTTACCTCCACTTATTTCCTCATGTGGCCAACACCCTGTCTTTGTTCATTTCTTTTGGGGATCATATTGTTGCAACATTGGTCCTTGTGTGCTTCTTTGGTAGGATTCTGTGTCTTAGAGTTAACCTTCCATCAACTTGGTGAGTTTATGATGTTGTTGTTTATTCTGTATACTTCTTTAATTACTGAGTAAATGATACTATAATATTCTTAAGTTTAATATTTTATCTATGTTTTCTACTCTTTTCAAGATCCTTCTAGTGGTTCCTGCTTGCCTACTTCTGAGAGTGATATTAGAGAGTAAGAGTTTTTTTAGCTCTGCATCCAGATTGCTGCAGTAGTGAGATTGGTCCCAGATCCTCTCAACACATAGAGTGTATATGTACAGTAACTTTGAATATACACATAGGGGTAAATACTTCTATATGTAGCCATCTGTATCTATACTAAACTAAGTAGGGGTTCATGGTAGTGTTTCTTACTCCCATGCCTACCACATGGACATCTCTATCCTCATTATGTCTCTCTGTAAATAACCTCTTCGGCAGTGAGCAACTAGACTTCTACCATATGCCACTCATTCACTTGTTAAATTATTTTGTACACATAGTATCTATACTTTTTATGAATCTAAAATTTTCCTAAAATAAGTTGTTTAATTTTTGTTCAGTGAAAGTTTCTAGCTTTAATCTTGAGACATCAATATTTTGGAAAATAAGTCAAGTACAGTGGATACAGGCAGTAGTGGAGAAGTATCCAAAACAAGATATATTTAAAATTAGAGACTTTTTTTGGCTGTTAATGCATAGAAGGGGAGAAACATGGAAAGAGAGCCAGAGTATTTTTATCTTCCTAAGCAGTATTCTAGATATTTTCCAAGTATATCATTTTACATGTAGCTTTTTTATGACTTTGAAAAAAGATCCATATCTGTTTAAGTATATATATAGATTTGTATTGAATCATTTTTTTATCAAAATGATAAAGTTTTGCTTCCTCCAGTAAAATAAATTAAAAAATGTACTGTATTTTAGGAAGGAAAAGTTGATGCATCAGAAAAACTCAATGACTTTCTTGAAATCATCAGAATAAGGCAACATAGTGCATAGTGCCGTGATATATGGGGAAACAAAGCGAAGAGACCGATAATTTCTGTTTATAGGAGGCAGAAGTCATTGATTCTGAAGCTGGTCCATTTAATTGTAGACTTAAAGAATTACTGTTAGCTAAATATAAATTAGGAGGAGAGTGGGAAGTTCCCAGTACCTGGAGTTTTATGGATGCGTTCAGAACACATTACTGAGCCTCATCACTCAGAATTTTACTGGGTTCTGAGAATAGAGATCCCAAGCTCTGAGAAGAGAAAGGAAATGGGGATCCACACCATGTCTTGGACCTTCTCTTCAACAGCAAGACTGTGACTAAACTTGCTCCTGACTTTAGAAATGGAATCCAGCAAGAGAAAAGGTGGATGCATGTTCGTAACAATATCAACAATTGAATTAGAAACCAATGTATATTGTCCATCTCCAGAAATAACTCAAAAGTGATGAAGCATTAGAAAGAATCTTAAACTGGATCCTGGATTGTATAAGAATATAATCTATGATGATGTTGCTATTTTACTCTAGAAGAGGAAGCAGTGGGTGAGTTAATGAAAGGGGATAATGTGAATTTATATTTTGTTTAGGAGAAATAATAATAACAGAATTACTTCAACAGAAAGCAAAGCCTTCAGATGAGGTCAGTACTATGAAAGTAACAGAACAGTGTCTTGGTTCCTCTGTATAGGAATCTTAAAATCATGAACTATAGGAACCTAAAAATTGTCTTAACTGTATCTTAATCTTAGGTGATATAAAATGAAGTGGTGATCTTGATTTTAAAAAAAAAAAGAATTAAAAGTTTTCATAAAGAAACCTCAACTTAGCATATTTATATTAATGTGCTCTCTGTCTGTCTGTCTCACTGCCTCTCTGTGTGTTCATTTTTTTGTTATAGCTAATTTGTGATACTAATGGGAAACTTTGGCTGATTCTTCCTAAAATCAAAATATTATTTTATGAGATTTCATGTGCAACAGTGTGTGTAGACTAAAATGTTTAAGAAGATTGCATTGCATTAGATTCCCTTTTCTGTCCAAGGCGCACAGCTATTACAATGCAGGGTATTTGGATGAAAAGAACACTTGTCCATTGTACAATGACCTCTGTCTATAGACTAGCATCATTATTTATAGCTTATTTTTTCAATATAAAAGTCTCTTGATTGAAAGATAAATTGTATGTTCACATGACCCAAATCAGACAGTTTACAAGGTGTGACTCTGCATTTTTTTCTTGTCCCTTCACTCTCTATAACTCATGTTAGGGGGATGCACACACATTTTCCCACACTATTTTATATTACATCTTATAATGGATACCACTGTTTATTCCTATGCTACTATAGCTGAGCAAATACTGATTTGTTACAACAGTTACAGAGCATGGCGTGAGTGAAGATAGTCTATATTCATAGGAAAATATCACCCAGTGAAAAAGCCTATCCTGGAAGCATGCAATTGTAATACAAGAAAACAATGAAGTAAGAATTATTAATGGATTACCTTGGAATTATGGTGTGAGCAGCCATCAGCCTTGGGTGTCTCAGGTAGTAGGAAAGACTCATAAAGCAAACAAGGGTTGAGCTGTATATTAAGGACAGATTTGTGCTGAATTTGCCATTTTCCCGCCCTGCCCAGAGGAGACTCTCCTCCCCATGCTGACTCTGGGTTGCCTGCAGCAGGAGGCACACAGACAAATTAGCAAATTTTACTTGCAACCAAAGGCAATTATTCAGATAGAGCTTGCAGTAAGCCAATGGCAACTGAAAAGAAGTAATGGCTTACTAAGGAGGAAAAAGCAATAAACAAAACACAACAGCAACAAAAATAGCAACTCTTTACTTGTCTCCTTGTCTACCTTGTGATTATTCACTGGTGCCTATGAGAATTTTCCGACTATTGCACAGTATCAAGGGTGAGCTACATTTTTTTTTCTTTTGTCACTTGTATTTGGTAAATAGTTCTGACCACACTACTTTTTTTTTTTTCAATTTTTACTATTTTATTTATTTACATTACCATCATTGCCCACTTTTTCTCCACATGTGTTGTCATTTGAGTTTTCATCTTAGCCATTCCGATTGGTCTGATTGGTGTGAAGTGAAATCTCAGGGTCATTTTTGATTTGCATTTCTCTGATGAGTAAGGACTTTGAACATTTCTTTAAGTGCTTCTCAACCATTCAAAATTCATCAGTTGTGAATTTTTTTATTTTTTTTAGAATTAATTTTTTTATTAGGTATTTTCCTCATTTACATTTCCAATGCTATCCAAAAAGTCCCCCATACCCCCCCCCACTTCCCTACCCACCCATTCCCAGTTTTTGGCCCTGGCGTTCCCCTATACTGGGGCATATAAAGTTTGCAAGTCCAATGGGCCTCTCTTTCCAGTGATGGCTGACTAGGTCAGCTTTTGATACATATACAGCTAGAGTCAAGAGCTCTGGGGTACTGGTTAGTTCATAATGTTGTTCCACCTATAGGGTTGCAGGTCCCTTTAGCTCCTTGGGTACTTTCTCTAGCTCCTCCATTGGGGGCCCTGTGATCCATCCAATAGCTGGCTGTGAGCTGGTATAATGACAGACAAGTAGACCAATGGAACAGAATTGAAGACCCTGAGATGAACCCACACACCTATGGTCACTTGATCTTTGACAAGGGAGCAAAAACCATCCAGTGGAAAAAAGTTGTGAATTCTTTGTTTAGATTTGTACTCCATTTTTAATTGGGTTAATTTGTTTTTTGGATGTTAACTTCTTGAGTTCTTTATATACTTTGGATATTATCCCTCTGTCAGATGTAGGGTTAGTCAGGATTTTGTTCCCAATCTGTAGGTTACCTATTTGTCCTATTGATGGTATCTTTTGCCTTACAGAAGCTTTTCAGCTTCATGATGTTCCATTTTTCTATTGTTGATCTTAGAGCCTGACACATTGGTATTTTGTTCAGGAAAGTTACCATGTCACTTGAGTGGCACAGTGAACACAAAATTATAGTTTCAGAAAGAAAAAGTTAAGATGTCACAGAAGAGAATGAAATATTTTAAACAAAATGGGGAAACTCCCCCAAATACAATGAAAAAAAACTCATATAAAGTGAAGTTAAAAACTACTTCTTGTCAATGAAACAGTGGGCATAAGTATTAATGTTTTTTAATCTTAGTGACACCCAGATTATGTATGGCATTCATATTATAATCCATGTGTATTAAAAAATATTGTGACGAAAATGCCAATTACCAGAGATATAGCTTTTCAATGTTGTATGCGTGTGTTTGGTTACACGATTGTTGAGTAGATGGATATGAATAGAGCAATATGTATTTGGATGTTGGTGTTCAACTTTCTGGAATTCATTATCTCTTTCTCCTTTTATTCAGGTCTTAAGTATCTAAGTCAAGTAACTAATTATGCATGCCAATCTTACATTCTGAGACATGCTGTGGCGTCTAAAAACGGTCATTTTAAAGAATAATATTAATTACATATAAAATCACCAGTCTGGTTATTTAATAACATTGTTACATTTAAAAATAATCACTTTGATATTTTAAAACATATAAACTGATATATTCATAAATTTCACATATAGAAAATATTAAATTCATTTCTGCAATTATTTACTAAAATGAGTCTTTTTTAATACTATATGTACCACAAGATACATAAGCATACAATAAATGATTATGAGCAACACAACCCGTGTCTTAATGGGAGAAAATAAGCAAACTCTGCAGCTTGCTTTATGAACGATCACAGCACGGGGTAATACAGGCGTATTCTAATCAGCATGGTCCTTATAGCAGTTTGTATTCTAATTAGATAAAACATGTAAGATTTTAAAATTAAAAAAAGTAACTTTAAGTATAAGGGTAAGAAAGTGACTTCAAAATGGTCCTTCTTTCATGCATTTCATTTCTGATTTTATTTGAAATATCATGGATCCCTGTGGAAAAGGTCAAACTTATTAGGTGAGGCGAAATACTCAACCATTTAAAAGCATGTCTATCTATCCAAAACTTTATTTTGAAGACATAGTTTGTAAAATATGGTTTTAGTGGAGTTGGGTTTTTTCTGCTTGCCATGCATTCAAAATATAAGAATGAAATATTAACAGAAAACTAAACATGAATATCTGTTGATATTTTCCACAAATCCTTCACTGTCTACAGTTGTTTTTGTGTATTGCTGGCATGTTAACTACACACTGCATAGGAATTTTCATTTATTCTCTTTGGGGTACACTATTGGATTTATATTTAAATACAATTATGCATAGCATGGATTCATGGCCTTGTAAATGGATGCTTTATAAGAATTCAGGAAATTTTTTTAAATAAAAATAACTTTGTAAGAGGAAATGTCTGACGTCCTGTCCTCACATGGAGGCCATTAATTGACCTTTTGTGTCAGTGCTATGCTGTCTTTCAAGCAGTGTTGTTGAGTCTGAAAAAAGAGGCAGTGTTTTCATTCATTTCAGTGTTGACATATGTATTCGGCTTTCTATTTTTAACTGTGTTAGCCATTTTGCAGTTCAAAAATAACATGGTTCTGAGCAATTATTCTTGTTTGCTCTCAGTGTTCCTAAGACTGGGGGCCATGATCTCTGCTCATGAGGTCACTGAAGATGGCTAAGTTGTTCAAAGGGGACTGTTGATAGAGAAATAAGCAGAGATAATTAGCACTGCCCAATCCCAGCATAGAACCATATGTCCAAACACATTGTGCCTCCTTCTTCAGCCCCACTCTCCTTCTACCCAAGAATGATTTCTGATAATGAACAACATGCTGATACAATCTGGGAAAACACTCTAATAGAAACTCACATTTTCTCTGGAGGACAAATTCACTTTCATGGAAAAATTTGATAATTGATGATTCACTCTGTTTTCATCTGAACTTGGTGAGTGTGGAAGTAGATGAGATTTTAAATACTTTCCTTAGAAAATAGTGGAGAAACTCTTGAATGCCATAGTTACATTACTTTATTAGATTTCAAAGAAACAAAGCCCTTCATTATGGACTGCATTTAATACACACAAATTTTTAGATGGAATGGACATGCCATAATATAGAAGCAGTTGTGGAAATCAGATTTCCCATTTCATTCTTTTAAAACTGTGACAATAATTCTCAAAATAAATTAACATTTTCAAAACTTGGAAGAGTCTACTTCCATTTTCAAGATGAATTAAGACAATACAAGAGAGTATTTTAGAATTCAAATCAAACTAAATTACCATGATAGCGAGTATTATGGGTAAGCTTAGGAAGATGGCAAGATGTATGTATTTTGAACATTAAAGGCATAGAGAAAATTTAACTGAGGATCATCAAACAAGGATGACATAGTTCAAAGAAAAGGGTCAAAAAAAATCAAGTTAGCTTTATTATATGAAGGGGATTTATAACACATGGTTTAACTAATACAAAATTTAAATTTTTCATTAGAGTTTATTTAATAAATAAATTTATTTAATAAATAAATAATGGCAAATATAGTTAAAATTCCATCTCAAGAAGAAAGATCTAAAACTAGGAATTATTAAGCAATATAATTTAGGTCCAGATCAACGATAGAATGATCAAGAATAATTGCTAATATTTTTCTCAACCATCAATTTGTCACATTTGATCAATTAGACCTAACTTTTAATTTATATTTCAAGGATGGAAAATACTGAAACCAGCAGTAAAAACAATGTACATTTCTAGGCAGTTTATTAACTCTCTGGTATTAAATATACTGTTACATTTGAACTTTATGTCTGCTATATTAAGAATCAATTTTTAAAAATCATGAGCCTTAAACTTGTAAGATGACTCAGTGGTAAAGACACTTGCTATGGAGTATAACAAAGTGAGTTAAATCCCTAGGATTAACGCGCTAAAATAAGAGAATCCAGCAAATTATTCTCTAATCACTTCATACTCATTATTGTGTGTTTGTGTTTATGTGTGTATGGGTGTATGTACAAGATGAATGAAATGTAACAATTAAGTATGACTTAAATTCATAACAGTAGATCTTCTTGGTGAATGTTATTAACAACTCAGAATGAAATTTACATCTTAAAAATGCAAACACAGAAATATGATTTTCATTGGAAATTGTTGCTATATATGTGGAAAAAGAAGAAAAGCATAAATAAATGGAAAGCTTTGGCAACACTACATGAATGCAGCCAAATTGCAGAATTAATGACAAGAACAGCTATTACATATGGACATTTTAAGACCACAGAAGTAGATGAAAGGCCTTTGGACTGGAACACTTGTTGATGAAAAGACAACTGGCCACATGCTTGGAAAGGACAATGGCATCCCTTTCAACAGAGAATGAAAAGGAGTTTAACTTAGAAATTACCTTTTAAAACACTTAGGAGGTTTTGTGTCAAATTTCTATAGCTTTGATGAGGTCATGTGAAAATGTCTTTAGAGAATTATAGAGGAAGGCAGAGTTGAGGAGTCAATTACCAATTCTCTTCCAGGCCAACAGTAAAACAATTCTAAAGAGATTTGCATGGCTCTGATTTAGAGTTAAACATTTTTATTTATTTATTCTCGCAAACCAACTAAGACTCTTCTGCACTTTTATGCTTTGTCATAAATTGCTCTTAATTCTTGCAATTCATTTAAAAAATCTTTTATATTCTCTTTCTTTCTATGAGCTTTCTAAAGTTTCAGAATCCCATGTATATATGTATAGACAAAATATTTTCATATTTTACCAAAATAAATTTGTTTGCATTGTTACAAAGATTCATTATTCAGACTTTCTTAGGAAATTAACTGATACTTTTAAAATCACTATATAATATTTAAGTTTTTTTGTTATAACTGCTACAATGTTATCTTTCTTGTAAAATACTTTCTTGTAGCACTGATTATTTTATTATTAGTTAAATCATTAATAAACATAATGGAATTATGGTAATACTATATTTAGTTCCAGGTATGAGGCATTGTAATTATAATTTTTCTTTTTTCATTTTCATTTTTAAATTCTAATATAATTGTGTCATGAATTTTTGTCTATATCTCATTCATTCATTATCTTTAACTTTCTGGGTGTCTATTATCCCATTCTAGCATCTGAAATTACTTTTAGAAACTCTGGGAGGAAATAGTTTACTTCACAGTACAGTTTGTTATAGTTTTTTCTGATATAATAGAGCAATATTGCTTTGAGATGAATTTTAGAAGGTTTGATATTCTTAGGAGACTAGTTCATTTTGTAAAGAAAATTATGTAACCCAATGGTTATTATTTTCTCTCTAAAATAGCTGCTATGTGGCTTATGATTTTCACCCATTCCAAATGTCACATAGTAGAAAGTTGCTGCCTGTTTTCTCACTATACTACTGACAACTAGTACACACACACACACACACACACCTAACCACAAATTTCCTTTCTCCAACATCTCCTATGTAACTATGTGCTCTCTCTCAAATACACAGTATCATTTCGTTTAATTCTTGATATAGATGAAGATCGGTAGATAAATAGATAGCTCTTAATGTATATATTGAATTGGGTCTATGATTTTGATCTCCAAATTTCTGAATCTTGTGATTCATATCCCTGGTGAATATTTCAATTCTGAGCAGTAGTTATTTCCTATGATGTTGGAATAGATTTTCCTAGCCTTCCTCTCAATGCTATAGTTGCATATGAACACATGCAATTTAGGCCAGTTAATTCTAGAGTATATAACTGAGTGCTCTCTGATGAATCAGAATCTAACTATACAGCAAATTTTGGTTCATCATTTTCTACTTGTTTTTGCCAGCCAACAAATGTTTTTAAAGCTAGTTCTTTTTAAATGTTACTAATTGAATCCAGATCTCCTGCATTCTCATTCACATTCAGTCATCTTTGTGGAGAAATATCTCCGGAAGTATTATACACTCTTCTCACACTGGACGACTGATCTATTGCATTTTTTTCCCTACATATCTGGAAACAAATCTTAAGTGTTTCCTACCTATCTGATGTGCAGGGACACAGATGGAACAGAGAAAGAGGGAATGGCCAACCAATGATTGTCCCAAAATGGCACCAATCCCATAAAAAAGAACTAATCCCTGACACTATTAATGATACAATGTTATTCTTGCAGACAGGATCCTAGCATAACAGTCCTCTAAGAATTCCACCCAGCAGCCAATGGAAACAGATGCAAAGACCCATAGCCAAACATTAGATGGAGCTGGGGAATCTTTTGGAAGAGTTGGAAGAAGGATTGAGGAACCCTAAGGGGAAAGTGAACCCACAAGGAAACCAACAGTGCCAACTAACGTGAACACATGTAGGCTCACAGAGACTGAACCACCAACCAATTATGGGCTGGGCTAAGGCCACTTGCACATATATAGCAGACGTGCAGCTTGGTTTTCATGTGGGTCTCCCAACAACTGAACAAGTGCTTACCCTGATCCTTGCCTGCCTGTGGATCCTGTTCCCTTAACTACACCTCCTTGACTAATCAGTGAGAGAAGTTGCATGTGCCAGTGTGGGATGGTACCTGGGGAGAGGGTGCTTCCATTCTCAGAGAAGAAGGAAGGGGTAAGGGAGGGGTGACTTAGAGAAGGGGGACTGCTCTCAGGATGTAAAGTGAATAAATTAATTAATTACTGAAAAAATAAAATATGGTTTAAAAAAAAAAAGATGATCAGGGTGAGGGAACCCATTCCACAAAACAAAGTGATGTTTCATTGTAAGACAGAGAGTCCAAAGTTATCCTTTAATCCATTATATACATATCCATGCACACAAGAGCACACACAGGTGCACGCGCACACACACACATACAAAGACTCATACATTGGTGGCAAAAGAGGGAGAGGGACAGGAATTGGGACAGAGACAGGGAGTGAAAAGCACTCATGAATGGAATACTCTTTGCTCACCCATATAGTACAGAATAATCTTGATATCTTAAAGCTCATAATTTCATTGTACTTTCTGAGTTTCTGTTCCTGTGTAGAATATTATGTTTATATTACAGTCTTCCATCTTCCTGTTCAAATGTTAGTATAATCTTTTAAGATATTTTTAGCCTTACAACATTGTTCAATCAGTGTGACTCCTTTGAACTTTGTAATCATTTAATACATAAATGCAGGTGAGAGACAATGTAGAATACAAGTTATTAGCTGACACTTGACCTGGTGTTCAAATTCTATCTTTTAAAATGTGTTACTGTTTTCTTTAAAACCAATGCTAATCTCCAGTGAATGGCCATCTGTTTCCATATGTTGCTTTGAAAATTGGTTGTTATTAGTCCAGAAAAATGTAAGCTTGTAGGAACAAATTCCAGTATTGTTTCTTAGATAAATTATGAATGTTAACACTTATAGCTTAGTATATCTGAGACATTCTGTGGTCCAGTTCCCATGAAAACATTCCTTGGGTTCTCAGAGCAATGTCAATGGCATCATACCTTTTTTTCCCCAGAAGTTAAGTTCCTTGAATCCTCTTCAGTCTGTTCTAGTCTGAAACCTGGAATTAGATTCATAGTCATGGTCCTCTGGAAGGTCCACCCACAGCAGAGAGGTGCAAGAGTGACACTTTTTCTTGGGGTGCCTATAACTGTTATAGCAGTGTTCATATAGGAAGATACAATTGAAACATGGATTTTTTCCTAGATCTGACACGGCAGTATAATGTAGTTAGAGTAAAAAATAGCTTTTGTAAAACTCTAAAATGATTTTAACTTATTAATTAGAATTGAAAGTGTACTATAGTCCCCTAAACATTTTTAAATAGATAAGAACTAATTGTTCGTAATTCAATTATCACTGAGAATGACTTAATCTTGAAATATTGAGAATGTCTAATTTGATCTGGTCATATTTTATTAATTATTGAAATGGCATATTTAAATTCCAGAGTCTAGAATAACCTCTGTGCTTTACAGTCCTGAAAAGCCTTGCCAGAGCTCTCATTGACTGTGAAGTGCAGTTTGGTTTGATTTCCCTGGGTGCAAGTAAGGAAAACACTAAGTAATACCCCATGCTCTATGATTATGTCCCCCAAAGGAAGCACATGAAGCTTTAATTATTGTTCTTCAGCTACTCAAAGCAAGTGAATTCATTTATGGAATTTAACGTGTTATGAAGTCGAGCATAGGAGAAATATCTATAGTTTTGGTCAAGTTTAGAACATGGATGGTCTTTCTTCCCTCTATTCATTTCAGTTTTACAAGAACTGAACCTCATTTAGGGGCTAGGGGAGTATTTGCTGGGCTGTTCCAATGAATTCATCTGCTTCTGGTTTGGGGCTGCTTTACTCTTGGCATTCCCAATTTTCCTTGCTATGCAATTCCTTAGCCAGTGGCTGGATCAAGTCATCACATGTCATTTCCAAAGTGTTTCATAGTTTCTTTCTATTCTCCCAAGCAGCAGAAATTTTCTTTCCTTGACCTTTCCATAGTTTGATATTTCTCAGGCTTATGGTCTCATTTGCTACTGTTCTTCATTCCATTCTACTCTTAGAGACCTTACCTTATGACATATTACATATGTACTAACTTATTTTGAACTCATGCCTTCTTCTGAAAGGCATTTTAATTAAAGCACTATTGTTGGGTGTTATCTCAAATAAATTAAGTTCCATGTGTTCACAACAGAGAAAAGCAGTCTGATCTGCTCCGTCACTCTAATTAATTAACATTAATATACCCAGTTTTGTAGAAAATAGTATCTCAAATGACCAGGAGGTTTCAGGATTATATTCAAAAGTTGCACTGAAATTTAGAATCACTTGCAGGAAAAATCAGTTAAAATAATATGATACTTGATTTCCATACCACAGTTTGTTATTTGGTGCAGCTCAGGTAAGGGAGGTAGGGCATCCATCCATACATTCACATTTCTTAAAAGATGAGCTCTTGACCCTAATTTGAGAATACATGGAGGCTAGACTATGTTAGGCAACATGATAACTTTGATGTCACCAGGGGACATGCAACATAGTCTTTTAAAAAGGAAGGGATAGAGAATGAAGGAAGAAAGGGAATGGATGGGTGGGAGCAGAAAGGGAGGAAAGATTATGTGAAGAGAGATAACAAAAAGAGGGAAAATGTAAGTGAACAATAATGGATGGCAGTCAGAAGTAATAATACTGTTCCCTCTCATGCAACAGTCAAATGTTATTGACATTTTCTGTATCCATTCTTCTGTTGAGGGACATCTGGGTTCTTTCCAGCTTCTGGCTATTATAAATAAGGCTGCTATGAACATAGTGGAGCATGTGTTCTTCTTACCAGTTGGAACATCTTCTGGATATATGCCCAGGAGAAGTATTGCAGGATCCTCCGGTAGTACTATGTCCAATTTTCTGAGGAACCACCAGATTGATTTCCAGAGTGATTGTACAAGCTTGCAATCCCACCAACAATGGAGGAGTGTTCCTCTTTCTCCACATCCTTGCCAGCATCTGCTGTCACCTGAATTTTTGATCTTAGCCATTCTGAGTGGTGTGAGGTAGAATCTCAGGGTTGTTTTGATTTGCATTTCCCTGATAATTAAGGATGCTGAACATTTTTTCAGGTGCTTCTCAGTCATTCGGTATTCCTCAGGTGAGAAGATGGCCTAGTCGGCCATCATTGGGAAGAGAGGCCCCTTGGTCTTGCAAACTTTATATGCCTCAGTACAGGAGAATGCCAGGGCCAAGAAGTGGGTGCGTGGGTAGGGGAGTGGAGGTGGGGTCTGGGGGACTTTGGGATAGCATTGGAAATGTAAATGAAGAAAGTACCTAAAAAAAAAAAAAAAAGGTTATTGACTTCATCAGCCACCCCTTTAGAGCCTTTGAGGAACACTCTAATTTTCTTGGTAACCAGAATGTACATTGATGTCTGAACCTTACATTGTTTTACCCAGATCTGTGACATTCGCACACAGTGGTAAAGATCATAACCTAGCTATATGATGCTGAAACCCTAGCCACCAATTAGATTATGCATGCAAAAACTGTTCACTTTCCAGTTGGTGGAAGCTGAAATCTCTGTGACCGGACCTTATCTTTGCTGCCAAAGATATTTTTGAAGAAAAAAAAATCCTATTCTACTCTTACTGTCCCTAGAAGCTTCCAGGGAATCACACGAATGCTGTACTATTATCATTTAGAAATTGCATTTCATCTCAATAAATTTACAAGTTAGAAAACGGGTGGTGAAGATGGCATTGTGGAGCATCCATGACTCTAAATGGCCATATTTTGTGTGTTATCTTTTACCTCCTATATTTTGTATTGTTAATAAAAATGGCTTATAAAACAATGGGTATGATGTCAAAATCATTTTCAATTCAGTTATGATATTAATAAAACAAATGAATCATGATTATCAAAAAGGACTCTTAAGTTTTTGGTGTTTAGTTGTTATTGTCTAAGTAAGATAAGATTATATATTTCTATATAACAAAGCAAATATTAAAAATGGCAATTAAGAAAGAACAATTAACAAAGAGCTTATAACACCTGAACAATGAGCATAAACATCAGTCTGTTTTATCTAGACTTTTTTTTTTTCTAAAATGATACCTAGTCGTAAAGAGTGGAAACTGCTCAGACTGCATCAACTCAATAAGATTAAGTGGTTCACACTCTAACTGAAGAAAAATAAACAAACAAGTTGAACATCTGTGTTTACAGATGAGGGAATTTAGAACTTCTCTGCTCTCTGGGTTATGTGGGATTTTGAATCCAAACTGATTTCAGTTTTATTCCAAAGATGGATGGCATTGTACAGCATCCCAAACCACTAGGGACACTTCTGAACACAGCACACTCTCCTCAGAAGCAAAAGGGTTTAAAACCTTGTGGTGTTTTTGATAATTTGAAAACATATAATCTCTGTTTTCTCATTATCTCTCCTTTGAGAAATCACTTAATCTGTACTCTTCTATCCAGCAAAGTATTAAAATTTAAAGGTCTCAATTTTGAATATATTTATTCATTTCATACAAGCAAACAAGAAGAAATACAGATCTGTGCTTACATTTAATGTGTGATATGACCATTTGACAGTTTGATGTCTTTCCTTTGTGTAATTCCTTCAACTCTGTGCATTTAAAAGTCACATGATGAAATTTTCTGGCCCTTAGGAATTGGAAATAGGATGTCACATACTCTAGACATGTACTCTACAACTGAGTTATTTCTTCAGCCCTTAACTACTGAGTCACAACGATTTGATTTTTATTTCCTAGTTAGGCCCAACTTCTCTTCCTGTTCCAATAAGTATCTTTCTTTTCTTTTTTCTTTTAGAATTTTTTATTAGAGATTTTCTTTATTTACATTTCAAATGTTATTCCTTTTCCTGGTTTCCCCTCCAGAATCCCCTAACCCATTCCCTCTCCCCCTGCTTCTATGATGGTGCCCCCCAACCCCCACTCCCACATCCATATCCTGAAATTCCCATACATAGGGACATCTAGCCTTCACAGGACCAAGGGCCACTCTTCCTGTTGATGTCCTACAAGATTTACTCTGCTACATATGCAGCTGGAGCCATGGGTCCCTCCATGTGTATACTCTTTGGTTGGTGGTTTAGTCCCTGGGAGCTCAGTGTGTGTGTGTGTGTGGGGGGGGGATATTGTTCATTGATACTGTAGTTAGTCCTATGATGTTGGAAACCCCTTCAGCTCCTTTATATCTTTCTCTAACTCCTCCATTGAGGACCCTGTGCTGAATCCATTGGTTGGCTGTGGTTCTTCTCTGTATTTGTCAGGCTATGGTAGAACCTCTCAGGAAAGAGCTTTATCAGGTGCCTATCAGCAAGCTTTTATTGGTATCCACAATAGTGTCTGGGTTTGATAACAATATATGGGATGGATCACCATGTGGGACAATCTCTGGATGGCCTTTCCTTCAGTCTCTGCTCCACACTTTGTCTCTGTATCTCCTCTAATGGCTATTTTGTTCCCTCCTCTAAGAAGGACTGAAGTATCCACACTTTGGTCTCCCTTCTTCTTGAGGTTCATGTGGTCTGTGAATTGTATTTTGGGTATTCTGAGCTTTGGGGCTAATCACTTATCAGTGAGTACATACCATGTATGCTCTTTTGTGATTAGGATACCTCACTCAGGATGATATTTTCTAGTTCCATCCATTTGCCTAAAAAATTCATGAATTCACTGTTTTAATAGCTAAGCAGTACTCCATTGTGTAAATATATCACATTTTCTGTATTCATTCCTCTGTTGAAGGACATCTGGGTTCTTTCCAGCTACTGGCTATTATAAATAAAGCTGCTATGAACAAAGTGGAACATGTGTCCTTGTTATATGTTGGAGCATCTTTTTTGGGTATATGCTTAGGAGTGGTGTAGCTGAGTCGTCAGGTAATACTATGTCCAGTTTTCTGAGGAACCTCCCGACTGCTTTCCAGAGTGGTTGTACCAGCTTGCAATCCCACCAACAATGGAGGAGTGTTACTTTTTCTCCACATCCTTGCCAGTGTCACTGCCATCCTGAGTTTTTGATCATAGCCACTCTGACTGTTGTGAGGTGGATTCTAGGGATCATTTTAATTTTAATTTCCCTGTTGACTAAGGATGTTCAACATTTCTTTAGGTGCTTCTCAGCCATTCAGTATTCCTCAATTGAGGACTTTTTGTTTAGCTCTGTATCTCATTTTTAATAAGGTTATTTGTTTCTCTGGAGTCTAACATTTTTACTTCTTTATATATATTGGATATTAGCCCTCTTTCAGAGCATTTGACAAAATCCAACACCCTTTCATGATAAAAAGTCTTGGAAATATCAGGAATTTAAAGTGCATAACCTTAACATAGTAAAAGCAATCTACAGCAAACCAGTACTCAACATTAATCTAAATGGAGAGAAAGTTGAAGCAATCCCACTAAAACCATGGAGTAGACAAAGCTGCCTACTCTCTCTCTATCTATTGAAGTCCTAGTTAGAGCAATCAGAAAGCAAAAAGAGGTCAAAAGGATACAAATTGGAGAGGAAGAAGTCAAAATATCACTATTGATAGATGATATGATAGTAAACTTAAGTGACCCCAAAAATTCCACCAGAAAACTCCTACAGCTGATAAACAACTTCAGCAATGTGGCTGGATATAAAATTAACTGAAACAAATCAGTAGCCTTCCTCTACTCAAGGGATAAACAGGCTGAGAAAGAAATTATGTAAACAATACCTTCACAATAATCATAAATAATATAAAATAGCTTGGTGTGACTCTAATAAGCAAGTGAAAGATCTGCATGACAAGAACTTGAATTCTCTGAAGAAAGAAATCAAAGAACATCTCAGAAGATGGAAAGATCTTCCATGCTCAAGGATTGGCAAAATTAATATAGTAAAAATGGCCATCTTGCCAAAAGCAATCTACAGATTCAATGCAAAGCCAATCAAAATTCCCACTCAATTCTTCAGAAAGATAGAAAGAACTATTTGCAAATTAATCTGGAATAACAAAAAACCCAGGATAGCGAAAACTATTCTCAACAATAAATGAACTTCAGGGGAAATCACCATCCCTAACCTCAAGCTGTATTACAGACCAATGTGATAAAAACTGCATGGTATTGGTACAGAGACAGGCTGGTTGATAAAGGGAACAGAATTGAAGGCCCACACACCTATGGTCACTTGATCTTGACAAAGAAGCTAAAACTATCCAGTGAAAAAAAGGATTTTCAACAAATGATGGTGATTCAACTGGTGATCAACATGTAGAAGAATGCAAATAAATCCATTCTTATCTCCTTGTACAAAGCTCAAGTCCAAGTGTATCAAGGACCTCCACATAAAACCAGATTCATTGAAACTAATAGATGAGAAAATGGGGAAAAGCCTCAAATACATGGGCACAGGGGGAAAGTTCCTGAACAGAAAAAACAATGGCTTATGCTGTAAGATCAAGAATTGACAAATGGGATCTCATACCATTGCAAGTTTTTGTAAGGCAAAGGACACTGTTAATAGGACCAAACAGCAACCAACAGATTTGGAAAAGATATTACCAACCCTACATTTGATGCAGGGCTAATATCTTTCTTTTCTTAAGTTGACCAATGCTCTACAGTGGTATGAACTTAGTGAAAGTATTCTCCAGGAATTTTAGGTGGATTAAAGTTAAAATAAGTTATTTCTCAGTAGTCAAAACTAAAGAATCTTAGGAGCTGTCCACAGAGAAGTTTTGCTCAATGGGTGAAACTTTGAAACTTCTCTACTATGAGAAAGAATAATTCAGCCCATAGGAGAAGACTGAGAAAGAGAGGTAGTTTCCTGATTTCCAACTTTGTTTGGATTCTCACACACAGAAGTGCCCTTCTTAGAATTAAATCATTCTATATTGATTGAATTTAATGAGCCAGTTTTCCTAAAGCTATCTTGATTCTGTCAGAGACATTTGTTCAAGCACCCCTGTTTGTTACCTAAAATGTTCTATATGGTTAGTCTCTCTGACCTAACAAACATGTTGTTGTTGTTTTTTAATTAGATATTTTCTTTATTTACATTTCAAATGCTATCCCAAAAGTTCCCTATACCCTCCCCTTGCCCTGCTCCCCTACCAACCCATTCTCACTTCTTCGCCCTGGCTTTCCCCTGTACTGGGGCATATAAAGTTTGCAAGACCTATGGGCCTCTCTTCCCAATGATGGCCGACTAGGCCATTTTCTGCTACATATGCAGCTAGAAGAAGGAGCTCTGGGGGTACTGGTTAGTTCATATTGTTGTTCCACTATAGGGTTTCAGACCCCTTTATCTCCTTGGGTTTTGGCCTGTATAAATATGAAGTCTATAACCAATGGTCGTATGAGCACAGAATAATCTAAAACTGGTCCTAAGGTTATTATTTGTCCAATGCTCACTGAAACAATAAAAGCTCAGGGGTCCTATGGGGGGAAAGATTGAGATTTTGGTATGGTACAACATTTGTAGAGATTAACTCGCACAAACAAACAAACAAAATCAGACTCAACAATTAATATATTAGTTGTGGTTAGAAAAAATTTAAAATCTTGATTATGTACTATTGTTCTTCTCTTTTTCCACAGTCTTATCAATGCAGCTAGAGAAATATGTAGCATTCCCTCCTGTGTTTCTCAGTGTGCAAAATTGAACACAGCATTTTCTACTACATTTCCTAGTGCACCTGGAGTCTCTTTACACCCTTTTGTCTTTTCATCTCCATGATGCTTTCTTGCTCACACAGTTAGCAGATCCACAGTTTTCTTCCCTTCCCAGATACATATCTTCCACAGAAATGAACAGTTCTATGGTCAGTCTATCTCACCTAGAATTCCCCCAGAAGCTAGTCCCACACTTTCTTAAATATATTTTCCCAAACAACACACACACACACACACACACACACACACACACACACTCCGATAGTGCACACAGTGACATTCTATGTTCATATTCTTTAAAATGAATATATTAAAGGAACATTAATAGTGTTAGAATCATCCTCTCTATACCCAGTTTTTTTCATTTCTCTTATAAAACTAAACTAATATGAGACCATAACATTCTGGTGAGATAGAGGTGCATCCACAGTGTCTACCCTACAGCTCTCAGCTCATTCAACCTCACTAGAACCAGCATGTGAATCAGAAAGTGGCAGAGAGAAGAACACTAACAGAATTGGCAAAGATATCCTTTCAGTATTTCACAGTTGTGTAGGATCAGGAGGAAACAAATCTGTCACACAATCCTTCTGAGAAGATAGTGTGCATAGCTCCATGAAATCCAAAATGTGGTCATTTATCGTTTGTGATAAACATTAAGGTTTTTTTTTAATGGTCTTAAGTCTCTTGGGAAGAACAGCTTTATTTGGGGGAACATTCAAGTGGTTTTCATAGGCCATTTCAGAACAGCCTTAGGTTGACAGCAAAATCATACCGAAGTTAATTAGCAAACTAACGTCCTACATCCACACATCCCTACTATGGGGAGAAACACAAATATGTGCAGATAAATATCAAGAAGCATGACCTCTCACTTAAGGTTGGTTTCTTCTTCCTATGGGAAAAGATGCTGAATAGTCTTCCAACAGTGCTATACTTCTCTTTGCTGACAGCAGTGTGGAGAAACTCATGACTCCTCAACCTCACAAGCATATTTTGTTGTCAATTACTTCAAATTTTATGAGTTAGTAGGTTTGAGGTAATCTCTGCTGATATCTCAAATATAGTGATAAACATTAATTGAACAATATTATGTTTCTTCTCATCTCTCTCACTGCCTTTGCTCAGAGCACTTCTTGTTGGAGAATTACGAGTATCTAATGGGGTTCTACTAGAGAGTGTGAATTATACTTTGATTTATAACAAATAAAGCAATAAAACATGCAATTATTTTCAATCAATCAATTAGGTTCAACTTGATCTATTAACAATATTTTTAACTCAGTCAGTTGAGAACATCTTCAATGCCTTAGAGAAAATTTTTTTGCGATCATTATTGAGATGCACACAATGTTCCATATGCGCACATTATTTTGTTCATTTATTTGAATGATCTAATGTTATGAGTTGTAACTTTACTCTATAGGAGCTTTGGGCTGAGTAACATGTAGGGAAAACATTTTAATGAAACATGCTATATATTACAGAATAGCTATCTATCTCCAAGCACACAGCAAAAAGTGGTGGCTGGTGAACCAGAGTTTCAGGTAATTATAGTGAGTTCATTAATTTCAAAGAGAATAATTATTATTTATCATACACAAAACTGGCAAAAAAATGGTTACTTATGTGCCCAGTGTTAACAGGGTGATATGTTGCTTTGTCATTGTGATTCTCAGATAAAATGTGATGAGGAAAGCTTACTTCCCTGGTTTTCTTCTAGAAAATAATAGCAGCCAAAACACAATAATTAAAATTATCAGCTATTTCAGAGAAAAATACAAAGGGGAGCAAAAATGGAAACACATTCTATAAGCCTGTGTTGTTCATCCAAACCTCGTACTTATGAAAAGCAAGAGGAAACTAAGACAACACTTGGCCACTTACCACAAGACTTTAGTGTGAACTCAGATAGCACCTTCAGAGAACAGGTGAACAAACTCCTTGAATCGGTGCCAGACACAGTCACTTATCTACAACGGAACCAACATGAACTCCTTGTGTATCAGCCAATGCACACTGCAAATTATCAGAGGAGGTGGACCTGAAAGTTATTTAAATCTTCTTTATACTTTAACTATAAATTTAACATCAGTACACACTAGTTTTTCAAGATTCAACAGCACCGATATTCTGTAAAATGTCATTGCTGTTTGTGCCGGGTTGTTCTTAGGGGGAAATAACTGGAAATCAGCACATGGGATGGGCTGGGTATAATGATGGAAAAGGGCTATAAATCAGTTTAAAGTAAATAATGAATAAATTTAGCAGCATCTGTGTCCTTCCTAAGTGCTGGGAGACCCAGCTATACTTTCAGTAGTTGAAGAGAATTAAAAGAGAAATCCACAAACTCTGGAGATTCACCCCTATTCATTTCTGGAAGATATTATGTCTGCTTTTATGCCATGAGAAAGGTTGGAAATAAAACCCAGCTATATCCACGAATTTGCATTGACTTTCAGGTACATAAATATTTTAGTATAAGTGTGTTCCAAATATTGCATTTGTTGTTTATCTGAGATTTAAGTGTAACTGAATATCCCTTATTTTATCTGGCAAACCTACATGGAGGGGGCCCCTCGGGGCCTATGGCAGACTGGCTTTCCAAAACATCCATAACTAAAAGTAGTTTACATTCTGCTGGGGACACAGCAATGTACTCAGTAACTTGAAAGCATGGTAGAATGTGGAAGATTCTAAAATAGAAATAAAAAGTACCTTTAAGTTGAACTAAGTGAATTAAAGGGCCTAATGGAAGAGACGTTTATATATATATATATATATATATATATATATATATATATATATATATATCAGAAGGTCTAAAAATGCAAGACATGTTTTTCACAATAATTAACCATGTAATAAAATCATACAAATTCACTCATCAAATATTGAGTGATTGAATAATGGGTACAATTCCGTATGCTTTGAACTGGGGAGTACGTTTGAGAGAAAAAAACAAAAACTTCTTCCAGTTTCCAAGAATTCAAATTTAAGTGGGAGACGAAGACAAAAAATTATCAGGCCTATTAAGCACAAAGCTGTGTACAAACTCTAGGAAACATTAATGAAGCTTGAAAATATGGAAAGGTCATCGCATGTGAAAATATTTTAACTGAAGTGATATTTTAACCATGTGAAAGAAATTATGGAAAGAATCCATGCAAATTTTCAGGAAAAGGACATCACAGGAAGGAGAAAAAGCCTTTGCAAGTGCTTGAGAGTCCGACTTGACTTAGCAGAAGAAGGGAGACATGAACAATGCAGGCCAAGACGTGGCTGAACACAGAAGATTAAAGGATTGAAATCACAAAGAGGACCCAGTCCACTGCTATGCTTGTAGCATTGAATCCTCTGGAATTAAGTTTACTGATGGTTGTGAAGGATCACGAGCTTAGGTTCTGGGAATAGAACCTAGGACTTCTGCAAGGACAACAAGAGTTCTTCACAGCCGATCCCTTTTTGCAGACTTTACTCCAAACACCATTTATAGCTAAATGAGAATTTGTGATGAAATGCTGAGTAACCTAATTAAGATCTAGAACAACAGCTAAAAGTGGATTTTTAAAATTTATATCTGGAAAGAGTGTTAATGAAACAAACCCACCAATCAGTTACCTAGAAGAACTTATAAAGATCCCAAAGATGTAACCCAGAAGAAGACATTGTATTTTACTATCTATAGGAATAAAAATATGTTAAATCCTAGTTTCCTGCTTTTTGTGTCTTTTCAGTGTGTTGCTATGAGGAAGTCAGAGAAAAGGTGATCTGAGCACACATAGTCATTGCTCTGCTCATAAGATGTGCAAAAATGCACAGTTGCAATGGCACTTACCTTCAAAAGAAACTTGTACATGCTTTGCTTAAATTTTCCCTTGTAAGTCAATATATCTAGTTTCAAAACAAATTTTTAAGTAATGCGTACTGTCAATAAGTTTATGCATTAATTTGGAAACAGGATTTCAAATATATGCCCTCCCATTAAATATAACAAAGTTATCTGATCATTGCTAAGAGTTTTATATCACTATTAAGTGGTGGCTTTTAAAGAACACTCTGATAAACAGTAAGTGTTCTGTCAGTAAGTGTTCTGACTTTGTGTTGATCAGGTTTTAGCATTGTATAGGGAAGATTGTTTGGTCATTTTACAGACAGATTTTCTATTTACTTGTCTTGAGCATTCTGGATGCTTCTTATCTCCTAAAATGAAAGAGAAGGATGTAAAATGCCTAAAACCTGTGATAACTTTAGAGTTAAGCATCATGTTCAGAAGATTTGAACAAATGACATTGGGGTGGGGAGACAGAGGCTGAGAAAGACAGATAGACAGAGACAGGGATACAGAGAGACAGAGACCAAGAAAGATGAGAGATACTGAGAAACAGAGAAAGAGAGACAGAAAATGAGAGACAGAGAGACAGACAGAGACAGAGAGCACACATTACTAGACAAATGTCACATTTTTTTCAAAAGAATGAATATATAAATTTAAACCTTTTCATTTCTTCTTTATGATATATTACTTATTTGGTGACAGTTATCTCAGTTGGAAATAATTAAAAATTTAATTGGTTTGTTAATTTAATACTCAAAAAGGAAAACTGCCTTGATAATATGAAATTTAAAAAATATTTAAGTAATGTTATATACAGCCCTAGAAAACTAACCTACTTTTTAATGCTTAAAGCATTGGATGTAATTTTTTTCAAAGAAAACATTATTTTCCTCCATTTAGCAGAAGAAAGCAAATGGTTGATCTATTTTAGGAAACCTCTGTGATCTGAATGTTGATTTTTAAGGGTTCTGAAGGACAGTGCTACTTAGAAACAGAAATAGCAAAGCCCCAGCAAGTGTATTGCCACAGTTGAAGCAGTACAGGGCTTTTGCCAAAGGCAAAATGAAACATGTTTTCAACAACAGTTACAGGCCCACCAGGGCCTGTTCTGCAGAAACTCTCTCTTATTACATGGGTTGTTTTAATATAACAACAAATACTATCCTCTTACAAAATGCTTGCCATTAATTAGAATGAGTTTAGCCTGAAGATAGAATATAATTTATTTGATCTTTTATTTGTCATGAATGGATAACCATGCAAACTACTTGTAAGGTGCTTCAGTTACTCCTGTCTGTGCTTCTTTAATGCACACAATTAATACTGTGGGACTTCAATAAACTATAGGAGCCATTCAATTTCTAAAAGTATTTTTAAAAGAAGTCAGAATCGTAAGTAATGATAAGTTTGATTAACACTGAATCCTGTAAAATTATTTTAACAAAATATTCTAAAAAATTTTTCTGATTTTTCTAATCCTGGACATCCAGTTTACTTTTGTGAGAGAGGATGAATGGAGCAAAGTTTGGTTTTTAATGCGTTCTGATGTCCACAGTTAATTTTTGTGTCTTGTTTTTCTTTCTCTTTCATCTTTTTTTAAAACTACATTTTGGAGCTTCACATTATAGCAGTGACTCTCAACCTCTGGATTGTGACCCCCTTAGAAGTTAATCGACCCTTTTACAGGTATCATTTAAAAGCATTGGAAAGCAAATATATTTACATTACAATTCATGACAAAAATTACAGTTATTGAGTAGCAATGAAAATAATTTTATGGTTTGGGGTCACAACAACATGAGATACTATTGAAATGTTAGTTTTAGGAAGGTTGAAAACCAACATATTAGAGAAATACAAAACTGTCATTCTAATATCCAATTAAGTAAGATTGAGATTTTGTTCCATTAAATATACCAAAGCAATCTGAACAAAAAAATCAAGCAGAAGCATGTTTATTTATGCATATGACAATGAAAAAGATACATTTTTAAAAGAAGATAAGCAGTTGTATAAGTCTTATGTTTTCTAAACATAACTGCAAAGATACCACCCTGGCATTTCAGTAGTAAATGGGGCCAAGGTAAACTTGGTTCTGAGATAGTTTTTTTTTTTTTCTTTTTCTCACTTTGTATTCATTAGTTCATTCAAAATTTCATAGAATGCATTTTGACCCTAATTATCCACCACAAGCCCTCCCAAAGCCATAAAAAAATCTGTCTTCTCTTTTATTTAAAACCCATTATGGCCCTTCCGGTCAGACCACACTGGGGTAGCTAGGGCACAGAGTCGGCTGACACCTGCCAGCTACCCAGGGATCTTAAGACTTCTGGTGAGTGGAACACAGCTTCTGCTCCAAACCAATCGCGAGGGACCTGAGACTGCATTAGTTAGGGAAGCAGAAAACCCGGCCTGAGTAGGGGCACAAGCCCCTTCCAGTCTGACTAGCACCAGGGTAGCTAGGGCACAGGGTCGGCTGACACCTGCCAGCTACTCACAACACCAGCCACGGGATCTCAAGACTTCAGGTGATCCGGCCACCCTCCTGGCCAGAGGACAGGTCTCTGCCCAGCCCGGCAGCCCTTTGCCTCAGGATCAGCGGAAGCCATCTTGGTTCTGGGACTCCATTGAACTTAGTCTGCACAGGAGAGAGTGTGTACCACAGAAGCTGACAGCTTCTGGGATAGGTGGGAGCCACAGAGCCTCTGAGGCAGCACCCTTTTTGGGTTCCAGACATTCGGGCACCCTCCCTGCCAGAGGACAGGTGTCCATCCGGCCCAGGAGCCCTTTGCCTCAGGAGCGGCAGAAGCCATCTTGGATCCGGGACTCCTCCGAACATAGGAACTTAGTCAGCACAGGTAGAGTGTGCACCACAGAACCTGACAGCTTGTGGGACAGGCAGGAGCCACAGAGCCTTTGAGGCAGCGCCCTTTTCAGGCCCTAGACATCCGGCCACACTCCAGGCCAGAGGACAGGTGGACACCCAGCCAGGGAGCCTTTGCCTCAGGAGCGGCAGGAGCCATCTTGGTTCCGGGACCCCTCCGAACTTAGGAAATTAGTCTGCACAGGTGAGAGTGTGCACCACAGAAGCTGACAGCTTCTGGGACAGGTAGGAGCCACAGAGCTACTGAGGCAGCACCCTTTTCAGGCCCCAGATATCCGGCCACCTTCCTGGCCAGAGGACAGGTGTCCATCCAGCCCAGGAGGATTTTGCCTCTAGATTGGCTGTAGCCATCTTGGTTCTGGGACTCCACCAAACATAGTCTGCACAGGTGAGAGTGTGCACCACACAAGCTGACAGCTTCTGTAACCCACAAAAGCAACACAGCTTCTGGGAAAGGTCCTGTTTTGGGCCTTCATCTTCGGCCAGGAGGAGGTCCAAACACCAGATATCTGTGCACCTTCCCTGTAAGAGGAGAGCTTGCCTGCAGAGAGTGCTCTGACCACTGAAACTAAGAGAAGAGAGCCTGTCTCCCAGGTCTTCTGATAGAGGCTAACAGAATCACCAGAAGAACAATCTCTAAACAGAGACAACTATAGCAACTAACTCCAGAGATTACCAGATAGCAAAAGGTAAACGTAATAATCTTACTAACAGAAATTAAGACCACTCACCATCATCAGAACCCATCACTCCCACTTCGCCCAGTCCAGGGCACCCCAACACACCAGATAAGATAGACATGGATCTAAAAGCATATCTCATGATGATGGTAGAGGACATCAAGAAGGACTTTAATAGCACACTTAAAGAAATACAGGAGAACACTGCTAAACAGGTAGAAGACATTAAAGAGGAAGCACAAAAATTTCTTAAAGAATTGCAGGAGAACACTGCTAAACAGGTAGAAGACATTAAAGAGGAAACACATAAATCCCTTAAAGAATTGCAGGTAAACCAGAGCAAAGAGGTGATGGAATTGAATAAAACCATCCAAGACCTAAAAAGGGAAGTAGACACAATAAAGAAAACACAAATTGAGGCAATGCTGGAGATAGAAACCCTAGGAAAGAAATCTGGAACCATAGATGCCAGCATCAGCAACAGAATACAAGAGATGGAAGAGAGGATCTCAGGTGCAGAAGACTCCATAGAGAACATTGGCACAAAAATCAAAGAAAATACAAAATCCAAAAAGATCCAAATTTAAAACATCCAGGAAATCCAGGACACAATGAGAAGACCAAACCTATGAATAATAGGAGTAGATGAGAATGAAGATTTTCAACTCAAAGGACCGGCAAATACCTTCAACAAAATTATAGAAGAAAACTTCCCAAACCTAAAGAAAGAGATGCCCATGAACATACAGGAATCCTACAGAAATCCAAATAGACTGGACCAGAAAAGAAATTCCTCCCGACACATAATAATCAGAACAACAAATGCACTAAATAAAGATAGAATACTAAAAGCAGTAAGGGAAAAAGGTCAAGTAACATATAAAGGCAAGCCTATCAGAATTACACCAGATTTTTCACCAGAGACTATGAAAGCCAGAAGGGCCTGGACAGATGTTATACAGAAACTAAGAGAACACAAACTCCAGCCCAGACTACTATACCCATTCAAACTCTCAATTACCATAGATGGAGAAACCAAAGTATTCCACAACAAAACCAAATTCACACGTTATCTTTCCACGAATCCAGCCCTTCAAAGCATAATAACACACACAAAAAAAATAAAAGGACAGAAACTACGTCCTAGTAAAAGCAAGAAGGTACTCCCTCAACTAACCTAAGAGAAGACAGCCACAAGAACAGAATGCCAACTCTAATAACAAAAATAAAAGGAAGCAACCATTGCTTTTCCTCAATATCTCTTAATATCAATGGACTCAACTCCCCAATAAAAAGACATAGACTAACAGACTGGCTACACAAACAGGACCCAAAATTTTGCTGCTTACAGGAAACTCATCTCAGAGAAAAAGATAGACACTACCTCAGAATGAAAGGCTGGAAAACAATTTTCCAAGCAAATGGTAGGAAGAAACAAACTGGAGTACCATCCTAATATTTAATAAAATCGACTTCCAACCCAAAGTCATCAAAAAAGACAAGGAAGGGCACTTCATACTCATCAAAGGTAAAATCCTCCAAGAGGAACTATCAATTCTGAATATCTATGCTCCAAATACACATTCATTAAAGATACTTTAGTAAAGCTCAAAGCAAACATTGCACCTCACACAATAATAGTGGGAGACTTCAACACACCACTTTCACCAATGGACAGATCATGGAAGCAGAAACTAAACAGGGACACAGTGAAACTAACAGAGGTTATGAAGGAAATGGATCTGACAGATATCTACAAAAGATTTTATCCTAAAACAAAAGGATATACCTTTTTCTCAGCACCTCACGGTACCTTCTCCAAAATTGACCACATAATTGGTCACAAAACAAGCCTCAACATACACAAAAATATTGAAATTGTCCCATTCATCCTATCAGATCACCATGGACTAAGGCTGATCTTCAATAACAAAATAAATAATAGAAAGCCAACAAATACGTGGAAACTAAACAACACTCTTCTCAATGATACCTTGGACAAGTAAGGAATAAAGAAAGAAATTAAGGACTTTTGGAGTTTAATGAAAATGAAGCCACAACATACCCAAACTTATGGGACACAATGAAAGCATTTCTAAGGGGAAAACTCATAGCTCTGAGTGCCTCCAAAAAGAAACTAGAGCTATCACATATTAGCAGCTTGACAACACACCTAAAAGCTCTAGAACAAAAAGGAAGAAAATTCACCCAAGAGGAGTAGAGGGCAGGAAGTAATCAAACTCAGGGGTGAAATCAACCATGTAGAAACAAGAAGAAGTATTCAAAGAATCAAACAACCGAGGAGCTGGTTCTTTGAGAAAATCAATAAGATAGATAAACCCTTAGCCAGACTCACTAGAGGGCACAGGGAAAGTATTCTAATTAACAAAATCAGAAATGAAAAAGGAGACATAACAACAGTTCCTGAAGAAATCCAAAACACCATCAGATCCTTCTACAAAAGGCTATACTTAACAAAATTGGAGAACCTTAATGAAACGGACAAGTTTCTAGACAGATACCAGGTACCAAAGTTAAATCAAGATCAGGTTAATGATATAAACAGTCCCATATCCCCTAAAGAAATAGAAGCAGTTATTAATAGTGTCCCAACCAAAAAAAGCCCAGGACCAGATGGGTTTAGTGCAGAGATCTATCAGACCTTCAAAGAAGATCTAATCACAGTTCGTCACAAACTATTTAACAAAATAGAAACAGAATGAACTCTATCCAACTCATTCTATGAAGCCACAATTACTCTGATACCTAAACCACAAAAAGACCCAACAAAGATAGAGAACTTCAGACCAATTTCCCTTATGAATATTGATGCAAAAATCCTCAAAATGTTCTCGCTAACTGAATCCAAGAACACATCAAAATAATCATCCATCCTGATCAAGTAGGTTTCATCCCAGGGATGTAGGGATGGTTCAATATATGGAAATCCATCAATGTAATTCAGTATATAAACAAACTCAAAGACAAAAACCACATGATCATCTCGTTAGATGCTGAGAAAGCCTTTGACAAAATCCAACACCCATTCTTGATAAAAGTCTTGGAAAGATCAGGAATTCAAGGCCCATACTTAAGCATGATAAAAGCAATCTACAGCAAACCAGTAGCCAACATCAAAGTAAATGGTAAGAAGCTGGAAGAAATCCCACTAAAATCAGGGACTAGACAAGGCTGTCCACTCTCTCCCTACCTATTCAATATTGTACTTGAAGTCCTAGCCAGAGCAATTAGACAACAAACGGAGATCAAGGGGATACAAATTGGAAAAGAAGAAGTCAAAATATCACTCTTTGCAGATGATATGATAGTATATATAACTGACCCTAAAAATTTCACCAGAGAACTCCTAAGCCTGATAAACTGCTTCAATGAAGTAGCTGGATATAAAATTAACTCAAGGAAGTCAATGGCCTTTGTGTACACAAAGGATAAACAGGCTGAGAGAAATTAGGGAAACAACACCCTTCTCAATAGTCACAAATAATATAAAATACCTTGGCGTGACTCTAATTAAGGAAGAGAAAGATCTGTATGACAAGAACTTCAAGTCTCTCAAGAAAGAAATTAAAGGAGATCTGAGAAGATGGAAAGATCTCCCATGCTCATGGATTGGCAAAATCAACATTGTAAAAATGGCTATCTTGCCAAAAGCAATCTACAGATTCAATGCAATCCCCATCAAAATTCCAACTCAATTCTTCAACGAATTAGAAAGGGCAATCTGCAAATTCTTCTGGAACAAGAAAAAACCTAGGATAGCAAAAAGTCTTCTCAAGGATAAAAGAATCTCAGGTGGAATCACCATGCCTGACCTAAAGCTGTACTACAGACCAATTGTGATAAAAACTGCATAGTACTGATATAACGACAGACAAGTAGACCAATGGAACAGAATTAAAGACCCTGAGATGAACCCACACACCTATGGCCACTTGATTTTTGACAAGGGAGCAAAAACCATACAATGGAAAAAAGACATCATTTTCAACAAATGGTGCTGGCACAAGTGGCGGTCATCATGTAGAAGAATGCGAATTGAACCATTCCTATCTCCTTGTACTAAGGTCAAATCTAAGTGGATTAAGGAACTCCACATAAAACCAGAGACACCGAAACTTATAGAGGAGAAAGTAGGGAAAAGCCTTGAAGATATGGGTACAGGGGAAAAATTCCTGAATAGAACAACAAAGGCTTGTGCTTTAAGATCAAGAATCGATAAATGGGACCTCATAAAGTTGCAAAGCTTCTGCAAGGCAAAAGACACCATCAATAAGACAAAAAGACCACCAACAGATTGGGAAAGGATCTTTACCTATCCTAAATCAGATAGGGGACTAATATCCAATATATATAAAAAACTCAAGAAGGTGGACTCCAGAAAATCAAATAACCCCGTTAAAAAATGGGGCTCAGAACTGAACAAAGAATTCTCACCTGAGGAATACCGAATGGCAGGGAAGCTCCTGAAAAAATGTTCAACATCCTTAATCATCAGGGAAATGCAAATCAAAACAACCCTGAGATTACACCTCACACCAGTCAGAATGGCTAAGATCAAAAATTCAGGTGACAGCAGATGATGGCGAGGATGTGGAGAAAGAGGAACACTCCTTCATTATTGGTGGGATTGCAAGCTGGTAAAACCACTCTGGAAATCAGTTTGGCGGTTCCTCAGAAAGTTGGACATAATACTTCCAGAGGATCCAGCAATACCTCTCCTGGGCATATATCCAGAAGATGTTCCAACCGGTAAGAAAGACACATGCTCCACTATGTTCATAGCAGCCTTATTTATAATAGTCAGAAGCTAGAAACAACCCAGATGCCCTTCAACAGAGGAATGGATACAGAAAATGTGGTACATTTACACAATGGAGTACTACTCAGCTATTAAAAGAAATGAATTTATGAAATTCCTAGGCAAATGGATGGACCTGGAGGGCATCATCCTGAGTGAGGTAACACAATCACAAAGGAACTCACACAATATGTACTCACTGATAAGTGGATATTAGCCCAAAAACTCAGGATACCTAAGATATAAGATACAATTTGTTAAACGCATGAAACTCAAGAAGAAGGAAGACCAAAGTGTGGACACTGTGCCCCTTTGTAGAATTGGGAACAAAACCCCCATGGAAAGAGTTACAGAGATAAAGTTTGGAGCTGTGAAGAAAGGATGGACCATCTAGACTGCCATATCTAGGGATCCTTCCCATAATCAGCTTCCAAATGCTGACACCATTGCATACACTAGCAAGATTTTGCTGAAAGGACCCAGATATAGCTGACTCTTGTGAGACTATGCCGGGGCCTAGCAAACACAGAAGTGGATGCTCACAGTCAGCTATTAGATGGATCACAGGGCCCCCAATGGAGGAGCTAGAGAAAGTACCCAAGGAGCTAAAGGGATCTGCAACCCTATAGGTGGAACAACATTATGAACTAACCAGTACCTGAGAGCTCTTGACTCTAGCTGCATATGTATCAAAAGATGGCCTAGTCGGCCATCACTGGAAAGAGAGGCTCATTGGACTTGCAAACTTTATATGCCCCAGTACAGGGGAACTCCAGGGCCAAATAGTGGGAGTGGGTGGGTAGGGGAGTGTGGGGGGAAGTGTATTGGGGACTTTTTGGATAGCACTGGAAATGTAAATGAAGAAAATACCTAATAAAAAAAAACATTATGGATATTTTTTGCCCCGAATACACTATTTTTGCCTTCCTGGAGAGTGATCAGACTACAAGTGTCTCACCCATAAAGAGACTGATTTTCCTTCTCCCAGTAACTATCAACTACCTATTGCTCCTGAGCTCGAGGTAGGTCCTTTATGCTGACTTGCCCTCTTCATGCTGGGATCTGATTTGACATAAGTCTCTGGAATTCTGTGTGGCCTCTCAATTGCTATGAGTTATCACATGCAGCTGCTCTGCTATGTACAGAAAGCACTGCCTCTACAATATTATGTTCTTTCTCTAGTGTATCTGTGGGTTATAAGAGAATGTTTGGGAGGGTAAGTGGGATGGGAGAGATGTAATATATGATAATCTTAAAAATTAAATATTGTAGCATGTAAACTGCTCTGGACTGATGAAATACCTTTATGAAACTTATATATCATCTTGGTATGTTGAAGAAATCACTGCTTATGCATCTAGTGTTTCTGGACACAACATCATCAGAAAATCTCATACAATATAACAAAGCATGTACAGATGTAGTATTCTTTATAAAAAAAATCAGTAATGTTGAAGAAATGAGGTAGGAAATGAACCTTGACATCTGAATGCAGGTGAAGCATTACATCAAATGGCACGGTAAGAATATCTGGGAACCTTGAGATTCAGTCAGAATATTTTCTCCATCTTAAAAGGAACTATATTAACTCGTTAGTGAGTATAATTTGATTTAAAGGTTCATATGTATAATCACTGCTTGTCAAACTTCATTGTGTTTTATTGTCATGACAAGCACATTTGTGCCTTTATACAAACTGAGAATGTATTGAATAGCAATAAATTCACAAGCTGTGGCAGATTCATCTTTAGCAATTTATCAGCTTTTTACCATTTTTGGTAACTGTCCTTTTATTGTAAAGCTAAACACTAATATCAACTATCAGATCATACATACTACATCACATAATAAACATGTTTCTATAAAGGTGTGTATAGGTTACAATGATCAAGGGGTTACATAGGCAATGCTACCTAAGAGGCACAGACTGGAAGAAAATAAGAAAAGTTTCTGTGGTTGAGATAAGCATCAATTTAGAAGTCACTAAAGAAGAGATGCTGATTACCAAACTGGGCTGCAGGGTCAGAGTTGAGCTGCAGGAGTATCCAAAGGAATGAGTGGACAGATGGTCTTCAGGTCCAGAAAGAACAACAGGAGGATGGGCAAATGACAACCTGATTGAATGGGCTGTGTCAATATACCCTAGGAGAGCTGAAGATCCTGAGACAGTGGAGAATTATCTCCCTGTGTCTCTATGCATACATTGATTGGTCCCATGACAGGTTGTGGAGGCCAACACACTCAGGTGAAATAATTACACTTCCCTCGATCCCTTGCATTCAAGAAGTTATCTAGGCTGGTGTTTCTGCTATGATTTTAATTCCCGATGTGTCCTATACCTATAGCTCATACTGATAAATGTATAGGTAACATTACCAGGCCAGTAATAATAGACTCATCCCTCTGTGCTGTACTACAGACTGTGTTGCTCACATGTACAGGTGCAGTCTCTCTCCAACGTTAAGAGTGAGTCCAAGTTTTCTTCTAAAGTGCATTTTCTCTGGACATGGTATAATCTGAAAAGAAGAGTGCAAAATACAGAATAACATAGCCCCATCTCGACATTAATGTACTAATTCAGTAACCAGGTAAAACAAACAAGATGTTATGTAATTTAAATGTAGGTTCGTCTTATTATTAAATGAATCTTTGGCTTAAATACTTGAAATTTATTTTTCAACATTTAGCAAAAGCTGAATGAATAAAAACATCTTTGTATAAGCCCAGGGACCCCACACCATCATGAGTCTTTCACTGAGGATAACTAGATCAGAATTACAACTTTAACCCAGTCTGCAGTTAACAATAAGAATCCCACTCAATATCTCATAATATGTATTAAAAATTTAACAAAATAGTATAATAATCACTAAGTAATTCATTGCTTAGAGCATTTTATTCAAAATTCCCAAATGCCTATTATTATATTCATGAAGATTATGGTGAGACTGTTTACCATAAAGCAGTAAATGGAAATTCAGAAGACATATTAAAGGTAGCAGATTAGAATTACAAAGCAGTATTTCTTACAACTATAGGGCACTAATTTTGACATGTTAATTTGTCCTGTGTTTGCTGTCTAATCACTCAACTCAGCATGTCTAAGACTGTGCCAGCTTTCAAGAGTTATATGTGAAATCCTTCTCCTTCATGTTTTTCTTTTATAAATGAAGATAAGACGCAGATGTATAATTGGCTATCTGCAATGTTCCTATGTGATAAAGGGAGACTATAGGTCAACTATAGTAACATGTATTGTTCAGAAAATGTAAGGGTTGCACACTCCCCTGTGCTTCAATGCTTTAAGGGAGCAGTTCATACTCACTTCTGTGCAGAGTGAGCACATTACTTTTCAGTCTCCCAGGTATCAAACTTGCTATCATTTGCAGGCTTTTCCTGAAACCTACTCCACTGGAACTATAAGAAGTTTGTTTGCAAGTATTATTTTGGAGATCTATAAATCTGCTCATCTCTGTGCGACAGAGAGATAACCAATGGGAAACATAGACTTGCACCGAATCCTTTGAACACATGTTATTTTCATTTCTATAAATGTAAAACCAAATGCATTAAAAGAAGAGAAAAAATTCACCAGTGTTCAAAGCCTGTGTCAGGTGTGTCAAGTATGTGGTATTTTTGACAGGGGCCTTTAGCCACTAATTCTAACAGTTTATAAATAATGTATTTATGTGGAATGTTTATAATACTCATTATATGATACTATTCCTACTTAGTATTTGATGCTGCAGAGTAAACAAGAATATCAGTAAATACCATAAGCATGCATATCCATAGGCATTCATGAATTTACCATGTGTATGCTTTATTCATTTAAGATATTATACAACTTATATTCAAATTAATAAAACATATGAAATGTATGTTTTTGAAGATAGAAGTTATAGAGAGCTGGGGTAGTGGAGGGTGGTAAAACTGTGGTGAAGATGCACTGTACTTGAGAAGAATTTATTTTCAACAACAACAAAAAAAGGGAACAAATCCTATGTATATACGAACCAAAACTCAAATATACCTTTTTCTGTTTATTTACTGGTTTAGTGGAGTTTGATTTTATATTTAAATTTAGGCAAAGATTTGTTGTGGGAATATATATATATATATGTGGAGTGGCACTTTCACCTGCCCAGGAGGCCTAGCCAGCCATGCACGCACTGGTGGGCAATGGCTGACCTGTTTTTAATCTGGTGGAAACTCTGATATAGAACTCTGCAATCTCTCCACCCAGCTCTCTAGGTTCCCACTGGTGTTTGTTACCATGCCAACCCCGTGCTTCAAATCCCCCACAGCCTTTGTGGTGCTCATCTGGCAAACCCATACTTTGCTGCCTTACCTTTCTCTCTTGAAGGCAGACCAGCCACCATGTGAAGGAAAACACAAACCCAAACTCAGTTCAGAAACAATGGTAACTCAGATCTCTGGGCACAACAACTAAAACTTAGTCTTGTAAACCTTATTAAAATGTGATTCCTCTGGTGGCAAATCCTTGTGGATCCACCATGATACCAGGATACTCTAGGAGCTACATCTTACTCCTCTGCTGTCCTCGTTCCAAAAGACATCTAACTCTCTCCTGCTTCCTCTATTCCTCGCTCTAACTCGGAAGTCCAGCCTACTGACCCAATGATTGGCTCTTTTTTCGTTAGGGGATTGGTTCACAAGAAGTCACCTGAGTATGACTCACTCCTTGTCTGCAAACCCTCCCAGGAGAGCAGAATTAGCATACAAATAGCACGAGACCCATCCACAACAAAGATTTATATTTTTTTATTTTGTAAGTGTATACCACAAAGGTTGCTGTCCTACCATAATTAGTGTGTAAGGGACTTGGTGTGTTTATGGCTTTTAAAAGAGTAGTTAGTAATCATGAACTGCAAAAAAACAGCCTAAGAGTTTGCTATATGGAAATATCTAATGAGATCCAAAACCCATCAGAGTCCCAAAGCAGGTGCACATGCTCTTGTCATTTTTTTTTAACAATGTATATTTTTATTTCATCTCCTGCAAATATTGCACCCAGACTCCCAACACTAATCTGGTTTTCTTCCTTGATTCTATAGCCTCTTGGTCAGATGTCAGTCACTGGAGGGGATATTTGTTTTTCAGATGTGGCTTCATGAGATTGAAAGTACTGAGACTTTCTCATCATTTCAGAACAATCAGCAATGCAGAAAGCTCAGGAGCAAAGGTATAAAATATGGGAAAAATCAGATCATGTTCCTTTCTGATAACATATTTCGCTTCATTGTTTTCTGTTTATGGCATGGCATTCTCCCCACAGTTAAGGTAAAAGTAATGTATTTTAGGATTGATTGCATAGATATTCAATCATATAGAATAAAGAAGTGGATGACTATATGATTAATTCATAATTCTGTGTCAATCCAACCTTAGAAATACTTTACTCCATGTGTAATTAAAGAGGATGTGACAACCTTGAAGGAGACATATTATGTGTGCTAGACACCTTTATAGGCAGGAACATTAGAGAACAATGTCTATCTGCTATCCAGCCTTTGGTTATTGATTCCACTTAGATCTTATAGACATAGTAATTATATTACTGGTCATATAGCTGAATAAGATTAGGAATGAATAGACCTTGGAAGACAATCTAGTAATTATCCTTATTAATGGCTTCCTAAAAAATATTGACAGTTTATCAGATGGACAGTACTTCTATATTGTTTGCAAAAGTTGAATATATAGAAATAAATTGATATTTAGAAATTGAAAACAATTCCCACTAGGTTTAATTATATCCAGTATTAAAACGTGAAATTTTTAAAATATGCTAAATTTCAAGTTGGTAAGTTATTCCCAGTCATAGCCAAGAAGTAGAAATGATTTGCTAGGAATATGTAAATCAGCCAGAAATACATGGAGAAGCCTTTGTGGTTCATCTTTGTAGCAGAGAGAGGTATACTATTAAAATGCAAATTAGGATAGATATTATGACCATACCTGACAATATTAATCTCTGATTGGAGAGGGAGGATGGGAGGGCACAGGCCAAAGGCATGGACTCTACTGCCAGTCTTACTAACTCATGCTCATAGACTTGTCTAAATTGACTAATATTGGCCTTGTCTATGCAATACATCATATATTAGTGGATATTATTTATAATTATAATAAAATTAAAATACTTAATAGAATAAGATAGCCTGAAATATCTATATTTCTATTATTGAAATACATGTAAACTATTGATTATGGAAATAAAATGTTTCTTGTAGAATAGTAAATGTAAAATCCTCCTTAAATTTTATTTATAAGATTTATAAATATTTCATTTTGAAACCAATAAAATAAGGCAGGTACATTTTCAAAATTATATGACTACCTGATTTACATAATTGTTTTTATTGTTTTTAAATTTATGTGTGCGTTTGTCGATGTAAGTTTATGTGTATGTATGTGTATGCCTGTGGATTGGAGTTATAAGATTCTGTGAGCCTCCGGACATGAATCCTGAGATCAGATGGTATACACGAGCATTATATTCTTTTAACTGCCGAGTCTTCTCCCTAGCCCATAATTTTTTAATGTCTATAATATAATAAATCAACATTCTTAAATAATAATCAAGGCAGATTTGTGTTGAACATACAAAGAATATTTTGATTGACAGGACAAAAAGCACAGTATTAAATTTTAGAACATCAATAATTATAGAAATTATATACTCATAATTCTAAAACCAACCAAATCTGAGAGTAATATAAATCAAATAGTCTAATTATTATTAAACAATTGCTATTTTGTAGGAACTCTAATACCTTATCATGCTTCTTAAAAGACAAATTTTGGTCCACATAGTCTTTCCCCTGAATTTATAAAAAAATTCACCCATTGTAATTCTGAGTGTTCTAAAGCCTTCACACAGTTCCAAGTGAAAAAGGACACAATTAAATATGGCTAATGGGAAATACATAAATATGTCTAAAGTTACTTGCACATAACAAGAGAAAGCAGGAAAATGTGGGAATCAGTGAAATTCAAAAGTGTAGAGTTGGTGATGTGCTGTCAAGTAAAAGGTCTGGGGAGTCCCAAATTACTCCTACAGGGCCAGTTCTCAGGCCTGCTATATGGCTTGTTCTAAAGAAGACACCACCCTGTGTGAATCACAAGAAAGCAGAGCTAGAATAACAGTCACTATATTGCTGAAATCCAGAGTTGACTGCTCTTAATTTGCATATGTTATTATTATAAAATTACTGGAATATTTTAAACAAATATTTTCGAAGTCTCTTTTGTAAACTTTTGATTAGATTTTGAGACTGTCTAAAGCAATGAGAGAGAGAAAGAGAGAAAGGGAGAGAGAGAGAGAGAAAGAGAGAGAGAGAGAGAGAGAGAGAGAGAGAGAGAGAGAGAGAGAGAGAAAGGTGGGAAGAACCTTAGAACACAAATATAGCATTGCTAAGGAACAACTATTTTCCTCACAACTATGGTGCTTAGCACTTTGACTTCAAGTTGCTTATTTTTCAGATCACAATTTAAAATTATAATATTATTAATATTTAGAAAGTCATCATGACTATAATACAATCCCTTTTGAAATCACATTCATAATGAAAATGACAAATAGAGTTGTGTGTTCTCCTAGTAGACAATGTGGGTTTTATGATACTTGACATGGAATAAGAACAAACTTAGGAAGAGAAATAGGGAGGATTAGCAGTGAGGATTATCGTGGAGTTATAGCTTTTATATCTCTGGATATATAATATGCCACACAAATACTCTCTAATGACTCATGCCACAAGGCTTTTATATATACTGGATTAATAGAAAAGGAAGAAAACTGGAGGTACGACACAAGGAAAAGGAGAAAGAGAGCAGAAGGTAGACATCAGAAAGAAATAACTGGCTGAATCAAGAACTTGCCTAGAAAATTTCATGGGCATGTCATAGTTAAGTTCCAGTCATGTGAATTATATTCAGAAACCCATTATGAACTGATTTTTAAATTTTATTTTAATTAGGTATTTTCTTCATTTATATTTCCAATGCTACCCCAAAAGTCCCCCATAAGCTCCCACTCCCACTCCCTCCCCCCACTCCCACTTCTTGACCCTGGCGTTCCCCTGTACTGAGGCATATAAAGTTTGCAAGACGATTGGGACTCTCTTTCCACTGATGGACGACTAGGCCATCTTAGGACACCTATGCAGATAGAGACACTAGCTTTGGGGGTACTGGTTAATTCATATTGTTGTTCCACCTATAGGGTTGCAGACCCCTTTAGCTCCTTGGGTACTTTCTCTAGCTCCTCTATTGGGTGCCCTGTGTTCCATCCAAAGCTGACTGTGACCATCTACTTCTGTGTTTGCTAGGCCCCAGCATAGCCTCGCAAGAGACAGCTATATCAGAGTCCTTTCAGCAAAATCTTGCTAGTGTATGCAATGGTGTCAGGATTTGGAACATGATTATGGGATGGATCCCTGGATATGGCAGTCTCTAGATGGTCCATCCTTTCATCTCAGCTCCAAACTTTGTCTATGAAACTCCTTCCATGGGTGTTTTCTTCCCGATTCTAAGAAGGGGCAAAGTGTCTAAAATTTGTCTTCATTCTTTTTGAGTTTCATGTGTTTTGCAAATTGTATCTTATATCATGGATATTATAAGTTTCTGGGCTAATATCCACTTCTCAGTGAGTGCATATCATGTGAGTTTTTTTGTGATTGGGTTAACTCACTCAGGATGATGCCCTCTAGGTCCATCCATTTGCCTAGGAATTTCATAAATTCATTTCTTTTAATAGCTGAGTTGTACTCCATTGTGTAAATGTACCACATTTTCTGTATCCATTCCTCTGTTGAAGGGCATCTGGTTTCTTTCCAGCTTCTGGCTATTACAAACAAGGCTGCTATGAACATAGTTGAGCATGTGTCCTTCTTACCAGTTGGAATATTTTCTGGATATATGAACAGGAGAGGTATTGCGGGATCCTTCAGTAGTACTATGTCCAGTTTTCTGAGGAACCACCAGACTGATTTCCAGAGTGGTTGTACAAGCTTGCAATTCCACCAAAAATGAGGGAGCGTTCCTCTTTCTCCACATCCTCACCAGCATCTGCTGTCACTTGAATTTTTGATCTTAGCCATTCTGGCTGGTATGAGGTGGAAGGTCAGGGTTGTTTTGATTTGCATTTCCCTGATGATTAAGGATGCTGAACATTTTTTCAGGTGCTTCTCAGCCATTCTGTATTCCTCAGGTAAGAATTCTTTGTTTAGCTCTGAGCCCCATTTTTTTAATGGAGCTATTTGATTTTCTGGAGTCCACCTTCTTGAGTTCTTTATATATATTAGATATTAGCCCCCTGATTTAGGATAGGTAAAGATACTTTCCGAATCTGTTGGTGGCATTTTTGTCATATTGATGGTGTCCTTTGCTTTACAGAAGCTTTAGTGAGCTCACAATATTATGAGGTCCCATTTGTTGATTCTCGATCTTATAGCACAAGCCATTGCTGTTCTATTCAGGAATTTTTCCCCTGTGCCCATATCTTCAAGGCTTTCCCCCACTTTCTCCTCTGTAAGTTTCACTGTCTCTGGTTTTATGTAGCGTTCCTTGATCCACTTAGATTTGACCTTAGGACAAGGAGATAGGAATGGATCAGTTCGCATTCTTCTACATGATATGATATGATATTGAAAATGCTGTCTTTTTTCTATTGGATGGTTTTAGTTCCCTTGTCAAAGATCAAGTGACCGTAAGTGTGTGGGTTCATTTCTGGGTCTTCAATTCTGTTCCATTGGTCTACTTGTCTATTGCTATACCAGTACCATGCAGTTTTTATCATAATTGCTCTGAAGGACAGCTTTAGGTCAGGCATGGTGATTACCCCAGAGTTTCTTTTATCCTTGAGAAGAGTTTTTGCTATCCTAGGTTTTTTTGTTATTCCAGATGAATTTGCAGATTGCCCTTTCTAATTCCTTGAAGAATTGAGTTGGAATTTTGATGGGGATTGCATTGAATCTGTAGATTGCTTTTGGCAAGATAGCCATTTTTACCATATTGATCCTGCCCATCCATGAGCATGGCAGATCCTTCCATCTTCTAAGATCTTCTTTAATTTCTTTCTTCAGAGACGTGAAGTTCTTACCATACAGATCTTTCACTTCCTTAGTTAGAGTCTCGCCAAGATGTTTTATATTATTTGTGACTATTGAAAAGTGTGTTGTTTTCCTAATTTCTCTCTCGGCCTGTTTATCCTTTGTGTAGAGAAAGGCTATTGACTTGTTTGAGTTAATTTTATATCCAGCTACGTCACTGAAGCTGTTTTTCAGGTTTAGGAGTTCTCTGGTGGAATTTTTACTGTCACTTATATATACTATCATATCATCTGCAAAAAGTGATATTTTGACTTCTTCCTTTCCAACTTGTATCCCCTTTACCTCCTTTTGTTGTGGAATTGCTCTGGCTAGGACTTTAAGTACAATGTTGAATGGGTAGGGAGAAAGTGGACAGCCTTGTCTAGTCCCTGATTTTAGTGGGATTGCTTCCAGCTTCTCACAATTTACTTTGATACTTTGATGTTGGCTACTGATTTGCTGTAGACTGATTTTATCACGTTTAGGTATGGGCCATGAATTCCTCATTTTCCAAGACTTTTATCACGAATGGGTGTTGGATTTTGTCAAATGCTTTCTCTGCATCTAAAGAGATGATCATGTGTTTTTTTTGTCTTTGAGTTTGTTTATATAATGGATTACATTGATGGATTTTTGTATATTAAACCAACCCTTCATCCCTGTAATGAAACCTACTTGGTCAGGATGGATGATTGTTTTCATGTGTTCTTGGATCTGATTAGGGAGAATTTTATTGAGTATTTTTGCATCGATATTCATAAGGGAAATTGGTCTGAAGTTCTCTATATTTGTTGGGTCTTTCTGTGGTTTAGGTATCAGAGTAATTGTGGTTTCATAGAATGAATAGGGTAGGATACCTTCTGCTTCTATTTTGTGGAATAGTTTGTCAAGAACTGGAATTAGATCTTCTTTGAAGATCTGATAGAACTCTGCACTAAACTGATCTGGTCCTGGACTTTTTTTTTTTTGGTTGGGAGACTATTAGTGACAACTTCTATTCCTTTAGGGAATATAGGACTGTTTAGATCATTATCCTGATCCCGATTTAACTTTGGTACCTGGTATCTGTCTAGAAATTTGTTCATTTCATCCAGGTTTTCCAGTTTTGTTGAGTATAGCCATTTGTAGAAGGATCTGATGTTATTCTGGACTTCAGGATCAATTGTTATGTCTCCCTTTTATTAGGATGCTGTCCCTGTGCCCTCTAGTGAGTCTGGCTAAGGGTTTATACACCTTGTTGATTTTCTCAAAGAACCAGCTCCTTCTTTGGCTGATTCTTTGAATAGTTCTTCTTGTTTCCACTTGGTTGATTTCGCCCCTGACTTCGATTATTTCCTATTGTCTACTCCTCTTGGGTGAATTTGCTTCATTTTGTTCTAGAGCTTTTAGGTGTGTTGTCAATCTGCTAGTGTGTGCTCTCTCTAGTTTCTTTTTGGAGGCACTCAGAGCTATGAGATTTCCTCTTAGAAATGCTTTCATTGCGTCCCATAAGTTTGGGTATGTTGTGGCTTCATTTTCATTAAACTCCAAAAGTCCTTAATTTCTTTCTTTATTCCTTCCTTGTCCAAGGTTTCATTGAGAAGAGTGTTGTTCAGTTTCCACGTGGTTGTAGGCTTTCTATTATTTATGTTGTTATTGAAGATCAGCCTTAATCCATGATGATCTGATAGGATGTATGGGACAATTTCAATATTTTTGTATCTGTTGAGGCCTGTTTTGTGACCAATTATATGGTCAATTTTGGAGAAGGTACCATGAGGTGCTGAGAAGAAGGTATATCCTTTTGATTTAGGATTAAATGTTCTGTAGATATCTGTTAAACCCATTTGTTTCATAATTTCTGTTATTTTCACTGTGTCCCTGTTTGGTTTCTGTTTCCACGATCTGTCCATTGATAAAAGTGGTATGTTTATGTCTTCCACTATTATTGTGTGATGTTCAATGTGTGCTTTGAGCTTTACTAAAGTGTCTTTAATGAATGTGGCTGCCCTTGCATTTGGAGCATATATAATTCAGAATTGAGAGTTCCTCGTGGAAGATTTTACCTTTGATGAGTATGAAGTGCCCCTCCTTATCTTTTTTGATAACTTTGGGTTGGAATTTGATTTTATTAGATATTAGAATGGCTACTCCAGCTTGTTTCTTCAGACCATTTGCTTGGAAAATTATTTTCCAACCTTTCACTCTGAGGTAGTGTCTGTCTTTTTCCCTGAGATGGGTTTCCTCTAAGCAGCAAAATATTGGGTCCTGTTTGTTTAGCCAGTCTGTTAGTCTATGTATTTTTATTGGGGTATTGAGTCCATTGATATTAAGAGATATTAAGGAAAAGTAATTGTTGCTTCCTATTATTTTTGTTGTTAGAGTTGGCATTCTGTTCTTGTGGCTGTCTTCTTTTAAGTTTGTTGAAGGATTACTTTCTTGCTTTTTCTAAGACCTGGTTTCTGTCGTTCTATTGTTTTTTTTTTCTGTTATTATCCTTTGAAGGGCTGGATTCGTGGAAAGATAATGTGTGAATTTGCTTTTGTCATGGAATACTTTGGTTTCTCCATCTATGGTAATTATAAGTTTGGCTGGGTATAGTAACCTGGGCTGGCATTTGTGTTCTCTTAGGGTCTGTATAACATCTTTCCAGGATCTTCTGGCTTTCATAGTCTCTGGTGAAAAGTCTGCTGTAATTCTGATAGGCTTGCCTTTATATGTTACTTGATCTTTTTCCCTTACTTCTTTTAATATTCTGTCTTTATTTAGTGCATTTGTTGTTCTGATTATTATGTGTTAGGAGGAATTTCTTTTCTGGTCCAGTCTATTTGGAGCTCTGTAGGCTTCTTGTATGTTCATGGGCATCTCTTTCTTTAGGTTTGGGAAGTTTTCTTCTATAATTTTGTTGAAGGTATTTGCCCGACACTTTGAGTTGAAAACTTAATTCTCATCAATTCCTATTATCCGTAGGTTTGGTCCTCTAATTGTGTCCTGGATTTCCTGTATGTTTTTAGTTAGGATCTTTTTGCATTTTGCATTTTCTTTCTGCAGATGTTGTGCCGATGTTCTCTATGGAATCTTCTGCACCTAAGATTCTCTCTTCCATCTCTTGTATTCTGTTGCTGATGCTGGCATCTATGGTTCCAGATTTCTTTCCTAGGGTTTCTATCTACAGCGTTGCCTCACTTTGGGTTTTCTTTATTGTGTCTACTTCTCTTTTTAGGTCTAGTATGGTTTTGTTCATTTCCATCTCTTGTTTGAATGTGTTTTCCTGTTTTTCTTTAAGGACTTCTCCCTGTTTGGTTGTGTTTTCCTGTTTTCCTTTATGGACTTGTAACTCTTTAGCAGTGCTCTCCTGTATTTCTTTAAGTGAGTTATTAAAGTCCTTCTTTTAAATCCAGGTCTAGCTTTGCGGTGCCCAGGACTGGCTGAGGTGGGAGTGCTGGGTTCTGATGATGGTGAGTGGTCTTGGTGTCTGTTAGTAAGATTCTTACGTTTGCCTTTTGACATCTGGTAATCTCTGGAGTTGGTTATTATAGTTGTCTCCGGTTAGAGCTTGTTCCTATTGTGATTCCATTAGCCTCTATCACCAGACCTGGAAGACTAGCTCTTTCCTGAGTTTCAGTGGTTAGAGAACTCTCTGCAGGCAAGCTCTCCTCTTGCAGGTAAGGTGGATAGATATCTGGCATTCGGACCGGCATCCTGGCAGAAGATGAAGGCCTGAAACAGTGCTTGTCCTAGAATCTGTGTAGCTTCTGTAGTCCATACTCTCACCTGTGCAGATTAGTCTAGGCGGGATCCAGGAACCAAGATGGCTCCCCCAGGTGCTGTGGCAAAGCCCTCTGGACGGGGCTGACACCTTTCCTCTGGCAGGGAAGGTGCCCGGATGTCTGGAGCCCGAAATTCGGCCTGCCCCAGAAGATCTGTGGCTTCTGCCTGTCCCAGAAGCTGTTAAACTCTGCAGTCCACACTCTCACCTGTGCAGACCAGTCTTGGAGGCATCCAGGAACCCAAGATGGCTCCCCCAGATGATGAATTGATTTTAATGTCTCATTAGCTTTTTCCTATGAATCATTCTTTAAATATTTATTTATTTATTTCATGTATGTGAGTATACTGCCACTGTCTTCAGACACACCAGCATCAGATGCCTAAACAGACGGCTGTAAGCCACCATGTGGTTGCTGAGAATTGAACTCAGGTCCTCTGGAAAAGCAGTCACTGATCTTAACCATCTCCCAGCCCTCTTCAATGAATTCTTAAATTTCTCCCACCTACAGGGTGATACACATGCTCAGATGATGGTCTCAGAGAAATTCTTTTCATTCACCTTCATTCACCTTGCATTATGCTTACCAATGAAATGTTTTGATGTGTAGAGAACTGTTATGAGAACCTGTTTTTTTTTTTTCCCTCCATTGAATAATTGCTGTTGAGGTGTCTACTCATTCATGAAAAAAAATTTAATCACATTACTGATGGCCATTCCTCATAGGATTATTTGTGACCTGCTGGACACCAGGATTTCACTTTGCTCTGCTCTTTGTGAAGATCTCTCCTTGCTGGTGGCCTTTATTTTCTCATTGCCTTTGATTTCTTACTTGAAAAATTAGCACCTGAGAAAAATACTTACCTTCATCCTTTCAAAATGGTGATTTTTAGGATAGAAATCTATGAGCCTCTAAATGTTGTAAATGATCAAGAGCTAAAACCAACCCTACTTCCTTAATGTGACCCTGCAGTGTATTCACTATGGTTGAAATAACAATTCTGAGCATATACCAAACTTAATGACAATTTGTTTATTCATAAATATTGATTTATAAAATTTTAGTATGCATGTATTTTTCTAAATGATGCCAAAGAAAAATGCAACTTGATTTTCCTGTTTTTCCATAAAGTTGGTAACTCTGAAAAGAACATGAATTATCAATAGATCTGGGAAAAGGAGAGATACAATTGTAGTAGTTTTCAATGAGGTAGAGAGCCACCATACTTTTCACTTTACTCTTTTCCCTTTTTATTGATTATTTTATTTACTTAAATTTCAAATGTCCTCCCTCTTCCCAGTTTCCCCTCCACAAACCTTCTAGCACCTTGCATGTCCCCCTGGTTCTATGAGCATACTCCCCCAACCACCTACCCACTGCCCTTGCATTACCCTACACTACATTGAGCCTCAACAGGACCAAGGGACTCCCCTTCCACTGATGCCAGATAAGGCCATCTTCTGCTTTATATTCAGCTGGAGCCATAGGTCCTTCCATGTGTACTCTTGTTTGGTGGTTTAGTCCCTGGGATCTTTGAGGGGTCTGACTGGTTGATATTATTGGTCTTCCTATGGGGTTGCAAACCCCTTCAGCTCCTTCATTCCTTCCTGTAACTCCTCCATTAGGATGTATTCTTGATAATATTGTATCTGTTTGATTGTTATCTTTTGTGGTGGTAACACACCAACACAAAGGCAACTCATCAAAGAAAGAGTTTGTTTTGACTTGTGGTTCTAGAGAGTTATAGTTCACCTTGTTGGCAGAAGTGATAAGCTGAGGGCTCACATCTTGAAATACAAGCTTGAAAATGAGAGAGTAAACTAGAAGTAACATGCATTCACCAAACTCTCAAGCCGTTCTCCAGTGACATACTTCCCAGCCTATGTTAAATATCCCAGCCTATGGGGGGTGCATTCTTACTCAAATACACTGATTTAACAAAGAATTATTCTTGTTAGAGAAGAGTTGAGATCCTGGACACAAGATTGTTTCTCTTGATGTGGGACTCATCTTTCTGTAGGAGGGGCCTATGGTTAAAAATTACAATCTGCGTAATGAGAAAATTAGGGCTATAAGAAAGAGGAAGATTTCAAACAGAATAGTCTAAGGTATTGAGGAAAATTAAGAGGGGGCTTATATTTGCGTTTGAAATAGTCAAGATAAATAGATAAGATGAAAGACAAGGCTCTTAGTTAATGATGGTAGGACAGCTGGCCTCCCTTCTAAATATTTATATTTTTATTTATAGTTTATACTGATCTAACTATTGACCTAAGAAGCCTCCTTTGGCAAATGGCAATGGTTGATAGAGTCATAACAGGTCAAGGGACAGGTATTCTTGTGACGAATACAATGCACTACAATGGCCTCAGTCATAAGTAAAAGTGGCTTTACCCAGAAGCTTTTACCCACTATATATTCCAGACTACCTTGTCAACAAGGAGTCTAAATAGGATAAACAAAAATGACTGCAGTTATACGTTTGTATGATAGAGTAAGTTCTCTCCAGAGTAAGAATACAGGTTGATAAAAATAATATAAGAACAGAGGGAATTCAGTTAGTAGAACTCAAGATACAAGCAACATCAGAGGTAGCAATCACAGCCAACAACCAACAGCTGGCAGTCAATCAAGGTCAACAACTAACACATTCAGATTATAAGATCAACAAGACACAGGTAGACACTGTAGGTTTGGACAATCTCTTCTGTATGGGTAGCTCAGCATCAGCATGTAATAATCTCTGAATGTCAGCCACAGCATAGACATTGAATGTGTGGCTCCTCCATTGTCTCATGACAGAGCAGATGATTAAGTAATCTCAGAAAGGATTACTTTCCTCTTTCTCACTTTCTGCCACTGCTCCACGAAAATCTCTAGATGAGGAAGCTTGAGTTTCTCTCTTAGAAACCCCTTCCATTGTCGAAAATTTCCCTCATATTTACTTAATTTCTTACTATTCCTCAGTTTAATTTTTTTCTTTAATAATTCTTTATAAAGCCTCCGTCCATTTTGCATATGCACACAGGAGTACACATCATAAATCTTCATTGGCCTAAAACACAAACATACTCCCTATCACAGGACTTTTTTGTTAAGTACAGGAAGATCTGCCAATATGTATCCTTAGTTCATGTACAGGCAGGAAGTGAAAGATAGCATTACTCTCAAACCTGCAATATAATCTTTCTCAAACTTGTTATTAAAATCCCCAATATTTACTCAGGCTAATCATCTCGTAGTATGGTAGGCACAAGTCTGCCTGGAAGCAAGTCTCCTTTGATTCATGCTGCCACCTAGCATTCTTTGGAAAGTGCTCATCAACAGGCTCTTGCCAAGACTCATGGGAACTTCATACTCTAGTTGTTCCTAGTCTGTGGTACCAGTCTGCGGAAGAGAATAACAACCACAGAGCATAGGAATAAAGAGGGTCCCTGCTCTGGTCAGGCTGGACCACAACTTCTCTGCCTCTTTCAGGCTCTTGTGTATTACTGGAATTACTCAGTATCTTCTCTGAGTGATGTTTTTAGTCCAGGGTTTTTAATATCATAACAACTCTTAAGAGTCAGACTAGATTTTGTTTCGTCCTGAATTAGTAGTTACCTAGAAATGTATGATATATAAGAGAAACTCCACTCTGCTAAGTCTTTATTCACAGAGGCAAAGTTTCTTCACTTAAAAGAAGAAGCAAAGAAGAAGAAAACATACCCTTGCTACCATCTCTGAAGAGTCAGTGAGTGAACTTTGGGTCAGTAAGGTTGTTCAAGTTGCATGCATTACTATAATCTGTATATGCATTTGAAGCATGAAAGCCAAATGACAACATGACACCAACAACTTTATAGATTTTATGTTCTTACTCTACATATTATTATGTAACAAATGGAGGAACATATTTTTTTCTAAATTTTTCCCAGTGAGCTATCAGGCCTGATATTTTGTTTATCCATTCTCACTGTAAATTGATGGCAGATCTCTAATTATGTAAATCTTTAATTTTAACCAAATTCAAATACTAAGGAGAAGAATTCAGGACAATGGTAAGAAAAAGAAAGACATCAGCTACTGCATTTGGAAGAATAAGTCTTTGCTGACCAGATTAATGAGAAAAGTTTATAGAAAGTAAAAAATTATAACAAAGATGGATAACAAATTCACACCAGGAACCCATGGATGTTTCATTAAATAAAGGCTCTCCTCACACCTGACATCTTCAGCTCAATATCCACAAACTACATAGTGACAAAGTAAATTCTGTATGTTATCCTCTGAAATCTTTACATAAAATGTGGTATGCACAGAATTCCTCAAACACACAAATAAACAAAAATTAGTAAAAAAAAAAAAAGCCATCTTTAAAGCATTCAAACCACTATTTAAAAATTAAGAAAACCAACGTTTGTTAAGTATAATGAAAATGCTTTGTCAGACATGCATATTTCCTAGTATTTCTTCAAAAGAAAAGCATATGTGAAAAATGCAGGCTGGCTTTATTTTATATCCATTGATCATTAAGTTACTCATGCCATACAAAGGAACCTGCCAAGTATTTTAGTTGAGCTGAATGGATAACAGATTTTTGCTTTATTGCATTGCTTTCTACCATTTCTTGTCTTAAAATATGGTAAATATATTCATTTTAATTAATTTAGTGAATTGATATTCAGGTAATGTACACATATATCTGTACACACACACACATACACACACACACACACACACAAAACAAATATGCACATTGAATATTTTTGAAAGGATTCAAAACATTGTTTGAAGTTGATCTTTCTATCCCTACTTTCTGAATCAGGAAATTCTAACAATTAGTAAAATAAAAAGGAAAATTGAGCACCCTGTAATGTATGAATATCAATAAAACGTATCAAGATAGCGATACAAACAGTTTCAAGGTGGGGAATGTTAGACAGCATTTCCATTAGCCAGAGTAAGGGTTAACCTAGGGAGAAAATCAGCATGAGCTCCATCCACATCTCTAACAGATGAAGCATCTGCTTCTGATGAAAGGCTTACAGCTGTGATCAATTTCAGCAGTTGCCTCAATTCGCAGACTTAGGCACATAGTAAAGACCGGATAAAAGGATTCCGAAATGCGTTGTTCTCTCTGATCATTAATCGCTTGTTTAGTCATGAAGATTTTTGATATTTTACTACTGGTTTTTCACATACTGTCCTTTAACTTCTTGCAAGCACAGGGGGGAAATGTTAAGTGAGCACAAAGGAGCATTTTACTTTTTACTCTATTGTCTGAGAGCAATGTCACCAGGTTCAAGTATTCAGTTCTCTACCATTCATTTCAAATAACAATTTACATCTCAACAGTAAGCTTAGATGTAAACACTACTAAATAATGTAACTTATGGAAATTTCCACAAATGATTGTTGTATATTGTTGAATTTGATGAACTTTTTATCAAATGTGATATATGCACTTATCTTTGTGTTTTTTCATTCATCAACCTGCCCACTCTATTCCGACTTCTCTTCCTCATATTCTTCCTTCTGGTTCTTATTCCTCTTTTAACTAATCTTTAAGAGTGTCTTTATCCTACAAGGTAATTGACGAATTTCTCTTCCACATTTTGTACATGTAGAAATACATGTGTGTGACAAAATAATTGACCTCTTTTTCTTTTAAAGTTTAAACATTTGAATACATGTAACAATATTTGGTATACACTAAAAGTATGGTACTGAAATTGAGAATTAATTGCTAGACAAGATGAAAATCACAAAAAAAGAGCAACTGATGTTATGATCCTGTGTAAGCATAGTAAATTTTGCTTAACTAACACAAAAAACAGAAAGTCCTTGTTGATCTTTAATGCATAAAGAGTTATGCTAAGTTGTAAATAAATATCAAGGGGACTTATTTTAGGTTTGTTTCTAAGGTGAAACAGGGTACTAAGTGCCAACATGTGTTTAATCTACTATATAATTTTATTACTATCTATTTTACCATCCCTTCCAAAAATGTTTCCAGCACAAAATTTGGAAGAAAACACTAAATAAAAGTGGTTTAGAGCAAATGCTGCAAGTATAAAGCTATGGTAGAATCATGTGACAGGTATCCCAGTTATGAGCAGTGATAGTTCAAATCACAGTTGTTAAAACTTTAAAAGATTTTTACAAGGATTCTAAAATGAAAGAATTCCATATGTTCTAGTGATCCCGTGGAACTGATAAAAATCATTGCTATCAATGAAAATAAACAGACAATTTGGAAAATCACCACCCCAATGTGGAAAATTACATGTATCAAATTCGTGTATGAGGTGCAGGTTTCCATGATTCTTTGGGCTCAGGGATGATGTGTTCCTTGGTGGGATTTATTTCATAGGAAAGCGTAAGAAAAGACTTGACCAGATGAAAAGAGTGAAAACTGTAAAAAGCTGGATGTTAGTCAGAGGAAGAGTGGATTTTGATAATAAAACCAAGGAAGAGTGAAAACACTGAAGCATTATAATTATGTTTAAAATATTATTTCTTTCAGAAAATGAAATAAATCATACAAATTAAGAAAATTATGCTAGACAATATATTATTTTAAATGACTTCTCAAAATTGATGAACAAATTTTCTCCCATTTTGGAAGGCCAGTAATCATTTTTTGTAGTGACTCTTTAATTTTTATTTCATGTGTTTAAATATTTTTCTGTATTTGTGTATGTGTATCATGTGAATGTGGCACCTGCATTTTCCAGAGGGGGGTGTCTGGTTCACTGGGACTTGAATTACACTATATTTTTGTTGAAAAGTAAACATGTATTCTCTGCAACAACAGCAAGAACTTCAACATCAGGGAGAAAATAAATTTTGGTACCTTTATCTTTCCTAATAAAACACTGAATGAAGGAGTGTTCTAATATTAAAGTTAGGAATAAATTATAATGGGTATCTTAAAAAAAAAAAACACCAGAAGTTCACATATAATAAGTTGACACATTCTTCATAATACAAATAAAATACAGGCAACTCAAAGATTTCAGAATATCAAAATTAAAACACGTATGCATAAATATATATATATATATATACATATATACATGAATATATAAATGTATATATGAATGAGACCCGTAGAAAACAAAAGTGTGCTGTTTTATCATCTTTATATTTTATACAGAGCAATTTTGGCTATATGAAAATATGCTTATAGGTAGGCAATATTATTTGTTGTAATTTAGGAATAATAGGATCACTGATTACATAAGTTGAAAATTAATCAAATGCAAAGACAATACAAATTAAAATTAGAGATATAAACTAATCATTCCAGGATGTTTTCTTGTCTCATAAAAGGTTCAAATGTTTCACGTCATTATTATTAATACTGAATTTCTCTGACTTAATCAGATAAGCAAACACTACCAGCTTAGACACATAAAGCTTCATTAACATATCCACCAGATCCAAAGGAATGGAACACTTTTACAAATAACCAGACGAGTGTATCTACAAAGCTGCACTCTCTCGTGTCAGGGTTTGATAGCTAAATTCTTAAAATATAACTGTGGAATGACAAAAATAGCTACCAAATCTTTTTTGCCTCAAAATAAGGTTCCAGTCCAGCCAAACCAAGATTGCCTCAAAACATGTGTTCTAGTTACACTCACTGGTAAGTGGATATTAGCCCAGAAGCTCAGAATACCCAAGATAAAATTCGCAAAATACATGAAATTCAAGAAGGAAGACCAAAGTGTGGATACTTCGTTCCTTCTCAGAAGTGGGAACAAAGTAGCCATGGAAGGAGTTACAGAGAAAAAGTGTGAAGCAGAGATTGAAGGAATGACCATACAGAGACTACCCCACCTGGGAATCTATCCCATAAACAATCACCAAAACCAGACACAATTGTGGATGCCAACAAGAGCTTGCTGACAGGAGGCTGATATAGCTGTCTCCTGAGAGGCTCTGCCAATGCCTGACAAATATAAAAGTGGATGCTCACAGCCATCCATTGGACAGAGTTCAGGGTCCCAATGAAGGGACTAGAAAAAGTACCCAAGGAGCTGAAGGGGTTTGCAGCCCCATAGGAGGAACAACAATATGAACTAACCAGTATCCCCAGAACTCCCTGAGACTAAACCACCAATGAAAGAAAACACATGGTGAAACTCATGGCTCTAGCTGCATATATAGCAGAGGGTGGCCTAGTCCATCATCAATGGGAGGAGAAGCCCTTGGTCCAGGATAGGGCACTGCCAAGGCCACGAAGAGGGAGTGGGTGTGTTGGTGAGCAGGAGGATGGGGGAAGGGATAGGGGATTTTCGGAGGGAAAATTAAGAATGGGTGTGGCCTCCCTTCCCCCCAGCCTGGAACCTGCCTGCTCAAGGGTGGAGCTACCGGCTCATTCGTCCTGCCACGCCCACTGCTGGAACCTGCCTTTGCTGCCTGGAGGCACACACGTGTTCGTCCTGCTACTGGACCCTGAGTTACTTGGCGGGAAATTGGGTTCCCTCCCACTTCCTTTATAAACTGAGTGTCTGGAATTAATAAAATTGAGCCTTGATCAGAACTTGTTGTCCTGGCTCCATTCTTTTCTTCCGCCCCGTCTAGATTCCTCTCTTTTCAGCCTGAACTGCCATTCTCAGTTGAACCGTTCGTGTTGTGGACTGCGGGCAGGCCGCAACAAATGGGGATAACATTTGAAATGTAAATAAAGAAAATATCTAATGAAAGAAACCAACATATTAAAAAAAAAAGAAATGCTAACTCAGAGATCATCTTTTAACATCATTCTTTCTTCAAATATCCCTCAGAAAGTACCATTTTACTGCTATCTGGTTGACAGGAACTGCTACCAGGAAGTAATGTAGAGTAAGTCACTATGTTTATGTGGAAAATGTGCAAACACAAGTGTATAGAGCTTGTCAAAATAGTGACAGTCATGTGTGCCATTATCTTGACCAATATTTGTCAATTGGCCACTATGCTTGATCCATATTTATACCCCACTAATTGAATACATAAACTTTCATTTTCATCATGAAAAGATCAATTATCACATTTTGTTCTTTGTCTTAGAGAAAGAGAATACAAACATGATAACTTCCTAATTTACAGTATTTTGAGATCATTAAATATGGGAACAATAGTCTGTGTGTAAGAAACAAGCCTCACAGCAAATACAAAGAATGACATAGGGTTTATTCTATTGTACTTTTCATTGACTTGATTAAAATCGGACCAATTAAATGTTGGTAATGGGAGATTTAATCAATGTTGCTGTGAGTGTTATTAATCCAGTTTATATCAAGGCAAATATTTGCCCATCCGCATGAGTACATTTTAATTGAAAAAGATCATAATGAGACTGAAGTTGTTCTATTCGACTGAAGAGAAACAAAAACCCAAATTAGTAGAGGATTGTGATGTAAATGGTACTGAAAATATCACTCATTGGAAGCTCTGTTTCCTTTCAATTGTTGTTAGGAAAACTGGAATAATAGTAACATTTCTCACCAAAAATAAACCCTTTATGTTCCTTCTAATCCCTGAAATCTAGATATAATTGTATTATATAGTAATATAATAGTTTTACCAAACTTACTTTAATTGATTAAGGAAAATACATATAGCACTATTTGCCATTCTACATGAAGTACTTGAGAGTCAAATACAATACAATTTAAGATATTGATTGAGCGATTAAAGCAAACCTAAACTATCAAGTGGTTTTAGTTGACAAGATGAATCTGCAGCTAAAATAGCAATTTTACCACAAGGTGAAGAGGCTTAATTCAACCATTAAAAAGCAGTCATTGATTTCCTTTTGATGCCAAGCCCTTCAGTAAGCAGAAACCTAGGACGATCAGCCAGTCTGTGTTGAAAATCACTATCTCTCACTCACTAGTTCTATCATCACAATATGTGACTCTGCAGCAGATTGCATCCCAGAACTATTGCTTTTAAGAAAATTGTAATTTAGTTAATTCACTGAAGACACTAATTCAGGTACACATAAGGTGTCAAGGTAAAAGAAAATGGAGGAATTTTAATCGATTCTGTGGGATACAAGTGTTGAGGGTGGAGGTAGGTAACCTAGATACAGACATCAAGGTCTCTGTTACCTGCTTTTCTTTCATGGGTCTCAAAATGTTTCAGAAGGATTCATACTATTGTATTGATTAGATTAGTTTCCTAGTCTAAAATTTTCCTATAACGTAATAAAAATACTGTTTAGTAACATATGCAAGTTTTGTTCTGCATATCTAAAATCACACACACACACACACACACACACACACACACACACACACACACTTGTGTGTGTGTGTCCATAATCTATGGCAACTCTCATTTAAAAAATGTTTTAATTGTTGGCTTACAGCTCAGATGTGAATTCACTATTATAATGGCATGAATCATGGTAGGATACAGGCAGACATTGGAACTGTAGACAGAAATGGGAGGTCTACATCTTGATCTTGACCACACCCCCTAATAACACCCTTGTACTCCCTATGGACCTATGGTGGCCAGTTTTTTTCAATCAGTGCACTCACACACACACACACACACACACACATACATGTATATGTATATATATATATATATATCATATATTATACATTCTCTAATTCCATGTCTATTACTATCTACAACCCTTCTTTAATTTAGGTATCTTGATCTAATAAATCCCTATATCTTTCATCTCTAGCTTTACATCTGACTTTAACTTCGTTTCCCTCTTTCTTCTTTCTTTTATTAAAATTTATTTATTAATTTATTCACATTTCAGTTCCATTGCTCCCTGCCCTGCCCTAGTCTATTCGCTCCTCACCAGCTTTACACTTACAAATCCCTCCTCCTGCTACCCTCCTCCTCTTCTCCTCAGAAAAGGGACGATTCCCTTGGGTACCATCCTACCATGGAACATCCAGTAGGATTAAATACATCCTCTTTCACTGAAGCCCAACCAGGTCTTCAAGTTAGGGGAAGGGGATTCAATGGCAAGCAGCAGAGTCAGAGACAGCCCCTGTTGCAATTGTTAGGATGCCCACTGGAGGACCAAGTGGCACATCTGCTAAAATGTGTAGGGGGCAAAAAGAGGGGACAGGATCAGGTATTGGAAGGGACAGGAGACAAATACAGAGGGTCAGGAAACTGAAGAGAAAATGTAGCAGCGGGGGATGAGGAACTTGGGGTAATCATTAGAAAGTTCCAGACTCCAGGGAAGCAAGAGGATCCTAGGCCTCAATGGTGATGACTTTAGCCGAAATACTCAATAAAGGGGGGTATAACCTGTGAGACACCTCCAGTAGATAGGCCCAGTTCCCAACTGAGGGATGGGGCCACCCATGCCTCTCAAATTTTTTAACCCAGAAATATTCCTGTCCAAAGAAAAGGACAAAAATGGAACAGAGACTGAAGGAAAGGTCACCCAGAGACCACCCCACCTAGGAATCCATCCCATCTGCAGACACCAAGTCCCCACACTAAGAAGCAAAGTGGTTGCAGACAGGAGTCTTATATGGCTGTTCACTGAAAGACTCTACCAGCTCTTGACCAATACAGGTGCAGACACTCACAGACATTGGACTGAACCTGGGGAGCCCAATGGAAGAGCTAGGGGAAGGACCGAAGGAGCTGAAGGGGATTACAACCCCATAAGAAGAACAAAATCAACTAACTGGACCACCCAGAGTTCCCAGGGTCTAAACCACCAACCAGAGTACGCATGGAGGGAGCCAGCACTCCAGATACATATGTAGCAGAGGATGCCTTATCTGACATCAGTGGGAGGGGAGGGAGACTTGATGCCCCACCATAGAGGGATGCTAGTGTGGTGAGGTAGGAGTGGATTAATGGATTAAGGAGCACACTCATAGAGGCAAAGGGGGATGGGGAAAGGAAATATTGGATAGGGGATTGTGGAGGGGTAACAAGGAAGGGGGATTTCATTTGAAATATTAACGAATAAAATGATTAATAAAAATAAAATGGTGTACAGAGCTAAACCTCTGGGTTCTAAAACAGAGGAATCTCTAATGGCCGAGAAACAAAGAAATCTTCAGGGTCCCTAGTCATCAGGAAAATGCAAATCAAAATGACTCTGAGATTCCATTTTATACTCATCAGAAAAGCTAGGATCAAAACTTCAGGTGACAGCTCATGATGGTGAGGATGTGGAACAATGGGAATACTCCTCCATTGCTGGTGGGAATGTAAACTTATACAGCCACTCTGGGAATCAATTTGGCAGTTTCTCAGAAAACTGGGAGTAGTTCTACCTCAAGATTCAATCACTCCTGGGCATATATACAAAGATCCTCCATCATATCACTAGGATATTTGCTGAACTATGTTCGTAGAAGCTTTATTGGTAATAGTCAGAAACTGGAAACAACCCAGATGCCCAGATGTTTCTCAACTAGTAGATAAACAAATGGATAAAGAAAATATGGTTCATTTACAAAACGGAATACTACTCAACTATTATATACAAGAACACCTCTTTCTTCTTCCTACTTCTATTATTTTTTGCACATAAATATTTTCAAACATCATAAGAAATGGCATCATGTCCCAAACAAATTTTCTTCTGTAAATGTAAATTTGAAGTATAATTGATTTCATTTCTGACTGTTTTTTGTAAATTCTTTTTTTTATTAGATATTTTCTTTTTTTATTTTTTTTAATTTTTAATATTTTTATTACATATTTTCCTCAATTACATTTCCAATGCTATCCCAAAAGTCCCCCATAGCGCCCCCCACTTCCCTACCCACCCATTCCCATTCTTTTGGCCCTGGCATTCCCCTATATTGGGGCATATAAAATTTGCAAGTCCAATGGGCCTCTCTTTCCATTGATGGCCGACTAGGCCATCTTTCGATACATATGCAGCTAGAGACAAGAGCTCCGGGGTTCTGGTTAGTACATCATGTTGTTCCAACAATAGGATTGCAGATCCCTTTAGCTCCTTGGGTACTTTCTCTAGCTTCTCCATTGGGAGCCCTGTGATCCATCCAATAGCTGACTGTGAACATCCACTCCTGTGTTTGCTAGGCCCCGGCATCGTCTCACAAGAGACAGCTATATTTGGGTCCTTTCAGCAAAATCTTGCTAGTGTATGCAATGGTGTCAGCGTTTAGAAGCTGATTATGGGATGGATCCCTGGATACGGCAGTCTCTAAATGGTCCATCCTTTCATCACAGCTACGAACTTTGTCTCTGTAACTCTTTCCCTGGGTGTTTTGTTCCCAATTCTAAGAAGGGGCACAGTGTCCACACTTTGGTCTTCATTCTTCTTGAGTTTCATGCGTTTAGCAAATTGTATCTTATATCTTGGGTATCCTAAGTTTTGGGCTAATATCCACTTATCAGTGAATACATATTGTGTGAGTTCTTTTGTGATTGTGTTACTTCACTCAAGATGATGCCCTCCAGGTCCATCCATTTGGCTAGGAATTTCATAAATTCGTTCTTTTTAATAGCTGAGTAGTACTCCATTGTGTAAATGTACCATAATTTCTGTATCCATTCCTCTGTTGAGGGACATCTGGGTTCTTTCCAGCTTCTGGCTATTATAAATAGGGCTGCTATGAACATAGTGGAGCATGTGTCCTTTTTACCGGTTGGGACATCTTCTGGATATATGCCCAGGAGAGGTATTGCTGGATCCTCCGGTAGTACTATGTCCAATTTTCTGAGGATCCGCCAGACTGATTTCCAGAGTGGTTGTACAAGCTTGCAATCCCACCAACAATGGAGGAGTGTTCCTCTTTCTCCACATCCTCGCCAGCATCTGCTGTCACCTGAATTTTTGATCTTAGCCATTCTGACTGGTGTGAGGTGGAATCTCAGGGTTGTTTTGATTTGCTGCCACATTATTATTGAAAATTCTTCAAGAATGTTGTGTTTCATTATTGTATGCAATCGTAATATGAAGTCATGGAAAGCAATCCTTATACTCTTGTTTAGAACTCAATTTCTGGTACAATAAGTCCTCTCTCAACTGTGTTGGTCTCAACTGGACACTGGACTCAGTCTTTTGCTGAGTACAACTAATGGAAAGTGAATGAGAATGAGCTGACAAGCTATTCTGTAGGAAGCGTGACACAAAATAATGAGTATAAAAGTTTTGACAATGCTATACTGTCTTAGGAAAGAATTTTGTACAGCCCAACTGCCTGCTCATTTGTAACGTTCCACCTCCCTTAGTCTGGGCAGGCTACCAGGTCACTATTCTGTGACATCTGAATAAATTTTGTAACCAACTGGGGAATAGTTCACTTTCGTTGATCCCAGACTTGATGATCTCCATTTATGGTTAAAAATGGAGTATAATAAATTATTTTGATTTAATGGTTTTGGGTTTAGAGTGCACGATTTATTTTATTTTATTTTATTTTATTTTTTAGACCCATAGAATAACTTCTCTGGATTCTACTTAAATCTCTTCCCAAAGGAAAAGAAACATAGTAAGTGTTGGAAGTGGACATTAGCCCTGGATGGAGACTTCTCTTTTCTAGGCTGTTAGCATTATACCAGTGTCTGCTAACGTGGGTGGCCATTTTTAGTGTGGACATTTTTTGAAGGAAATAGACCGAAACCACTAAACATATTTGCTCCATGAGCTAAACCACAATAAAACAGAGGTCTCCTGTGGACAGCTTTCCTCTCCCTTTGAATTTAGTTCATTTTTATTTTATTTCCATAAGAAACAAATACCCTTTAGAAAGTTTCTCTTTGAAGTTTAAATGTAGTTGTGTAAGTGTGTGAGTGTCTGTGTATCCAAAATGCAATTATATACAAGTATCTGTTGAGATGATTAAATGGCAAACTGTTTTCTGAGAACAGCCTGGTCTCTTCTGAGAAATGAATCACACCAGACCCTTTATCCAGCTGGATGGTCCATCATCACTTGCCTATTGTAAATTGACTTCATGGAATGGGAGGATTTTTAAAGTGCTATAAATGAGTAATGTGCAGTATTCAAGGAAAATACAATATTGTTCTAGGTGTCTATTTGACAACAATTTTTTTTCCTGGCTTACTCCCAACTATAGTCTTTGAACAGTATTCAAAAACTCTACTGGATTATGTCGTCCCTTTTCCTAACCTTTCTCCTATCATCACATTTACGTTCTGTCTCCCACAAAAACTATAACGCACCTAAAGTTGTTAGGCTGGAGACCATGCAGTCAGAAAGGAGCTGACCACAAATTGGCCTGACTGGATGCTTATCCATGACAGCTCCACTAAGCCTGACTGTCTTGAACGCAAACGTTTACCATCTCATTTTATCAGTATTCACCTTTTACTGTGTGTGTGTGTGTGTGTTTATAACTCTCGATACACCTAATTGTGTGATCATTTACTGGTGTCAAGGTAAGTGTTTTTGATAATAGGTTGACTAATGCACCTAAACTGTCTATTTCATATACAAAAGTCATTAAGTGTGAACTCAAGACAAATATCCCCAAACCTTTCTTCGCTAAGCTTAGGAATATTTCTCACATGTTGTGTTATCCTAAGGATAAAGGGACATGGCTTGTCTTCAGAGAGATGTAGTGGTAAAGTTTCCTAGAACATGCCACATAATGGAGAAGGTTAGTAATATGTACACAGAGCTAGTTACATAAATTGGCAGAGCCCTTAGCTTAGTAATAGTAATTCACTAATAACCACATATATGCAATAAATATTCACTAATAACCATACACATACACACACACACACATTATATATATATATATATATATATATATATATATATATATATATATATGATACTGGCACATTTAAAATGAAAATTGGTTTTTCTATTTTTTATCTAATAAGAATAAGTTTTCTATAACTATGGTTAAAATATATGCTAACATAGTGTTTTACAAAATCTTATTTTATTCAGTAATATATAACAGACACCTTTATCTTTAGAATATGATGTGACAACATGCAAATCCTGAACATAATATTAAAGAACACATATATTTAAATGATCTCATTTTAAAACAAACATCAAAAATCAAAAGAATGTCAGTAACTGGAGAGGTCCAGTTTAAAGTAAGATGTGTTCTGGATGTCAGAGAATCAGAAAATACCAGAACTGTTTTTTGTTGTTTTTTTTTTTTTTTCCACCTGAAAACCATATGTTATTAACTTCTTTGATTTTTAGTCTATTATGAGAGAGAGGTTGATTTACACCAACCATGGTGTCAGTAACAGTGCTGTAAAAGGTGATTCTGCACAGAGAATAATGTAAGGATCAATTGCTAATCAATATTCAGTGCCTCTGCTGGTGGCAGACACATTTCTCTTCAGAGAGTTGTCGCTGCTCAAGGCAAAGACTGTTTAATTATTAGTGATGATAGTGAATTGGCCTGAGCTCCACCATGTCACATAGGTCAGGCATAGCTCTCCACAGTAGAGCCATGATGCTTTCTGACCTTTCTCAGAAGCAGCATCATGGGACGATTTCAGTCACGTTAGCATAAACACTTGCAGTTGTTCTGAAGCATCTACTCTCCAGAGAGATAGAGAACAGTTAGGATAAAGTCAGGCAGCCCTTTACAACACAGTCTATTTTGTTTTTTACAACGAATCGACCAAACTGGTCTCACACATTTGCCTTATCATCTGGGCCTGGCACTGAACTAGTGAGGACTGAAGCTTGGGCACTTGGGTTGGGAGCAAGGAGTACTTGGAAAAGAGCAATAGAATTCTTAATCATTCTACTTCTTGATAATCATACTATTTCCCTCCAAATTAAGTGTGTAATTGCCAATCCATATTTATCCTTTCACAGGGATTAACTTTTATTGATCAAATTAAGAAGATGCTCTGCCATGATTTGCTCATCACCCTGAAAGAGTGCCAGCTGCATATCACTCTATTCTTCAAACAGAGTATTGTGTGGTTGAAAATAAACCTGAATTATCTACACAGATTCTATATCAGTGAAAGAAAAGTTTCTGAGACCAACGGCAGGTCTGGATGAGAGGGTGTGCCTAGAAATTCTCGTTTGCTTTACCTCGCTCTTCATGGAAAACCGTACAGTACTATAAATGAATGTTATATCTAGCAGGTGATGGACTGTGTAAAATACATTTTCCTTTTGTAGCTGATTCTCATATATTTTCAACTTTTGTCTTTGATTCTAACTGATCTAACAGAAAGAATGCTTTAAAAAATATGCTATTTCACGTTTAGGAGTTGAGTTATTATATATCCAACATGAATCCATCTCTTGAAAAAGGAAAAAGTGTGCAAAGATGTCGTTTCCCTAAAACAATTATCTGCATACAGGCAAAAGGGTAAGGTATATTGGCTCACTTATTAGGGCTTTGCTTGGGGATGTGAGTTGCTCTCTCAGTGATTTAACCCCATTAAGATCATCTTACTGATTTATCCCTGAGCAGTGATGAACATTAGTAGACACAGAGTCAATATTGTGAAGAAGATTAGAGGATAAAGAACTTGCCTTTCATTTTCAAGATTGCATCAATTTTGAGTCATGATTGATTGACCTGAGTCCCAAATGAAAATCAAAGTACATGGCGGTACTGCAAAGATGATTAAATTTATTGGTAGAGGTTAATGAGACTCTTTAAATGGAATAAAAAATATCCAATCTTATAAAATCTTTAATAACGACATTTTGGCATTTGAAACTATAAAATTATCAACATACATCTGTTCTTATTACTTTTCAAAACATACTTCATCATTCCAGCTTTTAAGAGAAATGAAATACATTAGCAGACAATTGCATTAAATATGAAGTCTGACATATAATAGTGTACATTCTGTTAATTTTACTCATGAGATAGTTCCACTTTCATTTATATATAACTAATGGATATTTCCTTGCTTTCTAATGAGTGGTTTTTATGATGTAAGCAACTAAAAGTCAAAAATACATTTTGATAATATTTTTTGCTATACTAATTCAAATTATACATCCCCTTCTTCTTATATTTTGTGTCCATATAACACATGCATACACTCATATGGGCATATGTTCAAATGCTTATAGACCTAGCTATATTTTTCTCTGAATTCTTTAATTTCATCTGAAGAATTTATTCAGTCAATAGAACTCATTGTTCAATTTTTTTTTTTTACTTATGGATTTTTAAATGTTATTTCACACCATGTGATCTGGTCATTTATTATCACAGAGAGATTAATGTGAATCAGTAACTGTGTACATGTGATAATTAAAAATAATATGTGTTCTGTGATTCTAGGTTTATGGTTGTCTTAGTCAGGGTTTGTATTCCTGCACAAGCATCATGACCAAGAAGCAAGTTGGGGAGGAAAGGGTTTATTCAGCTTACACTTCCACATTGCCGTTTATCACCAAGGAAGTCAGGACTGGAACTCAAGCAGATAAGGAATCAGGAGCTGATGCAGAGACCATGGAGGGATGTTACTTACTGGCTTGCTTCCCCTGGCTTGCTCAGCCTGCTCTCTTATAGAACCCAAGACCACCAGCTCAGAGATGGTTCCACCTACAAGGGGCCTTTCCCCTTTGATCACTAATTGAGAAAATACTCCACAGCTGGATCTCATGGAGGCATTTCCTCAACTGAAGCTCCTTTCTCTGTGATAACCCCAGCCTGTGTCAAGTTGATACATAAAATCAGCCAGTACAACGGGAAAGTCTTTTTTAGAACAAAAAATGGAGGTATCAACTTTATGGCTCGTCAGCATGATAACTCTGAAGAGAGGTGTTGGTACAGACCATAGATATCTTTAACACAACTATCATGGTATTGAATTAATTTTGTTCTAAAAGCAAAGCAGTGAACAAAGCTTTATTGTTTTCTTTTTGTTTTGTTTTGTTTTATCATGGCAAGAGACATATTCTGATATATTTCTTAGGACAAAAAATTTGGTATTGGTATGCAAGCTAGACTACCATCCAAGGAATTTGGTTATTGAGAAGACCAGGAATGAGGTCATAAAAGTAGTGCAAAATGGATACAGGGAGACCATGGTCTTTCATTGGCTTTAAAAAATGTTCTAACAATAATAAAAAGATCAAAACTACAATATAATTTCAGAATAAACACATTTGGGCAGTAAATCCAAGTAGGCAAGTGAGGATGACTGGGCAGGTAGTGAGAGTATAAGCTGATATAGCAGGCAGCTGGTGAATATCAATTATGTTACAGGAGTCAAGGAACCACGTGTACATATGCAGCAATATGGATGAGCCACTATGGGTTGATAATCAGGAAATAGGCAGAAATTGGAATAAAAAAATATTAATCATACACTTGTGCATGAAGAATGGAAGTCACAGAGTAAATCAACTGGAGTCAGTGGTACAAGCAGGCAAGAACAGACCTTTCAGTAGTGCTCACTGCTCAAGGCCAGGAAATGAATAAGGAAGCTTGTTTGTTACCTAAGGAAAAACAGAATAGGTGTGGATCCTAAGGGGAAGGGAAGTAGGGGAGGGTAAACCAGAACTTGAATGTATTGTATGATGAAATCTATTTTGAATAAATTAAAATAGACATAATTATTTCACCAAAGAAAAATCAGCAGAATATATTTTGCTCACTCATGCATACTATATTTATTTTTTCTTACATGGAATTGAAAATCTGTATAGATACTATGCATAAAATTCTCTCCTTCATGCTAATTCACTCGCCTTCCTCTTATATGAACTTTTATTTACTCTTTCCTTCCTTATCTGAGAATGTATGTAAAGAGATGATTGTTTTTTAATTGGATATTTCATTTATTTACATTTCAAATGTTATCCCCTTCCCTGTTTTCCCTTCTGCAACTCCCCTATCCTATCCTGCCTCTCCCTGTTTCTATGAGGGTGTTCCCCCAACCACCCACCCACTCCTACCTTGCTGCCTTGGCATTCCCCTACACTAGGGCATTGAGTCTTCACAGGACCAAGGGCTTCTCCTCCCACAGATGCCAGACAAGGCCATCCTCTACTACATATGTGGCTGGAGCCGTGGGACCCTCCTTTGGTTGGTAGTTTATTCCCTGGGAGCTCTTGGGTGCCTGATTGGTTTATACTGTTGTTCTGCCTATGGGGTTGCAAATGCCTTCTATTCCTTCGTTCCTTTAACTTCTCCATTGGGATCCTGGTGATCAGTCCAATGGTTGGCTGCAATTATCTGCCTCTGTATTTGTCAGGACTGGCAGAGCCTTTCAGAAGACAGCTATATCAGGCTCCTGTCAGCAAGTACTTCTTTGCATCAGCAATAGGGTCTGGGTTTGGTGTCTGTATCTGGGATGGATCCCCAGGTGGGGCAGTCTCTGGATGGCCTTTCCGTTCAGTCTCTGCTCCACACTTTGTCCCTGTATTTCCTTTAGACAAGAGCAATTCTGGGTTAAAAAATGTTGAGAGGGTGGTCCCTTCCCCCAACAAGGAGCCTTGTATAATCTCTGGATATGGTCTCTACTGGTCATCCCTCCTGTTTGTTTGGCATTTCAGCTAATCTCATCCACTTTGGGTTCTGGGATCCTCTTGCTTTCCTGGCATCTGGGACTTTCTAATGGATACCTCAGCTCCCATTGCTACACACCTCTGTTTAAATTCCTGACTCTGTATATCATCCCTGTCTCCTCCCATACCAGATCCTGCCTTTCTCACCCCCCACCCCTTTCTCTTCATCCCAAGTCCCTCCCACACTCTACCTTCTGTGAGTATTTTTTTCCCCTTCTGAGAAGGACTGAAACAACCATATTTTGTTCTCTTTTCTTCTTGTGCTTCATATGGTCTGGGAACTGTATCTTGGGTATTCTGAGCTTTTGGGCTAATATTCACTTGGAAGCTAATGTCCTGGGATATCATCTAGAAATTAAGTGTCTAGTTAAATGTAAGGCTTTGACTCCTTGGGGAAAATGGTATGGTTCATTTCTAAGAAATACAGTCATTGCTGTTCTTTCTGAATCAACCTGGATCCATTGTTAGAGTACTGGGTTCTAAGCTCTAAAGAGACTTCAAATTCTATTAGATGAATAATTAAATTTGGAATTGGAAATCAACCCAAGACATTGTTGATCAAATTGTGTTCCACCCCTCTATTTCTTCTCTCTCAGTCTTAATTCCCTGCCTCTGTCCCTCTTTTTTCTTGTTTATTTTGATGAAGATGTTGAGGACACAGTTTTCCCAGAAAACTGTATCCTTTCAGTGTTTATCCAAATGGAGGTAGAGATGAGAAGACAAGAGGAATGACTGCCAAGTTCACAGCTTTGGGCATTTCCTACCCAGTGGAAGACACATCCATGTTTGTTCAGATGGAAAATACTTACTGTGTTGTACTCTAACTTGACTATGTTAATTATCGTAGTATCTGACAAAGCTTGTCATTATCCATGGATGGGCCAACCTGCACCTTTAAAAAAGAGAATGAAAGACAGTCTGTTATCATTGTTTCTATTCTTAGACGTCCATTGCAAAATACATTGTTCAATCCATTATACTTAAAAGTAATGGACAAAGACTACCTCCAATACTATTTGAGAGACATAATTTTCAGTGAGTCTGCCTGTCGTGGAGGGCTAAGGTGAACTCAATTTAAATACACATAGCTTCCCTGACTCTAATACTTTCCTTTACTGGGAATAATTTTACAGAGCTTGCACCAGATTTTGTGGCCAAATTGAAAACCACACAAGTTCAGCAAGCATTACACTTCCCAAATTGGCCCTTCAGGGACCAAAGCCTGGAGGATAGAGCTGAAGAATTGTGTTTCTGAACAGGCACCCAAATAAGCAAAGCTGACACCAAAGAAATCATTAAAATAAAACAGTCATCATTTACAAAAAGAATTTAGAATATTAAAAAGTATTTCTGAAACACTCACAGGAGAAAATAGCAGGGGTTTATGTGGGTTGGGAATGGGATAATTTATATTAGATTTTATCTGAAACAAGCAATTCCTCTTGCTTTATTCTTAGCAAAATATTTTCATGATCCTAATCATGATTCAATTTGAATTCATATTTGTTATATTTCTTCTATAATAACTTTGTTCTTGCAAAGATCAACACACAGGTCAAAGGAATCTTCTCAATTTAGATCTTTCTACAACTAACCTATATCACTCATTGATCCCCAAAATATCCCTTAATAGTAAATAGGTTTTTTGGGGGGTTTTATTTTTTTTTGTTTGTTTGTTTGTTTTTTTGAAAGGCTTTTTTTTTATTAGGTATTTTCCTCATTTACTTTTCCAATGCTATCCAAAAAGTCCCCAATATACACTCCCCATACTCACCTACCCACCCACTCCCACTTTTTGGCCCTGGCGTTCCCCTGTACTAGGGCATATAAAGTTTGCAAGTCCAATGGGCCTCTCTTTCCAGTGATGGCCGACTAGGCCATCTTTTGATACATATGCAGCTAGAGTCAAGAGCTCCGGGGTACTGGTTAGTTCATAATGTTGTTCCACCTATAGGGTTGCAGATCCCTTTAGCTCCTTGGGTACTGTCTCTAGCTCCTCCACTGGGAGCCCTGTGATCCATCCACTAGCTGACTGTGAGCATCCACTTCTGTGTTTGCTAGGCCCTGGCATAGTCTCACAAGAGACGGCTATATCTGGGTCCTTTCAGCAAAATCTTGCTAGTGTATGCAATGGTGTCAGCGTTTGGAAGCTGATTATGGGATGGATCCCTGGATATGGCAGTCTTTAGATGGTCCATCCTTTCGTCACAGCTACAAACTATATCTCTGTAACACCTTCCATGGGTGTTTTGTTCCCAATTCTAAGAAGTTGCTCACTGTCCACACTTTGGTCTTCGTTCTTCTTCAGTTTCATGTGTTTAACAAATTGTATCTCATATCTTGAGTATCCTAAGTTTTTGGGCTAATATCCACTTACCAGTAGTACATATTGTGTGAGTTCCTTTGTAATTGTGTTACCTCACTCAGGATGATGCCCTCCACGTCTATTCATTTGGCTAGGAATTTCATAAATTCATTCTTTTTAATAGCTGAGTAGTACTCCATTGTGTAAATCTACCACATTTTCTGTATCCATTCCTCTGTTGAGGGGCATCTGGGTTCTTTCCAGCTTCTGGCTATTATAAATAAGGCTACTATGAATATAGTGGAGCATGTGTCCTTCTTACCAGTTGGAACATTTTCTGGATATATGCCCAGGAGAGGTATTGCTGGATCCTCTGGTAGGATTATGTCCAATTTTCTGAGAAACTGCAAAACTGATTTCCAGAGTGGTTGTACAAGCTTGCAATCCCACCAACAATGGAGGAGTGTTCCCCTTTCTCCACATCCTCGCCAGCATCTGCTGTCACATGAATTTTTGATCTTGGCCATTCTGGCTGGTGTGAGGTGTAATCTTAGGGTTGTTTTGAGTTGCATTTCCCTGATGATTAAGGATGTTGAACATTTTTTCAGGTGCTTCTCTGCCATTCGGTATTCCTCAGGTGAGAATTCTTTGTTCAGTTCTGAGCCCCATTTTTTAATGGGGTTATTTGATTTTCTGGAGACCACTTTCTTGAGTTCTTTATATATATTGGATATTGGACCCCTATTTGATTTAGGATAGGTAAAGATCCTTTCCCTATCTGTTGGTGGTCTTTTTGTCTTATTTACTGTGTCTTTTGCCTTGCAGAAGCTTTGCAACCTTCTGAGGACCCATTTATCTATTCTCGATCTTACAGCCCAAGCCATTGCTGTTCTATTCAGGAATTTTTCCCCTGTACCCATATCTTCAAGGCTTTTTCCTACTTTCTCCTCTATAGGTTTCAGTGTCTCTGGTATTATATGGAATTCGTTGATCCACTTAGATTTGACCTTAGTACAAGGAGATAGGAATGGATGAATTCGCATTCTTCTACATGATAACCTCCAGTTTTGCCAGCACCATTTGTTGAAAATGCTCTCTTTTTTCCACTGGATGGTTTTTGCTCCCTTGTCAAAGATCAAGTGGCCATAGGTGTGTGGGTTCATTTCAGGGTCTTCAATTTTGTTCCATTGGTCTACTTGTCTGTCCTTATACCAGTACTATGCAGTTTTTATTTCAATTGCTCTGTAGTACAGCTTTAGGTCAGGCATGGTGATTCCACCAGAGGTTCTTTTATCCTAGAGAAGAGTTTTTGCTATCATAGGTTTTTTTGTTGTTCCAGATGAATTTGCAGATTGCCCTTTCTAATTCTTTGAAGAATTGGTTGGAATTTTGATGGGGATTGCATTGAATCAGTAGATTGCTTTTGGCAAGATAGCCATTTTTACAATGTTGATCCTGCCAATCCATAAGCATGGGAGATCTTTCCATCTTCTGAGATCTTCTTTAATTTCTTTCTTCAGAGACTTGAAGTTCTTGTCATACAGATCTTTCACTTCCTTAGTTAGAGTCACGCCAAGGTATTTTATATTGTTGTGACTATTGAGAAGGGTGTTGTTTCCCTAATTTTTTTCTCAGACTGTTTATCCTTTGTGTACAGAAAGGCCATTGACTTGCTTGAGTTAATTTTATATCCAGCTACTTCACTAAAGCTGTTTATCACGCTTAGGAATTCTCTAGTGGAATTTTTAGGGTCACTTAAATATACTATCATAGCATCTGCAAAAAGTGATATTTTGACTTCTTCTTTTCCAATTTGTATCCCCTTGATCTCCTTTTGTTGTCTAATTGCTCTGGCTAGGACTTCAAGTACAATGTTGAATAGGTAGGGAGAGCGTGGGCAGCCTTGTCTAGTCCCTGATTTTAGTCGGATTTCTTCCAGCTTCTCACCATTTAATTTGATGTTGGCTACTGGTTTGCTGTAGATTGCTTTTATCATGGTTAGGTATGGGCCTTGAATTCCTGATCTTTCCAAGACTTTTATCATGAATCGGTGTTGGATTTTGTCAAATGCTTTCTCAGCATCTAAGGAGATGATCATGTGGTTTTTGTCTTTGAGTTTGTTTATATACTGGATTACGTTGATGGATTTCCATATATTAAACCATCCTTTCATCCCTGTAATGAAACCTACTTGGTCAGGATGGATGATTGTTTTAATGTGTTCTTGGATTCGGTTAGGGAGAATTTTATTGAGTATTTTTGCATCGATATTCGTAAGGGAAATTGGTCTGAAGTTCTCCATATTTGTTGGGTCTTTTTCTGGTTTAGGTATCAGAGTACTTGTGGCTTCAGAGAATGAGTTGGGTAGAGTACCTTCTGTTTATATTTTGTGGCATAGTTTGTGAAGAACTAGGATTAGATCTTTTTTGAAGGTCTGATAGAACTCTGCACTAAACCCATCTGGTCCTGGGCTTTTTTTTTGGCTGGGAGACTATTAATGACTGCTTCTATTTCTTTAGGGGATTTGGGACTGTTTAGATCATTAACCTGATCTTGATTTAACTTTGGAACCTGGTATCCATCTAGAAAATTGTCCTTTTTACCCAGGTTCTCCAGTTTTGTTGAGTATAGTCTTTTGTAGAAGGATCTGATGGTGTTTTGGATTTCTTCAGGATCTGTTGTTATGTCTCCCTTTTTATTTCTGATTTTGTTAATTAGAATACTTTCCCTGTGCCCTCTAATGAGTCTGGCTAAGGGTTTATCTATCTTGTTGATTTTCTCAAAGAACCACCTCCTCGGTTGGTTGATTCTTTGAATAGTGCTTCTTGTTTCCACTTGGTTGATTTCACCCCTGAGTTCGATAATTTCCTGCAGTCTACACCTCTTGGGTGAATGTGCTTCCTTTTGTTCTAGAGCTTTTAGGTGTGTTGTCAAGCTGCTAATGTGTGCTCTCTCTAGTTTCTTTTTGGAGGTACTCAGAGCTATGAGTTTTCCTCTTAGAAATGCTTTCATTGTGTCCAATAAGTTTGGGTATGTTGTGGCTTCATTTTCATTAAACTCCAAAAAGTCCTTAATTTCTTTCTTTATTCCTTCCTTGGCCAAGGTATCATTGAGAAGAGTGTTGTTTAGTTTCCACGTGTGTGTTGGCTTTCTATTATTTATTTTGTTATTGTAGATCAGCCTTAGTCCATGGTGATCTGATAAGATGCATGGAACAATTTCAATATTTTTGTATATGTTGAGGCTTGTTTTGTGACCAATTATGTGGTCAATTTTGGAGAAGTTACCATGAGGTGCTGAGAAGAATGTATATCCTTTTGTTTTAGGATAAAATGTTCTGTAGATATCTGTCAGATCCATTTGTTTCATAACTTCTGTTAGTTTCACTGTGTCCCTGTTTAGTTTCTGTTTACATGATCTGTCCATTTGTGAAAGTGGTGTGTTGAAGTCTCCCACTATTATTGTGAGAGGTGCAATGTGTGCTTTGAGCTTTACTAAAGTATCTTTAATGAATGTGGCTGTCCTTGTATTTGGAGCATATATATTCAGAATTGATAGTTCCTCTTGGAGGATTTTACCTTTGATGTGTATAAAGTGCCCCTCCTTGTCTTTTTTGATGACTTTGGGTTGGAGTCGATTTTATTAGATATTAGGATGGCTACTCCAGCTTGTTTCTTCCTAGCATTTGCTTGGAAAATCGTTTTTCAGTCTTTCATTCTGAGGTAGTGTCTATCTTTCTCTCTGAGATGAGTTTCCTGTAAGCAGCAAAATGTTGGGTCCTGTTTGTGTAGCCAGTCTGTTAGTCTATGTCTTTTTATTGGGGAGTTGAGTCCATTGATATTAAGAGATATTAAGGAAAAGTAATTATTGCTTCCTATTATTTTTGTTATTAGAGTTGGTATTCTGTTCTTGTGGCTGTCTTCTTTTAGGTTTATTGAGGGATTACCTTCTTGCTTTTTCTAGAACGTGGTTTCCGTCCTTGTATTGTTTGTTTGTTTGTTTGTTTGTTTTTTTTTTCTGTTATTCTCCTTTGAAGGGCTGGATTCGTAGAAAGATAATGTGTGAATTTGGTTTTGTCGTGGAAAACTTTGGTTTCTCCATCTATGGTAATTGAGAGTTTGGCTAGGTATAGTAGCCTGGGCTGGAATTTGTGTTCTCTTAGTTTCTATATAACATCTGTCCAGGCCCTACTGGCTTTCATAGTCTCTGGTGAAAAATCTGGTGTAATTCTGATAGGCTTGCCTTTATATGTTACTTGACCTTTTTCCCTTACTGCTTTTAGTATTCTATCTTTATTTAGAGCATTTGTTGTTCTGATTATTATGTGTGGGGAGGAATTTCTTTTCTGGTCCAGTCTATTTGGAGTTGTGTAGGCTTCTTGTATGTTCATGGGCATGTCTTTCTTTAGGTTTGGGAAGTTTTCTTCTATAATTTTGTTGAAGATATTTGCCGGTCCTTTGAGTTGAAAATCTTCATTCTAATCTACTCCTATTATCTGTAGGTTTGGTCTTCTCATTGTGTCCTGGATTTCCTGGATGTTTTGAGTTAGGATCTTTTTGGATTTTGTATTTTCTTTGATTGTTTTGCCGATGTTCTCTATGGAGTCTTCTGCACCTGAGATTCTCTTCCATCTCTTGTATTCTGTTGCTGATGCTGGCATCTATGGTTCCAGATTTCTTTCCTAGGGTTTCTATCTCCAGCTTTGCCTCAATTTGGGTTTTCTTTATTGTGTTTACTTCCCTTTTTATATCTTGGATGGTTTTATTCAGTTCCATCACCTGTTTGCTCTCGTTTTCCTGCAATACTTTAAGGGATTTTTGTGCTTCCTCTTTAATGTCTTCTACCTGTTTAGCAATGTTCTCCTGCAATTTTTTAAGGGATTTTTATGCTTCCTCTTTAATGTCTTCTACCTGTTTAGCAGTGTTCTCCTGTATTTCTTTAAGTGTGTTATTAAAGTCCTTCTTGATGTCCTCTACCATCATTATGAGATATGCTTTTAGATCTGGGTCTAGCTTTTCCGGTGTGTTGGGGTGCCTTGGACTGGGCGAAGTGGGAGTGCTGGGTTCTGATGATGGTGAGTGGTCTTGGTTTCTGTTAGTAAGATTATTATGTCTACCTTTTGCCATCTGGTAATCTCTGGAGTATATGTTATAGTTGTCTCTGTTTAAGAGACTGTTCTTCTGGTGATTCTGTTAGCCTCTATGAGCAGACCTGGGAGACAGGCTCTCTCCTCTGAGTTTCAGTGGTCAGAGCACTCTCTGCAAGCAAGCTCTCCTCTTACAGGGAAGGTGCACAAACAATCTGGTGTTTGGACTTCCTCCTGGCCGAAGATGAAGGCCCAAAACAGGATCTTTCCCAGAAGCTGTGTTGCTTTTGCGAGTCACAGAAGCTGTCAGCTTGTGTGGTGCACACTCTCACCTGTGCAGACTATGTTCGGTGGAGTCCCAGAACCAAGATGGCTACCGCCAATCTAGAGGCAAAAGCCTCCCAGGCTGGATGGACACCTATCCTCTGGCCAGGAAGGTGGCCAGATGTCTGGGGCCCAAAAAGGGTGCTGCCTCAGTAGCTCTGTGGCTCCCGCCTGTCCCAGAACCTGTCAGCTTCTGTGGTGCACACTCTCACCTGTGCAAACTAAGTTCAGTGGAGTCCTTGAACCAAGATGGCTCCTGCCGATCCTGAGGCAAAGGGCTCCCGGGCCAGATGGACACCTGTCCTCTGGACTGGCAGGTGGCCGGAGGTCTGGGGCCCAAAAAGGGCATTGCCTCAGAATCTCCGTGACTCCCACCTGTCCCAGAAGCTGTCAGCTTCTGTGGTGCACACTCTCACCTGTGCAGACTAAGATCCTAATTTCGGTGGAGTACCGGAACCAAGATGGCTCCCGAAGATCCTGAGGCCAAGGGCTACTGGGCCTGGCAGACAACTGTCCTCTAGCCGGGAGGGTGGCCAGATCACCTGAAGTCTTAAGATCCGGTGGCTGGTGCTGTGAGTAGCTGGCGGGTGTCAGCCGACTCTGTGCCCTAGCTACACTGGTGCTGGTTGGACTGGAAGGGACTTGTGCCCCTACTCAGGCCACATTTTCTGCTTCCCTAACTAATGCAGTCTCAGGTCCCACGCCATTGGATTGGAGCAGATGCTGTGTTCCACTCATCAGAAGTTTTAAGATCCTGTGACGGGGTGTTGTGGGTAGCTGGCGGGTGTCAGCTGACTCTGCGCCCTGTAAATAGTTTTAAGACCTGTTCATTTGTGTATTTAAAATAAGATTTTATTATTTTATATTTCATGTTCCATGGTTCATAGCTAGGAAGAAAAACATTTAAAATGTTGTGCTGTATGACTTTTCCTGAGGAGACACCCAAAAAGATCTACTTATCTGAAATATAGTGGTATTGAAAATAAAAAGGTTGGATGGGTAAGGGGTAAGGTAGGAGAGGGTACCTCCAAGCTATTTGGGGAGGGAAATTAATAAGACCAAAATAAGAAGAAAAAGAAAGGAAAGGAAAAGAAAGGAAAGGAAAAAAAGAAAGGAAAGGAAAGGAAAGGAAAGGAAAGGAAAGGAAAGGAAAGGAAAGGAAAGGAAAGGAAAGGAAAGGAAATGAAAGGAAAGGAAAGGAAAGGAGAAGAAATACTTAAGGAACTAACAAAAAAAGTACAGGAAGCAGTTTCAAACTTAGCCAGGCAAATCGTTGCATGACTGTATTCTGAGCTCTGCAGAGGCTGAGGCAGAACTAAAGAGTAACAGCACAGCCTTGTGGGGTTGGGGGTTGGGGGAGTGTACATACTGAAACCTTGGGGAGGATAGCTACAGGAAAGTGTACAAACAGATAAATAAGACCAATACAAACAGAAAATCTAGGCTTATTTCTACCTTAGGACTTTTAGCAGCTCAAATTCTCTTATTGAAAAGATTTTTATAATTGTGAAATGAATTTCTTATGAGAAAATCTTCTTTTTTATTTAAACTCATATGTTACCTAGTCTGGTCATACCTATTCTCCTGGTTTGTGTTACTGTTGCTGTGATGAAATGCCATGACCAAATATAAATTGGGGAAGAAAGCGTTTATTTAGCATATACTTCCATAACAGTATTCATCCTCAAAGGATGTTAGGATAGAAACACCAACAGGGCAGGGTCCTGGAGTCAGGAGTTGTAGTATAGGTGAGATGGGTGCTGTTTACTGGCTTGCTCCCCATATCTTGCTTATTTGCTTTTTTTTTTTAGACCACCAGGACTACCAACCCAGGAATGGCAACACACATAATAGGCTGAGACCTCCTCCATCAATCATTTATTAGGAAAATGCCCCACAGTCTTGCCTAGAAGCATATTTTTAGTGGGCATTTTCCCAATTGAGATTCTTTCAGATTAGATGACTTTCGTGTCAAGCTGAGACAAAACTATCCAGCATACTTATTGGTTCTTCAATACCATCTCCACACTTGGTAGTGTCTCACATTACTGCATATTGTACATCTCAGTTCTTTTCCTCCAATTGTCTGAAACTCATTGTACTTACTTTGTACACCTGAGGTAGGTGGTCCACACCAGGATGGTTATGATACCACTAGAGACATATAATACAAACCCTAGGAACATTCCAGTTCAAATATGCTCAAGTGGCTAAGTTAAAAGTTTCGTTAACAGCAAGTATTGATGAGGATATGGAACATCTCAGCCCTCCTACCCTGCTGTTGAGGGAAATGCTCTTCTATGGTTACAGAAGTACTACATGTTGCTTCCCTCAAAGCTTAAGCATATAGTGATTCTAACCATTTTCAGGATTATGCACCAACCCCAGAGGACTGAAATCAAGTTGACAACGTAGCTTACATTTATGTAATTATAGCAGCTAGGAAGAAGAAATGGTTCTAGTGTCTACCAGTTAAAGATTGAAAGATTAAATATGACATCTATTAACATGGTGTTACTTCACAACGAAGAAATGAACCCAAAATTATGATAACTGACTTACAGATCTTGTTCAAAAGTCATCAGATGATTGCCTCTTGAAATGTCCTGAGGAGTCATCTCAATGGAGACATGAAGACTTATGAAAAGTGATGAGTTGGGGTTTTGTAGACTGGCTGTAAGTAGTGGCCACTGACTGTTGAAAGTGAACATTTAAAAGTTCTGCATAGCTATGGAAATGTACTAAAAATCAGCCCATTGTTAGTGAAACTGTGACTAATAAGGTTTTATCTTAATTTAGGTAGAATAAAAGAATTTTGCTAGGTAAGTAGGCTTCATTTTTCATTCTTTTGCCTAACAGCAATGCAATTTTCCATGTCTCCTTTTCATTTTATGTGACACAATTTTTGAACCTTTTAAGGTGAGCTATCAGTAAAAGTATCTAAAATACATTTCATTGGAAAGAGTCCAGCGACAGCATAATTATCCACTTCCTCACTTAATTTCAAAATAGTCAACTAAAGATTCCCGTATGTGAAGTAGGATATACATACATTATTTTGTATGATACCTGCAATGATTTTAATGTGCTCTTTGAGTTAACTTTAGCAAGATGAAAGTACGAAGGCAATCTCTGTGACTCTGGGCAGTGTTTTAGGACGAGTTTGCATGGGCAGGAAATGCTTTTCTTACACAGACAGGGATGAGTTGCCCTGTCTGTCTTCAAGCATTTTCAGTAGACTCCTTTAGCTGCTTACAAACACTTGAAAGTAAAGCAACAAATGTCCTTTTTGTGATACAATGTCCTTGACTTTGAGAACTTTGTGTATTTCAAATGAAACATAATTCATATATTTCTGATTCTTGACACAGAAGTCATCAAATTGTAGCTATTGGGGGGGGGTTACACTGAAAGCCATATTAAAATTATTTGATAATTTTTACTGTCTCTGAAAATAATCCAGGAAATTTTGGTTTACCAAGAAAAAAAAATGTGATTCTGGCAAGTTCACTGAAGATGGGTTCTCACAAGTTTCCCAAAGGTTCTCTTTTCTCCATTAAGCAAAGTGATAAATACACAGCTGGCAATTTACATAGATCTGCTGAGGCTTCTGATGTCACAGAGAACTTGTGTGATTCAGACCACACAGAGAGCTCAGGGATATTCAGGCCTCCCCATTGTATGACCAGTTCTGAGAGCACTCATTTGCATCACTATAGAAGCCTCTTAGCACCTGACTTTAAGTTTTATACTTCAATGCATTACTGCTTAGTCAATATTATGAAGCATTTTATTACATTTTATTTGAAAAGTGCTCACTAAATCCTTTCCAATATATTTTTCACATAAAGTGTAATTTATTTTCTCATAAGGTGTAAAAGATTGCTACACATTTTATATATCACTGATTCCATAAAAATGTTCTTTGTGTGGCAATGTTGTATTCATAGTAGGTAAAATTACCTCTAATGTTCGATTAGAAAAAGGAGTTTGGGAATAAAAGTGTATTTTAAGGTAGGTAATTTTGCTCAGCCTTTGTATTTTTGCAGTAAATGTTTTGCTCCTGATCCAACATACACATTAAAGGGTTTAAGTGACTTTTTATTCATTCAGCTCTTCTTTATCTCATTTTCCCAAATGAAATATTTAGTACTTCATTTATTACTCCACTCCATATGGAACAGTCACTATCATGTCATCTCCAGTGTCCATTTGAAGATCAATTTCCCTTTCTAAGGTTACATGATCTGACAATTAACAGTGTACTATTATGCAGTATTTTATCTAAGTGGATCCCACATATAGAAATTGTGCTTTATAATGATATGTTCTGAGGTGTGCTCTGAAGTCTTTTCCCAGTTGGATAACATCCAGAATTAAAAGAGCTTGTAAATGGTATATTTACATTTTTACAGAATTTAAATTCCTTGTTAGAAAAGCAAATAGACTTTGTTTTCCTTTAGATAAAGTCTACATTGTATGTTTTAAGGATTAAACAGACATTTAGGGAACCAAAATGTTAGACTTTACTATGTGCTGTTAGTGACATGCTCATTAATTAGAAAGGGCATTTGCTACATGAAATTATCAATAAATGTAATATGTATACCAGTTAACCTTTGCCCTCACTTATATATGCCCAGAAAACAACACTATTGTTTTATAAAAGATACAACAAAGTATTATATTATTGGCAACAGCTACTATTTTGTGATATTCAAAGAAATCGATGGTTAAACCAGCTTAAAAGTGGGTATTTTGGGTAATGTTTGACTGTGGTGTAGACTATGATCACAGAAATGGTTTTAGAAATGCATGAAGTTGGACAGCTAATATTGCTTTCCCTCATCATTGATTATCAAATATTTCCCTTACCTGCTTAAGTGAAGGAGCAACTACCTCCATTTATGTTTTTCATAATGTTTATTAATTCAATGAGAATTTTGTACAATATAGTTTTGGGTGATATCCAGCCTTCAACTAGCTGCTTCAAGTTCCATCCCTAATTCTAGGTCCACTCACATTAGTGTCCTTTAAAAAAATAAATAAATTGGGTGTTTTCCATATATATTTGGGAGTGGAGCTTTCCAGTAGACTATGGGACCTCAACCAGGTATCATATCCTTAAAAAAAAATCTTACTCATTTTCCATCAATATCAATTTCAATAGTTTCTCAGGAAGAAGTAGGACTTCATTACTATCAACTCACCATGCTGCTATTTTTTGACCAATTTGATCTTGAAAGCATCTAGTGTATATAGTATGATACTTTCTGTGAATAATGGAATTGCAACCTCTTTATATAACAACTCCATATAATATACACACACACACATATATACATACATATATATATATATATATATATATATATATATATATATATATATGGAGAGAGAGAGTAGGTTTCCATATTCCATATCACTTCTTGAAAATTATTTTAGTTTTTTTAGCATCTCCATATAAACTACTCTACTGTGGCCTCCCACTTCAGATCACAATTTAACCCTTCTTATTCCCTGATTGTTCATTAAGCCTTTATTATAATAAAGTATAGTAAAATGAAGTGTTTTATTATATATGTACACACATACACACACACACACACATATATATACATATATATATATATATATATATATATATATATATATATATATATATATATACTATATACACCAGTTAAGCAGCTTTGGTATCTGACATTCATCAGTTAGACTTTAATGGAAGGAACACTGCCAGAATTTTGGCTTGTTAAGTGCAGTTTTACCCATTATTCAGTAACCCACCAGTGAAATAATTTTGATTCGTGTGAACTGAGTTTATATATTACATTTCTAATATGAAGACCCTAGAGTTTTAGTCACAGTAGCCTGGTGAATGAGCATGAGTAACAATTTTACTGGCATCTTCACTCCATGCCCCGTTCTCTCCTCTGCTTCCAACTCTACCACCGAACACTATTCCATGATTCACATTATAGTATTAAATAATTTATAGTATGTATTCTCAAATTTTATAATTTCCAAATATTATTGAGCTCTAACAAGGGATTTTTAAGTATTTTTCAACATATTATTTATATAAGTTTAATGGTTAATGATCCTCCTCTATTTATTAACTTTGAAAAACATAAAATTATATATAATTTATTTGAATTGGTAATATCTATCAGACATCTTTGCTACATTTAGTTGAAGATATACTGATATAATCTGTAAGACCTTCATTTATAAAATGTTTCTTGGATTCTACTTAGCTGAAATTTTATGCTAAAAATAATGACACATTTTACATTCAATGAATGTTTCTTTTAGCTCAAATACAGGTTGAAGTTCTTTATGAATCAATTTCCCTTTTAAAAGTAATTTGTTGTTTAATAGGCAGAAAGGTACATGAAATTGGGACAAAAGCCCTAAAATTACATGTCCCACAAAATGGGTTTAGAAGACATTTTAGAACATTCACTATGCTGCAATTATCTATCATCTATCATCTATCATATGTCTATCTATCTATCTATCTATCTATCTATCTATCTATCTATCTATGACATTTACTTACCTATACAAATATATGTGTGATCTTTTTATCATAGTGCATGTATACTATAAAGCACTGGTAGATAAAATGTATACATGTATACTATAAAGCACTGGTTGAAATAAACCTTTCAATTCTTATTTCTAAGAACAACGTAAATGACTGAAGTATCATTAATGACAATCCACTAATTTTTCTGAAATTTCAGTGAGTATAGTAAATAGAACATTTCTATATATCATAATCAGCTGTCCTTAATAAGAAATGTACATTTAGGGACTGTGGAGGGTGAGCAAGCAGACTACAGGAGCTACACAGCTTCTGAGACAGACCCTGTTTCAGGATCCAGACATCCAAGCACCTTACCTGCCAGAGGAGAGGTGTCCACCTGGGAGGGCTCTAACTTCCAGAGCAGGTGAGGGAGCCATCTTATGTCCTGGGACCCTCAGAGACCAGTCTGTGCAAGTAAGAGTGCGGACTACAGAAGTGAGACAGTTTCTGGGACAAGCAGAAGCTACACAGCTTCTGGGACAGGCCTCCTTTTGGGCTCCAGATATCTGGGCAACTTCCCCTCCAGAGGAGAGGTATCTGTCTGAGAGGGCTCTGAGTGCCAGAGCAGGTGAGGGAGCCATCTTGTCTACCCCTCAGAGACCAGTCTGCACAGGTGAGAGTGCAGATTGCAGAGGCAATACATCTTCTGGAACAGGCCCTGTTTCGGGCCTTCATCTTATGCCAGGAGGCAGATCTGAAAGCCAGACCTCTGTGTACCTTCCCTGCAAGAGGAAAGCTTGCCTGCAGAGAGTACTCTGAACACTGAGACACAGGAGAGAGCTGGACTCCCAGAACTGCTGACAGAGGCTGACAGAATCACAGGAGGAACAAGCTCCAGTCAGAGACAACTATAACAGCTGACACCAGAGATTACCAGATGGCGAATGGCAAATGTAAGAATCCTACTAACAGAAATCAAGACCACTCACCATCATCAGAACCCAGCACTCCCACCCCACCTAGTCCTGGGCACCCCAACACACCCAAAAAGCAAGACCCGGATTTAAAAGCATATCTCATGATGATGGTAGAGGACATCAAGAAGGACTTTAATAACTCACTTAAAAAAATACAAGAGAACACAGATAAACAGGTAGAAGATCTTAAAGAGGAAACACAAAACTTCCTTAAATAATTGCAGGAAAACATGACCAAACAGGTGATGGAATTGAATAAAACCATCCAAGACATAACAAGGGAAGTAGACACAATAAAGAAAAGCCAAAATGAGGCAACGCTGGAGATAGAAACCCTAGGAAAGAAATCTGGAACCATAGATGCAAGCATTAGCAACAGAATACAAGAGATGGAAGAGAGAATCTTAGGTGCAGAAAATTCCATAGAGAACATCGGCACAACAATCAAAGAAAATACAAAACGCAAAAAGATCCTAACTCAAAACATCCAGGAAATCCAGGACACAATGAGAAGACCAAACCTCCAGATAATAGGAGTTGATGAGAATGAAGATTTTCAACTTAAAGGGCCAGCAAATATCTTCAACAAAATTATAGAAGAAAACTTCCCAAACCTAAAGAAAGAGATGCCCATGAACATACAAGAAGCCTACAGAACTCCAAATAGACTGGACCAGAAAAGAAATTTCTCTCAACACAAAAATAATCAGAACAACAAATGCACTAAATAAAGACAGAATATTAAAAGCAGTAAGGGAAAAAAGTCAAGTAACATATAAAGGCAGGCCTATTAGAATTATAGCAGATTTCTCCCCAGAGACAATGAAAGCCAGAAGATCCTGGACAGATGTTATACAGACCCTAGGAGAACACAAATGCCAGCCCAGGCTACTATACACAGAAAAATTCTCAATTACCATAGATGGAGAAACCAAAGATATACATGAAAAAACAAAATTCACACAATATCTTTCCACAAATGCAGCCCTTCAAAGGTTAATAAAGGAAAAACACAACACAAGGACAGAAACTACACCCTAGAAAAAGCATGAAAGTAATCCTTCAACAAACCTAAATAAGACAGCTGCAAGAACAGAACCCCAACATTAACAACAAAAATTAGTTTTCTCTAATTTCTCTTTCATCAATGGACTCATTTTCCCAGTAAAAAGACATAGACTAATAAACTGGCTACACACATCAGGACCCAACATTTGTTGCTTACAAGAAACACACCTCAGGGAAAAAGACAGACACTACCTCAGAGTGAAAGGCTGGAAAACAATTTTCCAAGCAAATGGTCCAAAGAAACAAGGTGGAGTAGCCATTCTAATATCGAATAAAATTGACTTCCAACTCAAAGTTATCAAAAAAGACAAGGAGGGGCACTTCATACTCATCAAAGGTAAAATCTACCAAGATGAACTCTTAATGCTGAATACCTATGCTCGAAATGCAAAGGCAGCCACATTCATTAAAGAAACTTCAGAAAAGCTCAAAGCATACACTGCACCTCACACAATAATAGTGGGAGACTTAAACACCCCACTCTCATCAATGGACAGATCCTGGAAACAGAAACTAAACAGAAACCCAGTGAAAAATCAGAAGTTATAAAACAAATGGATTTAATAGATATCTCCAGAACATTTTATCCTAAACCAAAAGGTTATACCTTCTTCTCAGCACCACATGGTACCTCCTCCAAAATTGACCATATAATTGGTCACAAAAAAGTACTGCACAGATACAAAAATATTGAAATTATCCCATGCATCATATCAGATCAGATGATCTGAAATAACAGCATAAATAATAGAAAGCCAAAATTCACATGGAAACTGAACAACACTCTTCTCAATGATTCCTTGGTCAAGGATGAAATAAAGAAAGAAATTAAAGACTTTTTAGAGTTTAATGAAAATGCAGTAACAACATACCTAGACTTATGGGACACAATGAAGGAAGTCCTAAGAGGAAAACTCATAGCCCCGAGTGTCTCCAAAAAGAAACTGGAGAGAGCATACACTATCATCCTGACAGCACACCTAGAAGCTTTAGAACTAAAGGAAGCAAATTCCCCCAAGAGGAGTAGATGACAGGAAATAATCAAACTCAGGGCTGAAATCAACCAAGTGGAAACAAAAAGAACTATTCAAAGAATCAACCAAACAAGGAGCTGTTTCTTTGAGAAAATCAACAAGATAGATAAACTCTTAGCCAGACTAACTAGAGGGCACAGGGAGAGTATCCTAATTAACAAAATCAGAAATGAAAAAGGAGACATAACATCAGAACCTGAGGAAATCCTAAACATCATCATATCCTACTACAAAAGGCTATACTCATCAAAAGTAGAAAACCTGGATGAAATGGACAATCCCCTAGACAGATACCAGGTACCAAAGATAAGTCAGGATCAGATTAACGATCAAAACAGTCCCATTTCCCCTAGAGAAATAGAAGCATTCATCAATAGTCTCTCAACCAAAGAAAGCCCAGGACCAGACGGGTTTAGTACAGAGTTCTATCAGACCTTCAAAGAAGACCTAATTCCAATGCTCCTCAAACTATTCCACAAAATAGAAACAGAAGGTGCTCTACCAAGTCATTCTATGCAGCCACAATTACTCTGATACCTAAACCACACAAAGATTCAACAAAGAAAGAGAACTTCAGACCAATTTCCCTTATGAATATCAATGCAAAAATCCTCAATAAAATTCTCACTAGCCGAATCCAAGAACACATCAAAACAATCATCCATCCTGATCAAGGAGGTTTCATTCCAGGGATGCAGGGATGGTTAAATATATGGAAATCCATCAACATAATCCATTATACAAACAAACTCAAAGACAAAATTCACATGATCATCTCATTAGATACTGAGAAAGCATTTGATAAAATCCAACACCCCTTCATGATAAAAGTCTTGGAAAGATAGAGAATTCAAGGCCCATACCTAAACACAATAAAAGCATTCTACAGCAAACCAGTAGTCAACATCAAACTAAATGTAGAGAAAATTGAAGCAATCCCACTAAAATCAGGGACTAGACAAGGCTGCCCACTTTCTCCCTGCCTACCTAATATAGTACTTGAAGTCCTAGCCAGAGCAATTTGACCACAAAAGTAGATCAAGGGATACAAATTGGAAAGGAAGAAGTCAAAATATCACTATTTGCAGATGACAGGATAGTATATATAAGTGACCCTAAAAATTCTACCAGAGAACTCCTAAACCTGATAAACTGCTTCAGTGCAGTAGCTGCATATAAAATTAACTCAAACAAATCAATGGCCTTTCTCAACACAAATGATAAATGGGCTAAGAAAGAAATTAGGGAAACAACACCCTTCACAATAGTAACAAATAATATAAAATACCTTGGTGTGACTCTAACTAAGGAAGTCAAAGATCTGTATGAAAAGAACTTCAAGTCTCTGAAAATGAAATTGAAGAAGTTCTCAGAAGATGGAAAGATCTCCCATGCTCATGGATTAGCTGGATTAATATGGTCAAATGGCTATCCTGCCGAAAGCAATCTACAGATTCAATGCAATCCCCATCAAAATTCCAACTCAATTTTTCACTGAGTTAGAAAGGGCAATTTGCAAATTCATCTGGAATAATAAAAAGCCTAGGATAGCAAAAACTATTCTTAACAATAAAAGAACCTCTGGTGGAATCACCATGCCTGACCTCAAGGTGTACCACAGAGCAATTGTGATAAAAACTGCATGGTCCTGGTCCAGTGATCATTGACAGGTAGATCAATGGAATAGAAATGAAGACACAGAAATGAATCCACACAATTATGCTTACTAGATCTTTGACAAGGGACTTAAAACAATCCAGTGGGAAAATGACAGCATTTTCAACATATCGTGCTGTCACAACTGGTTATCATGTAGAAGAATGCAAATTGATCTATTCTTATCTACTTGTACAAAGCTCAAGACTAAGTGAATCAAAGACCTCCACATAAAACCAAAGACACTGAAATTTATAGAGGAGAAAGTGGGGAAAAGCCTTGAAGATATGGGCACAGGGGAAAATTCCTAAACAGAACTGCAATGGCTTGTGTTGTAAGATCAAGAATTAACAAATGGGACCTCTTAAAATTGCAAAGCTTCTGTAAGGCAAAAGACACTGTCAATAAGACAAAAAGGTCACCAACAGATTGGAGAAGGATTTTTACCAATCCTAAATCTGATGGGGGACTAATATCCAATATATACAAAGAGCTAAAGAAGCTGGACTCCAGAATTCAAATAACCCATTAAAAATCGGAGTACAGAGCTAAACAAAGAATTATCAGCTGAGGAATACCAAATGGCTGAAAAGCTCCTGAAAAAATGTTCAATATCCTTAATCATCAGGGAAGTGCAAATCTAAACAACCTTGAAATTCCACCTCACACCAGTTAGAATAGCTAAGATCAAAAATTCAGGTGACAGCAGATGCTGGCAAGGATGTGGAGAAAGAGGAACACTCATCCATTGTTGGTGGGATTGCAAGCTTGTACAACCACTCTGGAAGTCAGTCTGATGGTTCCTCAGAAAATTAGACATAGTACTACTAGAAGATCCAGCAATACTTCTCCTGGGCATATAACCAGGAGATATTCCTACTGGTAATAAGAACACATGCTCCACTATGTTTATAGCAGCCTTATTTATAATAGCCAGAAGCTGGAAAGAACCAAGATGTCCCTCAACAGAAGAATGGATACAGAAAATGTGGTACATTTTCACAATGGAGTACTACTTATCTATTAAAAACAAAAAAAAAAATTAAAATTTTTGGGCAATGGATGTATCTGGAGGATATTATCCTTAGTGAGGTAACCCAATCACAAAAGAAGTCACTATATATGCACTCACTGATAAGTGGCTATTAGCCCAGAAACTTAGATTATCCAAGATACAATTTGCAAAACACAAGAAAATCAAGAAGAAGGAAGACCAACATGTGGATACTTCGTTCCTCCTTAAAATAGGTAACAAAATACCCATGGAAGGAGTTACAGAGACAAATTTTGGAGCTAAGACGAAAGGATGGACCATCCCAGACTACCCCACCCAGGGATCCATCCTATAATCAGCCACCTAACCCAGACACTATTACATATGCCAGCAAGATTTTCCTGAAAGGACCCTGATATAGCTGTCTCATGTGATACTATGCCAGTGCCTGGCAAATACAGAAGTTGATGCTCACAGTCATCTATAGGATGGAACACAGGCCCCCTAATGGAAGAGCTAGAGAAAATACCCAAGAAGCTGAAGGAGTCTGCAACGCTATAGTTGGAACAACAATATGAACTAACTAGTACCCACAGAGCTTGTGTCTCTAGCTCCATATGTAGCAGAAGATCGCCTAGTTGACCATCATTGGGAAGAGAGGCCCCTTGGTCTTGCAAATTTTATATGCCCCAGTACAGGGAAACACCAGGGCCAAGAAGTGGGAATGGGTTGGTAGGAGAGCAGGGCGGGGGGGGGGGGTAGGGGGGTGGATATAGGGAACTTTCAGGATAGCATTTGAAATGTAAATAAAGAAAATATCTAATAAAAATTAATTCATTAACTAAAAAAGAAATGTACATTTAGATTATTTCAAGTATTGCTTTATAGCAGTACATTAAATGATATAATTATATAACTGCACAATATCTGTAATTATATAATTTTAGGTCAAACTTATTTTAGCCTTAATTTTTCCATGTGAACTGTTGGGATAGCATTGAAATGTAAATAAAGAAAATATCTAATAAAAATAATTTTAAAAAAGAAATGTACATTTAGATTATTTCAAGTATTACTTTATAGAAGTACATTAAATAATATAATTATATAACTACACAATATCTGTAATTATATAATTTTAGGTCAAACTGATTTTAGCCTTAATTTTGCTATGTGATATTGAGAGAATTATAAAATGTGAACCTGGTGTCTTTATTTCATCTAACTACTTGTGTATGTATACTTAAAAGCTTATCTAATAGTGCATTTTTAGCCCTCTTTTAGACAATAAGATGTTTTCATACACCAATAACATAGCCTTTTGCTCTCTCCTACATTTATGGACAGAATCATATTTTATGTGAGCTATTTTCAGATGCATTACCATCTGCAACTGGGTGATTAGTGGAGTTCAGGAATGTATTTCCTGTGCTAAGTTCCCATGGGCCACTTATTCTTCTTTATTATTTTAATTGGAAAGACTGATATTCATTGTGACGGTTATATGCCATTTATATGTTAAAACATAGCTTCAAATATTCATATACCTAAATTGCACTATAATTTTAAAAGCCAGTATTCTGAGAACAGTTTGGGTTATCACTAATGTTCCTGGAATGTGTTTGTGCTGCGTGGTGGTAAAGAAATGAGAAGTAACATCACAATGCTAACTGACTATAGCATGATAGGTAAACAAGTTTAATTGTGTTATTCACCTCATTGACTTTAATGAGTCAATAATCTATGTAATAGGCACCTCAGGACCAGATGGCACAGGGTAAAAAGTCCCCATGAAATACCATTTTTTCATCTCAAGTATCTGATAAATATGTTAAGATCCTGTACAATGGCAATTGCTGAAATTTCTTAGCAGCTGGTCAGTCACTCAACACTGCAAGGGCTGCCGAGTGCTGTTTATAGCTCACATTTACATTTTGAAATTTGTAGATATAGTTTGTATAGAATGTTTTAATTCCATAATTAAATAATTATATAAATTGTATGTGTATATTAAAAATTCAGCAGGAATTGGCTAAAATTCATGTCATCTGGTACATTGTTTTTGTATACCTGCTACAAACTGATATGAAATGAACATTTTCTACTAGGAAAAAAACATCATTTCATTCCCTATAACTACATATTATATTTTAAACAGCAATTCTAACTGTTTTTTCTTCAGATACTAAGTACGAGTTATCTAGTAAATAAGAAAACAAAATCAAAAACTTTCTCATTAGGTAATATCTAAAACTAAGGGAGGGAAAATTCTAAGGCAATATTTTCTTTTGGTTTTCAAAAACTATCATGTATCTCAAATTAAATAAATATCCACATTGTCAATTCAACATTCAATCAAAAGAAAACCCCTATTACTTTAGGGAAGAAAAGAGATGTATAGCCCAAAGTGCTATTAATCTATATTCCCAGATATAAACTACATCACAAGATACTGGTCAAAGGAGATCAGCCAATCCATGTCTCTCTTCAGGTCGCATCTCTGTGGCTTGGGACTTGCTTGCATGCAGTTAGTGTAGCCTTAGTTCCTTAGTTGTACTTGTGAGCTACTCTAAGTCGCAGATTTCACAATTCAAATACTGGCATCTATGAAAAAATACCCATTTATTGTACTGTCTCCATGAGAAAGCATGTATTTTGATATTTTACATGTGAAAATATAAATTTGTAATTACTTGTATACTCTTGATAAATAGGAATTCTATACTATTGGTTTTTATGAAATGTCTGATTCTTTTCATAACCTTTAATTTAATATTTGTTGTTTTGTTTTATCTTGATTTTTGTAAAATTGAAAACAACTTTCGGGAATAACAGGATGTCAATGAAAATATTGAAGACACAAGTTAATTTAAGAGTGTATATTTTCTTGAAAAAGTTTGCAGAAACTTTAAGTCAAAACCTAGTCCCTGTAAATGGCAAAGCCAGGACATTGAGGGACAAGTAGATTTTCTCAATATCTTGAAATTATGAGACAAAAATATGTCCAAAGCAGTGTTATTGTCTTTAATTTTCAATGAAATAAAATGCAGATTAAGAATTTTCACACTGTATCCAACAAGTCCCTTTAAAACACACTGAACAACACTGAACTGCACCCTGTCCCCTGTACTCCATGACAAAACCAAATTTAAACAATGTCTATTCACAAATCCATTTCTACAGAAGTTTCTTGAAGAAAAATTCCAACCAAAGAAGTTTCACTACACCCAAGAAAACACAAGTAATAAATAATTCCACACCAGCAAAACAAACAAAAAGTAAACACACACACACACACACAGAGCCAAAGAGTGCATAAAGGTTGGAACTCTTATGAAAGATTAGGAGGAAAGATTGTGGGCACTGAAGGGGATAGCAACTCCACAGGAAGACCAAAGTTATATCAAAATCAGGTAAACTATCTGATTAGTCCTATAAATCCTAAGGAAATTAGAAATAGTCATTAAATTCTCTCAACACCAACCCATTAAAAAAGCCCAGAGCCAGATGGTATTAGCAGAGAATTCTACCAGACTTTCAAAGAAGAGATATTGCCAACATTCCTTAAATTATGCCACAAAATAGAAACAGAAGGAACACTGCCAAATTCATTCTATGAGGCCACAGTCACCGTGATATATGTACCACATTAAGGACTAAACAAAAAAGGGGAGATTTCAGACAAATTTTGCTCAGGAACATTGACAAAAAAAATACTCAATTAAATTTTGCAAAAAGCCGGGCGTGGTGGTGCACGCCTTTAGTCCCAGCACTTGGGAGGCAGAGGCAGGCGGATTTCTGAGTTCAAGGCCAGCCTGGTCTACAAATGGGTTCCAGGAGAGCCAGGGCTATACAGAGAAACCCTGTATCAAAAAACCAAAAACCAAACAAACAAACAAAAAATTTTCAAAACGAATCCAAAAATGCATCAAGATATCACTCATCATGATCAAGAAGGTTTCTTCTCAGGGATTCAGGGTATGTTCAATACAAGAAACACCATCAACATAATCAAACAAATAAAAACAATATACACAAACTGAAATGGAAAAAAATCACATGATCATCTCATTAGATGATGAAAAGACTTTTGAGAAGATCCAAGACCCCTTAATGATAAAGCCTTGGTGAGAGCAGTGATAAAGGTACACACTTAAACACAATAAAGGCAATATACAGCAAGCCAACATCCAATATCGAGTTAAAAAGAGAGAAACAGAATAATTCTACTAAAATTTGGTTACAAGACAAGGCTCTCCATTCTCTCCCAATCTATTTAAAATATTACTTGAATTTCTAGAGAGAGCATTAAGAACACTAAAGGAGATAACGCGGTACAAATAGAAAAGGAAGATATCAAAGTCTTGCTATTCTCAGATAATATGATAGTGTACATAAGTCACCCCCAAAATTCTACCTGAGAACATCTACAACTGATAAACACAATCATCCAAGTGGCTTGATACAAAATTAACTCAAAGAAAATAGTAGCCTTCCTTCATACAATGATAAATGGGCTGACAAAGAAGTTAGGGAGACAATATTCTTCATATTAATCACAAATAATATAAAATATCTAGGTGTAACTCTAAGCAAGCAAGTGAAAGATCTGTATAATGAGAACTTTAAGTCTCTGAGGAAAGAAATTGAGGAAGATAATAAGAAGATGGAAATATTTCCCATGCTTATGGATTGGCAGGATTGACAAAGTTAAAATGGCCATCTTACTGAAAGCAATCTACAGATTCAATTAAATTCCCACCAAAATTCTAGCACAACACTTTACAGATGTTGAAAGAACAATGTCAAACTTCATGTAGAAAAACAAACAAAAACAACAAAAATTCAAAATAACTAAAAAAAAAAAAAAGATCCTGAACAGTAAGAGAACTTTCGGAGATAACACTATCCCCAACTTTAGGCTGTACTGCAAAGCAATAGTTATAAAAACTGCATAGTAATGATATAGAATTAGACGGGTTGATCCATATCATTGAATCAAAGACCCTGGGAAAAAATTCCACACATCTACAGTTATTTGATGTTTTCACAAAGAAGCCAAAACCTTACAATAGAAAAGGGATACCATCTTCAACAGAAGGTGCTGGTCTAACTGGATGTCTGCAGGTAGAAAATATACCTCCAGCTGTATTGATTATCCTGCACAAAACTCAGCCCCAAATGGACCAAAGACTTCAGTGTAAAACAGGGTGAATTAAATCTAATAGAATGGAAAGTAGGAAATAGCCTATTCATTGGTATAGGAGACATATTCCTGAACAGAATACCACTGGCTCAGGCACTAAGGTCAACAATTCATAAATGGGACCTCATGAAACTGAACAGCTTCGGTAAGGCAAATGACACAGTCACTAGGACAAACAACAGACTACACATCTAGAAAATATCTTTATCAACCCTTCACATGATCAAAGGCTCACACACACACACACACACACACACACACACACACACGCACACACACAGAGAGAGAGAGAGAGAGAGAGAGAGAGAGAGAGAGAGAGAGAGAGAGAGAGAGAAGACAAGACATTGGATACCAACAAACCAAATAACCCAAGTAAAAAATGGGATAGACAGCTAAACAGAGAATTCTCAAAAGAGGAATCTCAAATCGCTGAGAATCACCTAAACAAGTGTACCATGTCCTCTATTTTTCTCAGTTTTATCCCGATAGATGTTTTAGACAGGACCAAATGGAGAAGATACTGAAGGAAAGTAAGTATTGAGCCCAGCCCAACTTGGGATCCATTTCAAGGTGAGGCTGAAAGGTCTGACACTGTTTCTGCTGTCTTACAGACAGGAGCCTACCATGGCTATACTCTGAGAGGCCAATCAAGGAGCTGACTAAGACAGACCTGCAGATACTTACACTCAATCATTGGACTGAAGTCACGGGAAGGCCTGTGACTGGGAAATGAATAGCCCTATCTTCAGTTTCTTCTCCATTTTGTCCCTGCAGTTCATTTAGACAGGAAAAATTCGGGGTCAGAAATTTTGACTGCAGGTTGGTAACCCCATTCCCCTCCACTTGGAGACCAATCTATCTACTAGAGGTGGACTCTTCCAGTTCCTTCTCCCCAGTGTTGGGCATTTTGGTTAAGATCACCACCATTGAGTCCTTAGAGTCTCTTACCTCCCAGGTCTCTGGTACTTTCTAGAGGGTATCACCACCTCCCAACCCTGAGACTGCTTATTCCAATTCATTCCATTGGCCCTTTGGGCTTCTCTCCTATCTCCCCTGTTTCCTGATCCTGTTCCCCTTTTCCCCTCTGCCTCCCATCTCGCATCCAAGTCCCTCCATCCTTCTGCCTCACATGATTATTTCCTTCCCCTTTCTAAGTAAGATTGAAGCATCCTCCCTTGGGCCTTTCTGCTTCTTACACTTCTTACAGTCTGTGAGTTGTATCATAGGTGTTCTGTACTTTTTGGATAATATCCACTTATCAGTGAGTACTGATAAGTGCATATCCTTTGGGGTCTGAGTTACCTCACTCAGTATATTTTCCAGTTACATCCATTTGCCTGCAAAATTCAAAATATTCTTGTTTTATGAGCAGAATAGTATTCTTTTGTGTAAGCGAAGCACATTTTCAGTATCCATTCTTTGGTTTAGGGACATCTGGGTTGTTTCCAGTTTCTGGCTATTACAAATAAGGCCACTGTGAACATAGTGGAGCATGTGTCCTTGTGATATTGTGGAACATATTTTGGGTATATGCCCAAGAATGGCATAGCTGTGTCTTCTGGTAAAACTATTTCCAATTTTCTGAATCGCCAGATTGATTTCCAGAGTGGTTGTGGCAGTTTGCAATCCTACAGCAATGGAGGAGTGTTCTTCTTTCTCTACATCCCTGCCAGCATGTGCCACCACTCAAGTATTTTGTATCTTAGCCATTCTCATTGGGGAGAAGTAGAATTTCAGGGTTGTTCTGATTTGCGTTTCCCTGATGATTAAGGACTTTGAACATTTCTTTTAAGTGCTTCATGGCCACTTAAGATTCTTCTGCTGTGAATTCTCTGTTTACCTCTATAACGCATTTTTTTTAATTGGGTTATTGGGTTTTGTGGAATCTAACTTTTTGAATTCTTTATGTATTTTGGATATTAGCCCTCTTTAAAATGTAGAGCTAGTGAAGATAATTTCCCAATCTGTAGGTTGTCAATTTGTCCTTACAGAAGCTTTTCAGTCATTTTTATTTAAGAGTATGTGAACCAGGCAGCATACACTAACTGATATGAAGCCCCCAACACATATGCAGCAGAGGACTGCCTGGTTTGGCCACAGTGAGAGAAGAAGCTCCTAATTCTAGAGATAATTAAGGCCCTAGGGACCGGGGAGGTCTAGTGGGAGACAGGTGTGGTCATCCTCATGGAGAAGGAGAAGGAGAGAGAAGGATGAAGAACTGATGGAGAGTGAACTGAGAGGAGGATAACGACTAGACTGTAAAAATAGATTTAATAATAATAATAATAAAAAGTATATGAACATATTAGTATACCTAGTCCCTAAGGAGAAGTATCTACCAAGTAAAACAAGTAATATGTCTGATTTTTATTTGTATTTGATGTTAGTAGCGTTACATGTTTTTGCAATCAAAACATTTCAATTGAAATACATTTTTAGAGATCATATAATAATTCCTTTTGCTTATTAGGAACTGCTAGGCTTATATACAGAAAATTTTATGGACAGCGATGAAATAATATCAACAATTGGGTAATCAGGTTGTACTGATACTGACAATGTAGGACAAGGAAGGCAATTTAACCTGTTTCCTTGACTCAACTTTGTGTGCTATTACTGTTTATTATTTGTATGTACTATGTTAGGAATTATATTTGACCTGTTATAACTGAATTATGACACACAGACTATACTCTATGCAACATTGAAAAAAATCTATTTTTACAACATGCTGAGAATAGAGGTGTATCCATGAATTTGTATTTGTGAAAGGCCAATGTAATCTTCATGCAGAAGACAATGTGATAATATTCCCATTTTATGAGAAGATTATTAAATAAATAAGATAGGATCTTGATGACTATAATAGCTCAGAACATAAATCTTCAATTAATGCTACTACAACATTGTTTTTATTTTCTTGCATATACTTATGAAGTAAGTTATTTGAAACATAAATAACATTGAAAAACATAATTAGTCTAAATAATTTCACATGTACATTAGTAAATTCTTTACATAGTAAACTATCTGTGGATCTGTTCATTTTTAGATATGAAAAAAGGAAAACTCATATTCTATAATCAGCAATATTGGAAAACTTTGTATAAAAGTAAGCAACAGTTTAAAATACTAAGACATTAATTGTTAAGTAAAATAAACACAATGTTTAACTTCATTAAACATCAGGCAAGACAAATGAAGATGGCAATTTGTGTGAATGAGCTCTCAACATTATGTCTAAAGAGAAAAACAAACCTGCCAAGTGCAGTATCTAATCTGTGATTTCTGTTTTGTTTCTCTTAGAAAATCAGTGTTGTGTTTGGAAATGATATTGTTGTGTCAATTTCACTTTTCCAATTTCAAAACCTGCATTGTTGTTTGATAAAATATCTCCATATTCAGTTGAAAGCTGAAATATTTAAATACAAAAAAAATTGGTTCTGTGACAGCAGATGCTGGGGAGGATGTGGAGAAAAGGGAACACTCCTCCATTTCTAGTGGGATTGCAAGCTGGTACAACCAATCTGGAAATCAGTTTGTGGATTCCTCAGAAAATTGGACATAGTACTACTGGAAGATCCAGCAATACCACTGCTGGGAATATGCCCAGAAGATGCTCCAACTTGGAATAAGGACACGTTCCACTATTTCATAACAGTCTTATTTATAATAGCCAGAAGCTGAAAAGTACCCAGATGCCCCTTAGCAGAGGAATGGATACAGAAAATGTGGTACATTTACACAATGGAGTACTATGCAGCTATTAAAAACAAGGAATTTATGAAATTCTTAGGCAAATGGATGGATCTGGAGGATGTTCCTGAGTGAGGTAACCCAATCACTAAAGAATACACATGCTATGCACTCACTGATAAGTGAGTATTATCTCAGAAGCTCAGAATACCCAAGATACAATTTGCAAAACACATGAAACTTAAGAAGGAAGACCAAAGAGTGGATACTTCAGTCCTTCTTAGAAGGGGGAACAGGATACCCCTGGAAGGAGTTACAGAGAGCAAGTGTGTAGCAGAGACAGAAGGAATGACCATCTAGAGACTGCCCCATCTCATAAACAACCACCAAACTATTGCAGATGCCAACAAGATTTTTTTGACAGAAATCTGATATAGCTGTCTCCTGAGAGGCTCTTCCAGTGTCTGGCAAATACAGAAGCAGATACTCACAGTCATTCATTAGATGGAGCACAGGGTCCCCAATGAAGGAACTAGAGAAAGTACCCAAGGAGATGAAGGAGTTTACTGCCCTTTAGGAGGAACAACACTATGAACTAACCAGTACCCCCAGAGCTCCCCAGGACTAAACCACCAATCAAAGAAAACACATGACAGGACCTGCTGCATATGTAGCAGAGGATGGCCTAATTGGTCATCAGTGGGAGGAGAGGTTCTTGGTCTTGTAAAGGCTCTATGCCCTAGTACAGGGGAATGCCAGGGCCAGCAAGCTGGAGTGGGTGGGTTGGGGAGCAGGGCAAGAGAGAGGGGATAGGGGATTTTCGGAGAGGACTCTAGGAAGGGGGATAACATTTGAAATGTAAATAAAGAAAATGTCTAATAAAAAAGATAAAAATCAAATATTTTTTAAACTATGTTTATATGTGCGTATTCTTTGTAATAATTAACAAAATTCAAAATTTAAAGACAGACTAGCAAAGAACATGTGTCATGCGTAGGAGTTTAGTGAGGATACACACTGTTGGTACAATTCAAAAGATGTGTCACTGACTTTTAAGATGAGCAGGTGCAAATATACTACAATGTATCTTTATTACAAATTCAAGAAATACACCAAAATACAACATTCTTGTTATTCCTGGAAATTCAATTTGTATAGTCAAAACCTAACTAGAAACAAAATGAAAATAATAGTAAAGTAGGATGGAGAACTAACTGGTGCTGTGCTGGGTTTTAGTTGGGTTCTCACTAATTGGACAGAATACCTGACACAAACAATTAAAAGAGACAGCGTTTATTTTGTCTCGCCATTTCAGAGTATTGTATCCATGGTTTCTTGCTCACATTTAGTTGGGAAGAGATTATCATGTACAGTGAAATCATTTTTTTTCTTTGAGATTTTAGTATCTTATTCACTTTTTATTTTAAGTGATGTTAATTACAGCATTTGAAGGGGAGGAGCTAATTCTACACAAAATGGAAGACTATAATATACCCATTAAACTGCTTTAAAAAAATAAGTAGTCAGGCTATAAGAGCTGTAAGAGGAATCAGTTTTGATCTCTAGTGTTGTCAGGGTCAGGATTACAATCACCTGCCCCACTCCCCCCTGAGACCTGGAGAACCCAAAAGCTTTTTCATATTCTGGTGCAATGGCAAACAAACCAACCAACCAACCAACAAACAAACAGACAAACAAACAGACAAACAGACCAACCAACCAACCAACAAACAAACAAAAATAAAAAAAACCAACAGACAAACCAACCAACCAACAAACAAACAAACAAAAACAAAAACAACAAACAGATAAACAAAAATCAAAAAACAAACAGACAAACAAAAAACAAAACAAAAAAACAACAAAAAACACCACAACACAATCATGCCCACTCTTTCCATCCTCAAATGGTACAAAAGAAAAAGGTAACCACACCCTTAAGACTACTTTTGGTGTAAAACAGATAACTGATGGGCTAGGATGGAAACAGTGCATGATGGGAACAGGGCATGACAATTTGTCTAAAAAAAAAAAAAGTCCCTTTCACTCAGGTGTGTACATGCTTCCAAGCAGATAGGATCAGAACACCAGGGTTCAATGCTCAGATGTTACAGTTTCATCTGGGGACTGGATAGAGATTTACAAAGGGTCCACACATTCCCAGATTCCACTTGCAGCCTGCCATCTCTAGAGGGGCTCTTCCCCAGCCCACACCTACAGCTAACAAGAACCCTTTCTGGAACAGGGTTTCTGCTGTACCTCTGAAATGGCAAACACCTTAAAGCCAAGCCATCCTTAGCCTGGAGGTCTAACGTGCTATTTATCAACTCTTGTACCCCCAATGTCTTAGTCAGGGTTTCTATTCCTGCACAAACATCATGACCAAGAAGCAAGTTGGGGAGGAAAGGGTTTATTCAGCTTACACTTCCATACTGCTGTTCATCATCAAAGAAAGTCAGGACTGGAATTCAAGCAGGTCAGGAAGCAGGAGCTGATGCAGAGGCCATGGAGGGATGTTCCTTACTGGCTTGCTTCTTCTTGCTTGCTCAGCCTCCTCTCTTATAGAACCAAGACTACCAGCCCAGAGATGGTCCCACCCACAAGGGGCCGTCACTCCTTCATCACTAATTGAGAAAATACCCCACAGCTGTATCTCATGGAGGTACGTCCCTAACTAAAGCTCCTTTCTCTGTGATAACTCCAGCCTCTGTCAAGTTGACACACAAAACCAGCCAGTACACCCAACACACGCTAACTTTAAGGTAACTATGATGCAAAATCATTTAAAATTAAACAAATGTACAATATTAATTTATGCTTAAAATTCCAGTCTGAAACCAAGCTTGTGGCTGTCCTCATTGATGTTCTTGCTACTCAGCAGGGCTGATAGCTGCAGTTTGATACCTGGTTTTAGGGTCTGAGTGTACCCTAAGCCATTCAGGCTGGAGTTGTTCTCTTTGATGGAAAAGTATCAGGGCCGACCTAATACTTGGGTGCTATTCCGAAGCAAGTGTTACTTTTTCCTGCAGTCCAGGCAAGATTGACAGCAGTCTCCAACTTCTTGTTCACGTTCAGGTAAATGGAGCTACCTAACTCTGTCAAATCGTTCACATTAGTATGAAGCTGGAATTCGTCTGTCAGTGGTTACAATTGTTCTGGGTCACTCGGGACTTTGAGGTCTCAAAATTCAGCCAGCCAACCCTCATAGCACCAAAGCACCCCGGATTGAGGGCCCAGCAATGTCAAAGCCTACGTCACAGCCCAGGTTGATATACTCTCTCTTGGACCTTGTTTTGATTGTAGCATATTTTTTTCCCAGTGTTAGGTGAGAAAGATGAATCAAAGGTCAGCTTCTGTCCACAAGCAAGCTGGTCTTCCACAATTATTTTAGTGCCCAAGGTTTTGTCTTGTGTTCCGCTTCTCCATGACTGTTAGCCCATACGCAGTCCACCTGCACTTGGTTTCCAGACTGCCGTTCATTTTGATGGTTTCTGTGTTGGCAGAGCCTGAGCTAGAAATTCCAATCCATTCTCGGACTTCGTTTTCAATTCAAACTTTATTAAGCCAAAGCCGTAGCCCTTGGCGAAGACATCTCTGCGGACTTGCCAAGATCAGCATTTACCGGAGGCACAGCCATGTTCTTGGAGGCGGAGACGGCAAGAGCAGCAGCAGCTACAGCTGGAGTTGCGGCCTCAGGTACAGTGTAATCTTACAACTGAAAAGCTGAAATGTCCCTCATCTTTTAGCAGATGGGAACAGAGAATAATATACACTGACAGACGTGTGCCTTGGAAACCTATTTCCTTCAGCTAGGTACAACCATCTGATACTCAAACCTCCACAAAGAGCAAACAGACAACAAACACTAAAAACCTGTATGTTTGAAGGACCACTCAAAATAGTTATCACCATAATTCAGGGGCCTATTGTTATACAGGTATGAAGTGTTTCTCCACCAAAGGCTCAAACCATAAAAGAATTATCTTATGTGGAGGAAGGATACCGACACTGAGAAAAGTGGTGGTGTCATAAGGGATCATCATGACATGAACAATTGGGATTGTCATACTTGATAAGCTATTAAGAGGTAAATTGTGTTAGAGGAAAGAACTCATTGTAAGCATTAGATTGAAATATAAATGTTGACCTTGCCACGTCTTGTATATCTGTCTACTTCCTAACCACAATGAGGTGAGAACTTCTCTCTGACATTATTACTGTACTCTCTTGCCCCTATGCTGATCTTCACAATTGTAAGGCATTGGAACAAGGCAAATGTAGAATAAACTTCTTAAATGATGAACAAATGAACATTTTCTTCTTTTATATTGCTTCTTTCCAGTAACTGCCAAAGCAATGAGAAAAGAAACAAGAAGAGATAGAATTTCATAGAGATAGAATTGAATTGCATATAACCATTCAAGTGAGAAAAAATGCTTGTTCCATAAAATGGTATGGGTGAATTTCTCAAAATAATGGTCATTTAAAAATAAGATATAAATGTGCCCATAGTTACTTACCACATTTTATGAGTTAAATTAATGAAGGAAGCAGTATATGAATAAATAATTGTGGGTTCTGCCAACACCAGGATAAAAAGTTCAGACAAAATTAGGGGTTCACAAGAAGGGATTCCAAGGATTGGAATTATTCCATTTCTTTATTTTAGATTGTAGATCAGAAAATGTGTTCAGATTGAAATAAATCATTATATTATATAAATGTTCATATTTTGTATTCCCTAGAATTTTAAAGTGAAGTTACATTCAAAGTATATATATGTGTGTGTGTGTGTGTATTTATACGTCAGACCATGCCATATATATATATATATATATATATATATATATATACACACACACATATATATGTATCTATATCTAGATATCGATATAGATACACACACACACACACCACACACACACATGTGGGCCTCTCTTCCCAGTGATGGCCAACTAGGCCATCTTCTGCTACATATGCAGCTAGAGACACAAGCTCCCGAATAAACTCTTGACACCCAGTTGTCTCTTCTTTCTTCCTTCAATTCTCTATGCTTCTGTCTCTTCTTTTCTCCCTTCCTTTCATCATTTGCCACAATCTCACTGTATAGAACAGGCAACATTAAGCCCCCGATTCTCCTACCATAACATCTCACCATAGTGGGGTTATAGAGTGAGTCACAATTTCTATCAGCCCCTCTCCTTTCTTACATGTTTCCAAACTTTTTCCAATATTCAGTCTTTCCACTTATATGGCTCCTTTCCTCTTCTGATTTTTCTATTTTATGAAATAGATTATTATAAGACAGATTTTTTTAAAAAAATAATTAACATGAAAAGCTCAATAAACTGTGTCCTAAATATCACAAAGTCCTGAAACTTGGGACTGAAGACAAATATTCACTATTTATATTTCTCTTTACATGAACATATAGCTACTATCTACTATGAACATATAGCTACTATCCATCTACTTCTCTATCTATCTACCTATCTATCTATCTATCTATCTATCTATCATCTATCTACTATTTATCATCTATTATTTATACATATAACACAACTATTATTATCTATCCATTTATCCATCATCTATTTATATATCAACTATATACATATATGTATATATATATAATTTATCATTGATCTATATCTATCATCTCTCTATCTGTCATCTATCATCTAGCATTTATCATATATCATCTATCTTTCTCATAGTCTATCCTTAAGAAACATCTGGAGATTAAAGCATTATTGTAGTATAGTCATTTCTTTTTAACTTATTGTAACACTATTCCCATATTTTTCCAAGTCAAACTTCTCTTAGCTTCATTTTCTATTTGCCAAATTAAAACACATTATGCCAGTGTGAAGATTAGGCTATGAACACAGTAACTTGGGCCTAGTTTTCTTATTTATGAATGAAAATATTCTCTCCTTGATGCTATCTCTTGCTAATACTTGGATTAAAAGCTCTGTTAGAATAGATAAAACATAATTCTAAGACCCACCTGTTTCATTCATTCATTGAATAATAGCTTTTAATGTGCAACCATAGTAAGTCACTTATGAAACAAGTATTGTTAATTGAGACTTTTACATCTACTACACAGGTCAGGCACCATATCTTCTGATATATCCATCATGGAGGTTCCTGCCTGCAAACACCTTTCTCATAAAATTCATCAAATTTCCCATATTCCTTTGTGTAGCACAGTATTTTATCTGTTTGATGTTTTTTATGTTGTCCTTATTCAGAAGTGATGTTAAGTCTTCGGCAATTCACTAAGTCAAGAACTAATGCCTTATATGACCATTGGTTCAAAGACTCTTGAGGAATACAGAATTTCATAATGCTACACTTTGAAATTTCATACAGATGAAAATATAGTATTTTTTCTCCTCCCCCTTTTTCTTTTTTTATTAGATATTTTCTTTATTTACATTTCAAATGTTATCCCTTTTCCTAGTTTCTCTTCTGAAAACCCCCTATCCAATCTCCCCTCCTCCTGCTTCTAAGAGGATGTACCCTCCTCACCCACCCACTCTAGCTTCCCCATCCTGGCATTCCCCTACACTGGGGCATCCAGTCTTAACAGGATCAAGGGTCTGTCCTCCCATTGATGCCCCACAAGGCCATCCTCTGCTACATATGTGGCTGGAACCATGGGTTCCTCCATGGGTACTCCTTGGTTGGTGATTTACACCTGGGAACTATGGGGTGTCTGGTTGGTTGATATTGTTCTTCCTATGGGGCCGCAAACCCCTTCATCTCCTTCAGTCTTATTCTCTAACTCCTCCATTGAGGATTCCGTGTTCAGTCCAATGTTTGCCTGTGAGCATTCACCTCTGTATTTGTCAGGCTCTGGCAGAGCCTCAGAAGAGACAGCTATATCAGGCTCATTTCAGCAAGCACTTCTTGGCATCCACAATAGTGATAGTGTCTGGGTTTGATAACTGTAAAAGGGATAGATCCCCAGGTGGGGCAGTCTCTGCATGGCCTTTTCTTCAGTCTCTGCTCCACACTTTGTCTCTGTATCTTCTCTCATGGGTATTTTGTTTCTCCTCTAAGAGGGACCTAAGTACCCACACTTTGGTCTTCCTTCTCCTTGAGCTTCATGTGATCTGTGAATTGTATCTTGGCTACTCAGAGCTTTTGACTACATCCACTCATCAGTGAGTGCATGCCATGAGTGTTCTTTTGTGACTAGGTTACCTCACTCAGGATGATGTTTTCAAGTGCAACCCACTTGCCTAAGAATTTACGAAGTCATTTTTTTAATAACTGAGTAATACTCCATTGTGTATATGTATCACATTTTTTTTTTGTATCCCTTCCTCTGTTGAGGTACATCTGGGTTGTTCCTAGCTTCTGGCTATTATCAAAAGGCTGCTATGAGCACAGTAGAGCAAGTGTCCTTATTAAAAGTTGGAGCATCTTCTCAATATATGCCCAGGAGTGGTATAGCTGTCCTCAAGTAATACTATGTCCAGTTTTCTGAGAATCCACCAGCCTGATTTCCAGAGTGGTTGTACCAGCTTGCAATCCCACCAACAATGGAGGAGTGTCCCTCTTTCTTCACATCCTTGCCATCATCTACTGTCACCTGAGCATTTTAACTTAGCCATTCTGACTGGTGTGAGGTGGAATCTCAGGGTTGTTTTGATTTGCATTTCCCTGATGACTAAGGATGGTGAACATTTCTTTATGTTTGTTAAATGGTTATAAAGTAGTCTTTTTAGTATAAATAGCCTTTAGTGGAATTAAATACAGTGAAGTATAAAAACTAGACACTTTAAATTATATATATATATATATATATATATATATATATATATATGTCTGTGGAACAACAGCAACAACAAAAAGAACCTCATGCAGGGGTCTGCCATAATATTCTAGAATGATAGAAATGTCATTTTGGAGGAAAATATAAAAGATATGTAGGATAAAGTTTTAAAACACTCTAATTTGTAGAGAATTCTCATTTTGGTGAGTCCAATGTTAAGGACTTAGTTAAAACAATATAAGAGGAATAGATAAATATAGAAAAGGATAATTTTACCTTAGTGGAGAATTAAGAAAAATTAAGCAATATAAATGTGAATGAAAGAGAATTATACGTTCTTATAGAACATTCAATAAGGAAATTTTGATTATTGACCTATCCATGGCAAAACTTACCCATGTATATCTAAGCACAGTTTACAGCTGGGAGCTCTGTAAGAATAAATATGGCATATAGTTAGTGATTAGTTTTTCTAACTTTAAAAAGTTGATATAGCATTTACTAAGTTACAATAAAGAGTAGAAGCTATAATCATATATTATTGCTAGTATTATAGAACAATATTCTGTAATTCATAAACATTTATGAGATAATATGAATCTATATTATCAGTTCTTGGAGCATGTCATAAGTATAAATATACATAGAGTTTTCAAAAAAGTCATAATTTTTGGTATTTACAAAAGTAAATGTATGTTAAAGCATGTTACACTCATTTTTTTATATAAGCATTATTAGAAAACGGTACAAAAGAAGTAGGGTTATACAATTTAGGAGAGATAGAAGTGAAGAAATGTGAGAAGTGAATTTTAAAATATTCAGAGAGGAGAGTAAGCTATCGGGAAGAGGGATGGAAGTTCGAACTTTTATAAGACAAAGTACTTTTCTCCCAGGAAGTTAGTTATGTTTTCTTTCATTGTAACAGAGAAACTGGCAAAATAGCCTGAAGTAAGGAAGTGTATTATAGTTCACATTTTGAAGGAGTATACTCACTCTATTAGCCAAGGAGTGAACAGCAGAGGGGAAAGAAATAGCTGCTAGCATTGTATCTGTAGTGAGGAAGCCAAATGTTATGGGTGCTGACCCCCATGTCACTCTTTCCGTTGTATTCAGTCTGGCATCATAGCCCATGTGGGATTATCTTCTCACCTCAGGTAACCTAATGTAGATAAACCAGCACAGTCAACTGCTCAGATTTGTCTCTTTAGTGTCTCTAGACCTTGTCAAGGTGACCCTCAATATTAAAAGACCTGGTGCTTGGGAAAATTCATTTATTAGTGAAATTTTTAAATACTTGATTTTTTTCTTAATGCTGCCTTCATGAGTGTTGGACTCTGCATATTAATTATTAACTTCTTAGAATATCTAAATCAGGAGGATCATTTGTGTACAGAGGAAGTCTATGGAAAAGTAATTATTCTGTGAAACACAGATCACTTGTGTATAAGAGACTTCATAGGATTTTTTTTTTTTTTTGGCATGGGTATTTGTATGTCTGATATTTATTCACCATGGTAACTTCACTAAGTTTACTTGAATGACAAAAGCGATGCTAAAGACTGAAAAATATCTAAGAACATAGGACAAAATTATAAAAATAAAAACTATCTCCCCATGTACACACGAGAGCCATATGCTCTTATAACTTGTAAGGTGTATCATTATCACTTTGACCTTCCCAAAATTGCTTCTCCAAGAAAATAAGTTGTTTCATTGTGAGGATCATCTTCTCATTTGAAAGGATTCATGGTGAATATGGTAGCACACACTAATCATCACACTATCTGGAGGGCACATTGAGGGTACTCTGCAGTTCAAGGTCACTGTCATCTCAAAAAGTGAGTTTGAGACTCACTTTGGTTACATAAGACCCTGTCAACATTTGGTTACATAAGACTCTGCCTAAAACAACATTGAGAAAGTCAAAGAGGGTTGGGGGTACTAGGATAACATGGCACATGGAATCCACTAAATAGGGCTTAATAGGTTCATAGAGACTGAACTGGCAAGCATGAGGCCTGCATGGTTCTGCACCAGGTTCTATTGGCTGTTACCTTAGTGTTCCCATGGGACCCCTATCAGTGGGACTGTGTGTGTCTCTGACACATTTCATACACAAAATAATATTTTTATTGATTATTTGGGAATTTCACATAATGCACCCTGTATTTCCAAGGTATCCTAGGTCTACCACACCCCATTTTGATCACTTCCCAGAAAAGAAGAAGAAAAAGAAGAAGAAGAAGAAGAAGAAGAAGAAGAAGAAGAAGAAGAAGAAGAAGAAGAAGAAGAAGAAGAAGAAGAAAGAAGAGGAAAAAATACAAAGTCCATTTTGTTTCCATGTACTCACTGAAGCATGGTCAAACTCTCAGAGGCCAGCCCCATAAAGAAAACTGAGTCCTTCACCACTTCCTATCCAGGCCAGAAGCCAACAACAGTGAAGAGCTACACTTAGCATCTCTGTCACATTTTAAAGAGGTTTCTTCTAAGTCCTCCTATTTGGGGTTTTTGTTTGTTTGTTTGGTTTGGTTTTGGTTTTGGTTTTTGGAGGGGGAGAGAGTTGCAGGAAGTGTGAGAGAGGTTGTCCTAGAAGCCTTCTATGCCTCATTGAAAACTGAGTTTTTGGTCATTGATACTATTGCAAAAAAAGCTTCCTGCCCTTTACACCAGGGGTTATAGACTTCTACATGGGGATTCTGGGGACTGGATGGACCACAGACCTCATCATGGTCTCTAGTAGTAGTAGTAGAGATCATGACAATCAACACAACCCTCGGCCCCACACGGACCATGGATAGTGTCATGGCCCTTGATGGCAGTTCAGGCTATAGACACCAACATGGCCTCAGGTGGCAGCCTGGCCCATGTACATCAGCATAGGTTCAGGCAAGAACACAGAACATTGACATTTACATGGTCTCCATCAGGAGCACAGAGCACAGGCTTCCACCAGGTCTCAGGCAGTAGCATAAGCCATAGATATCCACAAGGATCCAGGGCATCAGCATAGCCTGTGGATAGATTGTGGATTCTTTTGCCTGTTCTTGGAAATCCTTTCCTCCTATTGAGTTGCCTTGTCTAGCTTTGATATGAGTGATTTTTGCCTTGCCTTATTGTTTTATCTTGTTTGACTATGGTCTTATGGAGGCCTTCTCTTTCCATAGAGGAAATGTAGAGGAGGTGGGTCTGGGGGAAGGTGGGATGAAGAGTAGCTGGGAGGAGCAGAATGAGTGGAAATTGTAATTGGGATGTATTGTGTGACAAAAGATGACAATTAAAAGTGAAAAAGAAGAAAATAAATGAAACTTATGATTCTTCGTAGCACTTAATGTTCTAGTAGTATTGAAAATATTTTCTTCCCGATTTTTGAGATATTCAAGTCGTACTCTTTATCAATATTCACCTTGGTGGGCAACAACATATTAAGCTTTTCTACCCCCCACCTAACAAGACTCAAGCAAGCATTAGACAACCTTCCCCCACTATCTCTATAAAATGAGTTAGGCTTATCCCGATCTACCTTAAAATGAGTTAGACTCAAATTATGATTTCTTTTTTAGGCTCTGCTCAATTACTGGTGGATTACCCCTATTCTAACACTTAAGGCTTAACTGGTTACTTCCCCAAATATTTTCCACAAATACTTGCTGTTTGAACCTTCCTGGATTATTTCTGCTTCATCAGTCTGGTGTCCTGGGAGGCATTTTACTAGGGCATATGGCTGCAGGCCCATCATTACTAGTGGAGACCTGCTATTCTCTGTCTTCTCCTTTGTGCTCCCTCCCTCCCCTATCATCTATCTGTCTATCTACCTATCTATCTATCTATCTATCTATCTATCTATCTATCTATCTATCTATCTACCTATCCATCTATCTATCTATCAAATCTTCTTTTTCCTTCTCCCACCTGGACTCTGCTAGCAACACCTGGTAACTCAAACTTCACCTTTCTCTATGCTACCTAGTAAGTGCTGTAGCCATTTTATTTAACCAGTGATTTTAAATTGGGGAGCAAGATTCACACAAAGGTTGGTGTATTTGGGAATTTGCTCCTCTTGGGCAGCCAGATCTTGGTGTAGAGAATTTAGTCAACATTTGAATACAAGCAACACCAGACTAACCCCCAACAGTCTCTTCTCTCCATTTATTTAGCCTTTGCTAAATACTAGTACTCTTAACAGTATATGTCAATTTTATTTTCAACATGTGTGATGGCTAGTTTCATGTCATCTGACACAAGCTGGAGTCTTTTGTTAAAAGGAACTCTCAAATGAAAAAATACTTCCATAAGATGAGTCTACATGCAAGCATGTAGGATAGGTTCTTTTGTTTGTGGATTTTGTTTTGTTTGTTTTGTTTTGTTTTGTTTAGTGATTCATGTAAAAGACTTGTGTCCCCTTACTTAAGGAACACCTACCAGAGAAACTGAGTTATTCTTTTATTATTTTTGTTGTGGTTGTTGTTAGGTAAAGTAACAAGTTCACCACTTAAATCCAATATGTTTTTAAGAAGATGGTATTGAATTACATCTTTTAAAATGATTTTGAAATAATTCAAGAGTCGAGTCAAATATTAAAAATACTTTTATATAAAATATTTTACTTGATTTTGAAAGTTAAAAAAAAATCATCTGGCCAAAGAAATCTGATAAGCAGGCATGACTCAGACGTCATTGGCTGGGTTTTGGAACATTGTAGAAGAAGCATACTTTTAAAACTGTAACTACAAATCACCCACAGTGGTTCTGGCTCTTGAGGGCTGCTGTGGAACACACTCTGAGCCCAGACTTCCCACATGCATGTGATGCTGACACCAACGTGACTTCAAAGCTGCCTGGAGAGCAATTCTGTTTTGGAGTCACTCTATTCTTTCCACATGAATCTCCACTTTAAAACCAAAACTTTCACACAGGAAACCAAACATTTATATTCTGCATTTCTGTTCCTTTTATTGCAATTTTGGGGAGCATTACCTCAGTTTATGTCAATTTATATAGTACATTAAATGCTGTAAATTACCATAAAGTGAAATAACACATCACACGGTGATGTTGGAACCATAAATCATTACTATTTCCTGCTGCAAACAGATGTTCTTATTTTTAGGCTCATGTCAAAATTCATTTTGTTCTCACAGACTGTGGAGCTAAACTTTAGATTTTCTTGTTATCAAAATGAGCTATTATACTCATGCTGTCATTTATAAGCAGAGTAAAATGGATTCTTCAGACAGTCAAGGTGGATCAAATTGCATGGATCCTTCTTGCCTTGCTGGCTGCACATATGTCAGAGTTAAGCTGGCAACACCAAAGCTGACAGCCTTGGAATGATGACCCTACTTGACATCATTAAGTAAAGATGACATTTAACTTCTTTTGAAGGTGATCTCACCTGATTTAAGCAGAAAGAATTTTACCAGGAGCATTCTAAATTTTTGTCTGTAAAATCTGGCTGTGTGACTCTTTCCATGCCTTTGATCAACAACATTGTCAATGGTCAGAAAAGGAGACATTAGAGCAGTGGTTCTCAATCTCCCTAATGCTGTGGCAGCTCATCATGTTGTGTGGTGACTTCCAGCAATAATATTATTTTCAGTGCCACTTCATAACTGTAATTTTGGTACTGTTTTGAATCATGATGCAGATATATATTTTTTACACTTAAAGGTTAGCTAAAGAGGTCATGACCTACAAGTCAAGAACCACTGCCTCAGAGATTCTGTTTTGTGTAGATTCATGTTTCATAAGGATCAACTCATTGTTCTTGCCAATCTCCTCTCTGTCCTTTCTTTATTTGCTTAATTGATAATTACACCTGTATACAAACTTGATAAAATTCAGGCCTCTATTCTTTCCCTCCAACTCCAGCAGTGTGTTACCTCACCACGCATTTCTGCTCATACCTTCACATGTCCAGTTGCTTCCTTCCTTCCTTTTCTCCTTTTCCCTGCATCGTCTCCTAAACCTGGGAAGTCTACATAGTGCTACCTCTATGTGCTTAGACATAGGACCATTCACTATACATAGGGAGCTTCCAGTGCATCTTCCCTAGCAGCTTCAATTGACATTTGCTTCTCAGCTATGACAGAGAAATCGTGAGTTCCTTGCCTGCCCTTGATGGAATTCTCTCTATTATGACCCTGCAGGCCTTGTGCATGCAGTTTAGATTACTATGCTGTCATTACTGTCTCTCCATTTTTGTGACTTCCTACATGTCCCACCCTTTAACATCTCTACTTTTCCCTTCAGCTTGACTCTCTAACTTTTTCTTTATAGTTCTCTACAAAAAATAGTGTAATTATTTGAAATCATGAGTTCAATTCTAATATAATGCTTTATTTTTACATAATTTTAAGAGAATAAACTTTTCCAGAAAAATTGTTGAAACTTGCTAAATGCAAACAAGTAGGATGTAGCATAATAAAAGAACTTCTCTAAAATGGTGAAAATGGAATAGATATAAAATAAAAAAAATCAAAAGCATAATAATCCCTTTCCCTAAAACACAAATTTTGATATGATCATGTATAAAATAATAACCACAACTATATGCATCATGCCTTGTTATTATTTCATATCTAAACCTTTCATCAAAGATAGTAAACATAAGATTGATCTAATCTCCTCAGATGAACTACAGGTACACTAAATAGCCTAGTTGAGGATCATTTCTGCAATCTCATTTTTCTTCATATTTATATATTTTAATTAGCCAACTTACACTACAGACTACAACATTTGAGGCACCACAAATCTAATTAATTAATTAATTAATTAATTATCTGTGCACATAACTACTATGTCTTAGTAATTCTTAGATTAACATCAATTGTCCTACATCATACTTCTTCCTGAAAGTAAAAATTCTCCTTGAAGTACAGAAATTTATATTAGGGAAGAGGTAAATTTTACCATGTTTTAATATTTCAAATACTAATCAAACTATTTAATAGGTCAAATACTGAGATAGGCACAATGATTTGCAGGTGAGATGCCATCATATTTTTGTTAATGTTTGAAATCTTAAATTTTAAAACGTTTACATTGTACATTACAAACACCACGTGCATGTACATACCACACTCAAACACTCACAAATACACACATACATAGTTGAAAAACACTGTAACTAGTTATGCCCATCCATTTGTCTCTTTCTCCTTGCTGCCAGCCTGTTCTGAACCAGTACCTAGACTATACAGGGGGTGTCCTAGCATTATGTACTTTTTGGTCATGGGAACCCAAATCATAGGTATTTATGCTCTATATTTTAGAATTGCTAATATAAGTTTTATTTTTCTTCCTTATCATACATTTGATCCTTGGACACACTCTGTGTGTCTACAATGAGACCTTGAAAGTTCAGACTTGAGAAGCAACCTGACCTCTGTAGCATACATTGCAATATTTCCCCAACCATTGTATATTGCTTACTCATACCTTACCCGCTGACTTCCTACTATAGCTTCAGAACTGCTTTACTGCTGTCCCATCTGTACGCACACCAGAAAATCTGCTTTCATTTCTAAGTGACTCAAAGATAAATAGCATCATACCCTTGTGGGTTTGGATCATAGTTTGACATGTATCTGTTTAGTATTTAGTCCTGTACAATCTTGTGCAGACAAGATTACATATGTATCTTTTCTTGAGAATAATAGGAAAAACATTTAAAAAATCTGGGAGACAGGGATGCAACATGATTATTATATACTGAAGCAACATACCATTGCTTAAGACAGTTGCCTCCAGTCCTGACCAACCACTGAGATCCCAATGAGAGACTGTTAGATAAGTAGGTGAAATCAGCAGACTCCATTTTGCAGATGAGCAAACTAAGATTCTGTTACTCCAGTAGTTTTCACAAGACTGTAGTACTCTGTGTTGAACAACAGGGTGATTTCTTAATCTCACTGATGTTTCCTGGTCTTTTTATATACTGACACTCAGTGACTTCACCTGGTCAAAAGGCGCTTGTTGGTCAAAACAATGCAAAGAAAAACAAAAATGTTTTTCTTTACCAAGAAATAGAGTTCCATTGTTTGAAGATTTGTCATACTTGATATTTCCATCTAAAGTGAACATTTTAAGATCAGTCATTTGTTAGCTTTCTTATGCAATAGTACTACTGGATGAATTTATTGAAGGCTTAAATATAAAATGATCATAACACAGAGGCCTAATAAATCTAAGATCTGAAACACTTGCTTGAGAGCCAATGTGTTGCATGATTGAAGCACTAAGCATTTTTTTCTTTAATGCCAGGTTCATGATCTGAAAGTGTTAAGAGTTAACCAGGCAATTCAAAAATGCCAAGAAAGGAAAAGCACTAGATAAGACTTCTAGGTCATAGAAATTTTAAAATTTATAATGTTTTACCAGTTGGTATGGATTCTTTTACAACTCAGAAAAATGATAATTCAGAGGTTAATGTTCCATAGATAATTGTAGAATTACCAAGTGAATGCCATACCATAAATTACTTCAAATATTTTACTTGGGCAATAATTTATGTCCATGTTCTGTGGTAACATTGAGCCATTAGTTTGTGTGATTTAAGAGAAGACCTGATGTGGTATTTATAAATTAAATTTTACTTCTTAATTATTTTTAAAACCATACTACTTTATTAGTAAAAAAGCTTCACTTTAGGTTTTGAAAATAAAATGACAATATTAATTGATAGAGCAAACCATGTTTAAAACATACTGCATTTTCAAATTTTCATTGGAAAAATTATTTTCACAAATGACAAATGCAGAAATATTTGGTACTGAAATGTATATGTTATACAGATAAGTTCTATATTCTCAGATATCAAATTTTGAATGGGCATTGCTCATTCTCAAGTGTAGACAGGTCATAGCGCTCAATCACTACACTGTGTCTCATTGGGAGGACTGCATTCGTATAGAGTGTTAGGCAATGAGGATCAGGAAAACACATGATAATGCCCTCTACTGTGAACCACAGAGCCTTTCTGGAGTATCGCTGTTCCCTTCCCACAGTTTCATTTAGTTGTACTTAATTATAACCAAGCAGCTGATCATGTTTGAGGTACTGAGAGGATTCAGCTTTATTGAATCAGTTCCTTCAATGAATAAACTGGTATTGTTTTGTAGCCTAAAATAAGATACTACAATGAGAAAGAAACTAGTTGAAAAGTACATTAAAATATTTATAGAAGAGGCTATGAATTTGAAAGTGCATAGGAAACTTAAGAGAAGTGAGAAGAGATTCTATCATTACACTACTCATGTATAAAATTAGCAGAAAATAAACTTTAAAGGCAACACACACACACTCAGTGAGAGGAGGGGTGGATATCACAGTACGTGATAAGGAACATCCTTATTAGACATTTATTTTCATTTTTTATATATTGTGATTTATCTCAAAGATTTATCTCAGTCTCAAAAAGTTTAATCAGCATATTGTTTACTTGGAAATACCATTTCAGTTCATTATAACATGGCCAATATTACGTGTAGAGTGGATTCAGGCATAGAGCAGTCCGTTATTGTGAGAGAAAGTGTGGCTTGTGTTAGGATGTCTAGGTCATATGGGTGGCCCCAAACACATATATGTATAGGCAACATTAATTGGTCACAGTGTGTGAAAAAATAAGTAAAATTTATAAAATAAGGATATTATGTTGGGTTAGAAATATGAATGGGAGCGTTGGGGGGAGAGGGAAGGGGAGTAAAGAGTATGTATGGTCATAATACATTGAATACATATACGTAAACTTGTTTATATTCTACTATGGGTCAAGTACAAACGTAAATGACAGTGGGCCATAAATACTCATAGTGATTTTATTATCCTGTAAGATAGTCATCGTCTGTTAGGTTAATTTGTGATTTAAACAAGAATGGCACATGGATGTTTGCATTGCCAAGGTCTGTACCACTGTTACTAGCATACTTTCTTTGCTTTTTCTTTTATACTAAAGGGAAGCAAGAATAAGTCTCTCATAAGCTACATACATACTCTAACAGGGAGCCATACTTCAAACCGACAGTAAGTTTTCCTAAGAGAGCATCTTCATTTAATCTGAGTGCAGTGATGTAATGCTAATTACTGTAAAAGGTGTATTTTCTCTGTGACTTCAGAGTATGAAAATTAGAATAGAAGCATTGCTCAGACAGAAGAGGGAGCTATTAGAAAGTATCAGTAGCTTGTATGTGTTGAAAATTATGTCCTAACATTTTTATTCAGAGTTATCCCTAACGAGCTTTACATTCTTGTACAGATTAGCCAGCAATTAGGCTTACATTACTTATATGTAGTATGAATATGATTTCATCCACAGGGATTTGTAAATAGACTTAGCATCTGATAATTAGATAGTGATACCAGTAATGCTCTATACTAGATGCAGATACTAGAAGATAAACCAGAAATAATGAAAATATGACCTAATATAGAGTGGAACAAAAAGTTAATACTGGACAAATACACTCAGACCTTACTTGGTTACACCAAAAATTTTGTCGTGAGATAAAAATTTAATAACATATGATATAATAGAATAAATGATTTTATGTCAATAAATAATAGGTGTCATTTATTATTTAGCCTTGGATTACTTGCTAATAAGACAACAATTAGTTAAGACTGAGGACACAAATATCATACCATGTATGAATTTTATATCTCTATTGGTAGGTAACACTATATTTTGTTGTTGGTACCACATTCTGTTTTCTGATCAAAATAGTCATATAGTTAGTTGTTAATGTGAAAATTATTGCAATAGTTCATTAAAGCCAACAGAAACCCAACATAAAAGCAGCATCTAAGCATGTGGACAGAGTAAGCTGTTGCTTTCAATCAGTGGGCTTGAATGGTGATTACATAGGAACTCAGGCATCACTGAACATGTCACCATTTCTAGGAAGTGGTGCAGGTTGCTTTGGCAGTGACTGGAAAACGTAGGGCGAATAGGAATGTGGCAGTGAGAAGGTGTGATTACCCATTCACCAGGGTTTCCCATAAGGATAAAGAACCATGGTGAGTGGTTTATATATATGAAAGTAAAAGTAAAAATAGAAATAAAAATGTCCCGTAAAATAACACAAGCAAATTTCTAATGTGAGTAGGGGATTGGAAACACGAGAAAGAAATGGGAAGAAATGACAAGCTAATTTCATTAAAAAATAAGATACGTTGCTATAGAGATCATTTATTTTATTAGGAGACAGAGGAACTGAGTAAAGATGTTAGAGGAGACATATTTGTCTCCAGTCCTTCAGTAAAAGGCAGAATTAAAGTGAATGAGTTGAAGCGGAACCAAACAAATAATGATAGAAAGAACAAGAAAAAAAGGCACCTTATTGCCCTACAAGAAGACAAGGTGATAAAACAAATATAGAAATTAAGTTTTAAAAACTTGTACCTGACAGGGAAACTGGAGAAATAAAACCAGGTCAATGATAACTCAAAGGACTGAACCAGCCATGAAAATCCGAGAGAAGTGCCAAGTCATTGATGGGAGCAATTCTCAGAGCACACACATGGCCTTTATTTCCACTGTAATAAGCCCCCAGTCTTAAAGGAGAGTCAATGAGTTACAGCTTCAGAGTATATCTACAGCTCAACACTGTGAAACATCTGAGCATGGATAAGAGTGAAGCTAGAGAGGAGAAGCAGGACAGCTTGAGTAAGCAGGTGTGCTGCTCTGCTGTAGAAGTTCCGGACCACACTCTCAGTCCTGGTAAGTGAGCAGATGGAACTTCAGGATGGCTGCAGTGTCTACATCCTCTAGCCTTCTGGGACTTTGTCCTTCCACTGTGGCAGAGCACAATGCCAAATGCAGACAAGGTCAAAGACACACTTTGGAGTCTGCAGAATGGCAGAGTCAAGCAGGCCAAAAGATCATTGCAGTTTGAAAATCACAAGGATTTGGGAAAACAGTGAAATTCCTTTAGTTCTAAAACTTGAAATTCCTCTGTATCGAACACATTTAATAGTGTTTCATAGGAATTAAGACATAGATATAGCATAGACATTTAAAAGATTAGACAGCTGCAGAGAAGACGGAAGTCTGTGATATGAAGAAAAAGTAGCATATGGTCTTTGAAAATTTCACATAAAACTTATCAATACACAAAGTAGAGGTGATGCCACATAATCCATTACCAATCTATTGTATGGTAAATTCCAGGACTATATACTGAGATATATATGATTTTTTTTAAAATAGAGGTTCAGGATATGTTGAATAATGTAAATAAAATAAATTTTTCTATAGAAAAATAATAAACTATACAAAGAAAACATGTGACCTTTGCTTCTGATGGTACTGAAGTGTGTAAAATAACTTTGACTTAGTATTAGCTTCTAGGACATAGAGATTTGAAAAGCATATGGAGCTATGAAAACTTGTGTTTTAACAAAAAGAAATTGAAATGTTTTAATATAATCAATGAAAAGTGTGGTTTGATTTTGTGATGACTAGTTTTATGATGTGATAAAAAATTAAATATATAAAAAAATAACAGCTTCCCTTGTATTCTGGTTTTGGATTTAGTGGCACATGGGGAGTTTTCAGTCAAAGAAAAAAAAAAAAACAAGAGTAATAAGATTTAAATAAAATATGGATAGAGAAAGAAAAGATAGATAATGCATACCTCAAGTCGAATATCAAAAGACAGACAAACATGAGAGGGGCTAATGGAGAGAAGTCTACTCTGAAAAGACCAGTGTATTAATTCAGGGCAAGATTTGTAAGGATAGATTTCCTATTGAGATAAACATATCACAGTTGGCATGATGAAAGGATGTTACTGATGACTGTGAGATGTCAGGTGAAGGACTGCAACAGGGATGTAAAGGATACCAGCTGACATTGAGTCGTTACAGTACTTAAAGTTGGAAAGACAAAGACCAGACATTCTACTTGATCTTTGTGCCTTCTTGGAAAGCATCTGAGGGTATCATAATCTAACCCAGACTGTCTCTGATAACCTATGTTTAAAACAGGATGAGAGTTTCATGAGAAAATACTGGAGAAAGCTAAGTTAAAATTAAGAAGGAAATGTTTGCATATAGAACAAGATTGAGTTCCTTGGGGGAAAAGGAGCACTTCTCTGAGAAATGCAGTCATATTTTTTGCAACACAAAACAACAGTAAGTTAAATTAAGAGAACCTATCACTAAAACTCTGACAGCCTGGCTTTCTGTGAAGAGCAATTCAAGGTGTCTTCTCCTTGCAGTCTTTGAATAGCATCTTCATATTCTCCTGCTGTTCTTCTATCTACTTAGGCTTCCTTTTTTATCCAGATCCATAGCAATCATCCCAAATTCAATGAAATCATAAACAAAATGTCTTCCTCTCAAATGGTCTGCACTCTGAACTGGCTCTTTCATTTAACCCTCTTATTGTCTTTCCAATAAAATATTCCAGGTTCCTTTTCTTTTTTTTTTATTGTATATTTTCTTTATTTACATTTCAAATGGTATCCCCTTTCCTGCTTCCCGGGAACCCCCTTATCCCATTCCTGCTTCTATGAAGTGGCTCCCCACCCACTCACCCACTATTTGCCTTCTATTTGCTTCTGCTTCTATGAAGTGGCTCCCGACCCACTCACCCACTTCCACCTCCCTGCCATCACATTCCCCTACACTGGGGCATCCAGCCTTCACAGGACAAGGGACTCTCATCCCACCGATGCCCCACAAGGCCATCTTCTGCTACATATGTAGCTAGAGTCATGGGTCCCTCCATGTGTACTCCTTGGTTGGTGGCTTAATCCCTGGGAGCTATGGGAGTTCTGGTTGGTTGATATTGTTGTTCTTCCTATGGAGCTGTAAACCCCTTCATCTATTTCAGTCCTTTTTCTAACTCCTCCATTGGGGACCCTGTGCTCAGTCCAATGTTTGGCTGTGAGCATCCACCTCTGTATTTGTCAGGTCTGGCAGAGCCTCTCAGGAGACAGCTATATCAGGCTCCTTTCAGCAAGCACTGGCATCCATAATAGTGTCTGGGTTTGGTGACTATATATGGGATGGATCCCCAGGTGGGGCCCATCTTTGGATTGCCTTTCTTTCAGCCTCTGTTCTATACTTTGTCTCTGTATTTGCTCCTGTGAGTATTTTGTTCCTCTTTCTAATGACAGAAGCACCCACACTTTGGTCTTCATTCTTCTTGAGCTTCATGTGGTCTGTGAATTGTATCTTGGGTATTTAATTCAACCCGTTGTCTTTCAAATCCAGATCAGTTGATTAAGTTTCCTTTCTGCTTTGAAAATTTTTGGCTCTGAACCTTCTCTGTCCTTTCCCTTTTTCACAATAGATTTAATTCCTAAAACATTACACCCTGTTTGTCAGATCCTGTCATTACATCAGTTTATTATATTAATTTTGAATATTAATAATACATATTTAAATGTTATATCAATATTTTTAAAATTCTTTTTTCTAAAATATGCTAGAGGCAAATAAAATAATCTATTTCCTTGTTCTGATGAAATTAAAATCCCTGTTATCAATGGTCATTAAGGGTCAAGAGGACTCAATTTTGATTATTTGTCTATTTGTTTATTCACTTTACATGCAGGTCACTGTCTCACCTCCCAGTCCCTCCTCACATAGTTATTCACCCACCCCTCCTCCCCTTCTCCTCTGAGAGGGAAGAAGCCTCCTCTTGGTATCCCTCCATTCAGGCAAATAAAGGCTCTGCATGGATCTCCCACTGAGGCCAGAGAATGCCACCTAGCCTGGGGAATCGATTCCATAGATAGACAGCAGTTTTATGGACTTCTAGCATACTCATTGGTAGGTTTCCACATGAATACAGAGCTGCCTATCTGCTACTGTATGTGGGGAGGCCTAAGTCCAGCTGTGTATACTCTTTGGTGGGTGGTTCAGTCTCTGAGAGCTCCCAAGGATTCAGGTTAGTTGACACTGTTGCTCTTCCTTTGTAGTTCCAATCTTCTTCACGGCCCTAAAACGTTCTCCTAATTATTCCATGAGTCCCCAAACTCATCTACTGTTTGGGTATGGGTCTCAGCATCTGTTTTAGTCTGTTGCTCTATGGAGCCTCTCAGAAAACAATTAAACTATGCTCCTGTCTGCAAGCATAATAGGGTATCATTAATAGTGTTAGGGATTGGTGCTTGTCAATGATATGGGTCTCAAGTTGGGCCACTGGTTGTTGATTGTCAATTCCCTTAGTCTCTACTCCATCCCTTGTGCCTGAATTTTTTATAGAGAGAACAAATTTTGGGTTGAAAGTCTTGTGGGTGGGTTAATAAATCTATCTTTCTGTTGAGGCTTCTGACTGGCTACAAGAGGTAGCCCCTTCAGGTTCCATATCTCTAGGGCTATGATTCTCAGATAAAGTCACCCCCATAGACTCATAGGAGCCTACCCTACCCCAGGTCTCTGTCATGTTGTAGAGATGCCCCCCCGCCAATCTACCCACACCAGATTTCCATTCTGGCTCTTGGCTTTCTGGGCCTTTCTCCTATCTCTCCCCACACCTGACTCTGAACCCTAGACTCCCTGTTCTCTCCCCATCCTCTCTGCCAACCAGTTTTCTCCCTCCATCTGCCTCCTATGACCGTTTTATTCCCCTTTCTAAGTGAGATTCAAGTATTCTCACTTGGCCTTCCTTCTTGTTTAGCTTCGTTGGGTCTGTGGAGTGAAGTGTGTGTATCCTGTACTTCTTGGCTAATATCCACTTATAAGTGAGCTCATACCATGTATGTCCTTTTGGTGTGGGTTATCTCATGCACTCTTAAGAGCATCATCTTTCCAGGAGTGACTTTATATACATTATGGATATACTGTGCTGGTGATGTGGCCTTGGAAGTATTGTCTTTTGCTGAAGTTCTAACGTTCCAATCAAGCAATGGTTTCATGATGTTTTATTTGTATTTGATTAGTATACACTAATTATATTTAATAATGTGTTTCATTAGGACATTTTATACATGCATTGAATACAGTTCATTACATATATCCTCATCTGCCTCTCATATTCTGTCCCTATGCTTTCTGATCATGTTTCCTTTCCTGACAAAACTCTTTTAATAATAGTATTATGGACTAGAAAGATTATTTTAATCATATTTTGATGAACTTTATATTTAAAAGTAATGTTGGTCACTTGAAACTAAGATTCTGATATGATATGTGTTTTTTTAAAAAAATAAAACATAAAAAGAAAATATAAGAAGTGATATAACAATCACTCAATATTGGAATGTAGTTTGAAGAAGTCCATCAGTATGGAGAAGGAAATTAGGAGTCCCTAGTTATTAGCAGTTGTAGATCCACCAGATTCCAAAGATTGTGGGGGAACTAAATGGCCAGTAACAGTAATCAGAAATCCAGGTAGTTCTAGTGGGCTTTTAAGTCCACTATCAGCCTATTACCAACTCAGAGCCAACCTCTCTGGAGAAGGTCCAACATCAGTGCTGAGCAGCCAAGGGCAATTGCCAGTGAAGAAGTCAGCTGTGAGTCCTCCAAGCCCCATATTCAGGCAGGTATGGATTGAGTTCATCTACCTTGAACTTGATGTCTGTGCCAAGTAGCCTTGTATCCACAGAACACAGGATTATTTGTATAATCGTGCTGAAGAAGCATTGAATTTTGCAGAAAAAAAATACAAACTTTAAAGGCAAAATTTCCAGCTAACATTTGTGTTAACACATTTTAGAATCATAAATATGTGCGTGTGAGTTACTATTTTATTCTAAATTGCATATGATGGTTTAAATTAAAAGGAAAAATGCAACACTATGGTTAAGCACAGTGAAAACAGTTTTAATTTTCATAGTTCTTAAAGCTTACTATTTAGAAATAAATATTATAAGTGTCCAGAGACAGAAAAATAATTATTATTCATTGAAAATCCAATGTAACAACAATTAAAGAGGAGAATAAAAGAAAAGAAAAAAAACCCAGCTCTCCTCAATTACCTAAATGATAACAAAAGTAAACTAATTTACTAAAGTTATTTCTGGTATAAATCAACCCATGTTAGAAAAGCATTGTTTGTGTTTGCTAGGCCCTGGCATAGTCTCACAAGAGACAGCTCTATCTGGGTCCCTAGCTGCATATGAATCAGAAGATGGCCTAGTCGGCCATCAGTGGAAAGAGAGGCCCATTGGTCGTGCAAACTTTATATGCCTCAGTACAGGGGAATGACAGGGCCAAGAAGTGGGAGTGGGTGGGTGGGGGACTTTTGGGATAGCATTGGAAATGTAAATGAAATAAATATCCAATACAAAAGAACATTAAAAAAAAAAAAGAAAAGCATTGTTTGAAATAAAACTTAGGTAGGATGCAGCTTATGTAGGAACTAGCAATATTTAGTCTTCCATCTCCTTTTCTTTTTGAATAAAAAGCATTCACTTTCATACTTTTGACCTAATATCTAATTGACTTTTGAGTGCTTATCATTGCTTTCTCTAGTAAACAAGATGTCTGCATAGATATGGGAAGCAATTGAAAGCTCACAGGATTTGTGAGAATGAAAACAAGAAGGACTACCTAGACATGGTGTGAATCTTCCTTCCCCAGAGCTTTTAAAAATAGTCACCCATCTGTTTAGAATAATTTAATAAAATTCTGCCAAGGTGCAAAATTCAAAATTCAAGTTTTGAATTCTCTGAACTTTTTATGAAAAAGAAAAATGGAAAGAAAGAGATGCCTTTGATAAACACTTGAAATAGAACAGAGCACTCAAAAAATATTAAATTTATTATTTCAAATGAAACATTTTTGTAAAATGTTTTAGCAGATATTTATAGCATATATATATATATATATATATATATATATATATATATACTAATATGGTCTAAGATAGATTTTAGTCTTTGGCTTGAGTAAGGAAGAAGATATCCTGATTTTCTCCAGGCCTAAAATTTGGAATCAGGGACTTTAACTGAAATGCAGTTTCTTGGACCAGGGGCATCATGTGCATTCAGTGGAATGGAACAAATCAGTAGAGGATAAAAGTTGTTTAAAACAGCAGCTCCAAAGGAGGCTTCAATACAGGTCTTTCTCTGTAGTACTTTGTAGCCAGCAAGCCTGTGTAATGCATTCTCTAATGTGCAATTACTTTCCCCATTTTGCCTCAGTGGGCACAGACAGATTTGGGGCTTGTGTTAGTGTCTGCCTGTAACCATTGGAAGAATAATGCCTGAATGTTTTGTGACAATTTCTCTCTAGTGGAAACATCAGGGCAGGTTCACACCATGTGTGCTTGTGCACACATGCATGTTTACGCAGATATGTGTACATTTCAATAGGCCATTAGGTAAACAGTTTCACGAGAAATGCACAAAACTTACAAAATATAAGCAGGGGAGAGGGAGGAATTCCATCTGTGTAAAAAAATGACAAAACTGCAGATGAAAAGGAAGTCAAAGATTCTCTGTCCCTCAAGCTGGTGATGTGATGCCTTGTTTCAGTTCAAGTTTCCCTCATAGGAGGTTATCCAAACTGGCTTAGCTGTGAGAAAATGAATAAAATACCAACAACATCCTTTGCCCCAATTTTCACAGACCCCGATCTATTCTAGCTCTTATCTGCTGACTTTTATTAGTAACCCTGTCTATCTAATCACCATTTATATTGCTGAATGGGTTATTGATCTCCATGTGACACAGATTACAACATAATCACATAGCCACAGAGTGACATCTAACTGGTCTTGAGTGAAAGCGGCACAGAGGATGAGATGAATATTTGTAGTTCAGTACTCCAACCTTATGAACACTTGCACATGTTCAGGAAAGCCAATGGGATAAAATTTATGTATTGCTAATGATTTTTATTGGCCCCCTGGCCCAAACCAGTGGCATACTGCCCAGGAATTTGAAGGAATCCTGTTTTTGGTTACTAGTCAGAGTGCAAAGAGCAATACAATTCCAAGAAGTATAGTGAAAGCAATGTACATTTATTCAGATTTCTTTTATTTTTTTTACCTCTCTTAATTTTGAGGTTATGCATAGTTGCACAAGGGTAAACTAGATGTAGATCATTTTCAAAATTCTTGGAGAGAACTGCACAAACCATTCATGTATATTTGTTTATGTTAATTGCCTGTATGATGTCATAAAATGGTTAATATGAGCCACAACCTCCTTTTTCCTGCTTTATAAATGATCCCCTATATTCCTGACAGTGTTCTAGGCAAAGCACTTTGCCTATATTAAAAGCAGATACTTGGATAATCTACAAGTTTTATATAATAGTATGGATACTCTCCCTGTTTGCAAGGTAAGGATGAATTTCTTCTTAAATTTCAGGCATTCAATCAAAAGAAAGATGATTCAGTTGTAATCAGCATGGTGTATTACTGTTTGCAGTCTGTTTTTCTGAACGTCACATTACTAATTTGAAACATAGATTTGGAATTATAGAAAACTTGCAAAAGTGTTTAGAAGATACATTGAGGGCTAGGAAAGTAACATGCTTGCTGGAAAAGCTGCAAAATCACATTTATGGCACCTACACAGAAGATGGGTTCATTTACATGTTCCTCTAATGCCCATGCTGGGGTGTGGTGACCAGTAGATACCTGTGACTGGTGGCCATCCAGTCTAGACAAAATAGTGAGAACCAGGTTTACTGAAAGTCCCTTTAAAAAACTTTTTCTGAGGTTATAATTGCATCAATTTCTTCTGCCCTTTCCTAGTTCTAAACTCTCCAGGATACCTGTTCTTGCTTTCCACCAAATTCATGTTTTTTCTTTACATATATATATACAACCTGTTCAATTGTTATAATGTTACTTGCATATATATGTTTTCAGAGCTGATCATTGGTTATTGTATAGTAATCAATACATATAAAACCTGTTTAGTCATGATAATGTTACTTGCATGTGCATGTTTTCAGAGCTGATCATCGGTTATTATATAAGCAACTATTCTGTTCTTCCATGGAAAGACGATCTCATCTCTTCCTCTCAGCATTCCTTAATTGGGTGTAGTTCTTTGTGTAGAGTTGGACTTAATACCTGATGAAGACATGGAACATCATGCCTAGGACTGGAAACTTATCCACTACCCAGGGCTTGGGAAGTTTTGGCTATTGGAGGAGAACTTAATAATTATTTATCAGTTTACTAACCTAGCCTTATAATTACCTACATTCTACAAATCTGTCTTTATATCCACAGATTAGCTTCATTCTCATCTTTCACCAAAGAAACTCTCCTTGAGATAAACAATTACTGAAGTCCACAGCCAATCAAAAAACAGGGTTGTGGAGTATATCCACTTAATACAGCTACAGTGCAACTTCTGCACTTGAGTGTAAATGCAGCTTTTATTTCCTCAGAGCAAGTGATGAGATGAGAGCTATACCCAAGCTGTGCTAATACACAATTTAGGCTGAAACCAAAGTGTTTTATCTCTGTTCTAAATATCCTTAGAGTCTCTGTACAGTCTACTCGTACAAAATAACGGATTTATTCCTGCATCTCTTAGCTTCTGATTGAATTGTTCTGCCTGACCTTGTACCAACGTTGGCAATCTGTTCTATTCTTCTGGTTACTTCTCCTTCTCTGGCTCATTCTGTTGTCACCTGTGGCTAGTGTGTTGTTTTTGCATTGTGTCCCTGTAAAACTGTCCAGGTAAAACTGCTGTACATACACCACAAGACACATTCCATCCTTCTGTCTCTCTGTCTGCCTCTGTCTCTCTGTCTTTCTCTCTGTGTCTCTGTCTGTCTGTCTCTCTTTCTCTCTGTGTCTCTGTCTCTGTCTTTCTCTCTCTTACTCTCTCTCTTTCTCTCTCTCTCGCTGCTTGTAAGTAGCATTTCTTTCCTGTCCTGTTCTTGTGTGAGTTAGATGTATCCTATCTCTGACTCATTCTGTCAAATCTTCTTCCTATTCATGACTTTGTCTTCCTGTCAATTAGACATCAATTTCAAATATGGCATCTTCCTTCCTCAAACCAACCTTACCTTCATTGTTAGAGATTAAAGATGTATACTAAGGGCATATGTGTATTTCAGCTAGATTATACTATAATTCCTGGCATGTATGCATTTTGGCTGGATCATATAGACCTAGAAGGTCTTCAGATGCAATTCCTTGCCAGAGAAGTCATGTTTGTCAAAGATCAGGTTTGACATCCAAGGGTTAACTGAGGCAGGCAGCAAAAGGGGGTATAGCATTAGCATTTAGGGTCATTTTGATAGGGGTGACCAGGTATGTACTACTGACAGAATAAAACTTATTTATCTGGGGCTGGCATGAATGCACAGGTGCTGTAGCCACAACTTCACAAGCCCTGGGTAGTTGGATAAGTTTCCAGTCCTAGGCATGATATTTCATGTCTTCATCGGGTATTAAGTCCAACTCTACACAAACTACAGCCAATTAAGGAATGCTGAGAGGAAGAGATACATATGCAACTAGAGACACAGCTCTGGGGGTTACTGGTTAGCTCATATTGTTGTTCATCCTATAGGTTTGCAGACCCTTTCAGCTCCTTTGGTACTTTCTCTAGCTCCTCTATTGGAGACCCTGTGTTTCATACAATAGATGACTGTGAGTATCCACTTCTGTATTTGTCAGGCACTGGCATAGCCTCACAAGGTACAGCTATATCAGGGTCCTGTCAGCAGAAGATGGCCTAGTTGGCCATCATTGGGAAGAGAGGCCCTTGGTCTTGTGAAGATTATATACCCCAGGGCAGGGGAATGCCAGGGCCAGGAAGCAGGAGTGGGTGGATTGGGGGGCAGAGTTGGAGGACAGTATAAGGCACTTTCAGGATAACATTTGAAATGTAAATGAAGAAGATATCTAATAAAAAATGTTCTTAAAAAAAAAAAACATACAATGCACAGGTACAAGCCAGACAGTGGTGGTACAGGCCTCTAATCCCAGCACTTGGGAGGCAGAGACAGGAAGATTTCTGAGTTCGAGGCCAGCCTGGTCTACAGAGTGAGTTCCAGGACAGACAAGGCTACACAGACAAATCCTGTCTCAAAAAACAAAACAACAACAACAAAACAAAAAACAAAAAACAAAACAAAACAGAAAAAAGGCTGCACAGTGAGAAACTCTGAACTCTTTAGTGTATATACATATAAACGCACAGACAAATTTGGATGGATGGGGCAGAGCCTTCCAACGCTACTACTTTCTTTCTTCTCTCTGGCCTTTTTATACATTCTTAGGTAAAAGTTCTCTAGAAAATTACATCATAGATAGAGTAGTCCATGAAAGGAGATTTACAGACGAATGTTGATATCAAGTTCAGAGTAGTATTTCATTATATAAGCTATATAAGCACATTATAAGTTCAAAGTAACAGTTTCATATGGCCTTACTTTATCATAGTACACACCGGTGGCTTGCTCCATGGACCTGACCTAGATTGAATGTTTTTACTTGGTTACAAATTTGTTCCAGGACTCTTTCTTTTTTTAGTGTCATTGTATTCCTTATTATGCACCCATTTGCTTACTATTCTAGTAGGTACATTCTAGTCTTGAATCTAACTTTACTATATCTCTTCGGCACTAAAACCATGTCATAAAACTTCTTAAAATTATTTTAAATCAGGAATTCTAAAATCATTAATTCATCTAAATAGTATTAATTAATGAAAGTTCATCTTCTATCTTGGGTATCCTAAGTTTTGGGCTAATACCCACTTATCAGTGACACACACTTTATATGCCCCAGTACAGGGGAACGCCAGGGACAAAAAAATGGGAATGGGTGGGTAGGGAAGTGGGGGGGGAGGGTATGGGGGACTTTTGGGCTAGCATTGGAAATGTAATTGAGGAAAATACGTAATAAAAATATTAAAAATAAAAAAAAATGAAAGTTCATCTTTATGATGATCTTCAGTAAATCTGCCCAATAGGCTAGGCTAATGCTCAGGAATCATTAGGATAAATAATAGTAACAGGAAAAGCATATCAAAAGCAAAAAGCAATCCTGGGATAAAATCTCTGAAGGCCCCGTAAATCAGAGGTTACCTATCAGAGCCATCCAAAGTGGTGGGCCATCTACAGAAAACTTATTTGCCGTTAGCATTCCCTGGATGGCTCTTGACATTGTTGGCTGGGGTCTCATTTCATCCCTTCATCTGAAGAAATAAAAGTAATTTTATATATCACTCATGATAGAGCTAGAGTCCAACATATCTCGTATTAAGTGGGTTACTACATGTTGCCACAGACTACAAAATAGAAGATCAATATCAGAATTAACCCGTCATCTCCCTTGAGTAAGAAACTCTCCTTTAATACAGTCACTTCAAAACTAGTTTTCATTATGTCTGTTGCTTCATATACTTCCCCATCAATGACATACCAAAGGTCAGATCTAAATTCTACAAACCTGTGTGATGAATTCATTACTTGCATTGGTGTTATTAAATTCTTCTGTGAACCACTGGATGAAAACACTAATCAAATCAAGATAATAATAAACTGGGGCACTGGAAATAAAAGAGCATCTTAAATGCTTATTTGGCAAAAATACTCATAATTCTTCTAAAATTGGACTGCATGTGCCAAGGTGGCAGAGAAAATGGAGGAGCACAAGAGCCCAGGAGAGAGCTGTTGGACACATGGTGATGAATCCTGTGCTTAAGCAGGTACAAATGAAGTTCATGGAAATAAAAGCTAGTATTCTGAAGATAAAGCATGCAAAATAAGGATGATAAAGCAGCATACATGATAGTCATAAATTTTTAGGATTCAGTTGAATTTGCAGAAAACTTAATAAGCATAGCTATTATCCAAAACACTGAGAGTCAGCACAGAGGCAGTGAGCAGGCTCAATGTGGGATCCTGGGGGTGGAGAACATAGCTAGTAGTGACAGAGGCAGACAGAGTTGCACTTGTAAGCTGAGAGCACTGACCTTGAGAGAGACACTCATAAATGACCTAGCAAAATGCACTGCAAAGCTCCAGTTTAAAGAAGTCTGAGAAAAACTCACAGAGCAATATTGAAAATCCTGAAATTATAGAGAAAAGAAAATTGAAAATGATAGACAAGGACAGTAGGTGCAGTCAAGTGTTCTTGGTATGTGAAAGAGCTGAAAAGGGGGAAGCAGGGGAAGGAAGGAGGAAAGAGGAGAACAAGGAAATAAACAATCTCAAAAGATGATGGACCAGTTGACTTGAAGTAAGAAAACCATTTACATAAGTGAATACATTGGGAGTACAACTCGAAGATGGATTCCATAACACATATATTGACAATTTTATAAAACATACTCAGAGTAGGATACATCCCAGGCTTGTCACTCAACAGCTGCAGCATCCATATCCTTTGAGAAGGTTTGTTTTGTCAGTAGCCAGACAGAATCATACCTCTCTTTCCATGATCTACAGGCCAATACAAAAGTCATACTGATTAACATTAGGCCCATGCAAAAGTTTGCTAATTCTCCTTTTGTACATATTTTCTTTCATTACACTTATTTTATTTCCTTAAGGGAAAGGTCAATAGTATGTTTTCCTATGACTACTGTATTCAAACACAAGGTGCTTGGGGAATTTAAGCAGATGAAGAAGACATGATGCGTGGTTCAGTAGTAGATGTCCATTACTAAGTGGTGGGCAAAGATTGCTCTTGCTGATGACTGTGAGGATGCATCTGGAGCATGGCCACATTCAGACTCTGAAACTTGATAATTTTCCACCACTCTCAGTCTATGAATATATTCTTTCCTGTTAGAGAATGATGGTTTATGTCCAGATTTTCTTCTTCTGAGAAAATCAGCTGTTGTTGTTCATTTCAATTGCTAATATAACCGAGAATCACCTTGGAAGAGAGTTTTTATGAAGAATTATTTTGAAAAGTTAACTTTTAAGTATGACATTGGGGTATTGTCTTGTTTGTTTATTAATGTAGAAAGACATCACCCTTTGCAGACAGCACCTTCCCTAGGGAAGGTTGGATACGAGGGGAAGAAAGCTAGCAGAGGGCAAGCTAACAGACAAACAAGAACTTAGACATTTTCTTCTTTCTACTCTTGATAGATTTTACCTGCTTCAAGTGCCTATCTTGAATTTTCCTAAGTGATTGACGGTAACCTGGGACTGTAAACTAAACAAATCCCATTATCCCTTGTTGCTTGTTGCCAAGATATTTTATCACAGCAACAGAAATGAAACAAGAATTCCAGCTATCCCAGAAAATCAGTCTATCTCATGAATTAACTGAAAAGATTCTATTCTGAATATTACTTACTGTGACACTGTTAGTAAATACAAGAAGGTATAACATGAAATTTGCTAATATTACAGGATAGACAAAGTGTCTATTACAAAATATCTATGTGAATTTTACTTTTTACTTGTTGAACTAGAAATACATTTATGTGTGCATCACTGCATCAATATATGAGTTGCAAAGATACCATGCAATTCCTTCTGAATAAAATGTTCTGAATTGGAGTCATATTTAATCTTGCTAGATGATTTGATCACATAACAGAGAAAAATACTGTTTATTCTAAGTACTTAATTTAAATAACTTAATTTATTAAATAAGGAAAAACTTCATGTTTATTACTATATATTAATTATTTATTTTTAAATAAGAACATAAATAAGAAACTTTGCTTCAAAGTATCATTACCACATTGTTACATTTTATGAGCATAATTAATATCTCAGCCCTGTGCTTATATTTAGATATAATCTACAGAAAATGTTTACAAATTTATGAATGGGAGTACTTACACAGAATTCATGAGAGTCCAAAGCTTATAAATCTACAAATAAAATAGCTGAAAGTGTGGGAATGCACTTGAGTGTTTTCAAAGAATCGTTATAAAAACTCTGAAAACATGCAGACAAATTTGCTTGTAAGCATTTGTCCATGGACACAGTGGGACATAAAATACCTTGAACTGGACCTGTGGGTATTGACGTGCTACCTAAGATGAAATTCTGTATCTCGTTAGAAGAGTGATCACTCAGCACTGAGACATCTCCATGTATGCACTCAGGCAAACTAGATTCACTCACAGAAGGGAAACTAAAATAATTTCTTCTGAGAACTCAAAGAAAGAGTTTCAGCCCACAAGATCATGAGGATTGTTTTGTTTTTAGTTTACCTAAATAAAATATATTCTTTGGTGTAGTAAAAGTAAATATAAACATAGTATCAGATAATGTAATATATGTGTGTTTATTTATATAATATATATACATATATATATGGAATACATTCATTTATAGATAAATAATTTCATACCATTTGTCCATGTATTACAATGAAGTATACTTTTCTCACATTAATTTTCATGGAAATGTTTGTAAACATTTGTTGCTTCCTGAGTGTTGTCAATCATCATATTCTTCCTCTATAATTCATAACAATTGTGATTGCCTGAATACCCTGAAAATACCCTAGTACAAACAGTGTTGTGCACTGTTTGACAAAATAATACTCCAGGGCTTACCTAAAAGATAAATTCCTCCCAAACAATAATACTAAAAATAAAATACAGAAGAGTATCATTGCTCTGTCACATTGTAAAAAGTTACCCACTCTCTGTGGCTGCAATTTTAAAGCAGAGACCATCATAAACAACATCACCTGAAATGGTTTGAAAAACAAATCCTATGAAGGATATATAAAAGAATATATAATTTCTGCTTAATGTGTTGAAAATTTGATTTAATTTATTTCATGTCTATGAATGATTCCCTTTAGTGCTTAGTACATCTAGATGTCAGAAAAGTACGTCAGATACCATACAACTGGAATTAAGAAAGTTGTGAAGCACCATGTGGGCCAGGAATTGAATTTTCTTGTTGTTTTTTCTTTTATTATTATTAATCATTCCATTCGTTTACATTTCAAATGATGTTACTTCCTGATTATGCCCTCCATCAACCTCCTGTCCAATGATATCACACTTTTTCTTGTTAGCCCTCTGCCACTCCACCATCCAATGGAACCATCTCATATCTGCCTTGCCCCTCCTGTTTGCCTATATGGGAGTAATCCCCCACCCACCCACATTCTCACTCCCCACTGGTCCAGCATACCCCTACTCTGGGGTGTCATACTTCCCTGGGACCAAGGGCCTCCCTCCTGTTATTGGGCAAGCTCATCCTCTGATACATATATATATATATATGGAGTCATAGATCCCTCCTGGTGAATTCCTTGGTTGGTGGTCTTGTCTCTGGGAGAACTGAGAGGTCAGGCCAGCCTGTTGTTCTTCCAATGGGGTTACAATCCCCTCCTCTCCTCCAGTCCTTCTGCCAGCTTCCCTACCAAGTTCCCTGAGTTCAGCCTGATGGTTGGCTCCTAGCATCCACCTCTGCATTGGTAAGTTGCTGGCCAGACCTCCCCAGGAACTGCCACATTGGTTCATGTCCACAATCACCTCTGACCAAGGCAACAGTGTTAGGATTGGTGTCTGCAGACATGATGTATCCCGATGTGGGGCCATTTGCTGGTTGGCTCTTCCTTCAGTCTCTGTTCCATTTTTTGTCCCTGTTCTTGCTTTGGACAGAAACATTTTTGGGAAAAAAAAAACTTGGAGATGGGTGGGTGGCCCCATCCCTCCACCAGGGGCTGTGTCTATCTACTGGAGGTGGTCTCCACAGGTTCTATCTCCCTATCAATGCTCATTAATGCTAAAGTCAATCCCATTGGATCCTGGGAGCCTCATGTTTCTCTGATGTCTGAGACTCCCCAGTATGTATCCCCAGTTTCTCATCCCCTCTTCTACCTCCTTTTAATTGATTTCCTGACACTCTATACATCTCTCATGTCTATGCTCTATATGGTTTGTAGGTTGTATCATAGGCATTTTGACTTTTTGGGCTAGTATACACTTATTAGTGAGTACATACCATGTGTGTTCTTTTATGTCTGGGTTACCTCACTCAAGATGATATTTTCTAGTTCCATCCATTTGCCTGAGAATTTCATAAAGTCATTACTTTTAATCTTTGTACAGTACTCCATTGTGTATATGTATCACAATTTCTGTATCCACTTCAATTTGAGCTTTGTGCAAGGAGATAGATATGGTTCAATTGCATTCTTCTACATGCAGACTGCCAGTTGAAACAGCACCATTTGTTGAAAATGCTATCACTTTTTTCTGCTAAATGGTTTTTAGCATCTTTGTCAAAGATCAAGTGACCATAGGTATGTGGGTTCATTTCTGGATCTTCAATTCTATTCCATTGATCTACTTGCCTGTTTATGTACTAATACCATGCAGTTTTTAAAATTATTATTGCTCTATAGTATTGCTTGATATCAGAGATAGTGATTCCCCTAGTTTTTTATTGTTGAGAATAGTTTTCACTATTTTTTTTTTGGTTTTTTGTTTGTTTGTTTTGTTATTCCAACTGAATTTGAGAATTGGTTTTTCTAACTCTATGAAGAATTGACTTGGAATTTTGATGGGGATTGCATTGAATATGTAGATTGCTTTCAGCAGGATAGCCATTTTTACTATATTAATTCTGCCAATCCATGAGCATGGGAGTTCTTTCCATCTTCTAAATTCTTCTTCAACTTATTTCTTCAGAAACTTGAACTTCTTGTCAAACAGATATTTCACTTGCTTAGAGTCACACCAAGACATTTTATATTATTTGTGAGTATTGTAAAGAGTGTTGTTTCCCTAATTTCTTTCTCATCCTTCTTATCCTTTGAGGAGAGGAAAGCTACTCATTTGTTTCAGTCAATTTTATATCCAGCCACTTTGCTGAAGTAGTTTATCAGCTGTAGGAGCTCTCTGGTAAAATTTTTGGGGTCGTTTATGTATACTATCATATCATCTGCAAATAGTGATAACTTGACTTTCTCCTTTCCAATTTGTATCCCTTTGATCTTTTTTGTTGTCTAATTGCTCTGGCAAAAACTTGTAACCACTGAGCAGTCTCTCCAGTCTAAGAACTCTGTTTTAGACAGAGTGATTGCATTCAAAAGTTGATGCATTCTCAGAGCCTCGCCTGTTGACAAACAAGAAAAAGGAAAGGGGAGAAAAACTAGCCTTTTTTTCATGTCTGTTTTTGTAGATTGCCCTGCTCCAGATTATCCCTTCACCAGATTATAGATTAGTCTCTGTTCAGCCTGGCAAAGCACTGCATACATCACAATCCTGGAGTGTTTTAGTGAGACAATGAAGCAGATAGCGCCCAGAGATGTGAGTCTGTTTGTTCTTATATCTGCAGAACATTGCTGTGGAAATCACCGTCCTATTTCTCCATACCAAGTATCTGTGATTAATTTAAATCATATACCAATTGACTTTCCATTTCTCTGTAAAGTACATTAATACATTTCATATGTGAGAACAATGTGGAGGGTTATAGCTAGTTAAGGTTAATTCAGCAGAAACAGAAAGAGCAAAGTAGACTTCTACTTTTCTAAGTCCAGAATCTTAGAGAGTAATTCTGTTTATAAGCAGGTCAGGCAATGGTCATATTTTATAGCTGAAGTGTTTGTGTGTGTGTGTGTGTGTGTGTGTGTGTGTGTGTAAAATGAACTAGTCACTTCTATAGTCCAAAATGTCTTACATACTGAAAATAATATTTTTGCTCAATATAACCTCAAACTATATACATTTTGTTAGATAACAATCAAGTTAATTAACATGATTATTATATAGAAACACTGTCAAAAAAGAAAAAAAACACTGTCAATTGTTATCAATGCTACATTGAGTGGGTGGGAACAGATTTTTCATATTTATTTAACAATTAATTAAGCATATTCCCTAAGAAATTTAAATTGCACCATCATAGGTACATATTAAAGATATAATTACACTTCTCACAAGTAGTAGGATTTATTCTGAAAAGCTGTGCCAAAATTTCTGGAGTCTGGATATAAACCAAGAATCTGGTCTATCCCTACAGGGCAATACTCACCTTATAAAATAAAATTTATGTATTTACTTAATTATGCCATGGGATGCCCTTCAGATTTATAGCCAAAGTTCAATTCAGCTAAATTTCTTCACGATGAGTCTACCTTTCAAACCGAATGAAATAATTAACTGATTTTCCAATCATAAATGAATCAGAAATCGATTAAATGAACATTGACCTCATGCTATAGACCATTAAAAAGGCAGTTTCAATAAACTATCTCTGGACTTAATCAATATGTGTCCTCACATATTACATGGAGAAGAAAGCATTAAAGCACAGCTTAATCAATACCGTGAAACACACTTTTATATGAGGAACATTGCAGGCTATTTGAATTGTTACTCATTCAGAACTAAAGCTTGAGTTAAAATATCAAGAGTCAAGAATATAACAGTATTTCCCTGCTTTGTAGCTTTCAGTAATAAGTATGATGTAGAACTGCTAGTCATTCAAGAGTCACAAATATTCTAAGAACAGATTAAATAACTTGCTTATATTATTTATATGCATTTATATATGCATTCATTCAAATGTATACCATACCCTGATTTAAATAAGTCACAAACAAGCATTGTTAAATGTGTAATTTTTTATATATCTACTTCTTCTGCTTTTAAATGTTATGTGTTTCCTCTATCATATTAAGGAGTTCTCATAGTTCTAACCTTATACAGATCCCACAATAAGGACTGCTTTGGCAACAACCATTTACAAACCATGAAATCTTTCAATTCTCTGAGCACTCTTTCTAAGAAATCCCTACTAAAAACATAATTTTCTCAGAACTTTCTCTCAAGCTGATTTGTTCTTTCTTACAGACAAACTTTCTACTTTAGGGATCTATTATTTTCCCTTTATAATAAGGATAGGGGAAATTTATGTGCCACCAAAATGTCGGATTCATTAGTTTTCACTCAAGTAAATTTCCTAGGGAGTGTTCTTCTCAAATGAACTGAAATATCAAGGGGCATCAGGTGCACCTGCCTTCTAGGGGAGTCTCCTTGACTCAGATCCAAAATGAAGCCAGGCACCACTGAGCTCCTGCAGATATCGTAAAGATCTGAAGGAAAATTCCCCCTGTTCCAATTCATCCTTATTCCTCCTTTTCTTCCTGTCTTTTTATTGCTGTTTTCCTAACCAAGGAGGGCGAGTTTAGTGATAACTTATGTTATTTTGTTATTAAGTGAAACCAATCATTCAGGGATGAAAGTTTACTCTTGTCACAGGTATAAATCTATGGAGAGTGAATCCAGGGATAATTCATGGGGTAATGGGAAAAGAATGGCGAATTAGTAATATGTGGAAAGAATCTAGCATGTTATAAATATAGAATACACTGAAAATCTCAGAATTTTTCAAAAATATCTTAGAAGAACTTTGGTGGCACTGAAATGTTGTTGCACAGTGACAATGGAAAGCACAACCTTTGAGTTATAACCTAATACACCTTACCCTTCAGGCTCCTCCTGTCCTGTACGAATCTCAACCGATGCATTTGGAAGTCAATAGACTCGTCATAGCAGTTTGAGGATATGCAAAGAAAATGCACCTAATCTTTCAAGAACAGTTTATATTAGAATTTCCTGCACAACAAGAGTCATAGAAAGTACTGGATATATAAGAAAAATACAGTGCACAGTTTACTGTGCTAAATTAGTCAAACGCATTTTAGCAAACTTCTAAGAATTCTTGAGTGAAACATCAAATATGTAATATTTAACACTAAAATACCACTGATTTTTATAAGCATGCACAAATCAGTGAAATTAAGGATTCACTCAATCTTAAAAATTGGTTCCTAAAGGGAATTGGCACAAACCAACAATAGTAGTTTTAGTTCACAAGATGTGCTTCTAAAATTAACAAAAAAATCATTATATGCAATATTATTAGATATATAAATAATTAAAACATATAAAAAGCATATGTAGACACAGAAATGGATAATGGATATTTTCTTCAAAACCTTTGTGTTGGGAGTATAGCAAAGGATCTGAGATGTTCCTGTTTCAATACATTCATGTCTACAATTTACAATTCAGGCTGTTATGAATTGTTATGTGTGAATCATTAGTAACACAAAACAGACCATTTAAAAATCTCCACTGAAGATTCATTCACTCTCTCTTCTCTCTCTCTCTCTCTCTCTCTCTCTCTCTCTCTCTCTCTCTCTCTCTCTCTCTCTCTCTCTCTCTCTCTCTGTGTGTGTGTGTGTGTGTGTGTGTGTGTGTGTGTGTCTGCCATCTCTCTCTCTCTCTCACACACACACACACACACACACATATACACACACACATACACATACACACATGGGCACACACACAAGGAGAGAGAGACGGCAGAGGAGAGAGAGAGAGAGAGAGAGAGAGAGAGAGAGAGAGAGAGAGAGAGAGAGAGAGAGAGAGAGCTTTCTACCCTAAGCTATAAATAAATGCATTGTTCTGCTGTCATCCCCCTTGTGTCCTGGGAACCTCTTGCTCCCCTGGCATCTGAGACTTTCTTGTGGCTACCTCAGGTTCCCCATTCCCCACTGCTACATACCTCCATTCAAGTTTCTGAAATACCCATCAAAGTGGAGATACAACCTGTAGAGACCATTTAGGCACAGCCCTCGGTTGAGGGATGTGGCCACCCACCCATCTCAATATTATTAACCCAGAATTGCTCCTGTCTAAAGGAAATGCAGGGACAAAGAGTGGAGCAGAGACTGAAAGAAAGGCTATCCAGAGAGTGCCCCACTAGAGATCCATTCCATCTGCAGGCACCAAATCCAGACACTATTGCTGACAGGAGCCTGGTATAGCTGTCTGCTGAGAGGCTCTGCCAGAGCCTGATCAATACAGATGAAAAAGCTTGAAGGCAATCATTGGACTGAGCACATGAACACCAAAGAAGGAGTTAGCCGAAGAACTGAAGTAACTGAAAGGGTTTGCAACCCCATAGAATGAACAAGAAACTCAAACAACCAGATCCCCCAGAGCTCCCAGGGACTAAACCACCAACCAAAGTGTACACATGGAGGGTCCCATGGCTCCAGCTGCATATGTAGCAGAGGATTAATTGCCTTATCTGGCATAAATGGGAGGTGTGGCCCTTGGTCCTGTGGAAGCTTGATGTGCCAATGTAGAGGAATGCTAGGAAGGTGAGGTGGGAGTTGGTGGGTGGGTGGGTGAGGGTGCACCCTCACAGAACCTGGGGGAGGGAGGATGGGATGGGGGCTTTGCAGAGGGGAAACCTGGAAAGGAAGATAACATTTGAAATGTAAATAAATAAAATAACCAATAAAAAACCACACTGTTCACAAAATGTGCATTAATTTCCTGAATCTAGAATAGGAGATTCTACTGGAGCCATCATAAAGGTTAGCTAATAATAGTACTTTGTCCACATATTGGACAAAGTCACACTCAGAGATTTTGATCTAGTTGTTTAAAATGTATGTATGTATATTAGATTTTATGTTTTACTACTTAACTCAGATATTTTAGAAGAATATGTTCTTTGACACCCCAATACATTTAATAATCATGGAAAACCCCGTGTTCCAGAAAGTGTGCATAATTTCCCAAGGCTACGAAATTCCTTAAAAGAATATGTGCACATTTGAACAAATGACCATGGAACAAAGTATGTTTAGACTGATGAACCATTTCTTAAATTTGAAAAATTTCTCAGTATTCTGATCTGGTGTTTGATATGCATGTCTTTGTACATATATTTCAGGATAAGAACTCCCAGTCTCCCCACTCCCTCTCCATACATATACCCGAAGAAAACTGAGCTAAGCAAAATATCTTTATTCTGTTACTAAAAAAAAGTTGTATAAATAACTCTATAATTAGATATATGCATATATATGCATGTGTACAGAACGGCTTATAACAAGTTATTTGACTATGGGAATATGACATAATATATGGCACATACAATTTATATAGCCTACTTAGTCGGTAAATATAGCTTCTTCCTGTTTGACTTCAGGGATACACATAGAAGTGCCAAAGCAGAGCTTATGTTTAAGGCATCCCACAATTTTTGTGGAAGCAAGCCTGGGAATGCATAACACTTGACATTTTAAAGGCAATTTTAATTGGAAAGAATTTTTTCTTTTTAGAATAATGCCATAGGGGAAGGTTACATTGGATTTATTTTGAAATTTTCTCCTTTCTAGAAGCTGAGCCACAGGGTCCTCAGCAAATGAAGTGGGCTGACAATGTAGTGGATACATCTCCCGTTTAGGTCAAAGCTAGCATTTTGGATCCTTTAGGCCAAGTCTGGGATCTACCCACATCTACACTACAAGTTTAACTGGAATACCGCCCAAGTGTTTGGTTTACACTTTGGTCTACTCCTGCTATTAGGAAGCCAATGGCAGAGTCCATGGCCCACCGAGTCATAAATATTTACTCTTTGGACCTTTCCTGAAAACTCTTGCCAAGCTCTGGTTCCAACTGAAGCAATAGTCTGTTACAGCCTTTCTAAAGCCAAAGGCTGGCCCAGCAATCTGTAATGGTGTAACAGAGAGTGCTATTCAATGGACAGCTTAACATTACTCAGCAATGTGTGCCAAAACCAACTTGTTAAATTTTATTTTGCATCATGTACAGCATTTTACTAACAGAACACTTTAGAAAGTGCAAGTAAAAAACTGCCAAAGATACATTTTCCTTCTTTAGCTCTTCCAGTTTTTAAAGTGACTTTTAGACTTTCATGTGTCTCTGTACTCAACTTAGATTTTCTACCAGCGATTTTGCTGAACAGCTCATCTGTGTCACTGTGTACACCTTAGAAGATTCAAGAGTTTCAGATTTGTGAATAAAATTTAGCTCTTTTGAACTCACTGTTAGTAATATTACATACCTAAGGAGATAAATACCTACATTCTGAAATCTAGCTTCCAGCAGATTGTGTATAATATGATGCAGAAATCAGGAATGGTACTACAAGCCAGTTGAAACAGACAGTCAGTCCAGCCAGCCACATTATAGCAGGCACATATCCAGCACTGCCATTTGAGGAAAGATGATCAACATTTTTTCTTAACACAAAATGTAGGGATGCAATCAGCCATGTATTGCTAAAGTAACATGAAGAGCAATAAACTATAGCTCCTTTGAGCTGTCTCTTCCTCAACAGAAATCATGTGCTGTAGTCAATCACTGTCAGTTTTTAAATGTGGTATAGTTTGGGGCATAATAAATATGGTTAATATTCTTGAATTTGGGGGCCAGCCAAATGGGCCTTAACATTCCAAATTCTATCCTGATTAATAATGGAAAAGAGCTGGAAATTGTGTCTATTATCAATCAGAATTTACTATGTACAATAATGAATCATATTTAATTTTTACCAGAAAGCACATACCTTAGTCATGGCAAATGCATTCCAGTAGGTCCAAGTTTTCTTCTTTTCATGTGGGGAATATTGCCTTGTATTGCTCTATGTCACGTGATTTTTTTCTGGTATATTTGCAAATAAAGATATAAATGTTGCAGTGGAGAACCTGTGTGTAAATGGGAGTCCTGCTGCCACAGAGCTCAGAAATCACCTGACTGAACGACTATCGTCACCTCAAAGTGGTCACACTGGATTTAGTGACACTATTGGTCTCCGGGGATGGGAATCGGGACACATATCAGACATAAACATTTGGTTCAAGGAGAGTGACAGGAAATAAAAGAGAAAAAAAAAAAAAGAAAAACAAAAAAAACCTCCCTGATGATATTCTGCCTTAAAGTTTGATACAGGATGTATTTTTCTCTGGCCATTCTCTCTCATAGCAATTTGCCTCTACACACAATACTAGTTGTGTAGAATTGGCATGCCCTCATTTCTAGTCTGTGTCCTTCCTATGAACTAGGCTTTTGGCTTCACATACCCAGTAGGCATGTCTGTTGGTGAAGCATAGCCGACTTCCCTTTGAGAAACGGGACTCTGAGAGAATACAGCGAGAAGCCAGGGTTCCCTGTGGATGAGATTTGATGACATAACTTGAAGTGCAAAATGTTCAACACAGGGGCAGCTTGTATTCCTTAACATGATCCTCTGAAAGGTTTTCTACTTCAACCAATAACTTTGTGTTGATATTCCTGGAAGTGATTTACAGTCAGCTTTGGCTGCTCTTTTCTATGAAACTTACATTCAAATTACGAGTAAATGCTGCTCATTTTGATTTAGAATACATAAAATTATGACCAAGTGTTTCAACTAAGATCACGAATATCTCCATCTTTCCTAATGCATGACAGGGGTCTTGTAAATGCCTTGAAAGCTCCACCCCATACCCAGAATTTGGATTCTTTGTTTATACCTCTTCTTTAATTCCATGTAGAATTATTTCTGTATCATTTAGCTTTTACCATAGGTTAAAAAAAACCAGTAACATATGCATATATACATGCATACATACATAAATACATACATACATGCATACATACATAAATACATACATACATACATCATACATACATACACACAGAGAGTTACAGTAAACATAAAAATAGCAAAATAAAACTTGCACATTATCTACCTAATATATAAAAATAATAACTAACAATGTTTAAAATTGTGTGTGTCAATGATGTGTATATGCACATCTGTGAAAAGGACTGAGATCAGAGGGACAACCCAGGGGTCAGGGCTCACATTTCATTGAGATGGAGACCAGTTCTCTGGTTTTCTGCTAGTGTATACTCTAGGCTAGCTTAGCAGTGACCTAACAAATGGTCAGAAATCCTTGTGTCTCATCCTCCCATTTTTCCTCAGCAGCATTAGACTACATATTTGCACACCATGGGTGTCTGATTTTATGTGGGATATGAGGATTCAGACTCAGGATTCTGTGCTTAAGCGCTTAGTCAGCTGAGCTATCTCTCCATATTTCATTTTTCAAACTGTTTTTACCTGGTGTTGGAGGCCATTGCATTTACATGCCTGGATTCCTGAACAATTTTCTTTCTCTCCTTCCTCTAAGGAATGGATTTCTCAGAAGAAACTACATTTCGGTGTTCTTTCTACTAGAAAAGGCTCTCTCCACACAATGTGCACTTCTTGTAGTGAATGTATTCTGTCTTATGTGTAAATTTTGAACAACCTTACACAGGCTAGACAGTTTAAATATGTCCAAAAAATATTACACAATCTTCTATTCTTATTCATCTATTATTTTATGAATTAGTTAAGAACATTCATTAGTATTTTTAAATACAGAGTTATTAGAAATATTTGTGGAATATTTTGAGGAGTATTGGTATTAGCTTTTCATTGAAGGTCTGGTAGAATTCTGCACTAAAATCATCTGGCTTTGTTTTGTTTTGTTTTTTGATTTTTGGTTTTTGATTTTTTGTTTTTTGGGTTTTTTTCTTTTTTGTTTTTGTTTTTGTTTTGTTTTGTTTTGTTTTGTTTTTGGTTGGGAGGTTTTAGATGACTATTTCTATTTCTGTAGGGGATATGGGACTGTTTAGATATTTTATATGATCTTGATTTAACTTTAGTACATGGGGTATGTCTAGAAAGTCATCCATTTCATCTAAATTTTCCAGTTTTGTAGAGTATAGGCTTTAGTAATAGGATCTGATGCTCTTTTGAATTTCCTCAGTATCTGTTGTTGTCTTTCCCTTTTCATTTCTGATTTTGTTAATTTGGATACTGTCTCTGTCTCTGTACATATTAGTTAGTTTGGGTAAGTGTTTATCTTCTTGATTTTCTCAAAGAACCAGCTCTTGCTTTTGTTGATTCTTTATATTGATCTCTTTGTTTCTAACTGGTTGATTTCAGCCCTGAGTTTGACTGTTTCCTGACTTCTCTTGGATGTGTTTCCTTCTTTCTGTTCAAGAGCTTTCAGGTGTGTTGTTAAGTTGTTTGTATGGTATCTCTCCAAGTTCTTTATGAAGGCACATAGTGCTCTTAACACTGCTTTCATCTTGTCCCATAGGTTTGGGTATGATATGCTTTCATTTTCATTTTCACTATAAAGTCTTTGAATTCTTTCTTTATTTCTTGCATGACCAACTTATTATTGAGTAGAGAGTTGTTTAGTTTCCATGAATATGTGGACTTTTTTTTGTTTTTGTTGTTATTGAAATCTATCCTTCATCTGTGGTGATTTGAAAGAATTCCTGGGATTATTCCAATCTTTTTGTATTTGCTCAGTCCTGTTTTTTTTCTTTTTTTTTCTATTTATTTATTTATTTATTTATTTATTTATTTATTTATGTATTTTCCTCAATTACATTTCCAATGCTATCCCAAAAGTCCCCCATACCCTCCCCCCAATTCCTTACCCACCCATTCCCATTTTTTGGCCCTGGCGTTCCCCTGTACTGGGGCATATAAAGTTTGCGTGCTGAGTCCTGTTTTATGCCTGAATATATCATCAATTTTGGACAAGGTTTCATGAGGTGCTGAGCAAAAAGATATATTCTCTTGTTATGAGGTAAAATGTTCTGTAGATATCTATTAAATTATTTGGTTCATAACTTCTGTTAGTTTCAATGTGTCTCTGTTGAGTTTTTGTTTCAATGACCTTCCCATTGGTGAGAGTGGGATTTTGGTGTCTCCCATTTTTATTGTGTGAGGTTCAATGTGTATTTTAATAAAGTTTCTTTTATGAATGTGATTGTCCTTCCATTTGGGGCATAGATGTTCAGAATTTAGGCTTCCTCTTGGTGAATTTTTTCCTTTGATGAATATGAAGGGTCTTTCCCCATCTCTTTTGTTTACTTTGGTTGAAAGTCTATTTTATTGGTTATTAGAATGCCAACTATAGCTTGTTTCTTGGAAAACTTTTTTTCAGCCTTTTACTCTGAGGTAGTGTCTGTTTTTGTCACTGAAGTGTGTATCTTGTGTGCAGCAAAATGCTGGATCCTGTTTATGTATATAGTCTGTTAGCCTCTGTCTGTTTATTGGGAAACTGTGTCCATAGATGTTGAGAGATATTAAAGATAGATGATTTTTAGTTCCTATTATTTTTGTTGCAGGAGGTGGTATTATGTGTATATGATTCTTTTCCTTTCTTTTTTTTTCTTTCTTTCTTTCTTCCTTTCTTCCTTTCTTTCTTCTTCTTTTTTTTTTTTTTTGAAATGTTTAGTTTCTTATGCAGTCTTGTGTGTAGTTACCCTCCTTGTATTGGAGATTGTTCCAGTCTATTTTATTGGATATTAGAATGCCAACTATAGCTTGTTTCTTGGAAAACTTTTTTTCAGCCTTTTACTCTGAGGTAGTGTCTGTTTTTGTCACTGAAGTGTGTATCTTATGTGTCTGTAGGACTTATTTAGTAGAAAGATATTGCTTCAATTTGGTTTTATCATGGAATATCTTGGTTTGTCCATCCATGATGATTGAGAGTTTTGCTGAGTATAGTATCCTGGGCTAACATTTGTATTTTCTTAGGGTCTGTATGACATCTGTCCAGAATCTTCTTGCTTTTAGAATCTCTGTTGAGAAGTCTAACAGAATAGAAAGTGAAAAAGAGACTCATACTCAGTGACACAGTGGGAAATTTCCTAAACAGAACACCAATGTCTCAGAATCTAAGATCAACAATTGGTAAATGGGACCTCATGAAACTGAAAATCTTCTGTAAAGCAAAAGACACCTTCAATAGAACAAATCAGCAACCTACAAAATGGGACAAGATCTTTACGAACTCTAGATCCTACAGAGGGCTAATACCCAACATATATAAAGAACTCTAGAAATTAGACTCAAAAAAAATCAAATAACCCATTTGAAAAACGTAATTCAGAGCTAAACAGAGAATTCTCAACAGAAGAATCTCAAATGACCCAAGAAGCACTTAAAGAAATATTTAAAGTCCTTAGTCACCATTGAAATGCAAATCAAATGGCCCTGAGGTTCCATTTCACACCAATCAGAATGGCTAAGAACACAAACTCAATTGACAACACATGCTGGTGAAGAAGTGGAGAAAGAGGACACTCCTCCATTGGTGGGATTGCAAACTGGTACAACCACTCTGGATTCCTCAGAACACTGGAAATAGTTCTATCTGAAGACCCAGCTAAACCTTTTGGGAATATACCCAAAAGATACCTCACCAAACCACAAGGACATGTTCTCCACCATGTACATAGCAGCCTTATTGTAATGGCCAGAAGCTGGAAACAACCCAGATGTTCCTCAACCAAAGAATGGATACAGAAAATGTGCGTTGTTTATACTAGGGAATACTATTTCACTATTAAAAACAAGTATTTCTTGAAATTTTCAGGCAAATGAATGGAACTAGAAAATATCATCCTGAGTGATGTAACTTAGACCCAAAAGCACATGCTTGGTATGTACTCACTGATAAGAGGATATTAGACCTAAAGTACAGAATAACTAGGATACAACCTACAGACCATAAGAAGTATAACAAGCAAAAAGGTCTGAATGATGAGGCTTCAATCCTACTTAGAAGGGGGAAGGAAATAATCACAGGAATCAGAGTGACAGAGGAACCTGGGTGGAAGATAGAAGCAGGAGAGGAAAAGTGGAACAGGATTAAATATGAGGGTAGGGACAGGAGAGAAACCTAGTGGGCTAAGAATGAATAGAGGTAAGCAGCTTGTGGGGGGGGGGGTATTTGGAAGGCGGGGTTACCCTCTAGAAAGTACCAGAGACTCAGGAGGTTATAGACTCTCAGGACTCTTTGTGGGTGACCTTAGGCAAAATGCCCAACATTGAAGAGAGGGAACTCAGGTTCCCTCCAAACAGCCTCAAATGGAGAGACAGGGTTACTACCTACAGTCAAAATTTCTGTCCCAGAATTAATCCTGTCTGAAAGAACTGCAGGGACAAACATGGAGATGAGACTGAAGGAAAGGTAGTCGGCCCAACTTGGGATCCATCTCATGGTGGGGAGCAGAGGATGGGGGGGTGGGGAAGGGGCATGGCCTGACTCTATTACTGATGTTATGATATGCTTATAGACAGGAGCCTAGCATGACTGTCCTCTGAGTGGCCTTACCATCAGCTAACTGAGACAGAGGCAGACACTTACACCCAACCACTGAGGTCAAGGACCCCTAGGGTTGAATTAGGGGAAAGATTGAAGAAGCCAAAAGGGAGGATGACCCCATAGAAGACCAGCAATCTCAACTAACCCAGACCACAGGGAACTCCCAGTGACTGAGCCACCAACCAGGAATATACATGGTTACTTCTGAGGACCCTGGCACATATGTCGCAGAGTTCTTCCTGGTCTGGCCTCAGTGGGGAAAAAATGTGCTTAATCTTGGGGAGACTTGAAACCCCAGAGAAGGGGACCGGGGACCTCTAGGAGGCAAGGGGGAGGAGAAATGATATAAGGAACTATGGGATGAGAGATTGCGGGTTACAACAACTGGAATGTAAATCAAAAGTGTGTGTGTGTGTGTGTGTGTGTGTGTGTGTGTGTGTGTGAGAGAGAGAGAGAGAGAGAGAGAGAGAGAGAGAGAGAGAGAGAGAATAAGTATATGTGCTTTTATCTGTGTTGTGCATTGCTGTTATAGTGCTAGTTGTGGTTGTGTTTAATATTCATGTTGTGGGGACCTAATCAGAGTTGAAAGTGGCAAAAAAGATTCAGAATGATTTTGAGATAGATAGATAAATAAATAAATAAATAAATAAATAAATAAATTTGGAATGTTTAGCATGAGATTTCAAACACTGTAAACTTCTAGTGACTTTTTCTAAAATTATAGTTTGGGACCTGAGAGGTACTCCTAAACTCACCTAAATTGGATGAACAGAGTGGATTCAGCGAATATTTTAGTAATTAGAACTGGTATATAGGTAGATGCAATTATTTTTCAGTCTTGGCTATTTCTGGCACAATGGAATCTGATCATTTTCTCCACTAAGATTCTTCTTTGGAGTTGACTATAAGTCAACTTGTGTCAGAGAGGGCAGCCCATGAATTAAAAAATACAATCCCTGAAAAAAGTCTTCAAACTAGGTAAGTGATCATTTTTATCTTGTTTTATATAAATATTTTTAACAATTCACCCTTCTAAATCCAACAGTGAGTGCTTCATAGAAACTGGATTCATTCTGGAACACATTGCCGAGGAGAGGAGAGAGGAGAGTAAGGGGAATAAGTGAGTGAGGTGGGGTCAAGCAGACCTCTTATAGTATGCTGTTATCTTTTCTGTTGCTAGGTAACTGGAGAGGAGTCTAGCCATAAGGTCAGAAGCTTGGGACATTGTCTATGTGACTAAAAGCCATGCTTCTCCTGTGGGGGTTGTGGGGGGGCAGTAACTTCAACAGGAGCCAGAGTTCCAGGAGCATGAGGAAATGCCTACCGTGCCATGTAGGTGAATTATCACCACTCTGGGATTCAGACCTCAAGTGGAGACCAGACTGTCTGTATATAGCCCAATACCCAACAGCTTAGGATTCTCAAACATAAATAAAAAGATAAGTGATATAATGTGACACTAGTGAGCAATGCTTCCCATGTCCTTTGGGCTCACCAGTGCAGTGTTCCATGGAGCAGGTAGGATGAGTGCCCTCTCGAATCCATGCACAAAGTACAGCTAAACTGAGCAAAGAGAGGGTTAATCTGAAGCAACAACACCTGCTTAATCTGCAGTAAGTTTGTATACAGATTTTTGGCTCTTCCAGGATAACTTATAATTTATTAAACTGATAGGTATTTTGTATAAAAAGTCTCACAACCAAAGGACAGCCAAGATCGCACAAGGAAAAAACTCATATCTGGGCAAAACCAGCAGGCTTATATGGAGCCATTGATAATATTATTGTAAGTGAAATCACACTCCAACAGAGAAGTCTAGGACCTCCATGATAAACCTAAGGTGTGGGGACAAGAGAAATGCAAGAAGGTTGCAGTATTCTGTTAACTACTATACAAAGTGTTTTGAACACTGTACAAAAAAATAACCTATAACTATAAGAATCAAAAAATGTAATGTTGGCTCAAAATGTTAGTATTGTTTTTCAAAGATTTTCAAAATCTGTGGGGAAAATGGGCAGAATAACTGGATTTTCCCAGATTTAACAATGATGACATATAGTTTTTTATAAGAAAGAAAATGAAAAATAAAAACCAACCAAACAAATAATCAAACACCTGAAGAACAGTGGGCAGTTCCTGAAGGACATTAGCAACAGATGTGAACAGTTTGAAAGTGTTAAAGCAACAATGATTGGGAGTTTAATCAAATATAATTAGAATTATAACTGCACTCAGTAGAGCAACTCATCAGATGTGGAAAACTCACCTGTAATCTGCAACACGCAAGTATTTGGAGGTGGGACAATGTCAAATTGAAGATCCACCTGGGCCATGCCACTATTCCATGGCAAATTAAATTACAGTGAGAAATCAGCACAGTAACAATTTTATTAGCCAGTGAAAGACAAAAGGAAAAAGAAAAGCTAATAAATTTAAGTCATTGAAACAATAACTAAATCTATAAAGCTGAAGTAGAGTGTCATTCTGAACGCATGCCTAGGTTATAGCAAACAGCCCTTGTTTGGATCTCTAGAACCATACTTGCACTTTAGGGAGGATGGTAAGAGGGTGGGAAAACTGGAGAGAAAGAGAGGACAGGGAAGCAACACTAAAGGCAGATCTTGCGCCCGAAGAACGACGCTGTTTATTGGGAGAGCTTGATTGCAGAGGCGAAGTGACCCCAAGCTCAGAACTGGTGCTGCTTATATAGGTCTAGAAGAGGTGTTCTCTCTCATCTGATTGGTTAACTTGTCTCTCATCTGATTGGTTAACTTGTCTCTCATCTAATTGGTTAACTTGTCTCTCATCTGATTGGTTAACTGGTTAATTCTCAAAACCTCATCTTGGCAAAAGAACCTTTACTGCCTATGTATGTGTGGTGGCCAGCAGTAGCCAACTGCCACTCTGCAACTGCCACTCTGCAACTGCCACTCTGCAACGGCTTTCCACAGGCAGAGAGAAATTTCACATTACGTACAGTTAATTCAAGGGACAGTAATCTGTTATTTTGTCTGGAACCATGAACTCCACAAATAGTACAAGGTTTAATACAGAACGACATACACTATACAGAATGACATGCAAGACATCTTTGTGGTACGATGCCTTACATGATTAAGATGTTCTCAATAAAGGAAAATTACAAGAATAATTTGCTAGTCATCTTATGTATAAAGAATGGCTGAAAGAAAATATCAATCATAAAATCAGTGATTTAAATCAACGAAATCAATCCTTAAACATAAAGAAGGAAAAATAGCAATGAAAAAATGTAATTAAGATCAGTTCTTACATATGAAATTGAATTTAAAAGTACAGATTGAAATACCACAGGAGAGCAAACTCTACATCTAAAACTAGAGTCTTTAAAACTGCAGAGATGGTTGAGTGATAAAGAACAGTGCCTGTTCTTCACAAGACCCAGACTTTATTCCCAGTTCATGGCAGCTCATGACCATCTATAAGACCAGTTCCTCTTAGGACTGCAGGACACATGTATGCACAGGAAGTACAGATATGCTTCCAGGTAAAGTAATCATACACATAAAATCAATATAAATTAATCCCCTCATTTTTTTAAAATAGAATAATTTCATTATAACATTGAAAATGACATTTTAAACCTTCATTCAAAAAATATCTACAATAAATAGGATCTTAACAAAAAAACATGTCGACCATCAAGAACACTAAAATTAACAAATGACTACCCCAGGTTTATAAATAGGAGCCTTTATATTTAATGGTTTATATTTTATTATAAATTGCTTATATCTTATCAAAAGGTTCTGTACTTTTCAGTCTTATAGAAAAAATGGTAGGTCAATTCATTTTTTTTTCAAAATGGATGCTGAGTTTGTATGACTTTTTACATGGTAAGCTGATTGTATGTACATCATACAAAAGAATCAAGAGAGTTCTCCTTTTACACAGTCATGCTGTGGATAGGTCTACTTCTCTGATCATTTCTCTTGTTCTCAACTCATATGTAAAATTTATATTAAGAAGCTATATGTAACCCTTCTAAAAGACTTAATTTGCCATTACTAAAAGATGAGGTTGACAGATAATGTTAAATATTTGGTTACTTTTATATTTTTTCCTTTAAAAAATTCTCTCTCTCTCTCTCTCTCTCTGTATGTGTGTATATATATATATATATATATATATATATTTATGTCTACACGTGGGTTTGCATATCCATTCACACACATAAAAAAGCCATAGAATTTATTGATGCATTGTATTATTTTATACATTCAGGTGTTTCTCCTGAAATGTATGACTGTCCATTATATGTGTGTCTGGTGCCCAAGGAGGCCCCTACAACTGGAATTTCAGACAGTTATGAGCTATCATGTGGCTGTTCAGAATCAAAACCAGGTCTTTTGGACAAACAGCACTCTTAACTGCTGAACTATTTCTCCAGCCTCCATTTGAAAATTATTTTTTGCTATCTCTTTTTTTCTCTTTTTAAATTTATATTTATTTATATTTCAAATATTATCTCCTTTCCCAGTTTCTCAGCTGCAAATCCCCTATTCTATCCCCCCTTACCCTGCCTCTATGAGGGTACTCCCCCATCTACCCACTCCTGCCTCACCACTTTAGCAATCCTCTACACTGGGGCATCAAACCTTTACAGGACCAAGGGCCTCCCTTCCCATTGATGCAGATAAAGCCCCTTCAGCTCCTTCAGTCCTTCCCCTAACTCATCCACTGGGGTCCCTTCACTGCACATTCTGGTATCTTCCCTGAGACAGGTTCTAAACAGATCTGATGTCCCTTTAGTTTTGGTTACTCTCAGTAGACCTGGGAATCCATCAAACCCAGCTCAGGGAGGCATGACCACACCTGGGGCTTTGCACGTGAGTTCTGGTGATCTGAATTCAGATTCTGACATTCAAACAGCAGGCCCTTTTGTTCACTGAGACTTTATGATTTTGTGTTTACTCACATGTACACAGAGTTAAAGTGTGAGAAAAAAGAAATATTTGTTGAAATGCTTAATATTCAGACATGCATCTTGTCATTATTCAAATACTGCTTCTTTGGATATTATCCATAGAGGAATTTGAACAAAACCAAGAAGAAAAAAGGCAAATGAATGCTTTTCTAAAATCTAAGCAATTCATAACACTGAGTAGGTCTGAAATAAAAGGAAATGTATGTTGAGATATTATTTCAATTTGATATAATTTTTTTGAAGTTTCAGTTTTGATTGTGTTTCATTGTATACATAGTACATTAATACATTGATATATATATACATATATATATATATACATATATATATATATATATATATATATATATCACTAAAGATATGTTACCAGTACCTATAGCCTCACCATCTATCCTGTGTATTTCTGATCTCATTTGACCAAGGAAAACTAAGCTAGGGGTGACTTGGTTAGCACTTAGAATAGAGACCTCCTGAGTATCAAGTACTGTGTTAGATAATCAAATTGCAATGTATTCATTCAGGAAGCCATCATAAAGAAATCAATTGTTATATACAATTAAACTCTAATTAAAACTTAAAGGATGCTGGAGAAATGTCTCAAAATTTAAGAGCATTTGTTCCTGCAGGCATCTAGAATTACTTCCCAGCACCCACATTGCAGCTAACCACACATGACTCCAATTCCTGACCTCTGTGGTTATCAAGGGTCCCACATATCAGGGGTATGTAGTGTACATACATAAATGCAGACAAAACACAAAAATAAAAAAAATCTAAAACTGAACTTAAAAATGAAATATGCTTCAGTGGGTGATACGATGCCGATCAGTAGTCATTGTTTGATCTACTTTTCAAAGAACTCATAATTTTATAAGTGCACTATGTCTGAACTAAATAGATTACTTTTGCCTGAGTTCCCTAAAATTGTCAGCAATTAATAATTTCAAAGCTATTTATAAGGGAGAAAAGGAAAGGCATGAGCTACCAAATGTAAGACACAGGACTGCAACTTACAGAATGAAAACAAAGAAGGTCAGAGTGATATATGTCAAAAGGTCTAACATTGAAAACTTAGAAAAACAGTAGGGTCATAATTTACCTAGGTTTGTTTTCTTGGGAATCAATGTGACTTTAATGTGGTAGGGTAAATGATATTAGTCACAAGAAAAATAGTGAAATTAAATTGAGGAGGAAATGAGACTCAGTGGAGTTGCTGAAGATTTTTTTCCTGACTCTTGACAGAGGTGAGGTTTTCTTGAAATAACTGCTATTTCACTATACCTTCAGCATATTAATCAATTGGCTTATTCTAAAGCAAATTCATGCGTGCAAAGTGTCACAGAGTCGGTGAGTTTAAATAATGATTTACATTCCAATATAAAACCATTTTTGAAAGGTGTAGCCATTTCTACTCCCTGTGCACACCAGGATGACAATTTCAGCTTTAGAGGATCAATAGTGTATTAGGAGCAAACAACAAGAGTTGAAACTCAGTCTCAAGAGCAGAGCTTTTTCTTCAGTTGGAAGGCAGGCTTCGAAAGCTGGCACACACACTCCCTCAACTTGTGTGTAGCACCTGGTCTCACACTGATTGAACTCCAACCACTTCAGCTCTCTTGAAAACCTCCACAGTAATCAGATACCAGGAGATCATGCTATGGGGTGAAGGAAGAAATAAGATGAAACCTTCAGGTAGACTGTGATAATCTAGCTTAATCATCCCTGCCACACTGGGCTAAAAGTGCCTGAGAATGGGAACTGAGACTACTGGTAAGTCAAAAGACATCTTTTACCTTTCTAGTTTTGATCTGAGACTTGAACCACTGGGCTGAAGTCCTGCCTGTTTGTGCAACAGTCATCTCAGAGGCATCTTGCTTTCTTTAAAATGAACTTTTAAATACATATGTATTACAATGTTGGGATAATAGACTGCTCCCAATTTTGTAGGAAGTACCCTGTGATAGCTATTAACTGTAGACTCTGCCACAAAAGCATTGATTGGTCAGTATCACAAAGGTTGAGAGCCAGACAATTGGATTCAGATTTCCATTTCATTCTGCAGGAGAATTCTGAAACAGTATAAAACTATGAAAGTTGGTCCATCTGTTTTTTTCTTTTTAAAATTCTTTTAGTTCTTTAGTTCACATAAGATCATTGACACATTTAAGGGATGAGGAAAGGATAATAAGCCACAAAATGAACTGAAATATCTAACAATTTGCCACATTTGACAAAAGTGTCAGAATGTCTTCCTCCTTTTAAGGCAGCTGGCTGACTCCATCCTTCAACTCAAGAGATGCTGAGTCAACTGAACCAGGGAGAGTTTGTCAGCGGCTGCAAGGTAGAGGATGGACTTGGCCCTCCTCTCATTTGAATGAAGCAGATGGTGTCTTCCTTGCTTTAAAATAAAGTAGCACTGGACATTCTTTTTCTGCTCATTAGACTCTAGGAAACTCACATACATTCCTGGTTTAGTTTAGGAATTTACTGAGCATTGCTGAAATTAGATTCTATCATGACAGGATATGTTAGGACTGCTGTATTTAAGATGTGAGACTCATATTTAGAGACAGTTATGCACAGTGACAATGTATTAATACGGACTTCATTAGCTCACGGGTCTCTATGTACAATAAGTTGTATAAGAAGCTGATTTTGCTCCTGCTGACATTGTTTCCACCTTGCAGTAATGTGAGCGGTAGCAAATCACGTTTAACAGTCTGTCGGGCTCAGGAGCTCAGGCTTTTCATTCCCTTGGAAACACATTTTAAAAACTGGTGCAGTTTGCAAGGATCAGATGTCAGCATTCTAAGCAAGCTAAAAAAGTTAACCACTAATATATATAAATCTCATGTCCATTTGATTAAATGACTTTGCTTAAAGGCTAGACATTTAGTTACCAAGTGATTTCATCTTCAGTAATCTGATACTGAAGGATAAAGGGTGATTAGAAAGGGGGAAAAAGTGTGTGTGGAAGGGGCAAGATAGTTCTATCAATCAAAAGCCACCATAGATATCCTGATGCTATCTAACTGTCTGAATCATAGGACAGTTTGTCTTCCATTCCCTGTGATGTAGCTATGACTTGGTCGTACATGCTGACCCATTGTCATCATAAAGAGAGAGGTGTAGGTTCTCAGGTTCGCCATCCTTATTGGTGTCAGCTTTGATGGAATGCAAGTTAGCAGTGGCCAGCTACAGTGACATGATGGAAGGGCTCCTGAAACACACCAAAGTCACATATTGAGGTAATAGAGCCTGAGACAAAGGTGGTTTTAATAAAGAATGCTTCTTACATTCAATGCATTTGTTTAGATTTATGCTCTGTAGAGTCTGATGACAACTCAGTAATGATTGCTCCAGACCTCTGTATTAATAAGATTTAATATAGTAAAGTTTCCAGAAACGTGTTTTTTGAAATATTATGAGTCAGGAAATACTCCTCTGTAGCTGAATCTCATCAACAGATTTTATGAGTATGAATTCAAAGAATTATATATAGTTTCTAAGGAAGAAATGACCCAGAAGCCAGCAAATTAGTTAACTAGCTCTTATGTGTGACAGATGTGTTAGCTAGAATGCAATGCGACTTCTACAGACCCTGTGAAGCTCTCCATTTGGAGTTAAGAGAATCCATTGTATTTATAGATGTATTGCAAAAAATTTGTCAAAGGTCTTGGACCAAAATATTAGTTCTTTAAAATACATACTAGTTTTGGATATTTCAAAAATACTGTTCAGATCAATAAAGAGAATTTGAAAAGCTGTATGTTTGGAATACAAAGAATTATGCATGTATTCAGTAACTTATTTTTTCTGAGACAGGGTTGGTTTCTCTGTGTAGCCTTGGCTGTCCTGGAACTCACTCTGTAGACTAGGCTGGCCTCGAACTTAGAAATCTGCCTGCCTCTGCATCCCAAATACTGGGATTAAAGGCATGCGCCACCACGCCTGGCCTCAGTAAATTATTTTTAACAATATAAATAAATTTCCTCTGTAGTAATATTATCCAAAAATATTTTTGTTATATTGTTTCAATGTCAATGTAATTATTTCATGGCCAAAAATTTAAGAATATACTTATTTTTAATAACACATTATACATAATTTGCATAATTACTTCTTAAGCTCTAAGAATATATCTAATATTTTATGTTTTAAATGTTAATAGAAATGGAAGTGACCTATGCTAAATGCTTGGTTTGAAAATAAGAATATTATGTAAATTCCAGAACTATATAAAAAGTAGAAATCTATGTGAAAATATTTGCATAAATCCTTATTTCTCTGTGTTTCAATTCCAGCAATATTACATCATTGATTTACACTAGCATTTTGTCACATCTTCTTATATGTACTCTTCAAATGTTAAAAACACAAATTCAACTCAGAAACTGCATCCAAGTAAATGCCACACCACCTTTCATCTTATGAAAGCCAACACTTCAAAACAATTATACTGCTTCATGCAACTCTTTGAAGTCAATTGTCAATTGCTGAAAATCATATTATATTTCTTCTTTATAATCTAAATACTTTATTGATCATCTATAATGTGTAATTATGTGTGTGTGTTTGTGTGTGTGTATGTGTGTGCGTTCAAATGCCATTCTGATATTTTGATTCACAATATTCAATTTAGTTAAGGTAACCATAAAATTAGTTCTCAATATTATACAGCTTTTAATAAATTGCTTAAACTTCTGTTCTAAATTTTTATATATTTGACTGAATTATCAATATTGACAGAGTTCAAAACAAAATTATTTATTATCACCTCACTAACTTACAAAATAAGATCATTAAAATGACTGAAAACATATGCTATAAAGCATTTAAAATGAATCATGAAATTAATTATTTTAATGGGTCTATTCTGTTTTCTACAAAATCTCAGGACTTGTCAATATTTTTCTGTAGAAACAACAACAAAAACTAAACATTTCCAAAGAATCTGGAAATGTCAGTGTAATATCACAATGAAAAAATGGTTGACAGGTTAATTTTTATTTTTTACTTTTGAATTTCTTTGATTTATATGAGAATCTCAGAAGCCTTCTGAATGCATGAATGTCACTTTAATAAAGGTGTGTACATCAAGAAGTATTGTGTTTTGCCAAAAGAAGTGCCACATACAGCACTGAATGGCAAAATAGTTTCTAAACCAGTGTCCACAAAAAGGCTGTGGGAAGCTGTGTTCTAATTGATGGGCTACAATGTTGTGAGCAGAATTTTCCAACTGGAAAGTGTCTTTTATGGCTTATAGTCTGCCAAATGGTCTGGTCCTTGTTGACCACCCACTTAAGAAGCATAGGTCTGGGAATTATTAACTATTGATTGATCCTTCGCCTTGGGAGTACTAAACTCAACACTTGTCTTATATTCTCCAATCTCATGGTGTGTGCAGGTTGTGGATGGAGTTAATATTTCTCTAGTGCCTTTTCCTTAAACTTTTCTCTTCATCATCTCATGGGTAATAAATTCTTCTGATATATTGTTTGCTAGATTCCTGTCTGGTCTTATTCCTTTAAAATTCAGTATAAAGCATTATCCTGCCACCATTAAAATAAACACTTACATTATATTCTGTTACTTTCAAAGAAAATGTAGTCAGTGCATCTTTGCTTATTCTTGCTCCTATACAAATGCAAATACATAAACACAAGTGAATATATAAATGTATATGTTAGTGGGGTATAGACAGAGAACGAGAGAGAAAAGGAAACTAAATATGATAGCCTCAAGAAAAAACAAAAGGATGAATTTCATAGGAAATTTTTTGCCTCTTATCTTTCACTCCAAGTTGAGAAAGCTGATACCCCAAATGCCAATGCTACTAGCAAGGTGAGAAGAGGTGTATGTGTGTGTGTGTGTGTGTGTGTGTGTGTGTGTGTGTGTTTAGGTAAATTAGGTATATATGTGTATATATACGTGTATGTGTGCATATAGATGTGTGTGAATGTATATGTATGCATGTGTTTATATATATATGTATATATATATAAATGTGTGTGAGTGAGAGAGAGAAACAGAAACAGAGAGACAGAGACAGAATCAGAGAAACTTTCAAAATATTCAAAATATAACTCCAGTGTAAAACACTTAGGATATAATAAAAAAATGAACAAAAAAATCAGTGAACCAGAATAGGAAGAGTTGAACATAATATGAAAATAAATACAATAGAATAAAAGAAATAATGAGCAGAGTCTAATAAATCTCTGAGACTATATGAAGACTAACATTCTTGCCATTGGGGTTCTATGTAGAATATAAAGGAGAGGTTGCTAAGTATCTCTAGAAACAATTAATAAAAGGGATCTTATATTTTTTATTTGATGCTTTTTCAACGACTTAGATGACATCTTAACAAAGTTAAGTAATCTAATACAGAGAAAAGGGATAGAGATTACAATATAGATTGAAAAATAAGGACAAGAGCCTGCGGCTTGTAAACAGTGAGAGCAACAGAGTACACATTTAAAAGGAAGCAATTACCATGTCACAGAGCTTCTCATCAGAAACTGGTGAAGAAAGTTGAAGAAAGGACATGAATTCTTTTTTTTTTTCCTCATTGCAAGGAATAACATTGTGAACATGATCTCTTTTTTTTTTTTTTTTTTTTTTGGTTTTTCGAGACAGGGTTTTTTTCTGTGTAGCCCTGGCTGTCCTGGCACTCACTTTGTAGACCAGGCTGGCCTCGAACTCAGAAATCCGCCTGTCTCTGCCTCCCAAGTGCTGGGATTAAAGGCGTGCGCCACCACGCCCGGCTGTGAACATGATCTCTTAACGTGGAAAATTACTACTTATGAATGAATGAAAATATCAAAGTGTTCTCTCAGGGGAAAAAAGCTAGAAATATTTTAAAAGATGCCTGAAATAACATTTTTAACAGAAAACTAGAATTCTGGAGCAAAGGTGAGCTGCATGCTATCCTCAGAGCTTCATCCCCTGCCCTCCCAAGTAGACCTGCAGGGGAGCCCAAGGAGCATCTAGGTTAGACCACTTCCTGTCAATCCTCAGCTTCCTGGGTCAATCTGGGGCACAAAGAGCAGAAGTGAGCTGTGCTCTGTCACCTCAGCTCTATTGTCAGGCGTACAGTTCTGCCTTCCTACCCATGGAGTCTTGCAGAAGTCCTCAAACCTTCAGGATAGACCCCTCCTTGCCCATACCTGCCCGCTGGGTCCACCTGGGTGGGGCATAGTCACCAGATTTAAACTCCACAATGTCTTCTGAGTTCCATTACCTGCCTTCTAGAAGAGGCCTCCTGGGCCAGAAGAATATCCAGTCATATCATGCCCCAGAAACATCCAGTCAGACCCCTCCTTGCCAATCTCCTCATGCTGAGTTCACCTGAAACAAAGCAAGTAGAGATGAGCTTCACACTGTCCCCAGAACTTCATTCCTCCTTTCCAAGGAGGAATGCAGGGACCCAGGAACATCCAGGTGAGACCCCTTCTGTGAATCTCTTTACTGCAGAGGTTCATTCTGGTGCAGAGCCAGTTCAGGTGAACTGCACACTGTCCTCCCAGCTCCTTTGTCACGCCCAAGGGCCTGCCAACCTTCCCAGAGAAGTCTGGGGGCCCCAGAAATATTAAGGTTCACCTGGAGCACAGGCAATAAATGTGAGCATCATGGTGTTCTTTGAGCCCCGTCTTCAGGGGCATAACTCTGCTCCTTCCCGTAATGAGGCCCGGGTGATCCCAGAAACATCCAGGTCTACCTGTGACCACCAGATGGCTAAAGGCCAGCCCACGAGCATAGCTAAGAAGAGCCAGGACAATATGGCACAATCAGAGCCCATATATTCTACTACAGCAAGTCAAGATCTCCCAACCCAACCAGAGCACAAGAAGATGACCTTAAAACCAATCTTATAAAGATGACAGAGGACTTTAAGGAGGAAATGAGGCCTACCTTAGAGAAATACTGGAAATATATGAGGAAAGCTTACATTACTAAGGGCCTTCATAAAGAAAATGGAGAGATCTCATACCAGCATTTCAAAGGCACAACTATGCTCTAGAACAAAAAGAAGCAAATACACACAATAGAAGCAGATTGCAGGAAATAAACAAACTAGGGGCTAAAATCAATAAATTAGAAACAAAGATAATAATACAAAGAGTCCAAAACTAAGAGATGGTTCTTTTTAAAAAAAAAATCAACAAGATAGACAATCCTTTAACTAAACTAGCTAAAAGCGAGAAAATATCCAAATTAACAAAATCAGAAATCAAACATGGGATATTGTTGGGAGCAGGCCTGTGGCTCACATGTCCGGGTTCGACCCTGGAAGGCATCTTGGAACTGGAAGAAAAGAGGGAGCCTAGGCAGGTTGAGAAACAATGGAACGAAGACATGCTAGTCTGTTCAAGGTTCAACTTTAATGTCAGGGAACATGCCTCATAAAGAAAGCAGAGAAAGTCCATTCCCACCAATTCATCCTTGGAGCCTGGAACCAGCTGCAGGTGATGCAGAATAGAGGCATAGTCTCTGAAATAGCTCTGGGGCCTCTCAGCAGGTAGCAGTATCTTGAAGAGGAACAGCTACAGTGGCAGAACAATAGAGTGATCTAGGGAGGAAGGCTCCACCCTAGATAATCTCTTTAGTGGCAGGGAGGTCTAGTTCTGGCTTAGCCTGCTTCAGGTTTATGGGAGGCTACAGGATATAACAAAAGACACTGGAAAAAAATCCAAAGAATCAATAGGTCTCATTTCCAAAGCCTGTACTCCCAATATTAGAAAATCTAAACAAAACATAATTTTCTTGATAGATACTGTGATGGTTTGTATATTCTTGGACCAGGGAGTGGCACCATTTGGAGGTATGGCCTTGTTGGAATAGGTGTGACCTGGTTGTAGTAGGTGTGTCACTGTGGGTGTGGGCTTAATACTCTCACCCTAAGTGCCTGGAAGTCAGTCTTCTACTAGCAGTCTTTGGATGAAGACAGAACTCTCAGTTCCTCCTGCGCCATGCCTTCCTGGATACTGCCATGCTCCCACCTTGATGATGATGGACTGAACCTCTGAACCTGTAAGACAGCCCCAATTAAATGTTGTTTTTATAAGACTTGCCTTGGTCATGGTGTCTGTTCACAGCAGTACAACCCCAACTAAGACAGAAGGTCATTTACTGATGTTAAATAAAAAACAAGTAAACAATTCAAACAATTCAAAAATATTTATTTCCCTAAGGAAATAGAAAACACATAAAATTCTACTAGACTTTCAAAAAAAAGAGCTTATACCAATATTCCTCAAACTATTAAAAAATACAAACAAACAAAAAATAAACCAAAGAGGAAAAAGGAAAGAAAGGAAGAAAGAAAGAAAATGAAGGAACATTCTATCAGGCCACAGTCCCCCTTATACATATACCAGAGCAAGACTCAACAAAGAAAGAGAATTTCAGACCAATTTCATTTATGAACATTGATGCTAAGATACTGGATAAAATACAAATCAAAATCCAAGAACACATAAAAAATATCATCCACTATGATGGTATTCACCAAGTAGGTTTCATCTCATGGCCAAAGGGATGGTTCAACATATGAAAATCCATCAGTGCAATCCATCATGTAAACAAACTAAAAGAAAAAACAAAACAAAACAAAAAACAAAAAATTAAAAAACAAGCAAAAAAATGTGTGATCATCTCATAAGATACTGAAAAAGTCTCTGACAAAATCCAACAACCCTGAATGTTAAAAGTCTTGTAGAGATCACATGGAATTAAAGAGAATGGAGTGGGACAACAACCCATCCACAATACCTTCTACCAAAAATTTGTTCTGCCAACAGTAAGTGCAGGGATCCAAATGAATCTGAGATTGGGGAAATGGTCCTGGAATGAGTGACCCAGCTGGAGATCTACACCATGGGAGAGAGCCAACCTCTGACGCTAGCTATTAATGATACTCTGTTATACTTTCAGACAGGAGCCAGGCATAACTGTCTTATGAGATGCTTCATCCAGAATCTGATGCAAACAGATGCATAGACCCACAGCCAAAACATGGGCAGAATTCTGGGAGTCTTGTAGAAAAGTGTGTGTGTGTGTGTGGGGGGGGGTAGAAAGGACTGAGGGAGCTGACAGGGTCAAGGAACAGCACAAGAAGACCTACAGATCCAACTAACCTGGGCCTATTGGGGCTCACAGAAACTGAACAACCAACCAGAGCATACAGAGGCTGGACCTAGGCCTCCCACACACATGTAGCAGATGTATAGCTTGTTCTTCATGTGGGTTACCTAACAATTGGAATGGGTCTAAGAGTGGGGACTGGGAGTGGGGACTGAGAGTGGGAGAGTCTCTGACTGTGTTGCATGCCTTTGGATCCCTATGAAGCTGGTCTCCCTTGTTTGTACTCAGTGAAAGAGGATGCCCTTAGTCCTGCCCTGACGTGATGTGCCAGTGTGGGTTGGTTCCACGGTGTTAGCTCCCCTTCTCCGATCAAAAAAAGAAGGGGTAATTGGGAGAGGGGTATGAAGGTAGAACTTGGAGAAGAAGACAGAGGATTGGTGAGATCAGGCTGTATATTAATTAACAAATAATTTAATTAATTAATAAAATCCAAAATCCAAACCAAACATACATACCCACATATAAACAAACAAACAAAAATCCAACAACAATAAAAAAAATAGAATTGTGAGAAATCAAGAAAGTAGAGAAAATCATAAATAGTCAGCATTTTCTTCTTTGAGTCATTTGAGTTTTGTAAATCAAATATTATCACTAAAGCAAAAGCTATAGCATTGTTTGTTGTAATTCTACATGCAGGTAAAAATGGTACTTAAGGGTACTATACTATAGACAGATTGAGTAATGGTACTTGAGTTTGGTGTCTACAATTTGGTTTCATTTATTACATATTGTTACCAGGAGACTACAAAATGATATGTGGTGAGATGTATTTAACAAAAGATGTCAATAAATAAATTGAAAAGCAATGTTCAGGTAACCTACAGGAGAGAATATATAATATATACATATTATCTTATATTTTATATATAATATAATATGACACATATAATACACATGTATGTATATATAATATATAAATAAAAATGATAAAAATGAAAAACAAAAAATAAAGATATAAGTGTAAAATATATAATAAATGAAATTTAAAATAAAATTTAAATTTATATTATAAAACATGAATTCATAAAACTTTAATTTTAATTTATATGGTATAATTATACAAAGATAAAAGTTCATTGCATATATATTCCAAATAATATGTGTATATTTAATAATATATACATTCAACTGAACTTCATATATGTTTCTAAAATTTAAGTATGTATAAAAGCGGATCTTAAAATAAGAAGATATATGATCCAAAGTTTACTAGAAGTAAATTCAGAGTGATTATAACAATACCAGATAGTGTAGACATGAGAGTTAGAAGAACATAAGAAATAGAGACTAAAAATAAATGATAAAATGATCAGTTCTAAACGAGTTTCTGTACCCCTAAAAATGCTAGGAAGACAGCAATAGGAAAGCTAGACCAAAATAGGTTTGAAATTACAAATTGTATACATATGCCAGTAGATGTAAATAATTGTAAGTTAAAATACAGATATTGTAGGAAAATGCATGCATGTTGACGAGTCATCAGATCTCTTGGATTAAATGTTGAAGTGGATTTATAGTATAGAAGATTTAAGGAATATTACCATTATGATTAAGGAGATAATGAAGATATGAATTAGTGGAAAGTCATGCCATTAGGTTTTAGGCAACACAGAAGAATATTTCTGATAGTGTTGAACAACCTTGTGTCTGTTATTCAAGATTCCTGGCTGACAGTTTGGTAAAAGTTCATTTCTCAGATTGGTTTAGTACTAAGAATTATGAAGACAGACCTTTGTATTAAAAATTGTTGGTCAAAATGCAGGTATAATGTAGTAGTGTGTTATTTAACAGTGTAATAAAATTAGGTATTTCAAGAATAGAGGAGTTATATTTACTGTGATTTAAAATGAAATGCCAGTGTGGATCCTGTTAAACTACCAGGCATGGTTCATCTCACAGACATTTTAATGCAGTGTCACTGAGGAATCGATGGAAACAAAGCATCTTAGCTGTCTAGGTAACTAGTGTGTGGCATGTCTACCTTCACACCTTCTGATACAACTTCAAGACACACCAAGATAGTGGACTGAGGTCCTTCAGTAGTTGGAAGCAGGGCATTGCAAGGTTGCTCAGGATTTAGCAGCACTTGCTGCTTAGCCAGAAGACTAGAAGTGAATTCTCAGAATTCATGTGAGATAGAGCAAAACCACCTGAACCTAGTAGTTCAAAGAGATCTCTAGGATTACTACATCCTCAGATACCTGGTCACAAATGTACAAAGTATCTGCATACACATAAACATACATAGAAAATAACATTTTCAAATCTTAGGAAAACCACTACATGCAGTATCATAGGAATTAAAGAGTACAGATGCAACTGTGCTAAAATAACGATAATAAAAGACATTCTAGATATGCCTAGCAATCATTATATTAATTTTATATGATTAACACGAGGTATGTAGACATGTTTGGTATCAAATAAATGAATATTGTTAATACTGCTCTGCTCCTGAAAACATTTACAATAAAATAAATTCCAAGAACTCCCATTAGGAGTTACTTAACTAAAGATGTAAATTTGTCTCATAAAATCTAATTTCCACGTGTAGAAATCATTAGAAGGACTCTTGCTCAATTATGGAAAACAGCAGTAAGTTGTAAGTAGACTTCATGATAAAGGTAGGAAATGGGAGATGTCCACAGGCTACACATGTGCAATAACGAAGCTAGCAGAATTGCTGTTACACTTACAAAAATAAGTCTGAGAAGTTTTGAAGGCCTAATGACTTGAAACTATGCGTGTATCGAAGCACTGCTACAGAGAAAGAATGCAATGAATAGTATATATTTTTGCACATGAATATTTAATATATGAAATAGATCAGCAGACAATTGGAAGAAATATCCACTGACAGAATTGTAATTTATTAATGTAGTCAAATGGCAGAATGTCTGAATGTAGTATGATCTATCAAATTCTTTTATAAAGACATCACCAACTTTCACAAAACACTGGCTTGCTTTTAGGGTAGCTTTCCATGTTGCATATTGGTGAAAGTTTGTAGTGTTCTAATCATAAAGATTAGGGTTGCAGCTTCCACTTTTCCTTGCATTTCCTTAGCCATTAAAAAGAGCTCAGAATGCCCAAGATACAATGCACAGACCACATGAAGCTCAAAAAGAAGTACCAAAGTGTGGGTGCTTTGGACCATCTTAGAAGGGGAACAAAATACTCACAGGAGCAAATATGGAGACAAAGTGTGGAGCAGAGACTAAATGAAAGGCCATCAAGAGAGTTCCCCACCTGGGGATCCATCCCATATACAGTCACCAAATGCAGACACTGTTGTGGATGCCAAGAAGTGCATACTGACAGGAGCCTGATATAGCTGTCTCCTGAGAGGCTCTGCCAGAACCTGACAAATACAGAGGCAGATGCTTGCAGCCAACCATTGGACTTAGTATAGGGTCCCCAGTGGAGGAGTTAGAGAAAGGACTGAAGGAGTTGTAGGGGTTTGCAACCCCACAGGAAGAACAGCATGCTTGTGATTCCCAGAGACTGAAATCATGTGTCTTTATCACTCTCTAAGCTCTTATTATTTTGACAGAGGCCAGGAGCTCAACAGATCCACCTGCCTCTGACTCCCAGTTCTGAGCCTATAGACACACTTGGTCTTTGCTTAGCTCTAAGTCATAAGGGTACTAGAGATCCAAAATATGTGTCCCTCTGCTTGCACAACAAGCACCTTTTCTTCAAAGTTATAGGCAGCTATGTGTCATTTTCTAGCTAAACTCCAGTCCTTTGTCAGAGAATTAAGCATTCGTACCTGTTGAATCATGTCTCCAATCACTAAAGTTCAGTCATTTTTGTCATCTTAACACTTGTTCTGTGACCCAATATTTGATATGTTCTTTCCTAAAGATTCCTAAAGAATCTTTATGTATTTATTGACAGTGTTTCAGAATAGTTGCTTCATAAGAATATTCATTTTATACTGTTTTATTGATTTGCTATGTTTAGATGTCTATCAATTATCGAAACTGGAATGGTTATATTATATTTCCAATTTATAACAAATTTATTTCTAACATCAGCTTCCTCAAGTATAACTTTAAGTACTTTGAGACCTTGTTGCTTACTCTAGACAGTATTTAAAAAAAAAAAAACTGATTATTTACCAATAAGTGTAGCGTTATTGAGAAAGTTTTTTTTCTCTGATAATAGATAAGGATTCAGTTATTTTGCTCTTTCTGTTGATTTTTATTCACACAGCATCACCGTATTTTGTATCTAGTTCTAAAATAAGTCTCACATATACAAAAAAAATGAAACATTCAATACTTTAATTACTTCTGCTGGTGTAATTTTAAAATCCCAAGAAAAGTGCTCTAAGAAACAATTCATCCAATAGTTCTCTGTTCTCATCCATCCCTGTTGGTAAATCACCAGAGCAGGAACTTGAAGCCTTAGGTCACATTGCATCTGTAGTAAAGACACTAAGAGGAAAGAAAGCTTGTATTCAGATCAATTTATCCTTAGTATACAGGCCATATTTTCAACTCACAGAACAGTACAACCCATGTGGGGCAGGTATTCCAACCTCAGTTAACCTATCCAAGGTATTTCCCCACAGGCATCACAAGGAGCTGGTCTCCTGGATGATTCTAAGATTTTGATAATACATTCTTTCAGCATCTGCCTTTTCACCTTAAACATGCCTTGGGTGTGTGTGTGTGTGTGTGTGTGTGTGTGTGTGTGTAAGAGAAAAACAGTGATAGAGGGGAGACAGACAGACAGACAGACACACACACAGAGGCAGAGAGAGAGAGAGAGAGAGAGACTGTTCATGAGAGACAGAGACTAAGAGACAGAGAAAGAGAAAGATTATTTGGGTATTTTTCTGTTTTTTTTTTTTTTGATTTTTAATATTTTTATTACATATTTTCCTCAATTGCATTTCCAATGCTATCCCAAAAGTCCCCCATAGCGCCCCCCACTTCCCTACCCACCCATTCCCATTCTTTTGGCCCTGGCATTCCCCTATATTGGGGCATATAAAGTTTGCAAGTCCAATGGGACTCTCTTTCCATTGATGGCCAACTAGGCCATCTTTCGATACATATGCAGCTAGAGACAAGAGCTCCAGGGTTCTGGTTAGAACATCATGTTGTTCCAACAATAGGGTTGCAGATCCCTTTAGCTCCTTGGGTACTTTCTCTAGCTTCACCATTGGGAGCCCTGTGATACATCCAATAGCTGACTATGAACATCCACTCCTGTGTTTGCTAGGTCCCTGCATCATCTCACAAGAGACAGCTATATTTGGGTCCTTTCAGCAAAATCTTGCTAGTGTATGCAATGGTGTCAGCATTTAGAAGCTGCTTATGGGATGGATCCCTGGATACGGCAGTCTCTAAACGGTCCATCCTTTCATCACAGCTACGAACTTTGCCTCTGTAACTCCTTCTCTGGGTGTTTTGTTCCCAATTCTAAGAAGGGGCACAGTGTCCACACTTTGGTCTTCATTCTTCTTGAGTTTCATGCCTTTAGCAAATTGTATCTTATATCTTGGGTATCCTAAGTTTTGGGCTAATATCCACTTATCAGTGAATACATATTGTGTGAGTTCTTTTGTGATTGTGTTACCTCACTCAAGATGATGCCCTCCAGGTCCATCCATTTGGCTAGGAATTTCATAAATTCATTCTTTTTAATAGCTGAGTAGTACTCCATTGTGTAAATGTACCATAATTTCTGTATCCATTCCTCTGTTGAGGGACATCTGGGTTCTTTCCAGCTTCTGGCTATTATAAATAGGGCTGCTATGAACATAGTGGAGCATGTGTCCTTCTTACCGGTTGGGACATCTTCTGGATATATGCCCAGGAGAGGTATTGCTGGATCCTCTGGTAGTACTATGTCCAATTTTCTGAGGAACCGCCAGACTGATTTCCAGAGTGGTTGTACAAGCTTGCAATCCCACCAACAATGGAGGAGTGTTTCTCTTTCTCCACATCCTCGCCAGCATCTGCTGTCACCTGAATTTTTGATCTTAGCCATTCTGACTGGTGTGAGGTGGAATCTCAGGGTTGTTTTGATTTGCATTTCCCTGATGATTAAGGATGTTGAACATTTTTTCAGGTGCTTCTCTGCCATTCAGTATTCCTCAGGTGAGAATTCTTTGTTCAGTTCTGAGCCCCATTTTTTAATGGGGTTATTTGACTTTCTGGAGTCCACCTTCTTGAGTTCTTTATATATATTGGATATTAGTCCCTTATCTGATTTAGGATAGGTGAAGATCCTTTCCCAATCTGTTGGTGGTTGATTTGTCTTATTGATGGTGTCTTTTGCCTTGCAGAAGCTTTGCAGTTTCATGAGGTCCCACTTGTCAATTCTCGATCTTACAGCACAAGCCATTGCTGTTCTACTCAAGAATTTTTCCCCTGTGCCCATATCTTCAAGGCTTTTCCCCACTTTCTCCTCTATAAGTTTCAGTGTCTCTGGTTTTATGTGAAGTTCCTTGATCCACTTAGACTTGACCTTAGTACAAGGAGATAGGAATGGATTGATTCGCATTCTTCTACATGTTAACAACCAGTTGTGCCAGCACCATTTGTTGAAAATGCTGTCTTTCTTCCACTGGATGTTTTTAGCTTCCTTGTCGAAAATCAAGTGACCGTAGGTGTGTGGGTTCATTTCTGGGTCTTCAATTCTATTCCATTGGTCTATTTGTCTGTCACTATACCAGTACCATGCAGTTTTTATCACAATTGCTCTGTAGTAAAGCTTTAGGTCCGGCATGGTGATTCCACCAGAGGTTCTTTTATCCTTGAGAAGAGTTTTTGCTATCCTAGGTTTTTTGTTATTCCAGATGAATTTGCAGATTGCACTTTCTAATTCGTTGAAGAATTGAGTTGGAATTTTGATGGGGATTGCATTGAATCTGTAGATTGCTTTTGGCAAGATAGCCATTTTTACAATGTTGATCCTGCCAATCCATGAGCATGGGAGATCTTTCCATCTTCTGAGATCTTCTATAATTTCTTTCTTCAGAGACTTGAAGTTTTTATTATACAGATCTTTCACTTCCTTAGTTAGAGTCACGCCAAGATATTTTATATTATTTGTGACTATTGAGAAGGGTGTTGTTTCCCTAATTTCTTTCTCAGCCTGTTTATTCTTTGTGTAGAGAAAGGCCATTGATTTGTTTGAGTTAATTTTATATCCAGCTACTTCACCGAAGCTGTTTATCAGGTTTAGGAGTTCTCTGGTGGAATTTTTAGGGTCATTTATATATACTATCATATCATCTGCAAAAAGTGATATTTTGACTTCATCTTTTCCAATTTGTATCCCTTTGATCTCCTTTTGTTGTCGAATTGCTCTGGCTAGGACTTCAAGTACAATGTTGAATAGGTATGGAGAAAGTGGACAGCCTTGTCTATTCCCTGATTTTAGAGGGATTGCTTCAAGCTTCTCACCATTTACTTTGATGTTGGCTACTGGTTTGCTGTAGATTGCTTTTATCATGTTTAGGTATGGGCCTTGAATTCCTGATCTTTCCAAGACTTTTATCATGAATGGGTGTTGGATCTTGTCAAATGCTTTTTCCGCATCTAATGAGATGACCATGTGGTTTTTGTCTTTGAGTTTGTTTATATACTGGATTACGTTGATGGATTTCCATATATTGAACCATCCCTGCATCCCTGGGATGAAACCTACTTGGTCAGGATGGATGATTGTTTTGATGTGTTCTTGGAGTCGGTTAGCAAGAACTTTATTGAGGATTTTTGCATCAATATTCATAAGGGATATTGGTCTGAAGTTTTCTATCTTTGTTGGGTCTTTTTGTGGTTTAGGTATCAGAGTAATTGTGGCTTCATAGAATGAGTTGGGAAGAGTACCTTCTGTTTCTATTTTGTGGAATAGTTTGTGAAGAACTGGAATTAGATCTTCTTTGAAGGTCTGATAGAACTCTGCACTAAACCCATCTGGTCCTGGGCTTTTTTTAGTTGGGAGACTATTAATGACTGCTTCTATTTCTTTGGGGGATATAGGGCTGTTTAGATCATTAACCTGATCTTGATTCAACTTTGGTACCTGGTATCTGTCTAGGAACTTCTCCATTTCATCCAGGTTCTCCAGTTTTGTTGAGTATAGCCTTTGGTAGAAGGATCTGATGGTGTTTTGGATGTCTTCAGGATCTGTTGTTATGTCTCCTTTTTCATTTCTGATTTTGTTAATTACGATGCTTTCCCTGTGCCCTCTAGTGAGTCTGGCTAAGGGTTTATCTATCTTGTTGATTTTCTCAAAGAACCAGCTCCTTGATTGGTTGATTCCTTGAATAGTTCTTCTTGTTTCCACTTGGTAGATTTCACCCCTGAGTTTGATTATTTCCTGCTGTCTACTCCTCTTGGGTGAATTTGCTTTCTTTTGTTCTAGTGCTTTTAGGTATGTTGTCAAGCTGCTAAAGTGTGCTCTCTCTAGTTTCCTTTTGGAGGCACTCAGAGCTATGAGTTTTCCTCTTAGAAATGCTTTCATTGTGTCCCATAAGTTTGGGTATGTTGTGGCTTAATTTTCATTGAACTCTAAAAAGTCCTTAATTTCTTTCTTTATTCCTTCCTTGACCAAGGTATCATTGAGAAGAGTGTTGTTCAGTTTCCACGTGAAGGTTGGCTTTCTATTATTTATTTTGTTATTGAAGATGCTGGGTTCTGATGATGGTGAGTGGTTGGTTTCTGTTAGTAAGATTATTACGTTTACCTTTCGCCATCTGGTAATTTCTGGGGTTAGTTGTTGTCGTTGTCACTCTTTAAAGATTGGAGCAGAAGCTGTGTTCCACTCACCAGAAGTCTCAAAATCCTGTGGTGGGGGTCGTGGGTAGCTGGCGGGTGTCAGCCGACCTTGCGCTCTAGCTACCCGGTGCTGTTCAGGCTAGAAGAGGCCTGTGGCCCTACTCAGGCTGGTTTTCTGTTTCCCTAATTAATGCAGTCTCAGGTCCTGCGCGCAATTGGATTGGAGCAGAAGCTGTGTTCCACTCACCAGAAGTCTTAAGATCCTGTGGCGGGTGTTGTGGGTAGCTGGCAAGTGTCAGCAGACCCTGCGCTCTAGCTACCCCAGTGCTGGTCTGGCCGGAAGAGGCCTGTGCCCTACTCAGGCTGGTTTTCTGCTTCCCTAACTAATGCAGTCTCAGGTCCTGCGCGCAATTGGATTGGAGCAGAAGCTGTGTTCCACTCACCAGAAGTCTTAAGATCCTGTGGTGGGTGTTGTGGGTAGCTGGCAAGTGTCAGCCGACCCTGCGCCCTAGCTACCCCGGTGCTTTTCTCTTATTTGGGTAATTAATTCTTGTATTCTCTTTTAGTTGCATTACTTCTTAATTTATGTTTTCATACTGGAGATTAAGACTACAATAAAGTTACTTGATATTAATAATTTTATATTTGATTAGCTAGTAAAGTTCTTCAATGTCCAAAAGTGATAAACTGAAAAGGAGAGCTTCAAATTGTTTTTAAAAGCACATGAGAAAGAGTGGAAGAATGGCAACAGAATTAGCTTGCTTTTACTAACCTGCAATGCTAATAACTAGACTTCTCGGGATTATCTGTTACACATGTCCAGCTAAATATAGAGTAATGAGATGGAGCTTTAGCTCTGGCTGCCTCCCTTGGTTAAATCATTACATGTGCTTTTGGCCTGTCAATGGATAGCAGATAAGGCATGGTACATTACATAGGCTTCTTAACTCGGGTCACACTACTAATGAAGCATACCCCCTTAAAGAACAAGTCTGGGCCTCTTGGTTGGTAGTAGATAGCACACAGAGGTAACCCTTCCTCTCTCTAAAATATAAGTAAAATGCTAGAGTAACAGGTCCTGGTGCATAAGTTGGACTGGGAAGGAAGATGTATATACTCCTTATAACTGCTGGACCAGTTTTCACCCCTCTAGACAGATGATAGTGCTTTTAACAGTCAGGTGAGAGGACCATTGGGAAAGCATGTCAAATAATACCATGCGCCTTTGCTCTTCTGGATTCCCAATTAATTACAAAATCCTTCCTTCTGCTGAATTGGAAAGGCACATAAGTGAGCAGATGGACAGCCTTGGGAGTCTCTGGGGTCCATAGTCTTATCTCCAGTGAGAGCTTTTATTTGCTAATTGACAGTTACCAATCGAACCCTAATTCCTGAAGAAGGGGACCAATGCAAACTATTCCTCATTGTTTCTCTGGTGTGTAGAATTTACACCTTCAGAAATACATTCTATAATCTCATTCCTCACGTTTTGACTTGTATATATTCTATGGCAGAACTTTGATAGTTATTAAAATAATAGCTTCTTACATTTAATTTATATTTTTATTTAAGAGACACTCTATCACTGCAGTCCAGACTGGCCTCATACAATCAGCCTGCTACAGGTAGTTTTGCTCTTAATTTTCATGTGTGTGTGTGTGTGTGTGTGTGTTCTAAGCATATGTGAGATTTCATTAGAATAGGAGCTATGTTGTGGTTTTAAGACAAGCAAAAGAAACTCAACAAATCTCTAGTAAATGTACCATTTAAAAACATATTATTATATACATAAATGAATAGCTGATCTATAAAATTATCACAATATTGAATGTATACATCTTTGTTAAACTGATAAAAGAGGACCAGTCATAAAAGAACAGCAAATTAAAAGTCCTAGGGATAACATCATGCCCGGTGTATGTTTGTATTAGTGACAACCCACCCCATAAGTCCATTTGAGTTAGAGTATAGTGAGGATAGAAGAGATCAGCGGCAGAGATGACATAAGAGATATCTAGCTTCTAACCTGCATATCTGAGTATATCAGTCATGCCACCCACTGAGGATCATGGGAAGAGATGGTTAGTATATATTGCCACATCTCCATTCTTGTGGCATAATTTTGTTCCATAATTATCTTAGGCTTAAGGTTACTAATGTCATTCCCACCTTACTGATTAATAGCCTAATTGTTAAAATTTATTTGTAAGATGACTGCTTAAAACTCAGAGTTTCAGGGGCTGGAGAGACGGCTCAGTGGTTGGGAGCACTGGCTGTTGCTCTTCCAGAGGTTCTGAGTTCAATTCCCAGCAACCACATGGTGGCTCATAGCCATCTATAATGAGATTTAATGCCCTTTTCTGGTATTCAGGCATACATACAGGCAAAAAATTGTATAAATAATAAATGAAAAAATGTTTTTTTTAAATCTAAAAAAAAAAGAGGACCAGTCATGAGATGATGTAAAGATTATCTAGTCAAAGAAAGCTTAAATTAGTTTCACATGTAGATAATTAATGAACCAAATTAAAAAGAAAATGATGGGGAAAAATCAGATACAGTTGTATTTGATTATGGAAATTTTCAAGAAACTGTTTATAAGGCTAGAAATTGGGTAGAGCCAATAGTTGTACAGTTACCTTAATGTATAGATTTATATGTGCAATACTTTGATTTGACTCACTATAATTTGATGACAGAGCTCACTGAAATTTTATCACTGAACTTGCAATAATAACGGAAAATGGAAAGTAGTATTAAGTTCTTGGTAAATAATGAAATCATTGAAAAGCAGAAAAGTAAATAGAAAGTCTTGACTGTCTGGGAGCACCTCTGATTGAAGGTTAAGATAGATTGTAGTATATTTTAGAATTCAGAAGGGAATTTGTGAAAGGTATTATATTATTGCATGGAATAAATGTTAGCATTATTGCTATTATTTATTTCTTCATTTTAGGAGTCAGCAATTACCAATATAAGACAGTATGGGTTATTTTATAAAAACCGAAGGACAAGGGAAAAAACAAAACCCTTAGAGGTAGTTAATATATTCTAAGAGGATTTGTAGTAATTGAGAATATACAACCACATTATGTAGAGTTAACACAGAAAGTAGGTGGTAAATAAAGGAATAAATGTAGAGTACTTTTCTTGGAATTCAAGAAAAAAGAGGTCTGGAGAGTTTGTTGAGTTGAAAATGATGTTAATATTCTCCAAGGACCTGTCGAAGTGAATGTGTGTGAAGGGATAGAGGTCTGAGCTGGTGGCATATGGAAGATGAGATGGTTACTGGAGCTGTGAGAGTCTATGATGCCTGTTACTGAAATGCACAATGAACCACTTCCCTGGAAGCAGAATTTATAATCATGAGGCCAACTGTAAGACTAAAGGTTAAATCCTTCTCCAGACACATAAAGATTCCATTATAAATTCATATATTTTTCAGGTTAGATTCTAGTTTGCAGTTGAATACTCTAACTATTTAAAATCTCTAAACATAAACACAAGAAGAAAGGCAGCAAGATATAATGTGTTTTAGTCCAACAGAAAGCACACATCATGATGGTATTGAATGCCAAGAACAAGTCAAACTAATATAGAAGTGATCAATAGCTATGCTTATGAATTTTCTTTATTAAAACCATATAATGTCCTGGGTCCAAACTTCCAAATTTTGGGGTACTTTTGTGTGTGCATGCACACTCAAACATGGGGGGACACTGAGACAAACAGACAGACAGAAACTCTAAGAGAGAGAGAGAGGGAGATAGACACAGAGATGAAGAGACAGAGATAGATAGACAGACAGAGGCAGACAAACACACTACAGGTACAGACAAAGAAGGAGAAACAGTCAGAGACAGAGACAGAGAAATGTTCAGGATGGGTCAAGACTGCATACATATCTAACATCTTGAAGGGGGAAGGATAGGAAGCAGGACTGATCAGACCCTCAGCCTAGAGCATAGCTTGGAAATTCGGTAACTTAGGCAAGGATAATAGAGAGAGAAAGAACATATAAGTAAAACTATTACACTTAACTTTTGTGAGAAATACTAGGCAAGTCTGGTCCCTTCTTCTTTGCTAGGCTTGCAAAAGATGTCATGTGATGGTGGTTTCTTGCTCAGTATTGGATATTGGGATGTCTAAGATCAAAGTGCCTGCACATTTGTCTGGGTTGGACTGATATCGGTCTCAAAGATGGTAATTTCTGTGTGCGTTTATTTTCTGCAAAGTGCAGATTGGTCTGCTAAGTGTTCCTTTAAAGAACATTGACCATACTGTGCATTCTTAGATCAAATGCACTATCTCTAAATTCTGTGAAGAACTGATTGTAACATATATTTTTCCTGGGGCTCAACTGCTCAAATCACCTCATAATAGTTCTAGGCATGAGATCCTTGCCCATGGCTATCCTATGGCCATCATAATAATTCAATAACATCTCTTCTATTATCTTTTGTCATGTAGCACCCAGCATAATCTGGCATTTAATCAAATATAGATGAGTGTGTGTGCGTGCATGTGTGAGTGTGTGTGTGTGTGTGTGTGTGTGAATTTACATGGAGGTCAGATTTCACCTTTATTATTACCACTATTCAGGAGCAATTTACCTTGTTTTAAACATAGATTCTTTGTTATTAGCTAAAGTAGAGTTGAGGCTGCCAGGCTTAGTTAGTGAACCTGAGGAATACGACTATCCCCACCTGCCTAGCGCTATGATTATAAGTGTGCTTGGCTCTTTGTGTGATATCCCGAGAGCCAGATAAGGCCCCTGTATAACCAATTAAGCCTTCAAAAATACCAAATTCTACAAAACTAAAGGGTGTGTACCCACAGAGCAATGGACATTGTGCTCACGAGGAAGAAATCAGTGGTTTCCTATATATTTGAATTTTCTTTAGTACTGTACATTGGAAGGAATTATAAGCAGGTTGTGGCATGGTACTGGTGTTCCCTTCTGATTAGGTTCTTAGAAATTTCTATATCACATTTTATGCACTATTCTGTTGATTGACAACTAAGCTGGTTCCATGACTTGGCCATTGTGAACCATATTGCAGTAAATGTGGCATATAAGTACATCTGTGTCATTTTCACTTAGAGAAAACCATGTAAGCCAGGATCAGAAAGACAGACACGATACGCTTTCCTCCGCTTATCAACTGATAATATTAGACACATTAAATTGCTTATAGACACATAAAACCACAGGAAAGAGCAGGAGATGGAGAAGAATTGAAAAGAATTGGAAGAGTGTAGGTGAGGTCACAGCATAGGATCAACCAAGAGAAACTGTCCATGTGAGACCCACCATTGTGTACAATGAATATGCAGCAGTAGGAAAAGAAATTGATTTTTCAGAGCTTATTGTTTAAATTATAATTTTTGTGCCATTTAAAAGGATTGTTCCACTGACTGTTTGAAATCCCATGAATACCTTCCACCTGTGTGACATAAAGAGTCTGTGTGGAAAGGGGCAATATGGAGTTCAGTGGAAAAGCTTTGAAGATATTTAAATCCACGTGACCGATTTTCTTGGAGGCTGAAAATGAAAAAGAGGAGAACAAATGTGGAGTTTAATTGTTTTGAAAATCCATGGCTGTGTCTGCGGCTGGCACCTGTGACAAGGCTGAGGACTTGAAGCTTCCTGGGCCTGTTATGCGATTTATGTGACAATTATAGGCATTAGGAATTACTCCTTGTTTTGACTCAATATGCTATGCTTTGTGAAAATTTCATTTGGAAAATATTCCTCATAATGTTTTCTTTTGTAAGTGAGTGCCTTCATTCTCATGACCATCCATTTTTTTTCTCTCTCTCTCTTAAGAAGAAAGCACTAAGGGGCAGTTCATTTTGTGTCCCTGCTACTGGGTACTGGATCTCCACCTTGGCACATACTTCCAAGAACCAGGTTTAGGTTAGCACCCAGTTTTAGCTGGGATAATTGGCACACTGATGCAAGCACACCTCTACTAAATATGTTCAACATAATCCTGCTTGCCACTGCTGGGTTCCTGCACATTTTTGGATTTCTCTGACCTGATGAAAGCAAAAGCTGCTAATAGATATGAGTGAACAGGTTTGTATGAAAGAATGCCTGTGAGCCAGCTGGCCCTGTGTTTGTGTACTAGAGCAGGGTCATAGACCTTGTATGGTCTTAATAAACAGAATCAACGGACTTCATATGTACTTTGGCTCTAATCTGTGGCCTATGGCATCATTTCCTGGGATTTAGTGCAACATTAATAAAAAGGACTATGTCAGATTAGGCAAACACACAAGTGCTGTATTATAAATCAGTTTTAATTTTTAATTTTTTACTAAAATTAATACCATATTGGTTATTGCTGTTTATAGTGTTGACCTAGATACCTGTAAAACCAGCTTGAGTTAAAGATTACTTTTCTTTTGAGTTCATTATTGGCTTGTGTTTACTACTTTTAAAATACACATCTCTCTCACACACACACAAACATACACACATGCAAGGACATACATTTGATTTCCAGAAATATCATTTAGGTAGTACAAACTCATGTGTACAGGCTTAGCCTTTAGTTTAGAAGTGCATAGCACATTTGTTTTTGCAGCCCCTCTTAATCTACTGTGACAACAAATTAGATTCTGATTTAAATTAAAGCAAATTGCAGGATAATTAAAGTGGTTTTCTTTATTTTTTTTCCCCACCACTCTCCAGTGTAACTGCCATTACATAATCTAGAAAAAAAGGAGGCACTTTGATGATTTGTTATTGGTTGCATTTCAGAACTATATATGTAATTAATGAATTAAGGACTTTCACTAATTTCTTAAAGTTTATTTTTCATAATATAACATGAAGCTAAACAAACTCATTTTTGTTGTTGTCAATAGATATGTTCTGTGCTCCCCAATGCAATCTATATTGTTTGCTTGTCCTTGGAGATTTAAGTAGATTAGGTAAGAGGTGCTGTATGGAATACATCTGTATTGGACAGTAGGACACAAAGCCTGAGAAGTTAGACTCTGCTATTTCTTATGTTAACTGTCAATATCTGCTGTTTCTATTACTTCAATACTCAAACTTCAATACACAAAGTGTACTTCATGTTCTTAACATTTATTGTTAAATAGTTAAATATTCTCTATCTAATGAGAATAAAAATGAAAACAGTAAAAAAAGTAAGATGGTTCATCAGGTCAAAGTATACTTGCTGCCAAGCCTGGACAACCTGATTTTGATCCATGAAACTTACTTGGTGGAAGGATACAAGCAAATCTTTCAAGTTCTCTTCTTGACTCCACAGGTAGGCAACCGTGGATGCATATCCTTCCCTTCTGAGTACATCCAAGTATATATACACAAACATACATACACACACACACACATCAAACAAACACACTTACATTCCAAAACACACATGTGAATAAACAAATGCCATAAACAGTAAAAGTTGAATTAAAGCATGGTGGGAAAACTAGAGCTCCTGTGTTTGATCACCTAAAGCACCCCACACTCCCCAATCCAACCCTTCACACCCATGAGTCCTGATGACCTGTCCTGTCTACTCCTGCAATAATTATGAAGTAGGAGTGAGAACTTGGAGACCATATTTTCTGAATCCTTTAGTCATCTATAGAATCATCCATTTTGATTCCACAATGCCTCCACAACAGTAGGAAAGATTGTGCACAGTTGTTTTATTACATTGTATTGTTCTCAGGATTCATGTATTTGATGAAAGTCTTCTTTCTGTAATGTGAAAGAGGATGTTCATCTTTATGGAAGGGAAGAAGGGAGGGTTGATATTGGGAACATGAAAATTGAACTCTAAGAAACTCCTAAAATGATACTCTTAGGGTCCTTTAATTGCCCAAGAGATCTTGATTAGTTTGAATTAGTGCTAAAGACTGGGATTGGATGTCAAGTCCCAAGTGTATTATAATTTGCTTTGGGGATTAAGTGACATGAAGACCTTTGCCCAAGATACATGTAACAACATTGACATGTATTTCTGTAAATCATCTGGGACTTTAAGGAACAGCTCTTGTATAATCACATGTATACTAACAGGAGCACATGAACAAACATCTTCTCTTCAATTTTAAGGGAAATGAAGCATAATTTGCAACTTCCTGGTACCATGCAGACTTTCACACTGGGTAAAAACAATTCTTTTAAAATACAATGCAATTGTGTTGCAAAACATGAAACATGAAAATGATGAATGCTGGCTACTGATGACAACCAATAAGAGGCAGATGCCTACATTTTTCTGCAGGCACCGATGATTATCTGTCATAGAGAAAACATAAAGAAAACTATCAAACAAGGCTCCTCCATTTTCAATAATAAATCTTACTTCATTACGAATGGTTCAAAACCATTATGCAACAGAAGGTGATCAATGGCACAACTTAATGACAGAAATAATGTGATCTCTTGAGAATTGTTCTTTATTAATCTGTGAATGTCTGTTTATTTGGTATGAGCATGCATCCTTTTAATGGTAAATGAGCTATAATAAAATGGGCCATCATTTCCATCAGGTTGATGGCTGTATCTCACCACAATTACCAATTCCCTTAAGCCTTATAGCAACATGAATACTTAAGTCCAAGCAAGTCATTATAATACTGAAGAATGGGGATGGCCAAAATGAAGATGAGTCATAACAAAAATAACAGATACAGTGAAATATATCATGGTAGCACAATATAGGTCATGAGACTCCCTCAGTTTAATTAGCATGCCCTTAAACAGGATAAATGTGCATGCTGTAAGGTGAGATACATATAAACATATTCAGAGTTCATTGGATTTTCTTTTCAGCTCCCTGCACAAAAAGATAAATGTAATTTTACCTGTGATAATAGGCTTGCTGAAAAAAAAGTCATTAAATCTTTATTCAAAAGCTGTCCCTTTTCCCACCATCTTCAAGGCTTACATGTTTCACGATGCAAGAATGAGAAGTATGTGAATATTTGCATAAAAATGAACTCATCTTGAAAAGAAGTAGAGGAATATATTTCTACTTTCATTTTCACCTTTTTCCTTTTCATTTGTTATTTTGTAAGAGGTTTTATTGGTCTTTTAACTTAACTTATTCCAGGAATTTCGAGATTACACATTTGGTATTAGTGCATTACCACTGTATTTTCTGTGACGGTGTTTAGGACACAAACTGTGCTTTCTGTTTTGACTTCAAGTACAATAAATGGGCTGTGTTTTTTTCTCAAGTAGACAGTATCCTGACTAAGAAACCTTTGGAAACAAATTAGTCTTTTTTTTTTCTCTCTCAGATAAACAAAAATTGAAATGTAGAGTAGGCAATGATTTTCACTCTTGCTCTTTCTAACAGGTTCGTGTCTGCCTCCTCTCACAGACAAACACTGAAATGGATTGTCAACATAATTTACAATGTCTAGATTGTGAAAATCACTATGCAGCATTATACGTTGGCCTAAGCATGTCCCTTAGACCTCTATTGAAACTATTACTCAGAAAATAATTGAAAACTTAAAAGGAGCAAACATGTTACTAGAATTACATTTGAAAAAATTAATGTCTAGAACCTTGTCAAACTTCACACTTCTCATGAGCTCAGACAATTTTAGCTTGTTGGTTCTTGTCACTAGGAATACAGAGCAAGCTGAGAGAAGTGAGATCCCTTCTGAAGAGAGCTTATGAATAACTTCCCAGGGAGAAGCTCTTCATGGAAGAACACACCCAGTCCCCTCTTCTACCCCAAAGTCCTGAGTGACAGGTCCATGATTATTTTAAAAAGTTTCACCATAACTTCACATTTATTAAGCCTCCAATGACAACATCATTCATATAGTAGATGCAAAACAATTTCGGGGATGGTAAGAATTTGCAGATATAGCCCTATCTACTGTGATATATTTCAGGCAGGCCATCTGGGAACTGTGTGCAAGCACAGTAAAAATAAACCACAGACCAATCCATACAAATGGTGATTAAAATACTGTTGTGACCAGATCAATGTCAAGAGACCACTATCCTAAGTCTGTGGTGGCATCAAAGCTATTGGGGACCACAGGTTCCCCAGAATGAAACCCTCAGTATTTGACTGTCTTCCTATTATCATATGAGATGTTTTGTATGGACTTAATCATAAGTGCTATGTGAAATTCCAACCAGAAGTGTATTCCATGTTTGTGAGACATTTTCTCAGACTATGTGGGGATTGTTATCTTGTCTCCTATAAATTAGTATGAGTAATATAAATATGGCTAAAGTATGTCTGTTTCATAATGTCATATCATTTTTCCTGATGTAACCAATTTGAATATTCTTTTATTTAAGTTTTTTTTATAACTTGTTATACATTTTTAGGAGTTCTGATAAAAGGTTACCTTTCATGTTTGTACCAATCTCTTTCATTGTTTTTATTCAGGAACAAGCCTTATATTTACCCAGCCTCAGCTTTGCTCCCTTTTAGAGATTTATCTGCATATTTCTTTATCAACCTGATTGCTCAGCTTGATTAGATCCAAATGAGTCAACCAACATAATCTGTAAACAAGAAAATGAAATTCATGTGCATACATGTTAAAATTTATAAATACTCCTCTCATCAATTTCATTTAATAAATATACTAAAAATATTGTTGATGGAGGTAATATAAGGTTTAGCGAGTTCTTTTTTATTCTTTTTTGAAATCTTGATTTATATTCTGGAATACTCTTTAGATCATAACACATGAAAATAAAGTAAATATTAGGGCTGTAGAATATTGAAAAATCCCTTGTTTTCTTTCACAATAATTCACAAAAATTAAAGAATGTCCGTGTGGGTTTTTAGGCTTCATGCATCAAAGTGACGGAGTGGAAATTCAGGGAATAGCAGGCTGCTCCCCAGAGTCTGCTCCAGGTTGGGACCAGATGGTCCTTTCTTTCCCTCCTCTGTGAACAATTGGAGCACTTCTGACCACAGCTGCACTGTGGAGGGAAGTGCTCAGAGATTGGACGTGTGAACTGAAAACCTATGGAAAGCTGCCTTCGGCAAGTTTAGACAAGCTCTGTTTTTAAGCTGGTAGGGGACTAGGAAATACTGGAGATATCCTTAAACCATCTAGTGTACTCTGGCATGCTGCCTTGTTTTTCTTTTCTTTTCTACTTTTACTTTCTTTCTTTTTTTGTTCTTAATAACACAGCAGCTATTTGTAATATCCAAAATCAAACCCTTATTGCAAAGTGACATTAAGTGATTTTGTTATCAAACAAGGCAGAGAATGCTCACTAAAAAATGAATATATTAAAATTTTCATGATATCATGAAAAGTCATCTATATCCAGTCTGCATACCTATAGATCAATTAGTTTTGTGACACGTTTGAAGGTGGTAGAGATTAAAGACTTCAAAACGTAGGAGACTTGGCTCAAATTAAATTATTTATAAATGCTTTCATACTAAAAACGAAGTGGGCAATTCATATACAATTGTTGGTCAATACAATTCAGTAAGTTTCTTAGAGTGATATGAACCTTCTAAAGAGATCAGAGAGGCTTAGGGGAGAGAGTAATGTGTGAGCTTCATTAAACAATTGAATTATAAATTGCAGGAACTGAGGCAGGAGCCTGTTAGTCTCTCAGAGATGAAATAGGTCTGTGGAATTCTTTTATTGAAGATTTATATTTAGATCATATTCTCCGATAATAAGTAGCATAGTTTACATTTCATAAAAGTTAAAATACTATGTATTAGACACCTTAGTACCCACATAGATGAATATCATGCCCAGCTAGTTACATGTAATATAGCTACATGTCCACCATTCAGTGGGTTATTTCAATCACTGTTCTTGTACATTTCAGGAAAAAATTAATATTTATTTTTAAAATAATATGATTATATTTAATGTAACATGCTGATGAACTTTACCATTTTACCTAATTCACAATCACTTGAATGCTGTTGCCAACAAATGCTAACTCCCCTAGCATGAACCATCCACTGTGAACCATCCACTAGGGTCAGGGCTTCCCAGCCAAGACATTATCTTAAAAACCTAGTATTTATCCACAGTATTGTTTAAATTTTATTAGAATTGGTAGAAGATTATTGTACATGTGAAATGTAAATTCCCATCCTAAAATTTTAAATAATTTTTTTCCAACTCCATCATGTCTCATGCCTACTGCAATAGCCAACAAGCTCGTGCACAGCACAGCACCAAAGAGCTGAGGATATTTCTATCAGTTGCAGTGGCTTCAGCAGCAAGTTAGAGGAACCCACATGTCCAGCTTGATGTAGCAGTTGAGCAGTACTAAAATGTGGGTCATAAAGTCATTGAACTTTGTATGTAAAAGGATCCCTGAGAAACCATATGACCTCATTGTCAACTGAGCTGTAGCTATGAGCTGTCTCTTGATTATTTCAAAGCTTGTCACTGTCACACTGGAACTGCAGTCTAGATTGTTTGCTGCTGCTGCAGTCCTTGGTGTATTATGGCTCTCCAGCCAACACCCCCATCTCCTAATCATCAGAGATGGCATGGATGATTACAAGAGCTATTGAACAGCAAGTACAACAGAGGGATGGTCGAGAGAATGCCAGAGAGGGATTCATGCAAAAGACTTGCTTTGGAAGAGCCTTGTCATCTGTCATCTATAAGACACTCAAAAGGAACATACCAACAGTAGCTGAAAATATACCATACCAAGATCAGCCTTACAAATGCAACAAGCCTCATACAAATAGGACAGAAAACCAGAAAAAAAAAAAAGCTGTGTTTGTTTCTTGAATTGTGAGTATGCATGTTTTTGTGTGTGTGTGTGTGTGTGTGTGTGCATTTCGTTTGTGTGTCTGCACATGCATGTGAATGCCTAGTTCATAAGATGAGGAAGCAGAAGGACATGACATTAAGAAACTACAGATATATTAGTTAAATATGTTCAGTGTTTCTAGCAGTGGTTGGAACATGTGGATTACGGATGAAAGTAAAGTTTCTTCATGTTTCTTGGAGATGCTCTTTAGGTGTTAAAATATTTTTCGTTATAATAGAAGGAAAGAATATGTATGTGTACATGCATATATGTAGTGGTGTATATATATTCTCAAATGCACAAGTATAGATACCCGACCTTACACAGCAACAGTTATATGCAGATGGGAGCATTCATAACATGAATAGCCTGTTTTCTGTCATTCAAAGGCAGATAGATGTGGTCGGTTACTGTCCTCTCCATTTGTTTTTGTTTGTTTGTTTTTCATTTTTTATTGGTTATTTTATTTATTTACATTTCAAATGTTATCCCTTTCCCAGTTTCCCTTCCACAATCCCCCTGTCCCCTCTTCCCTCCCCCTGCCTCTATGAGGGTGCTCCTCCACCTGCCCACTCCTGTCTCAGCACCCTATCATTCTCCTGTCTTGGGTCATCAAACATCCACAGGACTAAGAGACTCCCCTCTCAATGATGCTACATAAGGCACTCCTCTGCTACACATTCAGCTGGAGCCATGGATAACCCCTGTGTACACTTTGGTTGGTGGGTTACTCCTTTGGAGGTATGGGGGTTCTGGTTGGTTGATATTATTGATCCTATGAGATTGGAAACCCCTTCATCTCCTATAGTCCTTGCCCTAACTTCTCCATTGAGGTCCACATGCTCTGTCCAAGGTTTACCTATATACATTCACATCTGTATTGGTCTAGTTCTGGCAGAGCCTCTCAGGGGACAGCTATGCCAGGCTCCTGTCAGTAAGCACTGCTTAGCATCAGCAATAGTGTCTAGGTTTGGTGTCAGCAGATTGGATCCTTAGTCATCAGGGAAATGCAAGTCAAAACAACCCTCAGATTTTACCCCACAACAGTCAGAATGGCTAACATCAAAAACTCAGGTGACATCAAATTCTGGCAAAGATGTGGAGAAAGAGGAACACTCCTCCATTGCTGGTGGGATTACAAGCTGGTACAACCACTCTGTAAATCAACCTGGCAGTTCCTCAGAAAATTGGAAATAGTTCTACCTGAGGACCCAGCTATACCACTCCTGAGCATATACCCAAAATATTCTCTAACATATAACAAAGACAGATGTTCCACTATGTTCATAGCAGCCTTATTTATAATAGACAGAAGCTGGATACAACCCAGATGCCCCTCAACAAAGGAATGGATAAAGAAAATATGGTACATTTACACTATGGAGTACTACTCAGCTATTAAAAACAGTGATTTCACAAAATTTGCAGACAAATGGATGGAAATTGAAAATATCCTGAGTGAGGTAACACAGTCATAAAAGATCACACATCGTATGTACTCACTGAAAAACAGGTAATTGTCAAAAAGAAGCTCAGAATACACACAATACAACTCACAGACCATATGAAACCCAAGAATAAAAAAGATAACACCAAAGTGTCGATGCTATAGCCCTCTCCATTTTGTTAATCCTAAGCAACACAAGTCAACAAGGAGTGAAGTTGCTAGAAATAGTTACATTTCAGACAAATTCCATGTGTATTGTCCGTTAACTATCTTCTGTTTGATCAAAAGTCTGATATTTCTCTGTAACCTTTTCCCACAATTTTATTAAATATTTAGTTTCCCTTTTCATTCATCCTCCGAGTACTATGGCAGAAATGGTGCCATTTGAAAGAATTCCAGCAAATTTTCACATTGTATACTGGACACTTTCTCACTGTGCCTGGGACCTTTCCACATCAAATTCTGAGTCACTCAATCTTGTTTTAACAGGACTTCCTTTGTTGAAAAGTTTATATTTTTCACTAACATAGAATTTTCTTTACTAACTTAAATGAATGTTGAGGGTATACTCAAAAATATGACTATTTAAAGCAATATTCTCAAATGCACATGTATAGATACCCGACCTTACACAGCAACAGTTATATGGCTTGATTCAAGGTCTATTTTCACACACAGATACATTTCTTATGTCTCTATTGTAATGCTATTTTCTGAAATAGTTTGGATGATGATACATGAAAAATAAGAAGTGAGCTTAGTGGATTAAAATAAAATTCCATTAATTGCAAACAGAGTGTATAGCAATGATGAGCACATTTTCTGGCAAATAGACCCAGCCTCCACCAGTAATCAGATCATGCTATTAAAACTCTATGTCCTTATTTCCCTGAAGGACTAACACAGCTACAGCTAGTGAGATTATGAGGAGCTTGCAAATTAAGTATGGAAGGGTGATCTATCCTCTGTCATGAAGGGAGTAAATAGAGTACAAAATTGAGTTATCCAACATAAGAGTATTTATCAAAAACATCAAATTAAGCCTTGGATTCTTGTTATAGGTCTATCCTGTCTATAAATCTAAGTACATAAAAGTAAACATTAGTAAAATATTTAGTAGATATAAGGCCATTTCAAGAAATGCAGCCCAACACTGTTTGGTTTCAGCTGACATGTATTGTCTGTGACTCTATTTTGTTCTAAGGAGCCATGTTTCTTGACATTCGTTTGCTTGGAGTTGTATATCCTTTGTTCTTTCTCTTTCTATATTGCTTGAAATAAAGAAGCATCACCGTACAATTGATACCAAAACAGTTTCTCCAATAAAGTAGTTCAATGATATATGTGGTATCAAATTTAAATGTGCTTCTTACCTCCCTAGAAAGATATCTTAGTATAATAGCAAAATTAGAAGCATATTTTTAAGATCCAGAGGAGCCTGAGAAAATTTAAGAGATTTAGATGTCTTAAAGGCCAATATTCAATTGAAAGTATAAAAATAAAAAATAAATAAAACATTTTTGTGACAGTTGATTGTATATGGTGCTAGTGATGGCCTGTGGGGAGTAGAACAGTCGGGTTGATCTTTCAGGTAAGTATGAAGGTATTATGTATTGAATTCCAACTTCAGTAGATGATCTGACCACTGTAGACTTGATGTTGTTTTGCAGATGATCCAAGCACCTGTAGCCAGAAAAAAAATATATCCACAGAAAATACAATTTCTTGTAATCTATACTAGAAGTTGTTCCATTCCTAATACTTCCTGAGAGCTGAATTCAATCCTCTGTCATCCCAGTTCTTTGCAGTAAAATAGAGTCTTGCAAGGCAATTGGGCTCTGAGGACTGTCACTGTCAGTGTGAATCCAGAGCTGGTCTTTCCACTGATGCAACTAGAGATACAAATAGGCAATTACAGAACTGAAACGCTACAATGTGGGTCCCAGGAATCAAATTTAGGTCCTGAGGTTTGTCATCTGGTACTTTTACCTCTGAAGTTTGTTCATAATAAAGTTTCATAGGAGACATTCATTTTATAAAGCTTATTAAACAATTTTTCTTTGGGCCATCTTAAAATTCTAAATACACAGAGAACCATTCATCCGTAGAGCATGGGCTCACCGAGAAACAGTTTGAGCTTTTCCTAACCATACAGTCTCTCCCAAAACCCATCATGACAGGTAAAAGGAGTAATATCTAATTGATGAAATGGAAAATAAATAAGAAACCATACATATAGACTATACATGCTTAGCCCAGCTGTATTTTCTGAGGCTCAACTTTTAATTGAAAAAACAAAACCATAAAAATGTTTCAAAAATTCTACAAAATTTAAAAATCTTCATTCCCACAGGCCTGGGGGAGGATTTAAATGAGGTCTCCAATGTGTAACCTAGTACCAGGACTCTGGACCAAAGAGTAATTCAGCAGACATTATCTCTTTAAACTTTCTAACACTACTTTAATGTAGATTGACTTTATATGGTCCATCTTTACTGACTTTGGGCACTATCCGTAAGTGAGACAAGGATATGAAGTAGCCTTGGTTGAATTTTAAAAAGCATGGCAATTAGTAAATTATAGTTCTGCTAACAAGAGATCATGGAAGACCTAGCAAGAGCTGCTGCTGCTGCTGCTTCTTCTTCTTCTTCTTCTTCTTCTTCTTCTTCTTCTTCTTCTTCTTCTTCTTCTTCTTCTTCTTCTTCTTCTTCTTCTTCTCCTTCTCCTTCTCCTTCTCCTTCTCCTTCTCCTTCTCCTTCTCCTTCTCCTTCTCCTTCTCCTTCTCCTTCTCCTTCTCCTTCTCCTTCTCCTTCTCCTTCTCCTTCTCCTTCTCCTTCTCCTTCTATATTTTCTTTATTTACATTTCAAATGTTATCCCCTTTCCTAGTTTCCCTTCTGAAAATCCCCTATCCACTCCCCCTCCCCCTGCTCACCAACCCACCCACTCCCGATTCCTGGCCCTGGCATTTCCCTATACTGAGGCATAGAACCTTCACAGGACTAAAGGCCTCTCCTCCCATTGATGACTGACTAGGCCATCATCTGCAACATATGCAGCTAGAGCCATGAGTCCCACCATGTGTTTTCTTTGATTGGTGGTCTAGTCCTGGGGAGCTCTGGGGGGGTACTGGTTAGTTCATATTGTTGTTCCTCCTATGGGGCTACAAACCCTTTAGCTCCTTGGGTACTTTCTCTAGCTCCTACATCAGGAACTCTGTGCTCTGACCAATGAATGGCTGTGAGCATCCACTTCTGTATTAGTCAGGCACTGGCAGATCCTCTCAGGAGACAGCTATATCAGCCTCCTGTCAGCAAGCCCTTGCTGGAATCCACAATAGTGTCTGGTAATGGTGGTTGTTTATGGGATGGATCCCCAGGTGGGGCAGTCTCTGGATGGTCATTCCTTCAGTCTCTGCTCAGAACATTGTCTCTGTAGCTCCTTCCATGGATATTTTGTTCCCTCTTCTAAGAAGGATCAAAGTATCCACAAATTGGTCTTCTTGAGTTTCATGTGTTTTGCAAATTGTGTCTTGGGTATTCTGAGATTCTGGGCTTATATCCACTTAAAAGTGAGTGCATATCACGTGAGTTCTTTTGTGATTGTGTTACCTCACTTAGGATGATATCCTCCAGATCCATCTATTTGTCAAAGGATTTCATAAATTCATTGTTTTTAACAGCTGCATAGTACTCCATTGTGTAAATGTACCACATTTTCTGTATCCATTCCTCTATTGAGGGACATCTGGGTTCTTTCCAGCCTCTGGCCATTAGAAACAAGGCTACCATGAATATAGTGGAGCATATGTCCTTTTTATGTGTTGGAGCATATTTTGGGTATATGCTCAGGAGTGGTATTGCTGTATCTTCAGGTAGTACTGTGTCCAATTTACTGAGAAACCATCAAACTGATTTCCAGAGTGGTTGCCCCAGCCTGCAATCCCACCAGCAATGGAGGAGTGTGTTCCTTGCTCTCTAGATCTTCACCAGCATCTCCTGTCACCTGAGTTTTTGATCTTAGTTAATCTGATTGGTGTGAGGTGGAATCTCAGGGTTGTTTTTATTTGCATTTCCATGATGACTAAGTATGTTGACCATTTTTTAGTTCCTTCTCAGTCATTTGTTGTTCCTCAGTTGAGAATTTGTTTAGCTCTATACCCCATTTTTATTAGGGTTATTTGTTTTTCTGGAGTCTAACTTCTTGAGTTCTTTGTATATATTAGATATTAAGCCTCTATGGAATTTAGAATTGGTAAAGACCTTTTCCCACTCTAATGATTGCCTTTCTGTCTTATTAACAGTGTCCTTTGCTTTACAGAAACTTTGCAATTGATGAGATTCCATTTGTTAATTCTTGATTTTATAGAACAAGCCAATTATGTTCTCTTCAGCAATTTTCCCCTGTGCCCATATCTTCAAGGCTCTTTCCAACTTTCTCCTCTATAAGTTTCAGTGTGTCTGTTTTTATGAGGAGGTCCTTGATCCTCTTAGACTTGAGCTTTGTACAAGGAGATAAGAATGGATCAATTCGAATTCTTCTACAGGATAATTACCAGTTGAACCAGCAAAATTGTTGAAAATGCTGTCTTTTCTCCAATGAATGGTTTTAGCTCCTTTGTCAAAGATCAGGTGATCATAGGTGTGTGGCTTCATTTCTGGGTCTTCAATTCTATTCCATTGATCTACATGTCTGTCACTGTACAAGTACCATAAAGTTTTTATCACAATTGCTCTGTAGTAGAGCCTGAGGTCAGAGATGGTGATTCCACCCATGGTTCTTTTATTGTTGAGAATAGTATTTGCTATCCTAGGTTTTTTGTTATTCCAGATGAATTTTCAAATTGCCTTTTCTAACTCAGTGAAGAATTGAGTTGTAATTTTGATTGAGATTGCATTGAATCTCTAGATTGCTTTTGGCAAGATAGCTGTTTTCACTATATTAATCCTGCCAATCCATGAGTATGGGAGATCTTTCCATCTTCCCAGATCCCCTTCAATTTCTTTCTTTATAGACTTGAAGTTCTTATCATATAGATCTTACACCTGCTTAGTCAGATTGACACCAAGGTATTTTATATTTTTTTTGACTACTGTGAAGGATGCCATTTCCCTAATTTCTTTCTCAGCCTGTTTTTCCTTTGTGTAGAAAAAGCCCACTTGTTTGTTTGAGTTAATCCTATATCTAGCTACTTCACTGAAGTTGGTTATTGGGTTTATACTCATGTATACCATTCTATCATCTGCAAAAAGTGATATTTTGACTTCTTCCTCTCCAGTTTTTATCCCTCTGATCTCCCTTTGTTGTCCAACTGCTATGGCGAGGACTTCAAGTACTATATTGAAAAGGTAGGGAAAGAGTGGCAACCTTGTCCAGTCCCTGATTCTAGTGGGATTGCTCCAAGTTTTCCTCCATTTAGTTTGATGTTGGCTACAGGTTTGATGTACATTGCTTTTATTATTTTTAGGTATGGGCCTTGAATTCCTGATCATTCCAAGACTTTTATCATGAACGGGTGTTGGATTCCGTCAAACAGCAAGACCTTCTTAATGGAAAAGTTATGTAGTGTGGCTTGAGTTATACTCACTAATTAGTGTAAATTATGTTTAAAAATATTCATAATACTGAATTATTGTGACCTATAAAAGATCATGTAGCTCAGCTTGTTCTCAAAGTTTACAATATTGTTCCTATCTTAGGTGACTTCCACATGGACTTTATCCACAAGCAAGATAAAGGAGACATCTGAGTTTTGTCCCAAGCATGCTAGCACCCTAAGGAGTAAGGATGTGAAGGCATTTTTGTAAAGTTTAAAAGCTGAGTTCTTATACCTAGACTTGGATGGTAATTTCATCATTTTGAATTACGTTCTACCTTTTTAGATTGACTTTATGTTTTTATATGAAAATAATCTATTTACTATTTCTGTGTCTACTTTGCCTGATTATAAAATGAAAAGGATTTATCTTTATTGATTATTAACAACATTCACATTCATGATTGCATTACATTACATATCATCTCATTATTCGTTGTATAGACTTTGAGGATTATATTATAAATTATATTATTTAATTTGTTCAGTCTTCAGTTAATTGTATTAAAAAGCTAAGTTTATAATTAAAGTGCAGTGAATTATGTTGGATTATTTTCTTGTCATTTTTATCTTTTCATAAATAATCATCTATATTTTTTAATGTTGACTTCTCATAAAAGATTTATATGGAATTACAGGCAAAGTGAGATTCTCATCCAATACAAAACCTCATAAAAATTAATGCTTCCCAGGATGTAATTTGAAAATCTAAAAGGCACTTCTGATTTAAATCTGTTAATTCTCATTATAAAGCTCACATTTCACCTTCAAACACACACACAGGGTGCACAGACACATTTGTGTGAGAAACAAGGAATGCGAGGAAATGCATTAATCAAGTGTAATAAAATGCTCATGATAATATATTCATACTTTGTTTCATTTGAAATTGATAATGAGAATAGTGAGGCCACATAATCGAGGAATATTTCCATGAAAAGTCTACCTTATGATTTGTTAGGGTTTCTGAAAGATACCCAGTATGTAATTTCACTTGAAAGTTGTTAATTTGATAAACAAAATAATAAATGGTATTAAAAGTTAACATAGAGTGTTTTCAAACATCTTACCTTGCAAATGACCTAAGCAGGAGTTATACATTTTGCATTTTCTGTAAAATTTAGAATGTATACAAAACATGAGAATGACATTATAACATTAGCATAATTTATTTGTGGATTTATCAGCACTTGCTAAAGTCTGAAGGCTGCCTTTCCAAAAGGTCTGCATATATTAGCATATGATGATAGCACCAAATAGTTGTAAAAATTAATATTACCAGCTTTCATTTCTATGTTGACCCATGAGATAAAGAAATTACTTATTCACATACTTTGCATGTTTTTTTTAGCATCAGCCAGCACCTTCTCTTTGTTCTCTATATGATAGCGAAATTTAGTGCCAAAAATATGTTAGTCTTCAAGAGGGTATGCTATAAATATCTCAAAGTGAAAGAGAAATTTGTTTTACATTTTCCCATTAATTTTATACATCCTGAACTCCATATAATAGAGTCCTAAAAATATGTCCTATCTACAAAACTCCATAGGAAATTATTTACTGTACATTGGTCTGGCTCCTACATAAAAGAAAAGAATTCTTTCTGTGGTTGCCATACTTTGCCTTTTGAATCTGTGGAGAATGCCCTGGGGCATGCACTACCACCTTATGCTGTGGTGCTTGAACACCCAGCACCATATGTGCCCCTATACCAGCAAACAGCAGGGTTGGGTTTCAAGATTGCACATGCTTTCTCTGCTGAGCTAACAGTCTCTACATCTATTTGTCATTTCCACCAGTGCTATTTATTTGATATAATTAGGCTATGTTCTCTTTGTATTTCTTAAGAATGCTTCACTCAGTGTTGTTTCCAGGAATCTCAATATTCACAGCATTATAGAGTAAAACACATGCACTTACATTATATAAAAATGATCCCCAGCACCACGTTTGCACATCAACCCAAGCTACTTTAAGAAAGATGGAAATAATCCTGGTGAGGAACTCATCCTTCCAATGAAGAGAACCTGATTTGTCTTTATCAGCAGACAGACAGCTATTTCTACAGCAATGATCTATGATTCCATATTCTTGCTGAGAATGTGCCCACCATATCTGAGCCGATGCCTTTCAATGTGAAGTCATACTGAAAATTCAAGCACATTCTTGATATCGGAGTTTAAACTTATTTAAATTTGTCTGCAGTCATCTGAGCTATTAACATCTGATATCTATACAAAACTTAGAGGAAATTTTCAGCTTTCACTGTCTACAAATCATGAAAGAACATGAAGAATGTTCTGGGTCATATTGAATTAGGATTCAAAAATCTCAATGTGAGATTAGAACTATAGTTACAAGTTGAAAAAATTGCTCTGTACATACTAAATTTTTAATCATCGGAACCTAATATGAATAGTAACCAAATATCACTGTATGACAAGGAAGTGATTGTGATAAACACTCTGTAAGTCACGTTTTCTTCTATCATGACAAGTGACATTCATGCAGCAGACACTGGGAGAGAGAACATGTGATACAGAAGGGGAGTAGGCATTAGTCTTTAAAATGAAAGAGGTTTAGTTGATGAGCTGATGAAAATTACAGAAACAACAAGAAAAAACAGCACATCCCAGTATTTTATTTCTGGAGATTAATGTCCCTGTTTGTACCCGGATTTTGGTATATTTGTTTTTATTTTTGAAAATATAATATAATTATATTTATTCCTTTTCCCCTCCAAGTTCACCTATGTACTACTCCACACTCTCTTTCATATCAATGCCCTCTCTTTTTCATAATTACTGCATGTATATATATGTACATATATATACACATATATATACATATGTGTATTTGTACCCAATGTATATGTGTATATATGCATATATACATCATATAGAGATGATACAAATACAGGTAAACACACAGACACAAGCGCAGAGACAGGCACAGACACAGATACAGAAACATTCCTAAATATAACCTGTCCAGTATGTACAGTGTTTCTGGTGTGTATGTTTTCAGTGTTGATAATTTGATACTGCACAATCAATTGGGATGCTGTTCCATAGAGAAGACCTCCTCTACAAATCCTAATTTCCTTCAGTTACTTATAGTTCTTCATGTAAGATTTAGGCATCATGGGCTTCTCTCTGTCCATTTTGGAATGCTTGCTGGTTTTTAATCTTTGTTCAGCTCATATTGGATTGTCATGTAAGTGAAAATTTATTAGAGTTGATTCTGATTATACTAGAAGATACAATCTTAACAGCCAACTCCCTGTTCTTATGACTTTTATAATCCTACTGCTCTCTCTTTGAAATATTCCATGAATGTATTAAGATACTCAGTTTGATAATTTGATACTGCACAACCAATTGGGATGCTGTTCTCTGAAAATAATATACTCTGAAAAACTATAATAAACACCAGAATCTAATACACTGTTGCACCCTATAACTTTTTAATAACTAGCAGAGACCTGTGAAGGGAACTTGAAGAAGTGATATTAGTGAAGTAAGCACATAGGTCTAGACTAATTGCTAACACTGCACTGTAGTCTTTGCAAATTATCTTATCACTTGAATAAATATCCAGGTATAAGACTAAATTTGAATGACACAAATTTTAGTTCTCTGTCGATGAAAGTAGATAGCACCAATAGCAAAGGTGAAGCAGCTTCTAGGTTGCTCTGCAGAACAATTTGAGCATCAACATTAAGAACATAATAATGTTTAAGATCTGCACTTAATCCTTGAGAAGAGTTTTTGCTATCCTAGGTTTTTTGTTATTCCAGATGAATTTGCAGATTGCACTTTCTAATTCGTTGAAGAATTGAGTTGGAATTTTGATGGGGATTGCATTGAATCTGTAGATTGCTTTTGGCAAGATAGCCATTTTTACAATGTTGATCCTGCCAATCCATGAGCATGGGAGATCTTTCCATCTTCTGAGATCTTCTATAATTTCTTTCTTCAGAGACTTGAAGTTTTTATTATACAGATCTTTCACTTCCTTAGTTAGAGTCACGCCAAGATATTTTATATTATTTGTGACTATTGAGAAGGGTGTTGTTTCCCTAATTTCTTTCTCAGCCTGTTTATTCTTTGTGTAGAGAAAGGCCATTGATTTGTTTGAGTTAATTTTATATCCAGCTACTTCACCGAAGCTGTTTATCCGGCTTAGGAGTTCTCTGGTGGAATTTTTAGGGTCACTTATATATACTATCATATCATCTGCAAAAAGTGATATTTTGACTTCATTTTTTCCAATTTGTATCCCTTTAATCTCCTTTTGTTGTCGAAATGCTCTGGCTAGGACTTCAAGTACAATGTTGAATAGGTATGGAGAAAGTGGACAGCCTTGTCTATTCCCTGATTTTAGAGGGATTGCTTCAAGCTTCTCACCATTTACTTTGATGTTGGCTACTGGTTTGCTGTAGATTGCTTTTATCATGTTTAGGTATGGGCCTTGAATTCCTGATCTTTCCAAGACTTTTATCATGAATGGGTGTTGGATCTTGTCAAATGCTTTTTCCGCATCTAACGAGATGACCATGTGGTTTTTGTCTTTGAGTTTGTTTATATACTGGATTACGTTGATGGATTTCCGTATATTGAACCATCCCTGCATCCGTGGGATGAAACCTACTTGGTCAGGATGGATTGTTTTGATGTGTTCTTGGATTCCGTTAGCAAGAACTTTATTGAGGATTTTTGCATCAATATTCATAAGGGATATTGGTCTGAAGTTTTCTATCTTTGTTGGGTCTTTTTGTGGTTTAGGTATCAGAGTAACTGTGGCTTCATAGAATGAGTTGGGTAGAGTACCTTCTGTTTCTATAACTCTTCTCAAGGATAAAAGAACCTCTGGTGGAATCACCATGCCGGACCTAAAGCTTTACTACAGAGCAATTGTGATAAAAACTGCATGGTACTGGTATAGTGGCAGACAAATAGACCAATGGAATAGAATTGAAGACCCAGAAATGAACCCACACACCTATGGTCACTTGATCTTCTACAAGGGAGCGAAAAACATCCAGTGGAAGAAAGACAGCATTTTCAACAAATGGTGCTGGCACAACTGGTTGTTAACATGTAGAAGAATGCGAATCAATCCATTCCTATCTCCTTGTACTAAGGTCAAGTCTAAGTGGATCAAGGAACTCCACATAAAACCAGAGACACTGAAACTTATAGAGGAGAAAGTGGGGAAAAGCCTTGAAGATATGGGCACAGGGGAAAAATTCCTGAATAGAACAGTAATGGCTTGTGCTGTAAGATCGAGAATTGACAAGTGGGACCTCATGAAACTGCAAAGCTTCTGCAAGGCTAAAGACACCATCAATAAGACAAAAAAACCACCAACAGATTGGGAAAGGATCTTCACCTATCCTAAATCAGATAAGGGACTAATATCCAATATATATAAAGAACTCAAGAAGGTGGACTCCAGAAAGTCAAATAACCCCATTAAAAAATGGGGCTCAGAACTGAACAAAGAATTCTCACCTGAGGAATACCGAATGGCAGAGAAGCACCTGAAAAAATGTTCAACATCCTTAATCATCAGGGAAATGCAAATCAAAACAACCCTGAGATTCTACCTCACACCAGTCAGAATGGCTAAGATCAAAAATTCAGGTGACAGCAGATGCTGGCGAGGATGTGGAGAAAGAGGAACACTCCACCATTGTTGGTGGGATTGCAAGCTTGTACAACCACTCTGGAAATCAGTCTGGCGGTTCCTCAGAAAATTGGACATAGTACTACCGGAGGATCCAGCAATACCTCTCCTGGGCATATATCCAGAAGATGTCCCAACCGGTAAGAAGGACACATGCTCCACAATGTTCATAGCAGCCCTATTTATAATAGCCAGAAGCTGGAAAGAACCCAGATGTCCCTCAACAGAGGAATGGATACAGAAATTATGGTACATTTACACAATGGAGTACTACTCATCTATTAAAAAGAATGAATTTATGAAATTCCTAGCCAAATGGATGGACCTGGAGGGTATCATCTTGAGTGAGGTAAAACAATCACAAAAGAACTCACACAATATGTATTCACTGATAAGTGGATATTAGCCCAAAACTTAGGATACCCAAGATATAAGATACAATTTGCTAAACGCATGAAATTCAAGAAGAATGAAGACCAAAGTGTGGACACTGTGCCCCTTCTTAGAATTGGGAACAAAACACCCAGGGAAGAAGTTACAGAGACAAAGTTTGGAGCTGTGATGAAAGGATGGACCATTTAGAGACTGCTGTATCCAGGGATCCATCCCATAATCAGCTTCTAAACGCTGACACCATTGCATACACTAGCAAGATTTTGCTGAAAGGACCCAAATATAGCTGTCTCTTGTGAGACGATGCCCGGGCCTAGCAAACACAGGAGTGGATGTTCACAGTCAGCTATTGGATGTATCACAGGGCTCCCAATGGAGAAGCTAGAGAAAGTACCCAAGGAGCTAAAGGGATCTGCAACCCTATTGTTGGAACAACATGATGTACTAACCAGAACCCCGGAGCTCTTGTCTCTAGCTGCATATGTATCGAAAGATGGCCTAGTCGGCCATCAATGGAAAGAGAGGCCCATTGGACTTGCAAACTTTATATGCCCCAATATAGGGGAATGCCAGGGCCAAAAGAATGGGAATGGGTGGGTAGGGAAGTGGGGGGCGCTATGGGGGACTTTTGGGATAGCATTGGAAATGTAATTGAGGAAAATATGTAATAAAAATATTAAAAATTAAAAAAAAATCATCTGACTGTTAAAATTCACCAGGTAAAAAAATAAACATCAAAGATAAAAATATAAAAATAAAAAGATCTGCACTTAAGTAGGCCAAGGGAGAAGAATGACTTCTCCCTTTAGAGGTATGATAATATCCACCTTGGTTAGGAATACTATAGTTGGTAGGGCATTGTTTTCAATAAAAATACTAAAGTTGGATTGAGAAATATCCATTGTTCAGTTCTAAATATAGAGAATGCACTGATGACATTTGTATACCTGTAATCTAGAAAAAAACTAATCAATTCACTGGAAATCAATTCACTCCTTCATTGTTGATCAAAACGAACCTCTCCAAGTAAGGTAGACATGAGAAACTTCCAGATAGGTTGGATAACATGAGAGAAATCCACATCTTTACATAGAATTTAGGCCAGCAAGTGGTAGCAGACCCACACATGAGACATCATCTGTCAGTACTAAATTGGGGAAGATGCTGTAGAAGGACTGGCCTCAATCTTCAAAATACCAGTTGTGTTAAGACAGCAATATTGAAGAAGGAAACAAAAAAGAAATAAGAGTCACTCAAAGTTGCCAGAGATAAGTGCTTCGTCCAACACTGGAGAGAAAACTAAACCTAGAGAGCAATAGTCAAGGACTCTTTTTATAGGACAGCATTGATGCAGTCAGGCTGTTACAAGCATTGAAATGACTGTGAGATATTACTTTTAACTTAGTGTGGCATACCCTTAGAGTGAGACATTGTTAATGACTTATCCTTAGTGAAAATTATGGACTGGTTTGGCATTAACAAGAAAACATAAAACATTGTCACAATTAAGACCTAAGAACCATCCCAGATATGTTTTTGAGCAATGAGGAAGGAAAGTTACAATTGAAGATTTCCTATCATATTCTCTGCTATGAAGCTCTCTTTTCTTGGCCTACCCAAAGGAACACACACACATCATCTATATGCACATAGAAAATCAGAGAAATAGCCAAGAAGACCCCAACCCAATTTCCTATACAACCTCCTAGACTAGTATTTACTCATAAAATTGCAGAATGCCTCTTCTCTCTATTTCTCAACCATACAAGGTACAGTGCTTCATGAATCACAGCTGAAACAATCTCTAAAGAATGGTTTCTAAGAAAGTATGAACTAGTTATTAAATAAAGGCTCAGGAGAGAAATTCGAAACTTCTTGAAGAGGCAGCTAAAACAAAACATAACTTGGATATAAATTCCAGCCAGATTAGCATAAACCTTCTACTTAGGCCTTGATTATTTCAATTTCTTTCAATGGTTATCCTCTAGTAACTTGTCATATAAAATGACAAGCAGTCTGATTCATAAAGAAAAACATCTTGTCTATTGAGACTGAATAAGCATCAGATCCAGTCTCAGACATCATGCAGATGTTAGAATCATCAGACCACAAAATGAAAATTACTATTGACATATCCTGAGCACTTTGATGATCTCCTTGGCTGATGAGCCCATCAGAGCATTCTGCATTTGCATCACAGTGTTTTCAATATCTGGCATTGCTTTCTTGTTCTTGGCTTTTTAAAGCTCTCTGCCATTGTTACCCATTTATTCTGAAATTTTCACAAGGATTTTCTTTTTTTGTAGATTTTCCTATGAACATAGATTGAAAAGTTCTCAGCAAATATTTTTAAAAGGAATTTAACAAATATACTAAATGCCATCATTCACGAAGATAAATTTTAGACATTCAGGATGATTTAACATTTGAAATCAATCAATGAAACTTGCCACAACTACATGCCAAAAAGAAACCATGAGTTTATGTGTATATTAAATTTGACAAACCTCAACAACCATTCATGGAGTGTATACTCAATAGACTTGAAATTCATTGAGACTTCCTCAGCTTGGTTGGTCATTTATGAAAAGGTACAAAATATATCTTCCTTGTGTCAACTATGAGGCTAGGAAAGGGCTTCTTTTCATGACTATTCTTAAAAAACTTAATGTATACCTCACTCAGGATGATATCCTCCAGATCCATCCATTTGCCTAAGAAATTCATAAATTCATTGTTTTTAATAGCTAAATAGTGCTCCATTTTGTAAGTGTACCATGTTTACTGTATCTATTCTTCTGTTGAGGGACATCTGGGTTCGTTCCAGCTCTTGGCTATTATAAATAAGGCTGCTATGAACAAAGTGGAGTATGTGTCCTTATTACATGTTAGAGCATCTTCTGGGTATATGCCCAGGAGTGGTATTGCTGGGTCCTCAGGTAGTACTATGTCCAATTTACTGAGGAACCGCCAAACTGATTTCCAGAGTGGTTGTACCAGCTTGCAAGAACACACTTGATATGCACTCACTGACAATTGGATATTAGCCCAGAAGCTCAGAATACCCAAGATACAACTCACAAAACACATGAAACTCAAAAAGAAGGAAGACCAAAGTGTGGATATATCGATCCTTCTTAGAAGGGGGAACAAAACACCCACAGAAGGAGTTACAGAGACAAAGTGTGGTATAGAGAGTGAAGAAATGACCATCTAGAGACTGACCCACCTGGGTGGGGATTCATCCCATATACAACCACCAAACCCAGACACTGTTGTGGATGCCAACAAGTGCTTGCTGACAGGAGCCTGATATAGCTGTGTTCTGAGAGGCTCTTCCAGTGCCTAACCAATACTGAAGTTGAAAGTAGTAAAATGTAAAAACAAAATTCTAGGCCTTTAGGCCCAAGCTTGGGAATGTGGCCTCTGTGAGTCAATGCTCCAAGGTATGCTAATCATAAAACAGATAACGACATTCGTTCCTCCACCCTCCCGCTTCCTGGGTTCAAAGAGTGTTCATTCAAAGAAAGTCACCTTGACCATTACCTGAACCTGCAATGCAAATGTGCTATTGTTAGGGGATCTTAGATTGTTAGGGGCTCTTAGAAACTGTCTTGAGAGATAACTTGACACTTGTGACTTTGCACTTCCTTGTGACTCTTAACTGGTATTTTTGGTATTTTTCAACAATGCCCTCCCCACCTTGAGTTGTGGTTTCTTCCTTTAAATACCCCCTTATCCAGCTACTCGGGGCGCCACGTTCCTCTACCCCTGTGTGGTGTATGACCGTGGGCCCGAGAGCGCTCTTGAATAAAAATCCTCTTGCGGTTTGCAGCAAGACTGTTTCTTGTGGGAGATTTTGGGGTGTCGCCTCTCCTGAGTCAGAACGTGGGGGAGTCCTCACGTTGTGGGTCTTTCAAAGTGGATGCTCACAGCCATCCATTGGTCGGAGAACAGAGTCCCTGATGAAGGAGCTAGAGAATGGACCTATGGAGCTGAAGGGGTTTGCAGCCCCATAGGAGGAACAACAATATGAACTAACAAGTACCCCCAGAGCTCCCAGGGACTAGACCACCAACCAAAGATTACACATGGTGGGACTCATGGCTCCAGCTCCATATGTAGCAGAGGATGGCTTAGTCGGACATAAATGAGAGAAGAGGCCTTTGGACCTCTGAAGGCTCTATGCCCCAATGTGAGGGAATGGCAGGGGCAGGAAGCCAGAGTGGGTGGGTTGTTGACCAGGGGGAGTGGGGAAGGGATACGAGGAGGATGTTTTTCGGGGGGGAGGATCAGGAACGGGAATAACATTTGAAATGTAAATAAAACATCTAATAAAAATGCAATAATCTATTCAGCACAACAACAAAAATGAAATGTAAATAAAGAAAATATCCAATAAAAAAAGAAGAAAAAACTTAATGCTATTTACTGTATAGAGGAAGGTATTACCACAGATGCAACCTGCACATAATCTTTAAATGACAGAACTGAAAGCCCGGTATCCTGAGATAGGGAATCATTTCAAAGATCCTAAGCGTTGTCAGTATTCTATATAAAAATGTAGAAAATAATGTTCTTCTTTGATTTATGTTTTCAGCCTTGTTATCCCAGTGTTTCAGGCATTTAGTGAATTGCTTTCAGTGTTCCTCACATACTTGAATGTAAGATATGGACAGAAAACTATTTCATGAAGAATCATTGGCCTGAATCTTGCAAATAACTGCTCTCACTTGATTCTAGTCTTCTATGGGTCATGTGACTATTTATATGTAATGTGAGTGTGTTGACCTACTTGTATGCACACATTCTCTATCAACAAAGTCTTTCTGGGCCAATTCTGTTTGTATGTGAGCTCTCAGCAGATATAGGAAAATGAGTAGAACTTGGTGAGGATTTCAGCAACCCTACCAAAGAAGCATCATTCGAAGGCAGCAGAGGAGTAAAAATTAAAACAATGAGCTATCATCCAATATCTTTTAAATTCTAAATTCATGGACTCTGATTTGGTCATTTTGTTGTTATTGTTTGAGATGATTTCAACAGTGTCTTGTACAACCCATGCTGGCTTCTAACTCACTGTATAGTGCACTATGACCTTGAAATTCTCAATCATATATCTGTACCAATCTAGTGTACCAATCCAGTGGCAAGATTATATGCACATCTTACCATGACTCATTAAAGAAACTCTAAGTTTCTTTACTAAAGCAGAACACCATGGAATGATAGGTATTGTTGTTGGGAAAGGCAAGGGCATCTATTTAAAAATAATAATTTTTTTTAAAACAAATCATATTTTTATCATAGAGTTCAGTAGTCACATGCATTATTAGCAATTTCTTTTTTTAATTTTTAATATTTTTATTACGTATTTTCCTCAATTACATTTCCAATGCTATGCCAAAAGTCCCCCATAACCTCCCCCCCCACTTCCCTACCCACCCATTCCCAGTTTTTTGTCCCTGGCGTTCCCCTGTACTGGGGCATATAAAGTTTGTGTGTCCAATGGGCCTCTCTTTCCAGTGATGGTCAACTAGACCATCTTTTGATATGCAGCTAGAGTCAAGAGCTCCGGGGTACTGGTTAGTTAATAATGTTGTTCCAACCATAGGATTGCGGATCCCTTCAGCTCCTTGGGTACTTTCTCCAGCTCTACCATTGGGGGCCCTGTGATTCATTCACCAGCTGACTGTGAGCATCCACTTCTGTGTTTGCTAGGCCCCGGCATAGTCTCTCAAGAGACAACTATATCTGGGTCCTTTCAGCAAAATCTTGCTAGTGTATGCAATGGTGTCAGCGTTTTGAAGCTGATTATGGGATGGATCCCTGGATATGGCAGTCTCTAGATGGTCCATCCTTTCGTCACAGCTCCAAACGTTGTCTCTGTAACTCCTTCCATGGGTGTTTTGTTCCCAATTCTAAGAAGGGGCACAGTGTCCACACTTTGGTCTTCATTCTTCTTGAGTTTCATGCGTTTAGCAAATTGTATCTTATATCTTGGGTATCCTAAGTTTTGGGCTAATATCCACTTATCAGTGAGTACATCTTGTGTGAGTTCCTTTGTGATTGTGAGCAATTTCTTAAGGAAAGTGAAAATGATGTCAATAAACATAAACCCCTGCAGGGATGGCTACAGTAGCTTTATTTATTATTGTCAAATAACAAAGATCCTGTAGGTGAGTGATTAAATGAACTGGAGCAGATGTGGGCAATGTTAGTTCCAATATAGTTAAATTTCAGTACTTGGAAAGACTAGAAGAAACTTAAATGCATAGAACTGGGACATAAATCTAACAATGTTTGATATATTCAATACAGCATGAATTCCAGAAGACATAATTTACAGAAATCATAATTTCAGTGATTATCAGTAGACTGTGATAAGGTGTCCATTGCGGCTTTTAGGTCAGTGAAACTATTCTGTGCAATATGATCATGGTGTGTGTTAGTCAATTTATCAGAATAACGGCATATATTTGGGCATCTTTGTGAATTTACTTATAAAGTTGATGCTATTTTAGATAAATTAGATAAGAAATTTCATGGTTTGTGAAGAATCACGCTGTAAAATAATAACTAACAGGTGTTTCCTGTTGAAGGAAGTAATTAAACTTTAACTCTACCGCCATATAATTTCTGGGAGGCCACAGATCTTTAGTTGCTGATTAAAACTGTAATCACTTTACTATGGGATTAACTTTGAAATAAATATAAGGAATTAAATGTTAGAGAGTGTTCTAGGTATGGTTGTGACCTCAAAGTTGCTCTTATTGATCATAGGTTTCAGTGAGCAAGAGCACTATGAAGAAATGAATGTGATGAATATTTAAAGGGACATTTTAAATGGCAATTCATTCAACAATGAAGCTATTTTAAAATTTTTGTTTAGGCTACTATATTTAAATAAATTTCCACCTTAATATCCCTTGAAAATCTGGAGTTCCCAAGGCTTATAAGGAGACAAGATGAAAACGTACAATACATTCAAATGTTTTATTCTACAAAGCATAAGTAAAGCTTTATTTTAAAAAGTATAATATTTCAGTTTATATATTTTGACAATCATTATAATAAAGTCCAAAAATTTGAAATATTTTCTTGCTCTATATATTTAAGATTTTCTCAATAATATATATACAATATTAATCTAAAGAACATTTATTATTTGTTCTTTCTTTTTCTGAGGAGGATATCACACATAATGTAACTTCAGAATCCTGAAATTGGTCATGTGTGGGCACCATGTGAAAAGGACTGAAACACTCATTTAGTTCATAAAGCAATATCACGGTTCCAAATATGATTTAAAATAGAATTTATGGTGCATCAGAACATTAAGTAAAAAGTTAGAAGTCATTAATATTATCATGAATAAGACTATTGACACTATCATTGGTAACTTGTTATAGTGACTGCAAGAGGAAATTATATGTATTATTCTTTTGATTTGCATGAGGCAATAAATTGTGATACTGTGGTTATTTGTAAATGCTTGGACTAGGGAGTGGTACTATTAGAAGGTGTGACCTTGTTGGGGTAGGACTGTCACCATGGGTGTGGTGTTTAACCCTCTTGTCCTATCTGTCTGGAAGCTAGTATTCTCCTAGCACCTTTCAGATGAAGATGTAGAACTCTTAGCTCCTCCTGCACCATGCCTGCTTGGATGCTGTTATGTTCCTGCCTTGATGATACTGCACTGTACTTCTGAACCTGTAAGTCAGCCCCAATTAAATGTTCTCCTTCATAAGAGTTGCCTTTGCTATGCTGTCTATTCACAGCAGTAAAATCCTATGGCAGATACCATGTTGATATGCTTCCTACCTCATGTTGCTAAAGATAAACACTATATTGTGTTGTCTTGCTTATAAAGTGAGTAGGGATTTCCATCATCTATTTCTTTCCCCATTAAATATTGTAATCAATTTAAATTGTAGTTCACAGCAGAAATAGAGATGGTTTAACATCTACTGAGCAATCTCATCAGGATTAAAGTCATTGGAAATGCAAGGCTTGATGGATAAGGGACTTTTTGTTCAAAGCCATTCTTTTACATGAAAATGCAGATTTAATTAAAATATTGTCACTAGTATTACTGCTAATAAATAAAGAAGCTCTGATTTGGTTTATAAATTATTAAAGCTGCAATTTGGGAAATCCTTGAGCATCATGCTCCTTTCCATTCTCAGCAACAAATCATTATACAGAAATTACACTTATGTGTGATATTCAAAGGGTTTGTATGTGGACTTAAGTGTGATATAAAAATACATATTCATATAAGAGTGTAATTAATAAATCCCTTGCTTGCCCTTGCTTATTTTGATCAGTAAGTACACATGTCAAATATCTGTTTTGGAATACAGAAGAGTGATGCTGCTGTAACAATCTAGTTAGAGAAAAATAAAATAAGATGGAAACCACAAATTAGAAAATTTTATGCTTATGTTGTTGACTTGAGAGTTGAGTGGGGACTCACAGTGTGCATCACAGAACAAGACGAAGGGAGAAAAAGGGGCCACCTCACTCATCAAGCAACCATCATCCATTCAATTGTGCCTATTGAATTCATTCAACATTATAATCTCTTGTACATGACAAGTTGTTTTTTAAATGGATTAAAATCAACAACATACTTATAGATATTTCAGAAACCAAGGGCACTAATGGTAGATGCTGTTATTTTATGTATGGATGGGAAAGAAGTTGGGATAAAACTTCCAGGCATATCATTACTTTCCCTTGTCCAGGATGCAGAATATGCTGTCAAATCCTCCAAAATAAAAGTAGTCCCTCAGTCCTGTGTCTGGAAATTTGTGAAGTTTGGAATTCATGTTCTTAAGAAAAAACTTTTTTTATTTCTGAGACAGGGTTTCTCTGTGTAGCCCTGCCTGTCCTGGAACTCACTCTGTAGACCAGGCTGCTGGCCTCGAACACAGAAATCCACCTGCCTCTGCCTCCCAAGTGCTGGGATTAAAGGCATGCACCACCACACCTGGCTGAGGTGATTTTTTAAAATGTAACTTTTGTAAGTCTTTGTAGGTTTTAGATATCAATCCTCTGTTGTGGCAAAGACACTTATACACTATTGGTTCAACTACTAGAGAAACCAGTTGTAGGTTCCTCAAATTTTAAGCCTACAGCTGCCATTTGAATAAGCCTATTTTATCATCAAAGAAGAATGAGTAGGAAAATTTTTTGTCTTGCATACACAATTGGATTTTATTCAATAAAATAATACCAGTTGTAAGTACTAACTAGTTTACAGCACTGAGTCACTTCACACTGGGCACAATTGTCTGAATATGTAGCCTTGTTCCTATCTCTGCTGTTTTCACTTGACCCACAGATACCTGCCTCCAAGTGTTCCCAAAGGTAAAGTGAGAGGCTGTAGACTGTTTCTACTGTAGAGGAAAGGAGACATAGCCCCACTCTGCTCATAAGTTAGCCTAGCTTCATGTAGTCATAGGGGCTGAAATTTACAAGCACAACCCAGTCAGAACCCCTTGAAAGTGCTTTTGGATTATTTAAATTTATTTTTTACTGGTTATTTTACTTACTTACATTTCAGTTGCTATCCCCTTTTACAATTTCCCCTCCACAAATCCCATATCTCATCCCCCTCCCCCGGCTTCTGTGAGCGTCCTCCCCCATTCACCGACCCATTTCTACCTCAACACCCTGGCATTCCACTACTCTGGGGAATCGAACCTTCACAGGAGGAAGGGCCTCCCATTCCATTGATCCCAGATAAGGCAGCCCTTTGCTACATGTGCAGCTGGAGCCATGGAACCCTCCATGTGTACTCTGGTTGGTGGTTTAATCTCTGGGAGCTTTGGGGGGGGGGTGTTCCTGGTTGGTTGATATTGTTGTTCTTCCTATAGGGTTGCAGACCCCTTCAGCCCTTTCAGTCCTTCCCCTAACTCCTCCATTGTGGTCTCCATGATCAGTCCAATGGTTGGCTGTGAATATCCACATCGGTACTGGTTAAGCTTTGGCAGTGCCTCTGAGAGAGAGTACAGCTATACCAGGCTCCTGTCAGCAAGCACTTCTTGGCATTAGCCATAATGTGGGGGTTTGGTGTCTGCAGATGAGATGATCCCTAGGTGAGGCAGTCTCTGGTGGCCTTTCTTTCAGTCTCAGATCCACTCTTTGTCCCTTTTTCCTTTAACACAAAAAGCAAATCTGGGTTAATACTTTTGAGATCTGTGAGTGTCCCCATCCCTCAACTGGGGGCAGTGCCTAACTTCTGGATATGGTTTCTGTAGGTTCTCTCTCCCCTTTATTGGGTATTTCACCTAATGTCATCCCTGTTCGGTCCTGGGAGCCTTTTGATTTCCTGGCATCTGTGACTTTCTGATGGCTACCCCAAGTTCCCCATCTCAGTCAGAAGGGGAAATAAAACAGATATCTGATGCAGAATAAGTGATGAAACTGGGTGGGAGAGGGGGTGGGGATGGGAACTGAGATGCAGATCAGGTGTAAGAGAGTACAGTTTGAGGAAAAGGGCTGGGAGAGAAAAGGGAAATCAATGGGGGATGGAGGTTGAGCATTTCTTGGACAAACTGGAGACTTGGGACTGGGGAGTCTCCCAGGCATCTAGGCGGGTGATCCTAGCTGAGACTCCTAGCGCCTGGAGATATAGAGCCTGAAGTGACTACCTCCAGTAGCCAGGCAGGACTTCTAGTGGAGGGATAGAAATGTAGAAGCAATAGATAGAATGGGCAACCAATGCCTGGCCCAACTTGAGACCCGCCCCATGGAAGAGAACCTACCGCTAACACTATCAACTATGCCTTGCTATGCTTGCAGACAGGAATCTAGCACAACTGTTCTCTGAGAGGGTTCATCTAACATCTGATGCAAACAGATGAAGAGATCCACAGCAAACATCAGGTGGGGCTCCTGGAGTTACGGAAGAGTAGGTAGTAAGATTGAGGAAGATGAATGGGACCTGGTCCATGGGGCTTCAAGAGTCTGAACCACCAACCAAACAGCATGCAGAGACTACACCTTGACCCCCTACACATATGTAACAGATGTGCAGCTTGACCTTCATGGGGGTCCTCCAACAATTGGTGTGGAGGCTTTCTTTAACTTGGACTCTGTTGCATTCCACTGGATCACTTTCTGTAGTTCATCTGTCTTATCTAGCCTCAGTGGGAGAGCATGTGTTTACTCCAGCTGAGACTTGATGTGCCAGAGTATATTGGTACCCAAGGTAGGGGCTCCCCTTCTGTGAGAGGAAAGGGAGAGGAGAATTAGAGAAAAAGGGTGGGACTGGGAGGAAAGCATGGATGGGTCTGTAATAGGGACATCAGTTGAATAAATTAAATAATAAACAAAAAATTAATTAATTAATCCACATACATATTCATAGGGCTTCCAATCTCATGAATGTATGTCTTTCTAGCCTTTCCCTGTAACCCACCTTTTCTGAAGCTGAAATTTGCCTTCCCAGATCATTATCACCCATGCCTGGTTTGGTCAGGATTTTTTCAGTTCTTTACAGTCTCATTAATTAGTAGTAATATTTAAAATATTTTGTTATTGCTGATTTCATTTATTGTTTTGGAGATAATATCTAAGGCTTGGATGTCTCAGCCTCAGTGTCTTGGGAGTAAGATCTGCAGTTTATCTTTCACAATGATCACTAGTTCGAGATAATATTTGGTGCTTATAATTTTATTTTTCTGAATGTTTTAGTGCTGTTGACTTTATAAACATTTGCTTTGCCATTCAGATCTCTCTTTCTCAATCACCTTTCTATATAGTGTTTTTCTGTGGGGTTGTGTGATTATTTAATTGTCTGATTTAATTCACTTTTGATTAAAATTCAAAATCTGAACTGGTTGTTTCAATGAAATGCAAATTCCCTTTAAAGCTATTCTTTTCTGTTGCAGGATATTTATTCACACTGTGAACCCTGAGATTCTATTATTTACTGAAAATTTTTGTTTCTAGTTTTAGTGTGACTGAGCCCTTAGTATACACCTTTAATCCTTCTGGCTGGAATACAGACACACCCTTATAGCATACTTTTAATCTCAAACAATGACGGTAAAATTAGGTTGTAGAAGGAAGCACCCATGTTTGAAAGTGATGTCTAATTGAGTGGAAGAAAATTGACAGTGATGAATAAAAGAAAGTTTTGACAGAAGAGGATATACCCAACTCTCAAGAGAACAGAAAGAAGAAAGGCAACATAGGGGAGAGCAACAGAGAAAAAGAGACAGAAAAAATGAAGTTTTACCAGAAGAGTTTTACAATGACAACTCAAGAAGAGAACAAGCTAGATACAGGTGAGAACAAAATGATCCAGAGAAAAAGGATCTAGAAGATTAGAACAGATTGCCAGAATTAATTTGAAGCCAAGTAGAACAATTCAGGAAAGGCCAAGAGAGAGAAGACAGGTTGAGTTAGGCACCTAGAGATGAGTTTGAGCCAGAACAGCTGAGTTGACCAGCCAATCAGAGTTCAGAAAGAACTCAGAAGGGTTAACATTATTCAGCAGCAAGTCTCAGAGGCTCAAAGCACTGTAGGCCTAGATTAGATTGTAGAGATGCTAGAAGCTCAGGAGACTAGTCCTAGTTCAGTAGATAGTGACAGTAAGCCTCCACACAAGTGAATAAAAGTTAGTTTCACATTTTTCATAAGACATAAATAATTATTTTATGAAATAAGGTTCAAATTTTATATCAGGTTTATTGATCACATACTTTATAAAGTGCTCCAAAATGCTGTATATTTTCTTAAGATATTTTATAGTTTTGTATATTCTAAAAGTTTTTATCAGTAACCTACCTACAATTTCTCTAAAATTAATGATATGTTATGGATAATCAGATCACTACTAGTTTTAAACGATGCTATGTTACCTTGTTACACAGACATTAACCTGAACGCATGGAGTATCTCTCTGAGTATTTTTCAGAGGTCCTTTAGAATTTCTTACGTAAGAAACAAAGTTCTTGTCACACACACCATTCACTTGTCTGGTTAAAGTTACACCAAGATATTTTATATTATTTTTGACTATTATGAAGGGTATTGCTTTCCTATTTTCTTTCTCATCCCATTTATCATTTGTATGAAATAAGGCTACTGATTTGTGTGAGTTAATTTTATATCCAGCCACTTTGCTAAAGTAGGTTATCAGCTGCAGAAGTTCTCCAGTAGAAACTTTGGGTTCACTTATGTTTACTATCATATCATCTGCAAATAGTGATGCCTTGACTTGTTTGCCCATTTGTATCCCCTTGATCTCCTTTCGTTGTCTAATTGCTCTAGCTAAAACTTCAAGTACTATATTGAGTAGATACAGGGAGACTGGGCATCCCTGTCTTTTCCCTGATTTTAGTGGGATTGCTTCAAGTATCTCTCCATTAGATTTGATATTGGTTGTTGGTTTGCTATACATTGCTTTTTATTATGTTTTGGTAAGGGCCTTGAATTCCTGATCTCTGAAATACTTTTAACATGAAGGGTTGTTATATTTTGTCAAAGGCTTTTTCAACATCTAATGAGATGATTATGTGATTTTTTCTTTGCATTTGTTTATATAGTGAATTATGTTAATGGATTTTTATTTATTGAACCAACCTTGCATCCCTGGGATGAAGCCTACTTGATCATGATGAATGATGGTTTTGATGTGTTTTTTTATTTGATTTGCTAGAATTTTATTGAGTTGTTTTGCATCAATACTTATGAGCAAAATTGGTATGAAATTTTCTTTCTTTGTTGCGTCTTTGTGTGGTTTAGGTATCAGAGTAATTGTGGTTTCATAGAATGAATTAGGTAGTGTTTCTTCTATTTCTACATTATGGGATAGTTTGAGGAGTGTTGTTATTAGCTCTTCTTTGTAGATCTGGCAGAATTCTTTGTTATCTGGCCCTGGGCTCTTTTTTAGTTGGAAGGTATTATTTACTTACTTACTTATTTATTTATTTATTTATATTAGATATTTTCTTCATTTACATTTCAAATGCTATCCCCAAAGCCTGTACTTATAGTTGGAAGGTTTTTAATGACTTCTATTTCCTTGGGGTATATGGATCCATTTAGATAGTTTACCTGCTCTTAATTTAACTTTGATATGTGGTATCTGTCTAGAAAAATCATCAATTTTATCTAGATTTTTCAGTTTTATTGTGTATAGGCTTTTGAAGTAGGATCTGATGATTTTTATTTTCAATTTCCTTAATTTCTGTGGTTATGTTTCCCTTTTATTTCTGATTTTATTAACTAGGATACTGTTTCTGTACCCTTTAGTGAATTTGTCTTGTGGTTTATCTATCTTGTTGGTTTTCTCAAACAACCTTCTTTTGGTTTGGTTGATTCTTTATATCCTTTTCTTTGTTTCTATTTGGTCTATTTTGGCCCTGAGTTTGACTATTTACTACTTCCTGCAGTTTTACTTCTCTTTTGGTTCTAGGGCTTTCACGAGTGCTGTTAAGTTCCTACTGTAGGATAGAAAATGCTCCACAGTATCGCCTACAGCCTAATCTTATGGAGGAATTTACTTAATTGAGGCTCCATCTTTTCTAATAGTGCTAGCTCTGTCAAGTTGACATAAAATTAACTGAGGTCATAGGATCCTGGGCTTCAAGATAACTCAGATTTAAATCATTACAGCATAAATATTTAAAATAAAACTTACTACTATTAGTCTCCAGAAGGAACATAGCAATAAAATTACTAATAGAATTGCTATATTCATACATCAGAGCATCACAAACCTTTGTCAGAAGAGGTGATTCTTACAGCAGATGGGAAGTAATAGAGAGATCCACAAGGGGACAATGTGCCAAGGTTTGAATTTGGAGTATTCAGATCTCAGTAGGATGTCTTTTTGTCCTCTATTCCAGACACAGGGATCCATAAAAAGAAGAAGTTGAAAGACTGTGAGAGTCAGTGGTCGTGGATCACCCCAAAGAAAGCATGTATCTCAGGAAAACATGACTGATACAATACACAGAGAGCATGGCAGCCTGCACAAGTTCAAACCAATCAAAAGCTAGCATGGAAAAGGGGAAGTAAACACAAATTCCCACCCCATAATAAAAAAAAGAGAAAGAAAGAACAAAAGAAAGAAAAAACTACTTATAATTCATATCTGCTAACAAAGGAAAAATCAGTGTTCTCTAATAGCATGTCACTGGGTGTGGCATCCATCCTTAGTGTTCTCCAATAGCATGTCACTGGGTGTGGCATCCATCCTCCAGGATAGGTGCCATCCGCAGAAACACGCAGACAACACAAATGAACTCCATGGTTTACTGTGTGGGTGTTCGGTTTGTTTTGTCTTGATATCTTTTGAATGATTGTAATTTTTAAATTTTTTTTTTTAGTTTTCTTTGTTTTTTGTTTTAAGGAGAGAGGACATGAAGTTGAGTGGCTAAGGGATGGGAAAAATTGGAAGAAGTTGGGCTAGGGGGGAAATACGTTAAAATATAACTAGTCTACCTAAAATTTGTTTACTAGAATGGACATAACACTGTGTTACATCTATAAAACTGATCAGAACTGCATTTTATTTGATAAGGTTACTTTAGCTAAAATATAGATGATGTTCATGCTTCAAATGAAATATTATACATTTCATATCATAACACATAACAGTGGACAAGTTATTTTTATTAATACAGTCCATGGACACTTATGTCTGGGATGGTGTGGATAATCAAATTCTGATAATATTTATATACTTCAGGTTCAATTTTTCCAGTGAGTTGGGTTTTAATTTTTAAATTAATGTAAAACTCCATTGAATTGCAAAGCTACAGGGCATAATTAGGCATGGCTAATCCATGGATTGAAATTCAGGGCACCTTAACAAATGGGAGTAGGTGGTTGATCCCAGACTAAGATGATAAATTTGCATTATACTTTCAACTGGCTGGGACTGAAGGGTCCACTGTAACCATGATCCCAAGCCCTCTGTGCTTTCGGTAAAGGGCAGAAATTGGGATGTTATTTTTGGTTGTTGTTGTTGTTGTTGTTTCTTTCTAAAATTGCCTCATAAATTCACCAGAAGAGCTGTAGAGAACCTTCAAAAGCTACATTTAAAATTCGTTGCATAGGACCAGTAAAATAGCCTGGGATGCTGCTCTTTAAACCTGAATTCCATTCCAGGGTTCACTGTGGTGGAAAGAGGGAACCAATTCTGCCTAGTTGTTCTCTGACCTCCACACACTCACATGATACATGCCTCCACCATCCACAAATATAAACAAATAAAAAAACAAACAACAAACAAACCACATTTTAAAAATTGGAGAGAGTTAAAACGACAACATAAATGCCCTCAGGTTTCAAAAATAACAGCTCAGAGAGAGACTTACAGTCTATTTCTGTGTAGTGGAATTTCTTAATGTTAAGTGTCTTTTATAAGTTAAAAAGGTACAAAAAAAGGGACCTTAAGTAAAACTAAATAATAACCTATTGAAATTATTTATTAACAGCCTTACTATTTATTATTTTTAAACCATCACTTCCTATTTGATCCAGATAAACAAAAGCTATGAACACCATGAAATCATTTAACTTAGTTTTATTTTTTTTTCCTGAAAGTTCCTGATAATAACATAAGATGAAGTGAGTGCTATGTTCACTTTACCAGATTGGATTTGTGATTATATGTATGAAGTTAACTAATAAGTATCAGCATGCCAGATATATTTCAGCTTGCAAGAATTTGAATGCCCTCCCTCAGCTGTGCACCACCGCTCTACAGGATAAAAGGGAGATTATGACGCCATTTGCACCATCTAAGGTGAACTGAAAGACGGTGTGGGAATAGTGAACACATCGGTGTTCAGCACTTTGTAATACAGTTTCCTGAAGTCACGAGATTCTAGTTGCTGTCATGTGAAGTGAATAAATGAACAAACATGCAGAGACTTAAATGTTAAAAATGAAAGTAACTTGTATATTGCAAGGGTATATGGTCTAATTGTGGTAAATCTTAAAATCCTGGGAAGTTTATAAACTTGTTCAAAAACAAGGGCAGATATGGGCACAACCTCCTTCCTTTACAGGGACCTCAGACTTTGACTTTCCCTGCCTCTTTATTGTTTTAATTCCGGCTTTAACTGAATCTCTTCTCTATTGAACTAGGTCAGGCACACAGTAGCATGAAGCTGTAATGTAGCTGGCAAATAAAATCCCGAGTCGTTCATGAATAACAAAGTCAAGAAAAACATGCAAAATCAAACCATTTGTCATAACATGCTGCTGCACTAAGTGGATGTCTGTTTTCAAGCCCATTGTGCACTCAGACTTCAGTAAGGGACAGAAACACCCAGGAACAAAGGAGGGAAGCAATTCTGATGCAGAAGCTGAGCCATTGGGTGGAGGCAGCTTTTCTTCCCAAGGGTGGAGATCCTCCACTGTTCTCACTACATCTGGCAGCACAGATGGCAGGAAAATTAATAGGAGGGAAGCAGCTTTGACCTCGTGTGGATATAAGCAAGTTCTGAGACTCCATGTGCAGGCAAATCTGATAATATCTGTAGAAGAGACCTTGAGAGTTCACTGGGTTCAGCTCCCTGCTGCTGATAGAGCTCTTCATGACAAAGCCCAAGATACTAGGCTGGTGTCCTTTAGGTAAGAGGCACGGAGACAGTGGACAGCGCCATTAGAGAAGGTGGTGAAGTTTATATATCTCCCTAGGTGTGAGTGGAAAGATTTCTGTTTTATATTAGTGCATACAGCTGGAGGCAGAAACTAGGGAAAAATAATGACTCTTAAGTTCTTTCTACTCTTCATATTAAAACCATCATCTCAGTCAGCAGAAGGATAAAATGCTACAAAAAATACTCATCTTTAAGGCATTAGTAAATTTGATGTAACTGTCATGTTTCAGGGAGATAATGGTGGAAGTTAAGTTCCAAGCATATATAATGTGTGTGTATGTGTGTATATGTGTATGTGTATGTGTGTATATGTATATGTTTGTACATTAGGCCATGTAATGGGCTCCAGAATCCCAGGCTCCTTCTCATTAGGCCTTATAAAAAATGGGTGGCACAGGCTCATGTTTCAGCATTTGTCTTAGGCTTCCTGTTTTTTTAAAAAATATATTACCTTTACCTGCTTCAGGAATCTGTCTCTGCTTATTGACTGCTTGATGTGCTCAATCCCCATATTAATTCTCTTGGCAAAAATCTTCCCCTTCACTTGCCTGGCTGACCTTGTAAACTATTCTGGTTTTACCATAGTAGCATTCCTTTTACAACACTGTCCATTTTCTTGATATCTACAATATCACCATTTTGTAGTTTCCAATGTATGTGGCCAATGGAACAATTCTATGTTTCCTAAAAGTCCTGGAGAACATATAGTGAGTGCCCTTTCTTCTTTCTCTTTATATTGGTCACCTTGGCTAGTTTCTGGAAGATGGCTGCCACAGTCAAAAAGGCAAAATAGATTTTATGCAATGATTATAGAGTTACTGATTGAAAATTGATTTTAAGTTTCTAAGTATGTTTTTTGGTACTTGAGGGGCAGCTCAGACACGTGTGAGGACTAAACCAAATGCTGTGGCTCCCAGAGTTCCTATTTTCCCTTTGAAGATAGCTGCCTGTGGAAGTGCACCCAGTCCAAGGCTCTTGCGGACTTAAAGACATACTTCCTTTCTGATTACAAAGGCGATTGTCTCCAGTACTCTCTTCTCACTTCTGAGTTTCCTTAAACACAAACATGATGACATATTGTATTTGCAGTTGCAAAGGAAGACAGCTAGCAAATTTGTAAATCTATACATTTCTCTGACAATATAACTCATGATTTGAAAATAATTAAATCTTATTTTGAAGGCAGGCCTAGTTCAGTGACTTTATTAAGCAATAAACATAGAGGACCCTATTTCTACTATCTAAACATTCTTTGATATACCCAAAGGGCAGTAAGGTCATGTTCCAATATCCAGAATACTAGAAATCTTTCTTCAACCTTGAAATGTCTCTACTCCAGTATTTTTCACTGCATCTCAACTAAATGGATTACATGTTATTTCATATCTTTCCATTTAAAATTATACCTGGAAAAATAACTAGCTACAAACAGTTGTATATACCTGAACATTATTATAAAATGAAATGTAAGAATTATTTTGTTATATAGAAGATGTGTGATAACTATGGTCTTACATTTTATATGTATATGTGTATGTATGTTTATACGTGTATGTGTGTGTATGTGTGTATGTCTATCTATAATATGCATATGTCTGCATATGTGCATTTATGTCAGTATTAACACATACAGTCTGTGTCTTTGTTAGGATTTTTTTTTTTTTTTTTTTTTTGCATTTCCAAGACTTCCTTTGCCAATGAAATTAATCTGAGTCTCTTCACCTTAGCTTCATGCAGACTCATCAGACAGGAGCAAAAGATATCCACATTCTTCACCAACATACCACAAAAACAGTTTCTAGGCCACATACTAAAATCCTTCTCCACTGAAACCCCTTAGGCAAAGTCTGCACAGTTCAAATCACTCTCAGCAAGGAAGTCTTCCATATTCCTACTAGGATAGCCCAGTAAGCCCCATATAAAGCATTCGGCCACTTTCCAAATTCAAAGTTCCACAATCTACATTCTCCCAAACAAAAGCATAGTCAGGCCTATGGCAGCAATATATCAGTCCCTAGTATCAACTTCTTAGTTAGGATTTTATTGCTATGAACAGACATCATGAACAAGGCAACTCATAAGAACAACATTTAATTGGGGATGGCTTACAACTTCAGAGGTTCAGTCCATTATCATCATGGTAAGAACATGGCAGCATCCAGGCAGGCACGGTGCAGGAAGAGCTAAGAGTTCTACATCTTCATCTGAAGGCTGCTAGCAGAATACTCACTTGCAGGTAGCTAGGACTAGTTCATGAAACCCATGCCCACAATGACATACCTACTCCAACAAGGCTACACCTCCTAATAGTGCCACTCCCTAGACCAAGCATATACAAACCATCACAGTATTTGTGTGGGAGGGTATATACATGAGCAAATTTGTTATGCCAATGATTGGTAGATGTTTTTTAGCTGAATACTCTCAAAGTTATATGATTAAGTTTAACTTTTCACATACAACTGTTCATGGTTCTTTAGTTTACAGAGGCATCCTGTAAAATGCTGATGACACCAATACTTGGACTTGTCTTCAAATATCTAGCTACTAGGACTCCTAGCTATAGAATTTAGACATTTTCATCTCTTTCTAGACACCAGGCTTATCTGTTTCTGCTGGATGACGGATCTTCGGCAGCACAAATATCCCAGCATGTTCAGAGATAAGCGTTGCTATGTTAATATGTCTTCCAGTTACAGAAACTGTTTCCTTTGGAAAAGTTATTCTGTAGTAATTCTCTGTAAATCCTAATTTACTAACCTCAGATCTATTCATTGGCAAATTTCATGTCTAATATAACCCAATAGCCTGATTGTCTTGTCACATTACTCTGAAACTTATAAGGCAAATCATCTTTATATAGCTAGTCTCCTCACTCAATTCTGGAAACTTCTATAATGCTACCACTCTGCCACTGGAATTATGATCCACACATAAGAATATATTTGGTTTGTGTGCATGAAAAATCTCTAAAATATTCTTAACATTACAATAAAAAAGCATGCTGAATACAAATTTTCTGTCTCTCTGTCTCTCTCAATGATAAATTTGATGCTTTTTATGCCTACTGAAAATTTCCATTGGTATTTCTACTGATACATCTCAGGTTTCTGGTGTCTGAAGGATTGTTATTTAATCTCTTCTTTCAGAAGGGAAATCAAATGGTGGTTGTTGGAATTTGCTCACTAAAGACTCCAGATGTTGACAATGGTTCTCACAGCCATAGATGTTAACTCTTCTCTTACAGCTGCTTAAAAAAAAATTGATCCAAGTCAATAGTTTCATGATTGTCCCTGGAATAATTGTTCATTCTTAATTTATATAAAGTTCTTACGGAGTGACTCACTTGCCTTTCAATTGTTAAATTGAGCCAGATAAAAATGATGTGTGCTGTCTGCACACTTATCATTCCATATGTCTACTAAGAGCTCTGGCAGGCATTCATGAGTACATTTGAATGTGACAATAGAATGCCATAGTCTTGAGTCTATAGCTTATCTGGAAATAAATCTTTTATAAGTCAGTGCAATAACAAATTCTCTTGTATAAGTCCATATGCTTAAATGGTCAACATGAAAAACTAAGAGAAAGTATAGAGATTTTTATCAGTTGGTTTGAGGAATTCAAATTTAGTCTCTTCATTATGCACATTTCTTTCTATACAAGTTATTTTTTAAAAAGTCTCCATTTTATTGCTTATGATTTTCTAAATGTCAGAAAATAGAACATTTCAAAATTTTCATTCATAAAAATGTACGTTCAAAGATAATTCTGAGGTGTTTTGGGATTGATAAGAGCCTTATGTCATAGAACAAAGAGACTCTCCTATGGAATATTAAAGGTCCGCAGAGGCAATCAGGGCTAACACATAATTGAAAATATTGACATAAACATTAAACAATACACATTTGCTCAGCTATTTCAAGAGTTAAGACATCTTAAAGAGGATACAGGGTGTCTGCAGAAGAAGGTAATAAAGAAATGGCCCAAATATGCTATGATTAAAGATGTTATGAAAAATGTCCCATGGTAAGAAGAAAATAGAATATTTACAACACGAGTCACCAGGGAAACAGGTCTCTAGTTGTCTTTGCTCCATTGATCTTCCCAGAATGCCATATCAATTCATGCATGTAGTATGGCTTCATGGGTCTTCTTTCTCTTCCTCACTACCATTTTAGAACATATAAATGTTGAAACCAACTGACCCTGTGGTTGGAAATCCCACTCTTAACAGTGAGTAGACTTGTGTAGGTTTCTATTATTGTGTGATCAATTTATAGAATAAACACAGACAAAAGTCTTATCTTGCTCTCCAAAATATTGAAATAGGTTTAACTGGCTATTAGTAGGGTATTTCAAGGGCTGGAATCCTTCCTTCAGTAGCTACTAGAAGATATTCATCTCCTTGTTTTTCACAATAACAAAAGCTTTGCCCAGCTTCCCTAACCACAATCAGAAAGTTCTCTTTTAAAATGTAGAAACCAAACTTCTGTTCCTCTGTCATTCTTATCTGACCCCCACCACTTTGTATGTGTGGTTGATCCATTGGCTTATTTTAGTAGGTTTCTCTCAAAATGTTCACACTCACCGTATCCATACAACTTCTCTTGCTGTGTAAAGTCCCAGCACCCTTTCCAGAGAGTGTCAACTGTTATTTAATAAGTGCCGAGTGTCCAGAAGCTACCCAATATCCTCAGGAAACTTCCAATGATGACATTCAAGTTTAGGCTCACTTAACTGTGTTAACTATGGGGACCGTAGACTTTAAAAAGCAATAACTCAATGATTTGTATGAAGTTTCAAATATTCTTTCTGAAGAAAACCTTTAAATGGTTAACTGTTGTAGAGGCCTGAGTAAGTTCATTAAAAGCATGTATGATTTAAGGTATCTATTTTAGGGGAGTTAAACTATACTAATTGCTTCTAATTACCTGATTATAATATGAAGATTGGAATATTAATGCATATAATTTAACATAAACTGATTTGTAAATAAATAATATGTGATAGAACAGACATGATTGACACTTTTTCCTTAGGGTTCTTTTTACTCCCTGTAGTTTATTAATAACAGTTTGACTTGGCACAGGATGAAGGAACCAGGAGAAGCCAGCAGGGAAGAACCAACTACTGAATATAAAGTGGAGGGGAAGATTTTCTGATGCCAATATTATGAGAGCTGAGAGCAGGGCAACGAGAGAAACAAAGATAAAGTCCATAAGCACGGGTTTCTCTTTCTGTGCATTGTTGTGGTGATGTATGCTTATACAAAACATGATACAAAGATCCAGTGAGGTCATATCATACATCAAGGAGTACTTCTGAGGTCATAAGCAGTGAGACATGTTCATGGGGAGTAACTACAGAAATGAGTCCCCTGCTTGCTTTTGTAGAGAGATACCAGTTGTCAGCTTATTGGTAAATTGCAGGGTCCCCACAAGTACCTGTGACAATATGGGATGGGTAAGTCAATTTATCCAGTCTTCCCTCCCATGTAAAGTCTATTAAAGTTAGTGCAGCTGATACAACAGGACAAGAGGAGAATTGTTAGATACCTAATAACGACATTACAACAAAGACTTAGGGACATACATGAAAAGAATAAAAGTTAAGGAAATAACGTAGATATTGAACATTAAATTCTCAGTTAACAAGCAGAAGATTATGTATCACTTGAGATAGAATTTATCAGTAGTATAATGCCATATATATTACATTCATATCGATGAATATAGTTAATGAAAGATAATTTAAAATATTATATAAAGTATATGACAAATAACAATTAAGTAATTCTGACCTGAATCCATTGTTGTCATATGAAACAGATTTTGAGTAAATAATTGTAACCATGTGTAAAGTTAAAATGAAGTAATAAAATGAGCATCGTAATACTTCCTTAACTTGGAGAACCTTCGAAGTTGAAAAATGGTGGAAAGTACATTATATACACATAAATATATATGCTTGGAAGTAATATATATATATATATATATATATACATACATATATACATATATATGTATATATATGTGTGTGTGTGTATATATGTGTGTATATATGTATATATATATATGAGATATATATCATACATATGATGTGAATATGAAGATAAATAAGTTTCATTAACTAATAGTTATAGATAAAATAAAATCAATAGTTAATAAACAAAATAAGTCAGCATTCAACAAATTATTACGCAAAGAAGGTACATAAAAGATTTGAAAATCTAATTTTTAAACATAAAATATCAGGTGTCAGCCAGGCAGTGGTGGTGCACGCCTTTAATCCCAGCACTTGGGAGGCAGAGGCAGGCAGATTTCTGAGTTCAAGGTCAGCCTGGTATACAGTGTGAGTTCCAGGACAATCAGGGCTACACAGAGAAACCCTGTCTTGAAAAACCAGAAAAAAATAATAAAATAAAAAAGAATCAGGTATCATGATTCAAGAAAAGATTAAAGAAAGTAAGCAAGAAATATGAAGAGATAAAAGGGTAGAGTGAGGGTTTCTACATCTACTAAAACAAAAGAGTTACATAAATGACTTTGTAATCTACATGTAACAGGTATTTCTTAAAAGTAATGATTATGATTGGCACCAGATTCAATACAAACTTCATTGAACATATGTGAAATTAAATCATCAAAAGGTGAGTTTTAATCTCCAATGAATCCTTCATTTTCTTCCCATCCCACCCACTCCAGACACATGAGTTTCTAATCAAATTCTATAAAACCTTAGACGCACGAGTAATCTCTAAATGATGCACACTGTTCCAAAACACTTCAAAAATGACTGTGTTCAAGCTCATTTTTCAGGCTGCTATAAATGTAATAGCTAAACCAGGCAAAGATATTTTGAGAAACAAAAATTACAGACAAAAACTAAGATTGAAAATTAAAAAAAAAACAGAATACTAGTGCTTTATCATTATCAATAAAAATGTAAATGAACAAGCCAACATAAATACAAAAAGTTTAACTTAAATTGGCCAAGAAATGATCTTCAGGAAATATTAAGTAGTGTATGCACATGATATGCTTCATGCTAAGCAAGTATATTAGAAGAATAATATGACTGATTTGCTAAAATTACAAATATGTGTTATAAAAATGTAATGAAACAATGTACCTAGAAAATAAGGACTGAATGATAGCCCCTTTATCTAATAAAAATAAATATTTAAAAATATTTCTGAAATATAGGCCTGTTGTAGCACAGCAGGCAAAAGCACCATCAACCACGCCTTAACAATTAACTTTGGTCCTAGAACACACATGATGGAAGGAAAGGACTGTCACTCACACGTGATTTCACATGTAGCTTGTTAGGCATGCTCCCCTTCCCCCCACCCCCACATACCCAGAAATGCATACACACAGTCGCCCAGGCACACTCAAAGAGACATACCATTTAAAATATTTTTGAAACATTATCTACTGTAATTGTTAGTAATACTCTGATTAAATTATGGAATAGGTCACAGATAAAATTGATTACAGATTTGTAAAATTGATATGCACATTATTGTGCTTGGATCCTTCATCCACAAAATAGCATGTAAGTGATAAAAATATGAAAAGAAACAACAAAATATTTTTACTGAAAAATCAAGGAATTCTCTAACAGACTGTGCAAGAAATCACAGTATAGAATGACTACAACAGCATTGTTAGAACTAATATTCCAAAGGTAATTAAAAAGAAAACACTGCCAAATTCTACTGCATTTCATGTGGTACAGAATATGAGAATACAAAATAGGCTTTTTTTTAAAGTAAAAGCAATTCAAATAATTTGTCAAAGTATTTAAAAGTAACACACAAAGCTTCATGTTTTAAAACTGAAATCCTTGAACTACACTGGAAGTTGAGCAAGGAGGACAGACATTTTTAGTCTAATTTAGTTGCACATAAAAATCTGTCCAAAAAGCCAAGAGAGGTCCCTGGTTGGTCATTTCTTGCACATTCCTGAGGCCCATGTTTCAATCCAGAGCTGCCATAGTGTAAGGCTCAATCTCATGGACAAAAATGTAAGAACTCAGATTCATCCTTCAAATCCTGCTATCTTAGGGAACTCTATGTAACATAAATCATATAAATCTTCAGAAGAATTGTACCATAAAGTGTTTGTGCAAATGCTAACATAACCGTATGGAGGTATTTTTATGATAGTTAGAACCACAAATTCTCATATTCCATGACAAGTGCTAGGCATAATATATGTCCATATGGAAAAAAATATGTCTTGACAGTATACCCCAAAATTATTTATCAGAGTCATTAATTTATCAATTAATGACACAAATGTAAAATAATATATGTATATAGAACCTTATGAGAAAAAAATCAAAACTAGACATTTTCAAGGTGCTAGAAAAAGGAGAGTGAAAAGGAAAATTAGTCGTTTTATGCTATATGAAACACTATTACTATACTTTTAAATTTTGATTAAAAGCACACCAATAATGACTACTGCACAGAACATTTGCATAAATGAATCACTAGTGCACAAAGTATAGTAAAATTGCAAGTGCTCAAATTCTGTGAAGAGGCAGTCAGAAGGCTGAAATTAAATAGACATTAAAGATTATGGAAGATAATATTTGCAAATTAAATACATAGATTAAAACAACTCAACATCATTTTGTTGGCTAAATATGTATGAACAATTCCAATAATGAACATATAGATGCCCTCACACAATGCCCAGCAAAGTATTTTTGTCAGTGAAATATACTGGAGATTTTTGTACTATGTAGAGAAGGGTGGAGTCTAATGACTTAAGGACTTTTAGAAGATATGCAATTCATAGTTTTAATTTAAATTAACTGAATGATTTGAAATAATGCATATAATAATGACAAAGCATAATAAAATGTATGAAATCAGTAGCCTGTATTATTTTTCATATCTGTTATCTACTTTTCTACTATAGGTACAACTATATCTAGATATAGACCCTAATACAGTTTGAAATATCTACAACATTTCAAGGTTGTAACATGGAATAATGAATGTCATTAAGCAGGGTAGAAAGAAAATAATTTACTTTAGACAATATATGAATATAAAGAAAAAAGAAGAAAAAATGAGAGACATAAACTTTTTATTCTTTATGACAGGACTATGTACATCTTGTAAGGACATCTTGTAAGGACAACAAAATATTGTTATGTTTGTATAATTAACAGAGGCACCAATACATAAGCAGAATTCTGCACAATCCTCCATCAAGTATAGATGGTTAATGAAGACTGGACGCAATCGTGACATTATTCAAAGGAAAACAAGACAGCTGCATCAAATAGATGGATACATTACTGACCCAAATGCGGAGAGTTGGTGTGTTGATTTGGAGTTCAGTTCTTCAACTAGAAATTAAATTGGGCACCAGTTGCTTCTAAATATGTGTAGGTCTGTTAAGCAAAGAGAGCTTTGATGTACCATGATCAAAGGTATAAGAAATTTCTCATAATTTTCTAGAAGTGCAATATCTTCCCAGACCTACAGAATTTCTCTCTTTAATATGAAAGAGGGAAGGATAATATAAACACTTGCATTCTCTAGAAAAATAATATTTTATAAGAAATATTTTCCTTAGTAACTGCTAATGTCCTTCGCAACATTTGTCAGATGCCATTCTCCTTGACCAGGTAAACTTCCTGCCCAAATCATCAACTCTCAACATTTTTAAATCAGAGCTCTGAAGATGAACAGGATGGTGCAGCTATTTTATACCGTGCTTTTTAAATTTTATGAATCTTCTTTTCAACAGTATCTTTCTACAATTCTCTATAGTAAATGTATTTTATATACATAACACAAAGTTTAGATATGTATGAACTAAAGATCACAGAAAGCCTTGCCTGGGAAAATGAATGGGATTGAAGGATTATATGGTTTTTAACTTGAATTTTTGAAAAGCTTAGAAACTGAAATTGATTCTCATAAAGCTATATGCCCCAGTAAACCTTCTTCTTTTAAGAATTTCAAATATAAAGTGTGTTCCTAGATATTTAATAATTTCCAGGTTGGAGAATTAAATGTTTTAAAGAATCAATATTTAATTTACCCAATTACACACACACACACACACACACACACACACACACATATATATATAAAAGTTATTTTACAATTAGGAATTTATAAAATGTGTAGCTCAAAGGTATATTAATTTTGGAGTTTGACTAGGTTATTATTTTAAAATATATTCTATGTTTTAATTTGGTGAGTTTGGCCTAAGAAATACATTATATGAACCATTGTTTCACATTCTGTAAGTGATTTGGTGAGAAAAAGATGGAAGATAATATTTTTGTTAAATTCTCCTCTTATTTCTTTGTGAGGCATTTTATTGTCCTTTAATGACAAGGAAATGGCTAAGACCTTGCCTCCCTTACTGAGGCAGCAAGGAAATCAGCCTTGCCTTTGTAAAGGAAAGAAAAGCTCTCAGGGAAACAAGGATGTGTTCATTGAGATTCTCTTCCCCTTTCAGAAAGGTTGTTGATTTTCTTATTACCAACTTTAAAGAATTATTCCTACATTCGGATTAGTCTTTAATGAGAACTACCTTTCAAAAATATTTTCCTTTCTTTTTATGGCTTGTCTTTTCTTTCTCTTCACAATGTCTTTGACAAAGCACTGTGTTTTAATTTTAATGATGCTCAGCTATCAAATCTTTTTTTCATGGTTTTTCTTATTAGTATTCCAGCTAAAAGTCATTGACAAATCAGAAAGCAGCTAGGGATTTTCCAATTTCATCTTCAGCAAATTTTATAGATCTACAACTTGCATGTGGGTACTTGATTGGCATTGTCTTAGTCAGGGTTTCTATTCCTGCACAAACGTCATGACCAAGAAGCAAGTTGAGGAGGAAACGGTTTATTCAGCTTACTTTTCCACATTGCTGTTCATCATCAATGAAAGAAGTCAGGACTGGAACTCATGCAGGTCAGGGAGCAGGAGCTGATGCAGAGGCCATGGAGGGATGTTCTTTACTGGCTTGCTTCCCCTGGCTTGCTCAGCCTGCTTCTCTTATAAAACCAAGACTAACAGCCCAGAGATGGTCCCAGTCACAAGGGGCCTGAAACCCTTGATCATTAATTGAGAAAACACATTACAGTTGGATCTCATGGAGGCATTTCCTCAACTGAAGCTCCTTTCTCTGTGATAACTCCAGCTGTGTCAAGTTGACACAAAAGTAGCCAGTACAGGCATTGAGTAAATTTACATGCAGTTTTGAATACTCTATCTAGATTATTTCCCTTCCCCTTCTTTTATTTTCCTTCCCTCCCTCTTCTTTTTTCCCTTTCTTTTTTTGTTTCCTTCCTTTCTTCCTTCCATCCTTCCTTCTTTCCTGTGTTCTAAGATTATCCTCTGCTGCCTGAGTGATATGATTATAGAGTTGCTATTGAACTGTCCCCCTCCTTTCTTCATCTCCTATGTCTTTCTCTGTCTTATCATTTCTTTCTGATATCTACTTTCCCAGTGTCACTAAAAAACATTTTTATCCTCCATAATATTGTATTTGTTATATATTCAAATATTAGTTTAGACAATTTATATGGTTTTTGGTTCTGGGCTTTCTGTGTGCTATAACCTGTTCAATTGTCTGTCTTTTGTTGCTTGCTTTTTTGTTTCCAAATGCCATGTTGACTTGATTCGTGTACCCTTTTATAGGTTAACTAATAGTGTTTTATAGGTTAACTAATAGTGTTTTATAGGTTAACTAATAGTGTCAGCTGTCAGTACTAAAAACTAAACTTCTTTATTAATATTTGCAGGCTCTGTTGCTGGAGTTTTTCCAGATGGGTAGTTAAATCAATGTACCTATTATTATTTTTTTTTTACCTTTGTGGCATGAATTTTAATACAATAGTAATGTGAGGAGAAGTTAGGTGATATGGATATAGAGAATAGGAGAATATTATTTTGAACTTCCTAACTGTGCTACTGTGAATGTAATACCTATTTGTAAGCAGCTCACAGCTTAATCTGTCATAATGTTTGACTCTGAACGGAAGTCCATGTTTATAGTTTCAACTAAAAGTAAATATCTCTACAGGTATTTGATAACAAAATTAATAGCAATTTAAATACTTCACCTCTGAAAGATTATTTGTATATTCAAAAGAGTGCAACAACTTAAACACATGGCATGTATATAAGGTTACAGCTGCTTATTTGGCAAGTATTGTATATATATATGTACATATATATACATATATATGATTATGTATTGAAATATATTGTATAATATTATGTAATTGTATATGTGAATAATGTTATGATTATATAACACAAATAAATGCCTTGGGATACTAAACACTCATCACTAGATAAGGGGTACTTCTTTATGAGTTTTTAGATAGTTCTCTCGTAGACATCCAAACAATACACGTTAATCTTGATTTCCTTTGGTTGCAAAGAAAATGATATGGTCCTATTGATGAAATTATCCTCCAACTCAGGTTGTATGGAAGAAAAGGAGAAAACAGGGAGAAGTGATCTAGAAAAATCTTCCTGTCAGCTAGAATTCATAGTGCAAGAAGGTGCTAGGATGGTTGCTGGGGAGAAAATATATCTAGTCTTATTCAAATGTGAGCCCCATAAACTTTAGTAACTACAAGGCAGAAAATGTTATGTTGTTTTGAGACTCTGGATATCAGTTCTGTCTAGAGGTGGGGGTGGGGGGGCATGCATGGTACTGAAGATTCATTCATTAACACATGTCGGGAGAAGCCCTAGCACAAAACTTTCAAATGTTGTTTAATTAGATTGATGTAACATCAAATTTAGCTGTAAATTTCTGTTTATACCCATAAGAAAATTCCACTCTGGCTCTTCCGGTCTGACCAGCACCAGGGTAGCTAGGGCGCAGGGTCGGCTGACACTCGCCAGCTACCTACAACACCCGCCACAGGATCTTGGGACTTCTGGTGGGTGGAACACAGCTTCGGCTCCAATCCAATCGCGCGGGACCTGAGACTGCTTTAGTTAGGGAGGCAGAAAGCCAGCCTGAGTGGGGCCACAGGCCTCTTCCTGTCTGACCAGCATCGGGGTGGCTGGGGCCCAGGGTCTGCTGACACCTGCCAGCAACCCAAAACACCCGCCACAGGATCTTAAGACTTCTGGTGAGTGGAACACAGCTTCTGCTCCAGTCCAGTTGTGCGCGGGACCTGAGACTGCATTGGTTAGGGAAGCAGAAAACCAGCCTGAGTAGGGCCACAAGCCTCTTCCAGTCTGACCAGCACCTGGGTAGCTAGGGCGCAGGATCGGCTGACACCCGCCAGCTACCCACGACACCCGCCACAGGATTTTGAGACTTCTGGTGAGTGGAACACAGCTTCTGCTCCAGTCCAATCGCACTGCACCTGAGACTGCTTTGGTTGGGGAGGCAGAAAACCGGCCTGAGTAGAGCCACAAGCCTCTTCCGGACTGACCAGCACCGAGGTAGCTAGGGCGCAGGGTCAGCTGACACCCACCAGCGACCCACGACACCCGCCACAGGATCTTGAGACTTCTGGTGAGTAGAACACAGCATCTGCTCCAATCTTTAAACAGAGACAATGATAACAACTAACCCCAGAGATTACCAGATGGTGAAAGGTAAACGTAATAATCTTACTAACAGAAACCAAGACCACTCACCATCATCAGAACCCAGCACTCCCACTTCGCCCAGTCCAGGGCACTCCAACACAACGGAGAAGCTAGACCCGGATCTAAAAGCATATCTCATGATGATGGTAGAGGACATCAAATAGGACTTTAATAACACACTTAAAGAAATACAGGAAAACACTGCTAAACAGGTAGAAGACATTAAAGAGGAAGCACAAAAATCCCTTAAAGAATTGCAGGAAAACCAGACCAAAGAGGTGATGGAATTGAATAAAACCATCCAAGACCTAAAAAGGGAAGTAGAGACAATGAAGAAAACCCAAATTGAGGCAACGCTGGAGATAGAAACCCTAGGAAAGAAATCTGGAACCATAGATGCGACCATCAGCAACAGAATACAAGAGATGGAAGAGAGAATCTCAGGTGCAGAAGACTCCATAGAGAACATCGGCACGACAATCAAAGAAAATACAAAATCCAAAAAGATCCTAACTCAAAACATCCAGGAAATCCAGGACACAGTGAGAAGACCAAATCTACGGATAATAGGAGTAGATGAGAATGAAGATTTTCAACTCAAAGGACCAGCAAATATAACATGTAGAAGAATGCGGATTGATCCATTCCTATCTCCTTGTACTAAGGTCAAATCTAAGTGGATTAAGGAACTCCACATAAAACCAGAGACACAGAAACTTATAGAGGAGAAAGTAGGGAAAAGCCTCCAAGATATGGGGACAGGGGAAAAATTCCTGAATAGAACAGCAAAGGTTTGTGCTGTAAGATTGAGAATCAATAAATGGGACCTCATAAAGTTGCAAAGCTTCTGCAAGGCAAAAGACACCGTCATTAAGACAAAAAGACCACCAACAGATTGGGAATGGATCTTTACCTATCCTAAATCAGATAGGGGACTAATATCCAATATATATAAAGAACTCAAGAAGGTGGACTCCAGAAAATCAAATAACCCCGTTAAAAAATGGGGCTCAGAACTGAACAAAGAATTCTCACCTGAGGAATACTGAATGGCAGAGGAGCACCTGAAAAAATGTTCAACATCCTTAATCATCAGGGAAATGCAAATCAAAACAACCCTGAGATTACACCTCACACCAGTCAGAATGGCTAAGATCAAAAATTCAGGTGACAGCAGATGCTGGCGAGGATGTGGAGAAAGAGGAACACTCCTCCATTGTTGGTGGGATTGCACGCTTGTACAACCACTCTGGAAATCAGTTTTGCAGTTCCTCAGAAAATTGGACATAATAATACCAGAGGATCCAGCAATACCTCTCCTGGCCATATATCCAGAAGATGTTCCAACCGGTAAGAAGGACACATGGTCCACTATGTTCATAGCAGTCTTATTTATAATAGCCAGAAGCTGGAAAGAACCCAGATCCTCCTCAACACAGGAATGGATACAGAAAATGTGGTACATTTACACAATGGAGTACTACTCAGCTATTAAAAGGAATGAATTTATGAAATTCCTAGGCAAATGGATGGATCTGGAGGGCATCTTCCTGAGTGAGGTAACATATTCACAAAGGAACTCACACAATATGTACTCACTGATAAGTGGATATTAGCCCAGAAACTTAGGATACCCAAGATATAAGATACAATTTGTTAAACGCATGTAACTCAAGAAGAAGGAAGACCAAAGTGTGGACACTGTGCCCCTTCTTGTAATTGGGAACAAAACACCCATGGAAAGAATTACATAGATAAAGTTTGGAGCTGTGAAGAAAGGATGGACCATCTAAAGACTGCCATATCCAGGGATCCATCCCATAATCAGCTTCCAAACGCTGACACCATTGCATACACTAGCAAGATTTTGCTGAAAGGACCCAGATATAGCTGTCTCTTGTGAGACAATGCCGGGGCCTAGCAAACACAGAAGTGAATGCTCACAGTCAGCTATTGGATGGATCACAGGGCCCCCAGTGGAGGAGCTAGAGAAAGTACCCAAGGAGTTAAAGGGAACTGCAACCCCATAGGTGGAACATTATTATGAACTAACCAGTACCCCAGAGCTCTTGACTCTAGCTGCATTTGTATCAAAAGATGGCCTAGTCGGCCATCACTGGAAAGAGAGGCCCATTGGACTTGCCAACTTTATATGCCCCAGTACAGGGGAATGCCAGGGCCAAAAAGTGGGAATGGGTAGGGCACTGGGGGGGGGAGTATAATGGGGACTTTTTGGATAGCATTGGAAATGTAATTGAGGAAAATACCTAATAAAAAAAATTTAAAAAAAAAAAAGATAATTTCACTCTGAATGTTAACAAGAGAAACTTCTCCTCACAGTAAACTGCACTGAATGCGGTGAATCATTATTGCACAAGCTTGCTAAGAATAGGTGAATCTTGAGGACTCAAAGCTAAACAAAGTATGTAACATGTATCACAAGGTTTCAGGAGCTATTGCTGAAGAGGGGCAGAAATAACATAAGATCTAAAACTAAGGGCTGCAGTCCAATTCAGTCTTCTGAGCATGAGATTGCCATTGTAATCTTGAACACGTACTGTGTTTAACTGAATTTAGAACACAAAAACTAACATTGTTAACAATCACTTATACATATGGGTGGAGCTAATGAGGGCCCCACTATTCTCTGATGACATACAACCTACCATAATACTCTAAGGTTAGGGGAGTCATGGTCTACAATTCTGTAGCAGCTGGTCCCCCTACCAAGATCCCCTAGACGGTTCTAAAATCATGACCACACAGACAGACTTCTTAAATTCAGTGGGTCAGAAACCAAAACACAAAGTTGTGAATGTGGGAGCAAAATTCACATGCAGGATTCATAAGCAAGAAAGTCAGCCAGAGGAGCAGGAAGGAATACTTAAAATGACTTTCACACAACTATGGAAAATATCAAAGAACAAATTAAATTATTGTTTAAAGCAACCTAAAGAATGATAATAAAGGCATAGGGCAGGGGAGGTGGGGAATAGGGAACTTTTGGGATAGCATTTGAAATGTAAATAAAGAAATTAGCTAATTTAAAAAAAAAGAAAATAAATAAATGAATGTTGAAAATTTGCTGGAAACTGAAAATGGATCCGCATTTTCAAGTTCTGTATCTGATCAAAGATTTATATCTGAAATCAAACAGCGATGAGGGCACTTCACCAAGATAAAGCATGTGAAAGGTACTTTGCATACTTTTCTTCAGAAATTGCCAACTACAACCATAAGATTCCCTTCAGTTATTTAAATAACAAGAATCCCAAGGCTTCAGTAACACCACGTGCTTATGAAGAAGAATTGGCCATCTCTGATGTATTTAAGCATAATTTCCTATGCAGCCTCACCACTGGGTTCTGAGGGAGTTCTCTATTTTTTGGGAAAAAATCGACATAAAATTTGTGAGTCAATGTTTATAATTGCTTTATTTCAAATTGTCCCAAATCTAGAGTGACCAGAATCTTTTTAATAGATAAGTAAATTGAACATAACTGAAAAGCTAGCACAATATTGTAAGTTAATAAACTACCCTTCAAGAAATTCATAGTGATGAAATTTGCCTTTGCTGAATCAAAAAGCAAATGTAAAAAGAAGTCTGCAAAGAAGTATTCCAAAGGTACAATATTCAAGGAATGATAAAACTATAGAAATACTATAATTATTTTATGAGTAGTATATTATATATCAAGCAAAGCACAGAGCATTTTTCAGGGCAATAAAAGTATTCAATATATTACTTTGATGATCAATGCATGTCAATATAAGTTAATCAAAAACAGAAACTTATGAAACAAATGATAACATTTATTGTATGCAAATCTGTATAAGGTAGAATCATTTAAGAGTTTAAAATATGTGAGGAAGCACAGTTGGTGAAAGAGTTATTAAAATTACACAAAGGGCTCCTGACTAATTCAGGTTTTGTTTCCTAATGGAATCTGAAGACCACAGTATCAAAGACAATTTCCTTGAGATTATGGATATGCTTGCACTTGTATCAAAATCAGGGATTTTAATACTTGTAGGATGTATAATACATACATTATTAAGTTATTAGAATTAATTGATAAATGTTAAATTATAGTAAGATGTTCCTGCCAAATTACATGTTTGTAGTGTTTTTTGATGAATTGAGCTTTACAAAATTTATTACATATATATCATGCCACTCATATGGAAAATCGTATCTCTGGATTCAATGAGGACGAGTGTGTGGTGTAAGGCAACATTTACTGTTCGGCCACAATGTCATTCCAACTCAATGCCTTGAACATACTTTGCCTCACTAACATAGTTTCATATACATTGTAATGTTGAGTTATGTATTTAAAAATATTGTAATTTTAATATTCAGGTGTATGTCACATAATTATGGGTTTGTATGTTCTATTATACTATAGAATGAAAGGATACAATCACGTATAGTTTCAAATCATTGTGTGTGCAGTGATTAAGTAATTAGTCTGAAAACTATGAGACTATTAAATTATTTACTATTTCTAATTGCTTGTGAATAATATTACAATATATCTCAAATAGGGATAGTCTGTTTATCAGATTGGTGCTTTTAATATAAGAATTATCTTTGCATAGAGTTTGAGTCAGGCTATCACACTTGTCTTAGTCATTATCAAAAATCTTTTCACCGCCACATTTAGATGCTTGGGTTATTTACATGAGTCCTTCCTAATCTTGCCTGTTCGAGCCTACAGTGCAGACTGTGTAAGCGTCCCCATAACCCTGAGACACAAAATAACTTTAAGTCATTTAGTGTTGCTTATCTTTTCCCTCATATTATTTTAAATCTCTAGTATATCACTACCAACGAGGTTCTCTGAGTTTGTAAAAACACTGAGGAATTTTTAAAAGGCTCAGATTTTAGGGTAAGATTTCCTTCAAAGAAATTGTATCTTTTTATAAAGTGGGCTTTGTGTTTTGTCAAATGCTTGATTTTTGATGAATGTAAAGAAGTCCGTTTCCAGATAAAAACAAAGAATAGATGAGCTTCTTTTTTTTTTTTTTTTTTTCTCATAGTGACCCAAGAAAGCAAGATCTAAAGACAAGACATGAAGTGGAAACCTTATAAACCATATCTTCTGTTTATAAAGAAAACAAACAAATGAAAGTTTAAAAAGCCTTTAATTCCAGGAAGAATGCTTTCTTCTATTGATATCTAAGCTTTCAATTCTCCTTTTCCTATATTAAGCACATTAATCCACTTATACAAACACTTGAATGGCTATACTTTGCTCTAATTTTCCCTTTAAAACTCTAGGTCAAATTACAAAACATGAAATACTTTGGGAGAAGGAGTCTATGTATCAGATTTGTAAGTAATCTGAATTGATGATTCAAACAATATTCTTTCACACTTTTTCTTTCACTCATAACCTATTCTTGGACCCTCACTCTATTTGTTCACTTATCCCATTTATTAATCTAATGCTGGAACTGTTAAGGAAATTAGTCCAATATACCAAACAATTTCTTAATCAAAAGAAAAATGTAATTATTCAATGTTTTAAAAATCAAAATTTGCTTTGTATTATTTTCCTATCTTTCATCAGATGATGAAGCAAAACTATACAGAACAATTGTTCAGTTTTCATATATGACAATCACTGGAATAAATTTTTGTAATTACAAATCAAAATAATTTAGTTAATATCAAAACTCAACCCTCAATATTGAGTTTTAGAACATAATGCTTCTTGAAGCAATTAAAATTGAAAGTCTACAGTTGGTTACATTGCAGAAGAGACAGTTCCTGTTAATAGAAATCCTCCTTTAAGTTTGGTGTGGCTTTTAGCAGAAAAACAAGTTAATATATTAAAGACATTTGTGGAAGCTAAGTCATCAAAGACATTAAAGTATCAAATATCAAGTTTCCTGAAATATAAAAAGCAACATATTATAAATCAAAAATCTAATTATAGAAAGAAAATTAGAAAATGTACAGAAGGTATAATAGTGATTTATTTGGTAATTTTACTTTGATTCCCATAAAAGTTTCTTTTGTAGTTAGATTAAGCCTCACAAGATTAATGACTCACTTAGGCAAGCACTTGAAACTCCTTTTCAACTGATTCCGTCTTTTAAGCTGGAGATCTGGCTTTAGACTTTACCCATAAATCGCCTTCAAGAAATGATAGCTGTATAAACATTTAATAAAGTCAGGATGAAGGAATTGTCTCTCTTCTCTGTGGGTTGTTTTTTTTTTTTCCACTCAGTTTGCAAATTACCTTGATGACCTACTCCTTTAGGCTTAATTTCTGTTTCTTTCAGGTTGTTATAATGTTATTTACAAATTCTCTCTCTCTCGTATAAATCATAAATTAGCATAGGTAGTTTGATGAATTATATCAATATTTTTTTTTTGGTCAATCAATGAGGTCAGACTCAGAGATTCTTTTGATATAAGAATTATTCTGGAGATAAAATTTATCTTTGAATTTGAACAGAAATTTGAATTTGAATTTGAACAAAAAAAAATTTGAATTTGAACAGAAAGATTTCTGTGGAATGGGAACATATACAAAATATGACAGACCTTTTCACAATTAGGTTTAGTAATAGTGTCATGCTTTGAATGATTCAAGGGCAAACATGATTGGCTTGATAACGCCATGTGGTTATGGAAATGAAATCTTTCCCATGTTATTAAGTTGGAGAACCCATCAAGGAATGTTTCAGATTAATGACAGCTAAGGAACAGAATTTCTTCAAAAGGAGAAACAAAGCTTTCAAGTTAGGTTATGACAATGATTTCACAGCGATTTGAAATGTACGCGTTGCACACTTAACATGGGTAAGGCATACGATTTGAGTCTTCTCTCAGGAAATCCAACAAGAGGTGCAACTTCATTAAAGAAAACACATAAAGTGTGAGAACAGTGCTTATGAATTGTGACTATTTGTAGCTAGTTGAAATATGCTATAGAAGCCAATATAGAAGGCACCTCACCCAGCAGAAACCACCTAATGATTTAGTAGAGATAACAATAACAGGGATGTGTTTCTGAGAATTGACAGAAATCAGCAGGAAGTTGAATGGCATGATAGAAAGGAATGGCTCCCAATAGAGACTGTTGCCTTCTGAATCAAATGCTAGGAGGACCACATAGCCATACAAACATGGATTGTTCAACTCTATTTCTACATGTTTTCTTGAAATGAAATAAGAACCGAACCCAACAATGATCAGAAAAAGATATTTTCTTTTTTTCCCCCACAGTTATTTTTTTAATTCACATTATATCCCAATCACAGCACTCCATATTGTTCTCCCAGGTCTGCACTTACAAATTCCTCTTCCTAAAACTCTCTCACTTTCTCTTCAGAGAAGGTAAAGGCCCCATTTGGTGCCACCCCACCCTGAAACATCTAATCTCAGCAGGACTAAGCACTTTCTCTCCCACTGAGGCCAAAACAGGCAGTCCAGGTAGGGTAAGGGATTCAATGACAGGCAACAGAGTCAGAAACAGACCCCGTTCCAATTGTTAGGGGACCCACATGAAGACCAATGTATATGTCTATTACAAATGTTTGGAGGTCTTAGGTTCAGTTCCTGCATGGTTAGTGATTCAGTCTTTGTGATCGACATAGGCCAAGATTAGTGGACTCTGTAGGTCTTCTGATGATGTCCTTGAACCCTCTTTCTCTCTCAATTCTATCCTCCACTCTTCCTTTTCCATGAGACTCTGCAAGCTCTGCCTGATGTTTGGCTACTGGTCTCTGCATCTGTTTCCATCAGCTGCTGGATAAAATATCTTGGGAGACAGTTATTCTAGGTTCCTGTGTGCAGGCATAACAAGGAATCATTAATGGTATCAGGGGTGACTCTCTCCAGTGGGGTGGGTCTCAAATTGGGTAAGTCATTGGTTGGCCCTTCCCCCAGTCTCTGCTCCATCTTTATTCAAGTGCATATTATTGGCAGGGCGAATATTGAGTTGAAGGTTGTGTAGGCAGATTGATGTTTCCCTCCTTTCACTGAAAGTCCTGCCTGGTTAGAGGAGGTGGCCACATCAGATTCTATATCCCCTGATGGTTGGAATCTCAGCTACGGAGTCCCTGTAGCCTCCCCAGACCCAGGTCTCAGCTAGTCCCAAAGATGACCCAGACCAATTTCCATTCCCCCTCCTGTCCCCCTCCCCCTACACCTGATCACTATCCTCATACCCCTCTTCACCCTCGCTCCCACCCACTTACCTCTCTCCATCTATCTTAATGACTATGTGTTTCCCCTTCTGGGTGAGATTCACATAATCTTTCCTTAGGACTTCCTGGTTACTAAGTTTCTTTGGGCCTGTGAACTGTGGCATGGTAATCCTGCACTTAATTTATTAGAGTTAGTGTGTATGTGTGTGTGTGTGTGTGTGTGGTCTTTGATCCACTTAGACTTGAGTATCGTGCAGGGTGATAAATGTGTGACTTTTTGCACTCTTCTACATGCAGACATCCAGTTAGATCAGTACTATTTGTTGAAGACATTTTCTTTTGTTCCACTGTATGTTTTTATAAAAAATCAAATGCCCATACCTGTGGGTTTATTTCTGGGTCTTCTATTTTGTTGATCAACCTCTATATTTTTATTGCAATACCATGATGTTTTTATTACTATTGCTCTATATTAGAGCTTAATTTCAGGGATGGATACACCTCAAGAAGTATTTTTGCTGTACAGGATTTTCTTTAGGTATCCTGGATGTTTTTGTGTTTTTCATATGTAGTTGAGAGTCACTCTTTCAAGATCTGTAAAGAATTGTATTAGAATTTTGTTTGGAATTGAATTGAATCTATAGTTAGTTATTGGTAGTATGGACATTTTTAACTATGTTAATCTTTTTTTAAAGTTGCAAACTTTATTTTAGTTTCACTGTACATTTTTCTTTTATTCTTTAATCCCTTTTTACAGTCCAGTCTTTATCCCCTTCCTCATCTGCCCCCTAAGGCTCCCCATCCCATACCTCTTATCCCGGACCCCTGTCTCCGAGAAGATGCCCCACCCTTCACCCCCTACCCCCACCACACCATATCTCCCCACTTCCTAGGGGCCTCAAGTCTCTGGAGGGTCAGGTGCATCTTCTCTCACTGAGACCAGACAAGGCAGTACTCTGCTGTATAAATGTCAGGGGCCTCATATTAGTTTGAGTATGCTGCCCTGGTTTGTGGCTCAGTCTCTGAGAGATCTCAGGGGTCCAGGTCAGTTGATACTGCTGGTCTTCTCATGAGGCTGCCCTCCTCCTCAGCTTCCTCCAGCTTTTTCTTAAATCAACCATAGAATTCCTGGCTTCTGTCCATTGGTTGGGTGTTAAGTGTTTGCATCTGACTCTTTCAACTCCTTGTTGGGCCTCTTGGAGTGCAGCCATGCTAGGCTCCTATCTGCAAGCACACCACAGTAAAAAGTGACAGGCCCTGGTGCTTCCCCTTGAGCTGGATCCCAATTTGGGCCTGTCATTGGGGGTGGGGGGAGGGAGGAATGTGGGTGGGAGAGGGAATATGGAAGGGAAGGAGGAAACATGTTCAGGTATTGGGGCAGGGATTGGGGGTGGATGGGGAAACAGGACTGAAGCCCTAGGGCCAGTGGAAAGAATGGAGAATGGAAACAGGCAACCTTGGGAGGTAGGAGGTTAGGTGACACCATAGAATGTATTGTAGACCTGGGAGGTAAGAGACTTTCCGGACTCAAAGGGAGGGACCTTGGATGAAGTGCTCTATATTGGGGAGGGGAAATTTGTAGAGACCACCTCCAGTGGAGGTACAGGAAATCAAGTAGAGGGATGGGATTGACATCCCACAATCATAAGCTGTGACCCAGAATTGTTCCTGTCTGTAGGAACTGCAGGGACAAAAATGGAGAAGAAAATGAGAGAAAGGAGGTCCAATAACTATGTTAATCTTACCAACCAAAGCCGTCATCTGATTGATATCTTCCTCAATTCCTTTCTTCAGAGACTTGAAGTTGTTGTAATACATGTCTTTTACTTGCTTGGTTAGAGTTATCCCAAGATATTTTATATTATCCATGGCTATAGTAAAGGCTGTGGTTTCCATAATTCCTGTCTCAGCGTGCCTATCCTTTGTATAAAGGACGACTACTGATTTTTAAAATTAATTTTGTATACAGTCACTTTGCTGAAGGTGTTCATTGGTAGAATTTTGTGTGTCACTTATGCATACTATTAAGTTATCTGCAAATAGTGATACTTTGACTTATTCCCTTTTAATTTGTATTTCCCTGATTTCCTTTAGTTGATTTATTGCACTATCTAGATCTTCAAGTACTATGTTGAATAGATAGGGAAAGATTAGATACCTTTTGCTTAGCCCCAATTTAGTGGATTTGCTTTAAATTTCTCTCCATTTGATATGGAGTTAGCTATTGGCTTGCTGTATATGGCTTTTAATATGTTCAGGTATGTGTGCACCTTATATCCCTGATATCTCCAAGAATTTTTACATGAAGAGTATTTGTCAAAGGTTTTTTCTGCATCTAATGAGATGATCATGTGATTTTTTTTCATTTTAGTTTGTTTATATTGTGGATTATGTTGAAGGATTTTCACATATTGAGCCATCCCTGCATCCCTGCATCCCTGGAATGAAGCCTACTTGATCATATTGGAAGATCATTTTGAGTTCTTGGATTCCATTTGTGAATATTTTATTGAGTATTTTTGCATAAGTGTTCATAAGGAAAATTGTTCTGAAATTCTCTTTCACTGGAGAGTAATTGTGGGGTTTAGGTATCACAGTAACTGAGACCACGGGGAGTTTGGTTAATGTTCCTTCTCTTTCTATTTTGTGGAATACTTTAAGTAGAGTATTGGTATTAGCTCTTCTCTGAAAGTCTGATAGAATTCTGTACTAAAATTATCTGAGCTGGGCTTTTCTGTTTGGGAGATTTTTAATGACTGCTTCTGTTTTCTTAGAGGTGTTAGGACTATTTAAATCAGTTACCTGATTTTGATTTAACTTTCCTAAGTTGTATATATCTGGAAAATCATCCATTTCATTTATTTTCCCAATTTTGTGGAGCACAAGCTTTTGAAGTAGGATCTAGTAATTCTTTCAATTTCCTCATTCTATTGTAATTTCTCTTTTCATTTCTGATTTGGTTAATTTGGGTACTGTATCCCGCCTTTTAGTTAGCTTGACTAAACTTTTGTCTCTCTTGTTGATTTTCTCAAAGAACCAGCTTTTGGTTTTCTGGATTCTTCTTATTGTTCTGTTTCTAATTGATTTTCTGTATTTCTTTAAGGGATTTATTCATTTCATCTTTAAAGGTCTTGGTCATCCTTATAAGATTATATTCAAGGTCATTTCCTTCTCTTGCGGTTGTATTAGGATATCCAGGGCTTACTGTACTAGAATTGCTTTGCTCTGGAGCTGTAATACTGCCCTGGCTCTTGTTTGCATTCTTTAGCCATTTGGCTGTCCCTGGATGTTCCTGGTGTAGCAAGTATAGGGAAGGCAGTCCTAACATGGATTTTTTCCAGTGCAGCAGACCTCCAGTGGGTAGCCTTTGACTGAATGTTTTTGGTTTAAGATGCCTGAATATTGCTTATCAGCTGGTCTGTTTGGTCCTTGTTTTGGTGAGCATGGATTTTTCTTGGTTTTGGTGTGCTATGTATATCTATCATCTATCTATCTATCTATCTATCTATCTATCTATCTATCTATCTATCTATCTATCTATCTATCTATCTAAAATTTGATCCTCCTGAGTATATACCCAAATGATACTATACCATACCACAAGGACACTTGTTCAACTATGTTCATAGCAGCTTTATTCACAATAACCAGGAATGGGAAACAACCTAGATGTCTCTCAACTGAGGAATGGATAAAGAAAATGTGTTATTTTTACATGATGGTATACTGCTTAGCTTTTAAAAGCAAAGATATGCCGGGCATGGTGGCGCACGCCTTTAATCCCAGCACTCGGGAGGCAGAGGCAGGCGGATTTCTGAGTTCGAGGCCAGCCTGGTCTACAAAGTGAGTGCCAGGACGGCCAGGGCTATACAGAGAAACCCTGTCTCGAAAAACCAAAAAAAAAAAAAAAAAAAAAAAAGCAAAGATATTGTGCAATTTGCAGGCAAATGTATAGGACTTGAAAATATTTTCCTGAGTGAGGCAACACAGACCCAGAAGCCACTTTCTGTAGACAGGCAGTACACCCACTGAAGTGAGGAGGACATTAATCCACCCACAAAACTTTCAGTCCAAAATTTGACCCTGACTACAAGATGTACAGGGATAAAGATGGAGCAGAGATTGAGTGAATGTTCAATTAATGACTGGCCCAAATTTAGAACTACTCCATAGGAGTGAGGTAACCCCTGACACTCTCAATGATACTCTACTATGCTGGCTGACAGGAGCAGAGGATAAATGTCTTCAGAGAGGCTTCATACAGCAGCAGATGGAAAAAGATGCAGAGACCCATAGCTGAACATTAGGCAGAGCTTGACAAGTCTTGTGAAAGTGTTTGGAGCAAAAGAAATGGGGTAGGCCGCTGGGGAGAGCCCTGGGGAAGAGAGGGAAAGGAAAAGGGGCCTATGTCCAGCCAGAGTTCCTGTACTCTGGGCAGGCAGACGTAGGCAGAGCTGCTGATGCTTTTCCACAGGGCCCCAGGTGAGCATGCCTGACCCATGCCCCCGACCAGGGATCCCCACCACCACCAGTTACCTTGCTAAAGCCCCAGAGTTGCAGGAGAGAGGGATGAGGGAAGGAGCTCCCAACACTGGCGAGAGTGGTGCATCGGATCTAGAAAGAGCAGAGACTCTCTATGGTTTAAGAGCTTTATTATAGAAATGTAGGGGAAGAGAGAGAGAGAGATAGATAGAGAGAGAGAGAGAGAGAGAGAGAGAGAGAGAGAGAGAGAGAGAGAGAGAAGAGGAAAGGCTAGAGAGAAAGAGAAGGAGAGAGGAGAGGAGAAGACAAAGAGAAAGGGAAGAGGGGGAGAAAAGTGAGAGAAGTGAGGGGTGAGAGGACAAAGGAGTAAGAGTAAGAGTAAGAGGGCAAGGTGGGGGCTGAGCACCCCTTTTTATGGTCTTTACTGTTGCTAGGAAATGAGGAGGAGTTTAGCCTGAAGGTCAGAAGATTGGGCCATTGCTTAAGTGACTACAAACCATGCTTCTCTTGTGGGGGCTGTGGGAGATGATAACTTAGGCAGGGGCCAGAGTTCCAGGAGCATGAGGGAACACCTACCATGTCATGTAGGTGAATTATGATCATTGGGGTTTAGTCCTCAGCTCAACTGGCTACCAGCCTGAAATTCCTCACAAGAAAGTGTTGGGGAAAGGATTGAGGGAACTGGAGGGGGTCAAGAGCACCCCAAGAAGACCTACAGAGTCAACTAATCTGGGTCTATGGGACTCATTGTGACTGAACTACCAACCAAAGAGCATGCATGGGCTTGATCTAGGCCCCCTACACATATGAAACAGATATGCAGCTTGGTTTTCATGTGGGTCCCCTCATAATTGGAAGGGGTGTTGTCACTGACTAAGCTGTATATCCTTGATTTCCTTTCCCCTAGCAGGGCTGCCTTAACTCACTTCATTGTGAGAGGATTTTTTTAGTCTTACTGTGATTTGATGTGTCAGGATAGTTAGCTACACAAAGGGGTCTTCCCCTTCTCTGAGTAAAATGGGAGGAGATAATGGGAGGAGTATGTGAGAGGGGAACTGGGAGAAAAGGGGGGGGGAAGGTAGCTCTTTATATCAGGATATAAAGTGAATAAATAAACACATTTATAAAAAATAAATTTTAATCTAAAACTTGCAAAGAAAACTAAATCATATTTAAAACTAACAAGACCCATTTTCCATATATTTTAATAAACTTCTATGCAGCTAGAATAACCACTTATAATGAAAGCTGTATATCTTTATATTGGATTTTACATTTTAACTATGGAATATGTTACCTTCTACCAATCTTAAAAAGTTCAGTGGTAGAGTTAGAATTTTATAATAGTAAATATGTCACAAAACCTCAGAAATAAAACAAAATAAAAAGAAACTCTTCCTCATATGAAAAGTCTAGTCATATATATATGGATAGGTAGGGTGAGGAAGTGTATGGGGATGACAAACAGATGTGTGGAGAGATGGTCTGGAGAGGGCTAGAAGTAAGAATGGATATGAGTAGGGGGCACTTCTGGTGAGTAAATGTAATATTGGGACTGGGGAGACTACAGAGAGTCAATGGGGGTAACCCTAGATAAGATTCTATCAGAGGAGGGTATAGAGACTGATAAGGTCAACTCCTGTAGCCATGATGGACTTCCAGAAGAGGAGCAGGACATCAACCCATCCACAAAATCTTCAATCCAAAATTTGTCATGTGTACAAGTTATACCAGGACAAAAATGGAGCAGATATCCAACCAATGACTGCCCCAACTTAAGACCAATCCCATGTGAGAGAGCCAGCCCTGACACTATTAACAATACTCTGCTCTGCTTCCAGATACAAATCTAGCATAAACAGTTGTCTTCTGAGAGGCTTCAGCTAACTGCTGATGGAGGTATATGCAGAAACCCACATCCAAACATTAGGTAGAGCCTAAGGAGTCTTGGGGAAGATTGGGAGATAGAAGTAATAGAGACAGAGGGGTCAAGGACACCACAAGAAGATGCAGAGTCAACTGACCTGGGACCATAGGAGCTCATAGAGCTTGGGCCACCACTCAAGGTGCATTCAGTAGGGGGCCTAGTAAGCCTTTACAGGTATATAGCAAATGTTCAGCCTATACTTCATGTGGGCTCCCTAACCAGTGGAGCAAGGACTATCTTTGTCTCTGTTACCTACCATTGGATCTTCTACCCTATATAGAGATCCTGTTTGGGTCTCAGTGGGAGAAAAATTGCCTGGTCATGTTGCAACTAGATGTACCAGGACATTGTGGTAACCTAGTGGTGAACCCTTCTCTGAGTTGAAAGGGAAGGTGCAATTGGGGGAGGAATTTGTAAGGGTGGGACTTGAAAAAGAGGAAAGAAGAATGCTATGGTTGGGATATAAAGTTAATAAAAATAAATTAATTTTAAAAACACACTTCACTCTTTCTTTTTTCAAATAATTTTAAGATTAATTTCAGGTAATTGAAGGCATCAACTAACTCTATTATTTTCTCAGTTGACCCAAAACTTATGTCCACTTAAATTTTGCCCCAAATACTGTGCTGGGTGCTACATGAATACCAAGAAGCCATCTCCTGTGTCGTGTGTCTTTATATCTTTGTATTAAATTTGCACTGTAACTACATCCATACTGTTAAATGTATTGTCAATAAAAAGATAAAAATTCATTATTAATTCATTATGTCTAAATTATGTTAATATGTTCCAGTAATATTTCAAATTTTTTAATTATTTTTTTTGGAAACATAGTTTTTGGAAATAAATTAAAAACAAACATGATACTATACAATATTTCAGAAAATACTATTTAATACCCAATGCTGTGTCAAAGACACAACAAAATTAAATTTCTAGTATATTAATCACCTGGACCTTAACTAACCAAGCCAACAGAAAAAAAAACAAATATAGATGATGAAAAATAGATTAAAATATAGTACTAACCAATCACTGTCTATTAATGACCAACTAATTACTCAAAGAGATGTCTTTATAGGCCTACTTCACTACCATATCTGGTATTCTCAGAAGTAGAGCCAACGGAGAAAAACTATGAAAAGTTTATAGTTTTGCATGTATTTATGATTTCATGCTTACCTGCTTGACAGCAGTAATATGTCCAGAGAAAATCATAGAATTTAAAATATGGAAAAGTCTTGTTTAAGTTTCTGAAATGTAAAGAATTATATTTGAAAGAAATATTACAAACAAAAAACCCAAACATTTAGGAAAACACAATACAAAGAAAAATATACAATATTAAAAGTTATTAAAATCTATAGAACTGTAAGAAGATAAAAGTATCAGAAAACCTACAACAGTATTCTTCTTTTCTTATAATATTGAAGAGATTGTAGTGGCTCCTCATTTCCAAAATAGATTAGTAAAATAAAGTTAAAATGACCAGAAATTTCTTGAGAAGTAATCTTCATATGAACAAGAGGGATCTCAATATCTTAGTCTCCAAAATATTATACTAAATTGCATAAAGGTATTCAGAGATAGATTTAATTCAATGTCATGATTACTTGAGCAGTGAAACTAAGGGATCATCTATCATAAATTTCTCTAGTTAATTTTGATAAGAGAAATACCTTAAGAATCTCAGAGACAAATTAATGACTTCATTCTTCAGGGTGATTTCTAAGATCTACTTCAGATATCTGATTTCAGGTTTACAGAATCCATGAAGCAGATGTGGTATCTGAAAGCTGTTGCAGTCAACCAGAAAAATGACTATAATGATAAAAAGTAATGGAAAATTTCATTGCAGAGAGAAATATCTTTAAGGTATGAGTACTCTGCCATCTGTCTAAAAATATTCTTGATTTTTCATTTAAACTTCCATATCACCTTTCAATATTTTATTTTTATTATGCCCTGTATCAGAGTTGAAAGTAAGAAAGTATAGAATTGTACAAGAATAGTGTAAAATGAGTCTTTACAACCTTAAATTCATTGTCACTGAAATGTAGCCAGATGCAGTGATACTCTAACATGCTTCTAAGCCCTTCAACCTTTCTTAATCTTGCCAGGATTGACTGGCAATATTTTCTCTTCTTTTGAAAGTGCACTAGCATTTGAAAAACTAGGGGGAAATCTGACTGAAAGAAAAAATATCAGCCTACATGGGTGCCACAAGACTGTGTGTGAGATTTCTTACTGAATTGTACTTTTCAGTTGCCTAAGAAACAGATCAAAGTTTTCTTTCTGTACAAAAATATTAACCAAAGATAGTTTCTTACAACTTTCTGGGACATTGACAAGTATCTGTATTTGGTTCCCCCTCATGGAGTGGTTCTTGAATCCAATAAGATGTTGGTTACTCTCATGAGATTTTGCCACTATTGCATAAACACATCTTATAGGCAGGTGATTATTCTAGAGTGTAGGGTTAATAGGGGTTTGGTACTGAAGTACATCCTTTTGTAGCAAGCAGAGTTTCTTCCAATTTCTAGAACACCTAGATAGGCTCTAATTCCCTGTATTTAATGAGCTTTGTTGGTGTTTTCTTCAGCAATAGGATCTTACCATCAATTTGTGGGGTGTAGCCTATAGGCTTGACACAGCCTCAGACATTTGAGTGTTCCCATGGGACCCCTTTAGCTAACAACTCAATTAAATGTCACCTTTTGGGATAGCATTTGAAATGTAAATGAAGTAAATATCTAATAAAAATTGGAGGAGAAAAAAAAGAAAAAAAGAAAAAAAAAAGAAAGAAGTACAATTGAAACTCTCTGTCTCTTGTTTTTTCCAGTAACATTCCAATTTTCTTCATATATATATATAAAATTATAACATACAATGCATATAATTTCACTTCATTAGATTTTCATACAACTCCTCAAATGACACATAGTTTTAACTGTTCCTGTCTGTATTTCCTCCACATTCCCATTCTTCCCTCCTTCTCCATGCTAGTTCCTAACCTTCAACTCTTCTTACCTGTCCTTCGATAATTATCTATTCTATTCCTCATTTCTAGAGAGAACCCTCATTCCACCACTGACTATCACTTTTTCTATATCTAATCTCTGTAAGTTTATGAATTAAAATTTGCCTATCAAAGATTTTACACCAAACATTCACATCTGAGTGAATATGAACAATATTTTTTCTTTCTGTGTCTAAGTTATCCAACTCTGTTTTTTCTAGCTCCATCAATTTACCAAATAATTTATTATTTAAATTTTTAGCAGCTAAGTAATACTTCATTATGTAAATATATCTTTTTTATTTTTGTTTTTGATTTTGTTTTATATCTAAGGCATCTCAGGTAGCCAAGAACCTGAGACTAGATAGGGTAGAGGTCGAGGGGAAAATGAAATGGTAGTATTCTGCTAAAGGAATGCATCAATAAAAAGACTCCTATGGTCATTCCGTTATATTCATAGATCAGTGTCCTGTATAAGCGTTATTAGAGAAGCTTTCTCCTTATACACATTGGAACAAACACACAGAGCTACACAAAGCCAGACAATAATCAGAGGGAGGCTTTGGAACACTTAGTCCAAATGGAATGTCTCCATCAAAGCTATCTCTCGAGGCTGAGGGAGTCCTGAAGAAGACAAAACAGAAAGATTGTGAGAGTCAGATGGAGGACACCAAGGAAATAGAGACTTCTAAATACAACAACACCTGGCACATGTTAATTCTCAGAAAATGTGACTGCATGCACAAAGCCTGCATCTGACCCAAAAGGAATACCAGTGCTGAGTGAGGGAGTACACTTAATCCTCATTCCTATCCCAGAGCTATCTACAATTGATAACGACTTACAAAGGAAAATTCAGTTTTCTTTAACAGAGTGTCACTGAGGGTGCAAACCACTCTTTTTTTTTTTTTCAGATTTTCTTTTATTTTTTAATTGGGTATTTATTTCATTTACATTTCCAATGCTATTCCAAAAGTCCCCCACACACTCCCCCACCCACTCATCCACTCCCCCACCCACCCACTCCAACTTCTTGGCCCTGTTGTTCCCCTGTACTGAGGCATATAAAGTTTGCACGACCAATGGGCCTCTCTTTCCACTGATGGCCGACTAGGCCATCTTCTGATACATATGCAGCTAGAGACATAAGCTCCAGGGGGTGCTGGTTAGTTCATATTGTTGTTGCACCTATAGGATTGCAGATCCTTTTAGCTCCTTGGGTACTTTCTCTAGTTCCTCCATTGGGGGCCCTGTGATCCATCCAATAGCTGACTGTGAGCATCCACTTCTGTGTTTGCTAGGACCCAGCATAGTCTCACAAGAGACAGCTCTATCTGGGTCCTTTCAGCAAAATCTTGCTAGTGTATGCAATGGTGTCAGCGATTGGAAGCTGATTATGGGATGGATCCCCGGATATGGCAGTCTCTAGATGGTCCATCCTTTCGTCTCAGCTCCAAACTTTGTCTCTTAACTCCTTCCATGAGTGTTTTGTTCCCAATTCTAAGAAGGGGCAAAGTGTCCACACTTTGGTCTTCATTCTTCTTGAGTTTCATACGTTTACCAAATTGTATCTTATATCTTGGGTATTCTAAGTTTCTGGGCTAATATCCACTTATCAGTGAGTACATATTGTGTGAGTTCCTTTGTGATTGGATTAGCTCACTCAGGATGATGCCCTCCAGGTCCATCCATTTGCCTAGGAATTTCATAAATTCATTCTTTTTAATAGCTGAGTAGTACTTCATTGTGTAAATGTACCACATTTTCTGTATCCATTCCTCTGTTGAGGGGGATCTGGGTTCTTTCCAGCTTCTGGCTATTATAAATAAGGCTGCTATGAACATAGTGGACCATGTGTCCTTCTTACCGGTTGGAACATCTTCTGGATATATGGCCAGGAGAGGTATTGCTGGATCCTCTGGTATTATTATGTCCAATTTTCTGAGGAACTGCAAAACTGATTTCCAAAGTGGTTGTACAAGCGTGCAATCCCACCAACAATGGAGGAGTGTTCCTCTTTCTCCACATCCTAGCCAGCATCTGCTGTCACCTCAATTTTTGATCTTAGCCATTCTGACTGGTGTGAGGTGGAATCTCAGGGTTGTTTTGATTTGCATTTCCCTGATGATTAAGGATGTTGAACACTTTTTCAGGTGCTTCTCAGCCATTCAGTATTCCTCAGGTGAGAATTCTTTGTTTAGCTCTGAGCCCCATTTTTTAATGGGGTTATTTGATTTTCTGGAGTCCACCTTCTTGAGTAAACCACTCTTAAGACCAGGCTTTACACCCATCACTAGATGGCCAACTCAAAGAAAACTCAGTGGCTTCTCTGTAGGTTCATTATCTCATAATTTTTCAAGATATTTATATATTTATTTATTTGTATTTTTATTTACTTTTAAATGGCCTTTGTATGCATAATGCATATGAGTATTATGGTTTCCAGTTTTGTATTTTTGTGGAATTCCTGTCTATGTATCTATGTCTATATGTGTTTGTAGTGGTATAGCCTTATGTTGCATGTGTTCTAAAGCTAATTTGGGGCTCTCAAGACTAATTGTCCCAGAAATGTGAGAGTCTCCAATGTAAGATGCTAAGAGACTCTGCCCCTAAGTTCTTGCTGATTGGTAAATAAAGATGCTCACAGCCAATAACTGGGCCGAAGAGACATAGGTGAGGTTTAGGTTTCCTAGACTTAGAGTGGGAGGAGAACCAGGAGGGGAAGAAGAAAGGCAGGAAGGGGAAGAAAAGGGACCATGGTCTAGGAGTTGAGAGAACATGTCCCTGTGGGCTGGCCAATTGGAATTAAGACCAGCCCTGGTGAAACATAGTAAATAGTAATTAATAACTCAGATTATCAATAGGAAAGTATATTCTAACACCACGGAGGGTAGGCAGCTGCCCAGCTCTTGTGTTGTTTAAGGCTAATTGTGAATGTAAAGGCTATGAGTGTCTTTCATCTGGGATCTAAAGGGTCAAAAGCAGGGTAGAAATCTTGGGCCAGGATTTAATTACTTTCTACAAAATTTGTTTCTTGTGCCAGGCAGTGGTGGCACACGCCTTTAATCCCAGCACTTGGGCGGCAGAGGCAGGCGGATTTCTGAGTTCAAGGCCAGCCTGGTCTACAAAGTGAATTCCAGAACAGCCAGGGCTATACAGAGAAACCCTGTTTCAAAAACAAAAACAAAAATGTTTCTTGTGCTTTTTTTTTGACTCATTTTTGTTGTTGTTCTATATAGATTTATGGGATTTTATTTTAGCGTCTTTTATTTTTATTTTTATGTGCCTGTGTGTTTACTAAAGACAGACAGAAATGTATTTTCATGAAAGAAGATGTGTTAAGGATCTAGAAGAGACTGAGGGACAGGAAACCATATTCATAATATATTATATGAAAAAACTATTTTCAAAAAAGTAAAAATAAATTTAAAAATCAAAAAGTAATATCTATCACACTGGTAGTTCAGTCATTATGAGAAAAAACAAAACAAACAAAATAAAAGCAAAATGAACTAAATAAAAACTAATATATATGACCTCATAAAGCCATAACACTTCTGTATATCAAAAGACAGCATCATTCAAACAAATAAGCAACCTAGAGAATAGGAAAATTCCTTACCAATTTTGCAACTGACACAGGGTTAATATAAAAAAATATAAAGAACACAAATGAACTCATCATTAAGAAAACAAATACCCAGTTAAAAATGTTGGTATGGGAATAAATACTCAAACAATGAAATGGAAATGGATGTGAAACACTTAACAGTTGTCAACATCCTTAACCACTGGGAAAATGAAAATTAAACCTAATTTGAGGTCGCATGTTACTACAGTTAGAATGGTTCAAATACATAAAACAAAGAGCAGCAGAGGCTTGTGAATACCACAGGAAATGAGAGTACTTGTTCATTAATGATAAAGCACACGTTAAAAAAAAAAAAAAAAAAAGAATGCAAACAAGTCCTGGCATCATTGCCATCAGCACTGGGTAATCCACGGATGTGTTGAAACTCTACCACAAATCCAATATACCACTGTTGGGGGTATACCTGAAGTATTTTACATGTTTCTACTATATGATTGCCTATATTTGTTGTGAAAGACTCCGAAAGGAGCCCCTCGCTCAGGCCTCAGGACAATAGCGGACACCCAAGAACTCACGACAGACCAAGCTTGTTGCAAACCTCATGAGGCTTTATTCAGAGAAAGCCAGAGCTCTGGGGATGATTCATATCCCACGCAGGGGTAGAGGAGTCGACACCAAGGGGAAAGAGGTCCCACTTTTTATAGGCCCTGGTTGGGGGGGGGGGAGAGGCAGAGTAGGGGATTTCCAGATCTAAACAATGTATATTCTCAAGAAATGGGTATGGGAGGGGTACGAGGAAAGAGTCTAATGAAGGTGCAGCAATGGGCACACACCTGGTCAGAACATTGGCAGACACACAGGTTCAAGGAGTGGCCAGAGCATTGTGCACCTCTACTTTTCTAAACCAGTGAAGCTAATTCTGCTAACACTGACGTCTATCTTGCCAATTTCAGGGCTTCTGTGTCCTTTTACATTCTGCCAGGATCTTTCATTGGGCCTCCATTCTGCCAGGATCTTTCAGTTGCTGCTCTGTTCAAACTTAGAAATTAGACACAGCATAGTTAACCATCATTTGATTAATAGATAATGAAAATATGAAACACTTACACAATGAAATATTATTTAGGTTTTAAAAACAGAATTCATGAAATTTGCATGGCCATGAATGAAGCTAGAAACAATTATTCTGAGTGAGGTAACCTAGCCACAAAAAGACAATTCCTGCATAGTTTCTCTTTTGACTATGTTATTTTATAAGGTTTAGATATCTGTGCTTTATTTCATATATCTACAGTGGTTAATTATCCAGTAAGGAACCAAGAGTAACAAGAGGATCTTTCAAGGAAGGGAAAATAGAATATATTGTTGTAAACGGATAAAGATAAAATTAAAGTATGAAGATTAAATAGGAAATACAACATGGTGGTACAGAATGGAGTATGGTTAAGAACAAGTAACCCTAAGGGCCTACGAAAGCCAAAAGGAAGCCTGCTATTACAGAAGCTTCTTCAAATAAACTCACAAATCGGAAGTTAAATGAGGTTACTATATAACTGGGGAGACAATGCCACAACTAGATTTGCTACCCAAAAGTCTAAGTATCTGAAATTTGTTATAGATTTTTGAATTGTTGGCCATAGGATTCCAATAGATCTGTAAAAAAAAAAATACAAAAACAAAAACGAAAGTAAGAAAGAAAAAGAAAGAAAGAAGGAACAAAGGAAGAATCAAAGAAAGAATCAAAGAAAAGACAAGACAAGACAAGACAAGACAAGGGCTAATGTGTATTCTATTTGTTACCCTCCACAAGTTGACATGCCTGTATTTCTGAAGACATCACATATTATGCCATTTAACATGAAGAAATTGAGCTGGCCTTCAAATAAAAAGATCCTTTATTCCTACTATAACTTTCATGGTGCTAATAGGTACTTATACATGCTCCTGGGGAAGAAAAATTACAATCAATGCCACGAGTTTTATACCCAGTGAACTCCAAGAGTAATCTTCTTGCAACATACATCTATGAACACAATAGTGCTACAGATTATATGGCAGAAGTAAACAACCACTTTTGAATTGGATTTAAGATCAACTATATGAGATGGAACCTATACCTGACATTGTTTTTTGTTTGCTTGTTTGTTTTGATTTTTTAAGTTACCTTTTTATTAGATACTTTATTCATTTACATTTCAAATGCTATCCCCAAAGCTCCCTATACCCTCCAGGATGAGAATTTAAGAATATATAGATATGCCCCAGTACAGGGGAACACCAGGGCCAAAAAGGGGGAGTGGGTGGGTAGGGGAGTGGGGGGGGGTATGGGGAACTTTTGGTATAGCATTGGAAATGTAAATGAGCTAAATACCTAATTAAAAAAATGGAAAAAAAAAGAATATATAGATCATGTGCCCTAAGGGAAAGCCTGCTATAATTATTCTATTAAAGAGATGTGCTAATAAAAGGATGCCTAAGAACATATTGCTATACCCACCTGCCAATGCCTTACTCAGTCCGTACTAGAGAATCTTTTTCTTGCAATAGACAGTAATTAGCACTGAGATTCTACAACTATTCAATGTGCAGGGAAATGAAAGACTTGGATAACTCAGCCTTAAATACTAAGTTAAAAATAAAAGTAATAATTTTACAAAATGAAAATAAAATGCCAGTTATTAGAATAACAAACAGCCTAAAAGAGGAATCTGATATGCATTATTCAGATTAACAAGAAGAAATGTCTTTCAAAGATGAACATTAATTTCTCCAGGATAATATTGTTCTTCCCAATGTTACTGAAAATATTAATCATATAATAACTGTTGGATCATTTCCCCTAAACTGCCTGTCAAATTGCTACAGATAATTAAACATCATATGCATTTGTGTTATTGCATATATAGGATGGAAATGGCCAGCTTCTTTAATGGACACATTATCACAAACTGCAGTTAACTTTGGCTCCACTTAACTTGCACAGGCCCAGCTGTGTAAATGCCATTTCCATTCATCCATATAACACCCCTCACACAAATCCAGTGTTGTAGCTTGAAGACCACAGCACCTCAGTTTCTAGTGAGCAGTGAAAATAAATAGTCACCTTGTCACATATGTCACAGTATATGGTACTCAGTTTGGGGGTGTAGCTGATATTAATTATAATTGCCTTTATGCTGTGATACCTTTCATGATTTATCAAGCCTACATTGAACTGCTTCATCTTACAATGTTATTTGAGTTTAAAATACCTAGAATTTCAGTGACCTAACTCACCTCAATGTAGTCTTGGATGGTAAAAATCACTACTTTTAATAATCATCATTGCAAGATTTAGCCAACTGCTAAGTATAACCTCCCAAATATACCTTTCTTTATATTAGTTAGTGAAAGCTACCCAGAAACTTCTCACAATTTCCTTCATACCATTGCAGTATGAGGAATTTTACTAAGTTTAGTCAGGCCTTTAGGTTATATGTGATTTATCTTCTCTTTTTATGTATTCATACTAAGATTTTACATCCTAATGATGTTTTCCAGTTTTCATGAGGTTATTGATAAAGATGAACATGATATTTTCTTTTGAGGTGAGGGAGGTACTGAAAGCTAGAAATTTTAGAAAACAATATTATTGATGCTCTTCACAGGTAAGAGATGTTAGTTCCACTACTGTCTAATCTCTTTTCAGGAATGACTTTATTATCTTTATTTAAGAAGATGAAGAAACATCTCTTGGAATGCTTTTAATGCTTAAATAAACTACATTTATTACATTGTGTAAAGGACGGACAACACAGTGTCCATCAGAATCTGGAGATATGTACCCATGTATTTCTTCCAGTGGATACTTATATGATGCTATAATCTTACTGCCATATATAAATTCCTCTTCTACAAATTTCATGCGGGAGAATCACTCAACTGGGTCCAAAGGAAAATTTGAAAATAAAAATACAAAGATAGTCCAAAGAAGATTCAAGAGTACATTGAATATATATCATACTTGTCTGTAAGATACATATAAATGTATTATTTGTGTTGAAGGATGAATATAGAATGCCAGTAAATGGATATCTTTCTTTTATGAATCTTGGGTTTATAACAAAATAATTCCCACTGCAACCTAGAAGTGATATTCTATAATAGCATAATACCTGCAGACACCAATTCCTTCCGGATGTCTCAATGTGTTCAGAATACTTTGAGGATGGGCAAAATGTTTGTTTTATCAGTAAAGGAAACTTTTGTATCAAACTATTAACTCGGCCTTTTCAAATGTTCATGCAATATCAAACAAAATACGATCATTAGAAAACTAATATTATTTTAAAACTATATATTTTAAAAATTAAAGAAAAATTAAAAGTAACTATTTGATTGAAGAGGTATTCTGAAACCCATATGCATTGTTGTAGCATATTCTCCAGACATAGGGTTGAAAAAATACTAAAATGATCATTTACTTTTGATTTTTTTATTGCCTGGTAATGTGAAAACAATTCCACAATGATAAACTGTATCAAATGCAGGGTTAAACATAAAAATGTCAAGGGGAGTAGTTGTAAGTCAAGGATCAGCTTTCTAAATGTAGCTGCATTAAGGCTGGACATGTTGGACCTGTGAAGTCACCTTCCTGTCTCATTTCTTATCCTGAAGCATCATGGCCTACTGACTAGCAGACCTGCTAACACCCTCAGATAGAAAGCTCCCAGATACCTGTTGACCCAGGCTTCTTCAGGATGTATCAGTATGTTCAAAATATTGAGCATGAGCATTTTTAGAGGAAAGGTAAAATTCTTTAACTGTAAGGAAACTTCTATACCAAAGTATTAACTCTGCCCTATAAAAGAGCTTCAAATATTTTATTTCTTCTCATCAAAAGTTTTCTTTTTGTTCCCTATTCTAAAAAGAAATGAAGTATCCACATGTTGGTCTTTCTTCTTGATTTTCTTGTGTTTTGCAAATTGTACCTTGGGTATTCTATGTTTCTGGGCTAATATCCACTTATCAGTGAGTGCATATCAAGTGACTTCTTTTGTGATTGTGTTACCTCACTCAGGATGATATCCTCCAGAACCATCCATTTGCCCAATAATTTCATAAATTCATTGGTTTAATAGCTGAGTAGTACTCCATTGTGTAAATGTACCACATTTTCTAGATCCGTTCCTCTGTTGAGGGGCATCTGGGTTCTTTCCAGCTTCTGGCTATTATAAATAAGGCTGGTATGAACATAGTGGAGCATGTGTCCTTTTTACCGGTTGGGACATCTTCTGGATATATGCCCAGGAGAGGAAATGCTGGATCTACCAGTAGTACTATGTCCAGTTTTCTGAGGAACTGCCAGATTGATTTCCAGAGTGGTTGTACAAGCTTTCAATCCCACCAGCAACGGAGTAGTGAGATGAAAGGATGGACTATCCAGAGACTACCCCACCTGGGGATTCATCCCACAATCAGCCACCAAACACAGACACTATTGCACATGCCAGCAAGGTTTTGCTGAAAGGACTCTGATATAGCTGTCTCATGTGAGGCTATGCCAGTGCCTGGCAAATTCAGAAGTGGATGCTCATAGTTACCTATTGGATGGAACACAGGGTTCCCAAAGAAGGAGCTAGAGAAAGTACCCAAGGAGCTGAAGGGGTCTGCAACCCTATATAGGTGGAACAACATTATGAACTAACCAGTAACTCCAGAGCTCGTGTCTCTTGCTGCATATGTAGCAGAAGATGGCCTAGTCAGCCATCATTGGGAAGAGAGGCCCCTTGGTCTTGCAAACTTTATATGCCTCAGTACCGGGAAATGCCAGGGCCAAGAAGTGGGAGTGGGTGGGTAGGGAGGCAGGGCAGGGAGGCAGGGCAGGGAGGGAGGGTATAGGGAACTTTTAGGATAGCATTGGAAATGTAAATGAAGAAAATATCTAATAAAAAATTGAAAAATTTTTTTTTTCCTTTAGAACCCCAGAAAATTAAATCAGTAGGAACAGAATCTCCTTAATTTCAGTTTCCCCATGGAAGCAACAGGGCAAATATGAGCTTTACAGCACCTCTATTCTGAAGTGGAGGAAGGAGATCCATTTGCAGCTCTCATTCTGGTGTGGTATTACTATAAAGAGATGAAATACAATCCAGGTGAACTACCAAGATTAGACCTGAGAAGGTACTGTTACTCTATCCAAATGACGAAACTTACTGTGCCCTCTTTCTGTAGCTATTTTGAATTCTGGAGGTTTTAGCTCTACTCTTTTCGCTGTTATCAGTGTCCTCAGTAATTTATTGTTTACAAGTGTGTGCACAGTTTCGATGCTCTCCCTTGTGGTATTTCTCCCTGCCTTTATATCCTTTTGGCCAAAAGGAAATAGCCAACTTCCTCTTCCTTTAAGCTGTGCAATAGTCAGTGTTCAAAAATGTGTGATCTTCACAGCTTCATTAGAAGTCAATATCAACAGAAGGAATGTGTGAAAGATTGAGAAAAGCACACACTATACATCAAATTTAGGGATTCTGCCTTGCAATACTAGGAAAACTGAAAAAGAACTGAGCCTGACTTCAGGATTTTGAATATTACTGGGAATGTATGAACTCACATGTATTTTAGAGAGCAGTTAAGTGCAAGAACTGCTGTTGTTCACATGATCAGTTGAACATGTGAACAGATATGGTATGTGAAAGATGAGTTTTGGAAAATATTTTCCCATAATTTAACATGATCTTCTTTGTAAAAATATTTTTGAAACTAGACCTTTTCTTTAGCCTGATTTAGGCCAGTCGTAATCCGTATGTAGCTCATTTTAGGTGAAGGAACGAAAGACTAATCTTACAGAAATCATAGCTCCAGTTGTCAATTAGCTAATAAAGCAGCAGGGATAACATGGGAAGGGGCAGCAAAAAGGAGGAGCAGCTGCATTAGCATTTCTGGATATTGAGATTACATAACTAAGATATCACATATGGTTTGTTTACATTTTCAAGACCTACAAAATAATTCACAAAGCGTCTACTCTGCTATTTCTTTCAGCAACAAATTACACTCAGGGTTGTTTCCCACATCATAATCATTTTGATAACTTATTTTTGCCTTTCTTTCCCTTACCATTAAATCTTTTGTGCATGTAGATGTCATATAAATAAAAAACGATAGAAAGTAAAGCATAGGAAACATAAAAATTCCTAGCTTTCAAGGCTTTGAAGAAGAAAATGATTAATTGAATGTTGATCTTATCACAAAGTAAATGTTAACTATCATTGCTTTAAAAATGTATACACTGGGAGACGAAATAAATTACAAGGACAAATGCACTTTATTAAAATGTTATTTTAAACAAATGACCTCTACAAATCCCTACTTTCTTTATTTATCTCCAACACCATCTAGAAGAGAATCCATTTCTCTACCACAATTGGTCATTTCTTTCTAAATCATTGTGCTAGGGCAAGTTTCTCTCAGAAAATTATAATCAAGAATCTATAAGAATACTTTGGTTATGGAATAGAAATAAATGCAATTAATGTAAACAGAAATAGTCATAAGGGCTGATTCAAGTAATGTGTCTTAACTCTTAAACCTCAGGCAGCTCTTTAAAGGTTGTCAGTGAGTTTTTTTTTAAATATCTTTATTTGAAAAAGTGGATTGTAGTACACACTTTTATTGAAATCAAGGCTTAATTATTGATATATTCTAAAATATTAGAACAAAAATATCATTAATTTTCAATGATTGCTCAGTAATATTGAAGTGTGAGTTTATACTAAGTAAATTGATTTAACGCTCATTTTCAAAGTGTTATTATGATCAATGATATCTTCCCCAGCCATTGATGGTCACTTCCGGAGGGACCATCACCCTTTATCCAATAAACCAATTGAATTTACACCGAAGGAAAAAATTCTTCAGGATACATTCTGGTTTATTTGAAATGTCATCTACATGCGAAATGTCAAAGAGATCCTTAAAAGGAAGCATAAAGGGTTTGCACAAAGCCAGTCCTGGGCTTTATCAGACATTACAGTGATATTACATGAAATGAAATCATTAAATGAGAGCTGTGGGTGTGGCAGAAACACTATCACCAAACAGAGAAGTCGGAAGCAAAGGATAGATATGAGAAAGACTTAAGCAAACAATAGATATGAGAATAGGTGTTGGCCTTCATTTAATATTATCATTTGAACTTTAAATTCAATGTAAACCATCATAGTGTTTTGAAAAGGAGAAGATATCTGGACATGTGGGCTTGGGGACAGATCTACTTCCACTCACTGTATGTTATCTTCAGTTAAAGGCATATGCAAATGAATGGCATGCCCTTTTGTTTGCTTGCTTGATGACTTTAAACTCTCAGTTATTCATAGGCTAAAAGCATAAAAACTAACAAATATGATATTATTAAAATATATATTATGCATGAACCATATTTATTCTTTGACATAGAGTATTTCCTTTTATGATTAATTTGTAGTATAAAATTAATTATAATTCTTATAATGCTAATAATTGAAGCTATGAATTAATACTTTTAACACCTAATTATTAAAAAAAAAATTCACTCTTCTAACAGGAAATGCTGTAGGATAATTCTTATTAGCCCAACAAAAATATTTTTCCTAATTTTTGAGTTTGACATCCACTAATACTAAGATGATATTTCCATATTTTTATTTGCCTTTTATAGACTATTAAACATCATAACCTTTTATTTAGGCTAGCCTCATCAAATATGCATGCTTTTAGCAATCTGATTCCAAACGTGGACCACTAACAGCAGTTCTGTTCCCTCTAATGGGTCTGTAACAGAGATACTTCCAAGGAGAGGGCAGAGAAGATGCACAGTCTGCTTAAAATAGCAGCACACCAGACTCTGTGAAGCGATAGCCCAATAATTTATATGTGGAAAAGCTACTAGCAGTCTGGAATGTGACACTAAGATTATGCAAGCAAGGGAAATAGTGAAATTTATCTTCATTTTGAGCAACAAAATGGCATCGAGGCAAAGTGCCGCAGAGTCAGCCACTTGGTCACTGTGATGTCCTTGTCAGTGCAGCTGACCTTGATAATGGATTTTTCATCTATCTGAATATGGAAAAGCAAAACAAAACAAAACAAAGCAAAACAAAATAAAAAAACAAACCATGAGCTCTAAATATATTTGCTTTGCATTTGATAAACTATATTGAAAAGAATAATTGTGTATCACTTACTGTTCTGGAAAAAGATGTCAGTCAGGAAAACAAGGGCAGGTTTCATGGGGGTGGGACTCCTTTTTCCTTGTCTTTGTGAATCATTGAACACCTTCTCCTGTGCTCTGAGTTGCCAGATATTTCAATAGTATCAAGATTGACCTTGACATTGTTTCCATGTCATCCCTGGTGTCACTCTGTAAAACCTTTATCTGCACATCAGGGCTTTATCATCAGAAAACAAAACTACAATAAAATAAGATGCAGTTGTCTTCAACCATTCATATTTTATTCCTCCCCTGTGCATAAAGTCATGGACTAGGGTCAATTGAGATCAGTCAGCCTGACATCTTATGATCATTAAATGATAACTTGATACAACTTAGTACCACGTGCAAAGAAGGTACTAAGGAACTCTTCAGTTAGGTTAGCTGGTCTATTAGGAACTATTGCTTTAGTTGAATTTTAAAATTTTAGGGATTTATTTTTTTATGTAATTCATAACACTGAATTCATTTCATTGATTGAAGCTGGAGGGCTTGTTCAGTACAATTCCTAAGCATCAATCCTGGATGTCTTAGTACAGTAGGCACATGTACATTGGTTCATTCTCTCTTTGCTTATTTTTATTTATTTTTGGCTCTAAATCATTTATCTATCTATCTATCATCTATCTACTTGTTTGTTTGTTTGTTTGTTTATTTATTTATTTATTTATTTTAGACATTTTCTTTATTTACATTTCAAATTGTATCCCCTTTCCTGGTTTCCTCTCCAAAACTCCCCTATCCCATTCCCCCTCCCCTTCTCACCAACCAACCCACTCCTGCTTCCCTGTCCTGCATTCCCCTACACTGGGGCATCAAGCCTTCTCAGGACCAAGGGCCTCTCCTCCCATTGATGTTCAACAAGGTCTTCCTCTGCTGCAAATGCCACTGGAGCCATGGGTCCCTCCATGTATACTCTTTGGTTGGAAGTTTGTCCCCGGAAGCTCTGGGGGTACTGCTTAGTTCATATTGTTGTTCCTCCTATGGGGCTGCAAGCTCGTTCTGCTCTTCAGTACTTTCTTTAGCTCATCCATTGGGGACCTTGTGCTCAGTCCAATGGTTGGCTGAGAGCATCCACCTCTGTATTTGTTAGGCACAGGAGAGCTTCTCAAGAGACAGCTATACCATGCTCCTGTCAGCAAGCACTTGTTGGCATCCACACCAGTGTCTAGGTTTGTTGACTGTGTTTGGGATGGATCCCCAAGTGGGGAAGTCTCTAAATGGTCATTCCTTCAGACTCTGCTCTATACTTTGTCTCTGTAACTCCTCCCATGCATATTTTGTTCCCCATTCTAAGATGGTCCAAAGCATCCATACTTTGGTCTTACTTTTTTTTTTTTTTTAGCTTCTGTGAATTGTATCGTGGGTATTCCGAGCTTCTGGGATAATATCCATTTATCAGTGAGTGCATATACCATGTGTGTTCTTTTGCGATTGGGTTTCCTCACACAGGATGATATGTTCTAGTTTCATCCATTTGCCTAAGAATTTCATAAATCCACTGTTGTTGTTGTTGTTGTTGTTGTTGTTGTTGTTTTTCCAAGACAGGGTTTCTCTGTGTAGCTCTGGCTGTCCTGGAACTCACTCTGTAGACCAGGCTGGCCTCGAACTCAGAAATTCACCTGCCTCTGCCTCCCAAGTACTGGGATTAAAGGCGTGCACCACCACACCGAGCCTACACTGTTTTTTAATAGCTGAGTATTACTCCATTATGAAAATGTACCACATTGACTGTATCCATTACTCTGTTGAAGGATATATGGGTTCATTCTATCTCCTGGCTATTATAAATAAGGCTGCTATGAACATAGTGGAGCATGTGTTCTTACTACATGTTGGAGCATCTTCTGGGTATATGCCCAAGAGTGTTATAGCTGAGTCCTCAGGTAGTGCTGTGTCCAATTTTCTGAAGAACAACCAAACTGATTTCCAGATTGGTTGTACCAGCTTGCAATCCCAACAGCAGTGGAGGAGTGTTGCTCTTTCTCCACATCCTCACCAGCATTTGCTGTCACTTGACTTTTTGAGCTTAGCCATTCTGACTGCTGTGAGGTGGAATCTCAGGGTTGCTTTGATTTGCATTTCCCTGATGACTAAAGATGTTGAAAAGTTCTTCAGTGCTTCTCAGCCATTTGATATTCCTTAGTTGAGAATTCTTTATTTAGTTCTGTACCGCATTTTTAATAGGAGTATTTGGTTCTCTGGAGTCTAACTTCTTGAGCTCTTCGTATATATTGGATATTATCCCTCTACAGGATGTTGTGTTGGTAAGGTCTTTTCCCAATCTTTTGTTTGCCATTTTGTCCTATTGACAGTACCTTTTGCCTTACAGAAGCTTTGTAATTTTATGAGGTCCCATTTGTCAGTTCTTGGTCTTAGAGCATAAGTTATTGGTGTTCTGTTTAGGAAAATTTCCCGTGCCCATGTGCTTGAAGCTCTTCCCCATCTTCTTTTCTATTAGTTTCAGTGTGTCTGGTTTTATGTGGAGGTCCTTGATTCACTTGGACTTGGATAGGACTTGGCTAGGTGCTTGAATTTCTGCCTTAACTTCCCCCAGTAATGGACTGTAACCTGGAACTGTGAGACAAATATATCAATTCTCCACTAAATTGATTTTTTGGATGTGGGGGTAGTCATGATGTTTTAGCACAGCAACACAATGAAACTTAAAGTCCTTAAAAGGAAATGCTGCATTGAAACACCAAAGTACCTCCCATCCCTAATAGATTAAAGACCAGATACAGCCTTGGATTCAAAGCTTTTCTTAAATTCTATTCTTTACATTAAAAACTCACACTGTAGAAGCTTTGATTGCTTCAGGCATTTCCTTGTCTGTCTGGGTCTTTTCTAAGTCATAAAATATATACAATAAAAATGAGAACAAGATTCTAAACCATTCTGCTTGCAAGATATAACAATAATAAGAGCACATACATCTTCAGGGCGGTAGATCTTCATGTAACAGATAAAAATTAGAAAATTTATTTTCAAATTATTCTTGTTAAACTGCATAATAATAATGCTAAGACATTTTTCATGAACACTCCAATAAATTAAAATTATACAAAAAATCTTGGAGGACTCATTATTCTCCCAGCCCTTCCCATGCCTGCCTGCGTTTATATGAAGTTCAGATGGGTTTCAGGAAGCACAAATAAGACAGATACCAAGAGTCTTTCCAGTTTTATATTTCTGATTTTCAGTATTACAAATACCTTTAAGCATCCATTACAATACCAGGATGAATAAAAGCAGTTCTATGACATGAATGTAATTTGTGTGTTTGTGTGTGTATATATATATATACATATGCATATATACAAACATATACATAGCTTATATATATAGTAGTAACTAAGACTATACATATGTATGTTTATATATACACAAATATACATATATAGCTATGACTATATGTGTGTGTTTGTGTGTCTGTGTCTGTGTGTGTCTCTGTGTGTGTGTATGTGTGTGTATAGGTAGGAAATGTGAATTTTCCTAAAACATATATCAAATTAGGCAAAAGTATCCGCTTCTTTTATAAGAAAGTGACATTAATCAACATTGTTAATAATATAATGTTAAGAAAATGCCTTATATAACTATGTGAGTCACTTATTAAAATCATCCTAGATAAATTTTTGGGTATCTTTGAAGTTATTTTTTTGTCATCACCACTTTTGTATTTAAAGTTGCTGATAGGTCAAAAAAAAAAAAAAGACAAACCTAATTAATATAAGATCAATTGCAGATAAGTCATTATTTAAAATAAAAATTAGCAAAACTAGCTACTTATACAGAGTGAATTTAATTTATCAGTAACAATGGTATTTTTGAAATATGATTAAATATCCTTACAGTAATACAGGTGGTATAATTTAAAAATTGCTTTGAGTTCTGATTATTAAAATGTTATATTATTGCTTAGGCATGTGCTTGATCAAAATAAAAAATAAAGAATAGATTAAGTGATTTGCATAAATTATTAAATTGGTTAATCAGCATTAAAAAAATCAGCTCTTTTTTTTTCTTAACAAGCCAAGTAAGCTGTTCATTGCTCATTATTCATTTATTTTTATAACCTTGTCACAGTGATATGATAATAGTCTTACTTATAAAACTATATTAGGGAAGTTTGCTACTACACCCAACCGTCAGTGGTCTTTTATTTTTCTACAGTCAAATCCACCTGTAATTCCTAAGGGAGTCAACACCACACTGACTTAGACCATGATGTGATGATTAGTATATTCTGACTCTTGATGTTTGGATCTTCAAATAATGAGAGGCTGCCATCACAAATTCATACGAGATACAATATTATGCCATACAAAAAGTGGGTCAGAAGGCATAGAAAAGAAAAATCTGGATTCAATAAGACATATCTTAGATTTTTACTGCCTTAGCATTTCTTCAAAAAACTGAATTTTCAAACAGGGAAATTCTGCTGTGTATCCACTGGGATCATTTATGAACCTTGAATAACACCATTTTGGCATCAGTCCCTGTACTACCATACTGTTTGTGTTTTACAACAGATGAAATTCCATTTGTTCCTGCTTTAATTTAAATTCATAAGTCTACCCTATGGTAAAACTGACAACTCATTAAAAGAGACAAAAAAATGTCCTTTGTTAATCAGGGGATTGGGCTAATGGCTGAAAAGGTTTAGCTTTAATTGAGAATGTTCTTGCTCTTCTTATTCTTCTTGAAGAACATGCAAGTTGCTAAGAGAATTAAACAATAAAGTGAAGAACAACAAACACAGAAACAATTAAGCTTCTTCAATAGGATTAAGCTGATAAGCATTTCATTCCAAAAGATAGACTCTTCCAAACAAGGCTGGGCCATGAACAAACTAACAAAGCCGACTTTGATTTGGGGATTTAATTTAGATAGCTCCCATCACATTTTCACTTCTTGCCATTCAACTAAAAAGAAAGGCATGGAAATGCCTATCTATGTTCCCACTGTTAGCTGCTACACTTCGCTATGCACAGCCTCTGCATTTCAGCCAGGGGCTCCTCATCCAGGATCTCACAGGTAGAAATTGTTAGACATATAAAACCTCTAGCTTTTATGGTAAGTTTCAGTATGTCTTGAATTCTTATGTGCTGGAATGGATGAATTGGAAGAAACTAATTCAAAATAGCTGCTAGGCATGGTCGTGTTTCTGAATCTGTAACCATCAAGGAAATTCTCCCATCTATAGCTTTCTGAGAACTCTATTCATACACACAAAAGGCTCTGAAATTTCATGGGACATTCTGGCCTCTAAACTGCTTTGTCTTTCTTTCCAGCCCCAATGAATAACTCTGTGATCTGTGCTTATTTTCTCTGCCATCTCATCTATGTTCATCTCTGACTGCTTGGTTTTTGATCCACTACCTGTCCTGCCAGTGACAGGTGGTAAATGATTCATAGTGAACCTCCCATGCTCTTCCTGGTGGTGTCTTTTCTCTGACCTTGATTAAATGGATACAGTTCTACAGTGAAGTATCCTTCCTTTTAATTGTGTCCTTTCTCAGACCTAAAAAAACATCCCAGGGAAAGACAAGTCCTGTGAACATTATTCATGCCCATTTTCCACCTCTTTAGATGTATTCAAGATTTGAGCTCTTTGCTCAAAAGAGAATGCAGAATCAAGCCTGCCACATAAATAATGATAATATTAATGGGATCAGTTAAGTAATAATGCATTTGGGGATTAGGGACAATATATATTAACTCAAGAATCAACCACATATGGAGAGCCAACTGCTAGGGTATATGTTATTATATGAACTCCAGAGAGTCACATTTTATGCAAGAGAAAGTACTATAGTTTCTGTCATGCCATTTTATGTTTTCTTATGGATGTCAGATAAATAATATTTTCAAACCTTATACTATCAAGAGAATTTAGTAAAATAAGATGTTGAAACTGACTAGTAAGCTTCCCAAGCACTGATTCTAGGAGTGAATGCATATTGCATATTTTGTTTGTCTTCTACTCTTGTGAGTGGAAATGGAATGATGGTGAGAAAGTAACTCATCCCACGTAGAATCCATCACTGTATTTTAAAAAGACTGAGTGAAGACTTATAATCCCATATTTGTTTCCTTCAGTGGAATAATTAATAAAAAAGATGCATAAAAGTGAAGGCACTATGGAATTAGCTAGCACCAACTAATGTCATATTTTTTAACATAGATTGCCATCATTTTCTTAAGAACAATTCTATAGCACATGCAGGGATTTAACTCAGGATTTTGCTTGTAAAATAAGAAATTAAACAGTTAATTGCCCCGAATAAGAAACTCCAGTGAGAAGCAATCTGTGTCTCTAGTATTAGGGCAAAAGCATATCTATAACAACACTGGGAAAATAAAAAGAATAGGTAGTTATTAGAGTAGTTATCTATTCTAAATAAGGAATTGAATAATCTTGAATGTTATTTCAAAAACTGGAAGTCTGAATATTTTGAATAGGAAAAGTTGTTATGATAATTTCATTAGGTACAGCCTCTCTGAGAGGTTAGTATTATACTGATTTGGTAGGTTAAATCAAGCTTAAGAATGTCTTATGTAACTAATCAGAGAGGCAGGTGCCAAACGAGCCTAAAGTGGCCTGATATGAGAGTTCCTCCTTGTTCTATTCAGGATGTAAAGGCGCATGGAAGGCAAAATGGGGAACAGAGAGATGAAAAAAAGCCTGTTAAGAGAGTCCTTCACTGAGTACTCATTGACATCAGTATACATATAGAAGAAAGGTGAAAGATAAAAGAACTAATGGATTATATTGAGACCAGGAGAATAAACCATTCATATAAATTAGAGGTACATTTCATTTCTAAAGCAAAGGCAGATACCATTGTACAGCATATTGATGATGATATTTAAATTACTACAAAGATATAATTCATTCTAGTACCTTTCTTTCTTACCTCTCTCTCTCTCTCTTTCTTTCTTTCTTTTTTTAAACTCCAGATTTTAATCCCCTTCCAGTCCACCTTCCAACTGTTCTACATCCCATACCTAAAACCCATTCCCTATCTCCACAAGGATGTCCCCACTACCTATCACCCACCCAACAAGGCCTCTAAACTCTCTGGGGACTCTAGTCTCTTGAGGGTTAGGTGCATCTTCTCTGGTTGAACTTAGATCCAGCAGTCCTCTACTGTATGCATGTTGGGGGCCTAATATCAGCTGGTGTATGGTGCCTGGTTGGTAGTCAAGACCTGAGAGATCTTGGGTGTCCAGGATAATTGAGACTGCTGATCCTTCTACAGGATCACGCTCCTCCTCAGCTTCTTCTTGATTTTTCTCTAATTCAACCACAGGGGTCAGCAGCTGCTTTTCATTGATTGAGTGTAAATATCTGCATCTGACTCTAAGACCTGATAAACAGTCAAGGCACTTTAACTTCTTTGAATCAAATATAACAGACCTAATTACAAACTGAATAAAAGTTATCAATCTATTGAATGTGGCAAGAAGCAAAGTTAAACTTAAGACATAAATTCTAGCATAGCAAAGATATAAATACTTGACTAACAAAAGGGTGAATTATCCCATTTTCATGCATATTAACAAGATAAATTGTGATCCTAGTGAAACTATAGAGGTCTTCTAGCCCTTGCGGATCCCATCTAATATCTTAAGTACATGATGGGAAAGTGTAATTGTCATTTTAATTTTTTTCCCAATTAAAGTAAAAGTTTCTAATTCCAAATACTGTAGACAACTGAACTCCAAATTATGGAAATGGCTCTTGTCCCTGAATTTATACTTTAGACAAATATGAGGTTTTCTCTCACACTGTAAGAGTTTACCTCTACTCTTTGGCATTCTTTTAAAAATATGGCAACCCATAAAACTGTTGCACACAAAAGCTCAAGGGAGTATGAGCTCCCCTGCCATGTGGTAGCAGTTCTGTTTAGGACCAGGAGTATCCCTTTATCGAGAAGAAGACGGTTTCTGGGAAGTTTTCTAAGGCCTTAGTTCTATTATGGTGGCTGGAAGTTTACTTCAATATCATGGCAAATCTTTACTAAGTAATTATTGTTAGTTATTATGTGTGGGTGCTTTATGATTAAGCAACACGCTCAGTGTCAAAAGGTAAAATGTTTTCCATTCACTCTTTTCTTCATTGGATTTAGGGGATTGGAAGAAGAGAACACAGTACACGAGTTCTTTATAGATTGCTGCAGTTGGTGATTGTTAGATCAGGTCTCTGTGAAGACAGCAAACCAATGAGGCACAGCAATCGCTGTTATCTCCTAATGTTCAGCAAAGTCACTTAAGAAGCAAAGGTTTGTCAGATACATTATACCTCTGGGAAAAAAAGCACTGTGATTAGAAATAACTTTCTCAAGTGGCTCTACCAGCTTGCAATCTCACCAACAATGGAGAAGTGTCCCTCTTTCTCCACATCCTCACCAGCATCTGCTGTCACCTGAATTTTTGATCTTAGCCATTCTGACTGGTGTGAGGTGGAATCTCAGAGTTGTTGTGATTTGCATTTCCCTGATGATTAAGGATGTTGAACATTTTTCAGGTGCTTCTCGGCCATTCAGTATTCCTCAGTTGAGAATTCTATGTTTAGCTCTGTACCCCACTTTTAATAGGGTTATTTGATTTTCTGGAGTCCATCTTCTTGAGTGTTTTTTTTATATATATTGGATATTAGTCCCCTATCTGATTTAGGATTGGTAAAGATCCTTTCCCAATCTGTTGGTGGCCCTTTTGTCTTATTGACAGAGTACCCCCCAGAGCTGTGTCTCTAGTAGCATATGTAGCAGAGAATGGCCTAGTTGGCCATCAATGGGAGGAAAGGCCCTTGGTACTGCAAAGATCATATGCCCCTGTACAGGGGAATGCCAGGGCAAGGAAGTGGGAGTGGGGCAGTTGGGGAGCAGGGTGGGGGGAGGGTATAGGGAGCTTTGAGGATTGCATTTGAAATGTAAATGAAGAAAATATCTAATAAAAAAGGAAAAAAAGAAAAAACTTTCTCAATTACTTGTCAGCAGATTCTGAGAGTCACAAATTCAAGATTCTCACAGTTTCAAATGAGAAAATTAGAGTAAGTGAACTTTTACAGGAGGCACTATAGACTTCAGTGTCAACATAACAAAAAGAGGAATATGTCCTCTAGTAAATAAATGGTTGAAAATTCTGTGTGTATATCTGTGATTATACAAGAAATTAAAACCAAAAGCAGCTTCATGTAGAGACAGTCACCTTCATTTGTTTTATTTGAAATATCACTGCCATATTCACTAGTTTTGGGATTATAAACAGGCACGATACTTGAAATATTCTAATTTGACAAGAGAACCAGTGCATATAAATGGAGGAGCATAAGAACGAAATCATACCATACCATAAAAGTCTATACGTACCCAGACAGTTTTATTGACTTAATTTTTAAAATTTCCTAGAATATATTTTACTATATTCTTTTCTCTCCCTACCTACTTGGATATCTTCCCACTGTCTACACATCTATGCACATTTAACTTTTCTTTCTCTCTAAAACCCAGTAAGCAAGGGCCTGTTCACACACAAAAATTATGGGGTTTCTTTTGTGTTGTCCAACTATATCTCAGCATGAAGCCTGGCCTAGGGTGTGTTTGATATACCCTATGTTACCTCATGGATGAAACCTTTTTCTTTCTCCCAAATGTCTCAATTCCAAAGAGCTTTTTGGTTTAGTGTTTGTTTGGGGGTCCACCTCACCTTCTCAGTGCTGCGATATTGTCTGCCTCACACTTATGCAGGCCATGTATGTGCTGTAACAACCTTAGTCAGTTTGCATGTGCCTCAGAGCAATTATGTCTAGAAATTCTATTCCCTGGAGTTATCCATCAACACTACCTCTTATGGATTATTTCTGCCTCTTTCTTTCTATATAGATCTCTGAGCCCAGAAAAGAAGGTTGTGAAAAAGACACCCCACTTCAGGCTCAATATTTCAAAGTATCCCATTCTCATATAGTGTCCAGGTGTGGGTCTCTGTGTTAATTACCAATTGCAAATAAAACCTTTTTTAAGTGGCTGAGCAATAGGCTGAAGAGATGGCTCAGTGGTTAAGAGCACTGACTGCTCTTCTGGAAGTCCTGAGTTCAAATCCCAGCAACCCCATGGTGACTCACAACCATCTATAATGAGATCGGATGCCATCTTCTGGTGTGTCTGAAGACAGCAACAGTGTACTCATATAAATGCATCTTTAAAAAAGGCTGAGAAATATGCTAATCTATAAATTTAGTAACAAAATAGAGTCAAAATTTAATATGTTTGCTTAAACTTTTCTGTTCTTAGTACTCTGGTAAAAGCTTTAAGGAAAACATAGTAGCGATTTCTTTCATTTGTTGGGCAAATTATTGATAGAACCAAAAGTGTTCATAAGAAGATTTTGAAATTAGTTTACCAGTTCATCAAAAATTATTTTCAATTGGACTTTGTCTATAGTTATTTCTATAATTACATTATACATTCTTCCTATTTCCTCATTTTTATTAATGATTTCATCAAAATTACTGGTGGTTTTATGAAGTAAAGGCAGTATATGTAAATTAATTCTTGTCTGTTTATTAGTATTTTCATAGTACAGAAATTTATTATTTCGATGAGTCTATATGTTATAAATAAATTTCAATCGATTTGAAAATAACCTGAACAAAGCAACAGTGGGTAAGAAAACATTCATTTAGTTTAAATTTCCAGGTAATAGTCCACCACTGAGGGATGTAAAGGTTAAGAGTAAAGAAACTGAAGACATTATTCTGCCAAAGCAGGCATTCCTGCTACTCTGACCAAAACATCCACATCACAGCCAAATAATGTTACCATGAACCACAGATGCTGCTATTTTCTTGTTCAGAGATAGGACTAGTTTTCCTATGTAGTTCAGGATCACCTTCCTAAGGAATGATGCCTCCCACAGCAGGCTGGGTTCTCTTAAATCAATTAACAATCAAGGGAATGTCTCACAGAGATGCCTACAGGCCAAGGTTATCTAGAATATTCCTCATAGAGAATTTCTGCTGGTAATTCTAGTCAAGTTGTCATTAAAATTTCCCAGAATATAATCTAATAAACTATGCTAATTTGTGCTTATCATTATTTAACAGAATTACTAAATGAACTTTTTGCAGTAATGGAAATTTTCTATTTTCTCATCTTTCTAATATGGTAACAACTAGTAATATGTGCCTATTGTTTAATTAAATATGACTAGGGATAGCCAGTAATGACTTTTAGTTTAAAGCTCAGGTTAATTTAAATAATATACATTTATAAGATGATTCTTAAGCTCATTTAATCAGTATAAATAGAATATTTAAATTCTCATTTGACGTTCTGTATGTTTTAGTCTATTCTTTATTTACACACGCACACACACACACACACAGCTTTTAACATTAAACCATATTTTTTATGTTCCTTTGTCATTTTAATATTTATTTTACTTTTTACTTATTCACTTTACATCCTATTTACTGCTCACTCCTGGTCATCCCCTCCCACAATCCATATTCCATCACCCCTCCCTTCTCCTCTGGGTAGGTGCCCCCCACCCCTTCAGGTATCCTCCCACCTGGCACATCAAGTGTCTCTGAGGCTAGGTGCTTCCTCTCCCACTGAGGCCTGACAAGGCAGCCCAGATAGAGGAACATATCCCAAGGACAGGCAATAGCTTTTGGGATAGCCCTACTCCAGTTGTTTGAGACCAACAAAAAGAAAATTCTCTACATCTGCTACATATATGTTTGCAGGCCTAGGTCCAGTCTATGCATGTTCTTCAATTGGTGGTTTAGACTCTGAAAGCCCCAAGGGTCCAGGTTAGTTGTCTCTGTTAGTCTTCCTGTGGAGTTACTATCCCCTTTGGACCTGCAATCCTTCTTCCTATGAGTTCCCAAGCTCCATCCACTGTTAGGCTGTGGGTATCTCTATCTGTTGAGTCAGCTGCTGGGTGGAGCCTCTCAGAGGACAACATGCTCCTGCCTGTAATATAATGTTATTAATAGTGTAAGGGATTGTTGCTTGCCAATGGTATAGGTTTCAAGTTAGGTCTATTATTGCTTGGCTATTCCCTCAGTCTCTGCTCTATTTCCTATGCCTGTATTTCTTGTAGACAGGATAAATTTTGGAGAGAAAAGTTTGTGAGTTGTTGTCTCTATCGCTCCAATGGGGTTTCTGTCTGACTACAGGAAGTGGCCTCTTCAGATTGTAGAAGAGATGGCCAAATGGCCATGAAAATAAATGGAAACCTGCAACTGACAGGGGTGAGAAGGTGAGAGGCATCTCCAGGACAGGACGGAGCTCTGGGATAAGCATGGCATCCAAAACTCACTCAGGATGACCTTAGCTGTGACTAACAACACTGGGGATATAGGACATTTAAATATCTTAAACAACATGATGCTTGCATATTTCATTTCCAGCAAGCACTTGAATACAATTTAAATTTAAATATATATCTTTCCTATTATCTTGCCATATTTTTCTGAGCTACCCACCATCAACAATCAGTGTAATCCCAGTGTCATACAAGGAGTTTATATTTCTGCAAATAATACATAAGCCAAACCACTTCCCACATTTACAGGTAAACTAGGATTTGTATCACTATTTAACTTTTTTCCTGCATTTGTCTATTATTTCTCCCCTGAATTTTGGTTACTTACTTTCAATGGTTAATAACAATTGTGCATACTATGCATTTTTCAGCTGCTATACTCATTTTAATATTATATATTTCTGAAATGAATATAAATATTGTGTGTTACATGCTTCAAAGTGTTGCCAATAGTTATACTTTATGACTATCAGAAAATCCATATAATGCCGTCAGTTTATTACCCACTTCTTTGCAGTCTATACCTTCCTCAGCTTGTGCCAGCAGCATATACCCAACTACAGTTCACTTCAGAGATTCTTGGTTCCCATTCTTGACATCTGAATGTTTAATTCATCTGGATTTTATTAGTCTGCATGTTGTGAGGTATGGATTTAGTTTGTCTTCCTTTTCCACATGGATAGCCAATTGGCCCAGTTCTGTATGTTCAATAATTCATCCCTTTTTCTCCTGATAAAAAATGTCATCTTTATCCAGATGACTTCAAACATATGCACAATATATATTTGGCCTGTCTGTGGACTTCCTTTCCTGTGCCATTTATTGGTCTATGTCTTCCTACAAACAAGTCTAATATCTTAACCACGGGATAACTTGAAAGATGGATGGAGTAGGGGAGTGGGCAAAGCAGAAGGCTAGATATTGATGACATGACAGGATTCAGCACAAAGGACAAAAAAGTAAAAATCTCTATGCATGAATCTGCAACAAAACTCCACAGGAATTGATACCACGAACGATAGACAACAACATTTTCAGTTGTTGACTTCTCTTTGTCCCCCAAATTCACTTAAGTGAAGGAAGGAATTCGATAGCCCCATGTTCTCAATGAGTGATTTGACCAATACACAATAGAAGACATTCAAAATAGTCAAGCTCTCCAGAGAAGCAAGATTGTTGAAAGCCTGATCTGGATTTGGTAAAGGGTATATGCCAGGTTCAAGAGCAGTCAGTTTTCCACAAGACAACTTTGTTTCTTTAGTTGTCTGTTCGAGGTCAAAGGCTTTCTTAGCTGCATATCTAAGTTTCAAAAAATGTACCACTACTTCTGCATATAAGGTCACATATGTAGGCACTTGCAAATTTATATCTAATGCAGATTTCTGCTAAGAATGGCTGATGAAATACAAAATGTTGATGAGCTAAAGAATTATGAGAATACATTATTTTTGTGCAATAAATATTCTCATTTGAACCTTAAATTACTTTACAATGTACATAAAAATGATTATCTGAGCCCTTTATGGATATGCTAGCAAGCACAAATGTTTCATGAGGGCTTAAATATGACATGTCCCCAGGCATACCATCCAGTCTATACATCAAGAGACTAACGTGACATGATTACCCACAAAGTCAAACTCTGTGTAGCTCCTAATATGCATTCTTTAAATATTTTTTCGATGAATAATGTCTTCTTGCCGTGTTTAGCTGAACAGGGAGGAGCCACACAAGCACAGAATTTCAGTGTAAGGGAAAATTAAAGAAACACAAGTGATATACATTTTTACAGTGTTATAATGAGTACTGGTGTGTCTCAGCACCATCTGTTTAGGTAATTAGGTACAAATATTGAAACGCCAGAATACTTCTCAGCAAGAAAAAAAGTCAAATCCATAGAGGTTTCAGAAAAATGTGTTGAGACTTCTTTCAGACTCCCTAAACTATACTCACAAGTAGAGGGTGTTTGCTTCCTTTTTTTTTTTTTTTTCATTAATTGCTTGTTTATCACAGGAATTGCCAAAACCACCTAGCTTCTTGCCAATGTCTCTGTGAGCTTACACAGAGAGGAAGGGGAGACTGGGCAACAGTGAGTAGGTGGTATTACTGGCAAGGCAGGAAGCTCTTCACAGGTTTCTACAGAAGAGCCACAGAACAGATCAGGTCCAGGAAAGTCTTAAGAGACAGCCTGTGAGGACGAGCTCATTGCTCTGGGGTAGCATCATTATGTGGATTTACAGGGCTCCCTCTGTTCTCTAAGAGCGGGATTCAGTAGTTTCCAGTCAAGAAATTAATGTCAGTTTACCCTCAGTTAATCATGCCACTTTTCTCTTGCTTTGACCTTTAGATATGATCACTTTCTCCTTTAGATACTTTTCATTCTCGGGTAAAAGCCATTTCATTGCTTTTTGCTAATAGACTTTACAAAAGAATGCAAGATACTGCCTATTTTAATTTAAAATACTAAAATATATTACCATGTGTACACCCTTACACCCATTACACAATACCTGCTCAACATTTCAGCATATTTGATCATATCACACAACAGAAAAAAAAGACTTCCCAAATCACAACTCTTAGATGAGCAAAAATGACTAGCCCATCTCTCATCTTTCCACATGTGTGATTAATATGTTTCTCAAATTTTACTGTACTCCACCATATGATTGGAACATATCCATGGGAATAAAATTCTCTTCTTATGATTTAGTTCTGACACCTCAAACATGATAGAATTACAGATATATATTGCTTGTCTGCCATTTTATATACCATGACTTCAGAAAGTAGTGTCATCACTCTATGGCAATGAACACAAAAGCAAAGACATTTTACATCTCCTTGGTGGCTGTCTGCTAAGACAGGAGATGCAGGTGTTCCGGGATCTCACTGTTTCACTTGTGAGTAGGGAAGCATCCAGACCAGCACCGATAGAAAGTTCTCCAGGAGTAGTTGATGAGGTGTACTTCTGAGCAACTTATTCCAGACACTCTTTAAATTCAAGTAGAGACAAAGACTTCTAAGCCAATTTCTGAAAATGTGTGAAAAAGAACTAGTGATGGGGAGAAGAATACAAGGGGACCTGGGGGAGGTGAGTTATGGGTACCGCTGAGACCCAGCAGGAATATATTTGTAGTATATCACAGCTCTTATTTAAACATCTATTTTGGGGAAGAAATATTTTCCATGAATGTACAATGATGTTAGAATATTTGTATCGAAAGATGGCCTAGTCGGCCATCAATGGAAAGAGAGGCCCATTGGACTTGCAAACTTTATATGCCCCAATATAGGGGAATGCCAGGGCCAAAAGAATGGGAATGGGTGGGTAGGGAAGTGGGGGGCGCTATGGGGGACTTTTGGGATAGTATTGGAAATGTAATTGAGGAAAATATGTAATAAAAATATTAAAAAAAAAGAAAAAAAAAGAAGAAAAGAATAACAGAATAAAAGGGTAATCTTGAAAAAAAAGAATATTTATAGCAAAATGAGAGAGAGAGAGAGAGAGAAAGAGAGAGAGAGAGAGAGAGAGAGAGAGCAGCTATCAGAGAACCTGGAAGAAGGTGAATCAGCATTTAAATGGCAAGAGTTATCATGGCAGAAATGCTAGGATTACTGAGATAAGAGCTTCATGGGTCCTAGGAATGTGTGTGGAAAGTAGTGTTTTCTACTAAATATTGGTTGCATCTTAGTGATTCAAAAATAGTTTAATATAGTTGTAACTGTCATGTGCAAACTTACTTTCAATTCTAAATAAGAGAAAGATACTAATGGAGAAGATTTCTGCTCTTGGCCAAAATGCATCTTTTACTCATGAATATACAAACAACATACACAACACACAAATAACAGCAATATACATGCAATATGTATAAATCTCATATTATCAAGAAGTTAGGAGATTGACTGTGTGGCTCAATAGAAGAGGAATCTGTCTCTGTAAATCAATACCTTGGCTCAACTCAAAACTCCAAAAACCATAAGGAAACAAAAAGTTAAAATCATAAAATTATAAAAATCTAAAGGAAGATTGCAGTCCTTGATACATGAGGAAAAAAAAAAACACTTAAATCCTCAGATGAGCACAACTTTCTTCCTAGACAGTTTCCAGGTAAAGCACATAAAGTGGCAGAGAAATTATACCCAGAGAATTATATAAGCTACCATAGAAATATTTACACCCCTTATATTTATTCATGATAGCAAAGAACTGGAACTAACCTGGTTGTCCATCAACACATAAACAAGAAAACTTGAATACTATTTAGATTAAAAAAATATAATCACAAACTTTGGAAAAATATAGATAGATTTAGAATGCATAATATTAAGTGAAGTCACAAGTTTAGAAGTATACTGCATGTTCTCCCTTACAATGGTAATACATATTTAGAAACAAATGTATGTGTTGATGAATTAAAGAAAAAGAATAGGTAATGCATATTAGGGAATAAGCAGCATAAAAACACACATTAATATAAAATGTAAAATATATATTATGTATAATATATAAAATATAAAATCAAGTTCTAAATTTATCATGGGTTTTTTGTTTTTATTGGTATATTAAGTGCATAAAATATATTCCCTAATGCAAGTGTGAAGCTGACGTAATGCTTCACAGCATTCATTACGAGTGGCTACTCTGACTCTATAGGAGTCCATGCACATGCATAGACTTTAGGTCTGGTTCATTTTTAATATGTCATTTTTTTTTCAGAAAATTCACAATTTTTATAATAAAAGTTTATAAATTAGAAATGATCAGAAAACATTTAAATCTAAATGAAAGTAAAATATTAGAGTGAAGGTTGATGAATAGAGATTGTAGATGATAGATAGAAGATAGATGGTAGCTGAGAGACTGAGAGAGAGAGAGAGAGAGATAGAAACTCTACAGATCCAACCCCCTCCTTAGACACCAAGGATGGACAGTCACAGAAAGAGCATCATCTCACAGCATGTCAAATTACCTAACATCTTATGATAGAGAAAATGTTCACAGTAGCCTGGTTGGCCTGGCAGAGTATAGGAAAGGGAGTATCTTAATTACTTCTATCACTGTTTTAGCAATAGACACAACAAAATCTACATCAGGAAGATATCATTTTACCCCATTGCACCAGGGTGTTTTCCATTATGTCTGGAAGCACAACTGTGCAAACTTTAGGAGGCAGCTGGATACACTGCATATATAGTCATGATGCATAGGGAGATGACCCTTGTGCTTAGCTCATTAGCCTAGAAATTGATGCTGATACCACATCAAAGCAAGTTTCCCCACTTAAACTAAACTACTCTAGATTATTTCTCACAAGTATGCCTACAGGAATCTCCCCTAGCTGATCATAGATCCTGTAAAGAGGACAATAAATATTGACCATTATATGAAGGAAATGTTAGACAACACAGGACATAGTGTGTGCATAACCAATGCACCACACCTTATTCTAGTCTCAACCTTGGCTCTGAAATGAACCGTGTCATGACTGCAATGTTTGTGGTGGCTCTTGTACCATTGTGCAAGTAACCTGACAAATGGAAATCATCAGAACCTGTAATACTTGCATTGTTAGAAGCAGCTTTTGAATGTAATTAACACAGTATAAGTATTTTATAATATTATTTACACCAAGTCCTTTGCTTTAGACTGAATCGATGTCCTGTGTTACAGTTGAAAGTAACTAAAGACTGATGATAGTTTTATATGCAATAGCAATTAGCATCAGGAAATAGGGCCAGAATAACACAGATTATTACATTATCCTTTAACCAGTTATTGCATTATAACATGAACTAAACAAATCAGTAGAATAACAAGTAGTCATCGAATGCCTCGAGCTCTGACTATAGATACAGATTTTAACCCACATTTTTATCTTCATTTTGCCCATTTACTGTCAGAGTCGAGCTACTCAGTTGGTTCAAAGTTTAAGTTACCTCCATAACCTCATTTTCAAAGGCTTCATCAAAGTGAAACATTCTTAGCAAAGGTACATTTTGTGCTTCTAGCCAAGTTTGAGAGAAAGAAAAAGCAGATAAAATATATGAATCAAATTGATATAGAAATCCACTGTATAGCAAATGAAACTCATTTCATGGAAACTTGTGAGCTCACTCTAAAATATATAGAAGCATAATGTATCTAGAGTAGCTCAGATAGCTGAATAAAAAATTGTCTTTTGAGAAGAAAAGCAGACTAACTTGTTAACCTATTATGAAGTGATAGTGATCTAAACAGTGCAGTTATGGGGTAATGACATCATTACACATGTCAATAAAAAGGAATCAGACATTTAAATATACATGAGTTTCAACAAAGATGTTGAGTGGGGAAACCGTGGGCTTAAAGTCAATAACTAATGCATGGGCTGGAGCCATAGCTCAGTAGGAAGAATATTTACATAGCATGTGTGAAGTTCTTGGTTCAGAACCAGACCACAGAAAGAAGGCATCCACATGCATGTCTGTAGTCTCAGTAGGTGATAATAAGACAATGAGAAATTCAACCAATCTGTGGATACAGAAGAAGTGCAAGGCCAGCCTAGGCTATATGAGATCCTGACTCAAAACTGAATGAATGAATGGTGCTTGAATGAATAACTGTGTGTATTGGTAAGACAAAATAAAACAAAATAGCAAAACCATCTTTCATAACTCGTAGTAAATGATGTCTCCAAATGAAACAATACATCAAATAGAAGAAAATTACATGTGACTTTGATTGTGCAAACATTTTCGGGTACAAAGCTTGGTATAGTGTACTTTAAAAAAAACATTCATTTGAAGGCTTGAAAAATTAAAACTTTTAATTGCTACTGGAATCTAATAAAAATATGTAGAACAAACCAGAGACAATTGTTCAAAATGGCTAAGTGATATTTGTATAGATATCAATGTCAGTCCCTTGTATTCATATAAGGCTGACTAATATCTGTGAATGCCATTTACACATGTTAAATATGTCTCTGGAATATATAAATATACTAATTGGACATGGTGAATGAAAACAAAAATTGGGAACTAACACATCTATCAAAATACATGGATATCAAAGAATTTGATCTTGGTAAAGTACAGTGGCTTCTCCTCTTTCTTCATAAAAACGTGCACATAGTTTATTTTTCTATTGAATTTTATAGGAGTTTCAAGGTAATGTCGAATGATCCATCAGACCAGTATTTCATGGAAAGAGTTGGGGCTATCTTTGGGAAAAACCAGAGGTCTCTCTTTTTTTTTTTAATTTTAACCCTATGTTTACTTATTAATTTTACATCCAGCTCACTGCCCCACTCCTGGTTGTTCCCTCCCACAATTCTTCCCCCATTTCCTTCCCTTTTTCCTCTGAAAAAGTTGGGGCATCCTGGGTATCTCTCCACCCTGGCACTTCAAGTCTCTGAGAGGGTAGGTACTTCCTGTCCCAACGAGGCCAGACAAAGCAACCCAGCTAGAAGAATATATCCCATAGACAGGAAACAGCTTTTGGGAAAACCATTTCCCCCTCCCCCTTCAGGACTCACATGAAAACCAAGCTGAACATCTGCCTCATATATGTTGGGAGGCCTAGGTCCAGCCTGTATATGTAAATTTGGTTGGTAATTCAGACTCTGAGAGCTCCAATGGTCCAGGATAATTGACCCTGTTGCTCTTCCTATGGAGTTCCTATCTTCTCCAGGGTCCGCACTGTGGGTGTCTATATCTGTCTGAGTCAGCTGCTGGGTAGAACCTCTCAGAGGACAACATACTCCTATCTACAAGCATAACAGAGTATCATTAATAGAGTCAGGAATTGGTGCTTGTCCATGGGATGTGTCTCAAGTTGGGCTGGTTATTGGCTAGACATTCTTTCCATCACTGTTCCAACTCCTGTGCCTGTATTTCTTGCAGACAGGATAAATTTAGGACTGAAAGTTTTGTGAGTGGGTTGGTGTTTCTATCACTTGACTGGGATTCCTGCAGAGGTATCACTTTTTTAACTAACAACATAAAAAGTATCTTTTGAGATTATGGATCACAGTTTCACTAAGGGCAGTAGTTCCAATAATTAATATATATAAAATCATTTCACGTTCTACATTTTCATATGGTGAGTTTATTGTTTGCTAATTATGTCTCACTTTTCTAAAGTAAAAATAAATAGTAAGAATTTCAGAATTTTTTCATCAGTATATTTTTCTCCATTTCTTCTTCATCTAGAGTGTTCTCCTTAGCTCCAGGTCAGACTATTTCTACATCACTGTTACTCCTCACAGATCATGGAACCACAGTCATCTGTGTTTACTGACATCTGCTTCTGAGCAGTGAGTAAAACTCTCAAAATTCACAGAGGAAATATTGTACCTACTGTACATGAGTGCCTGCCAATGAATGATGACTGAGCCAATAAACAGTGATCCTTGCTGAAGTACAGACGTTGTGTGGAGAGACTCACATTCTTTCCTTCTTGCTGGTGGGAGTCTGAGAATGGCCGATGTTTGCCTTTGCTCACTGAGGAGGAAAGAGCAGGGGCAAGTACTCTCACAAATATTTAGATTCTGTGTGCAAATATGAAGGGCCAGAAGAACTCTGTAGAGCAGCAAACACTGGGGAACTTCACTAAAACACCAGGAGGTGCTTAGGAAGGTAAACACTTCATCAAAATGCAAAGAATATTCCAGAAGGATGGGCTTCTCAGGTCAAGAGAAGAAAACATTAGTTTGTTTATTTTAGCTAATATGGACACCAGTTTTCTTAAATGCTTTCCAGAGCAAGAGTCTTTATTCCTAGCAACCAGCTTGAATCATCAACAAACTCTGTGTGAGAATGGGTTGTTTTGTTTGAAACACTATACTTTTCAATGTTTACATAAATAATTTTAAATTAGGACTGAGCCTATATTTAATAAATAAGCAATACACAATTTCACTCCATAAAATTTCTCAAATAGCAACTCAATTTTTTGTGAATTCTTGATTATCTAATGCTTACTTTTAAACACACAACAATATAGAAATCATATGTCCTCATTTCAACACAATTGCACGGTTACAATTACATGTTCAGATAACTGACTGATCTTATACACTAAGCTGTGTAAGTTAACACCTACAGTTGCTTACATTCCTAATTTTAAATAATATATAATATCAACAAGGCTACATAGTGGCATTATGTTTTAAAATGTAAATTAATATAGTATTTCTAGGATAATTTGTTAGTAACATAATATTGAGTTCAATAAATGCCAAGAAAAAATAATTTTTGTGGCTTTGGTTTGCGTCTTCCTTGTACTAGATTTCACTAACATTATCAATATGCTCGGCCTTTTTCACTTTGTATTCTGTACAAACTACCTCAATTTCTGAGGTGGACAGACTTAATTGCATTGTAGTGCAGGTCTCCTTGCCTCAAGAAAAGAATTTTTTTCATCTTACTACTCCTGAATCTAAACTTTCTAGATGTTTTCTATTGATATCCATAGTGTCCCTTCCCAGATCTCCTATGAATTTAAATACCTGTCAGCATTATTATCTCTGCATTAGTGAATTTGACTAGCATAATTGAGAACATAATGGAAGTCGACTTCAACGACATAAGTTTATTATCTGGATGATAAGTTCTGTAGCTTCATTCCTGAGCTGAATGTGTCAGGAAGTTGTCTAAGGGAGCTTCCTACTCTAGCACAGTCTCTACAAAGGGTGTGTCTGTGAATAAATGTCCTCTTATGAAATATTTGCCTTAATTACCTCTTTAAATATCTTTCACGTGAACAAACTATCACTCTTAGTTTCAGGGTATTTGAGGTTCACCATTGAAATATGGAGAGTAGGTTTGCACCTCAGTTCTAGTGTTCCAAAACACTGAGATTCAACTGACTTTGTCAATTATCAGCCATCTCTTCTTTCCTTCATTCTTAACGCACATGAGCGCATCTCCTTTGCTTTACTACACTGAGGCTTTTACTCAAAAACTCTGACCTTTTATCTCCACAGTGAATATAAGTCCTTTATTTCATTTGGAGCTTGTGACTTTGAGACACAGACCTCACTGCTGATAGGTTATCAAGATGAAACATATTTAAAGGTTCTAAAAAAACCTCACAGAACCATTACAATTATTATTGAAACTCACAGATAAGTACAAAAAACAGAAGATATGCAGGTGTCATTACTGAGCACAAGTAAAGGAAAGGCAGGTGTAGCTAATCTTTACCACCCTTCCCCAAATAAGGCCTGACCCACACTTGAAAAATCCTTAAGTAAATTATCTGGAAATTAATAACATGTATACTTGCCTTGAATGGCTTTCTGAGATATTAATAGACATTTCTGAGTCTAGAATTATATCTAGGTGTTACAATTTATCAAGCTCATGTGTATGTGTGTATATGTATGTTTCTGTGTGTGAGTTCTAGAAAACAACTGTGTCCTTCTTTCTTCCTCTTTAAGATATTATAAATATATTATGAAACCCACCCCTTTTGGTCTATACAATGAAATGTCTAATACAACTTTGACCTATGTCTACATGGCAATGATATGGAGTGGAAGGAATTTATCTGCGCCATGAATACAAACCAAAGGCTTTCTGTGGGGCTTGTTGGAAAAAGGAGGAAAATAACCACTGACATTTTCTTTAGGGGTTCCAACCTAAGAGAATAAAAGAAAGGAGTTGTTATTTACTGAGATGAAAAAGATTGTAAGATAAACTTTTATGAGAGAAAAATATGGAGAAAATATCTCAAGCTGTACAGCATCCTTACAAATCAGATGAAACTCCTGTCCTGTAACGTAAGTATATAAATCTCTTCAGGTGCCCTCAAGACTGACTTACCAGGGATGCTTCAAATGTCTTAGTGTTGCCATGGAAACAAACTGAGTTTGTTTATACGGAGCTGAAGCATAAAAGTAAAGCTATAAGTTCTATACCAGAGTGAGTGCTTAATAAATAGGCATTATATGTAGAACTTGTGTTATATTTGCATATTAATATGTACCTAAAACTAAACTTCCCTATCAATTACGCTGTTAAATATTGGTTAAGATTTATGAAACAAAATAGCTTTCAACAAAATGATTGAAGTAGCCATCTCCCAAGAGAAGTTATGGATAATTTACAATGATTAGGATTTTATACAAAATGAAAAAAATACACTTTAGATAAAATGAATTTTGTAATAAAATTAATTTCATGAAGATCATTCAGGTAAAATATGAGATGGTCACAATAAAATAAATATATCATAACCAAGGGACTTTTGGCCATATTCCAGGATAGTGGAATTACTGAGTGTAGTCATCAGAGGCTTCAGTGTTTTAATAGTGCCAAACATATTTGCCTCTAAATTATTCAGTGCTATTCTAGTCGAAGTTCAGGGTACTCAGGGCCTCCATGCTCTTTCTATTCATCTGTAATTTCAGCACTGCCTCTAAATTCAATAACTCAGTCCTTTCTTACCTAAGGGCATTAGAAAATTATGTCTCAGCATCAGACAAGTAACTGATGTATCAATGTCTGGGAAGGGAAAAGCTTAGAAGCTATGAAAAGCTTAGAAGCCATGGTTTTTAAGGACTGCTTTGTAAATTATGGATAATGAAGTTATTTAGCTTAAAGTTATAATTTGAAATACTAGACACTGTCTTTTAAAGTCCAATGTCTATGATGAAGTGTGAAACCTGGGCTGTTCCTCACTACTTCATTACAATAATTATGTTGAATTTCAATTCTGGAAACTCTTAGGTTTCCATATCTTAAAGGTCACCATTACTAGATAGCTACTGAATTGCTTTGATAGTAACACATCTATTTGGTTTTTCATGCATTTCCAGTGGTTTCTGCACATCTCGGGCAACGTACATCTCTTTCATCATTTTCCAAGGGGAGTCAATTAACAAAACACCTATGGCTGCAAAAGGAAGTACTTTGATTTGGTAGCCTATTTCTGTTCTCCCAAATAATGCAGTGATTTGGGCTCAGTAAAGCTAGAGCAAATAATGGCAATGTGACCATTGGTATTTGGCCTTTTGGGTTATAAACTGTGAAAGAAGCTAGGTTCCTGCAGCCTGTTTTTCACTAAAGGAAGCTTTATTTAGGGATCAAGTTTGTACACTGATACAGTAGATCCAAGGCCCACTGGACTTCAGATTCAGGAGAAGTATGCTCACAGTTACATTAATAATAGTATACAATGATATAAGAAAAATTATAAAGAATACCCAGACCAATAAACTTGGAGCAAAATTTCTCATCAAAGGGCTGGAGAGATAGTTTCATGAACTAACCCCAACAACTCATAAAATAGCTGGGTAGGTTTACACATGCCTCCAATCCTTGTGCTCTGACAAAAGAATGGGGGGTGAAATTTCCAGAAATGTTTCTGCGAACTACTGTGGCATGTGTGGCAGTAAACAAAATAAAAAAGAACCTGTCTCTAAAGAAATGGAAACTGAGGACCAAGCACCTGTATGGTTTGCATTGGCATTCATCTACAAACATGTATACCTGCAGTCACACACATCAACATACATATAGGCTCATAGACTTTTAACATGCAAAAATCCATATAAAATACTACTTGACATAAATCAAGATCATACTAAAAAAATCCATACATTTTAATCAATGTTTTCTCCATGTGAAGCATGGATAATTTAACAAAAGTGAAGTATACAAGATTCATTTCATCAAAAAAATGAAAAAACAGATGTGATCATCATTACAATGCTTTTCTATGTTTTAGGTGTATGTGGGTATATATTATTTCTGTATGCCTATATGGCTGCTCACTTAGGCCAGAAGTCATCAGAGTTTGTGAATCTAGAGTAACAGGCAGTTGTGAGCTGCCTAACCTGGATTCTGGAATAAAACTCCAGTCTTCTAGAAGAGTCAGAAGCACTCTTAACAACAGAGCTATTTTTCAATCCCCTTATTACATTTTATATCCAGAAAAATATATAAGGTAATTCAATATAGTTTTATAATAAAGGCAACCAACCAGCAAATTAGGTATATAGGCACTGTAGCTCAATGTAATGAAAACTATGATTACAAGTTATAACTAACATCATACTTAGGTTGAAAATGTATAAAGCGTTTCCTAAATCAGAAATAATGCAATAGTATTCACTCTTTCATATTGCATTGCATTATGTGTTTACTATGATTATGTATGAGAGAATATGCCAATGCACATATGTGAAACTCAGAAGGAATATGACAATTTACACATGTAAAAATCAGAATACAACTTGGAAGAAAAAATTCTTCTTGTTCATTTTGTGGATCAAACTCGGGTCATGGGGCATGAGAGAAGACTCCATTAAGCACTGGGGCATCTTTTTAAGACCATGGGATCTACTTTTCTCAATTTTCTTTAATAAAGCACTGAACAGAAAAATTAGAGAAGAAGAGGAAAAAAATGCATTTAAGTTGAAAGACAAAGTGTAATTTGCCTCTGTTGGTACATGACAGGGATATCTGAATGCAAATTCATAAAAAGTACAATGGAAATCTATGAAATGAATTTAGTAGAATCATAAAATAAATAATAAAAGTAGACACTTCAGTAGCTTTTTTATACATGAGATACCTGAACATAAGGAAATGCATTTCACTTAAGATGGTATGAAAAAAAAAAAAACTTAAATCAGTGAAGTGTTTTGTCAAAGAAGACAAAAAGATACACAGACAAAATAATGCAAATATAAAGTACTTCTGAGTTGTCTAAATAGTTCAGAGTGGATATTATGTACTCACAGAGAGGAAGCATAACAATTCTTAAATATTCATTCTACTCAATGCAACATAAAAACTCAGTGTTGTCATCATCAAACTTCCAATGACAGTTTTCACAGAAATAGAAAACAAAAAAAATCTTCACAAAACAAAATAAACAGAAACAAATGTTGCTTTGACTCAAGTGAATTTTGGAAAAAGTCACATAAATCCTTAAAAATCAAAGATATGGATGCTCACCGAGGTTTACGAGGAAAGGGGATCAGGCCAGGCAATGTACAGCAGAACTATATGTCCTTCACAGAGTCCCATGTAAACCTCCTGCAAGAAACTCTGAAGGTGATGGCTAAATCCCAGTAAGCAGCCAAGGATTTTGGATATACAAGAAAGTATGGTGTCTACTAAGGAAACAGAAGGTATTGAGTGGGCTGGTACAAGAAATATGTCAGGTACATTACAAGGGTCTGGGCTCTCTGGGGTTGTTTGCGCAAAACTGTTAGAGTTCAGATGATGCCACAGTAAGACCTATTGTGGTGGGATTTACATTTATGTATGGCTTCCATAGTTTCATGTGTTTCAATTCTTGGACTATAGGGAGTGGCACTGTTAGGATCTGTTCTTGTTGAAGTATATAAGGTCTTGCTGGAGAAAGTGTGTCACTGTGGGCCAGGCAATGAGGTCTCCTATGCTGAAGCTATGTCCTGTGCAGCACAGAGTAGCTTTTTGCTGCCTGCAGATGAAATGTAGAATTCTGGGCTCCTCCAACATCATTTCTGCCTGTACATTATCGATTCCCACCATGATGATAATGGACTGAACCTCTGAAACTCTAAGCCAGACCCAATTAAATGTTTTCTTTTATAAGAGTTACTATAGCCATGGTGTTTCTTCACAGCAATAAAGCCTCAACTAAGACACCTAGAAATTGGACATGGACATACAGATGTTTGATGCTTGTTCTTTGAAGTTCCAGGCTTTTTGATTTTGTGAGTTTCCCTTTGTTATTATCCCCTCCTCATCTTTTTGTAGTAATCTTTCATTCTGTACCTCTATAAAGTGTAAGTTTATCTTATTTTTACAATTGATACAATCTCATAATGTTTCCAATCAGGTTTTGAAAAGACTAGTTTTTGAACAAGTTTCTGTCTATGACAACATTGGGAATATTTGAATTAGATCCAGGGGGATTGTGAAGTTTGAAATATTTTGAAATCTATGTGGGCTAGAAGCGTGATTTTATAGTTTGATTATAAAATTTCTTCCAAAGATTCCCACCTTTCAACACTTGTTTCAAAGGCTGGAACTAATGTATGGAAGGTTGTGGAACCTTTGAACGTGAGGCCTATCTCACAGATGTAGGCCAATAAGGATGGGTCTTACAGGTGCTAACTAAGTCCCACCCCTCTTCCAGCTTCCTGCTTTCTGGTCATTCAAGACTTTACAAGTGACACATCATGGGCTCCAGTCTCCAAAGGGGCCAATACAGTTTTAATGTCTTCCCCTGGGTGACACACTGTGCACTCTAGAACTGTGAGCCCACATATGCACTCTTCTCGTAAGCAGTTAGTGGCAGGAACATAGTGACAGCATGAGATATGGATTGACTATACTTTGCATATTTTAAAGAATTAATCCTGTAAAAATGTACTATCCATATCTCCATAGTATTATATTTCCTTAGAATTTAAAGGGAAAATTCTTAGAAGCAAGCCATGGCACAGGTTGATTCTATAAATTCATTTACTCACATAAATTCAATAGAAAATATAGTTTGTGTTTTTACTCATCAAAGGTAAAATAATTAAAATAAAAATAAGTGGATTATACTGTTCTGTGATTATATTCTTGATCATACTTGCTAACCTTCAACTGAATAGTAATAAAATGCCATTTTACTTCTTCATCACAGAGTACTATGATCTTCTTGAGAGGTGCAATATATTCTGTATACTCCCACATATTTATGCTTAGTAGCCTTGGTTGGAAGGGGCTGTTTAATGCCACTGTCAGTATAGCAGATATAGAAATAGATACTGAAAAACAGTGTCAGTGTCAGGGAGTGCATCAACGAGTGAAGAGACCGCAAAATGATGAGTTATATGCAGCAAATTCAGTAAATAGGCTGTTTATTCTAAATACTACACTTATTACCATAAAGTAAATTAAGCAATGTGGAAATAACCTAAGCTGCTCTAACACTCTGCTTATCTTAATGTATTGTCTCAATATCACTTTCAAATAAAGACGTTTGAAATAGTATCTGCAATCTCCATTTTTTTATCTGCTTAAATAGCTGCTGGCTTCAGCAGAACATTAATGCAAATCTAATGTACCTGCTGGTATGATTAGCTGAGTCAAATCATGGCATTTAAGTAACACCTAAATAATCTTAATTAGGATCTTCAACTCATCTTAGCACTTAGAACTCTACAGATGGATAGTCTTAATTATCAGCCTTTTGATTAGGATAACAGCTCTAATCAAGATGATGTGGGCTGATAGACAGGGTATCAGTAAATTAATGACTGCTGTTAAGGGGATGCATGAGCAAAAAAAATAGAATTTTTTTCTATGATACATGATGATGTGTGTGAAGAGGATAACTGATGGAATAAAGGATATCTGAATTAGGAATAATGGGTTGGGGTTGGTGACATATTCATACATATTGGACCTGTCAGTGACCATATTGGTCACATTCTATTATTAAGTTACTATATTCAGATTAAAATAATTAGATATAGGTACTAGTGTTTCTTAATTCCACATTAGTATCTTACTTAGTAAAATAGACTAGATTCAATATATGCTGATCAAAAATATGATAACTACATTGTTACGGTAGAAAAGATCTGAAAAGTGAAACCCTGAAAAGTTTGTATACTTAGGTAAGTTGCTTCTCAGGAAATATAAATGTCTGAGATTTACCTTCCTACACAAACAACAATGTGGTTAATTAGGCATAAATAGATATAAGAAAGTGTTTTCTTGAAGTTGGACATGGATTCCTTGACTTCAAAGCTCCTCTAGCATTTAATAAAGGCAAACAAAGCAAGCATTGTATTGACATGCCTTTACAGAAGAGTATGCACTGATGTAGAACTGATTGGAATGAGACATTACGGACCTTCTTTTTGTGCTTGATTATCCCAAATCTCCAACATAAAAGATACTATACCGATTTAGTTTCTTCTCTCAAGGCTGGGTCACAGTGCCATGTGTCTGGCTTTCTACATGAGATTCTCTCAAGAAAGGGTCCTCAGGTCTACCCAAAGAAAGTTGGGAGGAGGAGGAGGAGGAGGAGGAAGAAGGGGAGAGGCAGAGAAGGAAAAGTGGAGGTGGAAAAGGAGAAGGGCAAGGACCTGCTGTGAAAACATTCCCTGGGATATTTTCTCTTCTTAGTATTCTTGTTCCAGCTCTTGTAACGTATGTGACCAGATGCTAGAGAACATTCCCAAATTCCTTCACTTAACACTGGGTATAAGGAGTCTCTGCTTCACATTCACAAATTCCACACATGCACTGCATATCTTGGAGTTAATACTAATAGAAGTTAGCTGTCTTACTCATGTCTACATACAAAGTATAAGACAATGATTCACGTCTGAATATGTGAGGAGAAAAGAGACTAACCTATGGCTCAGAAAAAGTATGAAGATACATCTCAGTGCTCACCTCTTAGGCTGACAAGCACATGCATAGACACAAGGCACATGAGTGTGCTTGCGTTTGCACATGCGAGCACACTCATATACATTAATTAATCAATGCCTGTCTTAATTTACATCTTTTATCTCCCATTGAATATTACACCATTGGTGATTATTCTTTTTGGCACCTTTTCCACCTGCAGTAGTTACTGTGGTATTGCTCTGCATTAAAAACTATCAAGGACATGTTTTATGAGTTATCCCGATTACCAGTTCTTATTTCTCAGCCGTTTACTCTCCCAGTTATCTCGAATCACTGAACTTCTGTCAGCATGCAAATTCACATGCTGGTCTACTAAACCAATCACCCCATAGACCTAAGGACTGGAGTGCTGGCTTTCTGTAACCAACAAAGAAGATGAAAACGCTGATGAACTCTGCCCCCATTGTTATCTGGCTCTATGTATCCAATTAAATACCTGGCTGGTGGAAAAGCTTCATTTCTGTATTCCCATTTAAACATCACCCCCTTTCCTTGCACACTTTTCTCCATCAGTATAAATTCCTGAGAGTCACTGTCAGACACAGCAATGACGTCTGTGCCTTACTCTGCTTATTCCAAACTCATACCTTCTTCATTGACAAGCTGTTTTCATATATGTTTGAGTTAAAATCAGAGACACAGAAAATCTGTATATGCTAGGGAGGATGCTAAATGACACCAGTATTTGAAAATGTCATGGAAAAGATACATGTCTCTTTATGATGTCCTGGGAGGTTCTGCAGGCCTTGAAAATTACTACATAATTATAAGTGATCTTATTAATAATCATGATGATATCAACATTCTTGTCAATAGTGTTTCATAATTTCGTATTCCCTAATTAATTAACTTTGAAATATATCTGATATTTATCACAAGATTCAAGACCTATTCTGCAATACTTTTCCAACCCATCACACTTGTTGATCCCTCTGACAATAAACTCAATATAGATTTGTGATTTTCTGTTTTGTTCTTTGTTTGTTTGCTTTGTTTTGTTTTATACCATCCATACAACTGGCACTTTTCTTCCCCTTAGCCTCTTACTACATGGACTTCATTTAGACTTTCATCAGGAATTGCTTCTTTCTACCTGTACTGGCTGGTTTTGTGTGTGTGTGTGTGTGTGTGTGTGTGTGTGTGTGTGTGTTAACTTGACACGGGCTGGGATAATCACAGAGAAAGGTGCTTCCTTTGGAGACTTGCCTCCATGAGATCCAGCTGTGGATCATTTTCTAAGTTGGTAATCAAGGGGAGAGGGCCACTTGTGGGTGGTGCCATATCTGAGCTGGTAGTCTTGGGTTCTATAAGAGAGCAGGCTGAGCAACCCAGGGGAAGCAAGCCAGTAAGTAACATCCCTCCATGGCCTCTGCATCAGCTCCTGCTTCCTGACCTGTTTGAGTTCCAGTCCTGACTTATTTGGTAATGAACAGCAGTATGGAAGTGTAAGCCGAATAAACCCTTTCCTCCCCAACTTGTTTTTTTTTTTTTTTTTTTTTTTTTGTCTTGATATTTGTGCAGGATTAGAAACCCTGACTAAGATACTACCCAACTTCAGGATCTACATAAACTGGTTTTTTTTTGCATGAATAATTCCTGATATTATAAACATCTTTGATTCTGATTTCTAGTATTATTTAACTTGTTTATAATTCTATACAACATAGTTAACAAAAGAGAAATTTTGACAATATGGATTATATGATATTTATCTAGTTATTTTAGTGTACTCTAACCATCATAACAGTTTGATTACAAGTGTTTCATATGTATAATATCAAAACTATATATGCTATATATGTATATGTAGATATATGTATGTATATATATATGCTATATATAGTTACATATGCTGCTGTGTGTTCATGCATGTATGTAAATGTGTGATGGGGATGTTTTGATGTAGCTCAGTAATTAACTTTAATTAAGGTTTTAGATTATATTCTCAACATTGAAAAACAATAATAATTTTGATTGTTTTGTGAAAAATATAATATTACAAAGTGTTTAAAGAAAAGTTCCAAACATTAGATAGGATTTGTGGAAGTTTTTTTTCAATTAAGATTTAATTTCCCAAATACCTGTAGGATTGTGTCAAGTTGATAAAAAACCAGTCAGCACAGAGGAACTGAAACAGTTTAACATACTTCATGACTTTACTGATATGAAATAAAAATATAATTTTTATCAAAGAGTTGAATCTAATTAAAGCATCAACAATTTAGTATATGATACATGAGATGAGCCTTTGAAATAAATGCCATAGTATCTACACACAAACAAATTCTGAGAAAATAACCCTGGAGAAGCAAGAATATGGTACATGAAACTGTTGGGGACAAATTTCCCCAAAGATTAAATAAAATTACTACCATATAAAATCATTGAACTCTACAAATGATAGTAAATATTTTCATAAACCACCATATTGCCTACCATTGTAATCTTGATTTTATGCTGCTTCTGACAAATTAAAGGTAGTACTACTCCAAAATCTTTCTATTTGAACATTTTAGCAATACTGCATCTCCTTATTCCTCTGTAAACAGCTGTTTAAGACCTACTTTCACATGTACTATTCATTTCCATGCTTCCTTCCATTTGAAAGATTTGATCCATTGATAATATTAAATGGCCCAGAGAAAGCAGGGGGATTTAAAAATTAACAATACATCAAAGAACTAATTTTAATTGTAACTGGATCACTGGTGTTCATGAATTCAAAGAATGCATAGTTTCATGCCCACAGCAAATATTTAAATACCTCACCTTGCAATTGAGCGCCTATATACATAATTATTTGGGGCTCCTGTAATATTGGAAATGTCATAGTGACTTTCATGTAAATCATTTCAAAGATGAAGTTCTGTTAACTTCAAATTGATAATAAAATTCCTGGCACAGCCTCGCATGCATGTGGCATCCTGTCTACTGATTATTGTTTTCATATTACTTTCTGAAAAAAATATATTTAGGATTCTTTGTTCTCCATGTGTCTAGTGATGCCTAAGAATAGTTGTCACAAAAATAAAGCACTGGTCATGAACTTTGTAATATAATGGGTCATTATTTCAGCAGCTAAAACAAGGAGGGGAAGACACATTGCCAAAGTCTAAAAATTTTCCACCCCTACACAACAAAAAGGGAATAAGATCAGAGCATGGAAAAGATGGAGTGCGAATGCATTCATCTGCTGTCTGTTGTGGATGACTTAATTTACTGCAATCGCTGTGTTGGCTTCTTAAAATGGCTGTAAGTCAGTCCCAAATTTGCATACATACCTACCACCACATGTACAAATGGGAAATGAGTCACGGGAATAAATATGATATCCAATTTGATCATAGCAATCGTTTACAATTAATGTAAAAAGTACCATTGTCTATATCTTGAATATTTGTAAATTTACTTGCCAATTTTATATCACCAAAGTTAGCTGCTGGGAGCTATTTTTTTTCTATCAGCACTCATTACATCTCATTCCTGCTATGAGCAGATCAGTGTGTTGAGTGAAGAAACAGAAAAACTCAGAAAAGGAGAAAATATGCTAGATATGTCTCTATCATTGTTTCTGTACTATGTGACCACATTTTAAGATGTCAAAACTATTAATTTAATTTTCATATTTTATTTTATTTTAGAGATTATAATATAATTATGTCATTTCTTCTCCTTCTTCACTAAACCTTCACATATGCCCATCCTTGTTCACTTTAAATCTTACTCTTTTTTCATTATGCTTACATGCACGCACACACACACACATACATACATTTCTAATATATACATATTTGTGTGTGTGCATGTGTTTTTAACCTGTTCAATCAATCTGAATAATGTAACTTTTATGAACAACTTAGGATTCTTTAAAGATATGTCTTTTAAATTTTACTTTATTTTGTTATTTTCTGAGCTGATTGATTTAATTTATGTGTGTGTACCAAATGTATGTCTCGGGTCTGTAAACAACACAAACAAGAAATTTCCTGGAAGTGGAATTATTTACGTTTATGCACATGAATGTGGATATCTCGAACCAAAACCAGGTCCTCTGGAAGAGCAGAATGTGTTCTTATCCACTGAGCCATCTTTTTGGTGGCAGAATGTCACAACTTCGTAGCTTATAGAGAATTGTTACAAATATAGTCCTTACATTTGTACTTTCTTTTTTTCCCCTTTTTTTATTAGGTATTTTCCTCATTTACATTTCCAATGCTATCCCAAAAGTCCCCCATACCTCTCCCCCCCCACTCCACTACCCAGCCACTACCACTTTTTGGCCCTGGCGTTCCCCTGTACTGGGGCATATAAAGTTTGCAAGTCCAATGGACCTCTCTTTCCAGTGATGGCCAACTAGGCCATCTTTTGATACATATGCAGCTAGAGTCAAGAGCTCTGGTGTAATGGTTAGTTCATAATGTTGTTCCACCTATAGGGTTGCAGATCCCTTTAGCTCCTTGGGTATTTTCTCTAACTCCTCCATTGGGGGCCCTGTGATCCATCCAATAGCTGACTGTGAGCATCCACTTATGTGTTTGCTAGGCCCCGGCATAGTCTCACTAGAGACAGCTATATCAGGGTCCTATCATCACAATCTTGCTAGTATATGCAATGGTGTCAGCATTTGGAGGCTGATTATGGGATGGATCCCTGAATATGGCAGTCTCTAGATGGTCCATCCTTTTGTCTCAGCTCCACACTTTGTCTCTGTAACTCCTTCCATGGGTGTTTTGTTCCCAATTATAAGAAGGGGTAAAGTGTCCACACTTTGGTCTTCGTTCTTCTTGAGTTTCATGTGTTTAGCAAATTGTAATTTATATCTTGGTTATTCTAAGTTTCTGGACTAATATCCACTTATCAGTGAGTACATATCATTTGAGTTCTTTTGTGATTGGGTTATCTCACTCAGGATAATGCTTTCCAGGTCCAACCATTTGCCTAGGAATTTCATAAATTCATTCTTTTTAATAGCTGAGTAGTACTCCATTGTGTAAATGTACCACATTTTTTGTATCCATTCCTCTGTTGAGGGGCATCTGGGTTCTTTCCAGTTTCTGGCTATTATAAATAAGGCTGCTATGAACATAGTGGAGCATGTGTCCTTCTTACCGGTTGGAACATCTTCAGGATATATGCCCAGGAGAGGTATTGCTGGATCCTCCGGTAGTACTATGTCCAATTTTCTGAGAAACCGCCAGACTGATTTCCAGAGTGGTTGTACAAGTTTGCAATCCCACCAGCAATGGAGGAGTGTTCCTCTTTCTCCACATCCTCGCCAGCATCTGCTGTCACCCGAATTTTTGAACTTAGCCAAAATTCTTCTCAAGGATAAAAGAACCTCTGGTGGAATCACCATGCCTGACCTAAAGCTTTACTACAGAGCAATTGTGACAAAACGGCATGGTACTGGTATAGTGACAGAAAAGTAGAGCAATGGAATAGAATTGAAGACCCAGAAATGAACCCACACACCTATGGTCATGTGATCTTCGACAAGGGAGCTAAAACCATCCAGTGGAAAAAAGACAGCGTTTTCAACAAATGGTGCTGGCACAACTGGTGGTTATCATGTAGAAGAATGTGAATTGATCCATTCCTATCTCCTTATACTAAGGTCAAATCTAAGTGGATCAAGGAGCTCCACATAAAACAAGAGACACTGAAACTTATAGGGGAGAAAGTGGGGAAAAGCTTCGAAGATATTGGCACAGGGGAAAAATTCCTAAATAGAACAGCAATGGCTTGTGCTGTAAGATTGAGAATTGACAAATGGGACCTCATGAAACTGCAAAATTTCTCTAAGGCAAAAGACACCGTCAATAAGACAAAAAGGCCACCAACATATTGGGAAAGGATCTTTACCTATCCTAAATCAGATAGGGGACTAATATCCAATATATATAAAGAACTCAAGAAGGTGGACTCCAGAAAATCAAATAACCCCATTAAAAATGGGGCTCAGAGCTAAACAAAGAATTCTCACCTGAGGTATACCGAATGGCAGAGAAGCACCTGAAAAAATGTTCAGCATCCTTAATCATCAGGGAAATGCAAATCAAAACAACCGTGAGATTCCATCTCACACCAGTCAGAATGGCTAAGACATTTGTACTTTCAAACAATCGGATTTAATATATTATTGTGTTTTGTCATTTTATCAACTTACTTTATAAAAATTTCAGAGTCAAACCTGGCATAGTGCTGCAGGATACTATTCTAGCACCAATCATGCTGACACAGGAGGATCATGGGTTTGAAGCAAAACTGTTTCTAAAACCATAAAATAATAATTATATATACATATATATATACATATATATATATATATATATATATATATATATATATATATATATATCAAAAGCATGAAAAAGCACAGGAACAAAATATCAAGCAGAAAAAAAAATGTAATGGACTATTATTGACTTACAGGGCTTGATCCAAAGCACTAAACAAGTTGTTCTTTTGAATAGCAATATTGACCTAAATGAAAAAGCTAACATTTTCTTTGTATTATAACAGAGAACCATTAAAAATGAAAGCAAATATAATTTCAGTGAAGACATAACTGAAGGATTCACATATACACATGGCAATTCTAGTCCTTGTTCTTCTTTCTTCCATCATTTGGATCTCAATGAGAGATTCGGAAATATGGGGCAATTATTAAATAACTTTCAATGACTCTAAAATACAAAGTAACATTCATAGAAATAATTTCTCATCATTACCCTTTGCCATTGTGTAGATATTTGCATACATACCTGTACCAGGAAGCCAAGAAGTAAGTTTCACTGCTACCTCCTGTCAGAGCTAATTTACCCACCAGGGGAAAACATAACTATCTCTCATCACAATGAACTCGCAAATACCTCAAGTTTCTTACCCTAACTATTCTTGAGCTGAAGTTTACGGTACTTGTATATGTGTTTAATCTCAGTCAGCTATAAAGCCAGAAAGTTACCATTTCTGGAGGAAGTTCATATTCCTGAAGCACTGAGTCATGGTGCCCTTTCTTCATGGATCCTAGCAGGAACCTGAAAGAAAAGGTGACAAGGCATAAGGTTAATCACAGCTGGGAAGTATCATGCAGCGCATTTTGTATTGCCAGGACAATGAATGATAATTTTAACGTTTGTCTTATTTCATTTCTATCAGTGTAAATAATGTAGATACAATTTGTAAGAACCAAGCTCTTGGAAGTCCTCGGGCTTTCCATCGAATATGAAGACCTTGAAAACTAGCCACGAGGCAAGAGATGATGCCCTTTTACAACAGCATTGGGGCAGATGAATAAACAGGAGGTTAAATTTACTCCTTTCCTCTCATTGTACTGTTAGCTTCCAGGAAACCTGAGAGAAGCCAGGCTTCCTCCACGCGCCCTACAAATAGGGAGGAGCCAGACCTCTGTGTCTCCTAAAATTTGTAATTGACTGTGTCAGCTTTCATGATTACTATTGTAACTTCTCCGTGAAGACTTTCTAAACACTAATTTTTCTCCTTTTGTAAATTTTCTCTGATTCTTTTCTAGGTGGCAGCTTAGCGCTTAATTAAATGTGGATATCTATTGCTCGTTATGGAACTTTAATTTCTCCTGTATCTTAGTACTTTATGGTTCTTGTTTTCAAAGTTCTGTTATAATAAACTCAGTGGGAATAAATCATGGTCTGATCTTCCTTTGAAAACACAACACCTTCAAAAGTATTTTATTCACATAAAGTACTAAAACAGCAGTTGATCGTTCATTGTAAGCAGAAAGTATCAGCTGCTGCGAACACCACAAATGTACAAATAGTTTTTGGTACTTTAAACTGCTTGCTATCACTACAAATATGCCCAGAACAATTGATGGTAATTTATATATTTGTAAACTGCATACAGAAATTAAAATTCACTACTTTTACATGAGAACAGTTATAGTTCTGATAATATTACATTTCTACAATAAAATTGTTCTTTTGATTGCAAAGCTTCAGTATGCATAGTTTGTGATATTAACATGCAGTAATCTGTGGTAGCCAGCACATAGTGGATATGTGTTAATATTTGAAATTTACATATAGTACATGCATAGTAAACTGCAATCAGGGGACTAAGATTCCAGAACTGCTATTGAAAGAGTTGTAAATATTATTTTTTTTGATAGTAAGCTCTCTAGTAAAGTCAGACTTCATGTTTAGTGTCTATGCATGGGTTAGAAATTGTATCGGGACAAGTTGAATATTTTTGTAGTGTGCATACATTGCCACTGTTGAGATCAAACCTCATAGGCTTTGGGATACAGACATGTAACAACCTGATATGGAAAATCGAACCCCCCCCCCTTCAAAAATTGGAGATTTAGTTGGAAATTAATATGTATCTATTTTTTTTTGTCTTTTACTTGTCTATTTTTTACACTCCAGAATTTATTCACACACACACACACTGTCCAGCCTCCAACTGTTCCACATCCCATACACGCTCCCACACCCCTGTCTCCATGAGGATGTCCCCACCACCCACTTCTGACTGCACCAGACCTCTAAACTTTCTGGGTCACCAGTCTCTTGAGGGTTAGGTGCATTTTCTATGATTAAACCCAGACCCGCAGTCCTCCCCTATATATGTGCTGGGGGCCCCATATCAGCTAGTGTATGCTGCCCGCTTGGTGGTCCAGTGTCTGAGAGATCTCCAGTTAATTGAGACTGTTGGTTATCCTGCAGGGTTGCTCTCCTCTTCAGCTTCTTCTAGCTTTTCCATAATTCAAGAACAGGAGTCAGCAATTTCTTTCCATTGCTTGAATGCAAATACCTGCATCTGACTCTTTCAGCTGCTTGTTTGGTCTTTCAGAGGGCAGTCATGATAGATACCTTTTTGTGAGCTTTCTATAGGCTCAGTAATAGTGTCAGGCCTTGGGACCTCCCCTTGAGCTTCCATATTGGGCCTGTTGTTGGTCTTCCTTTTTTGCTCTTCTCCATTTTTGTCCCTGTAGTTCTTTAAGACAGGAACAATTATGAGTCAGAGTTTTGTCTGTGGAATGGCAACCCCCTCTCTCACATGATGCCCTGTCTTCCTGATGGAGGTGAGCTCTACAAGTTTTCTCTCCCTGCTTTCAGGCATTTTGTCTGAGGTCCCTTCCTTTGAGTCCAAGAGTCTCTCACCTACCAGGTCTCTGGTGCATTCTGGAGGGTCCCTGGAACCTGCTACCTCCTGGGGTTGCTTGTTTCATTCTTTCTGCTGGCCATCAGGGCTTCAGTCCTTTTCCCTCACCCAATACCAGATCAGGTTCCCCTCTCCCCCTCCCACCCCCACTCTCTGTCCATATTCAGTCCCAGGTCCCTGCCTTAGCACTTGTGAGTGATTGCTTTCTTCTCCCTCCCAAGTGGGACTGAGGCATCCTTACCTGGACCCTTCAGCTTGTTGACCTTTTTGAGCTCTGTGGACTGTATCTTCCCTGGCTACACTCTAGATATGTGTGCAGTAATAAGCTGTTTCATTCAATGCATAATTTTCCAGAATGTAAAACAAAATATGTAACAGGAAGTGAAAATACTAGAAGACCTGTACCTACATGAAGACTGAGCACGGAAGGGAAAATCCAAACCGAGAAATGAATATTTGGCAAGTCTTCACAGAGAAGGTACAATGAGAATCATGGGAAATCACCTTCACTTGCAAATGTTAGGACACACAGAAGCTTGCTTTTGCATATTCCAACGGGGCTCAAAGAAAACCTTCTTCTCTCCTGTTTCTTGGAAGTTAACTCTACAAAGAAAGTGATGATGTATATTGTTATGTTAATATGGACAAATATTTCTAGAGTTGAATATCTTACATATTCCATAAGTAATTTAATCACATTTATTTCTCAAAAATTAATTTTATAATGAGATATCACTTCTATTTAACCCACAATTTAAAATATTTTCCATGCACACATTGTTAATAAAATTAGAACGTGTGTGTGCGTTCTTTTTAGCTGTTATTCACATTATATTCATCACACGTATGACAGATGACTTAAGTCAGAAGTGACATAGATGGGCTAAATCAGGTACAACTTTCTACATATTGTTGAAAGATGACATCTAATTAACTTTACATCGTACATATCAAACAAGATAAAACAGATTAAAAAAATCTTCCATAGAGAGGTAATGAATTGTTAGTTAGGTAAATATACATTTACAATCTATGAAATGAGTAATTAAGTGGGAACTGAAATGTTCTTACATGTTTACACACCATAAAATTGCAGTATTTTAGCACACAGTAATTAATTCATATTTAACATACACTCCTGTATGCTTGATTAAATGTCAATTAGGTGACTCTGTGAAAAATCCACTATCACAAATGTGTAGAAATATTAAAATAAATCTAATAATTTGTTTCTACTAAAACTTTTATATTGGTCTAAATTTCAACTTCAGTTTGGTTATTTTGTTCGTTGACAATATTATATAAAATCTTAAACCTAATTCATGACATAATCTAACACAAGTGTTAACATCAAGTGATATAATGAAAGGCAAAACAAGTTTTCTGTCTAAAAGGACTCATTTTTGCATGATTTTATGGATTTTTATTAGTTTTTTTTCATATGTGTAACAATATTTCACTATCATTATTTTATCAGTGTCTTTCTTATAGTGATAAGCAACAATAGCTATTAAGCTATTTTTCTTAATTATATTTCACACACAATTTATATCAATGGTATTTAAAAATATTTTATTTATTATATACCTACTTTCAATTATATGAATAATCTGAAATTTTTATATTTCATCCAGATTTAAATATAAATACATCTTGGTCATATAATTTCTATGATGTATCTATCTGCATTTATCTATCTGTATTTATAACTCCTTGGAAAATGGTATGCATGAATGAGTGAGTGTGTGTGTGGTTTAGAAAAGCAGAAAAGAAAAGCAGAGTGGGGAAGGCTCAATTTGGTGTGTTTATTGCTGCTTCTCTAGAGGACCCAGATTCAAGTCCAAGAGGCCATATCTTCCCAGTCAACTATAACTCTAAGTTTTGGGCATTAAACATCACCTTCTGTTCTTCCCAGAATCTGGAATGCATGTGGTTCACACACACTAACACTGACTCAAACACTTACTCTATAAAAAAATTACATTATTTAATAAGATAATAAAAATTACAAAAATTAAAATAGACAGAAATATAAACAAACCCAATTGATATTTTGATTGTGAAACTGTTTCTCAAGTGCTTCCTTATTAAACTGGCCTCTAGTAAACATAGATATATTAAAAATCATATGCTTATTCATGTCAGGAAATAGCTGTAAATAACCTAGGACGATGGCATATTTATGAAAAAAAAAACAAAACAAAAATGTTAAGACAGTTATAAAACATTTGCCTTTTCAAATGATGACCAAAATCCATCCTGAGAGTTGTACAAATGAACACACACAAATACACCCCTTTAGATCATTTTTCAGTCTTTAAACAATATTATCATGACTGTTGGTAATGCAGGAATACCATTTTCCCCTTTGAACCCTGTATGAGCATTAACATGTCTTCGTACTTCAATTTATATGTAATATAATTGCTAATGGAGATGAGAAAAATAACTGACTGTGTATTATTTTTCTTAGATGACATCTAAATTGATAGGTTCAAAAATGTCCTCAAATGTTTTGTGGTAAATGGAGATTTAATTGAAAGTCACTTGCAGATTAAGAAGGTTGTGTTATAATATATTCTAATAGTTTACATTTAAAACATTTAAACCACATCAATAAACTACTAGTAGTCACTAAATCGCAAGCCATGTTGAAATATCATTAATTTTTTTTTTTAGATGAATAGCTGTAAGTCCCTTTCAGCCTCATTTTCAACTGATTATGACATACTGTATAAATTGCTAAAATCATGTGTGTATTTTTGGCCAGAAATCAGACATGGAAAAATATATTTTGATTCAATCTTTTTAAAAACTTTGTGAAATTAAAATGTATTTGCATAAGTTACTCCCATTTCACCTTTCCAATTAAAGACATCCCTAACACTTCTTTCTCTTTAGTTGTTGCCCATATGTGGAGACACACACAGTAATGGAACCTCACTGTTCCTCCTGATTGGTCATAGAAAAACGAGCTATGTGAGAGACCAGAGCAAGAGGACAACCTTTGACAGATGAGTATTGCTGACCTGAATGACACTAGCCAAGGAGACTGTGTCCAATCCATGCCACACCACTCCATGTCAGCACAATTACTTTAAAAAGAGCCATTCATGCTTTTCATAATTTAATGCAAAATGGGCAGTCCTAGGGCAACAAGAGAAACAGGATTTTATTACTGTTCTCTACTCAATTCTCTGATCCCTTCTAGAACATCTCATGAGAGTAGAGGCTAATTAACCAGTGTCTCTAAAATCATTTGGATAGTACAATGAGAAGCTGTGAAAGAGCCAAGCATGAAAGTAATTGTATTTTGTATTCAGAAACCATTTTCTAGGAACGATAATAAATGATCAAAATTCAGTTCCTACTTTTGGTTCATTCGTCATGTTTGTGGAAAAAAAAATCCCTTCTTACAGTATAAGTAAGTGCAAACTTTTGATAGAAGTCATCTCAATATTCAGATCCACAGAGCTATATGGAAACAAGCTGATTGCATTCCAATGTTTTTAATGAAGACTTGTTATTAACACTGCAATGATGAAATATCTTAATCGCAAAATAAAACAATGTATGCAACTGTGAGAAATTCATACTTTCAGAATACAAAATATGCGGGATATGAATGCAGTCTTAAACAATGGAAAGTATTTAGTTCCTACTAAAAAGTAGCATGAAGCCAATTATGACATATTCATTTCAAGATCTGAAAGACCGAATAGAGGATAGAGATTATGAAAGAGAACATGCTCAATGTGTAATAAATGCATGTGCAAAAATTTAAAAATAAATTTAAAATAATAAAAGTTCTATTGTGCTTGCTTAAGGGGTATATCAGCTTTATGTTTTAGATGTATCAATCACTTTGCATATATTAACATGAATGTATGATTGTATATTTATTCATTTCAGATACTGTCCCAAAATAGAAATATCTTTTTCAATTGAATTGATTTATCAGTTAAACATACAAAAGTTCTGGGAAAGAGTGATAGTGGCTCCAGCAGAAGACTGAGTTAGATCTCAGCAGCCCACCCCCACCTGTAATTCCAGCTTTACAGGAATCTGATGCAGCACACTATGATGACAATGGACACACTTTACACTCACATATGCACATGTGTATAACCAAAAATGAAACTATGTTTAGAAAAGAAAAAGAAATGAATGAGGACTAATATAAGAAATGATATGAAACCATGGTCATAACATACCAAGCTTATTTGTTGCAGGATTTCCTGAAACACCTATTATTTTGTAAGATAATATAGGTAATAAAAATACAGAGCAATGAATTATTCACTTGAAAAAGAATCCATAGTTTTAAGTGTCCTGTTTTAAACCATGATATCATTGATTTATGCATTTCTTATGTATTATAAAGTTTTGAGGTTAAGTTTATTCCTTCTGTGTAGTAACATCATAAGTTTATATTGCAACCTGCTCAGCTTCACTGCAAATTATTCCATTATAAAACCTCTACCTTCAAATACACAAATTTAAGACTATAATACCAAAGAAAATTAAATAATTTAGTAATCATGAATTATAAAACGAATCACCCTGTAGCAGAAATATATTTATTGGAAAGTGATGATGAACTGATGCAAAGATAGACCAGACTGAGTAGAAGATAAAAAGGAGAAAGAGAATAAGAACAAAGAAAAAGGAAAAAGAGACAGTATATTAGTCAGGGTTCTCTAGAGTCCCAGAATTTATGGAATGTCTCTATATATTAAGAGAACTTATTGTAATGACTTACAATCTTCAGTCCAGTGAACCCAATGATGGGCTGCTGTGAATAGGAAGTCCAAGAATCTAGAAGTTCCTCAGTCCCATGAGGCTAGGTGTTTCAGCTGTCTTCTGTATAAGCTGGAATCCTGAAGAAGTAGGATCCAAAGAATGTGCTGGCAAGTAAGTGCAAGCAAATGAAGAAGAGCGAGTCTTCCTTTCTCTAAAATCCTTATGTAAGCTTCCAGCAGAAAGTACAGCCCAGATTAAAAGTGTATAACACCATACCTGGATTTGGAATTTGCTGTGGCCCAGGCTGGCCTTGATCTCAGATATCTGCTTGCTATAGCATTCTGGGACTAAAGGCTTGTACTACCTTGCCTAGACCTAAGCTTTTCATGCCTACTGTGCCTAAAGATTTTCATGTCAATATCTGATTCAGAAGCCATTGTCTTCCAGCCTTAAGATCAGGATCACAGGTGTGTCCTCCATTTCTGGATTGTACTTTATTCCACATGTAGTAAAGTTGGCAACCAGGAATAGCCCTCACAGATGCTTCCCTCCCCTCAATTATCATTTTTAAAAAGGCTTGTTTTATTTTCTTTTATTTCAAACAGGTTTTCAGCACACACCTCAGAGTGGCCTTACCACTCACTGTACAGCTTATTCAGACATGACTTGCAAGGGTAATCCTCCCCTATTAGCCTCTGCAGTGCTGAAAATAATACATTTACTACCAAGAACAGCAGCAAAATCTTTCTTACATATTCAACATTGTTATCTTAATCAGGAATAACATGGAAGACACCTCAAAGGGAGTTCACATCTCTTTTTCCTGCATTTAAAATACAAAACATTAACATATACTATAAAAATGACAAATTCAAATATTTTTTGAAAAAAAATAATAAAGTTAGAGCATTTTGCCATGGAGGTAAATTACTTACTAGACAATTGTAAAGGTTGGAGTTTGGATCCTCAGAATCAATGTAAGTGCCTGGCTGGCCAGGCTGCCCACTTCTAACCTCAGTATGCCTGAGGCAGAAATAGATGGTCCCCCAGAATAAGATGGCCAGAAAAATAACCAAATAATGGAGCTCTGGGGTAGAGAGGTTCCTATAATATATGAGGTAGAGATTATCAAGGAAGACACATAGCAGCAATCTAATGCATGCACAAACAAGCACATACACACACATACACACACACACACACACACACACACACATGAGAACCTATACTGAAACACAAGCAAGCTCACTTCATGTAGATACATATAGCAAAAAAGATTTGACGCTAGAGTGCAAGTAAATGCAAAGATGAATAAAGAAGATATAATAGTGTCTGTGGCATTTTATCAGAATGGAATCTCTTCAGTAAATGTGCCCTGGAAACCGGCTATCTGTCTATGGCCATGTACTGTACGCTCTTTCTACATGAAATATTTGTCAGTCCATAGAGGACCATGACAGGAGACTCTGTGCATTCTATAGCTATCAGCAAGAGACACAAGTTATATACATGGTTAAAGTCACTGTTTTATTACTAACCATAAAAAAATTTTTGTTTTTGTTTTTGTTTTTTTTTTTTTTACTCTAGGTAGACTATTCAGTGTGAAACCCAATAAGGGCAGTGTGAAGCGGCCAAAAACATAGAAGAGATAAAAACTAAACTGACATCTTGAAGTGAGCTCATATATTTTCAATGATTAGATGTTGTACTCAAAAGGATTAATGAATGTGTTTCAATGTTTCCCTATGTAAATATAACTTGTCAAAACATCTACCTATCAAAAAGACATATAATAGACATATAATAATTAAATTAAATATATAGTTTTCCAGGAGAAATATTTTAACTTTTTTTTGAAAATTACATGAGAAAGTATTCAAGTTTAAAAAAAAAAGCCAATGTGAATTTACATTGGAATAAAATGTAAATTATCTCATGGTTTTACATTTGCTTGACAGTTACACTAGGCAAAGTAATAATATGGTTCTCTTAAAAGTCTGAATTCTGTCAAAATCTGTTTCTAGGAAAAAATATATGATTTAACACATAAGTTATCTGCCCTATTCCACACCGTCTAATATTTTCCAAGGTATGGTATCTGAGTCTTCCTTAATATTTTAATAGGTATAAATTATCTTACTGAATTTCAATAATTGCCTCAATCAGAATCGTGTTTTCTTTGATGTGCAGATAGAAATTTTGAGGAATCTGGTGTATTTCTTGAATAACTTTTCTACACAGTGGATTTCTTAGAAGTCAGTTTGTTATTGGTGTTTAGCGACACCCAAAACACCTGCAGGTGAAGAGGATTTTTGAACTGTAAGCAAGCATCAATTTTTCATTTCTTCATCTGGCTTCTATAAGGGAAAAATAAAGTGGTGTGAATCGAGTTCATAGGTGAATTTTGAAGTCACATCAGGCCAGAACATATTCTGCAAAGGACATTATTTAGTCAAAGGCCCTTCCTGTCACCTCCTCTCATCTTTGAAACCACATCGCCATGCTTAATTAATTTTTATCTTGAGGTTTCACATATTTATAGCAATTATCCACATTTTTTGCAGAATTTTCGGTAGACGTTTTTATAGTTTTATCTTAAATGAAAAACAGCCAAATAACTATTCAAAGTCATTTTCAGCTTGATTTCTAATGAAAATATATGCACCATTTAATTAAGATCACATTAATCTGAATAAATCAACGTTATGTCATTATTTGTGAGCCCAGCAGTTTACAAGTGACACTGGGATTAAATTTTAGACGTAAGAGGGGGTATCAGTGGATACCTAATTCCTCTGCTAATTTCACTAATAGAATATGACGTGGTCCATCTGATTCACGGTTGATGATGACACAGCTTGAATTGATTTCCTTCCGTTTTTGTCAGTGTAATTTCCTTTTTTATGTAATATTTTTTATTACGTATTTTCCTCAATTACATTTCCAATGCTATCCCAAAAGTCCCCCTTACCCTCCCCCCACTTCCCTACCCACCTATTCCCATTTTTTGGCCCTGGCGTTCCCCTGTACTGGGGCATATAAAGTTTGCGTGTCCAATGGGCCTCTCTTTCCAGTGATGGCCGACTAGGCCATCCCTTGATACATATGCAGCTAGAGACAAGAGCTCCGGGGTACAGGTTAGTTGTAATTTCCTTTAACAGAGCAAATATCTATGTTCCCATGCAAGGGCATTTCAGCAAAACATACTGAGAAGTAAACACTTTTTTAAAACATTGAAATTCCAAAACTAAATCAGAAGGCAGGGTCCAGCATCCAGATTTTTGTCCTGTTTCTGTGCGGGTGGTTATGGCAGCTCCTGGTCCTGTGAGTCCAGAGGCGCCTTTTGACACATTCAAGGCCCGGGTTACCAAGGGCTTCAGCCCCACTGTCTGCACCAATCCAGAGAGCTTCAAGGAAAAGTTTATTCTCAAGACCCCATGAGTACCCAACGGTACCTATAGGCTGTCTGTGTTCCACGACTGCCCTCACCTGTGGGCACTTCACAGATCCCAACTTTTCATAACGGTAGCCATCTTTTTTGGGGCACCATCTGCTATGAAGTCTCAACTCTGAGTGTATGGCTGTATCTTTAAAACTCCATGGAAATCATTTAAAAATCCCAGGAACAACAAACAGCCCTGTCAGACTTGTTCTGTCCGTTTCTTACAGGACCCTATTTTCATTTGTGTTAGGAAGTGGCTGATTTTGTGACTGATTTGCACTTCCACCCCTGCCCCAGAAATCCCAGGTTCTTTTCAGTTGGGTTGCATGCTTCTATTTGTGACGCATCCCCTTACTTAATACAACCGTATTACATTTGCAAAGAAGAAAAAGAAGAAGAAGAAGAAGAAGAAGAAGAAGAAGAAGAAGAAGAAGAAGAAGAAGAAGAAGAAGAAGAAGAGAAGAAGAAGAAGAAGAAGAAGAAGAAGAAGAAGAAGAAGAAGAAGAAGAAGAAGAAGAAGAAGAAGAAGAAGAAGAGGAGGAGAAGGAGGAGGAGGAGGAGGAGAAGAAGAAGAAGAAGAAGAAGAAGAGGAAGAGGAAGAGGAAGAGGAGGAGGAGGAGGAGGAGGAGGAGGTAAAGGACGAGGAGGAGGAGAACGACGAGGAGGAGGAGGAGGACGAGGAGGAGAGAAAAAAAGAAATTCTAAAACTATCTTTATATAATTTTATCAAAGTAAGAATAAGATATATTACTGCCTCTCAAAAAATAAAAAAATATAAATGTACAGATCTTTGCTAGTGTCTAAATGCATAGCTTTTTACTCCAAATTATGCATTGAAATATATTATGCAACACACCAAATTGTATGTATTATATTTTAACTTTCAAATAAAATGTTTAAAACCTGTCACTACACCAAGTCGTCCCACTGTGCTTCTATCGTGGGTCCTTTCTCCCACCTGCAAACAACCACTGTCCTGGGCTCTGTGTTTAATTTACATTTCTGAATGTAGGTAAACTCATTACTTATATGTTCATAATAAAGAGAATTTTATTAGTTTTACTTGCAGTTATGCTTTTTCCTTTCATTCATGTTTTCAATGGGTCCTGTAGTTCTTTTAGACATTTATCTTTGTATATTATATTGTTTCCATATTCCACACTATTTCTGACTCTTGTGGATGACAGATTGACTCATTATAGCCCAACGTATTTTGTTTGTTTGCTTTCCTGATTTTTAATTGCATTTTCTACTTTCCTGCTTTTGCTCAACTCTAATAGTTCAATTTTCTTTCTACATTCAAATTTAAATTATTCAATGGTATATAACCATGGAATTATATATCTTACATAGTATTTTTTCATATGGAAATATATAATACATGGCATATAGAAGCATCTGTGAGGGCAAGATAGCAAGGGAGAGCAAGAGAGAGAGAGAGGGAGAGAGAGAGGAGACAGAGGAAAGGAACCCAGTGATTATGTCTTCAGACTTCTTTATCTATTCTTAATAATTTCTGACTCTGTCAAGTGGCATTTCAAATTGGGTCATTTCATTACAATATGAACTTACCAGACCACTTTGATCTTGAAAAAACGTGTTATATACTCTGAGATTTCAGAGACCACCTCATAGCAAAGCTCTGGAGCTCTGGAGTTTTCAATTCTGTCCCACATCCATCTATATCTTCCCTGTACTTGAAAGATACAGTGCTTCCCAGATCTGCTTATGCCACTGGATTTTAATAGAGTTCATCTGAATTAAGAGCAGAGGGAGGGGAGAGGGAACTTTCAGAGAGGAAACTAGGAAAGGGGATAGCATTTGAAATGTAAATGAAGAAAATATCTAATAATAAAAAAAGAGTATTCCAGGTAGTTTGTCATTGTAATCTTGCAATAACATTGATTATTTAGAATTCATCACAAAATGCTACCCTTCACCAAATCTTGCCACATCACCCACTTCCGTACACACCAAACTTATGTGTATGGCTACACAAGTGTATGGCTATCCACTGCAGCGTTACTGACCCAAAAGGGGTCTACCCTTCAAGATAATTGACACTTCCTCTCCTAGCAACTATAAAATTCCAAGATCACCATTGCTTACAATGGTACTTCTGGTTCATCTCCAATATAAATATACCACTGTAAGTATATATATATATATATATATATATATATATATATATATATATATGATGTATTGGTGTATTACACAGCATTTCTTTGAAATTTCAGTACAGCTCATATTTAGGTTAACATAAAAAGCAATGTAAAAATGCCTATATGTTGGTTTTTATTTTATTGACATCTAATATATCTAATATTTCCTGTTTTCCTCCTAAAATATCAGATGTGATTGTGTTGTGTGGCTGGGGGAAATTAAGATCTTTTGTTGAGCCTCTAGTTTGCATATAGGCATAGTACCCAACACTGTATAAAGTATAAGTAAGGACATGGAAATTAATATACATTTTTCCTTGATGTCTCTGATTATACTTGTAATGATCCTGCAGACTTGACTTCTCTGGTATGAAACTAGAATTTGTCTGACATGTAAACCTATGATTTAAAATAGACCCTTTCCCCTTGTGTTGCTTCAGTGAGGATATTTCACTTTAGCAACCTGAGAGGGAGCTAAGAAGGAAGAACGGTCTTTTCCTAAAGGTATATAAACACTCTGGAGTGAATCTTTATATAATAACCCAGTCAAAGCATATTTATTTTAGAGAAAAATTTTATTTTGTAGAATTAATATATTTTATAATTAGATTAAAATATAACTAGCACATTTCTATACACTTACTAAATTATACTTTCTACCAGTACATTTAAAAATGGAGACTGCCCTGTTCTGAATAACACAAGTCCCTGTAATTTGTAAAAGATGTTGTTTCATCTTTATGCACTGTAAGGAATTGAACCGAAAATCTGCATGAACTCTGCATTCTCCCCACACTAATTTTAAGCTAATATTGCAGAACTAATGACAGGCTTGAGCAGTCCTATTATCAATTCCAGCTGTCTCCTGACTCAAGATCGCCTGAATTATGGCAACATTTTAAGAAATGAAGCTCTGAATAAAATCCATTACAGATGAGTTCTTGTTTTAATATTTTTGCCAACTGCTTCATAATAATGACTATCTTCGTTCTTCACAGGAAAAAGTTTAGGACAACTTGAGTTATTTTACTTCATTTCTTAAAATTTTTATGTCATAGACTCATTTAAAGAGCCAATCATTGGCCTTGCTGAACAGTTTATCCTCAGTCTCATGATTTGAACATTTTCCTAATTGATAAATGTGTATTTGTTAATGTCTCTGAATTAACCATTTCAGTGAAGCCTGTCAGTAATATGTCTTATCCCTTCCTGGACTCCACTTTTCTCACTCTGAAATTATATGTTGTTTATATTTGTCTAACCTATTTAGAATTATAATAAAATACTTCACCAAATTACCACTTCTCAATAGATTTCTCATTGGCAAATATAAATCTATCATCCAACACGGAAGTTAGCACTGACTCCCTAGTAATTTGCCTACACTGTAAGCATGTGTAAGAGATTATTAAGTGCATGACGGCCCACATCTCCTTTAAGTTGACTTCAAGCATGTCTTTGTACATTTGTTTACTGGACTAACTCAGTATTCTCACAATTTTCATTAGTAAGCTATGTTGTTCTAAAGTTTCCCTGGAGAATATTATACATAATTCATGAATTTCCAGCACCCACAGTGTCAAGAAGATCATAGACAATGAACTAATGAAGAAAAAACAAAAACAAAACAAAACAACTGAAAAAAGAAGAAGCAAATAAGTGCAGGTGCATATTTATCTAAAAGATAGAGTTATTATATGGATATGGTTAACTCTAACAATGAGAGAAGCTATGCTAATGAATTGAGAATTCTAAATTGGATTTGACACACTAAGTAGTGAAGATTCTCAACAATACATATGCTGAGAATGGAGCAGAACAATAACAATTATGGCTTGAAAATACAAATGTAATTTCCAAAACTGATGGTTTAAGAGATTAGACAACAACAATAACAAATAATATGTGATAAAAAGAGAAATGAAACAGGATGAGCACCTGGGATAGCATGAAACAAAGACTGAATCCCACTGAAGAAATGTTGGTAAGTGACTGGCAGAAAGTCTAACTTTGGATGGTCATCAATCAATATGCAACGTTTTGAATTAGTTAGGTGTGAGAGCCAGTGAAGCTAGAAAATTCCACCTGGAAATTCAAAAATGGTAAATAGTAATAACATTCATTGAATTGAATAGTTATACTACAAGTAAAATTACTCTCTGGGTCACTGGTCGAAGCACTAGGTATGCAAACTTCAGTATTGTCACCATTGCCAATGGGCAGGGAGATGTGGGAGCCCCTGACATATCAGAGCTGGAGAGGCAGAGGCAGGAGATTTCAGGAATAAGCTGGATAGATAGACTAGAATCAGGTGTGCTGTGTTGTCAAACAAGAGCCCTTACCTTAAAATATAATGTGAATAGCAACCAAAGAATATAACTGATATCAACATCGTGTCTATGAATTTCATGTGCATACACATGTATGACACACACTCACACTTAGAAACACACACACACACACAATTTACTAATGGAGACTATGCAAACAAATCCAAATACTATTATCCCTTAAAAAATATCAATCAGCACCAAATAATTCAGTATTTGCTGTCAAATATGAGAACTTAATTTTGACAGAGAGAACTGATACTTTCAGGTTGTGCACTACTCTTTACTACTCTGTGACATGCATATCTCCTAAGAATATGCCCTGAAATACACAGTCAATAAATGTAATAAAAATGTAACAGTACTAGTCAGGTTAGCAATTAATTAGTTAATTATTCAGGAACATACCCTTCTTATATATGAGGTACAGATAGATTCATTGGCATGCTAATGGATACAGAACTCTTAGATATTGTGAGATCAGAGCTCACTGTCACTATGCTGATTTAGCTCAGATACACATCTAACTCCTTCCTCATGATCCTTTCTTGATTAGGTAAAACATCATTTCTATCATGTGTTTTGATCTAACATCAAAACATCACATGAGCCTGTGTCTGACCTATTTCTGCTTCTGTGGCTTCATAAAAACAATGAACACTAGACAGAACACAGCTCAAATCCTCACTTAAGTTTCTACCCACCCATTTCCACTTGAACAGATACACTACTTTCATCTAATTGAGTTTTTCCTACTTAGCAGACTTTAATTGAATCTCTCTTAATCCCCCTTACTTTTCAGATTTCAGTTCTGCATATCCCCCTAACCCACACGTCTGCATGGACCTGAGTGCAGCTGTATTTAATAAATCTTGTTTACTGACCTATTAGCAGCTCATGATTAAAAAAATATATTGTTTAGGTGGTTCTTTTCCAGGAACATCCACATTTGCTTGGATCAGTGAGAATGGTACAGAAACACTCTCAGAGCTACCCTGCACTTGTACAGAGCATACTGAAGAAGGTAGGAACCCTGGGGAGTCTGAGGTTTTGGTGAGGTGGTGAAATGGATGAGAGGAAGTAGACCCCTCCAGTGGCTTCACCAGACATCAGCCATTGTCTCTATTGAGTAAAAGCAGGAGAAAGAAACTGTATCTGGACAGAACGAGTGAGCAGTAACTCGGTAGATGAATTATTATGTACACTTCATGTGCCAAGAACCCTGAGAAGGAAGCAGATGTCCTCCATCCACTAAGACAATGTCAGTGTTCATCTGCTTTTCCTCTTCTGCTCTCAGCAGCACACCATCATACCACATTCCTCCTGGAAGCCAGACTGAGTTTCATCTTTCACTATTTCCTAACAAGTGACTTCTTGTAATGAATGAATGTGAAGAGGAGAAGGAGGAGGAGAAGGAGGGAGAGGAGGACTAATAAAGAGAGAAAAGAGAAGAAGAAAGAAAAGGAAGGAAGACAAAAAGAGAAACTGAAGAAAATAAAAGATCAGGGCTTTTTTTTTTTTCAATGCTACCGTCAGTGGCACCACTAACCATTCATTCCTAGTTTCTAGGCTTCAGAACACTGACTTTTTAAAAAATTTTTAATATTTTTTTATTACTTATTTTCCTCAATTACATTTCCAATGCTATCCCCAAAATCCCCCATACCCTCCCCCCCACTTCCCTACCCACCCATTCCCATTTTTTTGGCCCTGGCATTCCCCTGTACTGGGGCATATAAAGTTTGTGTGTCCAATGGGCCTCTCTTTCCAGTGATGGCCGACTAGGCCATCTTTTGATTCATATGCAGCTAGAGTCAAGAGCTCCTGGGTACTGGTTAGTTCATATTGTTGTTCCACCTATAGGGTTGCAGATTCCTTTAGCTCCTTGGGTACTTTCTCTAGCTCTTCCATTGGGGGCCCTGTGATCCATCCAATAGCTGACTGTGAGCATCCACTTCTGTGTTTGCTAGGCCCCGGCATAGTCTCACAAGAGACAGATATATCTGGGTCCTTTCAGCAAAATCTTGCTAGTGTATGCAATGGGGTCAGCGTTTGAAGGCTGATTATGGGGTGGATTCCTGGATATGGCAGTCTCTAGATGGTCCATCCTTTCATCACAGCTCCAAACTTTGTCTCTGTAACTCCTTCCATGTGTGTTTTGTTCCCAATTCTAAGAAGGGGCAAAGGAACACTGACTTTTTAAGATCTTCAAATTTCAATTATTTCTGAATTTAGAGTTTTGAGGTCAGTTTCTGTCACCAGTCATGACAGGTTTTTTTTTTTCCTTCTATTTACTTTCTCCTCTCAATTTGCAGGAGCAAATTTAGTGACCATTAAATAGTGTTCCTCAGAATTGGATAGAAGCAGAATCATGTGAAGAACTATGTTGCAATTTTGACAGTTTCTACTGTAAACAGTGTGGATCTGTTGAGAGAATACACACATCAGCACAATATGAGAGAGAGCCTGAGATTAGACATAGAAGAACATAGCTGACAAAGACAGGAACTCGAGGGAAGGTGAATTTCAACACATGGTGCTGGAATAATCAGATAGCCTGAATCCAACATACACATGTAAACACATATTCATATACATGTATGTTTCTTCCTTAAAAGGAAGAAAAATTTAGCCTACCAAATGAAGATGTGAAGCTGTAATTCCCCATGATAATATCAGCTAGATATCTATCGTTATATTTATGAATTTTCTGTTAAACTCAAACATCAAATTTTGGAAAAAAAATTAATAAGAAAGGCATTATTAAAATACAACTTTTGTTCTATGAAAGACAATGTTGATGGAAAAACATATCAAGGTAAAGTTTAGAAAAAACCACTTTCAGGGCAACTTCTAATATAAATGTGCTGGCCAAGATCTACAAAATTGCTGAACACAGTAAGAAGACAATCAACATGACTACCCCACATCAATAAGGTATATCCTGGTGACACTATACCACATATCCTGAAGAATATGAATTAAAGTAATTAAATTACTATTTAATTAATGAAATAAATAAAGTAATTAAAGTAATTAATTGAAGTTATTAGATAATATCCTCATTACAAGGCCATATATCCACTAGGTAACATGATCAATTACTGATGAGAATGTACAGTGACATTAGCTCTAGATCATTTTATGTGGGAATGAAGAATAGCTTGGCTACCCTAGGAAAGAGTTTAACAGAGTTTTCAAAAACTGAAATTCTCTTACTCCTGCTCAGTCCCTGAGCCTCAAGGCATCTGAGAATTTATGATCATGCAACCTGAACATAGATATTATTGTTGTCAAAGCCTAGAAACAACCATAACGTTTATGGTCATTGATTTTCATTGTTGACTTGATTGAATTTAAAATCAGTGAGGAGAATGAGTCACATATCAGAGTGATTCTGTAAAGGTATTCCCAGGAGGAATATATGTCCTGAATGTGAGTGGTAGGATGCCAGGAGATGGGAAGGAAAAACCAAGGCCTTCATTTCTTCTGTACTGATATTAACTGAGATTGGTTGTCATGCTTTTATCACCATAAATGACTGAATATTTTGATACCATGAGCCAAAATATTTTTTCTGTAAGACATCTATGTCAGGTGATTTGGCCATAGCAATGGCTTTGTAACTCATATAAAGCCCTTTGAAGTATTAAAACTGATGAACTCATAAATGCTGATATGAAATATGAAATTCTAAGTAAAGTAAATTATTAAACAACTCAAGATACCGAGGATTCTTTAATTCTATATTACCAATAAAATTTGACAATTTGGAAAGATTATACCCTGTGTGATGTGAAAGGTATGGCAGACATAAAAACTGAAATAAGAAAATAGAAAAATGTTCAGGAGTGAAGGAAGAACAGAAGAACCATTAGAGAACAGAGGATCCCAAAGGAGTACATGCATGGTGGTACTAACATGGTAGACGAATCATGATGCTTCTTGGGAAAGCTGATGTCGTGCACAAGACTGGGAAGGAACCCCCCATGTATACTATGTGCTTGTGTAAGAGCTGTGTGTCAGTTCATGTTTAAATGTTCACTATGGTGTGTGGGAATGATAACAGAGGGTGTTTGCCTGTGTTTGGAAGGATGTAAAGGGGAAGGGTTTGTGCAGCTTCAGCTTAGACTTGCTGTGCACATGACATTCATTTTTTTAAAAACTCAAAGCTTTAAAAAACACAAATACACATAACATAAAAACACAATATACATCATGTTCTTTTTCAAAGTCTTTGTCTCTCTGAATCTTTTCACTCTTCTCTTCTCTTCTCTTCTCTTCTCTTCTCTTCTCTTCTCTTCTCTTCTTTCTCTCTCTCTCTCTCTCTCTCTCTCTCTCTCTCTCTCTCTCTCTCTCACACACACACACATACACACATACACACACTCACACTGTCTATCCCATATGCATATATATCATTATGAATATGAACAATTCATATTAAAATGAATGTGTCATGGTAAGTTATTCCAGTAGTATAGATACTATGCTTAATTTTTTCTATAAAGTGAGAACTTATTGGATAGCAATGAATTCACCTGAGGTGCCAATTTTACCCACCTTAAATCAAGAACATTATTTGATTTTACTTGGTATTTATGACCAGTGTCAAGCTAGGGTTCTTTTATTTTCATATAATCATTGTAATTGTTTTTATTTATTTTTTGCGATGGTGATTTGTCTGCATATAAGTTTGTATACCACATGAATATGTGGTGCCCACAAAGGCCAAATAGGGTGTGAGACCTCCTGTAACTGCAGTTACAGCAGTGTATAGGCTATCATTTGGGTGCTGGGAATCTCACCTAATTCCCCTGAATGAGTTGTCAGTGCTCTTAATGGATAAACCATTTATCCAGTCCCCTTCCCATATAGTCTTTATGGCTAATATTTATAATCCTCACACAGTCCAGCTTGCATAGTAAGTACAGACCAGACCATCTAGGAAAGGTTTAAAAAATTCCAATTGTTAACTCACAACCAAGTCATCATGCTGTCAGAAGCAGAGGTAAAAGACTGATGCTGACATGAGGGAACATTACTATATAAAGTATTGGTCTAGATGGATCTGGTATACCAAGAGCCTTGAGGTTAATGAGAGCTGGGAGTGTGTCCTGATTATCTCTTAGTACATGTACAAGATGTGGTCTGAAGATGTATCAGCCTGTGCTGCTGGGTCCAAAATGTGGAATCCTTGCATTGTTATCATCTAGATTAGGCATTACATCCTCTTTTTTAGTAGAGTGCTTGTTGATGTCTTAGGTGTTGTTTATCTGACATTGTTTCTTAGTCCATGAATCAATATATTCATGATCTAATTTGGTAACTCTGTAGGTGGTGAGGTTTTTCTGCATAAATATCTTATTTCTCAGCCTATGTCTTATGGTTTAAATTGGACAGATGGAGGCTGGTGACTTGTACAAACTTATATAATCATGTGCCTTAGAACTTGCACTCAAAAAGGAACAAACCTTTGTTAGAAAAACTGGAGTCACAAGAACAAGGTACTTGAGTATTGCAGTTCCACTTGTCATGATGCAATCTGAACACAGAAATGCCTGAATTTCACAGTGTGCCTTTACACTCACATATTTATGAAACTAACATGTGATTCACGATCTTTTCCCATATACTTACTCATAATTTTTACATTTTTTGAGGTAGATGGCATTAACAATGGGAATGTGATGTAACTTATTCATCACACTGATGAAAAATGTTTGCTAGCACACAACAGCACGCCAGGCCGTGAGTCATGAGCCCAGTCTCCTGTCCTGACCCTTAAAGCCACAGTTAAACCACTCAGGGAAAGGGAACACAAAACTCTATGCACTACACTGCAGTTTTCTGTCAGTTTGTACTGACTCAAGCAGTCATATGGATATGGAGTGCATGATAACATTTTTTCTAGGCTGCAGGCTCCCAGAGGATAAGGGTAGCCTCACATCAGTTTGCACTGCATCCTTCCCCTAAGCCCATGACTTTGTACCAGAGATAATGCAGGGACAAAGATGAACACACTGTATAGATGACTGGAAGGCACAGTGGCTTTTAAAAGCCTTACAACAAGAACACTAGCTTCTCCAGATATCTACTGATGATTTTTATTTTTCTATATAACTAAATATAAAGTGACACTTTCTTGTAATTAGATCTTGGAATGAAAGTCACCTTGTGTTTAACATCTCACAAAGTACATTTTATTTTAGGGCAATTTTATGTTTTGACTTTGAACCACTAAGTGCTATTGGGAGAAGATGTATGGTCTGTACAAACCTCAATCAATTCAAGCTCCAAAAATTTATAAGAGCTACCTCACCTCAACCAAAGCTAGTGGAAGAGAAATGAAGAAATTAACTGTGTAACTATGACCTTATCCTTGTATCCCTTGGAAATGACCTCATGAATGCCAATATTCTGTATCAGGAAAAACATATATATGCTACTCTAATGTCTGATAAAATACAATGGTAAATATTTTACCTATATTATGGGTAAGGTGTATATATATTTATAAGGCAAATGAAGATGACGATTATCTTCTTGTCCATCAATATATATTGTGGCCCAAGACTTAATTTTAAATGATAGTTTAGTCTATAGTTTACAATATGAATAGAATGGCAATAGTTTGGAAGACATGGATAAAAAAAGTCACAATGATTAGGAGTACAGGCCGATTGCTAGGACTCAAGGACAGTGTGTGAATTGAAACTTTACATTTAGTTTGATGTCAGAACAATACACTAGCTCCGAATTCAGGCTTGTATATTAGGTGAAATAAGATTTTGGACAAATACATGATAATTGATATGTACTCAATTACATAAGTTATATTTTATACTTTATACACACATTTTGTTTATAATATTGTATTAAGTTATATACACATATTTTATCTATATTTAATAATGAATGTATACATTGTATATGAGTACTGAATAAGAAGGAACACAGCTATCTCTTTGTTGGTGTAAAATTAAGTATGTAGAATGCCAACTTATATATCCTACCTTAGTGTTTGTTCTATTATTAATTTTAGTGTAGAGATTATATTTTTATAATTTTTATATAGTGATAATGACATACTTATATAATAAATTAAAGTACAATGTCAAAATCAAACAAATTCTATGTAGTTTTATTCTACCTCTAATTGGCACAGATAAGAATATATCAAATTGTAGCAAGAATATTTTATATAGACCTTTTTTTGTGTTTAGTTTTGAAAATAAAAATAAGATGTTTTGAAGTATTTCTTATGCACACCCATATTTTGTTATTTATAGAAAAACAAAAATTAAATGTAACTTTATCCATGAGTTTGTGAATATGCTTGGCATAACACTTGCAGAGATCAGAACCCAAGGACAATGAAGCTAGAATTAATAAGGTGAGACTCATATACTTCTTGTTTCTTCCCAGTGGGGTATCATGCAAGATTCATCCCTAGAAACCAATTCTTACCATTCATGTGTTTTAAATGTCTATATTGGAGTCTGTATAGAACTAGCATGTTCTGTGTGATTATATGTGTTCTACTTTGTGTCCTACCTCAGTCTGTTTACTTGGAAATAGTGAGCATCAAAGAGAATGTGCCAATATAACCTGTTACATTTTTGAAAGCTTTTAATTCTTGCTGGTGGGGACTCTCCTTGCTCACTGTAAAGGTGGGGAGATAGAAGCCCACTCTCTTTAAATAACTGCCAAACATTTCCTGTGATATTTTATATCATGTTCTGTTTCATTTCCTGTTCAAGTAATTTCTAGGAAATGCTTTTTCTTCTTCTTGTAATTGTGGGAGATGTCATTTAAAGAAGTGTCTCAGACCCCCTCTCCCACCTGGATCATAGTGAGTTTTCTGGCTTTATCCCTCATCTCTCCCACTTAGCTATGTTACTGGATATGTGTGTAATATTCCATCTCAGATTCTGAAGATGTACAATGGTCGTTCTCTCTCTTCCTAACTTAGAGAATCACATAGAAATATGTGTTAATGTAATGTTACATAGCAATGTCTGACTCACAAGGAATGTCCTATGAATTTGTATAAATGTTGTTAAGCTATTTAAATATAAGCACATATTTACTCCCATTCCAGAGATGTTAGCGAACATAGCTATTTACTTTAGGCTCTCCCTGATAAAACATGTGCTACACAGTCAGATTTAGCTTTGTCCTTTATGAAACATTCCCGAAGTACACTAAGAACTGAGTCTAGAGTAAATTTATGGCAAATTGAATAATTAAGGATTCCTAATTGCTCATGTCTCAGAGGGGGAGAACTCACATCCAAAGACAAAAGCTGTAGAGCATAAGAGAAACACATTAAGCAGTGAGAGAAAGTGGAAATCTAGAATTTAAGTACAAGTATCCCCAGTTAGTGAGCGCTAAGAGTTCAGCATACATCATTGTTACTGCTACCACTGCTAATTACCATAATCATGAAACTCATGAGCAAAGATAAATGATCTTACCATTAAGGGTCCATTTCCCTTCTGTAAAATGGGAAAGTATAATGTTGATTCGACAATCTGGTTGAAAATAATATGTCTCATGTTAGTAGCGAGTGTTGACAGGATATTATGATTCTCGTAACCTGTTCATTTCATAAGCATTCTGAAAACTACATAAAGTGCCTAGAAGGATGCCTGGTATGCATACATACATACATCATACATACATACAGCTCTTACCTCAATGGAATAGTAAATGGTATTCTCTCAAATTTTTTTGTTATTTTAACTAATATTTTGTCACCTTATTTTAAAATGTTATTACTTTGTGTGTGTGTGTGTGTGTGTGTCTGTGTGTGTCGATGTCCAAATATAGCAATTTTGAACTTTTAAGTAAACATCACTCAGTTTCCCAGTAAAAATCAACTTATACATTGAAAGTATAATTATTCTCATAAGACACTGGCATTATTTTTCCATGGTTATATTTGTTATATTACTGAGAAAATTAGACTTATCACAATATCTTCTTTGTTTGTTTGTTTGTTTGTTTGTTTGGTTGGTTGGTTGGTTGGATGGTTGGTTTCTTCCAGACAGGGCTTCTCTGTGTAGTTCTGGCTGTCCTTGAACTCACTTCGTAGATTGGGCTGGTCTTGAACTCAGAAATCTGCCTGCCTCTGCCTCCTGAGTGCTGGGATTAAAGACATGCACCACCACGTCCTGCTTACAATATCTTCTTAATAATTAAAATATATATCCAGTAGCTATATTAGGAGGCAGATTCTGAGCTTAAATTCTTGATCATCACTATTAATATTTTCCCTATCCTTTGATTTCACTGAATAATAAAGACAGTGACCCCTCATGTCCTTGTAATAAGTTCAGTCTGTTTTTTAAAGTTTAAACATGAAAACTTTAGTCAATATCAAACTTTCATGACTCAATATTCTTAGTGAAAATATTTAACCATATTGAAGCATTAATTTTGCAACAGAATGAAGAACTTCTAGCTATTATATTTTCAATGTGATATATTTTTTATTCAGTGCTGTTCCATATGAAAAAGAAATATTTAAGACTAGAGAGTTCATGCTAAGAAAGCAACTGAGTTTGAAGAAATTGGCATGTTAATTCCAAGAACGTCAATTACAAGTTTTCATTTGATTTCTGTCATGTATAATTTCATGGCCATGTACATTTATGAATATTCAAACATGTAAAGGGCATCCATCTATTTTGTGTTTGATCGTGAATTGGAATGAATTATATTTTAAATACAGAAGGGCTTCTGGGAATTGAATTTAAATGGGCTTCAAGCTGCATAAAACGCAAAAGGTAGATGTTATCAAAAGTATTATTCTAAGAAATACAAGGGAAAATTAAATAAAGCTCTGATGATGAACTGAATTGGCATCCTTAATATTGGATGGATGGATGGATGGATGGATGGATGTACCAGGCAAGCTGCTGAGGAGAAAAGTTTCCAACAGCCTTATCTAGCTGTGGGTTCTTCAAGTTGCAATAAGGATCAGTCTGGCAAGATATGCTCACTAGAGCAATAATGGCACAAATGATATAAGCATAATCAATTGTTTGCTGATTTACTTTAAGACTTACTCTACAGCATCAGGAACTCACAAGCCCTAGATAAGTAGCATGCCACAAATACTTCACTGAGTGAATATGGTGTTAAACTGACTTAAGAATATTTATTGTTATGCCTATAGGTTAGTGTATCTCTCAAGTCTTCTAAGTAAAGCTTCAATTTGCAATAGATGTTAATAGAAATAGATACTCATAACTGGTCAAAGTGTGAAAAATATATAATTTAATGAATTTTCAGCTCTAGTTGATACATCTACACCAAAACCCACTAGTACTATGGCATCATTACAGAGAAGATAGCAATAAGTTTTTTAAAAAAACCACACACTGGGGATGATTGCAGTTGCTTTGTATCCCTTGGACATGATGGGGCCATTACACTCATGAACTCATAGCATGATATGGTTGCATCCCCAAGACTGACTCAAAATCAATCCAGTCAAATTTCCAGTGAGGATATGGGGGACATTGCAAATCCCCACCAAAGCAGTGATCTGATATGGGAAGGTACATTCACTTTCTTTAAAGTTATGGTTTCTGATAGATGGCCCATGTACCATGGATGATGCTTGCATCTACTGGCAGCACTAATTAGACAGGGTGAGCTAAAAAACAGAACTCCATCAAACTGATGTTGGAGGGGAAACATGGAGAGAGACCTAGCTAGAGTGGAAAGGAAAGTATAGATATGACCAAAATATAAATTGTATGAAATTCTCAAGGAATTAATACATTTTGCCTTAAAATATATGCATCTAGTTTTTTCTTTTAATATTTTTTTAGATTACAATTTTGGTACATTTCTTCCTTCCCTGATTTCCCTCCAAATCCTTCTGTATAGCCTTTCTGTCTCTCCTTCAAATTAATAGTTTCCTTTTATACACAAATTATAGATGCATATATATATGTATGTATGTATAAACCTATTTAGTCTATATAATGTTACTTGTATATAGGTTTGCATGGCTGACCATTTGGTACTAGACAACCAACTGGTATGTTCTTACCTGGAATAGAAGTCTCCTAGTTCATGACTTTTTTCAGTGATCTATAGTTCTCTATGTATGGTTGCTGTATTTTGAACCTTTTCTATCTGATTTGTACAAAGTTCAGACAGCAATTCCTACATCTGGAAGTGCTTGCCACATAGAAGTAGCCACTGTTTCAAGGATAGAGAATAACTTGTTTTAGTATGTTTGGGGAATACCCAAATAAATAAAGCAAATTCAATTCTTTGGTGTCTCTCAGGGATACCCTTTCTAGTTCCTGGCAATTTCAAATGTCATTGTCTTTAACAATCCCTGAAATTAAAGTCACTTGTTCAGCTCTTCCATTTTCTTTCCAACCCATTTCTGAGTTGTTTTTTAACATTAAATAACCCACTATCCCTTAAAGAATCAATCTAAATGTAACATTGGCTAAAACTTTTTTTTAATTAAAAGTTTTCTCTTCAAGTAAATAAGTCAATATGGCAATGAGATCTTCCAGCAAACAAAATATAGTATTATGGTGTTTATCATGAAGAGTAATTCAAGTAAAGCTGATTAAAATAGGTGAAAATGTTTTGGTCAGTGGAAGGTGAATAGAAAATGATAATTGATGATCTTTCTTCATAAATAAAAAATATAATTATATTTTAATATTGTGGTGACATGTATAATTATATGTGCTGATTATATACTATGGAACAATAAGTAGTTATTTTGTATGTATTTCATTGATCTCTAACAATAGTTAAATGAAGGACTTGTCTTATCTACCCATTTAAATAAACAAGAAAAGTAGGATATGAACATCTGTATTTCATTCAAGAATAACTAGCCAGTAAATTCAATCAAAACTACGTAGACAGATATCTGACCCTACTGTCTACATCTATTTGTCTAGTCATGATCAGTCCTCTTGTTCTCAGTTTATCTTCCTTTCCCAATTTTCTTCCTCCTTTAAAAACATATTCATTTCTTCAGTGCCCCCAACTGGGGTTCTAAGTGTAAAATAGTGATTGCATTGACGCACTGCCAACAACTAGATCTAGTATGTGGTGTATTGACCTGGTCTTAATACAAAACCCGTGTCTCTGAATGCTCTGGATATAAAAGGAAGAATTTTATCCCTACAACACCCAGTTCTCCCAATATTTGTAGAGAATTATGTATTTTCTTCAGCATGTGTCTATTGTTTCTTTCTCAAATATCATATGATTGTTGTCATGATGGCAGGTGCTTGCACTTCTGTTTTGTTACATTGGTCTACATACTTGTTTGTATGATGGTACCATATTGGTTTTATTACTATGTGTCTATAATGTATCTTGATGTCTACAATAGCAACCCATCCATTAATTGGGGCCTTGATGGGTTCCACATATTTCAGAATTATTTTTCTATTGTTGTGAAGAACTTTTTCTGTATTTTGATTGAAGTTGCATTGACTCTATAATTACTTTTGCTAAAGTGAACATTTCCACAATATTAATATTACAAAGCTATAAACACAGAATTCCCTGGCATTTTCTAATGTCTTCCTCTGTCAGGTTCTTCATATATTTGAAGTTTTCATTGTAGAAGTCTTATATTCTTGGTTATGTTTAATCCAGATATTTTATTATTGTTAATACTTTCATTAATGAAAAAATGTCCATTATCTCTCTGAATTTCATTTTTGGTATACATAAAGGCTATTCATTTTTCTAAGTTACTTTTAACCTGGTGACATTTTCTGGTGGATTTTTAGAGATATCTCCTGTATACACCATCATTTATAAATACAGATACTTTGACTTCTTCTTTCCTTATTTTTATAGCTTTAATTTTTTCCTTTTGTCTTATTGCTCCAGCTAGTGCTACTGGAACTATATAGAACAAGAGTAGAAATAGTAGTTAGCCTTGTGTTATTTCTGATTTCAATGAGATTGGTTCAACGTCTCCATTTATAATAAAGTTGGATGTGAATTTGTTGTATTTTATTGTTTAGTTATGTTCTCTCCAGACCAAAGTATTCCAAAGATAAAAGTCTTCCTAGGACTTTTTACCATGGAAATACATGGGAGTTTGTCAAATGTTTTTTCTGCATCTATTGAGATGATCTTGTGATTTACTTCCTTTAAATATCTTCATATGATTTACTATATTTATTGACTTGCATATGCTAAGACATACCAGAATTTTCAGGATGAAGCTTGCTTAATTGTTATTGAGGATCTTCATGTATTTGGTTTGCTGGTATTTTATTGGAGGTTTTTTTTTTTTCATCTTTATTTTCAGTTCCTTAGTAGGGAAGGGTGTATGTGTGTGTATGTGCACATGCATGTGTGTTTACATAGTTTAAATATTAGATTAATCATGGCTTCATAGACTGTGTTTGTAATATGTCTGTTCTCTTCTTTTGAAGAAATTACAGACACATGATTGCCATCCTTTGATATTACTCTTTGTCATCATATGTTGTAGCCTTGGTTAGGTTGTTAATCTCTTATTGATTTAATTTAGTAATTTGGATGAATAAAGATATTTACACATTCTTAGCATATAATAGTCTATATTTCTTTGTTATCTGTTGTAATGTTTCCCTGCTTATTTCAACTGTCAATTTAAGACATATTCCCTTTCTTTCAGCTGTTTTGTACAACACATCTATATTTTATTGTATTACTACTTCCCTTCACTTTCTTCTCTCCTACCTATCCCATAATTCCATCCTCTAAAACCTCTTACTAATTTTTATTACAATTTATACACACAAATGTACAAATACAAGTCACTAAGTTCATTTTTGTTTGCATGTATAAGACTTCAGGGATGACTACTTTGTATTGAACAACAGATTCATAAAAATACTTCCTGCTAGAGATAATGGTGCATAAGTAAATATGTAGGCAGGGTTTTTGAGAGACAGAGATAGTATGGAAAGATTCTCTGGTAGTTGATATTGACCAAAACTTACCAAATAGTAATCCAGTGTTTGAAAAAGCTGGTGAAGGGGAAATAGACCACAAACTCAGAGCAGAAGCTCTAGAATTGCCTTACCCAAAAGAGTGTGGCAGAAACCAACAATATATACACTATCTCAGACAGCTGAAGGAGAGGAATTTGACTCAGTAAATGGGTATAAATAAATGATGCATATTCAAGGAAATAGAGTTGGTTAATCTGTTTTAAATATGACCCAAACCCCATGTAAAATATAATAGGATCCTACTAATATTTGAAACAATGCTTGTATAAACTGAATATAAAATTAATTAAAACTTTAAGAACCGTTTAGCAAATACTGTTCATCTGATCACTGTCACATTCAATGATTTTCTGGTTTTGACTTTAGACATTTTTCCATGTATAGTACCTTTCGCATTATCCCTTTTTTCTCTTCATGGCGGCAGTCCAGTTATCTATGAAACCGTAGGTTCACCAGCCCCTTCTTTAGCTGTCACTGACAGTAAATATGAATGGTGTATGAGGATTAGTTTCTTACTTACCATCTACTTTCTCATAAAATCTTAAGATGGAAATATTTAACAAAATCAACCGGTTCCAAATTATCTCTTAGCTCTTGAAGAAGTTAATTAGTCTTGTTTCTTTTTTAAAATTTTGTTTGTATTGATATTGTCATTGTTAGAATGAAAATGGCCCCCATAAACTCAAAATGAGTGACACTATTAAGAGGTGTGGCTTTGTTGGAGGAATTGTGTCACTGGGGACAGGCTTTGAGGTTTCAAATACTCACGCCAGGCCCAGTATCACTCTCTCCCTGCTTCCTGCAGATGCATATCTCGAGCTCTCAGGTTCATTTGAAAGATCATGTCTACCTGCTCTAATGTTTCCCATCATGAAATAATGAACTATACTTCTGAAGCAATAAGCTAGCCCCCAGTTAAAAGTCTTCCTTTATAAGAATCGCTGGGATCATAGTGTCTATTCACAGCCATAGACACCCTAACTAATGCAGGAATAATGAATATATAATACAATTTGGGTAAATTAAAATTACAGTTTTCTGAAAGGCAAAACCACTTTTTAACTGTATGAGTGAGCACCTCCAGTTTTTTTAGAGGAGAATATTGAGCCAGGATAACCTCTATATGGACACTTCCACTTTCCTATCTGAATTCTGTTACTGCAACCATGACAGGCAATGCCCAGTTTCTTCAATAAAATAAATGCTATCATTCATTTTATAGTTGCAAACATGCTAAAGCTGTATGACTGACGTAAGCAAACATGATGACATTAGGTTCCAAACATGGAACCCCAGCACTAAGAAAAGCCAAGAAGAACATTCTTTTTGGAAGAATGGGGCCACATAACTATTTTACGTATATTTTAAGATTGATAGCCAGGATTTTCTTTCTTTACTTTTTACAAGATATTGTCTTGCAGTGTTTCATCCTAAAAGTCTGAGGCCAAAATATTGGTATGCGTATTTTTGTAAGAGCTACAACAGAGAAAGATCATGTCCAGTGCTTGTCTCTCTGATGTGTCTCATGATAGCTTTTTGTTGTTGTTGTTATTGTTATTTGCAATCTGATGAGAAATAGTTGCATATCCCCATCTCTGCCTTTACATCCCTGCCTGTGTCTCTGCTCAGTTTTCTCCTCTCTGTAAGGACAACAGTAACATACAATTAAGGCTCTACCCTAGTGCAATATCACATTATTAACTAATTACATCTGCAATTAACCTATTTCTAAATATGACCACATATTGAAAAACTGCAGGTTAGGACTTCAATATATGAACTGTGAGAGAGGGCACAGTTCAATATTTAACAGTAGTATTAAAAATAATCGTTCAAAATGGTAAGGATAAATCTGTTAAATTACAGAATGTGCTGATGCAGCCCCTGAAGCAAGTCAAGGTCACTATGCAAGGCTACAGCCATAGCCCTTGTGTGCCAAAGGAAGCCAAAGACACAGACTATTACATATCTTCATTATGATAAATGTACCAATATGTGAGAAAACAGTAGTGTCTGCTTTGTATTAATCTCTTAGAATTATTGTTGCTTGATGAAAGACAAAAGCAGAGTGCCCTTTCCTCAGTTTCAGTATATGGGCATGATGTGTAAGCTGGAGCAATAGATTTCTTTTAAAGTAAGAAAGGTTAAAAAGGGGGGAAGAAAACCATTGTCTGCAGTAGCCCTTTTGGATCACTACTAAGAGAATCACAATGAAAGCAGTGAAGACTCCACGATGTTCTGCCCTAAATCAAAATCTCAGAAGAAAGCATCTCTCAAAGTACTAAGTGAGGTTGATAAATCATTGTAGAGATTGGCTCAAATTAAATATTTGCATATTTAGTCAATGGTCAGCTAATCCATCAGCTCCATTAATAAGACGCTAGGTTTTATAGGAATAGCAGGACTTATAGAAAGTATTCCCCATTTCCTTTGCAGTATTGCATGTGTGTTTTTCATTAATGAGCAAAAGACTAGAACACCTAAGTCAATTATGTCCTAAGCCAAGCCCTGCTTACTTCTAAGTATGTTAAGACATAGGGACTGGCTTTGGGAGGCATATTTAATTAAAAATATCAATTTATATTTTAGATGGATGGACTGAAAGTAGCATGTGGCTCAAAGAGGCTGTCCAGTTTTATCATAATTCCCCACACTGACTGCTCTGTTCCTTTAATCCTTTCCCTCATGTACAAACATCTGTTTCTTAAGCTCATTTATTTATTTTCTTTGATGGTCATTTTGCTCAATGCATTCCATATGCTTAGTACTCCATGTCTGAAAATGTTATGTCCAAATTCTTTACATAACTTGAATCATTAATGTTTTTAACCATGGATTATCAGCTTAGTACCCCTCTGAAGAGAGATCAAATCATTTTCTCTTTGAAATTCTTTTTTTTCTTAGTACAATCTGATATTCCCCAATGTAATTTAAACAGGGGAAGCTATTTTTCTCCTTGTAAAATCTTCCACTGTTTTTGTTGTTATAGTCATTGAGGATACTGGGATCATCTGGATGAAGTGATGGAGAGATCCAAAAGGATTTGTAGGACCAAGGAAGAACAAAACTCACCAAGTTAAATTTAGTCTGTACTTTCAGGATTAGGCAAATTTGGGCCAGGTCCAAATGTATTGTTACTTATAGGAAAAGGGCATCCAGCTCCATTCTGAGTCTCATTTCTTGACCTATGATCTTAATATCAAAAATGCATGAACCTTAGCCACTATCTACCAGTGAAATTTTTTTCCTTAACACCTTTTTGGTTTTATTAGATGTTTTATTTACATTTCAAATGTTATTCCCTTACCTACTTTGCCCTCCAAAAACCCTCTATTCCCTCTCCCCTCACTCTGCTCACCAACCCACCCACTCCTACTTCTTGAATCTGGCATTCCTCTACACTGGGGCATAGAGCTGGAAGGATACCTTTATGAATACTTTTTTTTTTTACAGTAAAAATATAAAGATGTTTTAAGTGTACATGCAGAGACAAAACAATTTTGATTCAGGGCATTCCTTTGACTGTCTTTACATTAAAAATTCTGTTGGGTTTCATGTGTATTCTAAGTTGAAGACCAAAGTGTGGACACTTTGCCCCTTCTTAGAATTGGGAACAAAACACCCATGGAAGGAGTTACAGAGACACAGTTTGGAGCTGTGTCGAAAGGATGGACCATCTAGAGACTGCCATATCTGGGGATCCATCCCATAATCAGCCTCCAAACGCTGACACCATTCCATACACTAGCAAGATTTTGCTGAAAGGACCCAGATATATCTGTCTCTTGTGAGACTATGCCGGGGCCTAGCAAACACAGAAGTGGATGCTCACAGTCAGCTATTGGATGGATCACAGGGCCCCCAATGGAGGAGCTAGAGAAAGTAACCAAGGAGCTAAAGGGATCTGCAACCCTATAGGTGGAACAATATAAACTACCCAGTACCCCCCAGAGCTCGTGTCTCTAGCTGCATATGTAGCAGAAGATGGACTAGTGGGCCATCAGTGGAAAGAGAGGCCCATTGGTCGTGCAAACTTTATCTGCCTCAGTACAGAGGAATGACAGGGCCAAGAAGTAGGAGTGGGTGGGTAGGGAAGTGGGTGGGGGAGCGGGTGGGGAACTTTTGGAATAGCATTGGAAATGTAAATGAAATAAATACCTAATTAAAAAATTTCTGATGGGAAGATTGCTATGATTGATTTTTAAAGGCAAGTGCTTACCTGTGGCTATTTATGTTAGACTTACATGACATAGAGCCTTTAACAGTCACACATGGATGAAAGAAAAATAAATGAGGTCCCAAGCTTAACTAAGCTACAATTGGTAGAGACTACGGGAAGGGGGAATCATGTTTATCATATTTTCGACAAGAATAGGTACTAGTAAGCTGCTCATGATTGAGTCTACACTCTCACATTTGTGTGTACATGAGGAAGTCTCTAATTAAACTCAGTGGGCTTTTAAAAACAAACAAACAAATAAACAAACAATGGCAGTGAATAGAGAAAGGACCCAGAGGAAAAAGGGGTTCAAGATATAGTGAGAGCCAGATAAATTTGTAAGAGTTAATATGATAAAAATCTATTATGTACATATATGAAATTATCAATCAATAAAATATATTAAAAATAACAAAAGCTACTAAGCACTTAATATTTCTACATAATCCTTCATTTCTAAAATATTTTATGAAAGTTATGTTTAATATAAATAAACTTTAACAAGTTACAAATTTTCAGCATTGAAAATTAGTTGAAATTATTGATAAAATGCTGGCTAAATTATTTCAATCTCTTAAAGACTCCAGGTGTTTCATTAAGGTTAGTCTTTGAAGATAATTAGTGTTTGGTTAATTGAGGAAAGTTCTGATATCCCATTTAGCATTTCTCATCTTTTAAAAATAATATCCAAATATGGTTGTATACTTAGTAAAAATTTGTACCTGCTAGTTTCACTTTGTATCCATAACCCAAAAACTGTTAAACAGATATTGAAATAAACAATGATTACAAATATTAATTGTTCTTGTTACAAAGTTACATAAGTATTCATACATCTTTTAAATATTCACTATTTTATTTTATCAATACATCTATTTTTATCCTTTTGTTTCATAGCCTATAAATTGCTGCCCAACTCTCTAAATAATTAACATTTTATTTCTCTCGAGTGTTGTTTAGACATAAACCATACCAAGTTGTGAGTCTCCTGCCAGAGATACTCTCTTACAGGGGAGTGTTAGTATTTTCTTCTGCATTCACAACAGGTTATGAAAGGTCCCCCTGGGTGTACCATTGCTAGTGTCTTGGGATATAATTATGCATCTTTATCAGGCAGCAATCAGGGATTCTAGTCACTAACTTATGCACAAAACGACTTATTCAATAAGAATTATATGACATATAATACCAAAATACCTACACTAGGACAGCACACGACACATAGTTCCTAAATGAAAACAGAATTTTTTCTTTTAACTGATTTAGTTCTTCTTTCCTTCCTTTGAATTTTGCTGTTCATAATGGAGTAGGACATTTTAATATGGGTTTTGATTTTACTTATATGTTTTTTTTATGGGTTATTCTGAAGATTGAAGTGCAGAGGCCCATGGAGTCAAAAGAGAAAAAGAGAAAACATTGAATCCCTTAGTGTTGGAGTTACAGGTGACTGTGACTCAACCTTTCTGCATGCTGATAACCAATTTGTGTAGGAAGAAAAGTACACATTCTTAACTCCTGATCTGCTTTCTAACCCCTACAATGAGATGTATACACATCACAAAGAAGGAGAAAAAGGAAGAAATTAGCCAAAGAAAGAAAGAGGGATAACAGGGGGGTGGAATGAACATGAGAAAAGAATGTAGAAGAATAACTGGGAAGAAGAGGAAGCCTTGTCACTGAAGTGATAAGAGAGGATGATGTAGGATGGAAATGATCAGAACAAAGCATATGTGTTATCAAAACTAATGTTAAATTCAATCTAAATTAAGTAAGGATACAAACATGTTCTAAGAGCGTGAACATACTAATATTACGAAATAAAGGCTGAGACTTTACATTATCAGAAAATTTTATTTTAGCTTTCTCTTGATCATATCTATTTTCTTGATAATTAATCTCATAAATTTTGTTCCTGATGTTATTAACAGTATTCATTCTAAACTATAAAACAAGATGATTTGGTAAACTATTTTACTCATGCCTAGGCTGTTTTGGCCATTAGGCTTTATTCCAATATACAAGAGGGCTCAAGTATGCCTATTTAATATAAAAGGAAGACGTAGGAAGTAGCATATAGTGCTAGAAGTTCTGACAGTAAGGACCACAACATTCACATTATGGATTGTAACTAACATTAATGATGTAGAGTTTGTTGAAGTATTTTCTGTACTATCTCTTTAATTGGCAGACTGTGATAGAATATATATCCATATAAGGATTAATGTTGGATGAAAGGCCAAGCCTGGTATTAATGTCTATAATTTTCCCTACAGAAGGTGGAAGTGTGAGTATTGCCATCATTTTTGGCCTAAATATCCTGCTGTGAATTTCAAGCCAGCTTTGCTTTCAGAGTGAGACTCTGTTTCAAAACAAACAAAGAAAAATGCACGATGAATTTAATACCAGTTCAGACCTATAGACTGGACAAACTTTCTTGTATGTTCAAGGCTACTCACAGGGTGTGATGTAGAAACTAGATTACTATTCACAATGTACTGTCCTCACAGTATCTGAAAATGCCAGTCTCATTAAAAAATACTCCTATATATATATATATATGAAAATGAATATTTAAACATGATTTTATGTATAATATCTTAAAAGTAAAGATGTACATAATGACAAATGTAAACAATATGATACTATTCTTTGTTTCACTGAAGGTGGAATTAAATAATTAATAAAATCGATATCTGTCATCCATAAAAAGCCTCACTACAATTCTGCCTGTCTTCTTTTAAACATTTTAAAATGATATCTACCCACCCATCTTTCCACTTATCTATCTTCCTAACTTCCCCGCCTACACGGATAGAATAAAGACTGGGAGTTGCTTCATTCCCATTCAGTAGCATTTATCATTTTTTTTCAAATCTCCTGCTCTGATAAAGTAGAGGAGCCCTCCAATTTAAAAGACACTAGGTATTGCCATTTATAAAGAGGAGAGTCAAATGTCATTTCTCTCAGCTTGTTAGAGGAACAGATTCCCATCAACAATTTCTTTTTATCGCCCACCATCTGTAGGTTGACTTCACGTAATTGCTTCCACACCCAGTCTCCGGTAGGCATTATTTTTGATAAACAGAAAATAAATTAAGCTATCATATGAGACCTATTATAGAGGAGACTTGGAATAAATATAGTAGATTTAATTTTTTCCTTTCACAAACCTGACAAGGCATCTGCTGGGAGGCTTTGCTATGAATCCTTGTTTAGAATGAAATTCCAATGATGAGGCTTCAGCCTTCATTGACAAGACATGCAATATGGTCAATGGGAGAGAACGTGTTTCCCAGGCTTCTGTCTTAGATACGTCAAGGACTGAAAGAATAGAAGATCATTTAGAATGATAATCATTGATGTCACTGAATTTTAAATCAACACCTGGGATATGTATGGGGAAGAGAATATGAAGCCAAATACATCTAAGAAGGCAAGGACATTCACTTTAATATTCATAAGGTTTTGAAAAGGAATCCATGCAGTATGTTGCAAGCAGGTGGTGCTTTAGGGAATTATGTCATAGATTGACAAATCAGCAAGTGAATTCCTTTAAGCCTATTGATGAGGTTGGACAGAGGTGTGATAGTTAATAAACTAATTCTAAAAGAAAAAAAATCAAAGCATGTGCAAACTTTAGTATAAAAACCTTTTAAAGAATAGGAAACAGCTAAGACACTATCATTCATGACATATGTCAGAACAAATATGCTATATATGCTATAGATCACACTAACATAATGAGAAGTTCTGGTATTTATCAACACTAAGAGAGAGGCAGGTTTTGTTGTTCAGGTTATTATTTATTTGTTTGTTATTTTACTTTTAATTGTTAATTTATTATAATTCTTGGTAGTGTTTTATATAAACATTTTGTGAAATAAGTTACACACTTATTTTACAGTCTGTGATTTGGTTATATATGTCCCATAAGCATATATTTTGAATTTGAAAAATAGTTTAATTTGGTGTTGGTTTGTTTGTTTGTTTGTTTGTTTGTTTGTTTGTTTGGTGTAGCTATAGAGATATTTCCATTATTATGAGTACTTGTTGTACAAAATTTGTGACCTGAGTAAAATTATCAGAAACCACATGAAAATCTTATTAGGGCCACATAAACGTCTATGTAAGCCCAAGGCTTCAATGAGTAGAGACAGAAGGATCTGTGGGAATTTTGGGCTGCCAACATAAATGTAATTTTAGTTGGAAACACTGTCTTAATATAATGGTGAAGAATAAAAGATGAGGAGACTCTGTTTCCTTCCCTGTACTCTATAACTATAAATGGGCAAGCATATTTGAATATACCCCCAGCCCACATACATGAAAAATAAATTTTATATTAAAAAAGCCAGAAGAATAAAATCTTTAAATAATTACCTCTGTTGGTTGGAGTAATAGAGTCAGTTTTATGGTATTAGGTAAAGCGAATTCACTCTTCCTGACCCAGAAGAGACATAAGAATGAAAAAGACATAAATAATCAAAACTATAGACACCAATTTTTAATAAAGAAACCAGATACACACACTAAGAAAAAAAAACAGTATCTTTAATAAATGGTGTTGCTCAAATTGATGTCTGCATGTAGATAAAAGCAAATATATCCAAACTTTTAACCTTGACAATACTCAAGTTCACTGGACATAAAACAAGATAAACTGAACCAGAGAGAAGAAAGTGGGTACAGCCAGTGAGCACATCGGCACTAACAACTTTTTAAACAGAACACACAATAGTGCAGGCACTAAAATCAACAATTAATAAATGAGATTTCATCAAACTGAAAATCTTCTATAAGACACAGGCCACTGATAATTGGACATGCTCCAGAATGGTAAAAGATTTTTACTAATTCCACATCTGATAGAGGGCCAATATCCAAATACATAAAGAAATCAAGAAACTAGATTTCAAAAATAATTATCCATTTAAATATGAGGTATAAGTCTAAAGAGAGGATTATCAATAGGGGAATGTTAAATGGCTAAAAGAACAATTAAAGAAATGTTCAGTATCCTTAGCAGTCAGGGAAATGCAAACCGATATTACTTTGAGATTCCACCTGTCAGAATGGTGAAGATCAATCACATGAGTGACACCTCAGTGTGGCAAGGCTGTGAAGCAAGGAAAACACTCCTCTGTTGCCTGTGGGAGAGCAACCTTGTATAATCACTAAGGAATCTATATGGAGGTACACCAGAAAATTAGGAATCTGTCTACTTTAAGGCACAGTTATACCAGTATAGTGAATACTCCCAAACAGTGCTGAATCCAACCACAGGGACATTTGCTCAGCCATGTTCATAACAGCTTTATTCATAATATCCAGAAACTGGAATCAATCTTGATTTCCTTTAACCAAAGAATCAATAAAGAAAATGTGTTACATTTACACAATGGAACATTGCTTAGCTGTTAAAAAAAAGCATCATAAAATTTGCAGGCAGATTGTTGTAACTAGAAAAAAATTATCCTTGTTAGGTAACCCAATATCCATAAAATATTTTATGTATTCAGTTGTAAGTGGATATTATCCATTAAGTAAATGATAACGAAGCTACAGTCAGTAGACCCAGAAAGGTTAGGTAAAGAAGAGGGACCTAAGGGGGACATATGGATCTCCCTTGGAGGAAGAATTATGCTAGATTTTAAGGGCAGACCAGGGGCTGATAAGAACAGGAGGGGGATACCAGGTGAGGGGAGCAAGGAGAAGAGGGATGTAGGGGAGAGACAAATTTCAGCGACAGACAGCTGGAATTGGAGGAGCTATTGCTAGGGTAGTGTGGAAAGTTAATATAGTGGAAACTTCCTCAGATCTATGAAGATGATCCTTATGATGATTCTGAAAACTGAGAATACAGAGTTTCAACTGGCCCTCTCTTGTAACTGGCCAAGGCTTCCATTGATGAGTCTGTGTTGCATTTAATAGAGTCATTGGCCAGAGGGTTTCCATGGAAATCTCCAAATAATTCAGGCTGTTGCTAAGACAAAGAATTGTTCTCTGCAAACTGACAGTAGGGTCACCAATGCCAAGAACAATACCCACAAAACTCATTGTACAAGGACAAGTCAAGCTGGTACCCACACAGAGCCTTTAACTCTCCATTTTAGTGTCTTTGGAGTGGAAAAGTACTCTGGAGGCTATAAAAAGAGAAATGTGGACACAATCTAGCCACAAAACCTTTGACCTACAACCTTTCTTGTCTGCAAAATATAATAAGGCAATGGTAGCATACAACTTGTGAGAGTAGCCAGCCAATGACTGATTTCACTTAATGCCCACTCTATGAGGAAGTACTCGTACATAGCACTGCTTGAGTAACTAAGAACCCGAAACTAGATACCCCAGAGACATAGGGTACAAGCAAACACTACTGCTTAAAAAAAAGATCAATAAAATGATTTCTAATAATATTCTTGCATTCTCATAGTTCATTGTCTTCCCCAGTTATCAGGCAGGCTTCCCCAGCAGCAGATGGGGACAGATGCAGAGTTCTAGAGCTAAATAATATGAGAAAAAATTTATACATTGGAATTTTCCAAAATACTCCTTGCCTTAGAGAGCTCAGGGAACCTGAAGAAAAGGAGATAGAAATATTCTAAGAATCAGAGGGCATGAAGGACACCAGAAACCTTCTGAATCAACTAAGCAAGGCACATGTGAGCTCATAGAGACTGCAGCAGGAATCTCAAGGCCTGTATGGGTCTACTCCACTTCCTCTGCTATTAGTTGATTGGGACTGGAGACATGACTACAAGAATGAGTTGTTCTCTGATTCTTTTGTCTGTTCTTGGGACTCGTTTCCTTTTGTTGGATTGTCCTGTCCAGCTTCAGCACGAAAGATCGCTTCATCTTATATTTGATTCTGTTTGGTTGGTGGTTTTCTTCCAGAAGCCCTTTTTTTTTTTTTTTTTTTTTTTTTTTACCTAATCAGATACAGAAAGGGAAAAGAAAAAAGAAAAAAAAAAACGGCGTTAAATTAAAAACCAAGAATGAAATGCCGAAAGAACATGGCTTTCTCTGTGCTTTTCCAGTTACTAATGCTGTCTTTTCAAAGCAGCTCTGAAGTTTATTTTGGGGTGATTTTGTTATAATCTTGCTGTAGGCATTGTTCTTCAATAAGCTCTCCTCAGTTCTGTGATTTCTGCAAGAAAAATTATACTCCATTTTTGATACACTTGGGTCACCCAGTGTTCTTTTCCTAAAGATCATTGAGTAGTCTACTGCCTATGCAATTTATAATTTATTTTTAATGGCCAATTTGAAAGGTAAGATTAATTACTTCTAATTTGATTAAAATCTGCTACTTGATTATCATGACAGATTATCTTTTCATATTCCCCTGGTCTACTTTGCATATATCCTGAGAATTATATGGTTCTTTCATATTTACATATGAGTAATCATTTTTAAAAAGGGGTTTATAGCTATATTATGGATTTCTTCCCATTGGTTATGCCTATGAACTTACCTTGTTCACTCCTAGCACCTACCTTGATTTATCAGAAAACATGGAGAGACCAGAAATAGAGAAGAGCCCATTCCAGAGTTTGATGTTCCTCTATCTTCATGGCTCAGGGTAAACATGACAGCATCAACTTCTCAGAGCTGGGCTTCCACATTGCAGTATCCAAATGAAGAATTCCAGGCTTATAGCCAGTATAGAATTTAAAGCTCCTGGGTGCAATTGAAAACATGATAGAAACTACTTGCTGGGAAATCATTCAAAAATATGGTGAAAAAAAAATATGGTGAAAAAAGACAAAAGCAAAAAAGAAAAAAACATCAGCATAGAAGCTGGAACACCTGCTCCAGCCATTAAGATCTTTCTCATTTAGGATTCGAGATTTTCTTATTCCATAAGAAGTTCTAAACCAGGGTACTTACAGAAAGATGGAATCTCAGGCACTCAAAGACAAATGCTATTTAAAAGAAGAGCAAGTATGAGAAACTCAGCATGCATATATCCAATCTTTTTCATCACAAACACTTTCTGTCTTGTTCTATTTTTTTCTGCTTTAGTGTCTATGATATGATTCTAAAGCCACTTTTTTGAATTCATGATATAGTTTAAGGGTAAGAGAAAAAATGGTGATGATGTACTGTAATGTAAACTCGCTTCTTCAGGCCCTAGAAGCTGCAGAATGGGAGAAACTGAGTGTTCTACTCAAGTCATGAGCGTCCCCTGTTGCTGTTCCTGCAGTCAAGAGGAATGGCTTGAGACCTGCATATGGCCAGGTGGGAAGCTCAATAGAGGTGAGGGCAGGGGGTGAGAAGACAGTCTATCATCAATTTCCCTGAACTGAAGTAAACTGCAAGCTTGCCAAGAGGGAGTAGGAAGGGAAAGGGAAAGAGAAGGAAAAGAAAATGAAAATAAAACTAAAAACTATTAAAGAACCAGATGAAAGGAAAGAAGGGAGGAAGGGGGTAAAAATGGAAGAGAAGGATGTTGGACATTTTGTTAAAATTATGTTATTGAGTATTGTATAATAATGTACATAATAAAATTTATGAAGCCCATCTACCAACTTCCTACTCGGCCATATGCTGCCACCACATTTTCTTCTCAGCTTCAAGATGTTTGTAATGTTTTTGTTTTGTTTTGTTTTGTTTCACACTGACTCTACATTTTGGTGCAGTATATAAGCATAGGCATGGATATGTGACCATTCACTGGAACATGAACAGCCTATCAGAGGACACATCCTTGAACAAAAAAAAAAAAAAAAAAAAAAAGGCTGACTCTCCCTTTCCCAGCAGGTATCAATTGCTAATAGTTCCTCAGCTAACACTGGGACTTTGTGGAACACTTAATGAATCTATTTACATTTGTAGCATCCTCCAAAGAATTGGGATACCTAAGAAAAAAATCATTGGGTTATTGAGGATTTGTCTTCACCTTTTGGGTCCTGGGAGAGGGGAAGGGGGATAGGCAAGGCTTTCTTCCTGATGTAAATTAACCTTACATTAGTTTGTGTGCATGACATTGCATAGTGCTTGTTTGCCCTAAAAGATACATAGCTCCTAGCATAAAATCTAAAGTCTGGGTTTAACAGGATAGAGAGCATGTGCTCATGTTCCTTGTATGAAAATCTTAACTAGTAGGCAAAGGCAAGGATATGGAGGGTGTGCTGCAAGGAATAAGAATATTGTACAGTTTCTTTTGGGGGAACTGATTCATAGAGTCGAAGCATCTTGAAATTCAGATTTCCAAACTCAAAAACTTCTTTTTAATCTGCAAAATGAGGTTGAGGTAGACCTATGTAGGCAGGTGAGGGAGTTCAATTTCAGAGCTGTACCTTTTCAGGCCATGAGAAGTCAGGGAAAAGCAGAGCATCTTTCTCCTCTTTGCTAATTAAAGTGAAAGAAAATGCTTCCTTTCTCCATTTCAAATGACATGATCTTGAGTGGCTGAATAAACCTTTTATTGTCTATCCTCAATGGAAAAGGAATTCAATTCCTATGGAGAGGGAGTCAAGGACAGGCAACTGATACTCAGAATAACCAGGTAACCTATTTTCACAAGAAAGGTCATTAGGAAGAAAAAGGACCTTGGAAACCAGCCTTAGATGCACAAAACAAAGGCCACAAAATTCACCATATAATGGATTGTGCTCTGCTAGCTCATTTTTCCAGAGAAAAGGGGATTGCAACTTAAATTTTAAGGAAAAAATTAATACATCTTAGGTTAAGAAATATATTATTACATTTATCAGAGAAATAAATATGTTCATTTATAATAATGGGAAATAAATAAGTTGAGATATGAATGTATTATATAAAACAAATGAGAAGCTGGTTAAGCTGGTTAGCTCACTGGTTAAGAGGACTTACTACTTATACTGAGAATGTGTATTTCATTCTCAGAACTGCCAGTAACCCCAGCTTCAGGGAAATCTCATGGCCTCTTCTGGCCTTTGCAGCACAAGAAAGCATGTGCGCCTGTTCAACACAGACATACGTACATACACATAAACAAAAAATAAAATAATTTTAAAAGAATCAATATTTACAAATACACACACACACACACACGTTTGTATCTACTAGAGTCACAGTGTTCAAATGCATCAAATGTGATTGACACAAATCTGAAACCAGTTCACAGACAAAACATAATACAACTGAACTGCAGCTGGAAATTAAATTCAAGAAACTTATTTCCCTGATTTAATTCCCACCTTTTTGTGTATACAGATACGGTGCTAGAATGTATAGGGAGAATAAAATAAAAGTAATTCAAACTAAGTGTGCTTCAAACATATGTAAATATGTTTGAGTAAGGTAGGGTTTGGAAGAACACAAGGGTTTAATCTAATCTATGCTATTTGGTTTGGATCAAAATCAGTGGAGGTCTCTAGGATTCTCTGAACACAAACACAGCTTGCGTCCTCAACCTTCCTATTCCCTTCTTCCCAGGAAACTTGTGTTCCTGACCATGTTGTATTACAGTCACTCAAATGCTTTGCATTTTAAGATCTTGTCAAACCTCTACTGAAGTCCAGTTTTATTAAATTACATCCTTCAGAATTTTGCAGAAATCATGACTTTGTATTCTGTTGCACAAAACGTATCAATGTGTAGTATTTGTAAAAGTAGTTCTATGCATCAATATTTAGCATGGAGAAAATATTTTAAATAAAAATGTCTGAGAATTGATGAGGACACTTGGCATGCCCATTATAGGTGAAAGATTTAAAACAAGAAAAGAAACAACTTTAGATGTCTTATTATAAAAAAATTATCTATATAATTAAACAGATATTGCCACACTATAATCTATGACCCCAATGCCCAATGAACCTCCCCTTTACAACCATGATGTATTAATAACGTTATTTGAGCTGAGATTAAATTCTTGATTATAACAACTTAAGGTAATATGAGCTTACATTGTTCATAATTTAGAGGTAAAAAGCCCATGGTTAACTCCGGATCCATGACAGCAGAACCTTGCAACATAGCTAGTCACATCTCAGGTCCAGCCGAAAGCAGGATGAACTATAATCTTCAAACCCTAACCACCCTATCCATTCAGTACAGTGTCTACTATCAAAGCTTTGTGATTATATGATTTAACAGTTCATAGGATAGTGCCATAAGGAATGGGTTATTTCTGTTAGCGTTCTTCTCCAAAAATCAGAGATGTAAGCTCTCTCTTCAGTTCCTTCTGAAGTCAATCTCATAACATCAGACTAGAATTCTCTTCAGATAATGCACAAGTCTTTACCTCTAGCATTGAGTGTTTTCTAAGCCCTGGCAGCCTGCTATGAATATCTTAAGAAGCCTCCTGTCTCTGCAGTCCTTGTAGAGTCATCAATGACTTGCTGTCTGTTCTTTCTTCTTTCCACCCAGAGTAATTGCATCAATTTCCATGTCATCCATGCTTGAGCAGTCAGCATTAGCTTTTATTCTGTTGTCTTTTTCATCTCATAACCACTTGCTAGAAAAAAATGAGTGCAATTCCATCATTTCCTTAACATGTCCATGTTTCAGTTTCCACTGACCATATTACATATTAGCCTTTCATAATTTTCTTTAGCAGTCCCCCCAAAGGTAGTAATATAAAGTTTCAGTAAATTTCTAAATCTAATTATTTAAGGAATAAACTATTTTTGTACTAAACCCAACATTAGTTGAGCTGTGCAGCTATTTTCTCCCGAATTTAAAATTTCTTCACAGAGAAGGGAGAGCCTGAAAATCCATGAGAAAGTTATGAGACTACACAAGGAAGATAAGAAAATCACAGGTCCCATTCACTCCCCTGCTGAGGAGCTATAGATGTTTAATAGCTTCTGAAAGAGAGTCATCCTTCTTTCTTAGCACTCAGCAAAGGACTGTTGAACCATTGAAATAGTTGAGTTATCTGAATAATTTTTATTACTGTGGTAGATACTTTAAGTGCCAGGGGAGGTGGCTCAGATGGAGAATTGGAACTCAGTGCCTGAGTTCACATGACTACTACTTATCTTAGACACTTATCTATTGGTGTGATAAGATACCATAACCAAGAAAAGATATAAAAGTAAACAATAACTTGGAGGTTAAAATGTAAGAGAGTAAGAGTCTATGACCATCATTTCAGGGAGCATAGCAACAGGTATGCAGGCTTGGCACAGGAACAGCAGCTGGGAGTTTACATGTAATCCACAACCACAAGGCAGACAAAAGGAGAGCACATTGGGAATGGGGTGGTCTTATGAAATCTCAAAGCCCAACTCCAATAGCATACCTACCACAATAAGGACACACTTCCTAAGCTTTCACAGTTTGACCAATTGTAAACCCAGCATTCAAATATAGAAGCATATACTAGGACCATTCTCATTCAAACCACCACAACATCACCATATAAAAAGCCAGGTGCAATAACATGATTTTATAACCCCAGCACTGGGGAGGTTAACACAGATTACTAAACCTCACTAACTAATTAAGTTAGCCTAACTTAATTGGTTAGCTTCAGATTCAGTAAGAGATACTACCTGAAATGAAAACAAGGCCAAACAAAGAAATAAACAAAAAAGAAAACAAAACAAATTCAACCAATTAATTGAAAAGGTGAAGAACAACTGAGGAATACAGTAATAATCTGACCTACATACTCACACATGTACACATGCATGTGCACCCACATTCACATGTGTATTCCCTCATAAACAAACACACACAAAGTGAAGTCACTTTAAAATGTAAGGTTATTGACATGCTTAATATTTTTATACAGTTTAATTTTAGCCATGCACTCATTTCTTAATGTTGGCTTTGGAAACAAAGCCTCCGATATTGAGTCCACCTGATGTGAAATTCCATGTGATTTGCCTTGGAGAATTTGGTACCCATGCTTTTACTTACTTTACTGTTTCAGTTAAAGTTAGATATTCTTTCTTAGTAATTTTATTGGCAGATAACTCTAGAAAAACAAAGTAAAAATGTACCAGCTGAGTTATATGGACTTGCCTATCCTTTGAGCCCTAGGTTCACAAAGAAATTCCTAAGAAACAATGACATAGTCATTGCTTTTATTGCAGTCATAAACATGCACACAAACCAGTGTGTATCGGTGCATATAACACATAAGTGCATTTACAGAGCTCTTTGGAGCAATGAAAAGAGGAGCAGGTAGATGAGCAGTTGCATACCAAGTGGTTGTCACTTGCTGGTAACCCCAAGCAGGCATTGCCCTGTAGTCAGTCACTGTAGCTCATCCAGTTGTGATTGAAAATGTGAATGGTACTTCTCCCTTCAGGGTTCATACTGTCTTTAAAATCTGATTACACTTTACACCAAGATTTCGAACATCCTACAGGACAGAAAATGTACCATGCTTCCACATTTTATTTAAGAGCAACAAACAGGCATATCTGTAAGAAATGAACAAGGAATGTCAATGTACCACATGAGCTCTATGATGTGTTTTTATGAGAGCAACCAAAAGAATAAAGAGCCTTGGTGCTAGTCTATGGATTGTAAGATTATTCAAAGTTCCAGTTAATTTTTTTGTTGTGCTCTGGATTGATCCAAGGTACTGTATATGATAGGCAAATGTCCCAAATTCTGTGTTTTTAACTCTGAAACCAGAACTGTTTTATTGTTTGTGTTGTGTTGTTTTATTTTGTTTTTCTGAAATGTATAGAAATCAAACTTCTAAAAAGTCTTGACAAACTTGGGGTTATGTTTTCTTCTATCTAGAGTATAGGCATTGTATTAAGAATCTCTTTCCTCTTCAAATGCCAAGTATTAAATTATTTGAATGGATGTATAGCTCCAGCAATCATCTCACTGCTTTGGGAATTTTCAAATTCATGTCTGACAAATTTGTTTCCCTTGAATATAGAGAAGAACCAAAATGATTATAAGAACCCAAGTGGGAGATGACTTCAAGGAAATAGTGTTTTCTGGAGATGGCAGCACAACTGGACATATTAACTAACTTGTGGCAGCAGGTGTGCACAAGACCCCTCTAAGTGTAAGCCAGACAAAACCCCCAGTTTGAAGAAAGGAAGGAGTATGCTTCCCTCAGCTGAGGAGCGGTCAACATTTGATAGTTTCTGAGAGAGTCATTCTTCTGTGATTTCTGGTAAATTAACCACACTTCAAGATACAAATCACCTCCAAGAATAGTTGAGTAAGACAAGCTGTAGAAGATGAATAGGAAGAGATTGAAATGAATAACTAGAAGAAAGAGAGTAGAGGAGAGAGGAAGGAAGAGGGCAGAGAGAATGAGTGTACACATTGTATGGAATACACAAACTTTATTCTCAAGCATAATTTTTATATTTTTAATTGAACAAAACATTATAGGATGTTGTATCAAATCTAGGAAATCCAGTGTGTATTTCCTTTAGGTCATCGTTTTTGTTGTTGTTGTTTTGTATTGTTTTTTGTTTGTTTGTTTGTTTTTAAGATATTTTCTTCATTTACATTTCAAATGCTATCCCAAAAGTCCCCTATACCCTACTCCCCCCCATGCCCTGCTCACCAACCCACCCACTCCTGCTTCCTGGCCCTGGCATTCCCCTGTACTGGGGCATATAATCATAGCAAGACCAAGGGCCTCTACTCCCATTGATGGTCATCCTCTGCTACATATGCAACTAGAGACACAAGCTCTGGGAGGTGGGGGGGGGAAGGGTACTGGTTAGTTCACATTGTTGTTCCTCCTATAGGGTTGCGGATCCCTTTACCTTCTTGGGTACTTTCTCTGGCTCCTTCATTGGGGGCCCTGTGTTCCATCCAATAGATGACTGTGAGCATCCACTTCTGTATTTGCCAAGCACTGCCATAGTCTCACAAGAGACAGCTATATCAGGGTCCTGTCAGCAAAATATTGTTGACATGTGCAAGAGTCTGGGTTTGGTGTGTTTATGTGTCCTTCCTACCTTCTGTCTCAGCTCTGGACTTTGTCTTTTTAACTACTTCTATGGGTATTTTGTTTCCCATTCTAAGAAGAAATGAAGTATCCACACTTTTGTCTTCCTTTTTCTTGAGTTTCATGTGTTTTGCAAATTGCATTTTGGGTATTCTAAGTTTCTGGGCTAATATTCACTTATCAGTGAGTGCATATCATGTGTGTTCTTTTGATATTGGGTTACCTCACTCAGAATGATATCCTTCAGATCCATCCATTTGCCCAAGAATTTCATAAATTCATTGTTTTCAATAGTTGAGTAGTACTCCATTGTGTAAATGTACCACATTTTCTGTATCTATTCCTCTGTTGAGGGACATCTGGGTTCTTTCCAACTTCTGGCTATTATAAATAAGGCTGCTATGAACATAGTGGAGCATGTGTCCTTATTACAAGTTGGATCATCTTCTGGGTATATTCCCAGGAGAGGTATTGCTGGATCTTCCAGTCATACTATGTCCAATTTTCTGAGGAACTGCCATACTGATTTCCAGAGTAGTTGTACCAGCTTGCAATCCTCTAGGTCATCATTTTTGTGTAATAGTCAGCTGTATAAACGTGAAATAGAGATTACTAAGCATCTTATATGTGAAAAATACAGAGCCTTGTAGTTTTTTCAACCTACAGACTAACTGAAAACTCAAAATATGAATACTGCCCATCTTATCAATGGACTCACAAGCAAAACATGGTCATAGAAAACAGAAAAAGATTAACTCACTTTCTACTCTGTCTAAAAGAAAAAAGTAAAAAAGTTGAAGTGCAAGAAAAAATATAGATAGACTATAAAGAAAGAATATGAAGGCATTTCAATATAAATTTTCAAGGTTCTCTGGATAATTATTTCCTTGAGCAGCCATAACAATGTCATGCAATGAACTGCATGGTTTAAAGCCACAGATGCCTGTGGTCCCATCTTTTAAAGATGAGAAAACCAAACTTAAGACATATGCTAAAGGCTCAGTTATCCTAAACAGCAACAGGAAATTCACCTTTTAGTAACAAAGCCCCAAAGAAAGGTGCACATAATTTGGTGCATCTCAGTTGAGAATAACTCTGACATTTCTGGTATTCTGAATGAGCAAATAAATTGTTGTCTAATCTAGAAGTGTTTGTAACAGTCTTCCATTTTTTCTCATTACTCACATAAACTAAATGGTTTCAAAACTCATTTCTATAGTCAGCATCCAAACAAGGTTTAAAAGTACAAAGCTATGAGCAACCAAATTTGGAAAAAATAACAACAACAATAACAACAACAACAAAACTTCATTAGTCTGTCCATGGAGTTTACAGATTTTGAGCAAAACAGGAGATACGCAAGGCTCTTATAATACATTAGTTAATTTACAATCTAGTTCACTTAGTCACAAATTATTTACTGAATATAAATTTTGAATCAATCGCTGCAAGAATGCCACAGGAAAATTAATGGATCAAAATATTCTCAGTGTGCCCACGAACAAATAGTAACACACAAACAAAAAGAGTGTAGTGAGAATTCAGGAATTCTGGTTTCTGAAAAAAAAAACAAAAACAAAAACAAACAAACACACACACACACACACACACACAGAAATAGTAGAAGAATATGTTTTCATTTTAATTCCAGGTGTTGAGATATTGATCTGCTTCCACTATTCACAGCAGCTGACTATGATTTGTCTCATGCTCTAGCAGAGGTGTAGTTTTGCCAGATGCAGATATTTTCTGCAATTATGTAACTTTTGGAATTTTAGGACCATTTCAAAGGGTATATAAATGTGAGGGCCCTGCGAGGAAGGATTGGTGCTTGTTATTGGTCGGGGGTGGTTGTGGTGTTTGTGGTATGTTAGTAGTTGTACTCAAAGAAGAAACGAGAACTAAGAAATTAGACACACAGATCTCTTTATTTCTCCTTTTGATCATTCTTCCTCACATATCTAGTAATAGGAGGTGAAGCTGGGGCAGAGCATAGATAAACGTTGGGAAAAAGAAGGGCCTGCAAAGTAGCAAAGTCTATCTATCTACAAAAGGGGGTGAAATTAGTAGGTCACAGAAAATATGGAATGTTTGAAGCAGAGTGTTGACAATGGAAGTTTAGTTTTGAAAATGTTTTATTAATGTCTATAGGATCTAACTAGTGATAGATGGCATTGCAATCTTACCTAGAATTAGTCTGACATGTGTGTAAAGGTAAAGTAAAATGAAGTTTCAATAGGAAGGGTGGGACTTCAGTGCTGTCACACAGGTTTAATCCAGAAAATAAAAGACACAGAAGCAAACAGAGAACACCAAGTGAGGAAAAGTTTAAGAATGTGAAGAAAGAGCATTGAAGTAATCATAAAAGGAAAAGTGGTTCAAGCCACAGCAGTGTCTGAAAGCAACACCTGGGAGATATTCCCCTATGCAGACTTCATAGAGACAAGGGTGTCTAACACTGTGATTTTGGTTTTCTGTTCTAAACACTAGGACAGGACAAGACAGGACAAGCTTTCACCCACAAAGTTTATCCTATGATTTTGTTATGTATGACTTTGTTACGGCTGTCCAAAGAAATCAATGGCCAGAGAGCCTTGAAATTGTACATTAGAACCCCTTTATATTTTAAAATATTATTGAAATTCCATAAAGAGTGTTTGTTTTCACAGACTAGATTTACAAATGTATATTATTTCATGGATTAAATCTGATAAGATTTTTAAAATAGCAATTCCTTTACAGTTATTGTCTATACACTACATGTTAATACAAATGACATTTTAACACAAGAATATTTCTCAAGACAAAAATTCAGTCAGAAGAGTGGCATTGTACTTTTCTTTTCTTTTCCTTTCTTTCTTTCTTTTTTAATCTCCTTAATGTCTGCCTTAATAAAAGCCAGCTGGGGTCCCTATAGACTTCTGCTTTCAATCTGCTTCAATATGTTGTTCTGGGTGAAGTATATTAAGGAAATATGGCCTCACACAGATACAAAGTGGGAAGAGAGGAATATTTATTTAATAGCCATTTCAGATAATTGTGAACATTCTTCTTTGATGCTATACCCAAGCTCATTAAGTGAGACTGTCTTAAGGTTAATTGCAATGTAAAATCTGAACCTTTACAGTAAACTTTGTTCTGCTTTATTAAACAATTGTTCTGTGTAATCCATTGGCCTATTAAGCTCAGTTTGCATTTCAGACAGACCCTTTATACAACATCATGCATTAATTGTTTAAAAAACAGTGCGTGGCTTAACTGTGGTAACATTCCAAATATTGACACATTTCTATAGAAAATAGTTTCTAGTGTTATGTATTAAAGTCAATGATCTCAAGAAGAAATTCTATACTGTTTGGAAAGTGTTAGATACCTGGCATCTGATCTAATATTTTTAAAATTTAAATTTTTAAATTTAATTTTATATACTTTTCCGTTTTATAACTGATAATTACTACGCTCAGTGAAAAGGCGGTGAACAACGGTGTAATCTCATTTAACTTGAAGTTTTCTCATACACACTGGAAGTAGATGATCAGTGTCTGTGTGCTATATACTTTCTGCAGCAAACCAGAGCTCTGGGATGAAAGGCTGTGTTATGCAGCAACTCAAGCTTGTGATGTCATCCAAGATAGCTGTGTCACTTGGGATGTAGCACAAGTACTTTTAGTTATCCTCCACTCTGTTACAGAGAATAATTTTTGAACATGTATTCAAGTGTAAAGTATAATAATGTTAATATTTTTATTGCTTCTGATATGACAGCAGAAGAAAACAGGACACAAAGTCTGAAGAAGCAATTAAGACATGTAAAACTGTTTTTATGACTTGAGAAATACACAACCCCTTCCAAGATACTGGATTTTTGTGTGGCCTTTGATATTTCACAATGCATCTGTTTTGTACAATTACTGGAAAAGGAGTCAGTTTACATTGCTTAACTCCTCTGACAGGTGGCCTCCAGACTTCATGAGGGCTCTTAGCCAACAGTTAAAGAAAGTTGACATATACCTTCACCTAATAAGTGTGTAACTTGCAGTTGCCATAGTCTTTGGTCCACAGTTGGGTGCTTGTGTAGAAATGGAGGCCATTGGGGTGCATTTAGTAACTGAGGCTTTTTAAATGATTGGAAGACAGGCATGAATGACAGTGGGGTCATTAATGTTCAACTGTGAAAGAAGTTTGGAGCAAAATGGCAAAGCTCTTAGGAAGTACCTCACATAAATCACAGAAGTGAAGCAACTGCTCTCAAACAAGCAGAGGTCAGCGCAGAGGCAGTTCCAGGTAAGTATTTATGGACATGAAATGAACCATAAATGTTTCTATTGTCTCTTTCCATCCAGGCCAGGATTGAGGCCTCAGAGCTTCCTGAACGCCAATATTACTCAGATGGAACAAAAGGTCCTAAGGCCAACTTTCAGCACATGAAATATGCTTGCTCAAAAAGCAAGAGAATACGGGGCATAGTGCATGTCATAGAGTGTTTTGAGGAAGCAGCTGATGTGAAGGGATCATCTTAGTGTAGGAGACACTGACACTCACAGAGTCATGACTACATTACCTTGTGAGAAGTTCTGAAGTTAAATAAATGTCTTTGACATGCCACCAACAGAACTAGTCCAGTACAATTTTCCCCAGTGGGAAAAAACTGAAGGATTATTGCTCTGTTTCATTGTTTTGCCATGATAAAATATTTGGGCTCCCTTTCAGTGATTTCATGAAGGGAACAAGAAGGTTTACTGCTCTGTATTTCACTGAGGGATTGTGTGTGTGTTGTCACATTCAGAATCTTGCGCTTTGAGCTCTACAAAACTAGGCAACTCCCTGTACAAAGTGGCAATAACAACTGCTGAAGAGGTCAGCTCAGAGCTTGTAAATTTCCAAACTTCCACTGAACCCTTCCCCTCCAGGAAGAGACAGGTCAGAGAGTAGATAGGCCAGAAGGGAGAGGCTGAGTAAGCCCCTACCACCTCATTCCCTAAAGACCAATCAGTTTAAAGGGAGCACTGTTCCACCAATCATATTGTGCCTAGTTGCTGATGCTCTATTCTGTCCCTGGAAACCATATAAAAACTTGCCTAATGGGCTGCTGGAGGGTCGCTGCCTCTTCTTCAGATGTGGGGCAACCTCAGTGACCTGGAAAAATACATTCGTTTTGCTTTTTGCATCTATTCTGGCTTGGAGTGGTTCACTCACAAGCTCCTCGGTAAGCTAAGGCTTGCCAGAGTCTTACACTGCATTCCAACCAGAATCTGATACAGTTGCTAATGTTATCGACATTGTCAAAACATTCCCTCCTCTTAGTGAGAAAAAAGAAAACATGACTGTAAGAAACTTATAACTAAGTTAAGCATAAGGGTAATTGCAAGATACAATTTGCAAAAGACAAGAAAATTACCAAAGAAGACCAACGCTTCAATACTTTTTTCCTCCCTAGAATAGGGAATAAAATACTCATGGAAAGAGTTATAGAAACAAAGTTTGGAGCTAAGATGAAAGGATGGACCATCCAGAGACTACCCCACCCAGGGGTTCATCCCATAATCAGCCACCAAACGCAGACACTATTGCATATGCCAATAAGATTTTGCTGACAGGGCCCTGATATAGCTGTCTCTTGTGAGGCTATGCCAGTGCCTGGCAAATACAGAACTGGATGATCACAGACATCTATAGGATGGAACACAGGGCCCCTATTGAAGGAGCTAGAGAAAGTTCCCAAGGAGCTGAAGTGGTCTGCAACCCTATAGGTGGAACAACAATATGAACTAAGCAGTGCCCCCCAGAGCTCGTGTCTATAGCTGCATATGTATCAGAAGATGGCCTAGTCGGCCATTATTGGGAAGAGAGGCCCCTTGGTCTTGCAAACTTTATATGCCCCAGTACAGGGGAACGCCAGGGCCAAGAAGTGGGAGTGAGTGCATAGGGGAGCAAGGCAGGGGGAGAGTATAGAGGACTTTTGGGATAGCATTTGAAATGTAAATGAAGAAAATATCTAGTAAAAATAAACTTTAAAAAAATGTAATTGGGAATGAATTGGTTGTAGGTTCTCTAAGATCTCTGATTTTAGTAGTCCTGGGTATTGTGCTAGAAATTTGAAAGAGGCAAGGAGTATAGATTAGGGTCTGGAGGGAGGAAAAATGAGGTAATTAATTATATTGTAATTTCAAAAATCAAAAAATAATAAAACACAATGATATTACATATAATCTACATATGTATGTTGATAGAGTTATTAAGCCTTGATCTTTTCTGTTGAATAAATGACCTTGCTTTACTTACTGTGTTGTTTTATATCTTTATCCCTCTTTTAAAAATTGTTTTTTGATTATAGTCATCTGGTGGGTCCAAAATTGCCTTGGTAGAGACAGAATGACAAGGTTCCTGCCTCTGGGAAAGGGCCAGCAGGTGTGAGCCTCCATGAGTGTTGATGGTTGCTGTGAGCAAAAGGCTTCTTTGTATAATAATGTACATATTTTATGTTCCTCCTTCAAGGAACATCTCCCTGCTAACATTAATGACTCCGTGATAATCAGAGACAAGTTTAGGAAGCTAAAGTATGGCTAATGTTTAAAAATAAAATGGTAAATCCTGGGACCTTCAGAACAACCCTTAAGCCTGTGGAGAATATGGGTTAAAAAAGATATAATTTCTCAAAAAGCAAGGATGCACTGTGAACTCTATGAGGAGCTTCACAAATATAAAGGAACCAAAGCAACTCTCTGTGAACCAAATTGTCTGAAAGATACTAAGGAAGGAGATAAAGAGATTGAGGGAGTGGTGATGGCAGGAGATCACACCCAGCCAAGTGTTTTGTTTATGCTCACAAGGACAGACAGATTCCTGAATTCAGGTTAGGCCTGAGACAGAGCAAGTTTAGGCCTAGGTGTGGTAGAAGTGGTAATTTCAGCATGTCCCACCCAGATAGCTTATTGTCTGTGCATAACATAGGCAGGCAGATCTCTGACATTTGTTTGCAATGTTAAAAGAAAATGTTTGCTTGCTATCTCCTAAGAATTCAGGGGGTTGATTGCTAGGATAATCCAAAGGAAACCTGGAGTAAATAACAGGATTCTTGTGTAAAATAAAAGACTGTGTGCATGATCTGCAATATATGAACTATCCAGAGAATGTTATAGAATATCAAGAATAGCAACTGCTTGGATAACTATCTCAAGCAGAAAATAGAGAGAGAGAGCTGTCTGGAGATCTCCAGAAAAAGCAGACCAGAGGGAAAGCAATCTGGAGAGCTGTCTCAAGCAGATCATAGGCTGCCAGCTTGGACCCAGTTTTTGACATTGTTTTGCCTCTCCCAGATACCCTTTCCTTAGATCCTGTCTTCAAGCTGAGACTGGTCCTTGACAGTAATCTTTGAGTCATGGATCCTAGAAGACAATTATAACTTTATTACAGTTTTATTACTTAAGTTACTTAAACTTAAAAATGTTTTTCTTTTGCCTTATGAGTTTATTTAATATGGTGCTGACTGATATTAATACCAGGATCAAAGGAAAAAAATATTTATGTGTTTTCTAACTTTTTCCTCTTTTCTCTTTCCATTTACTTTTCATTTATCTGGTTTCTTCACTCTCATACAAATCTACCAAGAAACCACTAGAGAGATAATCCACTGCAGGTCCCACCATGTGAGGAAAGAGTAAGCTATGCTTTGGCCTCCTAATTGCTCCAGCGATTAAGATAATTTCAATCAATCATATCTGTCCATTTATGTTTAACTTTTTATTACAAAACATGCCTAGAAAACAAAAATGTGATAATGGAGCCAACAAAAGCAGAACGTATTGACTTCACTAAGTTCCCTGTTAGCCTTTTGGAAAAAGTAATCCTTACAGCTCTGATCCTGGTTACCCTTCAAGGAATTGCCCTAACTGCCATCTTCCTGGAGTGCTCAGCCTCACTTTCATAGCTCTATAATTTTGTTTGTTCCCTCTTCTCATTTGCTTCAGAATTCTTAGTTTATTTCATTACTGCACTAAAATGCTTTCCAAGGGTTACAAGTGGCTCAAAGTGAAGACTACTTATATGTTAAAAGTGTTGTATAAAAATGAAATTTAATTGAAGAGACATTTAAATATTTAATAGTTAAAATTATTGATCCAAAGCTATTTTATTCAAGTTTCCAGCCTATGACTGAAAATGTTTCATCTCAGTGCTCTATACCGCTTATAATGGGCTATCTAAGAAGGCAGTGCAGATACAAATCCTTGAGCATGCAGTTCCTAGAACCTTCCATAAAATGTCCTGTTGCCTCAAAAGCTTCTCCTAAATGGCCTCAGTCCAGGAAGACACTGGATGTGTTTGCTTCTGAAACAAAGCACTCTTGGAGAGAATCCGGACCCCAGAAATTCTGCTTGGGTTGAACGAAGGGAAAGAGGCTACTGGAGAAGAACACAGTGAGCTAAGCTGCCCCACTTCTGAGACTATTGTATATTTGAGCCCACAGAGACCAAGTGACAGACAATTTCAGCTTTGTAAAATCAAAAGAAGTAGGTCTCAGCTTCACCATATAGGAGGTACTAGAATAAAAGTGCATAGTAACGATTTTCAAAGAAAAGAGAGAAACAAGATATTCTGCCAATATATCCATTTCTCAATTTAAGAATAAGGAAAGAAAATGTGTTTGCAATGTTACAGGATTATTCAAAAATGTTGTTTCCACTTCAGGGCAACATTGCTTTATTGCGTGTATGTGCCACCAATGTGTAACTGCTTTACCCTCATTTCTGTCAGCAGCTGAATGTGTCTTCCAACCACAATGGTTTCTCTTGCCATTTCTACAACACAGGAAGGAACTTCAAACCATTCTGTTTGAAGAAGACAATTTATTGACATTCACTTCAAGATACTAGACACAATTTACTTGTTACAAAGATGATTATTTAAGTGAAACAAAAGTATTTTTTTATCTTGCAATATTGTTCCTGTGAATGATGTCACAAAAATAACAATAGAAGACTAATAGATGAGCTGCATCTCCCTAGATTAAGCAAGACTGCAATTGAATGTTTAATTAAAAACAAAGTGGTAATAAGGACATATTTCCAGAGATTCAATCAAATTGTAATACACACACAATCTAGTAAATAAGCCATCATACAATAATTAAAATTTCTAAATAATTAACTATTGTAATAAGTGCATAGTTAAGCTGATTTAATATCACTGGGTTCCCGGGCCACGTATTTCCATAAAATATTGGTTGAAATACACTTAGCATTGTTGATGGCATCTATTCCTTCATTTCCAAATATTGAGGGCAAGAAGGACAGTCTATGTGTATCTAAAGATAACAAATACCCATTTTTTTAAATCTTCACTAAAATGGCATTGCAGAATTTGACATGGCACTAAGTTTTATGTTTAGGGGTAACAAGTTTAAAAAACATCTGGAGATGCTGAAATAACCTGCATCCATTTATGTTATTTAGGCTGTAAAATCATATTCAATCTTGACCCACTCAGGAAACGTAACATAAACGTCCTGCTGATTTTGACAGTCATACAGCAAAAACACCCTCTAATGAGCATTTAATAGTCACCAAAAGTTTTGCATTAAGTACAAAGCCCTTTTGATTACTTATCCCACTAATTTAAAGTAAATGCTTTTACAGATGGCATCTGTTAGGCCGCAGAACGTGCACCGCATTCATATGTCGTCATTGAAAATAGATTCCAGCTTTTCTGAGGAGATTGTAGTGAAAAGATCAAACATGAAGCAGGGAGTAAACACTTGCCAGGGATGTATTTTCTTTAAGTTTTTTCGTAAATACTTATCCAATAAGAGAGAACAATGCTTAGGCTCTGAGAACTAATTGAGAAATACCTTGACAAATTAACACCTACAACCAAATGACCTAGACAAGAGACACAGCTTTGAATCCCACCTCTCATTTTCTTGAGTGTGGAAGCATATAATATTTCAGTCTCCTTCAAACTGTATTATGTTACACACATGAAAAATGCCATGAAATGCTTTTAGATGGTAATGCAGATCAGGAAAATAACAATGACACGTTACAAAGATAAACAATAGCAGGCCAAAGACTGCCTTACAGGCTAATGAACCAAACCTGAAGGAATGAAATTCCCTGGTATTTAAGTAAGAGTTTCAGTGAGTTTCTTTAAATGTTAAAATACAGTATGACAAAGGACTAATAGCAACTTGACTATGGTGTTGAATGACCAAATTTTATTTATATGTAAGAAATATTATACCCAATGAGAAAATAAAAAAAAAATTGTCCAGTTATCTGAGTTCCTAGTGACTGCTCTGTGAAGGCATGTCATAAAACTCCCTTGAACTTCCTTTCCCCTCATGAACATGATGGAATATAATAACAGCAGCCTAAGTAGATTCCCTATATGATAGTTTCCGCTTGGAAAGAAAACAAAACTAGCTATTTGCATATGCAAGAGATTGAATTATTTTTAAGCTTAGAAGTATGTAATACAACTGCCAAACCTGACATTACTGTATTAGATATATTACATAAGCCTCTGAATATGATTTTGTGTTTAGCAATGCACTGAGAATGAATGGCGAAATAATTTTATTTGAAAACACGTTTTTTAGTATTTTATTTGCTAAAGTTAAAAAAAAAAATCTTGACTCATTGGCCACAATGTCAATGGAGCAAGGATTGTCAAACTCGCTAGCATCACATTTTAGTAGATCTCTGTTGTCACAGATTTTAGAATTCGTAGCATCATGTGACTTTTGCTCTCTTAATGACAGTGCACTCTCCAACCACATTTGGAACAAGAAAGAAATAATTGTCTCCAAAGATGCCCAAATTTCCCTTGAAGGGGACAAAAGGAAGCTCTTGGTTGACAAGCAATGATACAAACAAATCTGATTAAAATATTAGAATATTATATTAGCAAGTTGTGTTATGTTTAAGAATTTGAGCGAAGTTAGAAATTGGTATGAGCACATTCTGCAGTTAAATGAATGAATGGTTTGTAATATACCTCATTAAACAAAGAAAATCTTCATGAACTTCATTTAGTTTTGTGTATTGTCAGCACAAGGTGCACTTAAGTACATATACACTGAAATAATGTGTACATGTAATGACAAGGATATGAAAGAATGTATTGTGAAAGGTAATAATTCTGTTTGAATGTAAACTACATTTTTTTTAATGATACATGAATCAATTAATCTAAATTTAGGTACCATGTCCTACTAACTGAAATGTCTCCAAGTTCTTATTCTGTGGGTTAAATTCTAAGTATCAAACTATATGTAACTAACCTTAGAAAAAAATATATATCTCGGAGGCTGGAGAGACACTTCAGTGGTTAAGCTTTGGAGTGGACGATGGGTCAATTCCCAGAACCAACCTGGTGACTCTCAACTATAGGTGATAGCAATTCCAGGTAATCCAATGCATTTTATGGCTTCTATGAATACTGCATGTACAAGGTACACACACACACACACACACACACACACACACACCACCACCACCAACAACAACAACAATAACAACAATGACAACAACACAGAGGAAAACATTCACACTACTAAAATTAAAATAAAAATCTTTATAAACAAAATGAAAGAAACTGGAATCAACAGCAGACTAGTCTGGATTATAATCACTAGAAGAATGAATTCTTTTTAGCATTATGCTCTTACAAACAATGGGCCATGTAGTACATTGAAAGGTCCATGTTTAAATATAGTCATATGACTTTCTTGTATATATTTGTATTTTCAATGAATTCCGTGGGTAGAGAAAATAGCCTGAGAAAATAGCAAGTAAAACTCCTTCCTTACTAAGACTGACAAGCTTTTGCTCTCTTTTAGTTCACTTCCACAAAATATTTGTATCTTTCTAATTTGACCTCATCCATTGATATTACCAACTAAAATTATCTGAATCCAGTGTTCTGGTCTCTATAATGCTTCTAGTAAGACATATTAAAATAATATTAAAGAAAAAAAAAGAGTGAAGTAATAAAGTCTTTCTAATTCCTCTGGTTTTACTTATAGAAAGGGTCAATATGTTAAATTAGGGGTCAGGAAGGATGACTGCAGCCATAGCTGCTGGTTAAATTAATCAGACACAGTTTATTATTTTACCTCTAGGGTTTAATTAGAGCTGTAGTGAGGGCACAAAGAACACATAAATAGGTCTTGCTGAATAAATTCTCTGAATCTACTCTATATATGGAATATTATAAGTAATATGTTAGTATAAATTCTAGACCTTGTAAATAATAGAAATTTTGCTAAACTTAAATAGAATTATTTTTATTTATTTAAATACATAAAAACAGTACATGAAAATATTGATTGTGATGTGTGACATAATATTGATTTTGAATATAATTCATAGCTAAAATAATTTCAATGTATTATTACTATTGCATGTGTGTGTGTGTATGTGTGTGTGTTTGGGGAATCATGTGTTTTGCCATGGTGACCATGTAGATGTCATAGGATAGCTTTATGGAGCATACTCTTTCCCTAAAATTTAACATCAATTGTATATTCAGAATTTAGGCTATACTAAACAAAGCAAGTACTTTACACATTATTGTCTCTGCAGCTGTCTAATTCTAAATGAGTTTACTAAATAAGACTGACATTTCTAATATTTCTCATAAAGAAATGATCTACTAGGTTAGTACTACACTTCATTTTTTCTTATCTTTCATCCTTATAAATAGATTAAACATATGTTTAGTGATAGTGAAATCATAGTTCCCATGGCCCAAAATAAAATACTAATATTTCATATACACATTAGTAATTATTAAGATTATAAAATATCATTACAGCTATTCATAAAACTGCCATTTTCCTTCATAAGGCAAAGGATATTACACATATATATATATATATATATATATATATATATATATATAAGTTCTTCATATATTTTTGCTAAAAATAAGAATATATTAACATCCATATAGAAAAATTCAGTAGTGTCACTAATGCTCATTAGTAATTTAGGTTTTTTCACAAATATTGTTTTTTGCTTCATATTGATGGTATAAAAATCATCAAAAACTTCTGGTATTCAATCAACAAGAATACATTATCATATAATTCATGACTTCTGATGTCTCAAATGTTTCCACTAGCCTTGACTGAAGGTGTAAGCAGACCATAGTATTTGCTACAGGCTCTGTAGAAAATTATATTTTTATCCTTATACTTTATCAGCTTCAAGAACATTCTTTGTTCCATACCTTTCCTCTGCCAAGTTGTCACCATTATTAGGAATTCTCTTTTATTTGAAATCACTGAGAACACTCTCTCCAAACTTATTCTCTTGAAAAGACTGGTGTCACAATAATGACTACACTCCCTTCTCTAGAATAATCTCCCCACCACACAGATATTTGAATGGATCCTTAACTCTATGTGCAAAGACAATACTTTCTGCCACATAAATCAATTTACCCACAGATACTCAAGATGATAATGAATAATTTTGAAGTTTTATGGTCAACTTTATCACTATAAATAAATGTCTAGGATATTTCTTGGGGTGGATACTTCTGGACCCATGCAACTCTACAAATCTATGATTCCCTGCTTCTCATAATTGAATAGTCAAGAGGGTAAACCTGTCATGGAAGTTCGAAAAACATGGAAGAACATGAACCACTGGTATACTGAAGCATAGCATCAAATTCCAAAGACACTTTTAAGGCTTCTTCCAAATTACTGCATGGTATGTCTCGTCTGGAATTAGGTCTACTGTACTTATAGACGAGGGTCAGACAGTGGGCTCTAGATCTTTCCCTTCTGTTGCTACATGTTAGTCTCTATTACAGGCATTTTCCATCCATTGCAGTGGGCACCCAGCATCTAACCGTTTTCCCATGCTAACTACTACATTCAGTGTTTCAGATAGCCATTGTCAAGACTGACATCACTGATTGCTTTCCATTTACTAGGGGATCAAGTCTGTTATCCTTAGGTTGGCCTTCAGAGCCCCACACTGTCTGCCCTAACACACTTAAAATCATCGATATAGATTTTCAGACTTAAAGATATTCGGACTAAATCTTTCATTTCACAGAAAAAGAAAACAGAGCTCAGAAATATTAACTGATTGACCTCAGTGATGCTGCTGTTGAGATTTGAAGACAAGAACGGAAGTTTTCTGACCCTTTTAAACTCCCTTTAAATTCAGTGCTACGCTACACTGTCCACAGTATTGTTTTGGCTTGGCTTTCACACGTGTCAAAATGCTGAACTAACAGACTACAGGAACCTAACTACTGTTAACAAATTATAAAGACTATATAATATCTCTGCAACTTGCTGTACCAGTAGGAGTGCTTACCTTTATGCTGTGTTAGAAAAAAATTTTAATTTTTCCTAATGGTATCCATTTATTCTGAATTTTTTTTCAAAACACAAATGATTCAGTCTTATCCTAAGTGAAGAGCCACAGTAGGTTTGTGCTGAGGACTTATACAGTGGCAAGTAAACTTACTGTTGAGATCATGATTGACTGAAAGTACTCATGACCAAATGTGTTGTATTTAATTGGAACAAAACCACACTTTGGAACATGTAAAATCAATTCAGGTCTTTGTTGTACTCATTATCTGCGTGACCCATGTGAGTTGTACAATCATTCTAAACATTGATTTCAAGGGAACAAATAATCACTGAGTCCTAATGGGAAATTCTGTGCATGATATCATTTCTGTCATAACCTTATATGTATTTACATACGTTGCGGTGGAAGAAGTTGTCTGTAACTCTACATGCCTATCAATAAATGAGATGAGATGACATTTGGCAGCAGCTCAATTAGTAGAGCTCTTGGCTTACAGGCAAGGGTTGGGCTACTTCTTTAGGACCATATGAAAAAAGTGTAGTTGCGGACATCTATAATCACAAAGCTTTTATATGAAGACAGGAAGGTATTAGAAGTGTGAGGTTATCCTTAGCTAAAGACTTCAAGCCCATTCTGGAACATAAGAGGCCCCTTCTAAATAAATGAATGATAAACAAACAAACAAACAAACAAAATTTAAATAATTGAGTTCCTATGAAGGAGAAATAGTCAGGCAGAAAGTAACATGTTTTGTAGAGAAATTCATGTTAAAATTAAATTTTATTAAATGGTAAGCAATATTTTCAGAGAAAAATATTTGTTTTTCTTTATTCATTTCTATATTAAAGATAAACCCAATTAAAATAAGTATGAGGAATACAATTTTAAGCTTTCAAAATAGATTAAGAATAGTGATGCAACATCATAGAAGAATATAAGATTAAAAATAAGGGAAAAGAGCAATAAACTCATGGACACAAAGACCAATGATACGGTTAAGAATGGAAACTGGAAGTTACACAGAATAAAGGAATGTGGCAGATTATGACTCAGTTAGGTAACAAGTGGCATGAGGAGACATAACATTTTGTTCAGTCATGGTCACATGATCAAACTTCCAGTTTATTCTGGGGAAGTAAAAATATTTTGACAAAAAATGAAAATTCTTCCTAAAGATCACATTATAATGGATAGAAAATTATAATAAATAAATACATGTATATATAAAATATATCATGAGTATATGTATGGTATAATAAAAACTTATAGCTAAATCTTTCTATTTATTAAATATTGATCATGAATTTAATATATATATAAACACATATATGTAATTATTCTCTCATATATTACATCCAACCACATTTTCCTCTCCTTCTTCTTCTCCCAGTCTTCCCTCAACCTGCCCTTTACCCCAGATCCACTCCTCCCCCATTTCCCTTTAGACAATGTCCCAGGGACAACTGAACATGTCATAACATGTTACAATAAGACTTTTGCACAAACCCTCATATCAAGATGGATTAGGAAATGAAGTCAGAGGAAAGTAGTCCCAGCATCAGGAAAAAGAGTAGGGGACATCCCTCATTCCACAGTTAGGATTCAGACAGAACTCTAAGTTGTACAACCATAATATATATGCTGATGACCTAATTCAGACCCATGCAGGCTCTGTGATTACTGCTTTAGTCTCTGTAAGCCCCTCTTTGCTCAGCTTAATTGATTCTGTGGACTGTTTTCTCATGGTGTTCTTGAACCCCTGCCTTCTATAATTTTTATCCCCCTCTTCCATGGGGTTCCCTGACTCTGCCAAATGTTTTGTAGTGGGTCTCTATATTTGTTCCCATCAGTTGCTGGATGAAGCCTCTCTAATGATGGTTTGCCATCTATGTAACTATATTAGATTGATAGGTAGATAAATGATAAATATAGATAGATGATCCAAAAATAAATAGATGTGTGTTCCTCCAGTCACATGTTCGCATTGTGAGCCGCTTTACTTAACCCTTAAGTCCCACCATGACATTCCCAATGAAGCCCTCAAAGCAAATCTGGCCAGCCATGGAATGGAACTCTCAAAACCCTGAGCCACAGCATTTCTGTTTGCAGGATGATTGTCTCAGGGGTTTGACATAGTTGCTAACATTGACTATCTCTCAGGCGCTACCTTGAAATACTGCCACATTTCTGACTGTGTCAGCTGAAACTGAGACCACTACTTAAAATGAAAAACACCATGAGCATAGTAGCACAAAGGAAACATAAACTGTGATAGCTAAGGGTTTCACCAAGCATCAACCAACATCATACCAGAAACCAATGAGTGACAGAGACTACCCTGCTAAGTAACTACCACAACAATGAAAAGTAAGACCGACATCTCAAGAAAATCGCAAATATTAAAAAATATATGACAGGAAACAGATTAAGACAAAACAGAACAAAACAAAACAAAAGGATACAAAGATACATTATCTTGAAACACTGAGGACCAGAAGAGAACCGATTTTTCAGCAGCTTGCAAATAAAGAAGTCAAGGGAATGAAATATATAAAATGATAAAATTAAGACAAAAATGCCACCAAAAGTCTACATAGAAAATAAACTGATATAAACTGATGCCGGGCAGTGGTGGTGCATGCCTTTAATCCCTGAACTTGGGAGGCAGAGGCAGGTGGATTTCTGAGTTCCAGGCCAGCCTGGTCTACAGAGTGAGTTCCAGGACAGCTGGGGCTAAAAAGAGAAACCCTGTCTCGAAAAACCAAAAATAATTAGAAAAGAAAGAGAGAAAGAGAGAGAGAGTGAGAGAGAGAAAGAGAGAGAGAGAGAGAGAGAGAGAGAGAGAGAGAAGAAAAGTAACTGATATGAAGTTTCAATGTTTAAAAACAACAACATTTCCATGGATAATAATGAGCTTAGAGAATTCAATATCCTGAGATATCATGGAACTCTCCAAACATATGACATAAAGAAATTAAGTTAAGGTGCAGCCTTGCTTATTTTATTCTCTTTTTAAAAGTAACTGTTCCTTAAAACACATTTTTATTGGGAATATTTTGTTTTTATAGGATATGTAAAATGGCAGGGCTGCAGAACAGGTATAGGAAGGGAATTTATAAACAGCTGATACTGTGTGAGAAGCTGTATGACATAATTTCAACAAAGAACAGTTAAAAATGGAAATAATAACTTAAAGGCAACCAAATAAATTTTGTAAAGCCAATGTAAAAATAAGCTATTAGAAAGGATGGGTATGGATCCATTTCAAATGTTCTTGTTTAAAACCTGGAATGTCAGCATAAATTAGGATGTTGGATGAGGAACAAATAAAAAGGGGCTACCAAGAAAAGGCAATGTAGGCGTAAATCCTATGATATTAATAATCATATTAAATATAAATGGTTTAGTCACAGCCACCGCTGCACAGAGATGTGACAGGTAAAATCAGGCTCAGATGAAGTTAGTCGTATTTGGCACAGCTTTTCATACACATTTTCAGCTTCTCGCTGGTTAATGGCTGCCTATGACTTCCTCTTTACATTTGTACCTTTCATCTGTACATCTGTGTATTGTAAAGCGCCACATTGTACATTCGGTCACTGACAAGTTTTGTAAACTCAAAGTAAACTTTCATGTTTTTAATGTTGATTTCTTTTTGTAGTTGGTATGAGTAAAAAAATAAGTCTAAAATGATATGTTTAGTGTTATCCAATAACCTGATCCTATGGATTATTCCCTTGAGTTGTGGGGAAATATGAGTATAAATATAATATCCACTCTATAACGGATGATCAGAACTAATCATATCATCCAAAATTAATAACTAATATTACTAAAGAATATTTTTATATTTAGAATTATAACAAAATTGAGGCAAAGTTCACATACTATGAATATTGTATCAATATCAATTTTAATTAAATCTCTAGTTACATAGTTGTATCCTAGACAATGAACATTCAATGTGTTTCATTTTTCACAAAAGAAATTAACTTGATAAACTTTTTTTTAAATTGTTGGTCCTGAATTTCCCATTTGGTATCACTAGATAAATTTATCTTGACACAATGTTGACATAATCAGGTGGTACTGAAAATAAGTCTAACTTGTAAAGGGTTTGCCTAGCAAGTATGCCTACATTCTTTAGCACTTAAAAAAAATTAAGATAAAATATTGGGTTATTTTGCACACTAAGCAAACCCTGTTCACATGAACTTAACATAAAAAGCTGTGGCACAATTTTTGGTCTTCCTTTCTGGAATCCTGAATGAAGTTATTGTAAACACAAAAACATAACAAAGAAGTCCGAGGATATGTTTATTCAATACTGAATAGCTATTACAATTGTTTAAGTCATTTTTATGGATTAGGAAAAAACATTTTGAAGCACTGGTAACTTGTTATTTTATTTTCATGGGTAATACAAAATGGATATGAATGGATGCTTACTTTTGTACTGATTAAATTTCCTTAGAAATTAAGAAGAGTGAAAAGAAGCACATTATAGCACGAATAAGTTAGGATTAGGATACAACTACCAAAAATTGCATAATAAATGCCTAAAGTGCTTTAATGAACAAATGAATGGAGAAAATATTATATTTGTCTAAGATAATTTTACTCTTCAGGGTTTTTAAATCTCTGTGCTTCGTGTAGATATCAGGGAAAAAATCATATCTTAGAACAAGTTATTAAGTGTCATTGTCATGATATACTTCTCTGGGTCCTATAATTACCTTTCTTTCTCTACCCTGGGCAATCAAGGCAAATCAGAATTGAAAGGCCCAATTCAATTCTGTCATTGTGCTCCATTGTCAGAGGCTGCTCCTATTGTGAATCTGTAGTCTGAGCAGCCTGTAAATGACTGAAACTTAAATTATTACAGTTGCTGAAAGTCCCAATTACCACAGAAATAACCTATACAGATCATCACTCTGAAGAAGGGTGAGTAGAAAAATTTAAATGTTCCCCTCCAAAGCAGCATAGGACTAAATATAGGTCACTACACAGAATATAGAATAGACCAAACCTAATACCAGTTATATTCCTACACAGATTTATTGCTATTGGTTTTTTCACTTTCCTTTTAATTTTAAGATGGAAACATTACATTTTATGATCTGCTAGGGGTTTTTTATTAAGTAAACTAAATGATGACTTGCTGAGCTACTCCAAAATGAGTCTACAGTCTCTGCTGAGAATACAGAAATTGGAAAAATGATTCTCTTACCCCTAGTAATTCAGACAGTAAAAATAACTACAGAAGAACGTGGAAAAGAATAGTTGTTAATATACCAGGAACAGATACACTGATCTATTTGGGTGAAAAGAAGGCAAGGAAGGCATTTGAGACAGGGTTGTATTTGATAAATCAATAGGATATATTTTGAACACTTATTCCAGGAAGGTTTCCAAAAGGAGGAGATTTCCAAAGGTCCCAATAGAACAAAACATCATACCACAAACAATCCAGGAGGAATTCATATATTCTGATATAGGATGATGGGTTAAAGGGATATGAAATATAATGAATGTGCTTTTATGCAATGAAAGACTACTTTTGATTTCTGAGAAACTACATGTACAGAGGTGGTCTACATTAATCTGTGCATTCACTTAGTGTTGCCTGTATGTGAATAGGTATGGGACTATATAAGTTTCTCAGGGGCAACATTCTTGATGAGAACTGGTTGTCCACCCCCATAAGCCATCAATTGCCAATAGGGCTTCAGATGAACAGGGTGGGACTTAGTGAGCCCTACCTCCAATGCATACTGGAACCTTGTCAGATGGTTCATTGTACTTAGCAGACGTTAAGCTCTACTGGGCCACCAACTAAAATGGAGAAATAACACATTATAATCTGTATAAAAATTATGCATTCTAAAATGAATATAGAGTTTTACTTTATCTTAATATCTCTGTGAATCATTTCTTTTATCAAAAAATCCACACAATGAAGGCTCAGAAGTTCTTGAAAGACTTACTTATGATTTAGTAGTTATATGGCCATAGTTCAGACTTTTTAATTTCTTTCCTACAACAATATTTTAGGAACTTAAAATACTAATAAAAAGAATAGTTCCTCAAATATTCTTAAATTACCCGAGTGAAGGACAGTCATCTATCTCAATAACTATGTGTTACTTGAGATAAATGGTATCGGATTTGTACAAAATGATTTCTTAGGTATAATATTTAGGGTTGCACTCATGACACATGTAATGTGAGCTATTAATGCAACTATATAGGATTTCTCTTCAGTTACCAATCAGGATTTATCTCAACAAGCAGCAAGGGCATTCCAACCTTCCATGAAAAGTCTGCTGATATGTTATGTAACTAGAAAAACATATCTTTAAAATGTCCCAGATAGCACCTGGGATGACAAAAATTAACACCAGCATCTAGAATAATATGATAGAATATTGCTCCATGGCCATCTGGGTCAATATTAAGGCTTGGTCCTATAATTATATATAATTATGCATGTTGTATTTTAATTTATATTTCCTGAACAACCAGATTGCCTAATCACAATTTAAACAGATTACATTTGATACTGTAAAACAATTCTTCCCTTTTCACTCTATACCCAGAAAATGAACTCCAGAGCCTTTGCAAGAGGAAATGTTAGAAATATCACACACAAGGGGATGAGTAAAGTCCTGCGTGGGTTGTGATGCTCTAAACATTATAGGTCACGAAATAACCTTCTGATAACCCAAATTCTTAGCTCTGAAACTCTAAGGAGAGAGAATCACAGAAAAGTTTGGATTCCCAACGCTCCAGGCAGACATCAACCTCCTTACTTAAAGAGATCCTACTGAAGTATAAATAGCTTTCGATTCTATACTTTCATAAGTTTTAAATAATATGCCAGAGGCTGCACACATAGATACTTGGAACCTATTTAAGCATCACAGTAGTGTGAAGCTGGTTTGTAAATCAAGGAGGACATGACCAGATACAAAACAAACATCTGAATCACTCAAAATCACGTCTCAGACTATCTGAAGGTCATCTCATTCGGCTCAATATACCCCACGTAAATTTCCTTTCATTATGTTTTACATTGTGATCAGACTCAGAAGTCAGATGTTAAAGTCAAAGTTGCTGGGATTGAAATCACCAAGGAAAACTTGAATCATTCACCATCTTTAAGAATCAAGAAGTCAGTGTCTATCTTTGCAAAAATAACTTATCCCCTCTCTAACATTTTTCCTTCAGCATGGAATCCAAAGATACAAAAATATGAAGTGGGAAAAAATGAAGTAACAACTGAAGTGTGAACTCCTTTGTCTCCCAATCTTTGTCCTACATGTCTAATGTTATGCTTACTTCTATGAGTTATTGTGATAAATGTCTATGAACTTCTGATGCCCCAGTCCATGACTCAGGACTAAGAGATTAAAAAATAAAAAAAAAAACACTGTTACATTATTCTTCTTTGAATTATCATATTGATAGACAATACAAGTCAAGAGTATGAAAGGTATTTTATGCTTTGCATTTCTAAATTTTTCTTGATGTATACTGGATTTTTAGCATTATCAATATAAGTCTTTTATAATGAGCTTACATTCTAAAAATATTTTACTTAAGTACAAGACAAACTATAAGTTGAGAATCACACCATTGTCATCCTGGCTTGCTTTCAAATTAAACCAAAAAAGTTATAATACTGGTTAGTTCATAATGTTGTTCCACCTATAGGGTTGCAGACCCCTTTAGCTCCTTGGGTACTTTCTCTAGCTCCTCCATTGGGGGCCCTGTGTTCCATCCAATAGCTGACTGTGAGCATCCACTTCTGTGTTTGCCAGGCACCGGCATAGCCTCACACGAGACAGCTATATCAGGGTCCTTTCAGGCGGCAGTCTCTAGATGGTCCATCCTTTCGTCTCAGCTCCAAATGTCTCTGTAACCCCCAGAGCTGGTGTCTCTAGCTGCATATGTAGCAGAAGATGGCCTAGTCAGCCATTATTGGGAAGCGAGGCCCCTTGGTCTTGCAAACTTTATATGCCTCAGTACAGGGGAACATCAGGGCCAAGAAGTGGGAGTGGGTGAAGAGGGAATGGGGGACTTTTGGGATAGCATTTCAAATGTAAAATAAGAAAATACCTAATTAAAAAAAAACATTAAATAAACAGAAGTAAAAAATATGTCAACATTAAAATTGATGTTATTACAATAAACAGTTATTGCATTTCAAGGAAATCTGTTATAATACTAAAATTCTTTATTAGTTTCCATGGTTTTACACTTACATGTAATCACATTTTTGGAAAAAGTATAACTATTAGACAGTTTCCAGTTGTGCATTTTCCATAATCATGTTTTAGGTTTGGTTCAAATCATAATTTATCAAATGAAAATGATTGAACACCCACACACGTCTGCTTGGGGTTTTTTATTTTTATTTTTTCTGTGAGTGAAAAATGTTTGTAAAAGTATGTTGTTACAATTCTGAAGTTGTTTTTAAGACCAACTTTACCTAGATCCTTTGCCTGTCTGGTCTCAGGTCCTTAGTGAACTGAGCAGTGTCAGGGATGGGCTGTATCTCACAGAGTGGGCTTTAATTCAAATCAGATGTTTTGTGTAACTAGCACGTCTCGTACACAGGTTATCAGGATAAATCATAGGATTGCAGTGGGCTTCGTGTTTACCTTTCTCCTTTGGTAGATCGTAGAGTACATTCTAGTACTATGAACACTTGTAGGGATGAAGGATCGAGGTAGGAACCAGCTCAATGGCTTCAATTCAACGAGTTGTGTAGGTGTTTTATTCAGCAACAGGGCTGAACCATTATGTTCTGGAGAGCCACCCAAGAGCTTTAGTGATAGCCTGGGTTTTGGGGAGGATTCTATGGGATCCTACTTACCAAAGAGCTTGAATAGATGTAACCCATTCATTTGGTTCATTTGGCTTCATTCGATGAAAAGACATTTCCATTTGAGGCTGTTTTCTCTGTTACTTGGCAATTCCATTCGATCGATTTCATATTTTTCTCTATGTTAGAGAGCTTTTACTGTATCAGTTTTCCACACAACCCCTCAAATGGCTCTTAGCATTATCTGTCCCTCCACATACTCCCTCTCTCATGGCCCTCATCCCTATAAGCCTCCATTTGTTCTGCTCATTCTTGTACTGGCTTTACAAGTGCTTTGTTGATAAGTTTTGCATCAATGTTCATCAGTAAATTGGTTTATATTGCTCTTTATTTGGTGAAACGTTATGTAGTTTAGGTTTGGGGTAACTGTGGCTATATGAAAAGAATTGGGCAATATTCATTCTATTTCCTTTTTTTAATTTTAATTTTTGTTTTTTTGTTTATTTTGTTTGTTTGTTTTACACTCCAGATTTTATTTCCCTCTCGGGTTATCTTCTAACTGTTCCACATCCCATACCTCCTCCCCACACTCCAATCTCCACAAGTATGTCTCCCCCACCCCCCACCCCACCCCCATACACACACCCTTTGCCCTCACCCCACCAGACCTTTAAATTCCCTGGGGCCTCCAGTCTCTTAAGGATTAGGTACATCTTCTCTGACTGAACCTCTTTCTAAATCACTGGCAAGATTCTGTACTAACTACATTAAAACCTGGCTCTTGACTTCTTTTCATTTTCTTTTATTTTATCTATCATCTATCTATCATCTATTTATTTATTTTTAGGTTTGAAGATTTTTATTATTTCACTACTTCTTACAACTCTGTTTTAAATGTTCATTTATCCACTATGGATGCCAGGAAGTGCTTGCTGACAGGAGCTTGTTAATGATTGTGTCCTGAGAGGCTCTGCCAGAGCCTGACAAATACAGAAGCAGTGGCAGAGGATGGCCTTGTTGGACATCAGTGAGAGGAGTGGATCTTGGTCCTGTAGGGGTTCTATTTTATTAATTATTTCAGTCCTGAGTCTGAGTACTTCTTCCCACTTACTCTATAGGGATTCATTTTTTTTCTTCTTTCTATTGTAAGATTTCAGGTGTGCTACTATGGAGATCTCTTCTCCAGTGTTTTTATCTTTTCTGTCTGTCTGTCTGTCTGTCTGTCTGTCAGTCTTTGTTTCTTTCTTTCTTTGTTTCTTTCTCTTAATATAGGCACTTAGTACTATGAACTTGACTCCAAACTATTTTCAGTTTGGAAAATGTTGTGGTTTTTGTTTTCTAAAATTATAAAATGTTTTGAAATTTATGTCTCAACCCATTTTTATTCATAGTGAGCTTTTCAGTTTCCCTGAGTTTGTAAGTTTCCTGTTGTTTTGATATCCATGTTTAATCCATGGTAGTCATAATGCATGCAGGATGTTATTTCAATTTTCTTGTGTCTGATGAGACATGCCTTGTGACCACATAGGTGGTTAATTTTGAAGGAAATTCATAAGATGCTGAGAAGAATGCACATTCTCTTGTGTTTTAGTGATGGGTTCTGGAGTTATCTCTTTGGTCCATTTGATATATAATATCAAGCAGCTCCAGCATTTCTTTGTTTTTATTTTTCTTGGAGAAAGGTGGATGTTGAAGCCTCTCACTGTCATCGAATGATGATCAATAGAAATTGGGCATCCTTGTGTTTGGTGTATAGATTGGTTAATTACTATGTTCCCCTGATGGAATTTCCTTTAATGAGGATGTAGTATCTTTCCCTATCTCTTCTGATTTATTTTGATCTCAACTTTATTTTGACAGCTATTAAAATGGATATGCCTGCTAGCTTCTTGGGCCCTTTTTCTTGGAGTATCTTTTTCCATATTTTATTTTGATGTAATGCATATCCAAGATGTTAAAGTATATTTTCTTGGATGTAGCAGAAGGTTAGATTTTTTTTTTTTCAAATCTGTTATTCTATAGCCTTGGAGAGTTGATACCATTGATATTGAGAAATATCAATGACCCGTGTTTATTGATTCTTTTATTTTGTTGTTATGATGTATTTTCCCCTTGCTGTTTGCCAATCTGAGATTATTAATTCTGTGTATTTTTCTTGATGTGATTATTCTCTTCCAGATGAAGTTGTCTCTCTAGCATCTTCTGTAAAGATAGATTTGTACATAGATATTTTTAATATGTTTTTTAATCAAATGTCTTTTTCCATATATTTTAATTGGAAGTATAGTTTGGTATAAGAGCCTGGGCTGGCATTTGTGGTCTCTTAGAGTTTATAAAATATCTGCCCAGGCTCATCTTGTAGTAAGAACACAGGTGTTATTCTAATAATTCTGTCTTTATGTTAACTGGTCTTCTTCCATTGCAACTTTAATGTTCTTTCTTTGTTTTGTATGTTTGGTGTTTTGACTATTATTTGTCATTGATAATTTCTTTTCTAGTCCAGTCTATGTTTTGTTTTACTTGTGCCTTGATAGGTAGCTGCTTCTTTAGGTTAGAAGATTGTCTTCTGTGGGTTTTGTTGAAACTGTTCTCTTTGCCTTTGAGTGGATTTCTTCTCCTTTTCTTTATTCCTATTTTTCATATATTTGATCTTTACATAGTGTCCAAAATGTTCTGGATGTTTTGTGTATGGTTACTTTAAACTTAATATTTCCTTGAGATATATTTCTTATATTTTATCTTCAATAGACAAGATTCCTCTTTTAAATCATCTCTTATATTGTATTGGTGAGGCTTGCGTCTGAGGTTCCTATTAAAATTTCTAGTTTACCTTAGCTTTGGGTCTTTTTCTAGTTTCTATTTCTCCTTACAAGTATCGAACAGTTTTCTTTGCTTCATTCTACTGATTGTGTTTTCCTACACTTCATTATGGAATTGTTTAGGTCTTGAACCTATTCATAATAACTATTCTATACTTCTTGCCTTGTGCTTCAGTTATATGACATTTCAGGACCTACTGTGTTATGACTGCTTGATCCAAAAAGAGAAATATTGTCCTAGCTATTATAAATTTTGCTTTTATGCTATTGTATATGTGTCTGGGATTGGGGTAAATTTAATTCTAGGTATTTTTGTTGGATGTGTTTTCTATTCCTTGGTTGCTGGATCTTAGACAAATGTGGTGGTTGTGTGTCGCTTGGTACAGAATCCTTTTGAGTTTCATCCAAGTATGGCCACTGGAGGTCTTGGGTAGAACATGTTTCTAGGTATTAGCATCTGACATGAAATGGGGATGCTCTAGAAAGGTAAAAGGAGTAAGGGGCTAAAAGGGTTTACAGGAGAAAGGAGAGCTAACTTTGCTACAAGGGTTTGTGAAATCCTCAGAGAATGTAGGAAGAGAAGAAAGAGTCCACTGCAGGTGGTCTGCTATTGGGTTGTGACTCTGATATTAAAATTGGAGGAAGGAAAAAAGAGTGAAAATAGTCTGCCTTGTTCCTAGACCAGAATGGCAAGTAGGTATCCAGGAAAAGAGTGTCTCTGGTGTTCTTGTAGAGGTTCTTAAAAGACGGTAACATATATGCATGTGTATTTGTGTGTTTGTGTATGTGTGTGTGTGTACAAAACATGAAATTTTGCTTGAAAATTTCAGGACAGATGAATAGTATATGAGATACTCTGATTTATAAAACTCTGCCTTTTAAAAAATTAGCAGAAGAGAGCAACAAGCAATTTCAGAAATGATTTAACCCTAACCTGATATACAGCTTGAAATGGTCACCATAATCATTTAGGAAGAACAAGTGTTGAGGCAATGAAGCAGTAAGAGACTAAACTTCAATATGGAAAGACTTATTGGCATGCAGAGGTCACGTGACAATCTGGTAGCTTAAACTGTTATTGTTTCTAAGGAGATGATAGTTAATGAGGGCATCTCAGAGAATAGAATTCCACAGAATGCCACGTTCCTTCCTTTAGAGGCTCTAAAGTTGCTATGATTAGTAGTTTACGAGGTGCTGCTTTTGTGGCTGTGGTTTTCACAGTGATAAATAATAAAGGTGACATTGCCCTTATGTCAAGTAAGATGGGACTTAAGGGAAGCATACACATGTGGTATACAAGAGAGGATCATTGACTGAATGGGGATAACTTCAATTTCCTTATTTCCCCCAGTGGCATTCCATTTTACTCAGTGATACAAAGTCATCTCAGTATTCTGTGATCACCAAGATAGTATTTTTAAAACCCTTATTTTTTGAGATAATAATTACACAATTTTCTGATTCCATTTCCTTCCTAAAAACCCTTCCATATACACCCTAAAGCTCTGACAATTGTATGGATTCTTTTTCATCAATTATTTTTCATATATACATATTTATGAACATATATACATATAGATACATATATACCCTTTCATAAATGCATAGAGTTTGCTTCTTAATTGATCTAGAGTAGATTACAATGTGGTGATCCATACCTCTGGAGATTGAAGCAGGAGAATATCAATTAATTTAAGGGCTATATAGTGAGTACCAAGCCAGCCAGGGCTACCTAACATGAATCTGTTACAAAAGTATAAAGCAAATAGATTAATTTGACTGTATATGTCTAGATGTGGTTCTAGGGAGTGATAACATGGATTAGTGTTATTTATTTTTCAGTTTGAGTTTATAGGTTCAAAGTATTAAAAAAGGAGCCAGCCTTTCAGATCAGGTGTTTTGAACTTCGATGTTCCCTGTACATAGTCTGAATGGGAGTTTACAAACAAGAGCCATCTCTATAAGGTGAAAACGAGATCATAGGCATCACCACACCGCACAGAATTTAGATGTTGCCTATTTTCACCCCCCAGCCCTGTTAATCTCCCTCTTTTCTACTTACACAGGTTTTTCAGATGTCAAGCCTAGTTTTAAACAATGTCCTCTATATGTAAAAATGTTTTAATATAAAAATATTAGGGGTTGCTGGACGGATGACTCAGGTGTTCACAGCATGTTCTGAATGACCACAACAGGTGACTCAAAAGCTCCTGCAACTCTAACTCCAAGTGTATCTCACTCCTATAGCTTCATCAGGTACCCTACTACAAATATACAGAACTACACACAGATATGCATACATTTTAAAAAAACTGTAAAAAGATCTATTAGGAAAAAAGAACGGTCTTATAATTCTAGAAAACATTATAATTTCTACTGAGTTCTGAGGTGATACTGATGTATATAAGAAAGCATATCTGTTATTTTGTATTTCAATTAGTTAAAATTAACATGTTATCTAAGGGCCTCATCAACAAGGAAAATATCCAATAACATACATTATACTTGATATTTATGTTTACTTTTCAAAGACAATTTATTGATATTAATATTGTCATCTAATACCATACATTCCAAACACTATTATAAGTAGCTACATTTTATATAAGCATCTGTCTTCATGGAACATATCACCCATATATGCTCACTGCTTTTGCTATAATAGTGGATCACCAAAGTTATGTCATTACCAGTCTATGATTTATGAAGAATTACTCATGGAAACTGCTTCAGCTACCTGGTATTTAGGGTTTGTACTGTTAATTAAAGCCATATGCTATTTTGCTGTGCTGAGCAGGGAATGCCTGGTACTAGAGCCACTGTAGCTGACTTAGCTGAATAGCATTCCATGCATGAGTAGAATAGACCTCATTTGGTTTGTGTCCAAGAAGTGATGTTCTTCATGTGTAGATAAAGTCACTGAGCCTTGTCAGAGAAACATATGTTGAGTTCTTTCTTGCAGGAGAGGGCAAGGAGTTTCTCTCCTCAACCCACACTCTCATTCTGGCATCCTTATGTTTAATGGCATTTGGCTCTGTAGCTAGTTGGGGTTAGGGAGCACTTGAAATTCATCAAGCAGCATAAAGCTAAGGAGTCCTTGCAGTAGTTGGATCTATGAACCTGGCCTTGTCAGCACCATGGGCTAGGGGTGTTGCACCCACAGGTCACTGCATTTGTTCATCCCACAGCAGAAGTGCTGGTAAAGGGGGAGGCAAAGGCCTCGAGGTTCAGAATTGTGGCTTTTATTTCAAATACTTTATTCTCAGACTTTAGCCCGAGGAACAAGTTGTGTGGCCTATCAGGCTCAACCATCAGGGTGATGAGTAAATTTGTCAAAGAGTAGGTTAGTTCTGCAGCACATAGGCAGACTGCAGACTCTCTCTTACCTGCAACACATTTATGATATCCTGTAGATATAATAGATAGTAGATATTTATTATATCTTCATGTGATATAGTCCTTTACTATATCAGAAGCAGTTCAACACAGTAATACTGATAAAATTTTCAAATTTCATTTAATTATAGATTTCTAGTTATGAAAACAAAACCCTCTCCTACAATTTTATAGGAAATGTAGCCAGGATATAACGGCCTCCTGTTAATGTTAAGCATCATTGCTATAGAGAAGTGAGGTTTTATGTGATGTGGGCTGATGTAGTTTCTGTCAAATTTTGGACAATTTTACAAATGTAGGTATGTGAAAATGAACATTTGACAATTGATTTTTAAGTGTAAGACAGAATAATGTAGAAGCTATTCACTTGGACTCCTCAAAGGCATCATTTGGATTTTAATTTAATTAAGACTAGAATTCAATGAAGAATAAAGACCCATTTAGTACACCTTCTAGTGTGATAATTTGACCCCTACTTACTAGGTATAATTGTTATTACTCCATAGACCAGATATGATTTAGAATTTGAAAATGTCATGCTATAAATTACTTCCATGTATATCAAGATTATTTATTCTTCATGAACATTGAGATTATTTAACTTACATGTACCAGAAATTTTAAAATCAAATCTTCATTTACTAATATAAGGCTACTCATATACTTGTGGTATGCACTAGTTAAATAAACAAAATTCACCTGTTCATTGGAAAAACGTAACAAGGGGAGAGAGGCATGGAACAACATGAGGGCTGTCTGAAAAGTGGTTGACTCTGCTTGAGGTAACCCTGAATAAGAAATCAAATTAAAGACAAATTCCTTAGCAATAAAAAACAAAGAGAAAAACACATTTCTTTGTGATCACAAGAAAATGAAGGAAGGATTGATATGGAATCACTCTTGGCTCTAACTTCTTATTCATGCATTCAAATACACATCTAATGAAGCTTTTTCACTTAGAGGTACAATTTCAGGTAATTTCTTTTTTTTAAATTTTTAATATTTTTTTATTACGTATTATCCTCAATTAGGGTAATTTCTTTAAAATTCTAATTAATGAGTCAAAATTGTCACATATTACGATATGTTGACAAGGAAACTTTCTATAGAATATTGTCTGGTTTTTCTATTGACAGAAATGGTAGCTGGCAAAATGGTAGTAGAAAACCACACATTGAAATGTAACCATCAGTAACATTGTACTAGCCATGACTCTTCAACAAAGAAGTTCCTCCTTTTCTTTTAGCTTCTTCTCTCAATGTCAAAATATCAAGGACCATAAGGATACACTAGAGAGGAGACGTATTTTAATGTATACCTATGGCTTATGAATGGCTGTCTACACAGGATATGTTAGTTACAGTAGGGCAACCCTAGTGAAACATTGACACTTGAGAACACTGGATGAGGGATAAATACTAGCAAATATATTTCATCGCAAGAAAGAAAAATTAAGTCCAGTAAGCCTATTAGCAGAGTTAAACCTCTGAGATATATAGATCTTGTGACTGGAACATCACTTATTTCAAAAATGACTGAGCATAGAATGTAAGATGGTTCAACTTAAGTCGACAAAAAAAAAAAAAAAAAAAAGTAATGGCCAGAAAAACTTCCTGACTGAGTTGCTGAGTCAGTTGTCATGTGTAAAATCTGTTTATGGTATTTCTGAGCACAGGATTCACACTGAAGAGCCTTTTATCTTTCATCCGAATGGCAATGACAAAAACAAAACAACAAAACAAAACAGACAAATAAACAAAAGCTCTATATTTAAGCTAAGCAAATAATCTGGGGAGATTAAAAGCAGTAACATTGAATATGGAAGTGGTATCGATACACATAAATTCCAGGATTCAACACTATTGGAAGTGTGCATTAAAAGAGGACATGTGCATGACTGATTGAGATGTGGCTATAAGAAAAAAAAATCTCAAAATAAACACAAAAGAAAAATCAGGAAACCCTAGATATGATGAACTGTACACACTCTTTAAGAAAATAAACTATGTTAATGGCTCAGGGTGTATATCAGTGTTAGCACTTATTAGACAAGCTATGTCTACTTCCAAAGCAGTAATTCTCATGACAAGAGTGTCCCTACAACAAAACCCAGATGTGATGACACCATACCCCGTGTTTCTGAAACATGGGACAAGTGCAATGTATGAAGAATCTCCTTTGAATTCTACCTGAGTTCATATGAATAAGGCATTGCAGTTAAGGAAACATAAACACAGTCCCTCTTTGTTCAGGAGACAAAGAGAAGTCGCAGAAGCCAAACAGATAGATTCTGAAGACAGTCAACCAAAGGGGAGGAGCTCACAAAAGAAAATTTCTACTGATCTGTATAGTGTTGTGCAGGCCAATTATACATTTACAGAATAAAGTGTTTATAGCAACATGTTAAGTATATATACTTCCAGGCAGAGGCAGGCCAATCTCTGAGTTCGAGGCCAGCCTGGTCTACAGAGTGAGATCCAGGACAGACAGGGCTACACAAAGAAAGCCTGAATCGAAAAAAACAAAAAACAAAAAACCAAATAGAAATACAAAAACAAACAAAAAATGTAAATATACTACCATTTAAGTTCTAATTATTTTTAGGGTTGTTTTTTATTATTATTTTATTTTCTTTATTTACATTTCAAATGTTATCCCCTTTCCTGGTTCTCCCCTCTCCTGAAACTCCCTCATTCCCCCTTCTCCCCTGCTTCTATAAGGATGTTCCCCAACACACTCAGCCACTCCAACCTCCCTGCCCTGGGGGCATCAAGCCCTTACAGGAGCAAGGGCCTCTTCTCCCATTGATGTCCATCAAGGCCATCCTCTGCTACATATGTGGCTGGAGCCTTGAGTCCCTCCACGTGTACTCTTGGTTAGTGTTTTAGTCCCTGGCATCTCTGGGCATCTGGTTGGTTGATATTGTTCTTCATATGGGGTTGCAAACCCCTCCAGCTATTTGAGTCCCTTCTCTAACTATTTAATTGGAGACCCCATGCTCAGTCCAATGGTTGGCTGTGAGCCTTCACCTCTGTACTTGTCAGGCTCTGGCAGAGACTCTCAGGAGATAGCTATATCAGGCTCCTGTCAGCAAGCATCCCTTGGCATCCACAACAGTGTCTGGGTTTGGTGACTGTATATGGAATGGAAGATCCCCAGGTGGGGCAGTCTCTGCATGGCCTTTCCTTCAGTCTCTACTCCACATTTTGTATTCATATTTCCTCCCGTGAGTATGTTGTTCCCCCTTCTAAGAAGGACCGAAGCATCCACACTTTGGTCTTCCTTCTTCTTGGCCTTCATGTAGTCTGTGGATTTTATCTTGGGTATTCTGAGCTTTTGAGCTAATATCCACTTATCAGTGAGTGCATACCATGTGTGTTCTTTTCTGACTGGGTTGTCTCACTCAGGATGATATTTTCTAGTTCCATCCATTTGCCTAAAAATTTCATGAATTCATTGTTTTTAATAGCTGAGTTTTAATCCATTGTATAAATGTACCACATTGTCTATATCCATTCCTCTGTTGAACAACATCTTGATTCTTTCCAGCTTCTGGCTATTATAAATATGGCTACTATGAACATAGTGGAGCACGTATCCTTATTACATGTTGGAGAATCTTTAAGGAATATACCAAGGAGTGGTATAGCTGGGTCCTCAGGTAGTACTATGTCCACTTTTCTGAGGAACCACCAGACTGATTTCCAGAGTGGTTGTACTAGCTTGCTATCCCACCAACAATGGAGGAGTGTTCCTCTTTCTCTGTATCCTCGCCAGCATCTGCTGAGTTTTTGATCTTAACCATTCTGACTGGTGTGAGGCAGAATCTCAGAGTTGTTTTGATTTACATTTCCCTGATGACTAAGGATGTTAAACATTTCTTTAGGTGGACAACAGTATGGTATTTGTATATTTTCATTCTTTTCTCTTCCATCACCAACTCCTCAAGTACACACACACACACACACACACACTTCCATTCAAATTCACAACCTCTTCTTTATTATCATCACATATACACACAATTTTTGCATTTTCAATATTTCATCTGTGATACTATAAACTTAATTATATAATTGAACAAAAGAACATGTATTAGAAAAACAATCATCTTTCCGACCATCTGCCAACTGTTCAGGGTACCAGGCATGAGGAAGAGTAAATATGTTATGATTTCTAAACTCAACTTCCATAGAACATTCTCTTGTCACAACAGGATTCTCTGTTTTCCTCTGATAATCAAGATAATCATGAACTTATTCCCTAATTTTTGTTGTTTATTGTATTCATTCAAAACACCTTTGTTGACTCTGTGTTTGCTAAATAGCCATCTGTTATTGTTCTTTTAAAAATTTAAAGATGTAATGTCTTCTTTTATTTAAAGTCTTTATTTTTTCCTAATTTGTAAAAGTAATATGAACATGGGTAACTTTAAATCTTTCTTAAACTTAATGTTAAGTAACAGTACAAGGGCTAGAAAGATGATTTAGCAGTTAAGAGCACTAACAACTCTTCCAAGGGTCTTGAGTTCAATTCCCAGCAACCACATGGTGGCTCACAACAATTTATAATAGAATCTGATGCCTTCTTCTGTCATGAAGGCATACATACAAACAAAGCACTCATTTTTAAAAAAAAAGTTACAGTAGAAAGCTGTAAGGGTATAATATACAAACTAGAACAGTCTGAAAGAGTTATTAATACTGGGCCCTTTTATTTTTCAAAGGAGACACAAATTGAATCTCATTACAGTGGTGCTCTGAATACCTACTAACAATGAGAATCAAGTCAAGATACTGATGTTAAAATATAGACTTAGCAACATATTTTACAAAATAAAAACCTGGGAGTAGAACACATCAGTGTTATGCCTTTAGTCTCCAGATTTCTAGGCAAATGAAGAACTTTGGCCAACATATGCTGTCCTGAGCACCTGCTCTGTCAGAGATGGAAGCAGAGAACAGGGCAGCAGTGACCCAAACGTGGGTAGCCATCGTGTTTCATCAAGTCCTGCTCTCCATTGTGGCTGTCAGTACACCAAGATAGAAGAAACTAATGGGCACCAAGTTTGTTGTTCAGTTACATTGTCAATTTTACTTGAGCATCTTATACTTATAATTTTGTTTCTTAAGTCTAGTGCTATGAAATAAATGTTCCTGAGGTTCAAAAGATTGGCTAGTCTGTGAAAATAATAGTGGTCATCTTAAAATATACCTTTAACAAATATAATTGTGACTAGGAATGCTATAGATTTTGTCAAAAAGAAAATACCCTTAAATTATGTTCCACGAAAAAGAAAATTTGAATTTGGGATGCCTAAACATACATACATAAACATATATATACCAAGAAATGACACTCATCCATTTGAATAGATGTCTATAGAAGTCATATGTTTATATGTAGATATCAATATCTACATATTATTTTATTAATTTCTTTTTATATTTTTCCAATTTTTAATATTAGTTTTGAATATATCATTCTTTCTTTTTAACAATCGAGGTTTGTATATATTACTGTAGACCTGTTTTACATATTGACAGAATTTATTTTAGCCTAGTTTTCTAAATTAAAAATAATACAATTTAATTAGTATTATTTATATCTAAATAAGAATTTGCCCATGTTTTATAAGTAGGTAAATATATCATAGTCATAAACAAATATATTGCATTATGTATATAGATACATATTCATGTTTCTATAGAGATAGGAGGCACAAACTCATTGCTAGCAAGAGATGATTTAAGATGTATTTTACTCTCAACTTTTCCAAGTTAAACGGCAACCACTACAAAGACACATATGCTCAGACACACAAATCACACAAGACTAGTGCTTCAAATATTAATCATGTGGTACGATTATCAATGAATTGCAATTTTGACCTGAAAATATTACCACAAACTTAGGAACCAAAAGAAATGCATCTTCATTGCTTACCCATATCTGTAGGGGAAATGTCGGGCCAATGTAGTCAATCCTGCATCAGTCAAATGCTGCCTAGGACTGTGCTCCTGTCTGTTGCTTGATCAAAGGAAGATCCTCTCAACCTACTGAGATGATTGATAGATTTGTCGTATCTCCTCTCTAAGCCTGCAGCATTTTCTTGATGGCTTTTACTGGGACTATTACTGCACCTCCTAGCATACCCCTACAGAAATTTACAAAATGGGGTCTAGAATATGCCCATTTGTTTCCTCAAATCCAGCCAGTAAGAGATATTTAAGAAACACAAACTTCAAATGATGACTATTGCAATCAAGTCACTATACAAGTGTGAACCTTTCTGCCCAGTGGTATTTTCTGTTTTGTTGCTAGCAGAAAATCCACTCAAAGGATTTGACCCCAGCATATGTACAAGTGAGGAAGCGTCGGAGACACTGTTGTCCACACATGGTACTTATGAGGTACTAATTGGATGCTTTAATCTATTGAAAAATCCATTTCAGTAGGTCATTGATTTGTGTGTCTTTGACTCTTGCAGGTTTGAAGGAAAAGGAAATAATTATCTATTGTTGAGCCAACTAAACATAAGGACACATTTGCCAGCATTATTAGTCACTTTCAGAGAAGCATAAACTTTCTTCTCTTAATTATCCGATTTACAATTTATGTCTATATATTTACTGTCTGTCACTTAGCAAGCACTATGTTTCCTTTCACAGTCGTGTTTATCTACCATTGAGTTTTGAGTCTGTATTTGAATTTTCAAAGACGTTTAAAATGATGAAATGAGAATATGTGTATATTTACCCTTAGAAGTTTAGCATTTCTGTGACATTTCAGCCCACTTCATGAGCAAAATTTGTCATCATGCTGATTTAAGTACATTTAGCTGATGATAAAGTTGATTCCTTTTAAGAGGCAAATACTTTATCAAACGATGTATATAGCGTTGCATCTTTTCTATTCCTTAGGCATGTTTGCATACACAATGCTAAAAATAAGTGTGGACCACTTTAAGTATGAAAGGAGAACAGTGCATAGCATATGTTCTTTGTAAAACACCCCAGCTTTCATTATTTTGTCATGAACTCCACTAAGAACCACTTACCCGAGTCAAGGCCTTAGATTCCTCCCGATTTTGGCAGCAAGTCCCATTTATGGTGTAACTTGAAGGGCTCTTCCAAAGCTCCCTTTCTTTGTTCAGAATCCTAAAAGGAGTTGAACTCTAGCACAGAAACCTCATTACATCCACTGTAAACAAGCAGCCTTGTTCTGAGATCTCCATGCTGGGTAATCATCATTGTGAACACATGTACATCTAAGCCTTTGGTAAGCTCTTTTTTCTCCCTCAAGGGATGCCATTTGGTTTATATTAAGACTCTGTCTTCTTGGATATTATTGGCATTCATTTGTAATGATTTCACCAGAGGTGATACACGCCTTATTCAAAAATGGAAATCTTAAATTCCAATGAACTCAGTGAACTTTGGGTTGTCAGACATTCTCAAGGAATTAAAAACTGCGGGAATATGAATTGGGTAGGGGAAACTCAGACTTACAAAGTATGATGAAAACCACAGCAAAAGACTGGGAATTACAGCAAAGATGTTAGTTCCTTCTTCCTGAAACTCTGAGGATGACTAAAAAAATAAATCTGTGTTTCTGCATAGACATACGTGAACATGCAATATAGCACATAAAGACATGTCATACTATACGTATATCTAGAGACAGTATAACCATCAAACTGAAGCATCAAAATAAAGCATTCATTCTTAGATGATTTTCATAGACTTAGCATTTGGTCACTTATTAGAATCCGAGTGTAGAGAAAGAATTGAACAAATATTTCAGTACTGGAAAACTACCTGCCTGCCTAGGGTGATCGGTAAGATCTGTGTGGAGTGAATTTCACATGATGAACTTTTCAGCAGTAATAAATGCCTTTTTCACCGATGCTCCTGTATTTGAGCTTACAGTCCAGAGCTCCTGATGCATGTTATATCTTGTTTAGTTTGGAGTCTTCTGCTGTGAGAATCTAAGGATTTTCTTTTGATTACTGACAAAATACCCCAGTTTATGCTGGATTCAATCCTTACCAGGCAAGACTTGACTCTGCTTATAGTGGTCAAGTTCTAAATTACAAATTGTGTGTGTGTATATATATATATATATATATATATATATATAATATATCTCTACCCAGTGGTTTATCTACTAAAAAAAAGTATAAAGTACAATTAGCCAAATATTATAGTCACCTTTTTAAACACCTTCTTTATTACTTGTTTACAAGTAAAGCAGGATTGGCAGAACAAAAAAAAATTCAAAATACACTAGAGTTCTTATTTTGCAAAGGATTCTAAAATATAAAACTTGGAAATATAAATATTTGGAACAAACAAAATTACAAATACTCTTAATAAAATGTGCCTTGACTTCTACCTCAGCAATTATATTTGATTGGTAAAGGCCTAATTTTACAAAGTTAATTTTCTAAACTTGTTGAAACTCCTCCTCTGTATTAATCAAATTAATTTAACATAATATATGTAGCTAATAAAATATTTAACTTTTGAAGTTTATACAACATGCCCAAATAGCAAACTTTTATGATTTGCTGAGATACCAAATTAACCTTTATTTTTCTCCAGGTAAAATGAAAACACAAATAGCTATCATTTATGGATATAAATTTGAGACAAACAATCATACCCACTCAGTTTTGCTAACTTCTCAAAGTGAAAATAAAGGTTTAGGTCTTGATTATCAGCAAGAATCCATGCCTTTTTGGTGGTAGTCAGTATTAGCAGTGGAAAGAGGGAGCACTGAAACACATTTGGTTCTGTTTTCTTTTCCTTTCTTTTTCTTTCTCCATATTTGTACTGGTGTGATGGTGTGTGCTCTACATTAATACACATCATCACATTAGCACAGAGGAGTTTAGAATAAAAGATTCGATTGAACTGTCTAAGGCTGCCTCCCCCAAAGCATTCTATACATAATTCACTGTTTCTTAGACACTACCTGTTTTTGTTTATGAATGAACTATCCCCTACTGAGCCCCCAGCGGGAGGTGCTTGGGAGGTTATCTTTAGAAAATGAGTCATAGTTGGAGGGAAAGAGTCTCTGAGGCAGGTATTGAGATTCATGTCTTGACCAGCTTTATACCAGATATGCTGGAGAGTTTTATGTCAATTTCTATAAACTAGAGTCATTTAGGAGGAGAACTTCAACTAAGAAAATTACCTCATCAGATTGGCTTGTGGGTAAGCCTGTAGGGCATTTTTCTTAATTAGTGATTAAGGTGAGAGGGTCTAGCCCATGGCAGAGGTGTCACCAATGCACAGGTGGTCCTGGGTTACATAAGAAAGCAGGATGATGATGCTTTAAAGATTAAGCTATAATATCATTCCTCCATGGCCTCTGCTTCAGTTTCTGCCTCCAAATTCCTACCACCTTGACTTCCTGCTGCTTTTCATTCCTGATGATTGGGCAGCATAACCCTTTCATCCCCAAGTTGGTTTTGATCATGGTATTTTACTGCAGCAATAGAAAACCCAATTAAGTTTTCCCACTGCTTCCTGACCTGAGGAAATCCAACCTCAAGCTTCATCTTCCATAAACTTTTGCCAGGCATTTTCTGATCTGAAGGGGACTGTAGGTTCTGAAACTGTGAACAGAAGCAAATCTTCTCCCTGGCTTTATCATCTTGTCACAGTGACAACAAAAGGAAGTGGCCCTGATCCAGTGTGAGTGACAATCTTCAATCAGGTGACAATCTTCAATCAGCCTCCATGAAGTAAGTAAGATCTCAGATTGTCATCCCACTTCCATCCAGGGCTCTGTGGAACAGGCTATCAGATATGATGCCAGAGAAAACTTACCCATGATGGCACAGTATGCATCTCAGTTGCAAGACTTTACCTGTGATTTAGTTATTGATGAAGATTTGTAGTTTGTACACGTGTGAACCTAGAGGTAAAATATGCAGTTTGAAATACAGTTCTGTTGCTCACTCTGCCATAACACAATTTCCCTTGCTCACACAAGGTCCTAGCATTTCCTATGTATGCCTTGTTAAGACCCAGTGCACTTCAGTGAATAGATCTGTATTTTTAATGTTACCTCAACAATCAGAAAGCTTGCACTCTGTGCAATAATATCTCCACTTGATTTCTTGAAAAAGATTATACTAAATGTTATATACTGAAAAGAAAAAACTAACATGGGGCCAGAGTTGTGGGGTTCAAGAAAGCTCAGTGCCCAGTAAGTGCTGTTACATGAAACACCCTTTATTGTAGATAAGAGCTCATGTAAGTTTCATTAAATATCCTTCTAAATGCAAGCATTACTTCTAAAACTGCAGCCAGCATTACATACACGCCATTCCAGTTACTTGTTGCTTCTCTTTCCCCTGCATTCAAAAACAGATTAATCTAGAAGCAAGATGCTAGCACTTAAGCCCATTAGAAAAGGATCGAAAGTATAGCTTTAAACATAGTTGCTAGCAAAGTATCATTAGACAGTGGATGATTGAAAATCATTTGAGAAATGCATAAATTATTGAACAGATCATTTAATCAAGTCATAATGTGACTTACGTCTTCACATACTTATTGACACTAATCACATGTTTAAACAAAGCAAAATCAAACACTTTGTAAGAACTGTGTAGCATGCTTTCTTGTTAGATGTTCATTTTGCAGTAGGGATCTCACAGACTCACAGACTGATGTAGTTTATCTAGGGGTTACCACTGGTCTCTGGGATCCATGTAGAATAGATCTGGTCTTAGTTTATTCCTTTAATTCCTATATACTCCCTGGCTACAGTCTGTAGCCAATAAGCAGTCCTTTTTTATGGTTGGTTTAAAAATATACCATAACCCAAGACTATAATTTCTGAGTTCTTTAATGCAAATATCCATGACAACAAGAGAAAAATAGAAAAGACAAAAGAGAATTAAGTTGTCAAGATTATATTTGAAATGTGATTCAGTCAATGTGCTCTATATAGATTAGAAATGCATCTTTATTGTAAAACATTGGATTATATCCAGGAATGACCACTCAGTAATCAGTTCATTAATATCTTTGAAATATTTAGCAGTATTTGAGGTGCTTAATAATAAATTGTTTTGAGAAAAATATTACCACTTATTTATGTCTCTCTCTCTCTCTCTCTCTCTCTCTATATATATATATATATATATATATATATATATATATATTAATTTCTATTTCACTGTTAGATTACTGTATCTTAATTGGAAAGAAAGTTAAGAAATGAAAAACATTCTTAAATTTTCCAAGATCTCAGAAATTCTCCAGATTTCTAATTCTGATACATATGGAATTAGTAGTATGGTTTTAAGTCACCAGGTTCATTCTAACTGTGAAAAATTAGTACTCTGACCAAAATAATTTGTTCTCTAGGGAGATGTAAAATTTAAAAAAGATACAAATAATTGTTGGAAGTATAAGTAAAAAATATGTATAGAACTGTGCACAAAGTCATATATATGCATAGGTATGTATATATCTATGGGTCTAAATGTGTATACACACATGTATAAGAAAGGGAAAAAAAGACACATGGATAAGAAAAACTCTCCCACTCACATTCAATCTTGTCTTGTGTTGTCACCCCCATGTGTTTCTACATTATAACCATGCATTAACTTAGTAGTCACGTTCTTTTATTTGGGCAACTATCCCACCTGGATCATCCACTGTGCCTCTAAGTCCTGAATCTCATCCCTTAATTTACTTGCTCTGAATCCCATACAGGCCTTCTGTTACCTCGACAAAGGAGTGCTGTGCCCTAAAAAGCCAGGGAAATGAAGAATTTTTATCTCTATATTTTACAATAACACTCCCTGCTTGAACTGATGAACAATCCAAGTGACCTTTTGTGTTGCAAAAGTATTAAAAAGTACATTCAGAGAATTAATAGCCAAACATAATAGGTTCAAACTTAAGTTTGAAGAAGCAGTCAATCTACTCCAAGCAGTTCTGTCAAGTTCCTTTTCAGGTTGGTCCCCTCTTGTCATATGTGGGTTACTCTTTCATTTGTACCTACTGGTGGCATTAAGGCATATTCTCTCTTGGTAATCTTGGTGGATTATTCTTTCAACTTTAAGCAGTTATTATACTTTTTCCCCTTGGCATGGAACCTTATTGTGCCCACTGTAGGGCCCTTGCTGAATACAATTCTGCAATACTGGTCTTTGAGGTCTTAGGGCAAAATGGGAGTTACTCATTTAACTAGAGACACAAGTAGCACAGTTTGCATTGTGCCTGTGCCCATTAAATGGGCCTGTTCTCCAAGGGTGATAATCTTAAGTAAACAGCTTTGTTATGGAGTGATAGGTGCATTTGTAGAGTCTACATTGATCTGAGACCATATGAGCTAAAATGAACTTTTTTTCTGTGTCCTAGGCAGCATTAGAATTCCATCATAATACTTGATAGAGAGTTTGTATCTTCATCTGAGCGCTACTTCCCTTATTCCCAGCACAGAACCCTGCTGAACCACTCAGTGATTCTTATACTCCTCAAAGAAAGAAATACCCCCATAACACCATGAAAAATTTCTCTGGGAAGCCTAATTAAACAGTGGCAGAACACTTTTATGTTGTAAGGTTGTTAAAAAGACTTCAGAGAAGAAACTCGATCCAGAAGAGAACCGGTTATGACTGCGAAGTGTTGAATTTTAAGCTATCCTCTCCTGTCTTGATCTGCAAATGCAGAGCCTCACTGTTGGGGCTAAGAAGCACTGGGCTGGGTGCATTTGTTTATGGGGTGAGACGCTTCCTTACTCTCTTTCACACAAGAACACATGCAAAATATTCAATCTATACAAATGTACCCCACTGGAAAAATCACGACTTTTTTGGGTCATGCCAACCTACTTATTTTTCTTTAATGATTTGAGGCTAACTAAACACAGACGAACAATGATCACTAGAAATAGATTAACTTGGCCTTTCAGTCTATGGGAGCTGGCTTCCAATGTTGGTTGAGAAGACAAAAGCCTGTCAGACAAAAGCTTGTCTCCCCTCTCTTTAAGCCTTTGAAGCTGCCTTTTAGTGGCTCTCTGCAGTGACAACCTCCTCACTTGTGATTGATCTGAGAACCTGGGCATTTGGATTCCGTGAAACTTTTTGTCTAGGTTTCCCCGGCAGCTATTTTGCATTCAGGGCTGCTATCAGTGACTTCATCATATCCGTGTTCTGCCACTAGATACAGAAGCGCTTTGTTTGGCCTCTCTTCAGGCTGGAGGGGTTTTTCTTAGGGGTTCCTTCTTGTTCTCAAACATGAAAATGTGCGAAGCATAAAACTCCAGCTGTGAATACTTACCTCCCTGCAGTGTTAAAAAGTTCAATATACAAAACACCTGGTTTCAAGTAAAATGTACATCAAGATATACGGCAAAGAGACAGATTTAATATACCCCATAGGGCCCTTAGGTGGTTTTTAAATTAAAGACACAATGCACTTTTTTTAAGCTGAGGTTTTACTATTTTACAAATAATGAACCAATAAACATCATGCAGTTGAAGGGAAAGTTGTAAGAAAGAGTGGAAGGGGTCACTAGCATGCAAATGAAATTGGCCTCAGACATTATTTAGACACATTGTAAATGTGTTTATTCCTCTTCAGTAAAACTCTTGTTCCTAGTGATAAATGTTGCCCCGGACTCCAATGGTTTAAATCCTGTGGGAAATGGTAACTCTTAACTTTAATAATGCCATAATGCTTGTGCTGAATGTAATTTATTTACTCAAAGATAAAAATACTAAATGTCCATTTTAATGTCTCTTTTTCTTATAAAAGCCTTAAAATAGAAGAAAAAAAATTTTTATACTTAGCAAATGAGAGTCTTTCTACAGCACCATTGAATCCTACAAACATTAAACTACGATTTTTAGGTTTAAAAAACACGTGGGATAACATTGGGAGAGGCAGAATGAGAAAGATTTCTATATGGCATTCTATATTTAATAGTAGAAAGATGTGCCTTCTATATTTTTTTCTTCTTTTATATAGTTTTACATTGCAAGAAATACAAAATATGTCCAAACCTAGTAGTAATGATGGGCATGCGGGTATACGTTACTGGAGAAGCTCAGAAAATTTCACCTTAAAGATGTGAACACAGGGCCCCAAATGAAGGAGCTAGAGAAAGTACCCAAGGAGCTGAAGGGGTCTGCAACCCTAGAGGAGGAACTAACCAGAACCCCTCAGAGTTGTATCTCTAGTTGCATATGTAGCAGAGGATGGCCTAGTCGGCCATTAATGGGAGGAGAGGCCCTTGGTCTTGCGAAGATCATATGCCCCAGTACAGGGGAATGGCAGGTCCAGGAAGCAGGAGTGAGTGGGTTGGGGAACAGGGCAGGGGGAGGGCATAAGGGGCTTTGGGAATAGCATTTGAAATGTAAATGAAGAAGTTATCTAATAAAAAAAAGAAAAAAAAAGATGTGAGCTGTATCATTCTACGGATATACCAGAAGCCCCACCCCCCCACCCCCACTTCTTACAAATCAGCCTCCTGACATATCTCTTCCAGGTGTTCATTTTAGACGTTATAAACACACCAAAGCAGTTGAAATCATCTTTCCAGTCAGATTTTCAGTCTCATGTGTTGAAACCCCTGCAATGGTCCATGCCACTAATAAAGGATCCTCAAGTCCTCCTCAGAACTTACTAAACTGCAGACTGAAAGGTCACAGGGCCGAATAGGATCTTCATTACTGGAGCCCCGAGAAAAGACTAGGCCTGGGATCCCAGATTTAAATCTGGGATCCACCCAGATTTAGTTTTAGTGCTAGGATCTCTAGCAAATTTCAAGCAAGGCCCTGCCTGCTGCCAATGTCCTTGTCTTTATGTCTCCTGTTCTAAGTTATGATGTCTGCCCCATTTATCACTTTCCCACCACAGGATGCTGTTTCATCTGACTGGAAGAATTCCTTCACAGACAACCAGGACTTAAATTCTTCTTTGGTAACATTATTTCATCAGTATTAATGGCTAGCAATGACTTTCTCAAGGATATTATTTTAAATTTCTACTACAGACATTACTTCTGTTCTACCTCACATCAATTTTGCAAATTTGCCTTAATTTTTTTTCTTTAAAAATTACAGACTATTTTCTTTTTCTGGATTCTTTGTATGTGAAAGTAGACTGGTCTGTTCATGTCTTGTGTTCATGTTCAAGGTGACATAAAGTCATATGGATGGTGACTTCATGGCCAACTTTACAATCTAAGACTATATTTCTTCTAGAGTGTAGAGAAGCAAGGCAGAAGTTGCTGGCATGAGCAGTCTATTCTACCGTAACAGTTATTCATCCTCAGCAGAGGAGGAGTCCAGTTGATTGCTCAGGGTAGGCACATACCTGGATGAAAATGTTGTCATGTGTTGGTAGAAAAGTTTCAGGGCGCAGGAAAAGTATTTGCAGCATTTTAAAATCAAGATCCTAGAAGAGCGGTGATGTCCTCAACTTCACATGTAATATGTAAGAATTATCTGAAATGTTCCGAGTTATATGTATTCACTTTCTTTTAATTTTTATTATGAAAAAGAAGAGAAGGGACTGTTTTACTATTTTAGCAAATTTATACTGGACAATTAGCTCAGAGGCAATACATGCTTAGGTAATGCTGTTAATTCATATGTCCTCCAGGAAAGAAACATTTTCTTCACTCCAAGTGGAATTTTCATAACTTTTAAGACTCACCTCCTTGTCCCTGCATCTTCCCTCTCCTGACAACTGCACATTTCAATTCTTTTTTCTGGATGTTTCTGGCCACGAATTCTTTTAACATGTCACCCTAGTCCTTAGCATTTTCACGTAAAATAACGATTCAACCGAAATGTGGCATATATCACTATATTAGTTTTAGATCTTAATAAGTTGTTATTTATATATGTCTCTACACACATACATATATACACAAATCTTTATTAATTAATCTGTGAAAAGCATGTGAGTAGTTGCAGTGAGCTCAGGAATGTGAACAGTGCTTCTATGCATATCCATATAGAACATTTGACTGAATGACTGCTTTCACATCTATTTTATGTAGCCATACCTTCACATGAATTTATTTTAACAGGGAATGAGTAAAGTCAAATAGATGCCATGGGATTTTATTTGAGTTAGGAGGCAATTTGATTCATCGTTTTTATTTGTTGGTTGGTTTTAAAACCTTTTCTTTATTAGAGTTTCTTATCTGCTGTTTGCTTTAGGGTAAATATATAACCTAGAATGAAAGAAAAAAAAGCTGAATAACTGGAATTTTTTGTAGTTTAAGCCAAATTTTTAACTGCTATAGATAATGAATGTGGTGAAAATACTTGACATTAAAAACATATATGTTTCTAAGATCAGCAAGAATCTCAGGATATGAACAAACCAGATACTGAGAAGAATGTATGTGAGAAGGAATTCAGCCCTTCCCACAACCCTGTACCTTCTTCTGACCACCCATCACAATCTCCTTAGTATCAGGATCAATGAAGAAAGAAGCCAGAAATACTGTCAAACAGTGATGTGGATCATGGTTAATGTCAATCAAAGCAAAGAGGGGCGATGCCTTTCCTTCCGGAAGTTTTAAAAACTTGATGGGAGACGTAATACAAAGATGCAATCATTAGGTACATTTTTAGCTAGATATCAGAAGACGAAGAGCTTTCTAAATTTTCTAACATCTGTAGTGCTGGCAGGACTACTAGTGTGGAAGTGTGGGAATGATTACATAGAAATGGCCCAGATCTTAATTACATTGTAAATGCAAGAGATCATAAACCTAAGAGGTACACTAGCACAGAAAGAGGATGCCATTGGAGTTCCTACCTCTGCACACTGAGTGAATGGAGAATATAGACATCTACGGCACAATATATCCAATCAAAAGTATGCTGGCAAGGATATTGCATAGAAAGCTGGTAGAAATTTGCCAAGGTCGTGCCATCACTTACCACATGTTAATCAGTTTTAGGTATGTAAACTAATTAATAATCGAACTGACTTATCAATGCTAGAAAACAGATATGTTCTATATCTTTTGACTGATATAGAAATTAAGCCTTAATCAGAATACCATCCTGTCAATATTAACCTAAATGTGAGCAGACACTAAGTAATACACAGCCACCTCCAACTTCTACCCCTGAATACAGAAATGGAAAAAGGGGAATCAAGTGTCACAGACCATCTAAGTCTGCATTTGACCTAGCATTAGGTGATTTTCTGCTGTTAATAGATTCAAGAACCACTTTAAGTGAAGGAAAAAATAGATAAACAATACTTTTTATATATTTTAGTTATATAATTTGTTAATTTTCTTATCATTTATCATTTATATATCTATCTCAAATATATATCTTATCTTATCTTTTGTATGAATTAATCTCTATATTTTATTATTCTTCCTATATCACAACTGTCTCAGATTAAAAGATAATTTATTTTTATTTTATGTGAATTGATGTTTTTTCTGCATGTGTGTCTGTGTGAGGGCATTGAATCTCCTGAAGTTAGAGTTACGGACAATTGTGAGCTGGCCATGTGGGTGCTGGGAATTGAACCCAGGTCCGCTGTAAGAAGAGCCAGCACTCTTAGCAACTGAGCATCCTCTTCACCTCCCCCAGATTTATTATTTTTAATGTATGGTTACAAGTGGATGTCCAAATGCTTATGGAAATACAGGCAAGACTAACTGGACTCCAAAGGTTAATGATAATAACAAAAGAAGCAGACCTTAGTTGGCAGGGAGATGTGGTTAGGTACTAGAGGAATTGAAGGGAGGTACTTATATGAACATGAAATCATTTTACAAATATCTGAAAATATCCATGAATAAGTAAGGCTATTTCTAAATTATCAGAGAAATGAAAAATCATGATTTTTATTGGACATAACAACAACTTCTCATTTAGTGTCATAATCAAGCAGACTGCTTCAGAATTGTCCAACTATGAATATATTCTAAAGTCTATGCTCTCTGTGCAATTTATGTTGACTCAAAGCCAGGTACTTTAGTTAAGCAATAAGAAGTCTAAGGGTCTCTGAGATTTTATTAGTTTCAGAATTTGAGTGTGGACAGAAACATCACCATGGACTGTTGCACCTAGACTTCCGGGATGGCGGTATTTAACCCATAAAAGGACTTTGTGATTTGTAAATTTAATGAAAACCTGTTGGTAAATACTATTGGCAATTAGAACAGAATGCCCTCACTAAAACCCCATGCTCTCACTTCCACTTTTGGTGGACTTGTTTGCACTTAATATTTAGCCTATATGTTTGCTTTTTAATTTTTCTTTTATCTTCCAGATATTAAAATCTCAGGAGTGAGATTTTAATGATTGGAATGAGTAAAAAAAATACAGAATTTTGAATTCTAAAATATCTTTATTGTAGTTTAATAATTATATCCCTTTCCAATCATGAAAGCTAAATACAATAATCTTAATATATCAAATGATGATATTTATTTATGTTATATTCACAGTATAAAAATAGCATGCTCTTTAACCAATAATAAGTTTCTTTGAGAAAGCATCTTCAGCAAATTGTGTGCTGTTCTCAATGGATGTCTCTCACTGGATAGATCGTTTTTCCACTAAACATACACCCCTTCCTGATAAAAAGTCCTTGAGGTATTATTAGGGATTAAAGGGATAAATTAAACATGATAAAGTAAATGTGTAATAAGCTTATAGGTGATATAAAATTGAAGAGATAATCAAAATAATTCCAAGAAAATCAGGATAAAGAGAAGGTTGTCCACTCTCTCCATATCTAATACTTGTACCTATCCTGTACTTGAAGTATCAGCTAGAGTAGTAAAACAATTGAAGAAGCATTCTCAGTATAACTTGCAGATGATATGACAGTATACATAAATGATCTTAAAAATCCCATCAAGAAATTCCTATAGCTGATAAACACGTTCTGCAAAGTGGTTAGATATAAGATTAACAACAATACAACAACAAAAAATCAGTAGCTGTCCTATATAAAAAAAAAAAAAAAACAAAAAAACAAATGTCATGGAAACAACAACACCTTTCACAATTGCCTCAAATAATGTAAAATATCTTGCTGTATTTGGTATTTTATATTACTTTTTCTCAAACCAAGCAAGTGAGGTGAAATACCTGTATGATAAAAACTCGAAGTAAAGAATATCTCCCAAGTTCTTTGATTTGTAGAGTTAACATGAGAAAAATGGTCATCCTGCCAAAAGCACTCCACTGTTTCAATTCAATCCCCATCAAAATCCCAGCACAGTTGTTTATAGACTATGAATGAACAATTCTCAACTTTATATAGACAAACTAAAAAGAAAAAAAAAAGGAAAACAAAACATAACAGGAGAGCTAAAACAAGTGTGAACAATAATAGAACTGCAGGAAGTGTCACTCTCTCCAATCTCAAGTAGTACTACTACTCCACAGATATAGTAATAATAATACTAATTTTTTAAAAGTCATCATTTTTTGGATTAAAACATCTACAATGATCAATGGAATCTGACCACACATGGACACCTAATTTTGGATAAAGAAGCCAGAAATAAAAATTGGAAAAAGGAAAGCATCATCAACAAATGGTGCTGATCATACTGATGTCTGCATGAAGAAGAGTGCAAATAGATCCATACTTATCCCACTGAACACATTAAAGCCCAAGTGCATCAAGGACATCAACATAAAAGCTGATACACGGAATCTGATTGCAGAGAAAGTGGGCAATAGCCTGGAAAGAACTGGAACAGTAAATCACTTTTTTAAAATATTTTTTATTATGTATTTTCCTCAATTACATTTCCAATGCTATCCCAAAAGTCCCCCATACCCTCCCCCCCTACTTCCCTACCCACCCATTCCCATTTTTTGGCCCTGGCGTTCCCCTGTACTGGGGCATATAAAGTTTGCATGTCCAATGGGCCTCTCTTTCTAGTGATGGCTGACTAGGCCATCTTTTGATACATATATATATATATATATGGCCCCCAATAGAGGAGCTAGAGAAAGTATCCAAGGAGCTAAAGAGATCTACAACCCTGTATGTGCAACAACATTATGAACTAACCAGTAAATCACTTTCTAAGCACAACACCAATGGTGCAGGCACTAAGATGAACAATTAATAAATAGAACTTCATGAAACTCAGATGGTTGGTTAAAGCAGCAACTTAAAGAATAGGAAATTTTTTTTGTCAACCCCACATCCAATAGAGGACTAGTATCTGAAATATACAAAGAACTCATGAATCTAGATATTAGAAAAATCCAAAATACTCTTTATTTAAAAATGGGTTGCACATCCATTCTCACATTCAACCCTCTCCTTCTGCCCTCCCCATACCTGATCACCATCCCTGCTCCCCTCCTTACCCCCTCTCCTAGCCAGTTCCCTCTCTCCATCCACCTCTGATGACTGTTTAGTTTCCACTACTAAGTGAGATTCATGCATCCTCACTTGGGACCTCCTTATTACCCAGTTTCTTTGAGTTTGTGGGTTGTAGCTTGGTTATCCTACATTTTATGGCTAATGTCCACTTATAAGTGAATACATATCATACATGCCCTTCTGTTTTTGTGTTATTTCACTCAAGATACAAAATTCATGATGTCTTTGTTTTTAATAGCTGAATAGTATTCCACTGTGCAGATGTAACACATTTTCTTTAATCCATTTTTCACTGAAGGGACATTTACTTTGTTTCCAGTTTCAACCTATTATAAATAATGCTCCTATGAGACTGAAGTACCCACCTCTTGTAGCCAGGCAGGACTTCTGGAGAGAAGAGGGGACATCAATCCATCTACAAAAACTTTCAACCCAATATTTCTCTTGCCTACAAGATATTCAGGGGTAAAGATGGAGCAGGGACTGAGGAACAGCCAACCAATGACTGCCTAAATTGAAGTCCATCCCATGTGAGAGAGCCAACGGCTGACACTAGTAATGCTACTCTACTGTGCTTGCAGACAGAAACCTAGCATAACTGTCTCCTGAGAGTCGTCATGCAAAAGCAGATGGAGGGCAAATGAAGAGATCCACAGCCAAACATCAGGCAGAGCTCTGAGAGTCTTGTGAAAAAGTAGGGAATAGAAGTGAACAAGGCAGAGGGGTCAAGAATACCACAAAACCTACAGAGTTAATTAACCTGAGACCATAGGGGCTCATAGAACCTAGGCCACCAACCAGGGAGCATGCAAGAGCTGGACCAAGACCCCCAATACACTTGTAGTAAATGGACAGATTGGTCTTATATGGGTCCCTAACAAGCGAAGTGGGGGCTGTTCAGTTTCTGTTCCCTGCCACACTGGGTACCCTCCCACCTACCTTGAAATGCCTGGTTGGGCTTCAGTGGAAAAGGATGTGCCTAGTCCTGCTGGGACTAGATATCCCAGGGTGGGTTGATACCTAGAGGGCTCTCTTTTGCTGAGGAGAAGGAGAGAAGAGCAAATGGGAGGAATTTGTACAATTTCTCAGTAGAGAAATAGCCAATGACCAAGAAACACTCGAAGTAATGTTCAATATCATTAGCCATCTATGAAATGCAAGGCAAAGCTACTTTGATATTCCATCTTACTCATTCAGAAAGGCTAAGATCAATCACACTGGATCCTCTTCATGTACATTATAGCTATTAGCTTAGTAATTTTATGGGACTTGTAACTAAAAATGAATAGGTCTCTAAATCTTTTGCCTGGTCTTGGTACTCTTTTCTTCATGTTGGGTTGCTGTGCCCAACTTTGATCTGAAAGATTTTGCTTCATCTTCTTACATTTTATTTTGTCATGTTTTGTTATCTCTTCTAAGCTTCTTCTTTTCCGATAAGAGACAGGAGTGGATCCAGAGAGGGGTGATAGAAAGGAACTGAGAAGAGTGGAGTGTGGGCAGTATAATCACAATATGTTTTATGAGAAAATAAACCATTTTAATAAAAAAATTAACTAACTAACTAAAAACAAAACACAATGCTATGAAATTCTAGTTATGTGGGATCAAGGAGTGAAATCTGTAGTGATATTGGTTATTTTCAGATTCCACTTTTATCTCCTCAGACCCTTGTTCTTATACCAGGAAGCTGTGATGAGATTTTTAAAATACTGTGTATACTTTCTCCAGTTGAGCAGGATGCTTTTAAACAATGTTCTCCTGGTCATTTTTCTCTACAAGTGGCATGGAAGCTGTGCTTTGCTTATTGCTTCTTCCAGCTAATTCTAGAGAAGCTGCATTCCTTAATAGCTTGATTTGATGTGGGAAAGTGTACAAAATTGATATCTGAGCAGAATGCCTTTTAGAATCACTGCCTCATACTGGCAGCTCATTCACAAGCACGGCAGGCACCTTGATGCTTCCACAAGCTTCTGGAAACACAAATTGGATTACTCCACAGTTGTCATTTAAACTCACAGCGAAAATAGTCTGATAAATGTCACCCTGCTATTGGCTGCTTAATTGTTCTATTTTTCTATGAACTAACACATAATGTACAATTTATTCAACATAATATTAAGAACAAACAAATATTTTACAAGTTCTGATTAAAATACATTGTCAAACAGCAATAACATTTCAGAACCAGTGACCGTATACACTGTCATGTAAATTGAGCATTGGACACTCAATTCAATGAAAAAAAAAAAAGGTTTAAATTTGGGCATTGCAAGGACTTAAAAATATTTTAACGACATTAAAATTATTATTTAGGGTGCTTCTCCAGCTTCCACTTCAAGTATTTTTAAGATGGTTTTACCTCTAGGATCAAAGATATTAGAAAAATTTTAACAATAATTATTTATTATTCTGTTACAAGATTTAAAAATTGTACAGAAATAGTTTGGTACAATAGTTGCAAGGTGAGGAAACTTTGTAGTTTAATAATGATCTTTATAAACATTCAGTGAGAGGCAACTTTAGGAAACCTCCTAAGGTATAGGTAATACAGGATTCATCTTCAGAACAGCAATGTGGGTCAAAAATAATTGATGACAAACATGATGAATGCAGCAGCAGCAGCAGCATCAGGAAAGCTCCTCCAGAGTTGAGATGTTCATGAGGAACAGTGGCAAGCTCCAGTAAACAAACAGGGTCGTGTGTGACAGTCATTGGGCATGGCTCACTACCTTGTGAGTATAACATCTTGGGACAGGAAGTTCCTTCAAAGTCAAAACAGTTTCCAGTGAGAGGGAATATGCCTTCCCCTACAGAAGAACAGATCTTCAGTTTGTGAGAAGAAACTGTATCATCCAAGGGATGTACAGGCAGCAATCACCAGCACCTGCTTCAGTTGTGCTGCTAACCCATAAGTCATTAAGTGTTCTCAGAGAATAAACGTTTTCTAGAGCAAATGTGAAGTTCAACTCTCATAGTGTGGAGAACCAAAGTTTATTCATGGACATATTATGGTCATTCCAATGCTGGTGATTTTTCTCACTTTGATTAAATTAACTGGACTTCTTTATGGCTACTCATATGAATTCTTTTTTACTTATAATTCTTGGTTTTGCCTCATTAATAAATTAAGGCCTCAGTCCCTTATATAGATACATTTCTGATGTGATGGCAGTAGCACTAATCGAGAGGCTATGCTTCATAGGTCTAGAGTCTAAGGTTCAGGTCACATTACTCCATAAAACTTTCGAACACATCCCTGTGCTGAAACCTGGTGTGGGCAGCATCTTTCACCGTGCTTGGTCAACCATGTGACATACAATATGTAAAATGTCTGGAGACCTAATTTCCAGGCACCTGTCTTTATTTTCCTTCATTTCTAATTGTGAAGAGAAAAGGCATACATCTGGTGGTCTTTGAAACAGAAATTCTAGAATACAGAACCTTGAAACATAGCAGCCTGTTTATACCTCAGCCACAGCAGTTACAGTTCTAAATCTTGATTGGACAGAGAGTTTTAAGTTGGGATACACGTTTTGGGAATTAGAATGAAATGGTACTTCACTTTGCATTCATTGTAAAATTTTAACTATTGGTTTTAGACTTTTTTTTTCATTCCAAGAAAGGAATATGCGTTTACTTTGCAGTAATGATACTAACAATAGTATATGTTATCATGTCAAGTTGCACTGGGCATTGCATATGCAATGTGTGATTGCTTATATATCAGTGATCAAAGACTGATAAGCTTTGCAACAAGGCTGTGATCAACTTCAGATTTTAATTGAATTTGGTCAGAGTTGTGACTCTGGGACTGAAAAAGATACTCCCTGAGGTTGTTAAGGGTCATTACATACATGAACTATTCAGATGCTGAGCAAGCTGTACTCCAGTATACTTTACATCTGTATTTCATATTGAATGTTCAAAGTATTTTCTTCAACCCTTGTTAGCTCTTCTGAGAAATCTCTGAATTATCAATATTGAGAAACAGATTTGATGGAGGTGGGGTACTATGCAAGGTTGTACCCTCTAGTCCTGGTTGACTGGTTAACTTGGATATGCATACTAGATAGTCTCCTGTAAATCAAATCAGGAATTATATATTCTTGCCAGTTCTCTCAGCTTAATAATTCTGCTTTCACCTCTTTCACAGATGAAAGATGATACCAAGGTTCATAACATTACCTGTTTTTAAGTGTGAACCTTAATAAACAATACAATACAATATCAGACATTTAATTTATCTTATATAAGCATTATATGTGAACACACACAGGCCAAGATGTCACACACATATACTCACATATACACATACACACATACACAGTGGATTCTCCTCTCAATATCTTACATGCATTACCAAGAAACCTCCTACAGCTGCCACTCAAATTCTCTAGTCACTTCCACAGTGAAGATCATTACATTTTCCCCCTTGACTTCGTGTACTGTAGTTTTTAATTGATGCCTCTTACTTAGGGCTGACAGTTCATGTTACTGCTTTTACATTTCTGTCATCTGTCCTTTATCTTCTGTCTTGGGTTTACACTCCATTTCTTTCATCTTCTACCACTTCAACCTTGCTGACAAACCTTTTGAGGAAGTTACTCATTCTAAAATACTTTCTGCTTCTTTGTCTCCTTTCCCAAACCTTTCATCTTCTTGAATCCTCTGCCTAGAGTAAGGACATTTGTCCCTAAGAGAGCACTGAAGACCAAAAAGATTCTTCCTAGAATTGTATCCATTTCTTCCTCTTCAACTATCTCTTTCTCTTCAGCCTAATTTCAGTACATTGTCTTCATATTCCAGGACCATTGTGTTTTTATTATTAATATTATTTCTAAATTTCTACTACAGTAATTACTGCAAAAAATAATTTATACAACCTAAATTTAAGCAAATATAGTGATATCAGCATATGCTATGCTAAGCATCTCAGTATTAGTAAATCACTATTGCTCACAAATGGCAGATGACCTTCTGTCAAACTAAGCAGGAGTGACTGATGTACCCAACTAGATCTTGGAATTAGGTGATTTAGTAAACATGTCTTTCTTTGAAGTTTAATGTACTATTGCTGTAGGTGGAAATGTGCTATTAAATTCTCTTTAATCAAGTTAACTTTATTACAGGAAATGCCATTTAAAAAAGCATTTGGGTCAAGTGGTTAAGATTTTATACTATCCATATGGAAACCGTGGGCCTGCAAAGTAGCTCCTGTTTATATGACTCTACACAACTTCCTTTTCCTCTTTGTTCCTGAGCTTTCTATTTGGTAAGATGTTATGAAGAAGATAAAATATCCATTTGTTTGATGTGGTCTCCATGTAATTTAGACAAGTAAACACATTAGTATATGGGGACACTTAGCTTTGAAGCCAGCACACAGTAGGGGCTAAAGCATTCAAACATCTTATTCTATGTGTTTTAACTATCTTATTACTACTCTCAATTTAAAAGCAGTTTAACTAATAATTTCTAGTTTTCACAAATGCATGATATATAAGCAGTGAGACTTAGGAGATTTTATAAGCATAAAGCATAACATATTTTAAATACTGAGTTCTAGAGATATTTGGAATTCTATGTTTTGAACATTTAAATGTTTATTAAGTTGATGTTTGAGAAAGATATCCTTCATGAAACTGTGTCCACAGTAATAAAAGAACTGAGATTTGCTGCTATGGTTACAAGGTTTAAACTGTGCTTTCATTTTTCTCTATGTTGGGAGGGTAACTTAGACCCAAGCCTCAGAGTACTTTCTATAATAACTCAACCCAGAAACTTAGAATACCCAAGATATAAGATACAATTTGCTAAACACATGAAACTCAAGAAGAATGAAGACCAAAGTGTGGAAACTTTGCCCCTTCTTAGAATTGGGAACAAAACACCCATGGAAGGTGTTACAGAGACAAAGTTTGGAGCTGAGATGAAAGGATGGACCATCTAGAGACTGTCATGCCAGGGGATCCATCCCATAATCAGCCTCCAAACGCTGACACCATTGCATACACTAGCAAGATTTTGCTGAAAGGATCCTGATATAGCTGTCTCTTGTGAGGCTATTCTTGGGCCTAGCAAACACAGAAGTGAATGCTCACATCCAGCTATTGGATGGATTACAGGGCCCCTAATGGAGGAGCTAGAGAAAGTACCCAAGGAGCTAAAGGGATCTGCAACCCTATAGGTGGAACAACATTATGAACTAACCAGTACCCCCAGAGCTCATGTCTCTAGCTGCATATGTAGCAGAAGTTGGCCTTGTCGGCCATCAGTGGAAAGAGAGGCCCATTGGTCTTGCAAACTTTATATGCCTCAGTACAGGGGAATGCCAGGGCTAAGAAGTGGGAGTGGGTGGGTAGGGAAGTGGGGGGATAGGGCATGGGGAACTTTTGGGATAGCATTGGAAATGAAAATGAAGGAAATACCTAATTTTAAAAAATGGGAAAGAGAGGTATAATCAGAATAAATTATTTGTTGTTGTCTGAAGGAGTTAAAATGTAAAATGTTAAAATGTAACAATTTGCTTTATTCACATAACATTTTTTTTTAATTTGGGCTTCTTTGAAAACAAAATCTTAGCTTTGTTTGAGAATCATTGTTCATTGATATTTAATAAATTACTATCAGCAAAATAGAGAAGGAATAAGAAAAAAGCTGTACCCTAGATATTAAAATCATTCTCCCATTTGCCAATAACCAACATGTCAACTCTCAAGGCAATGTACAGTTTATGCTGGTCATTCCTTCCTTTAAATTGTGTAATCCCTTAGCATGAAATACGTGTAAGTAGGTGGATCTGCCAACACTAACCATATATTGGCCCCATATATTCTTAAAACTATGTTTCCAGTGACTCTTTTATTACTGTAAGAAACAAATAATTATTTCTATCTAAACTTGTCCTTAAAAGCAGAAAAAAAGAAAATATATTTTATTTTATTATTTGTAGTTGCAGATCGCATACATTTTACTATGTCTCTTTTTCTTTGAGAAAATTATTCAAATTTATATTATTATAACAAAATACTGGATTCAATGAACTTATGAGCAAAAGGGTTTAGTTATCTTATAAGTTCAATAGATTCCAGTTCATAAGCTTCTGAAGAAAACAGAACGGTATGAGGAGAGTTTGTATCACAGCAAACTATTTATAAAAAAGTCAAGGAAACAGGAAAAGTCTGAAAGCCTACGTTCTTCTAGTCCCATCCTAACACACAATATACTGATGTAATGGTCTCTCATGAGTTCAACTTTCACAGAGAATCCATAAAATTGTAATAATAACATGTTAAAAATAAGCCTTGGATTTTAGACTTTGATTTATGGTGACCTCACAGACCATAGACATCCTCATGGTCTCTGTAATCAGTGCTTACTACAGACCTCAGCATTGTCTTTGGTAGCAGTACAGACTGAGAACATTGACACAGGGCACTGCTGCTTGCTGCACAGTCCACAAACACCATCAAACTCTCTGCAGCAGAAAAATCCACAAACATCAGCATGGCTTCTGGCTGCAATACAGACCAAAGACATGGTATTCTCTGCTGCTTGCTGCACAGTCCTAAATCACCATGATATCCTCTGTAGCAGAGCAATCCACAAACATCATATGGCTTCAGGCTGCAGTATAGACCAAAGCCATGATATTTGGTGTTAACATTGGCTACACACATGAATACAGACCTTGGCAGTAGGCCTGTGCAGGCAGACATGACACTGGGCAGCACCATGTACCTAGACATCAGCATGGCCTCAGACAAAGACTGCAAATGGCAAAGAAGCTACTCTTGGCATGATAATGATGATTGCGGACTCAGTTATGACAGAGAGGAATAGAGAGCTACTGTGACAACCCTTACCCACACCACACCAAAAAAGGTAACAGCCTAGACAGAAAGTAACCAAAAAGAATAAGGATGGAGGCCCTAGGGAGTTTAGATGTCTGGTGGGATGGGGGGTGAGGGGTGGGGACATCCTTGTGGAGACATGGGGGCGGGGAGGAGGTATGGGATATGGTATGGGGGTGGGCCAGTAGGGTAATAAAATCTGTAGCATGAAATGAACAAATAAATACATTAATAAAAATTAATATAAGGAAAATGTAGTTCTCTACAATTGATGGACTTTGGTAAGCTCAGTTTTCTTTAAGGGGCTGAACATAGGAGGTTTGACAATGCTCCAGTGAGTGTATGAATAACAATTTGTACTTTTTTTTTCTCCTCTACTTTCTCTCCTCTTCTTCCTCCCTTACCCCTCCTTTTCCCCCTCCTCCTCCTTCTTCTTCCAGGGGTGAGGCCACAAGGGTGAGGTCAGACCTGGGAGGACTGTAAAGTGAGTATGCTTGGGGTTCATGATGTAAAACTCCTAAATAATTTAAAAAGCTATGATAAAAAAATAGACTAACCCTTTAAGGGATTATTCATTTGGGGAGTGCTTACCTAACCACAGAACAAAGGAAAATATTTTTGATCATTTGTGGTATATTTAGCAACAGAACAGAACTCTCTTCAAAAGAATGAGCTACAGGGACTAAAGAGATAGCTCATTAGTCAAGAGCACTGAGGCACCCACATGGCTGTTCACAACTGTTTGTTTGTCCAGATCCAGGGGATCTGACACATACTCTTGGGCCTCTGGACACACACACACACACACACACACATGCACAGGTGCAAACACACATGGAATATACAAATACATGTAGTCACACACATAGCAGGCAAAATCTGAAAAACATAAAATAAAAGCTAAATAATTCTCTTAAAAAGAGTTAATGACAAAATAAATATATAACTTCCAGCAAAATGAAAATGGATCACTGCAGGCTAACGCTGAAGATCTAATTCACACTATGAAACCCAATCCTCTGAGGAATTCTAAAAATCTATTCATTTGCATGAAATTAATTGTAAAATAACTTTTGGTCTGAGATAATTCTGGTATTAAATAAAGGTAAGCCAAAAAGCACATTAGGGTGTTTGCTACTTGAATTTTTCTGATATCACAAGATGACTTGTAATTTGATTTTAATATTATTTCTATATTTTAAGAAGTGGCATCTTCACTGAAATTTTTTTAGATTAAACTGGCGACACTGATAATTAGATTTGAGCAGCAAGTTAATCACAAATGGGTCTGAAATACTCCTGCTACATTGCGTGTTGTCCATGTTCTCTACCAAAGGAGTCCCTCATGACAGGCAACCATCATCCCTCATGACAACCATCGTCCCTCATGACAACCATCGTCCCTCATGACAACCATCGCTACAGATCCTTGTCAGTCAACTACCCTCCCTTTTCTTGTACTTCATTACATACTGGGGACAAAGCATTTGAATCTCTCAACTACATGTTAAATAAGAATATTTCCAGCTTCTCTAAAGATTAGTTTTAATTTTTCTCTATTTCCTCTTTGTCAGCCAAGCTTCAAACTAGTTTTAATATTCTATAACAGCCCCATCATTTTGAACTAACTATGTCTTAGACACTCCCTCCTCACAGTGATAAAGTAGTCTAGTGTGTTTGGGCAAGGTGAGTGCTAAGACAGATAGGGTTCACCTTGGCTTATAGTTCAGAGGGAAACAGTCCATCAAAGGGAAGGCCTAGAAGGCAGTTGGAAAGGCATATTGCATCAGTAGTAAGCTCTCTTTTTTTTCACTACAGCAAACTCTAGAACCAGAAGCTGAGTGGGAAGTAGAGCAAGGCTAGAGATATTGTGATCTATCCATAGTGATCCACTTCTGATAGCTCCACCTTGTAGGTCCCATAACTTTCCAAATAAGAGTCCCTGGAAACACAGTCTTAAAAGTCTATGGAGCCAATATATATATTCATATATATATATACTCAAAACATGCCACCAATGAGAAATGGGAAGAGTCTCTGGTTGTTTGTATTAGAAATAAACACAAATAATTTAATACAAAGCATAATTTTCCTTTAAGCATTAACTTTATAGCACACAGTTTATGAAGTCCCTTTACAAACTCACACGTTAATGAAGACACATATATTCTTTAGAAGAATAAAGGAATCCATAAAGACTCAACAGAAGTGGCATTCTGAGTGTGTAGTGCTAAGGCAAGAGAGAAGTACATTTTAGGCTGAGAAGCTTTGCTGGAATTTGCTTTGTATCACTAAGTAGCTGCCTCTTATTAAACTTATAACTGTGTCTCAGCTCCCAGAATATGCTTCTTACCATTTAGATGTGCATACTGAAGGTCAAGGCTATCCTCCTTGACTGTTCCATATACACTGGCAGCACACTCAAAATGGAAATGTGGAGCTTCAGAGTGGTAAGGCCCTAAGTACACACTCACCATTATCTCTTACCCAAATCAAGAACACAAGAGTGGCATGCAATGGGCAGTCATTTTTCTGTGTAAAAGTAGCACAAAGTCTATTTCCCCATGGCTTTTACAGCCATTAAAGTCAAAGCAATCAAAAGCCATTGCCATCTTATTTCTAGTACAATTACGGCACTTCAGCAAAATATACTCAGTGTTCTTTCCCAGTAATGTAACCCTACACTAATCAAAAGCAATTCTGGACAGAAAACATTCTTCTTATGAATAAAGAAATTTGCTTTATTATGTTTGAGTCAGAATATGATGGGGACATTTTGTAGACTTATAGGCCAAACTTGAAAGCAATTTGCTGACCATGAAAGAATTCCTTAATTAGAAAATAAGGTTCATTTAGATAACTTTAAATATGAAATAAATGAAAATGGCCTGCAAGCAAGTACATCATGGTCTTACCTTTATAAACAAAGTAATTTTTGTTTCCTGGAATCTGGATCAATGGAAATGAAAATGGCTACTTTCTTGAGTATTTTCCAATTGCTCATGAATTATTATTTTATAATATTTATGATGGATAATCTCAGCTGTCAACTTGACACACTTCTGAACTGAAAGCTCAGATGACGAACTACCTTTATCTGGTAGACTGTGAGCATTTCTGTGGAGGTATTTTCTTGACTATTAATCATTGTAGGAGAGATCAATCACTGTGGTCCCACCTCAAGGACAATCTATAAGAAAGGTAGTTGAATAAGTCTTAGTGTAAGCAAGAAAATAGCAATCCTCAATGTTATCTGTTTTATTTTCAGCTTTGTGTTACTACCTTGAGCTCCTATCTACATTTCCTCTCAATGGAATGTAACCTCTAACGATGAAAGAAACACTTTGATACCACTCTCAGCAATGTTGGCAGTACAGGCTAACCTATGGTAGCCTCAATGGGTCTGTACCAGATCATCTGCATATTGTTATACTCGTAGCTTGGTGTTTTTGTGAAACTCCTAACAGTGGGAATGTGTATATATCTGACTCTTTTACCTATTCTTGATACTCATTTCTTATATTTGGGTTGTTTAGTCTGGCATCAATATGAAGGCTTTTGCCTTGTCTTATGTCTTGTTTAGTCTGGTTTGGCTGTCATCTTTTAGAGCCCTAAAGTTTTCTGAAAAGGAAATAAAGGGAGAATGCATCAAGGAAAGAGAGGATGTGGGTGGAGTGGAGGGAGAGGAAACACTGATGGTGATGTACTATATATGAGGTGAATCTATTTTCAATAATAAATAAATAAATAATTTTAAAAAGAAGTTCTCAAAATCATAAACATGTATCCAATAAAGCAAATAAACACTTTTGTTCCAAAATCACTTTTGGTCAGAATGTTTTATTATATCAGGCATTTTTTTATGGACCTACTACAATTCTAACTATAGAAAAGGTAATAGTAATTACTCCACTGACAAGTTCTAATTTTAAGCACACTCTCTTTTACTGTACTACAGTCTGTTACAGTATAAGGAAGTATAGTTTCTGAGAAGCATAGTTCCCAGTCGAACAAATTTCACATCATAATGAAACACCACAGTCTGCATGTTGACACTGAATCAAATTATAAAGCATGACATGTGTTATTTAGACCACTTCTACAGTAACTCTGTCTTCTCCATGTAATATCTACCAATGGACATTCGTAAGTGAGATACAAGAATTTTCCACTCCATAGAACTCACTGTCAGGGAACATAAGCTCCAAAGAAGTAGGCAAGGACACTCTTAATAAGCCAATATCCTGTAGAAACAGAGAGTCCTTCCATAGTCGAGGACAAAGAAGTCCCTCCACAGAAGAGCTCTAGCCACATCAGCATCCAAGAAATGTCTCAGATGAAGAAAGTCCATGGATGAGTCCAGGTAAATGAAGCACAATAAGGACCTGACAGCGTGAGGATTCAGATAGAACATACATGTCCCTAAGCAACTGGTACTTACTGTATATAATGGTTGATTTGATTGTATATCAACCATTGAATTTATGCAAACTCCATAATTGCTGATGATAATGAAATAAATATTAATTTTATTACTACTGTACAAACATGAAATGTACTTAAATGGCAGAGAATTTGATTTACTAATGAGGAGTCTTCAATGAAGCCTGCTTTGCTTTGTTGTTCAAATTATTGAAGTGAGGATACTTCAAAGACTTTTCAATACTTAACATGTTCCAAATACTCTATTAAAACCCAGTGTTTCCACAACATCAATGATTAACACTTGTTGGATATTTGCTGTGTGCCAGGCTCTGCATTATTTTTTTTAAGTCATTGATCCTTGCTAGTTCATATTATAGAACTATATATGCCTGTTGGTAAAAACCCGAAGCAGAGACTATCAAGGAACCCATCTTGACCCATACAGTTGTAATGACAAATGGGGTGGGCATTATGTCAAAGAATCACTTTGGCTACCATACAGTATCATCTCTGAAAACTCCCATGTGCTGCATGCAGAGAAGGTGCAGAGTATGGGGACATGACAACATCAAAACACATTAATCTGGGTATGAAATATTACTTTTTTCTTTTTTTTTTTTTTTTTAATATTATTATTACATATTTTCCTCAATTACATTTCCAATACTATCCCAAAAGTCCCCCATAGCGCCCCCCACTTCCCTACCCACCCATTCCCATTCTTTTGGCCCTGGTATTCCCCTATATTGGGGCATATAAAGTTTGCAAGTCCAATGGGCCTCTCTTTCCGTTGATGGCCGACTAGGCCATCTTTCGATACATATGCAGCTAGAGACAAGAACTCCAGGGTTCTGGTTAGTACATCATGTTGTTCCAACAATAGGGTTGCAGATCCCTTTAGCTCCTTGGGTACTTTCTCTAGCTTCTCCATTGGGAGCCCTGTGATACATCCAATAGCTGACTGTGAACATCCACTCCTGTGTTTGCTAGGCCCCAGCATCGTCTCACAAGAGACAGCTATATTTGGGTCCTTTCAGCAAGATCTTACTAGTGTATGCAATGGTGTCAGCGTTTAGAAGCTGATTATGGGACAGATCCCTGGATACAGCAGTCTCTAAATGGTCCATCCTTTCATCACAGCTACGAACTTTGTCTCTGTAACTCCTTCCCTGGGTGTTTTGTTCCCAATTCTAAGAAGGTGCACAATGTCCACACTTTGGTCTTCATTCTTCTTGAGTTTCATGCGTTTATCAAATTGTATCTTATATCTTGGGTATCCTAAGTTTTGGGCTAATATCCACTTATCAATGAATACATATTGTGTGAGATCTTTTGTGATTGTGTTACTTCACTCAAGATGATGCCCTCCAGGTCCATCCATTTGGCTAGGAATTTCATAAATTCATTCTTTTTAATAGCTGAGTAGTACTCCATTGTGTAAATGTACCATAATTTCTGTATCCATTCCTCTGTTGAGGGACATCTGGGTTCTTTCCAGCTTCTGGCTATTATAAATAGGGCTGCTATGAACATAGTGGAGCATGTGTCCTTTTTACCGGTTGGGACATCTTCTGGATATATGCCCAGGAGAGGTATTGCTGGATCCTCTGGTAGTACTATGTCCAATTTTCTGAGGAACCGCCAGACTGATTTCCAGAGTGGTTGTACAAGCTTGCAATCCCACCAACAATGGAGGAGTGTTCCACTTTCAACACATCCTCGCCAGCATCTGCTGTCACCTGAATTTTTGATCTTAGCCATTCTGACTGGTGTGAGGTGGAATCTCAGGGTTGTTTTGATTTGCATTTCCCTGATGATTAAGGATGTTGAACATTTTTTCAGGTGCTTCTCTGCCATTCGGTATTCCTCAGGTGAGAATTCTTTGTTCAGTTCTGAGCCCCATTTTTTAATGGGGTTATTTGACTTTCTGGAGTCCACCTTCTTGAGTTCTTTATATATATTGGATATTAGTCCCTTATCTGATTTAGGATAGGTGAAGATCCTTTCCCAATCTGTTGGTGGTTTTTTTGTCTTATTGATGGTGTCTTTAGCCTTGCAGAAGCTTTGTAGTTTCATGAGGTCCCACTTGTCAATTCTCGATCTTACAGCACAAGCCATTACTGTTCGATTCAGGAATTTTTCCCCTGTGCCCATATCTTCAAGGCTTTTCCCCACTTTCTCCTCTATAAGTTTCAGTGTCTCTGGTTTTATGTGAAGTTCCTTGATCCACTTAGACTTGACCTTAGTACAAGGAGATAGGAATGGATCGATTCGCATTCTTCTACATATTAACAACCAGTTGTGCCAGCACCATTTGTTGAAAATGCTGTCTTTCTTCCACTGGATGTTTTTAGCTCCCTTGTCGAAGATCAAGTGACCATAGGTGTGTGGATTCATTTCTGGGTCTTCAATTCTATTCCATTGGTCTATTTGTCTGTCACTATACCAGTACCATGCAGTTTTTATCACAATTGCTCTGTAGTAGAGCTTTAGGTCCGGCATGGTGATTCCACCAGAGGTTCTTTTATCCTTGAGAAGAGTTTTTGCTATCCTAGGTTTTTTGTTATTCCAGATGAATTTGCAGATTGCACTTTCTAATTCGTTGAAGAATTGATTTGGAATTTTGATGGGGATTGCATTGAATCTGTAGATTGCTTTTGGCAAGATAGCCATTTTTACAATGTTGATCCTGCCAATCCATGAGCATGGGAGATCTTTCCATCTTCTGAGATCTTCTATAATTTCTTTCTTCAGAGACTTGAAGTTTTATTATACAGATCTTTCACTTCCTTAGTTAGAGTCACGCCAAGATATTTTATATTATTTGTGACTATTGAGAAGGGTGTTGTTTCCCTAATTTCTTTCTCAGCCTGTTTATTCTTTGTGTAGAGAAAGGCCATTGATTTGTTTGAGTTAATTTTATATCCAGCTACTTCACCGAAGCTGTTTATCAGGCTTAGGAGTTCTCTGGTGGAATTTTTAGGGTCACTTATATATACTATCATATCATCTGCAAAAAGTGATATTTTGACTTCATCTTTTCCAATTTGTATCCCTTTGATCTCCTTTTGTTGTCGAATTGCTCTGGCTAGGACTTCAAGTACAATGTTGAATAGGTATGGAGAAAGTGGACAGCCTTGTCTAGTCCCTGATTTTAGAGGGATTGCTTCAAGCTTCTGACCATTTACTTTGATGTTGGCTACTGGTTTGCTGTAGATTGCTTTTATCATGTTTAGGTATGGGCCTTGAATTCCTGATCATTCCAAGACTTTTATCATGAATGGGTGTTGGATCTTGTCAAATGCTTTTTCCGCATCTAACGAGATGACCATGTGGTTTTTGTCTTTGAGTTTGTTTATATACTGGATTACGTTGATGGATTTCCGTATATTGAACCATCCCTGCATCCCTGGGATGAAACCTACTTGGTCAGGATGGATGATTGTTTTGATGTGTTCTTGGATTCGGTTAGCAAGAACTTTATTGAGGATTTTTGCATCAATATTCATAAGGGATATTGGTCTGAAGTTTTCTATCTTTGTTGGGTCTTTTTGTGGTTTAGGTATCAGAGTAATTGTGGCTTCATAGAATGAGTTGGGTAGAGTACCTTCTGTTTCTATTTTGTGGAATAGTTTGTGAAGAACTGGGATTAGATCTTCTTTGAAGGTCTGATAGAACTCTGCACTAAACCCATCTGGTCCTGGGCTTTTTTTAGTTGGGAGACTATTAATGACTGCTTCTATTTCTTTGGGGGATATAGGGCTGTTTAGATCATTAACCTGATCTTGATTCAGCTTTGGTACCTGGTATCTGTCTAGGAACTTGTCCATTTCATCCAGGTTCTCCAGTTTTGTTGAGTATAGCCTTTGGTAGAAGGATCTGATGGTGTTTTGGATGTCTTCAGGATCTGTTGTTATGTCTCCTTTTTCATTTCTGATTTTGTTAATTAGGATGCTTTCCCTGTGCCCTCTAGTGAGTCTGGCTAAGGGTTTATCTATCTTGTTGATTTTCTCAAAGAACCAGCTCCTTGATTGGTTGATTCTTTGAATAGTTTTTCTTGTTTCCACTTGGTTGATTTCACCCCTGAGTTTGATTATTTCCTGCCGTCTACTCCTCTTGGGTGAATTTGCTTCCTTTTGTTCTAGTGCTTTTAGGTGTGTTGTCAAGCTGCTAATGTGTGCTCTCTCTAGTTTCCTTTTGGAGGCACTCAGAGCTATAAGTTTTCCTCTTAAAAATGCTTTCATTGCGTCCCATAAGTTTGGGTATGTTGTGGCTTCATTTTCATTGAACTCTAAAAAGTCCTTAATTTCTTTCTTTATTCCTTCCTTGACCAAGGTATCATTGAGAAGAGTGTTGTTCAGTTTCCACGTGAAGGTTGGCTTTCTATTATTTATTTTGTTATTGAAGATCAGCCTTAGTCCATGGTGATCTGATAGGATGCATGGGACAATTTCAATATTTTTATATCTGTTGAGGCCTGTTTTGTGACCAATTATGTGGTCAATTTTGGAGAAGGTACCATGAGGTGCTGAGAAGAAGGTATATCCTTTTGTTTTAGGATAGAATGTTCTGTAGATATCTGCCAGATCCATTTGATTCATAATTTCTGTTAGTTTCACTGTGTCCCTGTTTAGTTTCTGTTTCCATGATCTGTCCATTGGTGAAAGTGGTGTGTTGAAGTCTCCCACTATTATTGTATGAGGTGCAATGTGTGCTTTGAGCTTTACTAAAGTTTCTTTAATGAATGTGGCTGCCTTTGTATTTGGAGCATAGATATTCAGGATTGATAGTTCCTCTTGGAGGATTTTACCTTTGATGAGTATGAAGTGTCCCTCCCTGTCTTTTTTAATGACTTTGGGTTGGAAGTCAATCTTATCAGATATTAGAATGGCTACTCCAGCTTGTTTCTTCATGCCATTTGCTTGGAAAATTGTTTTCCAGCCTTTCATTCTGAGGTAGTGTCTATCCTTTTCTCTGAGATGAGTTTCCTGTAAGCAGCAAAATGTTGGGTCTTGTTTGTGTAGCCAGTTTGTTAGTCTATGTCTTTTTATCGGGGAGTTGAGTCCATTGATATTAAGAGATATTAAGGAAAAGTAATTGTTGTTTCCTGTTATTTTTGATGTTAAAGTTGGCATTTTGTTCTTGTGGCTGTCTTCTTTTAGGTTTGTTGAGGGATTACCTTCTTGTTGTTTCTAGGGCGTGGTTCCTGTCCTTGTATTGGTTTTTTTCTGTTATTATCCTTTGAAGGGCTGGATTCGTGGAGAGATAATGTGTGAATTTGGTTTTGTCGTGGAATACTTTGGTTTCTCCATCTATGTTAATTGAGAGTTTGGCTGGGTATAGTAGCCTGGGCTGGAATTTGTGTTCTTTTAGTGTCTGTATAACATCCGTCCAGGATCTTCTGGCTTTCATAGTCTCTGGTGAAAAGTCTGGTGTAATTCTGATAGGCTTGCCTTTATATGTTACTTGGCCTTTTTCTCTTACTGCTTTTAGTATTCTATCTTTATTTAGAGCATTTGTTGCTCTGATTATTATGTGTCGGGAGGTATTTCTTTTCTGGTCCAGTCTATTTGGAGTTCTGTAGGCTTCTTGTATGTTCATGGGCATCTCTTTCTTTAGATTTGGGAAGTTTTCTTCTATAATTTTGTTGAAGATGTTTGCTGGTCCTTTGAGTTGAAAATCTTCATTCTCATCCACTCCTATTATCCGTAGGTTTGGTCTTCTCATTATGTCCTGTATTTCTTGGATGTTTTGAGTTAGGATCTTTTTGCATTTTACATTTTCCTTGATTGTTGTGCCGATGTTCTCTATGGAATCTTCTGCACCTGAGATTCTCTCTTCCATCTCTTGTATTCTGTTGCTGATGCTCGTATCTATGGTTCCAGATTTCTTTCCTAGGGTTTCTATCTCCAGTGTTGCCTCATTTTGGGTTTTCTTTATTGTGTCTACTTCCCTTTTTAGGTCTAGTATGGTTTTGTTCATTTCCATCATCTGTTTGGATGTGTTTTCCTGTTTTTCTGTAAGGACTTCTACCTGTTTGATTATGTTATCATGTTTTTCTTTAAGGATTTGTAACTCTTTAGCAGTGTTCTCCTGCAATTCTTTAAGGGATTTTTGTGCTTCCTCTTTATTGTCTTCTGCCTTTTTATCAGTGTTCTCCTGCATTTCTTTAAGTGTGTTATTAAAGTCCTTCTTGAAGTCCTCTATCATCATCAGGAGATATGCTTTTAAATCCGTGTCTAGCTTTTCCGGTGTGTTGGGGTGCCCTGGACTGGGCGAAGTGGGGGTGCTGGGTTCTGATGATGGTGAGTGGTCTTGGTTCCTGTTAGTAAGATTATTACGTTTACCTTTCGCCATCTGGTAATCTCTGGGGTTAGTTTTTATCGTTGTCACTATTTAAAGATTGGAGCAGAAGCTGTGTTCCACTCACCAGCAGTCTCTAAATCCTGCAGCGGGGGTCGTGGGTAGCTGACGGTACCCCGGTGCTGGTCCAGCCGGAAGAGGCCTGTGGTCCTACTCAGGCCGTTTTTCTGCTTCCCTAACTAATGCAGTCTCTGGTCCCCCGTGCAATTGGATTGGAGCAGAAGCTGTGTTCCACTCTCCAGAAGTCTTAAGATCCTGTGGTGGGTGTTGTGGGTAGCTGGTGAGTGTCAGCTGACCCTGCGCCCCAGCTGCCCAGGTGCTTTTCTGACCGGAAGAGGGTTGTGGCCCTATGTAGGCCGGATTTCTCTCTCCCCAACCAGAGCAGTCTCAGGTCCCGCGTGATTGGACTGGAGCAGAAGCTGTGTTCCACTCACCAGCAGTCCCAAAATCCTGTGGCGGGGGTCTTGGGTAGCTGGCGGGTGTCAGGCAACCCTGCGCTCCCGCTACCCTGGCGCTGATCCGGCAGGGTGAGGCCTGTGGCCCTACTCAGGCCGGTTTCTGCTTCCCTAACTAATGCAGTCTCAGGTCCCGCGCAATTGGATTGGAGCAGAAGCTGTGTTCCACTCACCAGCAGTCCCAAAATCCTGCGGCGGGGGTCGTGGGTAGCTGGCGGGTGTCAGGCAACCCTGCGCTGATCCAGCCGGATGAGCTACTTTTTTCTAATTGCTCTGTAGATTAATTTACAAAATTAAGATGAATGAACTGGGAAATATACAACAGAATTTATGTTATAGCTTTAATCCGATATATCCCATCAACTTATGGCTTGAAACTTTGTTGGGCAGTTATTGGCAGTATTCAGGAGAAGGAAAACTTTGTGAAATGGAATCTATCTGGTAGAGCACTACTAGACTTGGGACTTCAGTATTATAAATGGCTCCTTACTCTACCGTCACCCTCCACTTCCTCATCTGCTATAGCATGCACAGTCTTGGCCATGAACTGAAGTGTTCCACTGTACTTTACCCATGTGACAGTCTAAAACACTCTCAAATGATTAAGCAAAATACAACTTTCTCTAAGTAGTTTATGGGAGTCACTGTGGTCATCTTGACACAAAAGAAATTAACGCAGACATCTGCAACAAGGAATGCTCATTGCCCTGACTAAATATAATCATGAGGATCTTTAGCCTGTAAGACCAGTTTGTGGGAGAAATTGTAAGAGTGAATTTCTGGACAATGTTTAGGCTCTGGAGTGCATATTTCTGGTTACATATCATTTGATCTATGGCATGGGTATTGTTGGCTAAGTAACTAGAATTCAGTCTATGGCATGGGTATTGCTGGTTATGTAATTAAGGTTTAGGATATGGCATATATGCTACTGTTTACTTTTAACTATCTTTATTACATCAATGAGCAGGAAATGGAAATATTTAGACATCATGCACTCTGGCCAGATAAAGAACTAAGTTTAAACTTATAGACAGGAAGAGCATGTATGTAAAATAGGTTGATGCCATCGAAGCGATGAGCACAGAGCTGGAGGGGTTGAAATGTGCTCTTCCAGTTTCAGTCTTACTGTCATTCTATTACTATCTTCTATCTTCTTTTATTTTTTTATTGAATATTTTCTTTATTTACATTTCAAATATTATGGGCTTTCCTGGTTTTCTGACCTGGAAATGTCCTATCCCATCCCCACTTCCCGCTGCTTCCATGAGGGCGTTCCCTCACCCACCCACCCACTCCCACTTCCCTGCCCTGGCATTCTCTTACACTGCAGCATTGAGCCTTCACAGGACCAAGGACCTCTTCTTTATTGATGACTGACAAGTCCATCTTCTGCTTCATATGCAGCTGAAGCCATGGGTTCCTCCATGTATACTCTTTGTTTGGTGCTTTAGTCCCTGGGAGCTCTTGGGTGTCTGGTTGGTTGATATTGTTGTTCTTTCTATGGGGTTGCAAACCCCTTCAGCTCCTTCAATCTTTTCTCTAACTCCTCCATTGGGAACCCAGTGCTCAGTCCAATAGTTGGCTGCAAGCATCTGCCTCTATACTTAGGCTCTGACAGAGACTCTCAGGAGACAGCTATATCTGGCTCCTGTCAGCAAGCACTTCTTGGAATCCACAATAGTGTCTGAGTTCGGTGACTGTATATGGGATGTCTCCCCAGGGAGGGCAGTCTCAGGATGGCCTTTCCTTCAGTCTCTGCTCCAAACTTTGTCTCCATATTTCCTCCAGTGAGTATTTTGTTCCCCCCTCAATGATACCCTCAAGAAGAATCAAAGCATCCACACTTTGGTCTTCCTTCTTCTTGAGCTCCATGTGATCTGTGAATTATATTGGGTATTCTGAACTTTTGGGATAATATCCATGTATCTGTTAGTGCATACCATGTGTGTTGTTTTATGACTAGGTTACCTCACTCAGGATGATATTTTCCAGTTTCATCCATTTGCCTAAGAATTTCAAGAAGACATTGTTTTTAATAGCCGAGTAGTACTCCATTGTGTAAATGTACCACATTTTCTTCATGCATTCCTCTGTTGAGGGACATCTGGGTTCTTTCCAGCTTCTGGCTATTATAAATAAGGATGCTATGAACATAGTAGTGCATGTGTTGTTCTTATATATTGGAGCATCTTTTGGGGATATGCCCAGGAGGGGTATAGCTGCGTTCTCAGGTAATGGATTCATTATTCATCACTCATTGCAGAAATATCACAGGTAAGATAACTGGTGTTTGTAACCTCCTTTTATGATGACTGGGGAGTGATTAGGTCTCCTGGCTTAGCCAAGCAAAGGAGAGTAAAATTTGGAATTCTATTATGTCAAACTGATGGCACATTTCATGATGTGAGGCACAGTTTGGATTATTGGGGCAGTATGGTAAAAAGGAATAGAATTCTAAAAAATAAAGATAGTTCCTAAGAAACATATTTCTAGAGAATATTGCATCCTACTGTAGTCGTAATACAAATAAAGGTCTACCTATTTTTGCCAAGGATATCAACGTGCATAATTCTCACAAAGTGAAGTTAGGATTTCATCAATGTTTAACATGACTTCTTTTGAGGATCTTTTTTTTTTTTTAAAGATTTATTTATTTATTATATGTAAGTACACTGTAGCTGTCTTCAGACACTCCAGAAGAGGGAGTCAGATCTCCTTACGGATGGTTGTGAGCCACCATGTGGTTGCTGGGATTTGAACTCTGGACCTTCGGAAGAGCAGTCGGGTGCTCTTACCCACTGAGCCATCTCTCCAGCCCCTCTTTTGAGGATCTTAAGCCTCAAAAATATAGTTGCTATGCATCAGAGTTGAAACTGACCAAAGTTGACTGGACTGGTTTTCAAAATATGAAGAAAAACCATTTAAGTGGAAATAAAAAATGTTTTACATCTATATTTCTAGAGCACTGCAATTATGGATGTATTTTTCTTATCTGCAACACTCCATGTACAATTAAGAAAAATGGAACTATCTTACCAAACATTGAGAATTTATGAGGATAAACAAGTTAAATTTATAAGGGCAGGGAGAGAGATTATTTTTCCTCAATGAAAATGCAGGTATAAACAGAGAATGAAATTACAAATGTCAGAGAATGAAATTAGAAATGTCAAGGAAGAGTAGCAGTTAGTGGGAAAATATAAAAACATAGAGTCAAAAGAAAAATATGTTGTCAAGAAGACCCAGAAGATGAGAACTCAAAAAAGACTCAAACAATATTATAAGTGTGAAGATCTTTAAGAGATTTCTATGACGTTCAACCACCTTTAGCTGTGCCAAGACATGGAGACAAGTGAGTTATGTTCTAACGTCCTTGAGAGACTGATATGATAGTACCAGGTTATAGGGTTAAAAAGAAAGTCATAAATGAATGTCTGACTATGGATTTAAAAACATTTATAGAAGGATTTTGTACTGACAGCCTGGGATAATAGGACAGCAAGTGGAAGACAGGGAGGGTGATTTTTAAGTGGAAATGTTAAAAAGGAAATAGGTATAAAAGTGTTTACATGTGACGTTTCAGACCATGTGTCAGTATATGGACCGCCTACTTGAGGAGTCCGGCAAAGATAGGATCACTTCAAACACAAGAAAACAAGCATGTGCTCTGACCTCATAAGTGTGCACATCTGGATGGAGACAGATGCCATGCAAAGAGTAAGTGAGGCAACTATGAAGCAGCAGCAGCTGTTTCTGAATCCACAATGAAGCAGAGCTCTTGATCCAGATGGGTGGCAAGTGCCTGCATAAGGGTAAAAGGGTTAGCAGAGAGTCACAAGTGTGAGAACCAAGCTGGACTTAGTGGTTTGCAAATACCAAAATCTAAATTAATATTTACTGAATCAAAAGATCATAAATGAGAGTGACTGCCAATCACACTTCTTTTTATTTCATTTCATCCAAACCTGCGACAATTTCTCCCTGTTTATGGGAAAGCAGCCTATATCTCACCCCATGTACCTTGATTACACGTTGATGTCATTTGATCTACAAAGTAGATATGATAGAAGCAAAGTTCCCAGGTTGTTATGCCAGTTAATTGATGTTTATGAAACACTCTCAGGTACTGAATGCAAACTGCCCTGTGCTCAGATAAACCCGAACATCTGGAAAGTCCCACTTAAATCCCTTTGCTTTAGTGACTCGTGGGAGTTGGTATAACAAATTGAGAAATTAAGTTTTACTTTATGCATTTTCCATTTCTAAACTACATAAACACTAAGAAGAGAGGTTTCCTTAACACAGGTGGGCTTATGTTGGGAAATGAGGGATCATGCTGGACTGTGACATTATACCTCAAACAAAATTAAATATACACAAATTCCTGTTTTTGAATAAAAGAGATTTTCCCCTATAGGAAAACAGTTATTATCATTATAGTAGGAGTAGGTACCTATTTGGATTAATGAGTAGAGATTATAGACTTATATGCTATATAATGACATCATTACTTTCCCTTGTCCAGGATGCAGAATATGCTGTCAAATCCTCCAAAATAAAAGTCGTCCTTCAGTCCTGTGACTGGAAATTTGTGAAGTTTTGGAATTCATATTCTTAAGAAGAAAAAAGGTTTTTTTTTTTTGTTTTTTGTTTTTTGTTTTTTTTTTTTTTTTTGAGACAGGGTTTCTCTGTGTAGCCCTGGCTGTCCTGGAACTCACTCTGTAGACCAGGCTGGCCTAGAACTCAGAAGTCTGCCTGCCTCTGCCTCACAAGTGCTGGGATTAAAGGTGTGCGCCACCAAAAAAACCAAAACCAAAACCAAAACAAAACAAAAAAGCAAATACCAAAAAAGAAGAAAAAAAACCATAATCTGCATTAATTGATTGATATCATTTATTATGAATTAATTAGTATGTCTAATAAAATAATCTTCCCTCACTAAACTCTGGCTTTGTGAAAGAGAAAAATGCTTAATATGTCTACCAAATGCCACACTGTCCGGTATGTCCTACTGCATGCGTGTTAGGTGCTGAAAATAGAGGTAGGGGATGCTTTTGTGGGCGTAACTGAGTAAGCAGTACATAAGCACAATCTCCATATTTAGAGAACATAGGAAACGGGAAGAGCAGGCAAACACAACGAACACAGAACGTTTCATTTATGTACTTGCTGCTATTTCTGTTCTTGTTCAAAGTTGAAAAGGCCTAAATATTACGTAGGTTTTAAAATCATCTAGAATTGAATCCAAAATTGAGGTAAAAGCACACCTTCAGTCTCTTTCATCTTTTGAGTTTGGGCAATTAATTTCACTCAGATACATTTTTCTCTCTGTAAAATGAAATTTGTATTTGCAACAGAAAGATGTGGTATGTGTTAGGGAGACTGAGAGTCAATAAAGTATTTGCAGTGCGGGCATAGGGTTCTAAACGTGCGTCCTGACCATCATGTGAAAGCAAAAATCAGTTATCTGAAGCTGTACTTCCAATGTTGAGGAGCAAGACAGGTAGACTTCCTAAGCAAGAGTGACCAGGCAATACAGTCAAATTAGTGAACTGTAGGCTCATGGAGGGATTCCTCCTCCTCCTCCTCATCATCATCATCTTCATCAGATGGAGAGCAATTGAAAAAAAGGTGCTAGAAGTCAACCTCTGACCTCTTCATCTCTTCATTTACATACATAGATGTGCTTTCACATAAGAACAAATATGTAAACACATACATGCGCATGCACACACACACACACACACACACACACACACGCATGCACACACACACAGGCAAGCATACACAAACCTACATGATACATACATAGTGTCATGGTTTGTATATTCTTGAACCAGGGAGTGGCACCATTTGTAGGTGTGGCCTTGTTGGAATAGGTGTGACCTGGTTTGAGTAGGTGTGTCACTGTGGGTGTGGGCTTAAGACCCTCATCCTCATTGCCTGGTAGTCAGTCTTCCACTAGCAGCCTTTGGATGAAGATGTAGAACTCTCAGCTCTGCCTGTGCCATGCCTGCCTGGATGCTGCCATGCTCGCACCTTGATGATAACAGACTAAACCTCTGAACCTGTAAGCCAGCGCCAGTTAAATGTTGTTTTTATAAGACTTTCCTTGGTCACGGTGTCTGTTCACAGCAGTAAAACCCTAACTAAGGTAACCCTAACATAACAAAGACAGGGGTGGGGACACAGCAAAGGTGGTAACAGTGAAAAACTCATAATGGGCACAAACACCAGATTTCCATTAGCTGAGGAAATGAGAGGGAATTTTTAGTTTCAATTTAAAAACTAAATTAGCTGGGCCAGCACTCAGGAGGCAGAGGCAGGCAGATTTCTGAGTTCGAGGCCAACCTGGTCTACAAAGTGAGTTCCAGGACAGCCAGAGCTACACAGAGAAACCCTGTGTCGAAAAACAAAACAAAACAAAACAACCCCTAAATTAATGATAAATTTGATATACAAGTAGACATGCAGTATTTTCCAAAACGTTTTAACTGATTAAAGTAATTAGCATTGAATAGCATGTCAGGCTAAGTGAGAACTTGGAAGTCATTGTTATAACTCACAATAAGATAAAACATTACGCTAGACTACAAATATCTTTCCTTGGGTTTAGTTGAAAGCCAAGTTTCTAGAGGAAATCACTTCATACTGGGCTGGAAAGAGAAGAGAAGTTAATACAAGGGGTGGTTTAACTTAGACAGTTGGTGCTATGGACATAACATAGAAAAATCATCTATAGTTAGACGGCTGTTTGATAAACTAGTGCATGAATGGGAAACTCCCAGTTGTGATAGCTGTAGGTTAACTGAAATTTCCTTGACTTTGTTAAGAGAAAGAGCTGTATCCATAGTTTGGAACGTCCACGAAAATAAATTCTAACATCAGGAGAAAATATTGTTCAACAGCTTGGTTCAATTGTGGAGAGAGCATATACTGAATATAGTACCCTAATGCCTTTCTTAAAACTAGAGAAGCCTTAAGATACATGTTAAAATCACAGATCTGTGGTGCAAACCCAGTAACAGTGTCAAATAAGTGTGCAAACCATTGTCTACCCCTACTGCTCCCCAGCACACCAAGAGTGAATTCAGATATAATATGTTAAAATGCCGATTTTTAAAGTGAGATCACCAAATACCCAAGAGAAATTAGAAGACTTGGGCATCTTAATCTGAACTTACCATGAAATAAAACCCAGAATCCACCTAGACTAAAGTAAGTCTTCAAACCAAAGGCATGCAAGCTCATTTCCTCTGCTAATCTAAGCCTAGCTTTCAACAAAACAATGAAATCATCAAGGAAAACAAAACAGTTGCTCAAGACCCAAAGTATCATTAGAGACATATTCAGGAATTACTGGTCAGTGAATTTAAAATAACTATGATTAAAATGGGAAACTCTGAGGTGGACACAGTTAGCAATATGTAAACGCATATTGGTACACAAGCAAACCTCAAAAATTCTAAAGATACAGTACTGGAAATGAAGAAAAACATCATAAGACAAATGAAGATTTGTCTTTCAGCAGATTAGAGACAGGTGATAATGACATCAATGAGCCTAGATGAAACTAGTAGTTCTCTGTGTATGTATTGGCTTTCAGTTTAGTGCTTTTATGGGACTTGAGTGTGTGAACAAGTGGATTTTTTATTCTTGTGCCTTTGCTTTTATTTGTCCAACGTCAATGTGATGTTTTTTTTCTACTACATATATGTTAGAACACATATATGTGTGGTAAATATTTAAAAGCTTCTCTATGCTCCTGGCAGATGCACACAGCCTTGCACCAGTCTTAGAGCTCTAGATTCATGAATGACCCCCACCACACACACACACACACACACACACACACACACACAAACACAAACACTTATGCCTTGCTAGCGCAATGGCTGGGTCACACCTGAACCTCCAAGTGGCTAACACATTCCCTTCCAATATCCCTGAGTTAATATTTGCTAATATATATTTCATCTCTGCTACCTCAGACCCAATCAGGTGACTAGCACATGGGGCCACTTCCCTGACACTTACATCTTAGCTGGCTCTAAAGTCTGATCTCTCTGCTTCCCATCATGGCGACTGTGCCCTTCCTTCCCCTTATGCTTTTCTTTCCTGGGAATCGTAAAAGTTACACCTATGTCCCCCTGAACAGCCATTGGCCATTGACTCTTTATTGATCTATCAAAAATACAACTATTGGCAGGGAACTTCAGTGGACATGAACATTCCCATGTAAACACAAATCAAAACCCCAACTTCTCATCCCTTTTGTCCAATAAAAAAGGCTCTTTTCTCTCAGACATAAATTGAGCACAACCATAGCAATTATGTTGCAAAGTACATGTAAAACAAAAAAGTATGTCAAAATGAAATATATATAATATATTATGTGTATTATATATAATATATGCATATATAATATATATGTAATATATGTGTATATATACATATATATACATGTGTATGTGTGTGTGTGTGTGTGTAAAACAAAAAAGCATGTGAAAATGAAATGAAGAAAACTAGAGATTCTAATCAATACCTGGGAGGGGGAGGGAAGGGGCTCAAAAGATGAGGCATATTTGTAATGACATACAAGGAGAACAAAGGATACATGAGTTATTTCAAAGTGCAAATGCCTGAGATTCTCAAAATACTACTGACAGTAATATAAGAAACCTAAATACACAGAAAACGTCAAGCATGTTTAAATATATGCACACAAAAAGAAATAACACCTATGCATAACCACATTCAAGCTTCAAAATGCCAAAGGCAAACAGGAAATCCTGACAGGAGCCAGATCATCAACGTATCCTGCTTGTGGAGGAAGAAGACAACTACAGTGTGCTTGCTAACAGAAGCACATCAGAAGATCAAAAGGCAACTACAGTGTGCCTGCTAACAGAAGTACATCAGAAGATCAAAAGATGGTGTATTTAAATAGAGAAAACAATCGTAAAGAAAAGTGCACAGTTCCTTGCAAGGCACAAATGAAAAAAAAAAGGAAGGAAGGAGGGAGGGAGGGAGGGAGGGAGGGAGGGAGGGAGGGAGAGAGGGAAGGGAGGGAGGGAGGGAGGAAGGAAGGGAGGAAGGAAGAGAGGCAGGCAAAGTAAAGAAGACAAGAAAAGAAGATAGAAAGAACTCTAAAAGGAATATACTCATAGTTCACAGAAATTAAGTGCAACCAAAGAGCATACATGGGCTATTCCATGGCCCCAGTCACATATGTAGCAGAGGACTGCCTTGTCTGGCCGCTGTCTGAGAGGATGTGCCTAAAGGGTGAGCAACTTTATGCCCCAGGGAAGGGAGATGCTGGGTGGTTGAGGTTGGGGAAGGAATGTGTGGGTGAGCCATACCCTCCTAGAGGCAAAGGGCAGAGAGGATGAAGAACTGTGGGAGGAGCCAGTAAGGAGAGGACAACATTTAGAATGTAAATAAATTAATTAATTTAATAATAAGAAATATTTTAAATAACCTTCAGCATTTTGTTTAAAGGAGCCTTTAGATATGCTGAAAATTTATATTTCAAATCTCTTCATTAAATAATAAAAATAATTGAAATGCCAATAGCAATGAAATGAAAATGAGCGAAATGTTCAACTGAAAACAGAGAAAGCAGAAAAAAAAGTACACAGCCGGAGGACAGTGATCTGCCCTGCAGGGAGCGCCATCTTGGCTCCGGGACTCCTCCGAACTTAGTCTGCAGAGGTGAGAGTGAGGACCACAGAGGCAGACAGCTTCTGGGACAGGCGGGAGCCACAGAGCCGCTGAGGCAGCACCCTTTTGGGGCCGCAGACATCCGGCACCCTCCCAGCCAGAGGACAGTGATCTGCCCTGCAAGGAATGCCATCTTGGCTCCGGGACTCCTCCGAACTTAGTCTGCAGAGGTGAGAGTGAGGACCACAGAGGCAGACAGCTTCTGGGACAGGCGGGAGCCACAGAGCCGCTGAGGCAGCACCCTTTTGGGGCTGCAGACATCAGGCACCCTCCCAGCTGGAAGACTGTATTCTGCCCTGCACAGGAGCCCTCTGCCTCAGGAGCAGGGAGCACATCTTGGAGCCAGGACTCCTCTGAACTTAGGAACGTAGTCTGCACAGCTGAGAGTGTGCACCACAGAAGCTGACAACTTCTGTGATCTGCCAAAGCAACACAGCATCTGGGAAAGGTCCTGTTTTCGGCCTTCTTCTTCGGCCAGGAGAAGGTCCAAACGCCAGATATCTGTACACCTTCACTTTAAGAGGAAAGCTTGTCAGAGGGAGTGCTCTAACCACTGAAACTCAGAGGAGAGAGCCTGTCTCCAAGGTCTGCTGACAGACGATACTCAGAATCACCAGAAGAACAACCTCTGAACATAGAATACTATAACAACTCCAGAGATTACCAGATGGCTAGAGGTAAACGTAAGAATCTTACTAACAGAAACCAAGACCACTCACCATCATCAGGACCCAGCACTCCCACTTCGCCCAGTCCAGGGCACCCCAACACACCTGAAAAGCTAGACCTGGATTTAAAAGCATATCTCATGATGATGATAGAGGACATCAAGAAGGACTTTAAAGAACTACAGGAGAACATGGCTAAAGAGTTACAAGTCCTTAAAGAAAAACAGGAAAACACAACCAAACTGGTAGAAGTCCTTAAAGAGAAACAGGAAAACACATCCAATCAGATGATGGAAATGAACAAAACCATACTAGACCTAAAAAGGGAAGGAGACACAATAAAGAAAACCCAAAATGAGGCAAAACTGGGGATAGAAACCCTAGGAAAGAAATCTGGAACCATAGATGCGAGCATCAGCAACAGAATACAAGAGATGGAAGAGAGAATCTCAGGTGCAGAAAATTGCATAGAGAACATCGGCACAACAATCAAGGAAAATGGAAAATGCAAAAAGATCCTAACTCAAAACATCCAGGAAATACAGGACACAATGAGAAAACCAAACCTACGGATAATAGGAGTGGATGAGAATGAAGATTTTCAACTCAAAGGACCAGTAAACATCTTCAACAAAATTATAGAAGAAAATTTCCCAAATCTAAAGAAAGAGATGCCCATGAACATACAAGAAGCCTACAGAACTCCAAATAGGCTGGACCAGAAAAGAAATACCTCCCGACACATAATAATCAGAACAACAAATGCACTAAATAAAGATAGAATACTAAAAGCAGTAAGAGAAAAAGGCCAAGTAACATATAAAGGCAAGCCTATCAGAATTACACCAGATTTTTCACCAGAGACTATGAAAGCCAGAAGATCCTGGACAGATGTTATACAGACACTAAAAGAACACAAATTCCAGCCCAGGCTACTATACCCAGCCAAACTCTCAATTAACATAGATGGAGAAACCAAAGTATTCCACAACAAAACGAAATTCACACATTATCTCTCCACGAATCCAGCCCTTCAAAGGATAATAACAGGAAAAAACCAATACAAGGATGGGAACCACGCCCTAGAAACAACAAGAAGGTAATCCCTCAACAAACCTAAAAGAAGACAGCCACAAGAACAGAATGCCAACTTTAACAACAAAAATAACAGGAAACAACAATTACTTTTCCTTAATATCTCTTAATATCAATGGACTCAACTCCCCGATAAAAAGACATAGACTAACAAACTGGCTACACAAACAAGACCCAACATTTTGCTGCTTACAGGAAACTCATCTCAGAGAAAAAGATAGACACTACCTCAGAATTAAAGGCTGGAAAACAATTTTCCAAGCAAATGGTAGGAAGAAACAAGCTGGAGTAGCCATTCTAATATCTGATAAGATTGACTTCCAACCCAAAGTCATCAAAAAAGACAGGGAGGGGCACTTCATACTCATCAAAGGTAAAATCCTCCAAGAGGAACTATCAATCCTGAATATCTATGCTCCAAATACAAAGGCAGCCTCATTCATTAAAGAAACTTTAGTAAATCTCAAAGCACACATTGCACCTCATACAATAATAGTGGGAGACTTCCACACACCACTTTCACCAATGGACAGATCATGGAAACAGAAACTAAACAGGGACACAGTGAAACTAACAGAAGTTATGGATCAAATGGATCTGGCAGATATCTACAGAATATTTTACCCTAAAACAAAAGGATATACCTTCTTCTCAGCACCTCATGGTACCTTCTCCAAAATTGACCACGTAATTGAGCACAAAACAGGACTCAACAGATACAAAAATATTGAAATTGTCCCATGCATCTTATCAGATCACCATGGACTAAGGCTGATCTTCAATAACAAAATAAATAATAGAAAGCCAACATTCACGTGGAAACTGAACAACACTCTTCTCAATGATACCTTGGTCAAGGAAGGAATAAAGAAAGAAATTAAGGACTTTTTAGAGTTCAATGAAAATGAAGCCACAACATACCCAAACTTATGGGACGCAATGAAAGCATTTCTAAGAGGAAAACTCATAGCTCTGAGTGCCTCCAAAAAGAAACAAGAAAGAGCACACATTAGCAGCTTGACAACACACCTAAAAGCACTAGAACAAAAGGAAGCAAATTCACCCAAAAGGAGTAGATGGAGGAAATAATCAAACTCAGGGGCGAAATCAATCAAGTGGAAACAAGAAGAACTATTCAAAGAATCAACCAATCAAGGAGCTGGTTCTTTGAGAAAATCAACAAGATAGATAAACCCTTAGCCAGACTCACTAGAGGGCACGGGGAAAGCATTCTAATTAACAAAATCAGAAATGAAAAAGGAGACATAACAACAGTTCCTGAAGACATCCAAAACACCATCAGATCCTTCTACCAAAGGCTATACTCAACAAAACTGGAGAACCTGGATGAAATGGAGAAGTTCCTAGACAGGTACCAGGTACCAAAGTTGAACCAAGATCAGGTTAATGATCTAAACAGCCCTATATCCCCCAAAGAAATAGAAGCAGTCATTAATAGTCTCCCAACCAAAAAAAGCCCAGGACCAGATGGGATTAGTGCAGAGTTCTATCAGACCTTCAAAGAAGATCTAATCCCAGTTCTTCACAAACTATTCCACAAAATAGAAACAGAAGGTACTCTACCCAACTCATTCTATGAAGCCACAATTACTCTGATACCTAAACCACAAAAAGACCCAACAAAGATAGAAAACTTCAGACCAATATCCCTTATGAATATTGATGCAAAAATCCTCAATAAAGTTCTTGCTAACCGAATCCAAGAACACATCAAAACAATCATCCATCCTGACCAAGTAGGTTTCATCCCCGGGATGCAGGGATGGTTCAATATACGGAAATCCGACAACGTAATCCAGTATATAAACAAACTCAAAGACAAAAACCACACGGTCATCTCGTTAGATGCGGAAAAAGCATTTGACAAGATCCAACACCCATTCATGATAAAAGTCTTGGAAAGATCAGGAATTCAAGGCCCATACCTAAACATGATAAAAGCAATCTACAGCAAACCAGTAGCCAACATCAAAGTAAATGGTGAGAAGCTTGAAGCAATCCCTCTAAAATCAGGGACTAGACAAGGCTGTCCACTTTCTCCATACCTATTCAACATAGTACTTGAAGTCCTAGCCAGAGCAATTCGAAAACAAAAGGAGATCAAAGGGATACAAATTGGAAAAGATGAAGTCAAAATATCACTTTTTGCAGATGATATGATAGTATATATAAGTGACCCTAAAAATTCCACCAGAGAACTCCTAAGCCTGATAAACAGCTTCAGTGAAGTAGCTGGATATAAAATTAACTCAAACAAATCAATGGCCTTTCTCTACACAAAGAATAAACAGGCTGAGAAAGAAATTAGGGAAACAACACCCTTCTCAATAGTCACAAATAATATAAAATATCTTGGCGTGACTCTAACTAAGGAAGTGAAAGATCTGTATAATAAAAACTTCAAGTCTCTGAAGAAAGAAATTCTAGAAGATCTCAGAAGATTGAAAGATCTCCCATGCTCATGGATTGGCAGGATCAACATTTTAAAAATGGCTATCTTGCCAAAAGCAATCTACAGATTCAATGCAATCCCCATCAAAATTCCAACTCAATTCTTCAACGAATTAGAAAGTGCAATCTGCAAATTCATCTGGAATAACAAAAAACCTAGGATAGCAAAAACTCTTCTCAAGGATAAAAGAACCTCTGGTGTAATCACCATGCCGGACCTAAAGCTTTACTACAGAGCAATTGTGATAAAAACGGCGTGGTACTGGTATAGTGACAGACAAATAGACCAGTGGAATAGAATTGAAGACCCAGATATGAACCCACACACCTATGGTCACTTGATCTTCGACAAGGGAGCTAAAACCATCCAGTGGCAGAAAGACAGCATTTTCAACAAATGGTGCTACCACAACTGGTTGTTTTCATGTAGAAGAATGCGAATCGATCCATTCCTATCTCCTTGTACTAAGGTCAAGTCTAAGTGGATCAAGAAACTTCACATAAAACCAGAGACACTGAAACTTATAGAGGAGAAAGTGGGGAAAAGCCTTGAAGATATCGGCACAGGGGAAAAATTCCTGAATAGAACAGTAATGGCTTTTGCTGTAAGATCGAGAATTGACAAGTGGGACCTCATGAAACCGCAAAGCTTCTGCAAAGCAAAAGACACCATCAATAAGACAAAAAAACCACCAACAGATTGGGAAAGGATCTTCACCTATCCTAAATCAGATAAGGGACTAATATCCAATATATATAAAGAACTCAAGAAGGTGGACTCCAGAAAGTCAAATAACACCATTAAAAATGGGGCTCAGAACTGAACAAAGAATTCTCACCTGAGGAATACCGAATGGCAGAGAAACACCTGAAAAAAATGTTCAACATCCTTAATCATCAGGGTCAAATCAAAACAACCCTGAGATTCTACCTCACACCAGTCAGAATGGCTAAGATCAAAAATTCAGGTGACAGCAGATGCTGTCGAGGATGTGGATAAAGAGGAACACTCCTCCATTGTTGGTGGGATTGCAAGCTTGTACAACCACTCTGGAAATCAGTCTGGCGGTTCCTCAGAAAATTGGACATAGTACTACCGGAGGATCCAGCAATACCTCTCCTGGGCATATATCTAGAAGATGTCCCAACCGGTAAAAAGGACACATGATCCACTATGTTCATAGCTGCCCTATTTATAATAGCCAGAAGCTGGAAAGAACCCAGATGTCCCTCAACAGAGGAATGGATACAGACATTATGGTACATTTACACAATGGAGTACTACTCAGCTATTAAAAAGAATGAATTTATGAAATTCCTAGCCAAATGGATGGACCTGGATGGCATCATCTTGAGCGAGGTAACACAATCACAAAAGAACTCACACAATATGTATTCACTGATAAGTGGATATTAGCCCAAAACTTAGGATACCCAAGATATAAGATACAATTTGCTAAACGTATGAAACTCAAGAAGAATGAAGAGCAAAGTGTGGACACTGTGCCCCTTCTTAGAATTGGGAACAAAACACCCATGGAAGGAGTTACAGAGACAAAGTTCGTAGCTGTGATGAAAGGATGGACCATTTAGAGACTGCCGTATCCAGGGATCCATCCCATAATCAGCTTCTAAACGCTGACACCATTGCATACACTAGCAAGATTTTGCTGAAAGGACCCAAATATAGCTGTCTCTTGTGAGACTATGCCGGGGCCTAGCAAACACAGGAGTGGATGTTCACAGTCAGCTATTGGATGGATCACAGGGCTCCCAATCGAGAAGCTAGAGAAAGTACCCAAGGAGCTAAAGGGATCTGCAACCCTATAGTTGGAACAACATGATGTACTAACCAGTACCCCGGATCTCTTGTCTCTAGCTGCATATGTATTGAAAGATGGCCTAGTCGGCCATCACTGGAAAGAGAGGCCCATTGGACTTGCAAACTTTATATGCCCCAATATAGGGGAATGCCAAGGCCAAAAGAATGAAATTGGGTGGGTAGGGAAGTGGGGGGCGCTATGGGGGACTTTTGGGATAGCATTGGAAATGTAATTGAGGAAAATATGTAATAAAAAATATTAAAAATTAAAAAAAAGTACACAGTGATGCGAAGGAAAATATTTTATATATGTAATGGATATTTAAATTGCACAAATAATCACTTAAATGCCAATTTAAATTGTCATAGGTTGTTAGAGATACAAACCTGGATTGTATGTTACCTATTAAAATGATTCCTACAGGACGCATTTGATAGATGTGTGATTTGATAAGCGTTTAAAATGTAAATTTTAATGACTGAATATTCAGTGAAACCTTCCTACTACTATAGGATACAGAAGCATAGAAGCAAAAGTCTCCATCAAGGAAGCCTTTTATTCAAAAGTAATAAATTCTTTGTTCAGCAAATTGAAATCTGCACTGTGGTTATATGGGAATACCTGTCACTTGTATGAGAGTGACAACAGCCAAATTAATAATTAGAAGTTAAACACGACAAACAATTTTATTAAGCATATGCCCCAGAATCATTAGAGTGGAAAGCTGAAAATAGTAACTCCAGTGGCAGAGGGGAAGAAAAGCAGTAATGTCTTACCTTGTAGGAGGGAAATCCAAACTATGGGTGGGAGGGAAGGCAGCATAGTAGAAGACACAAAGTGAGCATTCTGGTCATACAATGGTTGAGTTCAGTGTCGAGCATAGAGGTGTCTAGAAATGTGGCCCAGCTCTCCTATGGAAATACAGATAAAAATTTGGAAATCATGGGAGATGTTTAGATAATTATAAGCAGTCTTGATAAGATTGCTCCTTTTTAAAATTATTTTTTAAATTATATACACACATATATGCAATGCTTTTGTTCAAATTCAGCATCACTCTTTTCTCTAACTCTATAACATCAATGCTAAAATTTTGTATTTCTGTAAAAATTTGTTTATTATTTTCATAATCTACCAGTTTGGGTTTGTCCTGAGAATATATGCATGTGTGTAGAAACACCTACTTGAGGAACCGCATGATTAAAATAGGCATATTCTCCCTTCCTATCAGCCAACAACAACTGTTCAATCTTCTCAGTTGGAAGTGTGGAACACTCCTCCTTCCATGATGGAATCTTATTATGACTTAATTTAGTACAGCTTCTTGCAGGCAGTCAGAGCACACATCCCTGAGTCCATATAATAGCCATGTCATATTCAGAAGGCAGTATTTTGCTCTGTCTGCACCCTCTTCCATGATATTCCCTGAGCTTTTGGGGGCAGGGGTTTGACAGATATGCCCCATTTATATCTGAAAACCCTTATTCTCTGCACTTTGACCATTTTTGAGTTTCTATGATAACTGACCAGTTTTACATGGAGAAGCTTTGCTGATAAGGACTGAAGTATACACTCATCTATGGGTGTAAAGATAGAGATTCAGAGGGCAGTTTAATACTACCATTACATCACCACTTAGTAAAATGATTACAGAAGGTTCAACTTTAGTGCCTATGAGCTCTTCTGATAGACTGTAGGCAAGATTTAGAGGAATAGTTATGCCTTTCCCACTTTAAATCCAATTAGGGCTCTGACTCTCTCTCTCTCTCTCTCTCTCTCTCTCTCTCTCTCTCTCTCTCTCTCTCTCTCTCTCTCTCTCTCTCTCTCCCTTCTTGCTCTTTTTAATTCCCACCCATGTTCCTGGCCAGCCTCTTTCTTCTTTCTTTTCTTTCTTCTTTCTTCCTTCTTCCTTCTTCCTTCTTCTTCTTCTTCTTCTTCTTCTTCTTCTTCTTCTTCTTCTTCTTCTTCTTCTTCTTCTTCTTCTTCTTCTTCTTCTTCTCCTTCTCCTTCTCCTTCTCCTTCTCCTTCTCCTTCTCCTTCTCCTTCTCCTTCTCCTTCTCCTTCTCCTTCTCCTTCTCCTTCTCCTTCTCCTTCTCCTTCTCCTTCTCCTTCTCCTTCTCCTTCTCCTTCTCCTTCTTTCTCCTTCTCCCTCTCCCTCTCTCTCTCTCTCTCTCCCTCTTTCCCTCCTTCTCCTTCTCCCTCTCCCTCTCTCCCACTGTCTCTACTCCTTTCTCAACCCCCCTTCCCATGTCTCCAAATAAACTTTATACTAAAAAAAAATTACAATGAGGAAGTAATTGGTAACCAAAGAGCATTCATGCTACTATTGAACACACAGGGACATATTCCCAGGTGTGTCATTTTGTAGCTTGATGGGTTTGCAGCTGTATAGGATTAATGATGAATTTACTGTCCCAGAATGTACCAGCATATCATCTTCCACCAGTATTCAAGCTAGTAATAAGGTGTTCACATTAGTTCTTTTGAAAATGAACTGGAAGAGCTAAGACATTGCTGAACTGTGAGTCCAGGATGTTAAGAGTCAGGGAGTCAGAGAAGCAAGACAGCAGTGGCAGGAGGACACGAGTATGGGCATCTCAAGCACAAGTGATATATGCAATATGACTGGGAATATCTCGTGAGGAGTAAAATCAGATTAGCATTTAGAGCATGCACTTTTGCTATGATAATATTGAATATCAAGTCCCTGTACAGGGTGGTATAGGCTAAAGAAAAGAAAACCTAAAATCAGAACTGATCTAAAAGAAAAGGCAAGACTTTTTCTTTTTCTTTTTTTCCTTTTTTTTTTTTTTTTGAATTATCTTTAACCATTTTTGCAGTCCAGTTGTTATCCCCCTCCCAGTCTGTGCTCCAACAGTTCCTCATCTCATTCTTCTTCCCCCAGTCTCCAAGAGGATGTCCTCACCCCCTCCACACCCCACCTTTCCAGGACTCCCCACTCTCTGGGGCCTCAAGTCTCAAGAGAGTTAGGCGCATCTTCTCTCACTGAGGCCAGACCAAGCAGTCCTCTGTTGTATGTGTGTCTGGTGCTTCATACCAGCTAGGGTATGCTGCCTGGTAGGTGGCCCAGTGTCTGAGAGATCTTGGAGGTCCATGGTAGTTGAGACTAGTGGTCTTCCTATGAAGTTACCCTCCTCCTTGTCAGCTTCTTCCAATGTTACCCTAATTCAACCAAAGGGGTCCCTAACTTCAGTACATTGGTTGGATGTAAGTAACTGCATTTGTCTCAGTCAGCTGCTTGTTGGGCTTCTCGGAGGGCAGCCATGCTAGACTCTTGTCTGTAAGCACACTATAGTATCAGCAATAGTGTCAGGCCTTGGAGCCTCCCTTTAAGATGGATCCCAAGCTGGGCCTCCTTTCCCTCAGTCTCTCCTCCATTTTTATCTCTGTAGTTCCTTTAGAGAAACAATTCTGGGTCAGACTTTTTGACTGTGGGATGACAACCCCATCTGTACACTTGATGCCCTGTCTTTCTACTAGAGATGGTCTCTACAAATTCCCTCTCCCCACTGATGGGCATTTCATCTAAGGTCCCTCCCATTGAGTCCTGAGTGACTTTCACCTCCCAGGTCTCTGGTATTTTCTAGTAGGTCCCCCACCTCCTACTGCCTGAGGTTGACTGTTTCCACTCATTCTGGTGGCCCTCACTGCTTCATTCCTGTTTCCCCTCTAATACCTGATCATGTTCCCATTTTCCCCTACCTCTCCTCTCTCCTACCCGTGTCCCTCCCTCCCTCGGTCACCTGTGATTGCTAGAAAATATCCTGAGTGAGGCAATTCAGGCCCCTAAAGGACATGTATAGTATGTACTCACTAATAAGTGGATATTAGCCAAAAATTTACTGAATACACATGATACAATCCACAGAATTCAAGAAAGTTAACAAGCTGAAGGGCCCAAGTGAGGACGTTTCAATCCCACTTGGGAGGGAGAAGAAAGAAATCAAGGCCAAGCTTTTGTATGCTATTATTTTATTGAGGATTTTCATCTGTATTTATCAGTGTTTTTCCATGTTTTTCTATTTTTATTTTGCTTTTAAACATTTTTGGGATCAGAGTAAAATGCTCAATTATTATAAGGAATTTGGTAATGTCTCTTTTCTTCTTTTCTTCCTATTTTATTAAATAGCTTGAAGAGCCTTGTTGATAGCTTTTCTTTTTCTTCTTTTTTTTAAAAAATGCTTGTTATTCTCTTATTAACAGCCCGACCTGAACGTTTCCCCCTCTCTCCATGCCTCCTAGTCCTCCTCCCCCACATCTCCCCTCCCTCAGATCAACCTCTTCAGTTTCTTAAAAAAAGAAAGAAAAGAAAAGAAAAGAAAAGAAAAGAAAAGAAAAGAAAAGAAAAGAAAAGAAAAAGTGAAACAAACAAACAGAAACAAAACACACAAAGCAGGCCTCCCAGGGTTATCCATTGAATATAGCCTAACAAGAGAAAATAAAACAGTGCATAATTCCTCATGTCACGGCTGGACATGGCAACCCAAGGGGAGAAAACACTCCCAAGCATATTGGCTGTTTTTATACTGAAGTTAAGGGAATATACAATAGCAGTGTTGTCAGAAGAGCTTTTCAGAATTTTTGAATTAGCACTACCTACATAGAATTCATAGGTAACAATGTAACCATTATGACAACATGAATCTTGTTCAAGTAAGAGTACAGATACATCTGAAATTTAATTCCTGGACAAGGAAAATTAAGTGGTTATAAGAGAAAATCTGTAACAAAGGCTAACAAGCAAATGAAACAGCGAGGATATTGAAAATCAAGAGATGTATGTATAAAATAGACATCATCCAAGGTACACAGTCACCTTGCATAAAGGGGAAAAAAAAAGAGGTATCTTAATTAAGTTATGCAACATTCCATAAATATTGTCCTATTTTTGGTTAAAAATTTCTGCCATAACTTCTTGACTTGTCCTTTCCTCTCAGAAGACCTCAGTTTCATAACTTAATGAAGGTCAAGAAAGGATCTGAAACACTGTTTATGGCTACAATCACTCCCTCTGTGTCACTGAAATTCTCCCATCAAAAGTATCTTCATAACTACTCAGATGATGAAAAACATCATGGCAATTGAGAAACTGGGACAAAGCTAATCTCAACAAAAACAAATGTGTCCAGAGGGAGCCAATTAGATTTTAAGTTGTTAGTGTGATTAATGACAGAGAAGGTGTTTCCAACGACAGTGGCAGCATCTTCATCTTGGCAGGTGTCCTCATTCAAGTGTCCTTGACATTCCTCCGGATACTTTTTCCTTCAAGAGCTTGGGGTCTGATCATAATCAATTGATTATAAAAGTGTCCTCCATTGATAGGTTAGAAATAAAATGCAACCTTTGTTTCACTCATGGACTACTCTGTCTGAATAAGATGTCTTAGTTTTCTGAGTCCATCAGGCTGAGAGAAAGTGTCTCAGAGGTCAAAACAACCACACACAGATGTTTCTTCAAGCATATTCCTCCCAATTGTCTTCCAGCACAAGATACCATGTATTTGCTGCCAGTCTCTCTCTCTCTCTCTCTCTCTCTCTCTCTCTCTCTCTCTCTCTCTCTCTCTCTCTCTCTCTCCCTCTCTCTCCTAATTTTTAATTAACTAATTAATTAATTTTATTGGTTCTTTTATTTGCTTTTCAAATATTATACCCATTTTCAGTATTTCCTCCATAAACCCCTACCTGATATCCCTGCCTCTATGATTGTGCTCCCCCATTCTCCCGCCCACCCACTCCTGCCTCAGGGCCCTAGCATTCCCCTACCCTGGATCATTGAGTTTCCACAGGACCAAGGGGCTCCCTTCCCAGTGATGTCAGATAAGGTAATCCTCTGCTACATATGCAGCTGGAGCCATGGGTCCCTCCCTGTGTACTCTTTGGTTGGTAGTTTTGTCCCTGAGTTGTTTGGTTGGTTGATAATGTTCTTTCTATGGAGTTGCAACTCCCCTTCAGCAACTACATTCCTTGCCTTAACTTCTCCACTGGATCATGTGCTCAGTCTGATGTGTGACTGTGTATTGGTCTACATCTGTATTGGTCAGGGGACAGCTATAATAGGCTCCTGTCTAGTGTCTAGGTTTGGTGTCTGCAGATGGGATGGATCCCTAGGTGGGATGGTCTCTGGATGGCCTTTCTGTCACTCTCTGCTCCACTCTTTGTCTCTGAATTTCCTTTTGACATGAGAAATTATGGATTAATATTTTGGAGGTAGATCAGTGGCAATATCCCTCAACTGGGGCCATGCCTGGATATGGTCTCTACAGGTTCTCTCTCCACTTTTTTTGTGGGGGGGTATTTCAGCTAATTTCCTCCCTGTTGGGTCCTGGGAACTTCTTGGGTTCCTGGCATCTGGGACATCCTAGAGGTTACTTCCAGTTCTCCCTCCCCCACTGCTACACACTTCCTTTCAAATTCCTGACCGTCTATATTTCTCCCCTATCTCCTCCCATATCTGAATTAGCCCCCCAACCCCTTTTCCCTCTGCCTCCTGTCGCCCTCCCAGGTCCCTCTCTTCCTCTACTTCCAGACTACTTTTTCCACCTTCTGAGTAGGTCTGAAAATATTGTTTTATTAATTATTAAACTATAGTAAGCATGCTGGAGAAATCCACTTGGACGGCCTCCAGAGGGCTCAGCTAAGGCAGGTGGAAAGCTGGCCTTCACTTGATGCTTCAAATCAATTAAAACTGATGATCATTCACATGACTGAAACTAGGTGAGACTGCCACTGAGGCCAGCAGTTAGTTATACAGAACTCCTCCATGTTTGCCTTTAGCATAGATCTTTAAGAAGGTTTCAGGCAACAAATGTCCTAAGAGGAAGTCAACACCATGTGGCATTCTATTACCCTGCACCTAGTGCTTTGGATAAGTTTCATCTTTTTCTCTCACTTGCAGATGGCCCAAAAGTTTACCCAAGTTTAAAACGTTGGAATACACACAGAAACAGACACACAGGTTCTCTCTCTCTCTCATTCTCTCTCTCTCTCATACTCCTCCTCTCTCATCCTCTCTCTCAAATAGATAACTTATATAGATATAATTTTATATTATATAGATTTATTTACATATTTACATGTACTACATATGGATACATAATTCATTATTTATAAGAATATTATATATTATATACAATATAATAATATATAACATAATTAACATATTATTTAACCAATATATATGCTGTTTTAATGAAGAATTTTTATGAATTTTCTAACTTTCTTAGAACTCTTCATTCTATTTATATTATTTAGAAAAAAATTGCAAATTAATCATTGTTTATGATGCCAAGCACCAAATTTACAAACTTCAAAAAAAAAAAAACAAGTTTAACAAAGTAAGGTAGATATTTTAAGTTAGTTATCTATTGCTGTGATGAAACATCATGACAAAAAGCAAGTTGGGGAGGAAAGAGTTTATTCTGTTTACATTTCCATATTTATGTTCATTATAGAAGGAAGTCAGGACAGAAACTCAAACAAGGCAGAATTATGGAGGCAGGAACTGATGTGTAGACCATAGAAGGGTGCTGCTTCCTGGCTTAATTCTCATGGCTTGCTCAGAATATCTTTTTAAAGAACCTAGGACCATAAGCTGAGGGATAGCATCACCCACAATAGGCTGGGTTCTTCCCCCATTGATCACTAATTTAGAAAATACTTTACAACTGGACCTCAGGGAAACATTTCCTCAACTGAGGCTCCTTCCTCTATGATGACTCAAGCATGTGTCAAATTGACACACAAAACCAACAAGTTCAGTGGGGCACACACATCTATGAATGAACCTGTGTAAAGCAGTTATTCATTTTATATAATTATTTTGCTCTTGAGTGCTCAAGTCATGGCCTCATACCTCCAGAGATCTAACTCTTCCTCTGTGTTCTATCTAGAATTCTAAAAACTAACCTTGCTCAGAGTGCTCTTAAGAGGCCCTCAGCTGCTCCCATATTTTCATTCAATTATGTCTGTTCATTCAATTATGCCTATTGGCATAATTATTCAGTCAACTTAGAAGTCTTTTTTACTAATGTTTAAGCTATAGGCAAGAACTTTGTGAGCCATTTTCATTTAAAACCCTGACTTTTGTAATAATCTAGTCTAGAACATAATGTTGTTTTTCATCTTTCCTTCCATTCCTTCTTAGCTACCACAGGATTTCCGAATTTGAAGCATTTGGATGATGTAGCCCGATGCCTCCCAGTTCACTGTGAGTATTTGTGTGGTGACACTCACAGCTGTCTACTCTCAGATGAATGGCTCTCTGATTTCTGAATAAGAAGTTGATCTACCAATAATGACTTCAGACCAAGAACTTTGACAGAATGATTTCATCCACTAAACTTGGCTGAGAGAAAAATTAACTTATGTTTCACATGTGCATTTTTGTGCTACCAAATGATGACAAATATTTCCTGGGTTACTCTAGAGAATAATTGTACGAGTCTTTTATGCCCCTCTCCTCTCAGGGTAAATATATTTTAAGGTATGATTTTCTTTTCTTTGCCACCAGTGTACCTCATCATCACAATTCTGGCCACATTTTAATAGTTTATCTCATTGCAACCCAAACACACCCAATCTTTCAGGCAGCGAAGTAACAAGTATAATTTTGAAAGAAATAATCATTAAATCACAATGATTCTTTGAGATGAGAAAACACTATTATGCCTGCCTTTTGAGTGTACTTCAAGTTTGCCTTTAAATATGATTGCATATCATATGCAAAGTTACTAAAAACTAAATTTAAGAAATCCAAACTACAGTGACAACAATCACTGATGTGTTAAAAGTCATCAAAGCTAAAGAAATGAATATTATAGCGGGAGTCAATAAGTTAAAACATGTGGTCAGTAAATAAATAAATAAAATCTTCCTGTACAAAATATGCCCAGAGAACATATTTGCTGAAAAATGTGTGTTATTAGGAAAAAAATCCAACCTTATTAATAAGGGAGATAAGAAAGAAAATATATGTGGCAGCTTGGGAAAATGTGGTTGCTATTTCATAATCACTTGATTCCAATAACATGAAAGGGATTGTATGTAAAGAACACAAATAATAGATCCAGGTTGTATCTGGGAGAAAAATATAGCATTATAAGGCATGGGCACACAGTAACTCTCTAGGGGTTCAGGATCGCAGCATCCTTGTAATATCCACTTTGGTGTTTTCTGTTAATTTTTAACCAAGTGTCTTAATTAGGGTTTCTATTACCTTGAGGAGACACTATGATCACTCTTATAAGAGGAAACATTTAACTGGGCCTGGCTTACAGTTCAGGTGTTAATTCCTTTGCCTTTGTGCCCAGAAGCAGAGTGCCTTACAGGCAGATATGGTGCTGGAGAAGTAGCTGAGAGTTCTGCATCCAGATCTGAAGGCAACAGGAAGAAAGAGTGACACTGGGCCTGGCTGGAGCATTTGAAACCTCAAAGCCATCCCCCAGTGACACAGTTTCTCCAAAAAGCCACACTGACTCCAATAAAGCCACACCTCCTAACCCTGTGAGCCTAGGGATACCATTTTTATTCAAGCCAACACTTCAGGTATTTTGTGTTCAGATGTGTTGACTTGCTAGTTTTATGTAGATTTGACACAAGCTAGAGTCACCGGAAAGAAGGGAAACTCAGTTGAGGAAATTCCTCCATTAGATTGGGTTTTAAAGTATTTTCTAAATTAGTAATTGCTAGAGGAAGGTCCAGCCCATTCTGGGTGCTGCTATCCCTGGGATGATGAACCTAAATTCCATAAGAAAGCAAGCTGAGCAAGTCATGATGATCAAACATCCAAGCAGCACCTTTCCATGGCCTCTGCATCAGCTCCTACTTCTAGGCTCCTGCCCTGTTTCTTTCCCTGTTCTGACTTCCTTTGATGATGAGCAGTGATATGGAAGTCTAAGCCAAACAAACTCTATCATTTGTAGTTGTTTTGGCCATAGTCGTTCATTATAGTAATACAAACCTTACTTAAGACATGCATATTTATGTTTGTGACCACAGAGGCATGCATATATCTGAGATCAACCTCAAGTGGCATTCCTCAGAAAGACCTCTATCTTTTTGTGAGAAAAGATCTCTAGCTGACCAAGAACACTAGGCCAAAAAGAGAAAGAGGCCAGGGGGCTCCATTCGTATATCTATGTTATTACTCCTGATTTTTTTTTAGGTGACTTCTATGATCAAACAGGGTCCATGTAATGGAATAATTAGCACTTTCTGGATGAGCTATTTCCCCAGACCTTTACTGGTTTCTATAAACCATACAGATACACTGTAAAGTAACCGAAACTAAAAGAAATACTGACATTCACTATTGGTAACCTGTTACCAATCTTTTAACCTTACCTTTTACATATATCTAAGTAAAACCTAGGAAAAGTATTTAACACAACTTTGTAAATGAACTTGACTTTTTTTTCTAGAATCAGTAGACTGAACCTCCAAGTACATTTTAAATTCAGCCCACTGCATTTTCAATAATATTTTAAGTACCAGGCAATTATAATTCTCTTCTAAATCTTTTGACTTTGTGCAAAAAGAATATTAAGTGAAACTGTAGATAGGTCTTAAAATTAGATTGCCCTTTATTTTGCTCTTCAGACCAAAACCAAGACCTGAACTTGGCAATCAGAGCACTCGATGATTATGAGAATATTTTAACAAAAATACGGAACTAGAAAACAATATTTCTCTGAAGAATTAGAAAGTATGTAAATGTATTTCATCTGCCCTCTTATCATAGAAGTACAAAGGATGGGCTGAGGCTGGGAGGGAGCTCGTAGTTCAGTACTATTTCCAAGTAACACTATGTCCTCAAGTTCACCATGTCCACCTGTGTGTGACAGCAGAGAAGTTGCCATATGCCACTTTTTTTCTCATAAGGGCACAGGAGGAAATGTTGAAGTGTTTGTTGGTTGATGTTGCCAGAATCTCTGGTGTTAAAGACCCTTGAGTATCTGAACACGTGATCCTCATTTTCAACCACCTTTATTTTGTAAGCAAACACAGGGACAGTTCTTATTCATTGTTTTTTTGATGTAAGGCAGACTAAGGGCCACTTAGACCTGAAGTAATGGTCTTTTTATAGGCTGCTGCTTTATTACATATTACTTTGGCTTACTCCTTACAAGTTATCAGAGATTTACTGTGTTTCTACCTCTGGGAAAAGTAAACATGATATTTTACACTTTGCATTGGGAACCAGGAGAGTGAGTGGGTTTTCTTCAGTGGCAAGCATTTGTTTCACAGTTGTTCACAGTATATTATTATTTTTTTCCACCTGTACATAAGCTCTCTGAGAGTGAGAAGCTTTGTCTTCAACATATTTGTCATAGAGCAAGGCCCAAAAGAGGGAAAGCATCCAGTGCATTTGTGTGAATTCCTGCACAGACGCAACTATTGAATAATGAAGATAATAATATTCATCTGCATAACACATATCAGGTGAATAAAAATGACTCAATTCCTTAAGATTTCAGCCTTACAGGTCTTTGTAATGCGATTTAAGAATAGTGAAATGAAGGGAGGTGTGTATGTATTTTAATGTACCATTTTTTTCCATTTTTTATTAGGTATTTTCTTCATTTACATTTCTTTTTTTTATTACGTATTTTCCTCAATTACATTTCCAATGCTATCCCAAAAGTCCCCCCCCCCACTTCCCTACCCACTCATTCCCATTCTTTTGGCCCTGGCATTCCCCTGTATTGGGGCATATAAAGTTTGCAAGTCCAATTGGCCTCTCTTTCCAGTGATGGCCAACTAGGCCATCTTTCGATACATATGGAGCTAGAGACAAGAGCTCCGGGGTACTGGTTAGTACATCATGTTGTTCCAACTATAGGGTTGCAGATCCCTTTAGCTCCTTGGGTACTTTCTCTAGCTTCTCCATTGGGAGCCCTGTGATCCATCTAATAGCTGACAGTGAGCATCCACTTCTGTGTTTGTTTGGCCCCAGCATAGTTTCACAAGAGAGAGCTATATCTGGGTCCTTTCAGCAAAATCTTGCTAGTGTATGCAATGGTGTCAGCGTTTAGAAGCTGATAATGGGATGGATCCCTGGATATGGCAGTCTCTAGATGATCCATCCTTTCATCACAGCTCCAAACTTTGTCTCTGTAACTCCTTCCATGGGTGTTTTGTTCCCAATTCTAAGAAGGGGCACAGTGTCCACACTTTGGTCTTCATTCTTCTTGAGTTTCATGCGTTTAGCAAATTGTATCTTATATCTTGGGTATCCTAAGTTTTGGGCTAATATCCACTTATCAGTGAATACATATTGTGTGAGTTCCTTTGTGATTGTGTTACCTCACTCAAGATGATGCCCTCCAGGTCCATCCATTTGGCTAGGAATTTCATAAATTCATTCTTTTTAATAGCTGAGTAGTACTCCATTGTGTAAATGTACCATAATTTCTGTATCCATTCCTCTGTTGAGGGGCATCTGAGTTCTTTCCAGCTTCTGGCTATTATAAATAAGGCTGCTATGAACATAGTGGAGCATGTGTCCTTCTTACCGGTTGGGACATCTTCTGGATATATTCCCAGGAGAGGTATTGCGGGATCCTATTAGTACTATGTCCAATTCTCTGAGGAACCGCCAGACTGATTTCCAGAGTGGTTGTACAAGCTTGCAATCCCACCAACAATGGAGGAGTGTTCCTCTTTGTCCACTTCCTCGCCAACATCTGCTGTCACCTGAATTTTTGATCTTAGCCATTCGACTAGTGTGGGGTGGAATCTCAGGGTTATTTTGATTTGCATTTCCCTGATGATTAAGGATGTTGAACATTATTTCAGGTACTTCTCAGCCATTCGGTATTCCTCAGGTGAGAATTTTTGGTTTTGCTCTGAGCCCCATTTTTTAATGGGGTTATTTGATTTTCTGGAGTCCACCTTCTTGAGTTCTTTATATAACTGGATATTAGTCCCCTATTTGATTTAGGATTGGTAAAGATCCTTTCCCAATCTCTTGGTGACCTTTTTGTCTTATTGACAGTGTCTTATGCCTTACAGAAGCTTTACAATTTTTTCAGGTCCCATTTGTCAATTCTTGATCTTACACAACAAGCCATTACTGTTCTATTCAGGAATTTTTCCCCTGTGCCCATCTCTTCGAGGCTTTTCCCCACCTTCTCCTCTATAAGTTTCAGTGTCTCTGGTTTTATGTGTAGTTCCTTGATCCACTTAGATTTGACCTTAGTACAAGGAGATAAGAATGGATCAATTCACATTCTTCTACATGATAACCGCCAGTTGTGCGAGAACCATTTTTTGAAAATGCTGGTTTTTTTCCATTGGATGGTTTTAGCTCCCTTGTCAATGATCAAGGGACCATAGGTATGTGGGTTCATTTCTGGGTCTTCAATTCTATTCCATTGGTCTACCTGTCTGTTGCTATACCAGTACCATGGAGTTTTTTTTTTTTTTCCTAACAATTGCTCTGTAGTAAAGCTTTTGGTCAGGTATGGTGATTCCACCAGAGGTCCTTTTTTCACTGAGAAGAGTTTTTGTTATCCTAGTTTTTTGTTATTCCAGATGAATTTGCAAGTTGCCTTTTCTAATTCATTGAAGAATTGTGTTGGAATTTTGATGGGGATTGCACTGAATCTGTTAGATTACTTTTGGCAAGATAGCCATATTGAGTATCCTGTCAATTCATGAGCATGGGAGATCTTTCCATCTTCTGAGATAATCTTTGATTTCTTTCTTTAAGAGACTTGAAGTTCTTATCATACAGATCTTTCACTTCCTTAGTTTGAGTCACACAAAGTATTTTATATTATTTGTGACTATTGTGAAAGGTGTTGTTTCCCCAATTTCTTTCTCAGCCTGTTTATCCTTTGGGTAGAGAAAGGCAATTGAGTTCTTTGATTTAATTTTTTATCCAGCTACTTCACTGAAGCTGTTTATCAGGTTTTTGAGTTCTCTGGTAGAATTTTTAAGGTCACTTATATATACTATCATATCATCTGCAAATAGTGATATTTTGACTTCTTCCTTGCCAATTTGTATCCCCTTGACATCCTTTATTGTCGAATTGCTCAGGCTAGAACTTCAAGTACTATATTGAATAGGTAGGGAGAGAGTGGGCAGCCTTGTCTAGTCCCTGATTTTAGTGGGATTTCTTCCAGCTTCTCTCCATTTAGTTTGATGTTGGCTACTGGTTTGCTGTAGATGGTTTTTATCATGTTTAGATATGGGCCTTGAATTCCTGATCATTCCAAGACTTTTATCATGAATGGGTGTTGGATTTTGTCAAATGCTTTCTCAGCATCTAATGAAATGATCATGTTGTTTTTGATTTTTAGTTTGTTTATATAGTGGATTATGTTGATGGATTTCAGTACATTAAACCATCCCTGCATCCCTGGAATGAAGCCTACTTGGTCAGGATGGATGATTGTTTTGATGTGTTATTGGATTCAGTTAGTGAGAACTTTTTTGAGGATTTTTGCATCGATATTCATAAGGGAAATTGGTCTGAAGTTCTCTATCTTTGTTGAGCCTTTATGTGGTTTAGGTATCAGAGTAATTGTGGCTTTGAAGAATGAATTGGATAGAGTACCTTCTGTTTCTATTTTTTGGAATATTTTGGAAAACTGGAATTATATCTTCTTTGAAGGTCTGATAGAACTCTGCACTAAACCCATCTCGTTCTGGGTTTTTTTGGTTGGGAGACTATTAATGACTACTTCTATTTCTTTAGGGGAAATGGGACAGTTAAGATCATTAATCTGATCCTGATTTAACTTTGGTACCTGGTATCTGTCCAGAAATTTTCCATTTCATCCAGGTTTTCCAGTTTTGTTGAGTATAGCCTTTTGTAGAAGGATCTGATGGTGTTTTGGATTTCTTCAGGATCTGTTGTTATGTCTCCTCTTTCATTTCTGATTTTGTTAATTAGGATGCTGTCCCTGTGCCCTCTAGTGAGTGTGGCTAAGGGTTTATCTATCTTTTTGATTTTCTCAAAGAACCATCTCCTCCTTTGGTTGATTCTTTGAATAGTTCTTTTTGTTTCCACTTGGTTGATTTAGCCCCTGAGTTTGATTATTTCCTGCAGTCTACTCCTCTTGGGCTAGTTTGCTTCCTTTTGTTCTAGAGCTTTTATGTGTGAGGTCAAGCTGCTAGTGTGTGCTCTCTCTAGTTTCTTTTTGGAGGTACTCAGAGCTATGAGATTTCCTCTTAGGAATGCTTTTATTGTGCCCCATAAGTTTGGGTATATTTTGGCTTCATTTTCATTAAACTCTAAAAAGTCTTTAATTTCTTTCTTTTTTTCTTTCTTGACTAAGGTATCATTGAGAAGAGTGTTGTTCAGTTTCCACGTGAATGTTGGCTTTCTATTACTTATGTTGCTATTGAAGATCAGCCTTAGTCCACGGTGATCTAATAGGATGCATGGGACAATTTCAATAGTTTTGTATCTGTCCAGGCATGTTTTGTGACCAATTATATGGTCAATTTTGGAGAAGGTACCATGAGGTGCTGAGAAGAAGTTATATCCTTTAGTTAATGTCCCATTTTTTAAGGAGAAAGTGCATAAAACAAATATTAAAGGAAATGCAATATTACAGAAGCCATGTGTTATTGAGTAGATTTGGGGTCAATATACATGCTGATGTGCTTAAATGCTCAATCTAGAAGAATCAAAGTGTCCAGGAGAATTTGTAATTTGCTTTTGCTTATGATGGTGGCTTATTGATTAAATGAGAGGGTGAAAATTATAATTAGGTTGTAATACCATGTTTTAAAGTTTGTGATAGCAATTGAGTAAAACTCATGTGATTCATATATTTAAGATCCAATCTTGAGAACTATAAAGCTTCAGTAATTTTTATTAGATATTTTCTTTATTTACATTTCAAATTTTATCCCCTTTTCCCTATTTGAACCCCTATCCCACCCCCCTCTGCTTGCTCACTAACCCACCTACTCCTGCTATCCTGTCCTGGCATTCACCTACAATGGGGCATAGCACCTTCAAAAGACCAAAGGCCTCTCTTCTCATTGATATCCCACAAGGCCATCCTCTGCTAGATATGCGGCTGGAGCCATGGGTTCCTCCATGTGCTCTCTTTGGTTGGTGATTTAGTCCCTGGGAGCTCTGGAAGTCCTGGTTGGTCCATATTGTTGTTCCTTCAATGGGGCTGAAAACCCCTTCAATCTCCTTGGTTCCTTTCTCTAGCTCCTTCATTGGGGACCCTGTGTGTGTCCAATGTGTGTCCAATGAGTGAGCTGGCAGAGCCTCTCAGGAGACAGCTATATCAGGCTCCTGTTAGCAAGCACTGGTTAGCATCCACAATAGTGTCTGGTTTGGTAACTCTATATGGGATGGATCCCCAGGTGGGACAGTCACTGGATGGCCTTTGCTTCAGTTTCTGCTCCAAACTTTGTCTCTGTGTCTCCTCCCATGGAACATCAATTTTCTTAACCCCACAGATCATGCTCCTGATCCTTTTAACTGATGAGTTGTCACTAATTCAGTATTTTCAAAATGTTGTGTCTGAGAGATAAGAAATATTCATGTTCCTCATACATTTGCTTTTCCAATATATTTTTTTATCAAGAAACTTCTCAGAAAATAAAGAGGTACACAAACACACACACACACATAGATACATAATACACCAATTCATATATGAAAATATATTGTAAAATACTTTTTAGATGAGCATACCGCTTATTTATGCCAAGAAAAGGTAAGATTTCCTTTATAACTAAGAATGATTGCTAAGACAAATCTACTTTAGGAAACTGAATCTCCAACAAAGAGGAGGATAAGCCCTCTACATTATAGATGCAGTTGGCACTGTAAATAAGATATCGAACATGAGTACTTACACAAGTCATTTTAGACCATTTTAGAAATATATATGATATTTTGTATTATATGTGTAGTATAAAAAACATGGATACACCCATATGTTTATATGTTCTTGTAGTCAATGTGCTTAAGGAAACAACCACAAAAGATTAGACTCATAGGAAAATTCCAAATATCTTGATATTTCAATTAATAATGAAAACTTGACTGAAAAACCTCTGTCTTCACAACTTTCAGGCTTATCCCATAAGAATATAGAATGCTCTGTGAAACATTCTAAGGAAATGATAAAAACTAGCAGTTTCTAGAAGTGTGTGTGTGAGAGTGTGAATAGTGTTTCATATCTGAAAATATTACCATGAAGCCCAACCAATTAATTCATTGAGAAAGAAAGACAAGATTCCCTCCTACTGCCCATGAATAATGCCCATGCAAAAATTAGGAGATGACCTTTCTTTCCATACTATGACATTGTATACCTTAGTTCATCTGAATAATATATTTTATTTTCACTTAATATAAAAATGCAGTAATATACCTGCTGTCTCTGGAGAGCTGAATTATGGATTATTGTATCTGAGAATTAGGCAGCCTTTCTTTTAAAAGCATCCCTCTAGCTTAACATCAGCAGGGCTTCATTTCTTCCCCTGCTGATGCTGAGGACACACTGCTTCTGCTGGAGGCTTATCTGTGCTTGTGTTAGAGACTCTATTTCCTGAGGTGGATTTGTTCTAGCACTTCTCTTTACTTACAAATAGAACCCACTCTCACCACACAGAAGTTCAAATAAAAAGGTGTCTTTAAAAAGAGTGTATCGATTTCAAAGAGTGTGGCCAGGTTTTCAAAATGAAACAGTGTGCTATTTTTAATACACATTAAAACTAATCCCATGACCTCAGTGAAACATCCTAGGCTGCAGGCAGGTTCTACTCTCCTGAAAGTAGAAACTTCTGTTTATCAAGTTAGAGATATTGTGGTTGAGGCTACTGTGAGAAAGGGGTTTGTAATATTCACAGTGTGTAAACAGAGGGAATCATTTTCATGGCAGTGTGCTTATTTTGGAGCACAGAGGGAAAGATTTTAAAATCAGTACACTTCATTTGGGGTGAGCATAAAAGAAATTGCAGTGGTTGGTATAAATGATTTCCAGGTATTCCTGTAATTCTTACACAGATGGTGCTTGGTTTTAAAGTTCTAAACTATGTTAGTTTGTCCAACTAGAGCAATGGCAATAATGGATCCTGCTTTTTAATAAAGTTACAGTAGTAAAGATTTTTCTCTAAATGCCCTTAAGGGAGGAAAAATAAATTGTCATACCAGAAACGTAATTAGGAAATTAATTCTCACCAAGTATCTAAATGAAACTTTTAAATGAGGAAAATAATACATTTTTTGACATGGTTCTTTAAGAGATACAGGACAGCCAGGGCTCCACAGAGAAACCCTGTCTCAAAAAAACAAAGAGAGAGAGAGAGAGAGAGAGAGAGAGAGAGAGAGAGAGAGAGAGAGAGAGAGAGAGAGAGAGAGAGAGATAAGGCTGTCACTAGGAAATTGGTAAAATCAGGATGGTGATCACACACATTAGCCCTCTGGCAATATTTATTGGTTTAATGAAATTAGTGTTAGCTTAGAATATACAACACAAGTTATGACTTATTGTAATGTAAATAAGTTAATAATTAGTTCCACTTTTTTATAATGAGATCATGGTAAAAATATGTCAGCAATAGAAGACAACGATAATTAGCCATCTCCACCAAAGACAGGATGACTTATATTAGAGGTTACTTCTTCACAGGATAGCCTGTACTGAGACAAAAAAGAATATTCCTAATGATCTGTCCTAGCATTATTAGAATACAATTTCTTTGTGTGTTTTATCTTTTACAAGTTTTAACAGCATTTTGCTAGGAATAAAGCTAAAGATTAAAACAATAACTATTCTCATTGTTCACATATACGACCAATACTCCTTTGAGCCAGATGTCTCTGGAAAGTGATGTTTACAGAAGCCGTATTTATAAATCTGGAAGCAAGTGCAGAGAAACAAGAGATTCCTAAAATTGAGTCCTAAAAGTACATGTGATGTAATTCTATACCCATTCCTTTTCTGTGATTGATGTGAAATACTGTATAAGCCATGACAGGGAAATCAAACATTTAATGTTAACAGAAGTATTAATTGTGTCTCTAAGATCTATATTTTCAGCTCTCGGCTCTTTTCTTTATCCATAGCATATCACTGTGTTGTACTTTTCTCTTTTCAATAATTACTCCAATCTAACAGGATTTTCAGAATCTTGTAGTTTAAAGAAAAGACACCTGAGTCTTTATCTATACATAAAACCTTGTATTAAATAAGCATTACATATCACCAGATTCAAACAATAGCTTATGAGAATGAGTACTTAAAAATAGTTGGGGCAGATTAGGAGATAACTAGCAAGATGGCTCAGTGTTTAAAATATCTGCCATGAAAACAAATGGTAAAACCACCAGCTCTAACATAAGAATTATGCATGGTTGTGTGTAATATTTGTGGGGTTCATAGACTGGGAGAGGCCAGCTGAGCTGGTCAATCTAGATGAAATGGTGACCTTCAGGTTCAGTGAGCAATTTGCCCCACATCAAAAATGAAAATAGAGAATGATGGGGGAAGACACCTGAAATATTCATCTGGCCTCCACATGTATAAATGTATGTGCTCTCTCTCTCTCTCTCTCTCTCTCTCTCTCTCTCTCTCTCTCTCTCTCTCTCTCTCTCTCTCTCTCTCCCCACCCCCCCTCTCTCACACACACACACACTCACAGACAAAGTCAGGCATGCACATATGTACACACACACTCAAAAAATAAATTTTAAAATATTAAAAAATAATACACAAAAAGGTCTGTGCTTGAACAACAGAGTCTTTTGTCTTCTTATTACATAGGAGATGACTAATTTTCAGTATATAACTGAGTACAAGATCAACAACATGAAACCAGTTTAAAACACTTCAGTGGGTGTTGATAGGCTATGTTAAAATGCTGTATCTTTTATAGAAGGGAGGACTCTGTGTAGCTTATTATATACTCAGAGATCTGAAGCCAGTCTCTGAGAATATTAAAAATTCTTATGTTGTACAGACTAGAATTTTCTACCATTGAATAATTGTTTGTTTGCTTGTTAATTTCCAGACAGGGTTTCATAATTTGGCCCAGACTAGCCTAGAACTCATGTAATAGAAAGTTAATAAATATTTGTTGGTAGTATGTTTTACACATAGCTGTAGACTGTCTTGGAATATTTGAAAAATAAGACATCAACTTTTATGTAATAAGTGAGATTCTGAAGCAAATAAATTAAGGACAAACTACCTATACATGTTTGAGTTTCAAGAAAATGGTACATTGTGCCTGCATATGATACAATATAAGCTTCCTGTTCTTTGTGAAATCTCCAGTTGTAGCCTGCCTTTAGTGGGCAGGAGGGTAAGACTTTGAATGACCTTCACAATAACATAAAGACTATCTCACCATATTGGGAATCCTTGAGTGTGCTTGAGTCACTGAGCTATTTGAATATTATTATATTTTTCATGGGTAACACAGCCTTTATTGTGTTGTCTGTGAGATGAAAAAGTAAAGTTTATATACACCATTTGTAAACTTTTTTATTCTTTGCACTATCGTTTTATTGAATGTGATTTGGATTTGTGTCTCAGTCATGTTCTTTTCAACATCTCTGCAAAAACACCTCAGCTTAATCATGTCAACCACCAACTGCTCATCTACGCCCATCTACACAGTCTGCTTTGACTTTTCCTCATTCCTTCAAGACATCTGCAGCTCAGGCCCTCAAGTCTTTTCTCTCATAATCAAATTAGCTTCAGGATTAGATCCAAGTGGTATACTTTGTTATTCAGACACCTTTAAAGACCCAATTACATGATTAGAACAAGATATGAATGTGTGATAATTAAGGGAGTTTACCAGTTTTCCCATCAACTTAATGAGAAATTTTAGGTAAATATTTAAAAGATAGGAAACATCAATTGAAATAGAAGAAAGAATGTTCACTGTGCTTTGATGAAGCATTAGCAACGAATTTATAAATGTAGTTATAATTATGTAATTATGGAACCATACTCTGCACTAAATGCCACTCTCCTCATCCTTTCATGCAGTTATTATTATGCTTTTTACATTTTAACACTTAATAAGAAAAGTGAAATAGCTAGAAGATACGTGGTCTTCCTTATCTTGCAACAAAGGAGAATGTTTCTACTTATCAGCAAGGGGAAGTTCATGGCCTAAAGAAAATATGTATGTGCTAAGCACACAGAGAGACAGATATCCAAATTTAATTTAAATACTTGGCTAGTACAGGAATCGCTGTCTGGCAGACACTTCATATGTTTCACAGTCTGCTCAATCTTCATTTTCAGATCATGCCAGCATAAATGGTTAGCAGTGGGCATGCACACTAGGCCCACACTGTTCTTTCTTTATTAAAGGTTGCTGTGAATGTCAGGGAGCTGTCTCATTCTATCAGATTCTTACCTACAGTGATGGGGAAAATGTATTTTTGTTCTCGAGCAAGGCAAACAGATAAAAAGAGTCATAACTGGACTGCATCTTGTGATTTTCTTAGGCAATTTCTCTTTTTCTATAAATAACTAAGTTTGTAACCTTAAAACTCTTTCAAATCACTGGGATGACCACAGCTCAGCAGGTATCTACTGGAGTATTTAGAATTTCATATATATTATATTGAAAAAAATCAGATTTCCATTAGGATTTTTATTAATTTTAAAATTAGAAAAAAATCCTCTATTTAAAGGCAGAAGACCACCAACAAAGTCACATTTTATGTTGCCAGATTAATTAGTTTTTATGTGTACTTCAAAATCTCTTTCTGTGACACCAATGCAAATATCTTAAAAGCAGAAATATATGACATTAACTACAATTACATAGGAGTATGCAGTGGTCTCCTTTTTCAGTAGCAATACACATGCCATACTTTTAAAAGGGGCAGTTGAACACGCTAATATAGCATGTGTGCCTTAGGCTAATTAATGTCAAACACAGTTGGCATACATCTATGTGACACGTGGCCTTAGCTGTGTACACTCTGAAAAGGAGGGGGGGGAAGTTACTATTAAGTCTGATCATGATGGAACTAGATGAGAGACTATGATTGGAATGGAGACTAGAATGAAGTACACCTCTGAACACTCTATATATTGACTCTTTTGAAGAGCTATTGGATCACTTGGCCCTACATTTAAACAATTTTTAATTTTTTTTTAACTAACTTGCATTCAAGACTATAAAACAGGTCAATAAAAAATACATACTCCTTTTGTGTTTTTGAGATATGATCAATAGTTTAGATTTTTCTTGAACTAATAATGGCCATGTATTCAGCTTTCTGAGTATTCAATTATAAGCAAAATCCACTACTCCATGCTCAAACATAAGATTTAAACTTTTAAGGTATCACTTCTCAGCCGTTTGGCTAAGATCAAGTGTAAACTTCTAAAGTAAAGAATAAAATGGAAGACTAGCCAGGGTTATCACATTATGAAATATTGGGTAGACACTGAGGAAAAATTGAGGAGAAAACATGAACAATATACTAATAATGTCAATAATTATTTTCACATATTGGTAACAGTATGGCTGATTTATTAAATCTACTTTCAAACTTGAGAATAGTTCCTAAAAATGATGAGATTTTTTTTAATTTATAATATTTTTTATTACATATTTTCCTCAATTACATATCCAATGCTATCCCAAAAGGCCCCATAGTGCCCCCCACTTCCCTACCCACCCAATTTCATTCTTTTGGCCTTGGCATTCCCCTATATTGGGGCATATAAAGTTTGCAAGTCCAATGGGCCTCTCTTTCCAGTGATGGCCGACTAGGCCATCTTTCGATACATATGCAGCTAGAGACAAGAGATCCGGGGTACTGGTTAGTACATCATGTTGTTCCAACTATAGGGTTGCAGATCCCTTTAGCTCCTTGGGTACTTTCTCTAGCTTCTCCATTGGGAGCCCTGTGATCCATCCAATAGCTGACTGTGAGCATCCACTCCTGTGTTTGCTAGGCCCCGGCATAGTCTCACAAGAGACAGCTATATTTGGGTCCTTTCAGCAAAATCTTGCTAGTGTATGCAATGGTGTCAGCGTTTAGAAGCTGATTATGGGATGGATCCCTGGATACGGCAGTCTCTAGATAGTCCATCCTTTCATCACAGCTCCAAACTTTGTCTCTGTAACTCCTTCCCTGGGTGTTTTGTTCCCAATTCTAAGAAGGGGCACAGTGTCCACACTTTGGTCTTCATTCTTCTTGAGTTTCATGCGTTTAGCATATTGTATCTTATATCTTGGGTATCCTAAGTTTTGGGCTAATATCCACTTATCAGTGAATACATATTGTGTGAGTTCTTTTGTGATTCTGTTACCTCGTTCAAGATGATGCCCTCCAGGTCGATCCATTTGGCTAGGAATTTCATAAATTCATTCTTTTTAATAGCTGAGTAGTACTCCATTGTGTAAATGTACCATAATTTCTGTATCCATTCCTCTGTTGAGGGACATCTGTGTTCTTTCCAGCTTCTGGCTATTATAAATAGGGCTGCTATGAACATAGTGGATCATGTGTCCTTTTTACCGGTTGGGACATCTTCTGGATATATGCCCAGGAGAGGTATTGCTGGATCCTCCGGTAGTACTATGTCCAATTTTCTGAGGAACCGCCAGACTGATTTCCAGAGTGGTTGTACAAGCTTGCAATCCCACCAACAATGGAGGAGTGTTCCTCTTTCTCCACATCCTCGCCAGCATCTGCTGTCACCTGAATTTTTGATCTTAGCCATTCTGACTGGTGTGAGGTAGAATCTCAGGGTTGTTTTGATTTGCATTTCCCTGATGATTAAGGATGTTGAACATTTTTTCAGGTGCTTCTCTGCCATTCGGTATTCCTCAGGTGAGAATTCTTTGTTCAGTTCTGAGCCCCATTTTTAATGGGGTTATTTGACTTTCTGGAGTCCACCTTCTTGAGTTCTTTATATATATTGGATATTAGTCCCTTATCTGATTTAGGATAGGTGAAGATCCTTTCCCAATCTGTTGGTGGTTTTTTTGTCTTATTGATGGTGTCTTTTGCTTTGCAGAAGCTTTGCAGTTTCATGAGGTCCCACTTGTCAATTCTCGATCTTACAGCAAAAGCCATTGCAGTTCTATTCAAGAATTTTTCCCCTGTGCCCATATCTTCAAGGCTTTTCCCCACTTTCTCCTCTATAACTTTCAGTGTCTCTGGTTTTATGTGAAGTTCCTTGATCCACTTAGACTTGACCTTAGTAGAAGGAGATAGGAATGGATCGATTCGCATTCTTCTACATGTTAACAACCAGTTTTGCCAGCACCATTTGTTGAAAATGCTGTCTTTCTTCCACTGGATGGTTTTAGCTCCCTTGTCGAAGATCAAGGGAACGTAGGTGTGTGGGTTCATTTCTGGGTCTTCAATTCTATTCCATTGGTCTATTTGTCTGTCACTATATCAGTACCAAGCCGTTTTTATCACAATTGCTCTGTAGTAAAGCTTTAGGTCCGGCATGGTGATTACACCAGAGGTTCTTTTATCCTTGAGAAGAGTTTTTGCTATCCTAGGTTTTTTGTTATTCCAGATGAATTTGCAGATTGCACTTTCTAATTCATTGAAGAATTGAGTTGGAATTTTGATGGGGATTGCATTGAATCTGTAGATTGCTTTTGGCAAGATAGCCCTTTTTACAATGTTGATCCTGCCAATCCATGAGCATGGGAGACCTTTCCATCTTCTGAGATCTTCTATAATTTCTTTCTTCAGAGACTTGAAGTTTTTATTATACAGATCTTTCACTTCCTGAGTTAGAGTCACGCCAAGATATTTTATATTATTTGTGACTATTGAGAAGGGTGTTGTTTCCCTAATTTCTTTTTCAGCCTGTTTATTCTTTGTGTAGAGAAAGGCCATTGATTTGTTTGAGTTAATTTTATATCCAGCAACTTCACCGAAGCTGTTTATCAGGTTTAGGAGTTCTCTGGTGGAATTTTTAGGGTCACTTATACTATCATATCATCTGCAAAAAGTGATATTTTGACTTCATCTTTTCCAATTTGTATCCCTTTGATCTCCTTTTGTTGTCGAATTGCTCTGGCTAGGACTTCAAGTACTATGTTGAATATGTATGGAGAAAGTGGACAGCCTTGTCTAGTCCCTGATTTTAGAGGGATTGCTTCAAGCTTCTCACCATTTACTTTGATGTTGGCTACTGCTTTGCTGTAGATTGCTTTTATCATGTTTAGGTATGGGCCTTGAATTCCTGATCTTTCCAAGACTTTTATCATGAATGGGTGTTGGATCTTGTCAAATGCTTTTTCCGCATCTAACGAGATGACCATGTGTTTTTTGTCTTTGAGTTTGTTTATATACTGGATTACATTGATGGATTTCCGTATATTGAACCATCCCTGCATCCCTGGGATGAAACCTACTTGGTCAGGATGGATGACTGTTTTGATATGATCTTGGATTCGGTTAGCAAGAACTTTATTGAGGATTTTTGCATCCATATTCATAAGGGATATTGGTCTGAAGTTTTCTATCTTTGTTGGGTCTTTTTGTGGTTTAGGTATCAGAGTAATTGTGGCTTCATAGAATGAGTTGGGTAGAGTACCTTCTGTTTCTATTTTGTGGAATAGTTTGTGAAGAACTGGGATTAGATCTTCTTTGAAGGTCTGATAGAACTCTGCACTAAACCCATCTGCTCCTGGGCTTTTTTTAGTTGGGAGACTATTAATGACTGCTTCTATTTCTTTGGGGGATATAGGGCTGTTTAGATCATTAACCTGATCTTGATTCAACTTTGGTACCTGGTATCTGTCTAGGAACTTCTCCATTTCATCCAGGTTCTCCAGTTTTGTTGAGTATAGCCTTTGGTAGAAGGATCTGATGGTGTTTTGGATGTCTTCAGGATCTGTTGTTATGTCTCCTTTTTCATTTCTGATTTTGTTAATTAGGATGCTTTCCCTGTGCCCTCTGGTGAGTCTGGCTAAGGGTTTATCAATCTTGTTGATTTTCTCAAAGAAAGAGCTCCTTGATTGGTTGATTCTTTGAATAGTTCTTCTTGTTTCCACTTGGTTGATTTCGCCCCTGAGTTTGATTATTTCCTGCTGTCTACTCCTCTTGGGTGAATTTGCTTCCTTTTGTTCTAGTGCTTTTAGGTGTGTTGTCAAGCTGCTAATGTGTGCTCTCTCTAGTTTCCTTTTGGAGGCACTCAGAGTTATGAGTTTTCCTCTTAGAAATGCTTTCATTGTGTCCCATAAGTTTGGGTATGTTGTGGCTTCATTTTCATTGAACTCTAAAAAGTCCTTAATTTCTTTCTTTATTCCTTCCTTAACCAAGGTATCATTGAGAAGAGTGTTGTTCAGTTTCCACGTGAATGGTGGCTTTCTATTATTTATTTTGTTATTGAAGATCAGCCTTAGTCCATGGTGATCTGATAGGATGCATGGGACAATTTCAATATTTTTGTATCTGTTGAGGCCTGTTTTTTGACCAATTTTGTGGTCAATTTTGGAGAAGGTACCATGAGGTGCTGAGAAGAAGGTATATCCTTTTGTTTTAGGATAGAATGTTCTGTAGATATCTGCCAGATCCATTTGATTCATAACTTCTGTTAGTTTCACTGTGTCCCTGTTTAATTTCTGTTTCCATGATCTGTCCATTGGTGAAAGTGGTGTGTTGAAGTCTCCCTCTATTATTGTATGAGGTGCAATGTGTGCTTTGAAATTTACTAAAGTTTCTTTAATGAATGTGGCTGCCTTTGTATTTGGAGCGTAGATATTCAGGATTGATAGTTCCTCTTGGAGGATTTTACCTTTGATGAGTATGAAGTGTCCCTCCCTGTCTTTTTTGATGACTTTGGGTTGGAAGTCAATCTTATCAGATATTAGAATGGCTACTCCAGCTTGTTTCTTCCTACCATTTGCTTGGAAAATTGTTTTCCAGCCTTTCATTCTGAGGTAGTGTCTATCTTTTTCTCTGAGATGAGTTTCCTGTAAGCAGCAAAATGTTGGGTCTTGTTTGTGTAGCCAGTTTGTTAGTCTATGTCTTTTTATCGGGGAGTTGAGTCCATTGATATTAAGAGATATTAAGGAAAAGTAATTGTTGTTTCCTGTTATTTTTGTTGTTAAAGTTGGCATTCTGTTCTTGTGGCTGTCTTCTTTTAGGTTTGTTGAGGGATTACCTTCTTGTTGTTTCTAGGGTGTGGTTCCTGTCCTTGTATTGGTTTTTTCCTGTTATTATCCTTTGAAGGGCTGGATTTGTGGAGAGATAATGTGTGAATTTGGTTTTGTCGTGGAATACTTTGGTTTCTCCACCTATGTTAATTGAGAGTTTGGCTGGGTATAGTAGCCTGGGCTGGAATTTGTGTTCTTTTAGTGTCTGTATAACATCTGTCCAGGATCTTCTGGCTTTCATAGTCTCTGGTGAAAAATCTGGTGTAATTTTGATAGGCTTGCCTTTATATGTTACTTGGCCTTTTTCTCTTACTGCTTTTAGTATTCTATCTTTATTTAGAGCATTTGTTGTTCTGATTATTATGTGTCGGGAGGTATTTCTTTTTTGTTCCAGTCTATTTGGAGTTCTGTAGGCTTCTTGTATGTTCATGGGCATCTCTTTCTTTAGATTTGGGAAGTTTTCTTCTATAATTTTGTTGAAGATGTTTGCTGGTCCTTTGAGTTGAAAATCTTCATTCTCATCCACTCCTATTATCCGTAGGTTTGGTCTTCTCATTGTGTCCTGTATTTCTTGGATGTTTTGAGTTAGGACTTTTTGTGTTTTACATTTTCCTTGATTGTTGTGCCGATGTTCTCTAAGGAATCTTCTGCACCTGAGATTCTCTCTTCCATCTCTTCTATTCTGTTGCTGATTCTCGTATCTATGGTTCCAGATTTCTTTCCTAGGGTTTCTATCTCCAGTGTTGCCTCATTTTGGGGTTTCTTTATTGTGTCTACTTCCCTTTTCAGGTCTAGTATGGTTTTGTTCATTTCCATCATCTGTTTGGATGTATTTTCCTGTTTTTCTTTAAGGACTTCTACCTGTTTGATTGTGTTATCCTGTTTTTCTTTAAGGATTTGTAACTCTTTAGCAGTGTTCTCCTGCAATTCTTTAAGGGATTTTTGTGCTTCCTCTTTAATGTCTTCTACCTGTTTACCAGTGTTCCTTTGTATTTCTTTAAGTGTGTTATTAAAGTCCTTCTTGATGTCCTCTACCATCATCATGAGATATGCTTTTAGATCCGTGTCTAGCTTTTCCGGTGTATTGGGGTGCCCTGGACTGGGCAAAGTGGGAGTGTTGGGTTCTGATGATGGTGAGTGGTCTTGGTTTCTGTTAGTAAGATTATTATGTTTACCTTTCGCCATCTGGTAATCTCTGGGGTTAGTTGTTATCGTTGTCACTGTTTAAAGATTTGAGCAGATTCTGTGTTCCACTCACCAGAAGTCTCAAAATCCTGTGGCAGGTGTTGTGGGTAGCTGGTGGGTGTCAGCCAACCCTGCGCTCTAGCTACCCCGGTGCTGATCAGGCTGGAAGAGTCCTGTGGCCCTACTCAGGCCGGTTTTCTGCTTCCCTAACTAATGCAGTCTCAGGTCCCGCGCGCAATTGGATTCGAGCAGAAGCTGTGTTCCACTCACCAGAAGTCTCAAGATCCTGTGGCGGGTGTCGTGGGTAGCTGGCGAGTGTCAGCCGACCCTGTGTCTTAGCTACCCCAGTGCTGTTCTGACCGGAAAAGGCTTGTGGCCTGACCAGATTTCTGCCTCCCCAACCAAAGCAGTCTCAGTCCCGCATGATTGGACTGGAGCAAAAGCTGTGTTCCACTCACCAGAAGTCTTAAGATCCTGTGGCGGTTTGTTATGGGTAGCTGGCGAGTGTCAGCCGACCCTGTGTCCTAGCTACCCCAGTGCTGTTCTGACCGGAAAAGGCTTGTGGCCTGACCAGATTTCTGCCTCCCCAACCAAAGCAGTCTCAGGCAGGTCCCGCGTGATTGGACTGGAGCAGAAGCTGTGTTCCACTCACCAGAAGTCTCAAAATCCTGTGGTGGGGGTCGTGGGTAGCTGGCAGGTGTCAGCCGACCCTGTGCTCTAGCTACCCCGGTGCTGGTCAGGCCGGAAGAGGTCTGTGGCCCTACTCAGGCCGGTATTCTACTTCCCTAACTAATGCAGTCTCAGGTCCTGCGCGAAGCTGTGTTCCACTCACCAGAAGTCTTAAGATCCTGTGGCGGGTGTTGTGGGTAGCTGGCGAGTGTCAGCTGACCCTGTGCCCTAGCTACCCCGGTGCTGTTCTGACTGGAAGAGAAATGATGAGATTTTTAACTATGAAACTTTTGCATTATGTTTACATCTTTATGAGTTTCTTTTAGTAAATCATGGTCAACTATTGAATTTTTACATTTTAAACTTCAGGAAAATCTCATTTTTTTCTTTTTTATTATAATTTTTATTAGATATTTTCTTCATTTATATTTCAAATGCTATCCCCAAAGCCTCCTATACCTTCCCTCCCCTGTCCTGCTCCCCAACCCACCCACTCCTGCTTCCTGGCCCTAGCATTCCCCTGTACGGGGGCATATGATCTTCACAAAAATCAAGGGCCTCTCCTCCCAGTGATGGCCGACTAGGCCATCCTCTGCTACATATGCAGCTAGGGACACGAGCTCTGGAGGGTACTGGTTAGTTCTTACTGTTGTTCCTCCCATAGGGTTGCAGACCCCTTTAGCTCCTTAGGTACTTTCTCTAGCTCCTTCATTAGGGGCCCTGTGTTCCATCCAATAAATGACTGTGAGCATCCACTTCTGTATTTGTCAGGCACTGGCATAGCCTCATAAGAGAGACCTATATCAGGGTCCTGTCAGCAAAATCTTTCTGGCATATATAATAGTGTCTGGGTTTGGCGGTTTTATATGGTGTGCATTATATTTCTAATTTTAATTTCAAATTCGCTGGTTACTTGTTAAAAGCAAACAAAGAGAGGAAATGGAAGTAAGGAAAAGACAAAATCACAGAGACAAAATACCACCAAGAATTCTACAGTTTTATAAACTCAATAGCTGAAGTTCCCACTAGCAAAACAAGTACTAGAGTGGGTCAGACAATTCAGCAGGTACTTACCATCTAGAGCTGCATCCAGCTATAAACAGTTTATAGTTAGCACTGCAATGTTTTAAGTTCAGTTAAAAGTGTTGAATTTTACTATTAGATATTTCTGAATTACAAGAAGCAGTAGTTTAAATTTTTACTTGTCAAGGTCTTTGAAATTGGAAACATTATATAGCACAAGTCTTGTAGTCTCTCTTTGTAGATATGGAAAACTGAGTTTTCCTCAGGTCTTCTGAGTAACTCATCTATGACACTTTACAACGTGTGTCCTGTCTTAATAATTTTTACTTGTTCCTAGCAGTGTGCAATCCTTATAATGTTAATGGTCTTTGCAATCCCATGCAACTATGCATTATAAATTTTGAGTGTTTCAGTGGTAGAAACTTCAAAATGCATATTTAAGAAAGATGTGTCAAGTTTGCTATCTACTGAAGCAAAGGATAGTTGGCTCCCTGTGACCTTATAAATTAGCAATAACAGCAACAATACATGATTACAATGGAATTTCTGCATTTAAAATCAATTCAAAACAATATGTGATGAGCTTTCTGAGAATGGTATATTAAACTGACAATGTAATTATGTTTGTGTGACAGTCTCATTTTCTAACTTCTTCCCCCCATGACTTAAGAAAGTAATTTAACCTAGGCACAAATTAAATGGCTTTAAATCAAATGTGATTCCACATTGGAAAAATTCTTATTTAAAAATAAAATCAGTACCATAGATAAGTATGTAAAATAAGGACACCCTGTAAACAAATCGAAGCACATATCCTTTATAGAAGCAAACAAAATATGAAAGTAGGTAGGACAAAATATGGAGCCAAATGAGACTAATCTGACCTACTCCATAGATGACCAATAACAGTATAGAGTCACAAAGGAATTGAATCTAAAGGAAGGGTGTATTTTCTTTTTAGCAATTAGCAGTTAAACCTCATAGCAAAATGGCATCCCATTAGCATCTTTCATTGTATAAAAGCACTCCTAACATCAAGGAGTCACATAAACTATTAATAATGCACTTAACTGAACTCAAGTGTGGACTGTAAACACAGGGATCCATGGCAGCCACTTCCTAGAGTGCTGGCTGATGTCTCTCCCAGGACATGTGCAAATCAATTTGAGAAAACAATTCTTCACTCTCTAGCCCTTAACTGTGTGATACCTTTTAAACAATCAGGGTGCTTCTGTGCCATTATTCACAGTGTGTAGCAGTAATCCACATTCGAGAGCAAAAGAAAAAAACAATCAGACAAAAAGAATAAGATGCTAGGATGGAATTCACCTCATCTTAAGCATGGAGGAGCATGGCTTGGAAGACAGAAATGAGGAGAAAGGACAAAGTTTGGATTGCGAAGAAAAGAAAACCATGGTCCTTCCTCCTAAATTGAGTTCCACGCCAAGCGGCCAGGTTGCCTTTCATCACTAAATTCCTATGTCATATTTTCTTAGTGGATATTTTATTTACATTTCAAATGTTATCCCCTTTCCTGGCTTCCGCACACCCAAACACCCCGGAAACCTTGTATCCCATCCCCCTGTCCCTAGTTCTATGAAGGTGCTCCCTTACCCACCCACCTACCCTCTCCTGCCCTCCCGCCCTGGCACTTCCCTACACTGGGGCATCAAGCTTTCCCAGGACCAAGGTCCTCTCCTCCCATAGATGTCCAGCAAGGCCATCCTCTGCTACATATGCGGCTGGAGCCATGGGTCCCTCCACGTGTACTCTTTGGAAGCTCTGAGGGATCTGGTTGGTTGATATTGTTGTTCTTCCTATGGGGTTGCAAACCCCTTCAGCTCCCTATATCTTACATGGATGAATATAGTCATGAAATCGGTGAGGTGAGATAGTGTAAGCACATAAGATGCTCATCTGAGAGCAAGCTGGATAGTGTCTGATGCTTGGCGGCTGCAGATGAGTTAAGATGAGAAGGAGATAAGATTTGGTCTTTATCATTATTCTCTTCACTGTATCAATGTCATTTAGCAATCATATTTCCTCATTAGAAATGTACTCTTACACATACCAGATTACATCCACTGATGAAAAAAAGTAAAATTATATTCTTAATCCCTGGGAGACTTAGAATATGTAGATGTTCACACGAATGATCTCTTGACAAAATTAAAAAATAAAACAACAAACAGCATGTAGTACCTTTCCACATTATGATCTTTAAATAAATATAAGGGGACATATTCACATGTTCATGTGAAATTAAAAATGCATAAAAGACATTTTCCATTAGGAATTGCTTTGCTCATTATCATTAAGATAATCAATGGTATGAGAACCTGCACACACCCACTATTTTAAAAAGAAGCATCTCTTTCAAATCCCGAAATTTATTTGAATTATATTCTCATATTTTCTTTCTCAAAAAAAAGTAAAAGTGGTAACAGAGACCACTTCTAGTTGTTTATTTTCTGTCCATATAAAATGCATTATAGTAACATCAGTGTGCTTAGTTTGCAGAGATGTTTTTAAAATACAGTGAGGTTCAATTTGTTGTATCTCAGTGGAACTTTCAATTGCACAATGTAAGCATTAAGTGATTATCACAGTTTTAAAGCAAGAAGTCAAATATGCATCTGTTGCTTTGTACAATAACTACTAAACTTAGCAGTACTCCATCTACCAGATTAATGAAGCAGACAGCAGATTTTTAGAGAAGCATAGGAAATTTTATACATCCTCCTAATGAGTTAAATCACTCACTAAACCTTAATCCATCTACTTAGGATCAAAGTGTTCTGATTTTTAACTGTGATACCTGGGATCCGTAATCCATTCTCTTCCTATCTGGTTGCCAAGACTTAAAAATGAAGGGATTCTAGACCAGTTAATGGTGTTTTGGAGAGAGATGAAATCAGGCCTTTATCAGCATCTAAAAGGTGGCCTAAAACTAATTGGAAATTCTTGCATAGAGGAAATTTCTTTAAATAGAAATGAGTTGAGGGTTAAGGATTTTTTTTCCTCCTAGAACAGCTGTGCAGTTTTACTAAAAGGAGGGATACTTTCTCACAACAAATGTGCTAAGTGGTAGTAGCATCAAAAGCATAATTGATAAAAATCAAGCTGAAGTGAAATTAAAATTAAAGTATATGCTTATTGTGTGTGTGTGTGTGTGTGATGGTGTGTTTGTTCGATTGTGTGTATGTACACACATACCAGATCTGTATAAAGGTAGTTCTAGTCTAAGTGTGATATATACGTACACATATATAATTGATACATATAAATATAAATAATACATTATTAATATATATTACTCACTTTTTCCACAAACCATAATTTTCAGAACCTTCCTGTCTAAGAAGAGTAGACAGTATGGTCTAATTGATTCCAGAGTTATTGGCGATAAAGCTTATCATACTTCAGGTAATACATTAATTTAATTTGATGTTTACAGGCAACACAGAAAATTTAAGAACAGAAGAGAAACTTCAGTTGAATGGCACTTGCTGCTTGGAAGAGTTTCCACAGGAAGACTGCTCTCTCTTAGGTTGTTGCTAAATACTCATGTAGGTACAGAAAATATCATTTAATCCTTGGAATGTTGCCATTTCTTGTAAATGAACCTACTGAAACCTGTGAGGTCTGTTTGTTTCTTTGTTTTTGACAGCTTCCATTTCACTAGTCTGGCTAAATCCAGGATAAAATCAGGAAATGATGGAAGCTGTCTCTGTTCTCCACAAAACCCTGTGAGCCATGGCTTTATCCTCTATGAAGAATTATGCCTAGAGTATTGTCTTAGTCTTATTTCTATTAGTTAGATAAAATACCCTGATAAAGAAAGCAGTGTAGGGGAGAAAGAATTTGTTTTACCACACAATTCCACGTTATAGTTTATAATATGGAGACTTCAAGGCAGATGGTCTATGTGTCAATCAGAACAATGCATCCTCAGTCAAGACCAGAGAGAAGTCAATGTGTGCTTACATTTGAATGTCTGTTGTGTCCCCCTCTATGTCTTCACTGTTAGACAATTCCAGGTCCTTTTCCTAAAGGATGATGCTGCCCCAGTTGAGCAGGATCACCTCATAGCAGCTAACCAAAGTAAGGCAATTCCCAAAAGTCATCCACAGGACAACCTAATGTACAGTATCCAAGTTGTGTCAAATGCCAATCAAAGCTTACCCTAAGCACATTTAGAGAAACATGACAGTATAGCCCCATACATTCTCCTTTCTCCCACCTATGATTTCCACTGATAATAACTTTCTTCTACCCCCAGGAGGTTTGATAAAGTTGAGGCATGTCTATTTGGTATTGTTGATGACTTTACATCTACCCTCAACAGAAAAGGGGAGGGATTCCTTTACCTCTGCTGAAAATGAGCATGTTTAGGTGGCTAGGTAAAAATAGAGTGTTTAGGGAGCCCACATGTCACCCATTCCTCATTGCTGGAGACTAAATACACTTTTGTTTCTAAAGCTTACCATGTTTCTCTATCACTTTATTTCTTTACCTGTAAAATCCTTATTCATCTTGGGATCATAACTGGGAATCACATCATTCAGTACTCCAAGTTTTCTAGTTTCAGTAATAATTTGGCTTTGGACATAAGCATTATCAAATTTCTTTTTATTGTCTTATTCACATACTGAATGTAAACAACAAAATCAATGAACTCCACTATATTAGTCAGTTTCATATAAAATGCCTGGTACTGTTTCAGTCTTAGTGATAGCTTGCCTTTTAATGTGGGTGCCTAACAATGGGTGTGGCACCTAGATCCAGGAGGAGCTAACCCTGAGTCAGCAAGGCCTCTAGTTGACTTGCAGCATGGCTTCTTTCTCTCCAGACAGCATTCTAGGCTCCTTGCCTTCTACTTGTACTCATTCAGATCTGGCATTTTTAGCACTGAGAATATGACCATGCAATCAAGCTGTAGCTTCATTTTCCTTCATTTACAGATGAATGGTTTTATTATTTCTCTTTTTCTTCTTTCCTTTATTCTGTGGGAAACAATTTCAAGGTGATACAAAGATGAGAGACGAAAAACATTATTCTACCAGCTTCTTTTCCAGATTGAAGTGGTCATTATTTTTGGTTTAGAGGTTCAATTCTGGGAGAAAGGAAAAGTATTTTCTTGGTGGGAATCAATTCAAGGCAAATAGTCAACAATTAACTGACTTTAATGGGAATGAAAGCAATTAATTCCCAAACATGAACACTTCTATTTGAATAACCATGGAATTATACTGTAGTACTCTTAACTGCTAAATTACATTTTAAAAAATACAAAATTACTTACGACCTTTTAAAGAGATCAGAATTCAATGGCAGGTTATGGAACTACTCTAAAATTAAAGCCGTGCTCCAGATACTCAAAATGCTGATAGATGATACCTAAACTTCTCTTGTTCACCACCTCTAAAGACCTAGTGCATTAAAATGAGATGTGAAGGATGTGAGTTTCAGTCCCAAATTGCAGATGTATAAGAATATTCCATTTCTGTGGATTTGGTAGTATCAATTTAATTTTGAGGTTAATAAAAGTCTTGATTAGAGAGTTCTCTCTCTCTCTCTCTCTCTCTCTCTCTCTCTCTCTCCCTCCCACCCTCCTTCCCTCCCTCCCTCCCTTATTCAGACCAGATCCTAGAGCACAGTAGTATTGTTCTAATCACTTCAAGCCACTTTTTATAAATTATTTTATTTATTTACATCCCAAATGTTGCCCCTCCTAGAGTTCTTCATCCCATTCTTCCTCTCCTTTGCCTCTTCGAGGATGTTCCTCAAGGCATCCTCCTTCCTTGGGGCATCAATTCACTTCAGGATTAGGCACATCCTCTTCTACTGAGGCCAGACCAGGCAGTTCTTTGGTACATATATTCTTGGGGCCTCGGACCAGCACATATATGGTCTTTGGTTAGTAGCTTACTCTCTGGGAGTTCCAAGGGGTCCAGGTGAGTTAACACTGTTGATCTTCCTATCAGGTTGCTATCACCTTTGGTTCCTTCTCCTAACTCTTTTATAGGAGTCCCTGACCCCTCAGTACAATTCTTGGCTATAAGTATCTGCATCTGTCTCAGTGAGCTGCTGGTGGACTTCAGGCTACGTTAAAGGCCCCAAATCATTATGCATCTTAATTGATTGACATTTAATTTTTTGTTTTGAATGAGGCTGTGAGGTGGAAGCAAGGTGTCTGAAATCTTTTAACCATCTTCCTCCTTGTTTTACCTAAAGCTGCTCCCTTACTTTGTCCTCACCTAGTAGAGTGGAGACATACAATACGCTTCCAGGTCTTCTGAGTTAGGTACCAAATGTGCTTGTGAGGGTCCTTCCTTTAGTTTCCAAAACTCTCATCTCATAGTATGACTTCATTGTGAGGTTCCAAATTCAAAATATTAGTAGAGAATGGATACAATCATCCAATATCATACAATGTTCTTTGGTAATTTATTTATAGAGTCATAATGAGGGCAACCACTGTCTCCAATGCTGAGGTTACTTTTCATCTAAGGAATGTATCTATTTCCTCTTCTTATTTGGAACCTTACACCTTGGTGAACTTCTCTTTTAGTCATTGCTCATATATTATCTTACCAAATAAATGCTACTTGTATTCATATTGCTCAATTCTCTCAAGCCACCTTGACTCCAGTTCAACTTATGTTACTACATAATACTGCCTCTGTTCTGTCTAGTCTTTTCAAATATTTTAAGATCACCTCTAGGCTCAGGAACTCTGAAAATCTCCAAAAAATATTTGTTGAAAAATGTGGCCTGCCTGGTCAAAGATATATAGAAAGTGCTCAATGAGAAACACATCAATGTTTCTGAAGAATATCACCTACTATGAGGATGGAAATTCATTATTATTTTTTTACTCTACAACCTTTTTCCTATGAGGCTAGTTATTACCTATTATTGTACATGTCCCAGAGCTCAGTGCAATTACACTATCAGAACTTCCAACGTGGAATACACTTGTCATGTCTATAAAGTGAAAAATTGAAATAAAAATTATTATAACAAAGTTATTTTCTTTTTAGGTGATATTTAATACCTCTGTGTCAGAAAACCCAGAAACCTGGGCAATGAATCCCAATGGAAACATTACCTCTTCATATGTAATTTCTAATAGCACATATAAACAATTTTTCCTCATAGTCTATTTCAACTATTTGTACTTTGTTAGCCTATACTGTCATATTACCTAATAATAATCTTCCTATCATCTATAAACATTTCAGAATCAGAGTCCAAAGGAAGAATATTAACTGTGTCCTGTGAATCATAATGCTGTAATAGTTTTGACCTAATTTAATTTGATTGCTTGAAGTTTCTTCCTATTTAATTTAAAATCATTTACAGAATTCTGCAAAGAAAGTTGATGTCAAAAATGGAGATGATGGGCATACCCTTGATTTATACACAGAGAATATTTGAGGAGATGTCAATGGACCAGAAAGAGAAAAGAATCGTCCTAGCCAGTCCATTACTGAACCATGAGTAATAGGGGCAACAATAGGGGCTGTAAAGTGAAAAAAAAAATTAATGGGAAAAAAGAGTTTTCGATAAGCCAAGAACATCTTCCTAGCTATAAAATAACACATTTTGAAATAAGGCATAAGTGAATTAGAAGGTTTTATAGTTGGTTGTTTTATGTGTGTGTGTGTGTGTGTGTGTGTGTGTGTGTGTGTGTATGTGTGTACAATATATGTGGTAAAGTTATGCAAGACCAAAAGATGGCTATAGTTATAGGCCCTTGGGACCTGTATAGGAATTGACCTTAGGTGCAGTGTATGAGCAGAAGCACCCATGTGCTGAGTCATTTCTACAACTCCAACCTTAGAAATGGTAGAATAATAATCAAAATCCTATAAAGTAAAAGTTTTCAAGCTATGTCGAACTCCAAATTGGCAAAGCTTGTCTATCATAAACTTGTGTAAATTCCTTTTCTGATCTCAGTTTTCACAGGATTAATGCAATGAATTCTTAGAATTCACCAGAGAAAGCTTATATTAAAAGCGTGTGCTGCTGCTCCTTCTGTTAGTGTGATACATATTATTATCAAAATAAGAACCGTAAGAAGTCAACCAATGCATGGGTCACAAATAGAGATATTTGAAGCTAGTGCCATGATGCAAGCCATTACAAAACCCTGAAGCTTATAGGAAGAGTATTGTTATACCTTATTGTACAAGGAAATGTTTCTAGCTAATTACAATGAAGAAAAAACTTTTTTATTTTAATTATACGATTTTCTTTATGTTGGCTAATACAACAGTTTTACTTCTGAATCAAATCAAATAGTTTTGTTCCAAACTTCAAGACATTTATAATACTCATCAGCTGCTATAATAAATAGTATATTGATGGAATGAAGTCACATACAGATTTATCAAACTTGCCATTTATATCATTGTAAAATGTATATTTTTTAATTTTTTCTAAGTTGCATTGAATTGACAGTGTGCCCAATGCAAAAATGAATTCTTTAATAGACAAAATATATTTTTAAAATTTATTTTTAGTAAATGTATGTATATGGATGATATGTGCATGTGAGTGACGTTGAATGTGTGAGCCATTTGTGGGTGTGGCATCCCTCAGAGCTGGACTGAAAGGCAGTGTTTCCCAGTCAAACATCAATACAAGGCACTACACTAAGAACCTCTGGAAGAGCACTAAATGCTTTTAATCACTGAGCTATCTCTCCACCCCTGGATGTCACATTTTGCCCATAACATAAGATGGTTGCCATCCTATGTTGCCAATGGTGATATGAATGATACCTAATGGCTCCTGCCTTTTTGTTTGTGAGGAAGATTTAGACAAACATGTACAGACAGGGTGGAAATTTACTTTTGTTCTTTTGACTCAAGTTTCATTGACTTTAACTGAGTAAATGGTCATAGCCACATTAGTGCCCTCATTTCAAGATGTTTTTAATTTGCTTCTCTTAACTAAGGTATGTCTTAACTAAGGTATGATTTTTAGAGAGAGTGAGAGGCAGAGAGAGAGAGAGACAGAGACAGAGAGAGACAGAGAAAGACTATATTTACTCACCAAAAATGTTGTTTCAATGCTTTTTAAACAATCAATTTTATTGAACAAGAGGCATATAAAAAGAAAGCAGGGATTGGTTTTGAGAGGAAAGTGAAGTACAAACTGAAGTAGAATGTACTAGAAACAAGAGTTGTCTGTGAGATAACATAGTCACATAGACAACATTCAACAACTTATGGATATTAAATCACATAATCTCCATAAAAGTAAAGTACTGCCTTATGGTGTTTGGGGAACACAGAGATGGGGATCAAAGTGTCGGAAGAGCTGTCAAGTACTTCGACCCTCGTTGTGTGCTTCTGAGTTGCATCATCTCATTTTGTACCAATGTCAGGAGCTTTCTACACATCCTGGCAGAGGAGAGTCTGTATTTGTTCACATATGCTACAATGTTGTTCATCTGGCTTTGCCTGGGATCATCAGTGTTCTGCTTTCATCTTGCACACATGCAATAAGCACTCCCATTACCATCTCTAACTCATCTTCCTCTGGTGTCCAAAGGTCTGAGTCCTGCCATCCTCATCTTCTCAGCTTTCCTATGAGCAATGTTCAAGATTCACCTGGAATGTTTCCTCCCTGTGGGAGCATTTTTCCCCTGGCCATTAGAACATAGCTATATTGTTTCTCAACAGTTTCCACTTCTGTCACTGTTACCCACTGAGTAAAATCATAATTCTTCTATGTCATTAAAATGTCTCCAGTGAATGGAAAAGAAGACAAGTACTTTATCTGCTATATTTTAGTATCCCTATGGCAAACATCTGTTTAGCATTTGATACATAGGAGATACTCAGAAAATGTTTAGTATCAAAGTGATTGATCAGAGGATAACCTGAGACATATTCCCAAGTGTACAAGGCTCAATTAAAAGAAGAAATATTTTTTATCAGATGTCTACTTCATTCTCCAAAATGTCATTTTTTCATACTCATTTAAAAAAAAACAACTTTGTTTCTTTGATTTAAATTTTCTTACTAAAATATATTTCCAAAATGTGTAAATCATTTTTTCCTAAGGTTATCTTTAAGATGCTGAAACTTGCAACTATGCCTATGTACTCATGATCAGTGAATGAACACCCTACACATGGTATTGTTCAGGGAAAAGTGGCAATGTGAGAGGCTTGTTGTCTTTTGTAGAAGATATGTCAAACATTTCCTTCACTTTCATAGATGGAACCATGTCAGAAAATGACTGACTGTGTCATCCTGCTGTGAACCCTCTGACAGCAGGACCACCATTCCCACCTAACTAGTTTCATGAAGAAAACTTTTAAAAGAACCTGTTCCTACTTTTTATCACAAAATTTTAGATTTTGAAGCAGTGCACCCATATGAAGACTAGTGTTTCATGTGCATAATGGAAATTAAACTGGACATTCACCACTTCTGATTTTTATCAAAGCTTCAGTTTTATACCTGCATTGCTCATGAAGTTAAGTGAATTGTGTATCCAACTGGTGAAAAATCAAGGGCTCCCTGGGGCAAAGGAGGAAATTGCAAGTTTCTCATGAGTATATCAGGATGGGTTCACTAGACAGTAGTCAGCATAGAACAAACTGATATACAAAAGAAGCCATTAGATATTTCATTTGAACATTTTGATTCAGTTGCCTAGATGAGCCTGCTGTGTAGGAGGTTGAGCCAAGGCACAATTATTCTAGTTCCTGCCTCTGAGAGACTGCTCCCTCTCACATATGGCAAAGTTTAATGCAAAAATGTTCAGGGGCATCTTCATCAGGAAATTTTAAAGCTTCGTTTTTGCAAGCATGCATCCAGAAACTCCCCGTAATAATGTTGGACAGTTCTTAGAAACTACTATGTATGTCTTAAACATATCAGCCAGAATCTAAATTTCAGTCTTTGAGTCATGCTAATGTGTGGAACTTCAATGTCCAACACTCCAAAAGCCTTTTAATGTGCCAGAAAGTACACAATTAAAACACATGGTTCCTAATAGTGATGCCACTTGACTGAATCTTGAGCCTACAGAAGATCTTGGTGTTTTATTTTCAACATGACATGTACATTAAAAACTTTCTTGCAAAAATACTACAAAGTCACTCAATTTTTTTCATTATTCATCATACTACTCAGTCCACAATGCTTACAGATAGTAAATGATTTTCTTTTTTATTTATTTATTTATTTATTTATTTTTTTAGTAAATGATTTTCAAATAAGTATTTTTCTCATGAGGGAACAATGGATCTGATTGCTAAACCGATGCAACAACCAAAACAAAATCCTGTAGAGTTAAGGTTATTATCTAGTTACATAACTTCCCCTGCACAGATATACTAAGTTAATCAAATGTCTTAGGTCTGCTGCTAGGGCATATACCACAGACAAAGAAGGGAGGACACCAAACACTTATTTCTCAAAATTCTGTTCACTGGAAGTCCAGATCAATGCACAATCAAATTCCACACATGTGTGATATATTTAGGCTTCATTGCCATTTGACGCTTATTTCCTCATCTTTAAATTCTTAATCAGACCTGTAGAATTCTTTTCTCCAAAGAGGTACCATTCATAGTCTCCAGGGATTTGGACTCTTTTTGAGAAGTATATGAAGAATTAGTAAAAATTAAGGGGAAGTGAAGGCAAGGAAAACAATAGTAAAGAAAAAATAATAGAAAAAAATCAAAGAAAGAAAAAAGGAAAGAAAGGAGCAAAGAAAAACTAACAAACACACCCTGGGGAAATAAAGACTGCATGTCTGCTACAAGTGGCCAAGACAGCAAGGCACTGAGCTTGTGGCTTTAACAACCCTTTTCTTGTGCTGGCAGAGGAATTCTCAATTGGGAAAGTGGAGAAGCTAATCTATTCAGCTGGCATTGGACACAGCTGTAATGTAGTTCAGGCATAGTTAGATATGAGTAACGATGATTCTTTTGATGGACTAAATCCAGAAATTATTTGGTTAATGTGAGTGACAGAGTTACCAATCCAACAATGAAGTCAAACATTTAACAGTGATTTGGAAGCAACAGAAAAATCATCAAATGTGGGACAGAAAACAGGAGTCACAATTACTCATAAAGTTCTAAAATTAAAGATTTCTTCAGAAAAACCTAGAATTATAGGAAAACAGAGAGTGCAAGATCTTCTAACACTGGCTCTGATACTATAATGTCCCATATGCTAGTTCAGGTAGCGAAAGGCAGCTATCCCCATTCATCTTTGTAATCTTAGATTTCACACAGCTTTCTGATGCTCCCGAACAATGTTATTCTAAGGACTTCCTTGTGAGTCATTCTTACTCATGATCTTTGTACCATATAGAATACAAATGAATACACAATACCATCCCACTTAAATCAAAATAGTTTTCCCATGGTCAGCTCATTGGCTTGGTGTCTTCAATCACACGTGTAACAATGGTTTAAATGCATTCTAATTTATCAAGACAAGATTGGAGACACTGTGACATGGACTGTCATTTTCTGTACTCAGTGATATTACTGGAGTTTCCTGGGGTCTTCAGATATGCTCTCAATTGTGGCCTTGGCTCTGCAGTTCTCATCCATTCTTGATGTTTACAGACTATATTTGAGTGTCCTTTATAATTTAAGAGTTAATTTTCTAATCTTGAAAGGCTAGCAGATGTTTCATAATAAAAATAAATGACTCCTTAAATCATAAGATCCTTTATGCAGTGAAGTATCTCTCTCTGTATAATGTGAAATCTCAGTGAGTTTCTATGTCTAGGGTCTTTTACATAGATTAGATGCTCAAAAATGTTAAAAGGAAACTGTAGTGTATTTATTGTTTTATACACAGCAAATTAGTAGACAAGTTTCTGGAAATCAAAATATCCAATGTTTGCTTTTAGGTTTTTTTAAAGGCAAATATTTACCAGCTTGAGCAATAGTTTTGAACTCAGTTGTAATTAATACCAAATTTTAAAGCATAATACATTTTTCTTCATTGTTATACTATTAGCTATAAATCCCTTTTACTTGGTGGAGAAAGCCCTTTGTGTTATTCAGTGCTCAGTTGGACATAGAATCCCAGTGTAAAAGACTGAATAAAACCCAGATGAAGACTAATTTGGAAAGGTTTGTCACGCAACCCGATGATAAAGGGCAAGGGAACCAATGGGAGAGGCAAAGCTAAGTGTTGGTTAGAAAGTGAGGAGGAGTATATTTGAAGTGAAGGACTTCCACAACCAAGTCTCACTCACATTTAAGTGTCTACATTTTCCCAGGGACTAGGCTTGCCTTATCAGATACAATATTCTTGATAAATGTAGATAATTGTAGTGATTGAGTGATGTTATACTATCTGCTTATTTATAGACACAAGCTTGGTCATCATAACCAGACTCTCTGCTTTTGTCGTTAGTAACGAAAAGAAGACCAAGTGTTGCATTGTCTCTAGAGGTTGTTAGATTCATAGAAAAACATATGTGGTATTCTACTTCCATCCCAGAGTTAATTTATATTTTATATTTACTCTTTGACAATTTTATATATAATATACATTTTATACTATTTTCTTTACACTCCCATGTTTTCATCTACCCTGGCTTATCTTTTTCTCACCAAGTCTACCTATAACTTCCTTGTTTATTTTCCTATGTGACTAATTGGATTTAATCTGTGACACTCCTGTGGGCATAGGTAAAGCTATCTAATGAGCAACTTATCAATAGCTACCTCACCAAAGATACTGACTTCATCTCTTCCAGAAGTACTCTCCATCTATGACTGAATGATCATTGGCTTAGTCTGTGTGGGGCTTATACAGGCAGTCACAGCTATGGTGAGGTCATGATTCCTAAGCCCATGCAATGCTCATAGGATAGCATTTCATGGTCCTCCTACCGATTACTCTGCTCTAGCACTTTTCTCTCTCTCTCCTCTTGTGCTTCCTAATCCAGTGGAAAATGATATAGTTTTGTTTTGTTTTCTTCTCTATTCCAAAGTTGAACAGTAAACAATCATGCTCTCTGAACATTTTGACTAACCATTATCTGTTTCTTAGCTAATTTGCTTTAAAGATCAAATTCTTTGATTAAGATAAGAACTGAACTAGTATATAGTTACAAATGTTATGATTTAAGTGGCAGCTTGACAACATCTTTTAGCAATACAAAAGTTTGCTAAAAAGTTTAGCAGTTATACCAGTAGTGTCTATGACCTTCTGAGTCATGGACCTTCAAGAGGACTGGGGATAAGCCCCTCTTATCGCACAAGCTTCATTCCAACCAAAAATCAGTTAATTATCCAAATAATATTTTTAATTACTGAATAAGGAGCTGTAAAGATAGCTTAGGGGCCACAAGAAGTTGCTGCTCTTAAGTGAACCCAGGTTTACTCCCCAGCACCCACATGGCATCTCACAACCACTTATAACTCCAGTACCAGATCTGATGTCCTCTTCTGACTTCCATTGGCACCCATTATGTATGTAATACAAAAGCACACAAGAAAGTCAAATAGTAATACCATATATCTACGTATGTATGTATGTATCTATCTATCTATAGATATATACATATATTCATATAACATATATAGATATATAACTTTTAGAGAAACTGCATATAAAATACCATCCCTCTAGAGAGACAGGTATCTGTAGGTTTGTCGAATTTCTAGAGAACTCATTAGGTTTAATGATAAGAGAAGTGGTGTAGGATCAGCACTGGACCTGTGTATGTGGCTTCTCAAAACTGAAGAATAGTCTATCACAGAAAGGTTTTCAGAAGGTGCCTGTCCACAGATATACTATATTCACAACTATCCTTAAGTGCTCAGTGGGGAAATTTATTCAGCTTCACCAAATTGATTGAGAAATTAAATTGAATGTTGTTTGGAAAAGGACACTGTCCTGAAGACATAAAGAAGAGGATTTTGGATTGCCCCAATGTTCCAATGGGCTGTAAGGAGTTTCAAAGAAAGCACTGAGAAAAGATGGTCTATCCAATTTTTTCCTCACTTTGACTTGAGAAACTGAGATAGCTTGTTGATGTTTAGTTTCATGAGCTCACAACAAGTGTCTCTTTTGATTTATGTTAAAACAGCATTGTGTTTTGATATTGAGAAAACAAATAGTTGTCTTAATTTCTTTAGAAGAAAGGCATGCATAGCTACATTAAGTTAAACTTCAAAAAAGTTCATACTGTTACAACTGAGAGATCTATATGTACTTAGTTCTAGTACATGGAAATGTCAATGCTGTGGGATATCCACAACTGCTTCATTTATAAAATGCTTTCTAGTGACAAAAATGTAATATTTGTGTTTTATATCAACACAAATTCATTCCATCTTAGAAATTACTTACAATCTTGAGAAATCTGAAAGTCAAGCAGCTTAGATTTAGATGAAGAAGACATATTTGTGGACAAAAGAATCCAATAAATTTTAATTTAGCATATCAACTCTGTGTTTTGAGCCATAAGTTGATAAATTACATTAATATTTTAAGCCTGCATATTATTGTTGAGATTTTGTGTGTTGCTAAGTATTGCAATGCTAAATACTGGCTCCTAAGATGCAGCTGTCCCAGGTGAGGAGATCTTCTGGGACAAGCAAACCCTGTACATCAAGTAATGATCTATAATCTTGCTCCTTAATTTAAACCCTTGGTTGAATAAAAATGCCTACATCCTATAGCTGGGCAGTAAGTAGAAGAGAAGTAGGTAGGGCTTTGGTTGCTTGTCTTGGAGTATGAAGCAGAGACCACGAGGAGAAGAGACGAAAGGAGAAGAGAGGAGAGGATCCTATAGGGTAGTTGGATCATGAGAATATGGCCATGAGGCTCTGCTAGTTAGCCCAGATGGATCAAGGCAACTTATATCACAGAGTTATTCACAGAGAAGTAGAAAAATAACTGAGAAGGTTGATATCTGCCCAACTCTAATGATATAAGGCTTATATAAATATAATGTTTTATGTCTTTTATTTGAGAACTGAATGATCAAAGGGATTAATTGATTAATTGGGATAGAAACTCCCAATTAATTTTCACTTCACATATTTTATTGTTGTAAAAAGCTGCCAAATGAACATAAGAGAAAGCCTCTCATTAACATTTGAAGCTTACGTGACATATACTCATTTATTATAAGTTTACATTAAAATTAATTTTCATAAACATTGGAAGTACTCACAAGTTTTACTATTGTCTCATAATTTTCTGAAATGTTGAATTCAAATTTTATTTTTCTGTTTATAAAAACAACAACCAAGTTTGGAGATTCAGCCAGCCAGTATCAATGTAAACACCATAGCTCTTCCCATGTCAGACAGCAATGCTTGCTGTGGAGCTATCCACATGAAACATTTGCAGATGAAGGCAGCCAAGCTACCTGTGGAGGGTTGTGGCAGGGGGCTAACTGGAATCCCCAGCAATGCAAGAAGATCAGGCAGCAATCCAGGGATTTCCTTGTCATCTACCTACAGGGCATTCATCACCCTAATGGACTGAAAATGAATGTGTTGCTAATCCTAGCAGTGGAAAACCACTGCATTTATTGCTGTGCTCAACCAGGGAAACAGGGTAGTCTTGGGATGAAAATAAAATCCCTAGCAAATAAACAGATGACCATGGTTTTGTTGAGTTGTAGTTGTTGCATTGATATTACATAATGGATGATATGACATTAGACAACATCTCTTATATGCAATGAAATTGCTTGATAACCTTTGTTTTTACAGGTCTTGATGGCCAAATCTTTTCAGCTTATCCTCCTAGGCTAAGGCATTCTCTTCTTATCTTGATTTGACTCTTATGTCTTCTGCAGTAACAGAGAATACTCTTGAATGCCTAGGGTCCCTGTGAAGCACAGGCTGGTCTTGGTGCAATCTAGACAGACGTTTCTCTCACATGATGATGCACTTCTGTATCTTAGTAACAAAATTCAATTTGATTAGATGGACAAGTATTGATCCCCAGGCCCATTATAGAGTGTTATTCATAGGTGGCATGCTTTTACCTTTGTAAATAAATGATGAAGTGGCTGTGTACAGATGTTTTTTAAGTACTGTGGGCACACACAGTGATATAAAAAATATGATCTTTAACCTTGAGGAAATTACAATCTAGATAGGGAAATGATAGTACTGAATATCAATTTTTATAATTTGTTTTCTTGCCAGTGTTATGGACTAAATCAAGGGCCTTGCTCAGGGTTCTACTACTGAGCTACATTCCTGGTCTCATCTCTAACTTAAAACATATGAAATAAATTTCATGATAAAGGTGACATATGAGGCTCCTCTACAAATTTTGTTCCTTCCCTAGAAGAATTTTGCAGAAGGAGGTTTTAATTTGGGTTTTGTTAAGCCATGTAGCTTATCAACTTTGAGAATAGTTAATGAAAGCTTTAAAGTACAGAAGACGAGAATGTGAGTTTGGTGTCCCAAGTCTGAAATGCCAGCACTTTCAAGACTGAGGCAGAAAGACTGTGATATTGCAACCAGGTTCAGAAATGTAATGACTTCGGGGTTAGTAAGGTTAAGTAGCAGCTCTGTCTCAAAAACAACTGACTCATGAAATCATGCAGCAAGAATGAATGCTCAATAGTCCTTTGCTTTATCTCAGGCTTTTTTTTTGAAATTTATGAAAATTTCAAATTCAGGAAGTGTTTTTTTTTCACATCTACAGCTGCCACTCTGATCTCTGATTTACTGAGCTCTCCATATGTCTTATGTACTTAGAGATAGATATATGTATCAAGGTGGTTAAGGTGAACCAGGGTGACATATCCAACTTGAATTCTCAGTGGCTCTTCTCAAGGCTTGCTTATGTCCCACTTAAATTACAACTTAATCTTCAGTCATCAGGGGACAAACTGAACAAATGTTATTTTCATTGAATCCTGGAGCCTATATTGTGTCCTGTCATTTATCCTAGACTTTTGTTCGGACAAAAAAAGGAAGGTGGAGATTTCATTCTAAGAAGTGATACCACCATTTCAGCTACAAAGTGACCATGACTAACTATGCAGCTCTCGGGGCTATCCTAGGGACTGGAGCAGTAATTGTTCCTGAAAGTCAGTAAGGATCCACATAAGAACTTACTGACATGCTCAATTCACTTATAATGTCTCCATACTAATGGTGCAGGCGCCATGGTGTCCCTCAGCTCTGTTAACTCATTAAAATAACCCACACCAGAACACAGAACTAAAGTAGCCACTGGGAACTGATCTGTTCAGTCAAATAAGAAAAGAAGTGATGAGAAGGATGTTTTTCTTTTGCAAAGTTTTGTATAGATGACATAATTGCACCAGTAATAATAACAATTATTAGTTTGTATTAGTTTATTCTCTGACAATTTCAAAATGTTGATGATACATTCTCATCACACTCATCCCTCTTCCCTCTCTGACCCTCTTCCTCCCCAAATGAACACCAGTTTTCTCTTACCTCCATCAACAACCTTCCTTCCACTCAATTTCAGCACATTTGGCTTTGAAATCCACTGGGTTTAACCAAAGTCAGTCATGTGAACATGAAGGGCTGAGTGTAAAGCTGTTCCACAGAGGAGGTATATCACTGTTGATAATTTTTCCTCTTCTTCAGGTCTTCTCACATGCCCTAAGCTCCTCTGGGTGGCAAGGGTATTATGAGCCACATCTCTAAGTAAATTAACATATTTATTTTATTAAAAGCCACGTATTAGCTACTGGTTAATTATTTGCTTAATATTATATGATTATTTTATTTGAAATATTAAATTCTAGTCATCATTTCTGAAATACAAAACTATTTTAAAATATGCAAATTAGTAGTTGTGTTTCTTTCATTGTATCAAGCACAGGTCATGCACACGTGTGAGTCAATGCTAATATTAACAAAAGGTAGAAATTAAACAATTATTAAATCACATCAAAGAGGAAATATTTCATTGTATTAATTGTACCTTTGCTTCAAAGTACGTTAACAAAATAAAAACTAAAGCAGCAGGTTTATTTTTGTGGTGAGTGTGTGTGTATCTGTGTTTATTGTGATTTTTATCCATGCATGTGAATATGCATTTGGTGGGTTCTGCATACATATGTATGTTTGGTGGGCTGCACAGATTCATGAATGCTAGAGGAAGACACCAGATGCACTGCTCTATTCCTTTCCATTTCATTCCATGAGACAGGGCCTTTCTATGAAATGAGTGGCACATAGACAGTCAGAAAGCTCCACCCATACCCCTGTCTCCACCCTGCAGCATTACAGGTATAATTAAGACCACCCTTGTTTTCCACGTGTGTCCTAAAGATCTGCACTTAGATCCTCATGCTTATACAACAACCTCTGTGCTTTACTGAGTCATCTCCCAATCCACACATGATCATTTTATTGCAACCAATTTAATGAAAATGTCTTATGAATAAGATTAAATTTCATCTTGCAAACAAAAATGTGGCCCCTTGTGGTATTCTGTCTGTCTCATCACATTTAGATTTAAATATACTTAAAGCTCAAGTGGTACCATAAAATTACGGAAGCTAGTCAAACCCTAGCTTTGTTCCTAGGCTTTATAAGCATCCTACTAACGATGCTTTTTCGACATATATTATTATGTATAAGACTATGCAGTGTTATTTAGATACATAAACCATGTCATCTTTCAAAATATTGTACACTAATTGTACACTTATCTGTGAAGTCAGAAGTCCGTAGCTATGACAGGAGACAATTATGAAATAGTGAGGTTTCAAAAATAACTTTCCATGACCAACCTGTAGTATTAGACTGGGGAAATGGTTCAGTGGGTATGGGCCCTTGCTGTGCAAATGTGAGGACCTGCTTTCAACTTCTCTGTACCTATGAGAAAGCTGCATAAAGCTGTATGCTCTTACACCTCGAGCCTTGAGCCTTGGGAGTGTGGGAGAGGCTGAGACAGGTAGACATTTTGGTCATGGCCTCCTAAATAGTTCCGGGTTCAGTGCAACATCTTATTTCAAAAAAGAAAGGGTGAAAAGGGATAGAACTAGACAGCTAAACTTCCTCCTTTGGTTACCACAACTACATAAAACCACAGTGTCTGTAACACATAGACACACACACACACCACAAAAGATAGGGATGAGTAAGATAATTATGATGAAGACAACATTATATATTAATGCTAATTTTTTGGCAGATTAAAATACACATGTGTATTAGAAAAACTCAACCCCAGATAGTGCTGTTTAGATCTTGGACCAACATTACTTACCAGTGTTTAAAATTTCTTTGCCAAATTATCCTAATGGATGGATCAATTTTTAGACGGCTTCATCTTTTCCTAAAAGCTGTACACAGATGATCATTGTCCTAGATTATGTCCAGTTCCCAGAGGACAGAGCTCCCCTCCTTCTTTCTGACTTGTCACTCTTATGAGCATTCTTGGCTTGTATGTACAGCCATGTTGGAAATCAGAGAAGATGGAAAGGGATTAATCATTTGTATATTATGACTCGGGAAGAGTTAGGATACAGAACATACAGTTATGTAATCAAAGAGAAAAAGTATGTGCATGCTAATATATTCTTTGTCACAAAAAGGTAGCATTGACAATCCAAAAAGAAATCATTATCAAATACATGTGTAGACACAACAACTTAAAAAAGCAATTTCATGTGGCCTCTATTCATGATTTTATATTACCAGAATGTCTGATGCTATTATCTAAAGGGGGGAATACCAGACAACTAAGAGTGTACAGCCCTTGTTTTTATTACTAGACACAGGTAGGAAAATCAGTGACACATTGAGATACTGTATTAAGGTTACTGTTGAAATAAAGCTCAATCTGCTTTAACTTGAATGTTAAAGAAAGCCTTTCAAGACGTTAAATACAACCCCATTTTTACCAATAAAGACCTTGGGCCCCAGAAGGACTAGAAAAACATCCAAACTAGAGTACAAAATGACAGATAAATGGGAAAGAAGAGTGCAAGTGACATAGTCGTGTGGTAAGCTAGAGAAGTGATTTCTGTTGTGTCTGAAACAGAGAACTCTAACTAGTTTGTCTTATCTTCAGTGTAGTAAGAGTCACTGAAAACTTTGAATGCACAGGACTTATGACCAATATCCATGTTTGTAGGTTTGTAGATGGTCCCCAATTTGTATACTAAGTCAAGATTTGAAAAGAGAAATCAGGAATTGGTGTTTGCCCATGAGATGGGTGTCAGGGATTCCTGTTTGCCCATGGGATGGGTCCCTTGTTGGGTCAGTTATTGCTTGGCCATTTCCTCAGTCTTTGCTCCATCTACCATTTCTGCATTTCTTGTAAACAGGATAAATTGTGGATCAAATGTTTTGTAGGTGGGTTTGTGTCCCTATTGCTCCACTGAGGTTTCTGCCTGGCTACAGTAGTTGTTCTCAAGTTCTATATCCCCACTGCTGTGAGTCTCAGCTAAGATCACTGATTCTTGGTAACCTCCCCTACTCCAGGTCTCTGGCACTTGCTTCAGATGTTCCTTAAACCCTGACCCCTTACCAATTGCAGACTACATTCATTCTCATGAACATCTTGATATCACCCTTGTTTCTCACCACATCTAATCCAGAAACACTCCCCAATTCCCTCTCCATCCCCTCTCCCAACCAATTCTCTTCTCCTTCTGCCTCCTACAGCTATTTTATTCCCCCATCTAAGTGAGATTCAGTCATCCTTATTTGGGCCTTACTATGATTGTCCACTGAGAGGTTCCATCTAGCAGCCGAACCAGACATATGCAGAAACCCACAGTCAAATATTACATGGAGCTTTGGGACTCTTATGGAAGAATTGAGGGAAGGATTGAGGGACTCAAAGGGAATGGGAATTCCACAGGAAGACCAACAGAGTCAACTAACCTGAACCCTCGGGGGACCTCTCAAAGGCTGATCAACCAACCAAAGAGCATACATGAGCTGGACTTACTCTCCAAATCCCCAAACATATGTGGGTTATGAAAAATGGGACTAGAGCTATCTCTAAAGCTGTTGCTTGTCAGTGGCTGTATTATCTGGCCTCAGAGGGAGAAGTGCCTAGCCCTGTAGAGACTTGATGTACCAGGGTGGAGAATTCCTAGGGAGAACTTATGCTCTCTTGGAGGAGAAGAGGAGAGGGAATGGGGAACTGGGTTGGGGGGACTAGTTTGAGTGAAGAAAGAAAGAAAGAAAGAAAGAAAGAAAGAAAGAAAGAAAGAAAGAGAGAGAGAGAGAGAGAGAGAGAGAGAGAGAGAGAGAGGGAGAGAGGGGGAGGAAGGAATGAAGGAAGGAAGGAAGGAAGGAAGGAAGGAAGGAAGGAAGGAAGGAAGGAAGGAAGGAGAAATGAAAAGAAGAGAAGAGAAGAAAAAGAAATGAAAAGAAAAAAGAGAAAAAATAAAAAGAAGAAGAAAAATGAAGAGGCTAGAGAAAGAGTTGTTGCAATACAGGAAAGAGAGGAAAGAGAGGAAAAGAGGAAAAGGTCAACAATGTGTCCCCCATTTCTGCCAAATTAAGAGGATGAGAGAAATACCAAAGCCTATAAATGCCATATATAGAAACATGGCATATAGAGAAAGACAAATGAGGAGGGAATTTAAGGGTTTTGATTTTAGACATTAAGAATGGCGATTCCTTCAGTGTCCCACAGGAAATTAAGAAATTATAACCAAACTTTCAGAACAGAATTCTGAACTAGAATTATTCAGGAAATATTCATATATGGAATGTTTGCACTGGTAAAGATAGTGATTATATTTTGTGTGAGACAACAATGAACTATGGAACTTTGTTTGCATTTTGTATTCATGATACACTATATAGCAATTAATTTTTGCATTAAGAATTATTTCCATGAGAGTAAGCACTTGAAGGCAAATAAAAGATGTTAATATTGGAGTACTTCAAGTGAATTCTGAAATAGTTTTCTACAAAATAGTATTCTGTATGTCATTAAGATGTTTTTAATGTAACTACAAACACATACAAATTAAGAACTGATACCAGGGAATTAAATACACGATGATAGTTCTCAAACATACAAAAGAGAATATCAGGAAGCTGGAATGATAGCTCAGGAAAGTGCTTGCAGGACAAATACTAGGTCCAGATCTTGACTCCAAAACCCACATTCATAACCTGGACATTTTAGTCTTAATGCAAATCAGTCCTGAAGAGACAGAAACAGATGAATCTATCCAGCTTTCTGGCATGTTCACCAAGCCTAATATGTGAGATTCCAACCAAATGAAAGACTGTATTCCAAAGCACAAAGTAGACTGAACTTGAGGAATAACACCCAAGTATAACATGTGGAGTCCAAGTGTACACTAATACACACAAAAGCACATGATCATGCACAGGTACAAGGAAATGCACAAATGCACACAAGAATAACAAGTTTAACAGAAATCAGTTATTAATAAAACATTTTTATCAAGCAGCTAAAACATTTTATAGAACTGATTTTTAAGCTTTCTTTTCCATAAATACTCTGAAAGATCGACATATTAAATACAGGAGAAAGGAACTGAATTACAGCAAAATAGTTATTGTTTTTCTACAGAATATAGAGTACTTTCATTAGCTAAAATATTACAGTAAAAATAAAATCATGTATAAGACAGAAAATGTAGTCATGTATTCCTACTAAAACATATTTTAAATGATAAAATGATTAGGTCAGAAAATGGATTATTCTTCAAAAATGAATATAAACATAATGAGCTATAATTTAATATTATAAGAGAAAATGTTGGTGTATGTTTATCTTGAGTAAATTAATCATTCCTATCCATGAAATGTTTTATAATTATCTGAATTGTGAAAATGCATTACATTATGGAAGACCTAGTTTAAGACTTTTGTAAGGTGCTCATAAAAATAGCAAAGCTAAATTAACTTAATAAATGCTTAAGTATCATATTACATTATCTAGTGCCTCCAATATGTATCAGCTCAAATAGATTTGTCACTCTAGGAAACAAACTTCTGGGTGTGTCTTAGAAAATATTTACAAGTGGTTTAACTGAGGAAGGAAGATACTCCCCGAGTATGGAAATTCTGGTGGTTTACATGGGAATGCCCCCCAAAATGGTTCTCAACCTGTGAATCTCGACCCCCTTGCCGGTCAAATGACCCTATCATGTGGGTCATCTAAGAGTGTTGGAATGTTTATAGACATTTACATTATGATTCATAATAGTAGCAAAATTACACTTATGAAGTAGCAATGAAAATAATTTAACAGTTGAGAATTACCACAACACAAGGAATTGTATTAAAGTGTCTCAACATTAGGAAGGTTGAGAACGACTGCCCTCCACTCTAATATGTGAATACTTAGTCCCAAGTTGATGGAACTGTTGGGAAAGACTGAGGAGGAGACGTGTCAGGCTTCTAAAAGCTCATGTCATTCCCACTTAGCATTCTCTTCCTCCTGCTTTTAGATCAAGATATAAGTTCCCAGACACTACTCCACTGCCATGCCCAATTTTTCACTGTTCTGATGGTCATGGACACATGAATCTGTAAGCTCAAAATAACATCTTTCTTTGATAAGTTGCTTTGGTCACAATATCTTATCAGCAATAGAAATATAACTGAGATAAGCACCATGATCACAAGGGCTGTGATATCAACTTGAATAAAAGTGTTAAAAGGAGCTTCTTCATGTCCTGTTTTATGTTTTCTCATCAACCCAGATGTAGGAAGTCTTATTGCAGTTTTCTGCCATTGCAAGTTGTACCATACTCTCCCTGCCATAATGAGCACCCTCTCTTAAACTGTGGGCAAGGCAAACACTTCTCCTAGTACATTGCTTCCTCTCAAGCATTTAGCCAAATGATAACAGAAGTATCTAACACAAATAGATCTTTTCACTGAAAATTGGATAGTATGGTATTCTATAATATTTTATTTTATTAAGTACCATCCATTTAATTATGTGCATATGTTTGTGTGTCTGTGTATGGACATGAGTACAAATGCCCGTGGAAGGCAGAAAAAAAACATCAGTTACCCTGGAGCTAGAGTTGCAGGTGATTGTCAGCCTCCTGATATGGTGGAGAGAAGCCAAACTTGGTTCCTTTGAAAGGTTAAGAGCATCACTGGCTCTTAATCTTTGTTCCACCTCTCCAGCCACTCTGCAAACTTTTAGTGGATGGGTCTCACTAATCCAGTATTGCAAATAATACTTCAAAATGAATGTCATGGCCTGAGCATCTGCTGGAGACATCTTAGTTCAAGGATCCCTCCAAGACTAGTATATGCAGGTGAGAGTGTGGACTACAGAAGCTAACAGCTACTGTGACAGGCCGAAGCAACACTGCTTCTGGGACAGATCCTGTTTTGGGCCATCATCTTCGGCCAGGAGGGGGGTCCAAACGCCAGATATCTGTGCACCTTCCCTGCAAGAGGAGAGCTTGCCTGTAGAGAGTGCTCTAAACCCTAAAACTCAGAGGAGAGAGCTAGTCTCCCAGGTCTGCTCATAGAGGGTAACAGAATCACCAGAGAAACGATCTCTAAACAGAGACAACTATAACAACTAACTCCAGAGATTACCAGATGGCAAAAGGTAAATGTAAGAATCTTACTAACAGAAACCAAGACCATTCACCATCATCAGAACCCAGCATTCCCACCTCAGGCAGTCCAGGGCACCCCAACACCCGAAAAGCAGGACACAGATTTAAAAGCATATCTCATGATGATGATATAGGACATCAAGAAGGACTTTAATAACTCACTTAAAGAAATACAGGAGAACACTGATAAACATGTAGAAGACCTTAAAGAGGAAGCATAAAAATCCCTTAAAGAATTGCAGGAGAACATGACCAAACAGGTGATGGAATTGAATAAAACCTTCCCAGACCTAAAAAGGGAAGTAGACACAATAAAGAAAACCCAAAATGAGGCAACGTTGGAGATAGAAACCCTAGAAAAGAAATCTGGAAACATAGATGCGAGCATCAGCAACAGAATACAAGAGATGAAAGAGAGAATCTCAGGTGCAGAAGATTCTATAGAGAACATCGGCACAACAATCAAAGAAAATGGAAAATGTGAAAAGATCCTAACTCAAAATTTTCAGAAAATCCAGGACACAATGAGAAGACCAAACCTACGGATAATAGGAGTAGATGAGAATGAAGATTTTCAACTTAAAGGGCCAGCAAATATCTTCAACAAAATTATAGAAGAACACTTCCCAAACCTAAAGAAAGATATGCCAATGAACATACAAGAAGCCTACAGAACTCCAAATAGACTGGACCAGAAAAGAAATTTCTCCCAACACATAATAATCTGAACAACAAATGAACTAAATAAACATAGAATATTAAAAGCAGTAAGGGGAAAAGGTCAAGTAACATATGAAGGCCAGCCTATCAGAATTACACCATATTTTTCACCAGAGACTATGAAAGCCAGAAGAGCCTGGATAGATATTATACAGACAATAAGAGAACACAAATGCCAGCCCAGGCTACTATACCCAGCCAAACTTTAAATTACCTTAGATGGAGAAACTAAAGTATTCCACAACAGAACCAAATTCACACAGTATCTTTCCATGAATCCCACCCTTCAAAGGATAATAACAGAAAAAAAAACAAAAACAAAAAAACAATACAAGGACAGACAGAAACCATGTACTAAAAAAAGCAAGAAGGTAATCCCTCAACAAACCTAAAGGAAGACAGCCACAAGAACAGGATGCCAATTTTAACAACAAAAATGATAGGAAGCAACAAGTACTTTTACTTAATATCTCTTAATATCAATGGACTCAACTCCCCCCAAAAAAGACATAGACTAACTGACTGGCTACACAAACAGGACCCAACATTTTGCTGCTTACAGGAAACTCATCTCAGGAAAAAGATAGACACTGCCTCAGGATGAAAGGCTGGAAAACAATTCTCCAAGCAAACAGTCTGAAGAAACAAGCTGGAGTAGCCATTCTAATATCTAATAAAATCAATTTCCAACCCAAAGTGATCAAAAAAGACAAGGAGGGGCACTACATACTCGTCAAAAGTAAAATCTTCCAAAAGGAACTCTCAATTCTGATTATCTATGCTCCAAATACAAGGGCATCAACATTCATTAAAGAAACTTTAGTAAAGCTCAAAGCACACATTGCACGTCACACAATAATAGTGGGAGACTTCAATACACCACTTTCACCAATGGACAGATCCTGGAAACAGAAACTAAGCAGGGAGACAGTGAAACTAACAGAAGCTATGAAACTAATGGATCTAACAGATATCTACAGAACATTTTATTCTAAAACAAAAGGATATACCTTCTTCTCAGCACCTCATGGTACCTTCTCCAAAACTGACCACATAATTAGTCACAAAACAAGCCTCAACATATACAAAAATATTAAAATTGTCCCATGCATCCTATCAAATCATCATGACTAAAGCTGATCTTCAATAACAAAATAAATAATAGAAAGCCAACATTCACGTGGAAACTGAACAACACTTTTCTCAATGATACCTTGGTCAAGGAAGGAATGAAGAAAGAAATTAAGGACTTTTTGGAGTTTAATGAAAATGAAGCCACAACATACCCAATCTTATGGGACACAATGAAAGCATTTCTAAGAGGAAAACTCATAGCTCTGAGTGCCTCCAAAAAGAAACTAGAGAAAGCACACATTAGCAGCTCTACAACACATCTAAAATCTCTAGAAGAAAAGGAAGCAAATTCACCAAGAGGAGTAGAAGGCAGGAAATAATCAAACTCAGGGGCAAAATCAAGTAAGTGAAAACAAGAAGAACTATTCAAATAATCAACCAATAGAGGAGCTGGTTCTCTGAGAAAATCAACAAGATAGATAAACCCTTAGCCAGACTCACTAGAGGGCACAGGGAAAGTATCCTAATTAACAAAATAGGAAATAAAAATGAAGACATAACAACAGATCGTGAAGAAATCCAAAACACCATCAGATCCTTCTACAGAAGGCTATACTCAACAAAACTGGAGAACCTGGATGAAATGGACAAGTTTCTAGAAAGATACCAGGTACCAAAGTTAAATCAGGATCAGGTTAATGATCTAAAGAATTCTATATCTCCTAAAGAAATAGAAGCAGTCATTAATAGTCTCCCAACCAACAAAAGCCCGGGACCAGATGGGTTTAGTGCAGAGTTCTATCAGAACTTCAAAGAAGATCTAATTCCAGTTTCTCACAAACTATCCACCAAAATAGAAACAGAAGGTACTCTACCCGCCTCATTCTATGAAGCCACAGTTACTCTGATACCTAAACCACAAAAAGACCCAACAAAGATAGAAAACTTCAGACCAATATCCCTTATGAATATTGATGCAAAAATCCTCAATAAAGTTCTTGCTAACCGAATCCAAGAACACATCAAAACAATCATCCATCCTGACCAAGTAGGTTTCATCCCAGGGATGCAGGGATGGTTCAATATACGGAAATCCATCAATGTAATCCAGTATATAAACAAACTAAAAAAGACAAAACCCACATGATCATCTCTTTAGATACAGAGAAAGCATTTGACAAAATCCAACACCCATTCATGATAAAAATCTTGGAAAGATCAGGAATTCAAGGCCCATACCTAAACATGATAAAAGCAATCTACAGCAAACCAGTAGCCAACATCAAAGTAAATGGTGAGAAGCTGGAAGCAATCCCACTAAAATCAGGGACTAGACAAGGCTGCCCACTTTCTCCCTACCTATTGAACATTGTATTTGAAGTCCTAGCCAGAGCAATTAGACAACAAAAGGAGATCAAGGAGATACAGATTGGATAGGAGGAAGTCAAAATATCACTTTTTGCAGATGATATGATAGTATATATATATATATATATATATATATATATATATATATATAACCCTAAAAATTCCACCAGAGAAGTCCTAAACCTGATAAACAGCTTCAGTCAAATAGCTGGATATAAAATTAACTCAAACAAGTCAATGGCCTTTCTGTACACAAAGGATAAACAGGCTGAGAAAGAAATTAGGGAAATAACACCCTTCTCAATAGTCACAAATAATATAAAATACCTTGTAGTGACTCTAACTAAAGGAGTGAAAGATCTGTATGATATGAAGTTCAAGTCTCTGAAGAAAGAAATTAAAGAAGATCTCAGAAGATGGAAAGATCTCCCATGCTCATGGTTTGGCAGGATCAATATAGTAAAAATGGCTATCTTGCCAAAAGTAATCTGCAGATTCAATACAATCCCCATCAAAATTCCAACTCAATTTTTCAACGAATTAGAAAGGGCAATCTGCAAATTCATCTGGAACAACAAAAAACCTAGGATAGCAAAAACTCTTCTCAAGGATAAAAGAACCTCTGGTGGAATCACCATGCCTGACCTAAAGCTGTACTACAGAGCAATTGTGATTAAAAAAAAAAAAAAACAAAAAAAAAAACCAAAAAAACTACATGGTACTGGTATAGCTACAGACAAGTAGAACAATGGAATAGAATTGAAGAACCAGAAATGAACCCACACACCTATGGTCACTTGATCTTTGACAAGGGAGCAAAACCCCATTCACTGGAAAAAAAGACAGCATTTTCAACAAATGGTGCTGGCACAACTGGTGGTTATCATGTAGAAGAATGTGAATTGATCCATTTCTATCTCCTTGTACTAAGGTAAAATCTAAGTGGATTAAGGAACTCCACATAAAACCAGAGACACTGAAACTTATAGAGGAGAAAGTAGGGAAAAGCCTCGAAGATATGGGTACAGGGGAAAAATTCCTGAATAGAACTTCAATGGCTTGTTCTGTAAGATTGAGAATCGACAAATGGGACCTCATAAAACTGCAATGGTTCTGCAAGGCAAAAGACACTGTCAATAAAATAAAAAGTCCATCAACAAATTAGGAAAGGATCTTTACCTATCCTAAAACAGATAGGGGACTAATATCCAATATATATAAAGAACTCAAGAAGGTGGACTCCAGAAAATCAAATAACCCCATTAAAAAATGACGCTCAGCAAGGAGCTGAAGGAATCCGCAGCCCTATGGGTGGAACAACATTATGAACTAACCAGTACCCCGGAGCTCTTGACTCTAGCTGCATATGTATCAAAAGATGTCCTAGTCGGCCATCAATGGAAAGCGAGGCCCATTGGACTTGCAAACTTTATATGCCCCAGTACAGGGGAACGCCAGGGCCAAAAAGTGGGAGGGGGTAGATAGGGGAGTGGGGGGGAGGGTACGGGGGACTTTTGGGATAGCATTGGAAATGTAATTGAGGAAAATACTTAATAAAAAATATTTTTAAAAAATGGGGCTCAGAGCTAAACAAAGAATTTTCACCTGAGGAATACCGAATGGCTGAGAAGCACCTGAAAACATGTTCAACTTCCTTAATCATCAGAAATGAAAATCAAAACAACCCTGAGATTCCACCTCACACCAGTCAGAAAGGCTAAGATCAAAAATTCGGGTGACAACAGATGCTGGCGAGGATGTGGAGAAAGAGAAACACTCCTCCATTGTTGGTGGGATTGCAAGCTTGTACAACCACTCTGGAAATCAGTCTGGCAGTTCCTCAGAAAATTGGACATAGTACTACCGGAGGATCCAGCAATACCTCTCCTGGGCATATATCCAGAAGATGTCCCAACCGGTAAAAGACACATGCTCCACTATGTTCATTGCAGCCTTATTTATAATAGCCAGAAGCTGGAAAGAACCCAGATGCCCCTCAACAGAGGAATGGATACAGAAAATGTGGTACATTTACACAATGGAGTACTACTCAGCTATTAAAAAGAATGAATTTATGAAATTCCTAGGCAAATTCGTGGACCTGGAGGGCATCATCCTGAGTGAGGTAACACAATTACAAAATGTACTCACTGATAAGTGGATATTAGCTCAGAAACTTAGAATACCCAAGATATAAGATACAATTAGCTAAACTCATGAAACTCAAGAAGAATGAAGACCAAAGTGTGGACACTTTGCCCCTTCTTAGAATTGGGAACAAAACACTTATGGAAGGAGTTACTGCGACAAAGTTTGGAGCTGAGAGGAAAAGGTGGACCATCTAAGACTGCCATACCAGGGGATCCATCCCATAATCAGCCTCCAAACACTGACACCATTGCATACACTAGCAAGATTTTGCTGAAAGGACCCAGATATAGCTGCCTCTTGTGAGACTATGCAGGGGCCTAGCAAACACAGAAGTGGATGGTCACAGTCAGCTATTGGATGGATTACACGGCCCCCAATGGAGGAGCGAGAGAATGTACCCAAGGAGCTAAAGGAATCTCCAATCCTATAGGTGCAACAATAATATGAACTAACCAGTACCCCCCGGAGCTTGTGTCTCTAGCTGCATATGAATCAGAAGATGGCCTAGTCGGACATCAGTGGAAAGAGAGGCCCATTGGTCATGCAAACTTTATATGCCTGGGAGTGGGTGGGTGGGGGAGTGGGTGGGGAAGCATTTGGGGAACTTTTGGAATAGCACTGGAAATGTAAATGAAATAAATACCCAATAAAAAATTGGTGTCATATGTTACTTCAGAAAATCCACTTTTCTGAATCATAGTGAATAAACATGTTAATGTTTTATATTATGAAATTTGCTATTTCATTCTCAAATTCAACATGAAAACAAATATAGAAATATAAATACTTGTCTAAAGATTGTGTGGATATGTTAGTCATCTCTATCATTATGTCAAAATACCTGTTATAAACATCGTAGGAAGTTTGTTTGCAGACATTTTACTTCAAGGTCTCTTAGTCTCCTTGTTTTTGGACTTGTGCTGACCCAGAACGGAAGTGCTTGGTACAGAGAAGTTGCTTACATCATGGCATCCAGGAATCAAATACAGAAAGGAATGGGCAGATATAAATATCCTTTTTAAGGGCACATCCTCCATTCCTTACTTTCTGCAACAGGATTCTTACTCTTAAATATTTTACTGTGTCCTCAATCAACATCAGCTAGAGATCAAGTTTTGAAATATCAGATTCACCATATGTTTAGCAACCAACCCCTTACAATGGCCACACTTTATATATCTTATCAATGGCACAAATTATTTTTATAATTCCCATAAACTATTTAGATGAAGTTTGTATTGTTTAGCTGTTTAGATAAAGCTACGAAAACTTTAAGTATATGTGCCTGTTAGGGTTTATAAGGTTTTGGTTTTTTTGTTTGTTTTGTTTGTTTGTTTGTTTGTTTTTTGAGACAGGGTTTCTCTCTATAGCCCTGGCTGTCCTGGAACTCACTTTGTAGACCAGGCTGGCCTCGAACTCAGAAATCTGCCTGCCTCTGCCTCCCAAGTGCTGGGATTAAAGGTGTGTGCCACCACCGCCCGACAAGGGTTTATACGTTTATCTCACATTGTTAAGTCCTCCATTTTATCTTAAAGATGAATCAAAAGTACCAGTTTTTAATCATATAGTTCTTTATAACTGTCTTTTCTATTTACAGATGAATGGAAGTCATGTTTCCACGATGCTCTGAGATTTTATCCATCACCATGAAAGAACGTACCCAGTATACCCTACTGTCTAAAGTAAATAGACAGTGACAAATGAGTTCATGTACAAGGTGTTTATTAAAATATGAATAAAACAAACATAAGCACTGTAGGGCTATCTGTAAATGTCCACTAACCTGTATGTGTCCATTGTAAAACTGACTCGGGCATTGCCTTTTTTCTAGCAGTTTCCTGTTTTGTCCTAGGCAGGTAGGACTAAAATATCTCTTTTCTATTACAAGTTAAGTTAAACACAAATTATTCAAAAGAAAGTAGTGGTCCATGCTTGTTTGTAACCACTTTGTTCAAATAAAGGTACTAAAACATGAATGAACTCTAAGAAGATGAAAACCATGCAAGTCTCTTGTATCCTGGCTAGCTCAGGAGTGAACATGACACAGCTGGGATTTACCTGAGGGGAGAAGTCTCAGCTAAGGAAAGATCATGTCTTGATTTTTAACTCATGTAGGAGTGGCATAGACCAATTTGGGATCGTTCATCTTTAGGAATGTGGTTCTGGGCTTACAAAGAAAGTAACTTTAATATGGGTTGGTGAACATGGCAGAAAGTAGCATTCCTCAGGGTTTCTGCTTCAAGTTCCTCTTTGAATTACTGTTAGGACTTCCCTCAGTGAGGGACTCTGGCATGGAGGTTTTAGCCAAATAAATCTTTTCCTCACTTAAACTGATCACATAGCATTTTATCACAGCAACAAAAGAGGAAAGTAGACCTTTACATAATAATAAATCCAAATAAAGAGTCTTGTAATCAGGTTGCTTCAGATTAACACTAAGAGAAACTTCCAATTTGACACTGGTATTGTAATATGCTCTATGAAGTAACAGAAATGGTTAAGACCCATTTTAAAAACAAAAGTCACTGCAAGCATAATGGCTGAACTTTAAATACATAATTCCTAGTCCCTGACAGATTTTGAATACCTAAATAAAATCAGGAATGAGGCTGTTGTCCAGTTTACCTTCCACAAAGTTTCCAGGAAAGAGAAAGTATACTTCCAAAGTATGTTTGCAGTATGTTGAGCCTGTGGTCCATAAACCAGAGCCTTTGAGTAACCTCTCGCTACCATCTACACAAGAAATGTTAATTGGAAACAGCCATGCCCCTTTAACATCATCGTGGAATGTTTTGATTTGTAACAACAAAGGTAAAATATTTTAAACTAAGGATGTATATCTGTAACTCTTTTTACTGGTGTGACATTGTACTCTACAGAAAGAACTTGAAAGAAAAGAAAAGAAAAGAAAAGAAAGGAAAGGAAAGGAAAGGAAAGGAAAGGAAAGGAAAGGAAAGGAAAGGAAAGGAAAGGAAAGGAAAGGAAAGGAAAGGAAAGGAAAGGAAAGGAAAGGAAAGGAGAAGAAGAGAAGAGAAGAGAAGAGAAGAGAAGAGAAGAGAAGAGAAGAGAAGAGAAGAGAAGAGAAGAGAAGAGAAGAGAAGAGAAAAGATTTATTTGGCCTGAGAGATAAAGAGCGAGTATAATCTATCATGGTGGTATGACATGGAATCAGATGTGTAAAAGATCTGATCACAGTTCATTGAAGTGTTTTACCATACCCACAAGAAACAGAACAAAATAAATGCTGCTATTTAGCTCAATTTCTTCTTCTTTTTTTCTTTTTAATTCAGTTTGAGAACCCAACCCATGTAATGTTACTACCTACATTTAGTAGCTCTTGGCTCTTTTATCAAATCTTTCTTGAAGCTCCCTAGAAGTATGTCTCTCCTAGATTATTCTAGATACTGTTATGCAGCAGGAATAATGTGCTCATAGGGTAAAAACATAAATCTTAAATCATTTTTCTTTTGCTCCATGCATAAATCATTTGAACTATCCTACTCTCTCTCTCTCTCTCTCTCTCTCTGTGTGTGTGTGTGTGTGTGTGTATTTAAATGTTTGCAGAGTAAATACTTTGGCCAGTATTTTTCTATATATAATTATGACTATTTAGAGAAGTAATGACTCTCTCTTTTGAAAATTGATGGTCTTAAAGTACACTATCAAGAACAGCTTTCACCCTCTACAAAATTACTTGCTCACAAATCAAGTGAGTAACTTATAAATAGCACAACATATTCAGGCAGGAAGCAGGAATTCATGAAGATGGCATCAGTCACTCATAAATTTTGTCAACAAATGCATAGTAAATCACACAGACTCTGTCTATAGAATCTATTTTGAGTTAAGAACATTTTTCTGTTCTCGTGTAGAATAAACTACAGTGCAGAGACTGATATTGCCTTACCTGTCAGGCATATCTGAAATTATATTTGTACTAAATGATACAAAAAAGAAGTGTGGTACTTGAATAGCTTTTTAAGGAGGCACCCTTCACATATCTGTATGAGTCAGATATGAAAGAGGAATGCAAGGAACAGCAGAATAAGTTCTACACTGAGGTTGTAGACTGCAGAAGAATGGGAACTCACAGCAGAGAGCATGTCAGGCCTGTATCTCATGTACACAGGCATTTAGGGGGCAAGTGGGGAAAGTTTCAAAGCTGATGGTGCATTGCTCTGGATCAAAGCCATTTGTTAGTTATTCTTTGTATTTTTATAATTTTTCCAAGTGCATGAAAAAAACTCATATTCATGGTCAATAGACACCATATAACACTAAATGTAGATTATTTTATTTTCCTTGTTACTGTGCTGCTTAAAAAGTTAAGTAATTAAACCATAAATAACTTCAAAATGAGAAAAAATACAAACCTCTAAATAATAATAGAAATAAGATGATAAGTATATTATTGGAATACCTAACATTTGTAGTTCTATATTAGTGGTTTAGTCCTAACAGGGTCAAAGACATAATCATTTAAGGCAGTGAACACTGACTTAGAAGACAAGTCTGATACACACACATATGTATGCACACTCACATGTATGCACACACATAGACACATACATCCATGCATACACCCATGCACACACATTAGTTGCAAGGCCCCACACTCCACCTCTATCTTCAGGCAGCACATGGACCTGCAAACAACTAATACATAGATAGGGATTTCTTAGAATCCTTTAAGTTATTCAAGTGACACTTTTCTTGCACACAGTCTTGGTCATGATAATATTTTCAGGGTAAAAAACTAAATTTAAGTAGGGATTCATTCAATGCCAAAATCTAAACAACCACCCAACCTTTGCTATACATAGATAGAATACATAATGCTGAACTAGCATCATTTGTTGCATGGTTATAAAAACTATATTTTTATAAGTAGTGGATTTTGAAAATTCCAAAATGTTGGGCAGTTTGAAATAAACAAAATAGGCAGACTCAATAAATTTCTATCACTCATTTTAATCTTGAAAAAAATCATTAATCTACAGCAATAGAAAACTAGGAGAGGGGTCTAGTCCACCTACACATAATTCAAAAAACAACCTTCTTGCTTACTTGCTTGTTATTTCATATTATTTTGAGATGTTCACTATCATAGATATAACTATATAACTTCTCACCAATTTTTTAATTTTAATGTAAACACAGGAAAAAACATAGTTCATAGAAATTCAAACAAACTCTTTTCATGTATGTTACTGATCTTGAGCACACACACACACACACACACACACACACACACACACACACACAAATATCCAAATGGAAGATAAGACCATCTTTAGGATTTGTTTTGTTTTACTATTTTCTTTTGCCACAGGATAAAAATATCCACCAATTTCCTGAGGTCATTATTGATCAATAGGCATGTGACCTCTGAAAGCCCTATAAGTTTTAAGAGGTATTTTTAGGTCATCTTTCCTATTTTCAAAAGTCAGCCTGAGGAGATTATCAGTAAAAAAGAACAAGTGATACTTTGAAAGAAATCGCTCAATGCTGAGAGAAAAATCTCAGCCTCTGTGAATAAGACTGTATGATATTGTTGTGCTATGTAGATAAAGAATATTTGATTTTAATTGTTTGAGTGATATATATATATATATATATATATATATATATATAGTATCTGTGTTTGTACAAACCAACTCATATCCACACTGTTTAATGCCTTCACACACTCAATTCTTATTTCAGTGAGTTCTCTTGTGAAAATAGAATGTGCACATTTGTAGAGCCAACCACTGACACACTGGCAGAATACCAGGGTCATATCCATAAAAAAAAAATTGCTCTCCCTTTCCTGACTTCACTATTGAACTTCATATTTATTTATTGAGATTATAATATAAATATGCAATCTCCCTTCCCTTTTATGCCTTCTTGTCTTTCAAATTCGATATATACATATATTACTATGAACCTGTTTGACCTTTGATGTTTTTGAATCCTCACATGCTGACTGTGAGGCTTGAGTTTTAGTCTCACTACATATTAGAAGACATAGAACATACACTCCTTTTAGTTGATAATCTACTCAACATGTCCAACTTGAGGACCCATAAGGAAGGAGTAGAGACCTTGGTTAAGTCGGGCAATAATTTCACAGCCTTGGTATAGGGATCTACTTTCTGTAACCATAACAATCTCCAAAATGATGCTGCTGAGAGTTCATCACTACCCTTGTAGACTCAAATAAAAGTCTCAACACATTATTCACTTTTCAACGTACTGTTATTTCTCCCAAAATCTGTCCTTTTTTATTTATTATCTTTGTATACTTTTATGTTAAATGGTCATACTCTGCAGCCTGAATCATTTATAATTTCAAGGTTTTCATTATGTCACATTTTAATAATTTTTTCTAGCCTATAACACAAATAACTTCAAATTTCATTAAAAAAACAATTAGCCAATACAAAACAAGGTTATAAAGAAAACCCACTTGACATAGAATTTCTCATGAACTTTATAAACCATAGAAAGAAGCTTTTGAAATAAAAAAAAAAAACCTCAAAAAATTTATTCTAATCTCTGAACAAGGCTGTAATCTTTGGGCTGTAATCATGAAATTAAAGCATCCTTAGAAATGTCATTCAACCATGTGACTATAAATTTGAGGAGAGATGGGTTAGCAGGAAGTTCAGGTCAGAATTAGTACTGATCTATAGTTAGAAACTACCACTACCACCACAGTGTTTATCATCTCTAAAATATCCTGTAACTTTTGATGCTGATTTACACAGCTTGGTGGATGAAAGTTTTAGAAATGAATACCGACTGTCCCAGTTTAGGTCTGTATCCACAAAACAGATCACATGCAAATATTGCCCCATCTAGAATGCCACACTGAACCAGAAAGGAGATGTTCCATTTAGACTTCACACCATTGGACTTCCCAAACAAGGATATTTCACTGACAAAAATGGGTGAGGATGCGTTCCCAGAAGAATGTCCCAACTGTCTCCTAAGCACAGATGATCAAATAATCTGCTAAGACACACAGCTAGGAAATGATTGTCATTAAACAAATACTACAGGAGACACACTGTTTAAGCAAAAGGAGTCTCAATTATAGACACCTGCCTAAATGTTACAAGATGTAGTTTTGTGTTTAAATAAAACTGTCATATGTAAGACATTGAATGAGATTCATTATGTTTTTGGTAACAATTACAGAATAAACAAGTGCTGTATTCTCCTTTGATACATTTCACCCATCACAAACAATTATCTAATTGTGTAAGGGCTGGACCCTGGGGTAGAGTGTGGCTGGTCTGTTTTTATAACTCTTTACTTATTCCTGATCTGTTGAAGGAATATTGCCTCAGTGGTTGTTAAATAAATATCATTTGTACATAAAGCAAATAGTAGCATCATTTAAAGTAATAGCAATAAAAAATGAGTATATTTCGGTTTGTGTATGTGTTTTGGTAGTTTCCTGCTTAAAGAGAAAACCTTACTTGTCTTTACCATGTCTCTTTATTTAAATTATTTCTTAATGTTGTAAAGGCCTTAGAATTAATCAGCTCCATCTGCAGACACAAAAGACATGACACAGAGAACAAAAAAAGTCTGAGGACAAAACTCTGCTTCCTTTCACAGGCAGTGGGGGAAATTAGTGTCATCACTAGGTTGAAGACATAAAGAGACTCAAAATTAAAAATCCTTTGAATGCTTCCAACAAGATTCCTATAATCAACTGGAAGATAAGTAATGATCAGAGCCCTTTAAAACAGTATTGTTCACTCCATTAGAACTGTTTAAACGTACCCTACTATTCACTAGAAATTATACAAGATTACCACAGAAACCATGCTATTGTTTCAGTAAGGCACCCAGATGTTTTAAGGATGGCTCTCTCTACCAACCTAAGGTTAAAAGCCAAGGTACAGAACCAGCTGCAGTCATAAACTTTAATTGCCAGGCATGCTCTACCACAAAGGTGCTCAATTGTCCTGACAAACAGATTTATTCTGAAGAACTGGGTAGAGATAGACTTGAGACATTATGAGTAGTACATGCTAGAATGGGAGATTTCTTGCTAAGTGGAATCAAATTTTGTAGAATCTTTCAAATAAATTCTTTCATAGACCTTACTAAATGTATATGGTATCTGTTAAACTTCTAAATATATCTTTTCCCTATAGACCATGCTAGTCCAGATCTAGTAGGATGGGTGTTAAGACACATAAACTTTGAACATACCTCATGACTGTTCTCAGGGTTGCCCAATACTGATTTTGCGTTAGTGGAGCATGGTTGGGAGGAGATAGGTTGGCATAATTATTCTTGCTATCTGAAAAGAAAATAATTATTAGTGTCATTTTAGAAAACAATTTCTATTTCCCATTTTGGAAATGTTTTATTTTCTAGATACATCTGTGTACTGGCTGGTTTTGTGTGTCAACTTGACACAAGCTGAGGTTATCACACAGAAAGGTGCTTCAGATGTGGAAGTACCTCCATGAGATCCAGCTGTAAGGCATTTTCTCAATTAGTGATCAAGCAGAGAGGTCCCTTGTGGGTGAGACTATCTCTGGGCTGGCAGTCTTGAGTTCTAAAAGAGAACAAGCTGAGCAAGCTAGAGGAAACAATCCACTAAGCAACATCCTCCATGGCATCTGCATCAGCTCATGTTTCCTTAACGTGATTGAGTTCCAGTCTGGACTTCCTTTGGTGATGAACAGCAGTATGGAAGTATAAGTTGAATAAGCCCTTACCTCCCCAACGTGCTTCTTGGTTATGATGTTTGTACAGGAATAGAAACCCTGACTAAGACAATCTGCCTCAGCATCAAGTCTAGACGAAGACTGTGGTGAAGATGCAAAGTCAGGGGAGGTCCTTCAGCTAAACCTGTTGCCTAGAGTTATGTAGTTCAAATCAACCAAACAAGCTTAGGCTAAAACACAAGAACACTTGTGTCAAAACAAACTTCACTTTCAGAGTGTGTTTAGTTTTAGATGTTTTGGAAAGTGAATAGTAAACGTAGTCTTGGAATCAAGGTTTTCAGTATTCAAAAGTAATAGGTCTCAGATAGGCCTTGAAACTTTGTAAATTGCATGAATTACTTCCAATTAGTCTGACTTTATAAATAAGTGAAGACTTGACTTCATTTGGAGAATTGTGATACAGAGTATCAAGAAGGGTTTAGTACAATGATCAACAGTGATGTTAAGTGCTTAGACAAGTTTGTTTTTTAGCAGTACTGTACCAGGTTGTATGTAATATTTCAGTGTGAAGAATATGTGAGCCTTTCAGGAAATAAATAGCTTGCAGTGAACTTCAACTCTCTGTATCTTCTCAGGAAACAATGACAATGTTGGTGTCTGAGATTTGCAGCCTTCAAATCTTTATAATTCTATTTCTGGACACTGAGTTTGTTAGAGTGTCTTTTATTTCTGCTGTCAGGTTCTAAGAGATGTGAACGAATTGGTGGTAGTGGTGGAACTTGAGTTGTTATTGACTACTTAACCACTCTGCTAGTTTCTAAGTTAATTTTTGTGATATTGTTGTTGTTAGAGTCTATACAGGAGAACATGGAATGTATTTCTTTATGTACCTGGATTGTTTCACCTATACTTACCTCCAAGTTCACCCATGTTTTCAAAAATTATAAAATTTTATTTCTACTTTGTAACTAAATAATGCTCCATTTGATATTTTGCCTAGTTATTCATCCCTGGGTGTTATAATTGATGATTAGTCTTATTCAATCAAGCCAAAGTAGCTTGTTAATTCAAGGGTAGAATTAATTTTATTCATTTTGTATTTCAAGATTAATTTTCATTTAATATGTGAGTGTTTTTTCTCTGTATGTTGGTACACTTCATGCCTGTCTGGTATCCAAAAAGGGTCAAAAGAGGGTATTAGATCACTTATGTTTCACAAATTATTTTTCTAAGCAGGAGTTAGACTTTTTTTCTTTTTTTTTTTTTTTTTTTTTTTTTTTTTTTTTTTTTTTTTGGTTTTTCAAGACAGGGTTTCTCTGTGTAGCCCTGGCTGTCCTGGAACTCACTTTGTAGACCAGGCTGGCCTCGAACTCAGAAATATGGCTATCGATTAAATTTAAAAATTTTTTTGAGAGTGAATAAGATATTCAGAATATGTCAAAGCCTATTCCTCATTTTTTGTGAATATATTTTATTTATCTCCAAAGTAATTGTTGCATTAAATCATGGAAGTGAAGTTTAATAATTCACTGAAATACCTGAACAACTTTACAGTTGCTTTACCAGGTAAGCAATTGTATTTGATGTATACCCAAAGCAGTGTGGAAATTGTAAAGAACCTTCCCATTATAAGTTAAAAAAAATAAATCAAAAGGCGTGATTGTCAGGGTTTCTATTCCTGCACAAACATCATAACCAAGAAGCACGTTGGGGAGGTAAGGGCTTATTCAACTTATACTTCCATACTGCTGTTCATCACCAAGGAAGTCAGGACTAGAACTCAAGCAGGTCAGAAAGCAGGAGCTGATGCAGAGGCCCTGGAGGGATGTTCTTTACTGGCTTGCTTCCCCTGGCTTGCTCAGCCTGCTCTCTTATAGAACTCAAGATTACCAGCCCAGAGATGGTCCCACCCACAAGGGGCCTTTCCCCCTTGATCACTAATTGAGAAAATGCCTTACAGTTGGATCTCATGGAGGCATTTCCTCAACTGAAGCTCCTTTCTCTGTGATAACTCCAGCTGTGTCAAGTTGACACAAAACTAGCCAGTAAAATGATGATAAGAGAAATTATCCAGTACAAGGTTCCCTTGTAAAATTGATGTAGAAATGTATGAGGCAACTCTTATAAGATGATGTTGAATAATAATAAAAAACCCCTGCTGTTTCTGATGAAACAAGTAATACATTTTGTTGGAAACAGTTGTTTGTGTGTGTGTTCTTTATTGCAGGCTATGTGCAAAGTAGTGAAGAATGAATATATCGTATAGCCTTCATATCAGACCTGAAATGTAGATTTTTGTTTTTACATATATGTTCAGATATCTTCTTTACAAACAAGAAAGGAGTCCTAAGATCTGTTTAAAGCATGCCCTATCAAGAATGACTGCTACTGCCTGGACATTTGGACAGTCTCTCTGTCACTCCAGTCTGTTCTATGTATGCAACTAATGATTCCCAGATATGAAGGCAGAATTAGTCCAGTAAGATTAAAAAGAAAGTTATAACTAAAGAGTAAAAAAGGACAAAAGAGAGAGAAATGCCTAAAATTGATTATACTGTTTTGTTACTTGAAAGCTGAAATCACTTTATCCAAGAGGGAATTGTTTTAATGAATTGCATGTTGACCTGCTCCTATTCACCTTAATGTGAAACTGGTATCTGAACATATCAAATGTATACGTTAGTAGCACAATTTACATGCCTTGCTTCTATAGTCAGACACTTCTGCCCAGAGCAAAAGCATGCAAATCATCACTGCACAGGAATTGTTTTTGCATTTACAGATGAAGTCATTTGAATTTGTCTTCTATAATGAAGTATGCAGGAAAAAATATAAGGAGTAAGATAATGAAAAATGTATCCCAGTATTAAATAACCATTTAATTATAACAGACTAACACCAATCACACCTACAAAGGCTAGCACTATCCCATTCCCAATGTCTGCATGCCTTTTCTTTTTCTTCTTAAATTTCTAAGGAATATGAAACATCTGTCTTTTTCAGTCTCCTCACAGCATTCAATCCTATGGACAGATGTTTTCAAAACCACGTTGTCTGTGAACATTTAAAGGAGGAGTGTATTTGCATAAACTCTGGGAATTCCAAGCTTCATGCTTTCCATACTGTTTCAGTTTCTTTTCTTTTTCTTTTTTTCTTTTTCAAATCAACATTTTTTTTTGTTCCGTACCTATCATTTTGTTTTACCCCTCATAAAGCAGACATTGTGTGCACACATCTGTTAAATCTGGGCTGCATTTATTACAGTTCTGTTCTTCCAGAAACAGGAAGGATTAATTACCACAGACTGGCTCTAGAAGCACCCCGTGTTTCTTAACACACAAAATTAATTCAGAGTTGACAAAACTCTTTCAGACACGGACTGCTTCCTGCTGAGGGCGCTTTATTAGCATATTTTTCCCAGAAAAAAAAGTGCCTGATAGACTCTTTTTACCTCTCCTCTGAGTTCAATTTGTACAGCACTGAGTGACAGGCAGTAAAATGGCTTGAACATATCTGAGGCAAGTTGCCAAAATCCTCCCGATAGCAGCACTTTGGAGCCTTTGTTCAGAGTACATTAAAGTCACAGAAGGTCCATGTACTGTAGACAGCACAGGGCAGGCAGGATGTTCTCAGTAAGACAAAACAGCAGGTGATAAATGACATTAAATAACAGTGAGAATTTACCACAGACTAAACTAACTACTGGAGTGAAATGTTCTCAGCTCGAAGGCTATATTAACAGTGAATTTATAATTAGGCGATTATCATTCTTTTTAGTGTTTGAGGAAGTCTATACGTAAAAATGATGAAGACAGCTCTATTTGACTCTGGAGACATACTGCTGGAAGTGGTTCTAAAAATTCTGGTGAATAATTTTTCTTTCAGGATTTATAAAGTCATTTATAATATCAGTGCTTGGAAGATTGCTGGACTTTTGAAGATCTTGCACATGCATACATACAGATGTGCATGTGCACATACAAATAGCATTCCTAAACTGCTGATGCTCTTTGAGTTGCCAGAAAGTCAGTCTACATCAAATTATGATCTTGTGGGTGTTCTCTAAATTAGACAGACATTAATCTCAAGTATAATCATTAAATTTTGTGTTCATTATTCTTTTAAAAACTGGGTCCTTAAAAGATGTTTTTCTTTTCTAGCTCTTTAGGAATCCCTTTATGACAGAACTATGTCTGATTTCTATCTAAATTCTCCCCTGAAGTCTCTTATGATCTCAAGAATTGTAATAAACTCATTTGGGGAATATGTCAGGTAAGACAATCACCTGCTAATTTTATCATGGACAAGGCTTTTCTAAAATCATCATAGAGCAATAAATTGTTCAATGATCTTAAACAAAACTACAGTGATTGATTTCTATTAATAAATAATAAAAGAATAATAGAATAAAAGAATAATAAAAGAAACAAAATCAATAATTAAAATAAGACACTATAAGGATTTTATTTTAAATACTTAAAATTACTGTTCTTTCCCAGTAGTTTTTTCTCCTAGCCTTTTGCTGTGCCCATTGAACAGTGTTCCCTCTTTTCTTGATTACCCATAAGTATCCCTTTTGGAAGGAAGAATGAGTGTACCTTCTCAACAGTGGCCACACCTCACATGGCCCTTTGGTACTTTCTCACTGTCCAACATCTTGTGGACTTTTCCAGACAGAGTTCTTGTGAAACTCGAGCGCTGCGTCATTGGCTACCAAACCCCGCCAGTCTAGACACACTGTAGTACTTGGTTACAATTGAATTTCCATAATAAACTAGAACCCATTCATTCATAATTTCTCCAAGATTCCCTTCTGGGCTTTTAACTCTCCAGGCTAGCTTCAGCCAAAAGGTGAATTCTTGGAAAGTTTCTGCTAAAGCCATTTTATCAGATATTGACTTATATGACTCAAAAATCATTTTCCATATGTCTACAGGAATTATTGCCCCAAAAGAGAAGACCATGAGGATCTGACGTTTATAATTTAAAGTTTGAATCTGAGTATTCCTCTGAGAGACAAGCTCAATAGCTGGAGTGAAAGATTCAAATTCAAAACCAAAATGTGCTCATGTCCATGCATTTTCCAGTAAAGCATAACCATGTGTGCCCACCACACAGGATTTTTCACTGTTTGGGATATCTCCAGATACAGACTTGGAATGTTATTTACTTTGTCTTGAGAAAATTAAAGAACTACAAACTAACCAATAAGAAGGTTCCTAGTTTAAAATCTCAGTGTCTGTAGAGTCTTAAATCTTTTTTCCTTTTTTTTTTTTTTTACTATGATGACCCTTTCCAACAGGACTCAAGAACTCCACACAAACTTACTACTACAGTTGCTTCTCAATGTGCCCTCCATGAGGAAGTGAGCTGTGTGTCATTTAGTCTTCTTTTATTGTTGGCTACTGCATACTTTTCATTAGCCTTTTTTGCATAAATTTATATGCTTATGTTTTAAAATATGGGTGAAATAGTAAAACTTGAGTCAGATGTCTTGATTTTGCCCATTTCCTTTCTAAATTCTTGATGACTATCTTTGGCATGAAACATTCAAGTATCTTTGGGTATTTTCTTTCCTTGCAGAATAATAAATAGACATTATTAAGTGACAACTCTTCTAAAATTATCTTTATTTAAAAAAACACTCACAAATACAATAGTAATTCAATATAAAAATCTACGAAATTTGGTGTGAATTTTGTAAATTTGGGTCTTTGTAAATTTGTTCGAACCGAATTTAGGATGGAGCCTTCATTGAATTCTTTCTTGATGTCCTTGTTTCTAAATTTATCCCTTGGAAAGATAGGAAACAAAGCAGTTTCTATATTTGGTTATTTGAAAATAGTAAAGATCATTCCAGCAGTTCTGATTAAAGATACACTATTTACTAGTAGCCATCATCATTACTGTCTACAAATGGTAACTGTGACTATAAAATTAGCTATTTACTAAAAAGAATGCAATTTTCCTGCATGATTAAAAATAGCAATAAAATTTTAGATACAGTACTAATCATTTTTCTTTGTTTTTTTAATTTTTAATATTTTTTATTACATATTTTCCTCAATTACATTTCCAATGCTATCCCAAAAGTCCCCCATACCGCCCCCTACTTCCCTACCCACCCATTCCCATTCTTTTGGCCCTGGCATTCCCCTATATTGGGGCATATAAAGTTTGCAAGTCCAATGGGCCTCTCTTTCCAGTGATGGCCGACTAGGCCATCTTTCGATACATATGCAGCTAGAGACAAGAGCTCCTGGGTACTGGTTAGTTCATCATGTTGTTCCAACTATAGGGTTGCAGATCCCTTTAGCTCCTTGGGTACTTTCTCTAGCTTCTCCATTGGGAGCCCTGTGATCCATCCAATAGCTGACTGTGAGCACCCACTCCTGTGTTTGCTAGGCCCAGGCATAGTCTCACAAGAGACAGCTATATTTGGGTCCTTTCAGCAAAATCTTGCTAGTGTATGCAATGGTGTCAGTGTTTAGAAGCTGATTATGGGATGGATCCCTGGATACGGCAGTCTCTAGATGGTCCATCCTTTCATCACAGCTCCAAACTTTGTCTGTGTAACTCCTTCCATGGGTGTTTTGTTCCCAATTCTAAGAAGGGGCATATTGTCCACATTTTGGTCTTCATTCTTCTTGAGTTTCGTGCGTTTAGCAAATTGTATCTTATATCTTGGGTATCCTAAGTTTTGGGCTAATATCCACTTATCAGTGAATACATATTGTGTGAGTTCCTTTGTGATTGTGTTACCTCACTCAAGATGATGCCCTCCAGGTCCATCCATTTGGCTAGGAATTTCATAAATTCATTCTTTTTAATAGCTGAGTAGTACTCCATTGTGTAAATGTACCATAATTTCTGTATCCATTCCTCTGTTGAGGGACATCTGGGTTCTTTCCAGCTTCTGGCTATTATAAATAGGGCTGCTATGAACATAGTGGAGCATGTGTCCTTCTTACCGGTTGGGACATCTTCTGGATATATGCCCAGGAGAGGTATTGCTGGATCCTCCCGTAGTACTATGTCCAATTTTCTGAGGAACCGCCAGACTGATTTCCAGAGTGGTTGTACAAGCTTGCAATCCCACCAACAAGGAGGAGTGTTCCTCTTTCTCCACATCCTCGCCAGCATCTGCTATCACCTGAATTTTTGATCTTAGCCATTCTGACCAGAGTGAAGTGGAATCTCAGGGTTGTTTTGATTTGCATATCCCTAATGACAGACAGGTAGATCAATGGAATAGAGTTGAAGACCCAGAAATGAATCCACAAACCTATGGTCACTTGATCTTCGACAAGGGAGCTAAGACCATCCAGTGGAAGAAAGACAGCATTTTCAGCAAATGGTGCTGGCACAACTGGTTGTTAACATGTAGAAGAATGCGAATCGATCCATTCCTATATCCTTGTACTAAGGTCAAGTCTAAGTGGATCAAGGAACTTCACATAAAACCAGAGACACTGAAACTTATAGAGGAGAAAGTGGGGAAAAGCCTTGAAAATATGGGCACAGGGGAAAAATTCTTGAATAGAACAGCAATGGCTTTTGCTGTAAGATCGAGAATTGACAAGTGGGACCTCATGAAACTGCAAAGCTTCTGCAAGGCAAAAGACACCATCAATAAGACAAAAAAACCACCAACAGATTGGGAAAGGATCTTTACCTATTCTAAATCAGATAAGGGACTAATATCCAATATATATAAAGAACTCAAGAAGGTGGACTCCAGAAAGTCAAATAACCCCATTAAAAAATGGGGCTCAGAACTGAAAAAAGAATTCTCACCTGAGGAATACCGAACGGCAGAGAAGCACCTGAAAAAATGTTCAACATCCTGAATCATCAGGGAAATGCAAATCAAAACAACCCTGAGATTCCACCTCACACCTGTCAGAATGGCTAAGATCAAAAATTCAGGTGACAGCAGATGCTGGCGAGGATGTGGAGAAAGAGGAACACTCCTCCATTGTTGGTGGGATTGCAAGCTTTTCTTTGTTTTTAATTTAACTTTACGTTTGTGTGTGTGTGTGTGTGTGTCTGTGTGTCTGTGTGTGTGCGTGCACCCTCACATGTGTGTTCAACATCATATTTTGAGAAACTACATATATAGTCACATATAAACAAAATTCTTTTTCAGACTTTCTGAAACAAGTAGTTATAAAGTAATGTGTGTGAATCTACCCTGTGTACTAAAGTAATTTTGTCATGATTTCTCTATGTTTATCCACTAGAAGGAAAGCCAGCTTATTCATTAGTACATTTGTGTAAACAAAAGTTGCCATTACCAACCACGTCTTGAGTTCAGACCCTCATTAACCACATGAAATGCTCATGTGGAAACATGTTCCTATAATATAAACACCTGGAGATAGGCAGGAGACCTCTTGGGGCCAAATTGATATGCTCTAGGCTCAATGAGTGATCTTGTCTCAAAAATAATGTGGAGAATTTTTGAGAAATACATCACACATCACATAGTTATAGAAACACAAACAGGCAAACACATATTTAACATTAATTTAAAGGACATTAAGAAATTTTTGTCTACCTTTGGAATCAAGAAGATCCATAAAGCTCAAAACTGATCCTGGGAGAATCTAATTTTATTTTAATTTTTATCACAATATGCCAACTGCACTGTAGGACGTTCTGCACTGTAAGAACTGAAGAGCGGGCTGGTGAGATGGCTCAGTGGGTAAGAGCACCCGACTGCTCTTCCGAAGGTCAGGAGTTCAAATCCCAGCAACCACATGGTGGCTCACAACCATCCGTAATGAGATCTGACGCCCTCTTCTGGTGCGTCTGAAGACAGCTACAGTGTATTTACATATAATAAATAAATAAATCTTAAAAAAAAAAAAAAAAGAACTGAAGAGGACCACCTCTGATGATTCTTATATATGAATTTAAAAATATAAGCCACTTTATAATAACTCAGGAGAACAAGTATGTTATTTAAATTACTATGATTTTACTGAAATATCATGATTTGACACAATATCCATATAATTTAGTTACTGGCCACAAAACAACCAAGCAAATAAATAAATAAACACAAAATGAGACAAAATATAAAACATGAAAGGACCTTAAATACCATTTCCTCATGAAGTCAATAACTGCTTATTAAATATTTACTTACCATTCCCTACTTTAATTACTAGTGGCAAATTTTACTCCCTACCACTAAAATACAAACTTTGTTAAAATATTAAAGACTTAAAGCATTCATGCCTTCTTTATTATGTTGGTGATGACCCCATCTTTTAGAATGTAACTTTTATGACGATACAGTTTATAAAACATTTTCTTCTATCTAAGAACTCACTCCATTGTACACAAATTCTGTGTTCTACTCAACAAACCTTTCATTCAACAAGTCTCTTAGCTTATCTGCCCAAGCCCTGCTTCTCTCAATGACATTAAAACCAAAGGATCAGGCTCAGATGTTTCAAAGCAATGTTCCATTTTCTTACATCAGTACTGCATATGTTAAGCAACAAATGACAGTCTTTTAAAAATATGTTTCATATAGTATTAAGAAATCGCAATGTATCAAACAATACCAAGGAGTTGAACACTGATTATTTTAATTTATATTTAAAATAAATTGTATGAGTCTTATTAGAAACAACTTGTGTTTAAGGAATTAGGGTTTAAAATTATAAGCTAATTTCTCATGTTTATAAATATAATACATAATTCAATGATAGATATAAAGGCTTATTCTCCCTACCTTGTGATCCTGTGCACCTGGCTAGGGTCTTTGAAGAGCTAGTACTTCCGAAGAGGGAAAATAATAGCCATATGGTTTTTGCACATTATAAAAGGCAGCTTTACAGACTGTAAAACTGTGCAGACAGACAAAATCTGTGAGAAGATAGCAGATCAATATTTGTTGTAAAGGAAGCCACTTTAGCTCTTTAAAGACTATTAAATGAAAAAATCTTCTGTAGAAATCCTTTGGGGTCTGCATATGTTATGGGAGGGGGCAGGCCACTACAACAGGTTGTAAGCAGGATTCTCTGTGTGAGGATCACAAAATCGAACCATGACTTAAGGATGAGTAATGAGTGAACTGACTCTTTAAAAGTGGGTTATTTTAGTCAGAAATAAGGCAGGGGTGTCATGTGTTAGGAGTCAAGTGATGTGAAGTCCCAAGGAATAAAATAGAGCCTTTTGTGACCACTTAGCCTTCCTGGATTGGATCACACATAAGAGCAGGATTAGTTAAAAGTCAGAAGGGCTGGAATCCAGAAGTTGAAGCACTACAAGAGAGACATTCCATTAATCTAAATGTATTAGTTAGCCAAGGTCTAGACCAGGGATAAGAAAAGAAAGCAATGGGTAAATGCAACACATAGAAGTTGGAGCAGACAAGACAGAGTTAAGATTAGAAAGGGTCCAATTTCAGTCCCATTCACCTTTGGGAAAGCAATGTGAGGAATTCTCATGATAAGCTAGTATCACAGGAACTCACTAAAATTAGTTTCCCTAGTGAAGATCCCACACAAATTTAGAGAAATGAAATCTGCCATTATTTCTACTCTTGTGACCTAAAGTTATTCCATTAGCTGTGTTGCTAATCAACTCAGTTTTCTAACAACGTAAAAAATTGAAAAGGAATTGTGTCAAGTCTGTTTACAATGCTGATGAGTTAAGACATTGGTTTTTAATTTCCATAATAACATTGCATCATACAAGCTATGTCTCCAGCAAGCTGTGCTTGAATAAGTAAGACACATGTCATTTTTACAAACTCTTTTTAATGTGTTCTCTGACCACCTCAAGGTGATTGAGAATACCCCGCAGCAATGAACTTTGCACCCAGGTATTTATTTCATTTTTACCACGTAGATTAGCATTCTCTGGTTTTAGGTACTTTTCATAGGCAGACCCAGTCAACTCTGCTCTCTGGCACTCAATCAAGAGGTTAGGTTACATAGCAGGCAGTCTGTCATCAGCTGTTTTCAGTATATAATCCCCTGTCCATTTTCTCTTCCTGAATCTTGGTTTTCTGAACTTAAATCTTTCAAGTTATTACATGACTGCACAAGAATGTGCTAAATATGCACGTGCCAGAGCCTCCAGCTAAACACAACTCAGCTCCATGCTCCTCAGTATAGCTGAGGCATGCAAATCTGCATGCAGGGTATGCAGGGCCTCACATTGAGAAACACACCAGATGGGAAATCAGGCATTCTGACAGCTGGTGTCTGAACCACTTGAGGTCTATACATCAGGTCACTTACCCCTACCTCTAACAACTTACTATAGAGGACAACATTGTATATATATATAACTAAGGTCTAAATCCAAACATCAATATAAATAATGACCATACTGGAAGCCCTAATCATAAAAAATAGACAAGAGGAGGATCCAGTGGTGGACAGACTGGAGTCAAAAAGGTGACATAAGTGAGTTTTTAAAATCATCGTTAACTTTTTTTACAATCCAGTCATTATTCCCCTCCTGGTCCATCCTTCAACATTTCCTCATCTCATTCTTCCTCCCCCACTCCCAAGATGATGTCCCCAAATTCACCACTACCCTGCCAGGCCTCCCCACTCCCTGGGGCCTCAAGTCTCTAGAGGTTTAGGTGGCTCTTCTCTCACTGAGGCCAGACCAGGCAGTCTCTGTTGTATGTGTGTCAGGGCCTTGTGTCAGCTGGTGGATGATGCCTGGTTTGAGAGATCTTGGGGGTCCAGGTTAGTTGAAACTACTGGTCTTCCTATGTTTTACTTTTTTAACTGTCCTAAATCCATTTTTTCTTTCATATTTCTTTTAAAATTTTCTATTTTTTATTAGCATACAAAGAGGTTATCATCATGACATTTTCCAACAACATTCTATTCAGTTATTTCTGCCCCTATGTTCCTGACTTCTTTATACTCACCCACTTCCAGTTCATTGTATCTTTGAGAAAAGATCTGACTGCATCTCTCAAGCTGACCTGGAATGCATTATGTAGCCCATGATGCCCTTGAGTTTGAAACAATTATTGTGTACTACTGTCACACACTTTACTCAAAATATTAGCTCAACATTAAATAAAATACATAAAATATCTAAAACTATTAAATTACATGAGCTATCATGAAGTTGGATTTTAGAATATTTGGAGGGTTATATGAAATTAAAACCAATGTTACAGAAAAAAATACATAAGATTTCATTAGGCTAAGACCTCACTGCACATCAAAGGAAGGAAACAACAAAAACCCTTTAGAACAGAACAAACATAGCTACAAATTACATATCTCATAAGGCTCATTTTATATAAGTATCCACATTATATAAATACCACAACTCAGTAGAAAGGCTCATCCTCATGTACTATTGGTAAAAGATTGAGAATAGGCTTTTTCTAAAGAAGGTCAATAAGTGGTCAACAACTGTATGAATAAATACTCAACATGACTGACTACTTATCAGGGAAATGTGGATTAAACCAAGTTGAGATGTCAGTTCATCTCTTTAGGACAGCTGTTAAGAAAAGAAGTAGAAGGTGCATGTGCATGAGGAAGTACAAGTCCTGGTGTACTGTTTGCAGGATCAGAAATGAGTGTAGTCATTATGGAAACAGTGTGAAGTCTCCTCATGAAACTAGAAATAGAAATACTTCATGATACAACAATACCACTACTGTGTATGTATCCAAAAAGAATTAAAACTCAGGATGTGAAAGATATATCTATCCTTCCAGCTCTTTTCAGTATGAGTCATGACAGTCAAGATACAGAATCAGCTTTAGTGTCTGTGGAAGGAGGAACAGACAAAGAAAATGTGGTTAGATGGAAAATAGAATACACTCAGACTACTGAGCCTACACATTAGTTGTGTTGCTATTAATCCTTTAGTTCTATTTCAAGTAAAAAAGAGAGAAGGAAATGAACTGATAGACTTAATCAAATGCTATGTTCTAGAAACAGAGACTAGTTTCATTAAAGATCCATTTTGTCAATTTAATTATTAAATCTATGTAATAATGTATGGTAAATATTATCCTTACTTCAATCCGTGAAAACTAAATCTAAAGAAGATGAAGTGTTGTACCCAAGTTTCCTACTGGAGAAGACGGCTTTCTGCCTCTCACAGAGACAATCTGCCATCCTCTATATGGATCAGAGCTTGGTAGATGGAACAACCATGTCCTCTTAGCTAGCACTGCTCAGCAGGAGGTCTCCAAGCTGGAATTATTGAGTCTGCCTTTTTGCATGTGGTCAATTTTGTGGGATGGCTGTGGTCCAGAGTAGCCAGGAATAAATGGGGATGTCTGTTTAGTTGTAGAGGGATGAATTATCAGTGCCACCATAGAGACACAGTCTTTTTTTTCCATTGACATTTTATTGGAAAGGGCTGAGTTACTTAAACCCCTTATCTGTGACCTCCCAAGTCAGCCTCACTGTTGGCTGTATGTTATATATTGTGCTTTCCTTGATCCTTCCACAAGCCACATGAACAGCACTGACACAAAGCCTAGGTTGTGTTGATTCTAGGCACAGGGACCTTTGAATCTTGAGCTGTGGTCTTAGAGCTAATTATTCTTTAAAAAACCTGAAATGGACCCCAGTGATATTAAATTTTAGTCTGTATCCTGTTGCCAGTCATATGCATGCTCAGTTTTCATTCCATCAATAAGAATCTTACTGCATCTTGCTATTCCATGTTCAGTTGATAACCCTGGGAGGCCTGCTTCTTTCTATAGGGGAATGAGGAGGAGTGGATCTGGGGGAGGTGCAAAGTGATAGTGGGGTGCGTAACTTGGAGTTTTGGTGGGAGAGAGGAGGCTGATCTCAGAATGTATTATATGAAGGGAAAGTGAATTAAAAAATGAAAAATTAGAGAGTGAATGTCAAAAATTCTTGGTGATTACAGGTGTGACTCTCTTCAACTCACTTTCCATCCTAATTTCTCTGGTCCTTTTCATAACCAAAATCTGCCCTATAAATTAGTAGGCAAAAAATAATTCAAGAATATTTTAGTAAATATAGCAGATAGATAGATAGATCGATAGATAGATCGATCGATAGATCGATAGATAGATAGATAGATAGATAGATAGATAGATAGATAGATAGATAGATAGATGATAGATAGATAGATAGATAGATAGATAGATAGATAGATAGATAGATAGATAGATAGGCAGGCAGGCAGGCAGACAGACAGACAGACAGACAGACAGTGTAGGCCAAGGGGTTTTTGAAGGCTTACCATTTGGCCTGTGAAGTCTAAAAGAAGATGAATTACATGTCCCCTTTACCCCACTGTAGGGCAGCAAGATGGAATCAAGTGAAGGAAGGGGTTGCCATCCCACAGTCAAAAACACTGACCCATAATTGTTCCTGTCTGAAAGAACTACAGGGATTGAAATGGAGAGGATTCTGAGGACAAAGAAGTCCAGCAAAAGGCCCAAAGCAGCTGAAAGAGTCAGATGCAGATATTTACACTCAACCAATAGACAGAAGCTGGTGAATGGACAGAACCTTGTGCTTAAATTAGGGAAAAGCTGGAAGAAGGTGAAGATGGGAGTTACCCTGTAGGAGGACCAGCAGGCTCAACTAGCCTGGACACCAGAGATCTCTCAGACACTGCACCACCAACGAGGCAGCATACACCAGCTGATATGAGGCCCATATACAGCAGAGGACTTCCGCGTCTGGGTTCCATCAGAGAAGAGGCACTTATCCCTCAAGAAACTGGAGGTCCCAGGGAGTGGGGAGGTCTGGTGGGGTTGGGGGTGGGAGCATAAGGGACATCCTCATGGAGATGAGGGTGGAGGGATGAGGTATGGGATGTAGAACAGTCAGAGGGTGGACCGGGTGGGGGATAAAATCTGGAATATGAAAAAATGATTAAATAAAATATTTTTAAAAAGTTCAAATATTAAAAACAAAAGAAGGTGGATTACAAAATTTAGTAAAGAAGTAAAAATCAAAGTTATTTTGGAAGAACAAATCATCAGCTTCGTTATCTGAACATTTTATAACCACTTTCTATACATACATTATTAAAAAATATTAATCAATTATTTGCCTATCAAACAGCAAGAATTTTAAAGAAACCTGGGAGCAGAGGGAAGGAGGAGTGGTACACATTGTGCAATAGTTGTTATGATAATTGCATATTGAAAGAATTTGGATGTGCATGGTCTTAAATTAATTTTCTTTTTAAAAGTACACCTAACAGAAATGAGAAGTATGTAGAGACTTGCAGGTTTCTATACAGAGTTACAAGAACCATTACTGGTTTCTGCTGTGCAGCTATTTAAGCTCCGAAGAACACACACATGCCATACAACGTGATAGGCTTTTAGAATTCCCTGTAGAGTAGTAGCTTTTACTATCAGGAAATATTTATATGAATCTGGCAAGTTAGAAATATGTGAAGCCATGACATGAAGCCCTGTTTACTGATAAAATCTAAATAAAGCAAAGCAGCATACAGTCAAAAAAAGGAAGAAGTAGACATACTTATTAGCAAAATTCTTTCCATGGCATCTTATAAACATATTTTTTCACCTAAGTTACCTAAATAGTATTCATTCATCTTTACAATTCAGATAACAAGCAATATACTGTCTCCTTGAGGTTTTGTGGACATCACTTCCAGTTTCAGGACAATGGCAACTTAAACATATTTATTCCTTCCTCACAGACACTTAGTTTTGATGAAGTCACTTTCTCAGAATGCCACTAAGCAACCCGTCTGTTCTGTGACATAGCATATATGTGTCTCTGGGTACATATGTCTTTAGATTTCTAAGCCTTTGATGCTGATTCTTTCTACAAGACAATCAGCATGCCTAGAGGTGAAGAACTCATGCTGCTGATCTGAGAATCAGGCAAGGAATTAATGATCACTGACATCCTTGCTGAAACCAGGAAGCTGTCACATAGCACTGCTTGATCTACATCTGTATCTAATTTCATATGAGGAAGAGAACAGATCTCTCCTTATGCAAATCACCCGGACTAGTGACTTCTCTAGGTATTCAGTGAAGATACTGAGAAGGAGAGAGAAAACACTAATTATCGCTTTGCAGAGGATAATGAGTAGCCTATCTGTAAGTCTAGCAGCCCCTGGAATCCAGAGCGAAAGGAGATGAGGGTGCAGGAAGAACCCCAGGCAAGTGACTCTGCTTAATCCTTCCACATTTCAGTGCCTCTTGCACAGAGCAGTACTTGATGGACATGCACTAATGTTCTTTTCAATCTCAGCTTCAAGGTGTGAAGAATAGATACTGTACTAGTTTCCCTTAATGGCTGACTGTCAAAGCCTGTACAATTGGATATATTTATCTTTCAGCAAGAAAGATTGAAACTAAGAATTTTCATGAAGTAGGACATTATATGTCAAGTGCCTTCAACATTAGCATTATATATGACCACACTGAATTTTCAGATTAAAAATAGGGCGATACATAAATACTGACAGGAAGAAAGAGGACAAAATTGACCCCTGAGCATGACTCTGCTGTGGGAAAATCAAGGCTCAGAAGCACAGAGGTTTGGGGTTTTTCTCTAGTCACTGATTCTCTATGAGACTCATGCCCAAGTCACTTCCAAAGCAATTCCTACTCAAAAATGTCCATTTATTCTTTTTGACCTTATTATGGTATTAAAACTAGCTTTCAGCACTGTCTCTGTTCAGAGGAAGATGAGGGAAAAGAGCCGCCCTCTAGACATTAAACTACTGAAATGCAAGCCCCTTTTAAAACGATTGTTCATGAACCATAACCAAATAGAACCTCTCCATTCTGGAAGTGATCAGATAGATTCAAAAAGAATATTTGAAGCTGTGCCAAGCCAGCACATCGTTGCAATTATAAAAGCAAAACCCACACCCCTAACAGCCAGACATGCCCCCTCCCACTATAGCACAGCTGCCTCCCACAGGGAGCCGGATTTAACACAAGATAAAAACTCTCACCATACTCTACATTACATCAGTTTGGTGACATTTCCCAGTGGCAAAATCCCAGGTAAATAATTAAAAATGACTTGGAAGTCATATTGCTGTGATTACCACTTTCCTGAAACTGGATTGTTCATTGGTAACTGCCATGGTGAGTCAGAAATCAACAATCACACATGCATTCACAGGTCAAATATCTTCTGATAAAATACTGCATTAGGTAGACAGGACTAAAATGAATTGTTGAGATTCTGCTTCAAATTCTGTTTTAATGCTTTGACTTAATTCTTTATACAGCCACGATCTTCAAGCGCCATCATTATTGTGCCTGAGTATATTTCCATTCCAGTTCCTCTTGGTTCAGAAATTTCATGTCATGAATCACCTGAAGTGTATATTATTTTATGTGTTTTATACAAAGATTTGACATCTGACCTATGCAATGATCAACTATAGTGCTATATCTATTGTGCAGAGATAAAACAGAAAGTTACTGAAATCACCAAGCCACCGTCAGGAAGGATTTCCAAGGTAGTTTTAGATAGCATCGTGTTGCAGCCTGTCAAAAAAAAATAGCCTTTTGTACTTCTTGGTAGATACCATGATTTTAAAATGGCATTTCTTGTAGGTTCTTGACATTTACAATTCTTTGCATTTTTGCCTTCAGGAGTTGAAAGAAAGGCTATAGCCTGGTGTGAAGCCTAATCTTGATGTCCTAGCCCTTGGGAGATGGGGAGGAGAATTGATGAGGGTGAGGCCAGTCTGTACTACAGGATGAGATGCTTTGTCTAAATAAAATCACAAACATTTAAAAGCCCTATTATTGGGGAATGATTTGTGCATTGTATACTCAAATGCTGATTTTTGTACCCAGGAAATCTGGTTGAAGTCTGGATTTTAGTATTGTAATTATTATGAAGCGTTTCCAAACTCGGTGTTTTGTAAAACGTTGTTCATCACTGTATGATTGGTCAATAAAGAGGTGAGCAACCTATAGCTGTGTAGGAGAGGAAAAGTTTGCACTTTAGACCCCAGAGAGCCATGGGAGAGTCACAAGAAGACCCCAGGAGCTGCTAAAAAGACAGGAAAGAAGTAGGGTGTGCCAGGACACGATTAAGATGGCAGGTAACCCCAGTGGCTAGGAAGTGGTCCAGGCCAGCATAGGCCTGTTAGAACAGATCAGAATCTTCCAAGTTATAATGCTAAAATGCTTATTAATAAAGGTCTCTGTATCATTATTTCAGAGCAAAAGAATAATCTAAATATTAGTCCTGGGAGGCCCTGAAAATAATTCCCCACAAGCTATCTTTGAATCCTAAGAGATGCCAGGTCTACATCCTTAAGCTTGGGTAGTCCCACAATCTGCTACACACTTTTTCCTGGCATGCTTAGGAATACTTCATCTAATAAGGAGGCTCAAAGTTGACATGACTGCAGTAGAAACAGAGCCCATTGAAAACACTTAGATTTGGGCAATTGAAGTGAATTTTTTTTTACAAGATCTTTTATGTAAAGATATTCCCAAGATTTCATACTTTATGATAATATTAATTTTAAATAGCACTACATAGCAGTAATTGTAACTATTACTTAAAATATTTAGCACTTATCAGATTAAGGAAATGGCACATGTCTTAAAAGGTCCACAGCTATTTGATATCTAACTAATGTATACACCTCCATAATTAAGGCTTTAAAACATGACCAATTAGCAGAATAACAATAGTTGTTTCAACCCTAGGGACAATGAGCTCTCTAGCTATGGGCTTTGACCAGATTTATATTACCAGGCACAAATTCCTTTCTGTAGAGCAAGTGCCAAGTCTAGTGGTAAAGCAGTCAGTTACCTCTAGCCAGCTATGCCACATTTACTGCAGTGGGCATATCTTGTGTGACAAAATGGTATTGTAGTCTGCAATATATAACACTAGGAAAGGCCAATGATACCCTTACTCTCCCAGCAGCATGCATAACACATTCTGTAACTGAAGGCTAAATAAGCAAGTTTCCCATTCAGTTTGAGATTGAGGTTACAATTTGGGAACTATGCAATAAGGTAAGAAAGAACAAAATACACATTACTGAATAAGAAACAAATAAGTTCATGTTACATATGAGAGGCATGCTAGATTTTTTGAGCAAGCTCAGTTGATTTATATTCTATCACACACACACATTATACATATACATATATATGTGTACTTTTCCAAGTTTTAGAAATTACTATATGAGCTCAAAGGTATATGATTGAAAATAGTTATGAGAGTGACTTACTTAAACATGAGCTTGAAGAAATGAATATAAAACATTTTCTATTCTTTTTTTTTCAGGCTAAAAATTTTATTTGGAAAAACAGATCCATTCCTTTAAGAGTAAACATGGTAAACACCAGTTGAGCCTTGTACAAGGAGATGGCGTAAAAGCTCAGAATACCCAAGATACAGTTTGCAAAACACGTGAAACTCAAGAAGAAGGAAGGCCAAAGTGTGGACACTTCCATCCTTCTTAGAAAAGGAAACAATATATATGGGTATATTGTTCCCTATGGAAGGAGTTACAGAGACAAAGTATGAAGTATAGACTGAAGGAATGACCATCTAGAGACTGTCCTATCTGGGGATCCATCCCATATACAGTCAGCAAACCCAGACAGTATTGTAGACACCAACAAGTGCTTGCTGACAGCAGTGTGATAAACCTGTCTGCTGAGAGACTCTGCCAGTGCCTGACATATACAGAAGTGGATACCTACAGCCATCCATTGGACTGAGCACAGGGCCCCCAATGAAGGAGCTAGAGAAAGTACCCAAGGAGCTGAAGGGATTTGTAGCCCCATAAGAGGAACAATATGAACTAACAGTAACCCCAGAGCTCCCAGGGACTAAACCATCAACCAAAGAATACACATGGTGGGACCCATGGCTCCAGCTGCATATGTAGCAGAGGATGGCCTAGTAGGTAATCAATGGGAGGAGAGGCCTTTAGTCCTGTGAAGGCTCTATGCCCCAGTGTGGGAGAATGCTAGGGCCAGGAAGTAGGAGTGGGTGGGTTGGTGACCGGGGGAAAGGGGAGGGGATAGTGTGTTTTAGCAGGGGAAACCATGAAAGGAGATAACATTTAAAATGTAAATAAAGAAAATATCTAATAAAAAAAACAGTAAACATGGGAAATGGAATGCTGAGATACACTTGTAATTTAGTCAACTGTCCTTTGGAACTTGTAATACTGATTTCAAGTGTCACTTGACTTGGTGGTTGGGTAAGATTGGGACTGCATCTTTTCTTTTCTTTCTTTCTTTTTTTCTTAATTGGATATTTTCTTTATTTAAATTTCAAATGTTATCTTCTTCCCCCTGCCTCTATGAGGGTGTTCCCCCACCCACCTGCTCACTCCCTCCTCCCCTCCCTGCCATGGCATTCCCCTACACTGGGGTATCACATCCCCACAGGACCAAGGGCTGCTCCTCCCACTGATGTCCAACTAGGCCATCATCTTCCAAATATGTGGCCAGAGCCATGGGTCCCTCCATGTGTACTTTTTGGTTAGTGGTCCAGTCTCTGGGAGCCCCAGGAGGTATGGCCAGTTGACACTGTTGCTCCCACCACGTGGCTGTGGCTGCAAACCACCTCAGCTCCTTCAGTCCCTTCTCCAACTCCCTCATCAGGGATCCGTGCTCAGCCCAATGGTTGGCTGGGAGCATCTGCCTCTGTATTTGTTAGGCTCTAGCAGAGCCTCTCAGAAGACAGCTATATCAAGCTTCTGTCAGCAAGCATTTGTTGGCATCCACAATAGTGTCTGGGTTTGGCAACTATATATGAAATGGATGCAGATGGAGCAGTCTCTGAATGGCCTTTCCTGCAGTCTCTGCTCCATTTTTTGTCTCCATATTTCCTCCTGTGAGTATTTTGTTCTCCCTTCTAAGAAGCATTGAAGCATCCAAACTTTGCTCTTCTTTCTTCTTGAGCTTCATATGGTCTATTCTTACAACATACATGTTTACATTAACACAGTTGACTTTCTGGGAGGAAAAGGAAAAAAGAACTTGAATCACTTAGTACTAATCCCCATATTCATAAGATTAAGATAAAAAGATCAGAAGTAGTAAATCATTCTTTTTTAAATTACAAAGTATATACATATATTGGTCTACCAAAAACAAGATGAAATTTTTCATAAGAGCAATATAAGCATTTTAATCCAACATTGATAACATATACATGAAGATAAATACATGAGTATTTTACTAATTATCAAACATATAAAAACATACAAATACATAATTTTGATATGTTATTCATATGTAAACTAGGCTGGTCACAAACACAAATTCACAGTCCTCTTGTCTTATCTTCTGGCATCTTTCAGTATCTGTAGAATATTGGTTATTCATCATGAGATGACAAATGAATCAACATAAGTCTATAAATGCAATATCATTTAGATATTCATCTTTCAGTGATGACCAGAAATTCAAGCAGAGAGCTAGAAACCATAACATTTTTAACAATGGCATCATAACAAGTACACAGCATAATTTTATAAATCATAGTCATTTTATTTATTCATGTAACTGATCTCAATGAAGAATAGTAGTAGATACACCAGTGACCCCAGAATTTTTCAAGAACAAAGGAATTTTTTATGGGAAATGATCAAATGAAATATATTTTTTTAAAAAAAAATCAAGCAATAAAATGTGCTTTTTATATGTCAACCTTAGGTGCTCTTACTTGCACGCCATACTGTAGCCAGTCTATGATGCTTGTGAGCTTTGCTAACTAGAACACAAATCAAGCAAGACTGGAAGTCTATTAACTTCTTCATGTAGATTTATGGGTCTGGATTGATGCCTCATGACATACCAGGCCAGGCATCTAAAGCCAAACCACACAAATTTTGTTGTTTTGGGTTTTTTTTTTTTTTTTTGCAGTTGTAGATTTTTAGGCTGGAAATAAATTCCACTACAGAGAGTGTACCTCTGGGCTTACCACTTTGATGCAATCCTGAATTAGCAGAATTATCATTGTAGACATGGCTATACCAGAGAGGGCAGACATCAACATGTCTGTTTCTTTTAAGTCAATGGTGTCTTTGGTGAATATGTTATAGCTATATATAAGATTACTTTGGAAATATTTACACTTTAAACAGCAATAATTTGCACATGTCATTGGAAAATCTTGTTCATTTGTTTTGGGAAAGATATCAGGCCATCAAGTTTTAAGAACTTTTCAACCTAGGTAAGTTGTATGCAAAGAAGGATGTTCTTGAAACATACAGTTTTCTATGCAAATAGATGACAGAGAAATATGACTACATTTACAATAAAATAGTCATAATAAAATCATCTAAAATCAGAGGTAATTGCTCTCATGGAGTAGAAAATTTGAAAATTACTTTTTAAGATATTTATGAGCAAGTTTCAAGAATTTATTTAAACTATGAAACAATAATTACCCTTCTAGTACCTAGTGGCAAGATCTATGAAATTAGAAGGAATCAGAACGATATAATTACTGACAATGTTTTATAAATTTCTATGATAAGACATCTGTTTTGTTTAGGTATATAAAAACTAAAATGCTTAATATTGAAGTATTTTTAATAACAAATAGAATAAAATTTCATAAGTGCAAGAATTTTGGAAAGTTTAAAATAGTTATAAGGTAACAGATATGTAACCCTAATTTGTAAGTAATATTTACATAATAATTTACATATGCATAATTTTAAAGAAGCAGATTTGAGAGCTATAGCAAGCATCAGTTGGTTAAGTGTTCGCCATTGAATCATAAAGGCCTAAGTCAAAGCCCAGAACCCACGCCTGGCATGGCCACACATGCTTATAATCCAGGCATTGGGGAAGTGGAGTCTGGTGAGTTTCTGTGACTCACTGATTAGCTAATATTCTCTAATGGATAAACTATGAGCCAATGAAGAAAGCTTGTCTCACAAAACAAGGTGGGTTGTATCTGAGAAATGATACCCAAGATTGACATCAGACCTCAATATTTGTACATATACATGTAAACCTACCTATCCCTCACACGAAAATAAGCATACATAGATATGCACATATGCACATGCATGCATACACATACACACATGAGAAAAACAAATGTGCATAGGTAAGTGGAGTTGCCCCCATTCCAGGACAAAGAGTGTCCATGCATGTTTTTGAGTCATGGTCAAAAACTTCTCTTCCAAAATACCAGATCATCTGAGTTGCTAACAACTTTGTTCTTTTGAAGTTGTTGATAATATATAAAGGTTAATGATTTTCTTTTGTTTGTTTGTCACAGAATAAAGTTTGTATTCTTTTTGGATAATAAGTTGGAGATGTCTAGCTCTGGTGTGACTTAACTGACCTCATTCATTTAAAAAACTTTTTGATATTTCAAATCACCATGCTTCTGATGCAAGCCCTTGCATAGAGACCTGAGAATGGAGTATGTTTCTGATATGAAGGAGGCAATATGAAGTAAATATTTACAATGCCATTGTTGAAATGTGAATAATCAAAACCTTAATAACATTAATTTAGTCATCATATGCAATAATTTTGAATGTCCCTTTCTTTTGAACATGCTCTACTGTAGCAGTATTTGAATACCAATAGAACCAATCCCAAAGAAATAGAACTACAGACAGTATTATAATTTCTGGAATTTATTGTGTAATGTGATATTTATGATTCTTTGCCAAACTTATCCATATGTTTAACATCTTCCTTGATCTAGAAGCATTAGTATGTATAGTTCATATATGCTGTTTTATAATAAATAACATTTTGAAAGAAAAATTAAAAACAAGTATTTGATTAAATGAACAAAAATAGACTATCAAATTTAGCTGTTGTCTACTGACATGTATATAAAGAAGATTGGTTTGGAAAAACTAATTGGCAATGTGTATTGGGCACTGATTAGAGGATTTACCATCTAAAGAACTTTGTAACATCCCTGCAAAGCAGGACCACCAGTTTAATCCAGGAACTGAGTGCAGAAAATCACTTTCTATATGGCCTTACCATATGAGTATATTTAGGAAATCAAGAGACAAGTGGGGACCTTGAATCACTGCTGCTCTTCTGTCAATTAGAAGCTATGCTGTGTGTGATCAAGATGGAGCATGCAGCATTTTGGGAGACAGTCTTGGGCAGTAGAACACAACCTTATCCAGACTCAGAGTCAAGTTAAAACACAATGGATCCTCCATGGGGAGGAACTGTCTGGTGATATAACTGTGCAGCCAAATATGCATTTGATCTTCTTGAAAATAGAACAGCATCTGAAACTAGAAATGATAGACTGGACACTCAATGAGAGAAATACCACTCAGAGTAAGTGGAGAGAACCTATGCACAGCCACCATTCCCAAGAGATATAAATCCATCTAAAATCCTATTGTACAGTGATAGTAGTGCCTAGGAAAGAGGCAGACTGTTATCTATATAAGGTGTTATGCTACCTACTGGATTATTAAAATCCCTTGTAGCTGGGCAGGGGTGGTGCACACCTTTAATCCCAGCACTTGGGATCCATAGGAAGGTGGATTTCTGAGTCTGAGTCCAGCCTGGTCTACAGAGTAAGTTCCAAGACAGCCAGGACTACACAGAGAATCCCTGTCTCAAAAAACAAAACAAAACAAAACAAACAAACAAACAAACAAAAAACAACAACAAAAAACAAAAAAATCTTTTGTGAGCCTTTATGTAGATGATCATGCATGTATAATACAAATATTTTCATGTAAATTCAAGTTGTAATAGATTTATTTAGACAACTTGTACACAGATATATTTGTTAGAAATTTTATTTCTGGTATATTTTTTAACCGTCTGTTTATCCATAAAAACAACTGGATGAAACTTATAATTTGATATATAATCACAAACGTAGAATTTGTTCTTCTATACAAAAGCCTCTATAGTAAACTATCCTTTATTCCATTTCCCTGTTATGTTTATTCATTAAGTAAAATGACCAACAATGTGTGCTAAGAAATATGCCCATAATGTAATGTGGAAAGGCTTGCACTAAGTATACCTTATCTATCACTCCCTTTTCCTATCCAAGTCTTCATTTTACAGGAGAGCCTTTGGTACTGATAAAGCAGCATGGACCAGGACACTAACCTTATAGTCAGTGGATTTCCTGAGTAAGAAACAGCTCTGGTTTTCTCTCCAATAGCATGAATATTGGGCATTGAATGGACACATTTTCTATTCACTTTTGCCTATGTTCTACTGCAGATACATTTAGTCAACTCTACAATCACAGCATTCTCTCTATCATAATTACTAATAGAATACCTGCAAACACTATTAAAACATTGGAATTATTTCCATACTCCCATGTTCTTTGCAAATATCTCCTGGAACATCATATGATATTTTGGACTATAACAATGCACAATGTAAATCAAAAGCAGTGGTCTTTATAATGTATGGCATGTGATATGACTAAGACTTTTATCTCAATAACAGATTTTTTTATTCTGCACTGAAATATTGATAAAAGACTGCCAAAATCTTCAGATATAAAAATCCCAGAATATTATTGAAATGTGTTTTAAAAGTACAAGGAATACATACAAGATGATAGGGAGTGCAATACATGAATTCTAATTTATACTCCCAATCAAGTATAGAAATAAGAAACCTATATTTTACATGAATTATCATATTTTCTATATATAAGCAGAAGCATATATATGAACAGATATGGAAATAGAATTGTGGTATTTAGATGATGATTAAGTACTACAATAACAGAAAGGAAAAATGGTAGATTCTAAGACAGGATTGGCTAAAAAAGGAGCATCAGAGGCTCTTGACTTGGAAATAACCAGAGAAATTGTAATACACTTGAAGGCTATGCATGCGTGTGTATGTGTGCGTGTGCATGTGCGTGTGTGTGTGTGTTTGTGTGTTGTTCTATTTGCTGAAGACAGTAAATAACTATTTGATTTTATGAGTGCATTTTTCACTCAATTATTGAGGTCTTTTTAAACTTACCTAATGAGTATGAGAAGAAAGAGAATGTATAATGTTGTCTGCAGTTAACAGGAGCAAATAATGGTTAGGGTGGCTACATAAGTAATCCAAATTGCAACACTGCTGCCAAGAACATGTGTTTAACCATATGGTGCATCTGCTATAAGTTGGGAGTGGTACAAAGGTAGCTGGGACATATGGTCATCCTAAATATAGTGGGCATGTTCAATACATGTGCATTTTAACATGCAAATAACCTTCTTTGTTTTAGAAAAAGTGTATCTCCAATTGAGCAATATACAAAGAAGCTTGATATCATTTCCTATACTCTGGAGAGAAAAGCAAATTCAAAAGGGTGGGGAATTTTGTTGTGGCATGTTTGTGTCTAGTAGAATGTGCTACAGGAATGTTGTTCCATGTTCATGACTGTACAGCTGTACTTTTTAGCCTTGAAAAACGATTATGTATTTTAGATTGTTAAGTTTATTGTAAGATCCATCTAATTTGAAGACCTGTATACTGGAACAGAGATACAAACCATTGCCTGTTTTGGTTTAATTTCTACTGCTATGGTAACACATTCTGACCAAAGGAAAATTAAAGGAAGAAAAAATTTATTTCTGCTTAATGGCCAAAATCAATTATTGAGGAAAGTCAGGGCAGACTCTCAAGCAGGAACTTGAGGGTGAGAGCATTTCTATCCCATAATATCACCTCTGTCCCAAGAACTGACAGCCAAGGGAGTACATGGGAAATCATGGAGGGTGCTGCTTCATGGACCTTCAGGATCCTGATCAGCTAGGCTGACCTTTTTTGCTTCAGTTAACAAAGATAACCCACAGGCTGGTCTGGTCGGAGAATTCCTCAATTTGTCTCCTCAGAGGTGACTTCTAGGTTGTGTTAACTTACAGTTAAATCTATGGAGGCACCGCACAATGACACAAACGAGTACTAAGAAATAGAACAGAGAAGCAGAATCAGATGATCCAGCCCTACTTGCTGTGGAAGAGAAGCATAACTGACAAGGATACATGTGCATTGTACTATTATCCATAGTTTTAGTGTTGTATTGTGGAATCATCTTCACACACCGTCACAGAAAGTACAGATGAAAGTAAGTGGCAGGTCCTCTACTCTACAACAGGCTTGATGGTATTTACATATTTTAGATATTTTATCATCACAATTATGAATGGTAGAATTTAACTATTTTCTAATGAATGATATAACTTTATTTATGATGAATTAATGTATTTATTCACATTACATTTCAATATCAAGCCTCCATCTTCCCAGTACTCCTTTACAAAAGTTCCCCTCATTCCACCTTCCTTTTCTCTTTTGAGGACGCAAAGCTCTCTGTCTATATGTCACCTCCCAACAACTACCCACCACCACCACTACCTCCAAACTCCCTCAAATCTCTGCAGGACTAGGCACATCCTCTCTGGCTGAGGCCAGAGAAGGCAGTCCATTTAGGAGACCAGGCATGCCGTAGGCTCAGGGATAGTCCCTGCTCCATTTGTAGGGGGACCTGCATGAAGACCAAGGTGCTCATCTGCTACATTATATGTAGGAGGCCTAGATACAGCCTGTACTTGCTCTTTGGTTGGTGATTTAGTCTCTGAGAGACCCAAAGTGTCCACATTAGTTGACTCTGTTGATCATCCTGTGGAGTCCCTACCCCCATCAGGTCCTTTGGTCTTTTTCCCAACTCTTCCATAAGACTCCCAGAGCTCCACCTATTGTTTGGGTGTGAGTCTCTGCATCTCTTCCTATTGCCTGTGTGTGAAGCCTCTTAGAGAACAGTTATACTAGGTCCCTTTCTGCAAGCATAACAGAGTATCATTAATAGTGTCAGGGATTGGTTCTCACTCATGGGATGAGTCTCATGGGTCAGTCATTGGTTGGCCATTCTCTCAGGCTCTGCTCTTTGTCCCTACACACTACTTGTCAGGGCACATTTTGTGTTGACAGTTTTGTGGGTGTGTTGCTTTTCTTATCCCTCCACTGGGAATCCTCCCTAGCTACAGGAAATGGACACTCTGGGATCCCCCACTGCTAAGAGTCTTAGCTAGAGTAGCCCTCTTGGATCCTCCCCATCCCAGGTCTCTGGCATATCCTAGAGATTATATTCCCCTACTACTGCCCTACCTTCTCTCTCCTCTGCTCCCCCTTCATGTGATCCCCTCCTTGATCCCCTCACTATCCCCTCTTCCATCCAGTTCCCTCCTTCTATTCACCTCTAATTTCTAACCTGTTTTCTCTTCTGAGAAAGATTCAACCATTCTCTCTTTGGTCATCCTTGTTATTTGGCTTCTTTGGGTCTGTTGATTATAGCATATCCTGTACTTAATGGCTCATATGCAATTATAACTGAGTTCATATCACACATGTTCCTTTGGGTCTGGGATACTGCCCCACACCCTCTTGGTCCCTTTTCTGCGTAGAACAAATCTCTAGTTGCAGGTGGACAAGGAGTCGGCGAATGAATGACAGACAGATGCAACATAGGAGATTGTGTAGAATCTGAATGTATTGTCACAAAGTGAACACCAGCCTTATATAATACAGAAAATAAAGGGGGTAGGATGTCACAGCAGGCAAAGTACATTGAAGTTACCTGACACAAAACAAAGGAATGACTTCAAAAGGACTTACAGGAACCAGGTAATATTTATAGTAAAGATGAAACAGCTCTGCTTAGGGTCAGCTAATGACAGCTAAGGATTATTTCACACCCTAGTCACAATTTGTGCTCCTCCTTTGAGCCTTGTGAGACTAGCACCAGGGAGGTTTCTGCTCTAGCAGACCTTCTCATGAATAATGTAATACCACAACCCCCCTATTTCCTAGGCCTTGCATGAGTGGAACTTGGCTGTTCTTTTAAGTATCTATGGAGAATCTCCATTTGTCAGAAGAATTCACCAACTTGCTTCTAATATGCAGTGTAACCTACTAAACCTGGCTGTAGTGAAGTTTCCTGTCTCAGTGGGATTCCCTAACTTTTATATGGTAAACCCACCTATTAGCTAGGCCATTGTGTATGCCCTTGTTTGGGTAAGACTGGCTACTGTCCTAAGTAATCACTCTGCAGACTAGCCCTGAGCTATTCCGGCTCCATTCTTTGTAATGCCTAATTAGTTTCACTGTCTCTACTAGGAGTAAATTTGAATGTTACTGAATGGACAACCTTCTCACTGAATTCCTACTGAATTCCAAGTTTGTTGGCTTCAAGGATTTTCTAGGATGTTGGAACACTGGCAAAGGCTTAGCTATGTCAGAATTCAATCTTTAAAGGCACTTATAATAAAATAATACTAAAAGAGAGCATGTGGATCTATATACCAGATTAACATGGGGAGAGGGTATGAGTATACGGGTTATGAGAATGCCAAGTTTCCAGGAAGTTAAGTTTCTCTGAAACTCTTTGCATCGTGAGTGCTTCCAGGCTTCTCAGCCTGTGAGGCAGACAACATTGGAGTGTGCATAGCAGGATACCTCACTTAGTATGATACTGTTTAGTTCCATAAGTTTGCTTGTAAAATTCATAATGTTCTTGTTATTAATCAATGGGTAGTATCCCATTGTGTCAGTGAACCATATTTTCTTTATCTATTCTTCAGTTGACAGATATCTAGGTTATGTAAAATTTCTGGCTATTACCAACAAAGCTGCTATGAACAGATGAGCAAGTGTCCTTATGGAGTTGTGCCACATCTTCTGGATATATACCCATGAGTAGAATAGCTGGGCTTTGAGGTAGAACTATTCCCAATTTTCTGAAAACCCCCCAAATTGATTTCCAGAATGGTTGTACAAGCTAGCACTCCCACCAGCCATGGAAGTGTGCTCCCCTTGCTCCACAATCTCAACAGCATGTTTGTCCTTTGAAATTTTGATATTAGCTATTCTGATGGCTGTAGAGTGAAAAATCAGTTATTTTGATTTGTATTTCCCTGCTGACTAAGAACGTCCCTTTGGTTGCTTATAGGCAGTTCAAGATTTCTCTGTTGAGAATTCTCTCTTTAACTTTGTACCCCAACTTTTAATTGGATTATTTGGGTTATTGGTGTCTAACATCTTTAGGTCTTTATATATTCCATACATTAACCCTCTATCAGATAGAAGGTTAGCGAAGAGCTTCCCCCAATCTTCAGGCTGTCATTCTGTTTATTCTGTTCTAATGACTGCATCCTTTGACTTACCGAAGATTTTCTGTTTCATGAGGTCTCATTGATTAATCCTTCACCTTAGTGCCTGAGCCTGATTTAACTTTAAATAATTATAATATTATGCTCTGTCTGGAATAGCTAATAACTATATATTGTAAAATTTAAACCATGGTCTGTGGATTTAGACTTTAATAGTTTCCATTACAGTGTATGGCCTACCAGACTGTTCAATGTTCTGCTATCCAAATACCAAATATTTCCTTTAATAAAATAAATGACTTTTCTACGCCTTAAATTTCCAGACACAATGGTATTTTAAAGCCAAATTAAATAGAATAATTTTGTATATTCTCTTGTGCTCCCTGAAGCAATAATGTAGACAATTCTACACCTGCAGGTACATAATCTCAGCTGAAATACAAATCACTGTTGGACTCAGGAAAAGAACCAAAGTCATAATAAATATAAAATGCTGTCTACTTCCAATGTTTTCCCTTAATCCATATATTAGTATAAAATTATTTACAAGATGATTATCTTTGATCTCAGTTTCACAGGAAAAAGGTTGCACTCAGCTGTCAGCACCAACATGTTACAACAACCTTTACAATAAAACAGAGAATAAAATACATTATAAGTGTGGCTGATTTTTTTAAGTGCTATGGTTATTTGAAATTCCTAAGCAAAGTACTTCTATAATTTTAGCAAATAGTTTTTTTGACACATAACTTATATTTCCTTAATTACTGTAAAGATAGATTTGTATTTTTTGTTTGTTTTTGCTAAACATTTTCTAGACCTTAATTTTGTACAAAATTCTCAGAAAATAATTCTTATCAGAAAAGTTTTGGTCCTCCTACAGGATCCTCCTCCTCCTCAGCTTCTTCCAGCCTTTCCCCAATTCAACTACAGGGTTCAGCAGCTTCAATCAATTAGCTGGGTGCAAATATCTGCATCTGACTCTTTCACCTACTTGTTTGATCTTCTGGAGTGCAGTCATGATAGGTCCCTTTGTGTGGCACTCTATAGCCTCAATAATAGTGTCAGGCCTTGGGACCTCCCCTTGAGCTGGATCCTACTTTGGGCCTGTCGCTGCACCTTCTTTTCCTCAGGCTCATCTTCATTTCCATCCTTGCAGTTCTTTCAGACAGGAACAATTATGGGTCAGAGTTTTGACTATGGGATGGCAATCCCCTACCTCACTTGATGCCCTGTGTTCCTGCTGGAGGTAGGCTTTATAAGTTCCCTCTCCCTACTGTTGGGCATTTCATCTGAGGTCCCTCCCTTTGAGTCCTGTGAGTCTCTAACCTCTCAGGTCTCTGGTGCATTCTGGAGTCTCAATTAACCTACAACCCCGAGATCTTTCAAACACTGGACCACCAACCAGGTAGCATACACCAGCTGATATGAGGCTCCCAACACATATACAGCAGAGGACTGCAGGATCTGGGTTCAGTCAGAGAAGATGCACCTAACCCTCAAGAGACTTGTGACCCCAGGGATTTTAGAGGTCTGATTGGGTGGGGGCTTGGGAATGGGGACATCCTCTTGGGGACGGGGGTGGGGAGGAGGTATGAGATGTGGAACATTCAGAGGGTGGACAGGGGTGGGATAAAATCTGGAGTGTAAAAATAAATAAATAGATAGATAGATAGATAGATAGATAGATAGATAGATAGATAGATAGATAGGTAGGTAGGTAGGTAGATAGGTAGATAGATAGATAGATAGATAGATAGATAGATAGATAGATAGATATATAGATAAGTAGATAAATAAATTAAAACAAAAAATAAATTGAAAAAAAGAAAAATTTTGTGCATCTTGATAATTGATTTGCTACTGGTATATAATATATACATTTATGTCTAGGGACTATAATATTGAAAGTCTCAATATTAGTACTTCGAAAAACACCTTAAGAAGAACAAATGTTATATTTATAGACACGATCAAGACAATCTCCTCTGAATTTGAATATTTAGGAAAAATAATGTTTCTTTATTCTTTCAAAAATTCATGTTTTGACTATGTTTATTCCTCTTCTGCATTCTTCTCAGGTAATTTATTACCTCCCTACCTATCCAGCATTGTGTTTTCCCTATCAAAGGAAAATCCAAACTCATGGAGGTTAGATGATTCCTTTTGAGTGTGGAGCCATTCCTGGTGTGCTGTAGATATATCCAATATCACTACATTGAAGAAAAATGATTTTCCTTCTCCTAGCAGCTATCTGTTGTAAATAACTTTTTTGATTTATACTCCCAAAACACACCATCTCTTTGTATCTTTGTCTGTGGGGTTCTTTTCTCAGTTTGAAGGAACATGGAATGAACTGTTGGGAAGAGGGTGACAATACTTTTCTGCAGCATATACTTATTGATAGGCACTGTAGTCAGCTGAGTATGATAATGATGACCAGGCAACACACAAGGAATGAACCTCAAGGAATGAACAATGTCCAGGAGGAATGGGCTTAGGTGGGACACTGTACTACTGCTTCATACTTTCATCCTTTTGAATTTAATATTAGAGAATACTGATGCAATTCATTACCAAGCCATTCTTTGAGGCTGTTTGTATAGAAAATTTGCTAGACCGTAGCATGGAGTCCCTAGAAATGAATATTTTCCAAAGCCCTTCTTACAATAGGGTGGACCGTGGTTTGCATTATGCAAATTCTGCAGTGTGGGCTGGCCTGGAGCATGAGTTCCATTCCATATGGCTGTGTGTTCTCCAAGAACTGCCTCTCCAAAATGGCTTGGCAAGAATTGCTTGAGGTTTGGAAAGGAGTCAACAGGACTTGATTCTGGAAAGAACGATTGCTCCCGGGAGCAAATGGAATAACTGACACAGAAATCAGTTCATTTGCTCCTCCACGATGATGCAGGGCTTGGGAATTCTCGGCCTCTTTTGTATCTGGCAGCAAGATAAATTCCAGCCTTCACAAACAGACTCTCAAGCTGAGAAAACGTATCTTCCTTGGGCACTGTTGGATAAATCATGGACAGCCCTTTAGGGAACCTTCGATAGAAGAGTTAGGACAAATCAGAGCCTAGCTAGCACATCCAGCAAAGTGCCGGGCCTGTACTTTAACTATTTAAAGGACAAGCATAAGTCCAACTGCTGGATTCAGACTTTGCTGTTTCACTTGCTCAGAGCCACCTTAAAGGTTGCTATGTGTGAGGATGGTAGTTTCAATATATACAAATAGAAATATCCTTATAGGCTGATGTGCAGGACTGCGCCATACTTTTGTGTTAAGGCATTCTTAGGCACACATATCTGCAGTTAATTTTCTCAAACTTCTTTTCAATAAATTTGAATATTACTATGTTTACACAACAAGCATACATTGACATGACATGTGCGTGGAAGATAGAGAACTATATAAAACTTCTTTCTCTTCCTGACTTTTGATGATTTCCAAGGCTGATATCAAGTTCAAGAGGTTTGTGTGACAAGTGTTTCAGCCGATGAGCCATCTAGCCAGGATTGAAGTTAGTTTTCTTGATTGTAACATTTACATATCAGTATTTTGCTTTTCCTATATCAGAATATGCTAAGTTGTCAGTTTAAATGGACGTTCAGGAGAGCCAAAATATTCTGTAAAAGTACTACTTTGGGAACAGAAAACAAGAGTTTAGATGAAATACAATAGCCAGATAATTTGTATTTTCAAAAATAAAAATAAATAACTCTCAGGGGATGTTTTGGATCATTGAATACCCTTTACTGTAGTCTATGATATGAATTAACATTAGTGTTATTAAGAGAAGTAATGATTCACATACAAATTCCATAAATGTCTATTATTCTTACAGTTCATTATTTGGTGTATATTAAATCTTATTATTTTCATTGGGCAAGGAAGATAACTCAGTAGCAATACATGAAAGAGTAAACAGGATCTTAGCAAGAGATTGAAAATCCCTGGGTCTCTCTGTGAATTTAAGTATTCATTTTTCCACAAATAATCTTACAATTTTTAATCAGCCAAAATGTAAAAATTCTGTCATTCAATAAGCCTAGAAAAGGAATGTAAAAAATTTGTAGTTCATATGTCAAATGTTAAATTATATTTATGATTTGCTATTCATTTGATTTTTTGCCTCCTGTTTATATTGACATTCATTGATTTATTTCACATTTACTTGTACGTGTTTTATTGGGTGGTGTGTGTGTATGTGTGTGTGTGTGTGTGTGTGTGTGCACATTAATTTGTGCATATGCATGTGAGTGCATGTAGAGGACAGAAGTCAAAATCACATGTCCATGTTCTGTCACTCTCTAATTAATATTTGATTATTAATTAATTAATTAATTTTGGGAACTGCATCTCTCATAGGCCTGTAACTTTTGAGTTAGTGTAAGCTGGTCAGCCAGTACAACCCACAGATTTTCCTGTGGCTGTCCCCTTATGTGTCAGGCTTTTAAAATTCTTAATATTTTTCTATTTTCACAAGAAATATGTAACTATTGTATTTACATAACTGCCATCCTTCTCCCTTCTCCAACGACTCATTTGTTCCTCAAACCCCATCCCAAGCTCACAACTTTTCTGTAATTATTATGATCACACACACACACACACACACACACACACTACAGACTCTATGTAGAGGTAAATGTATTTAGGAATAATCATCTGGAATTTGTTAGCCTATCAGGGGAATCTTATTCTTGGAGAAAACTGAATCTTTCTGCAGCCAACGATTGCCTATACTTCTTCATTTAGTGTGGGACCATGTAAAATTTGCCCATTTACAATGGCTACTGTCATTATGCAGACCTTTCAAAAAGCTGCAACTGATCAAGAAGTTAAGTGTCTGTGAATGTTGGATGTGAAGTCCAAGTCACTACATCTTCAATGAAGTCTCTACCTCTAAGGCTCAGGGAATATCACTGTAGGGAGAAAAGAAAGACTATTAGAGCCAGAGGACAAGGATACCTGCTACTAGATAGTATATTTTAGTCACTAGGGGAAAGCTGCACCCTTAAAATTCAACACAGTATTGGTGTTTTTTCACATGGATGCTGGGTTTCTGAATCCAGGTTTTCACAACTGTGCTGTAACCACTTGTTCCACCAAGCCCTTTTAATTGCTTTTTTCAGCCCACATCAGGGCTCCCTTTTCAGTTCCAGTCACTTAGTACATCTGTCCCAGATCTCAAACCAAAACTTGTCTTCTCACTACACTGGTTACTGAGACACACATCCATTTCTTGCACAATCAAGTGATTTCAAAGGATTACATTAGTCACAGTTTATCACTTAGCAGATTCAGAAGTTCAGGAGTAAGCAGGCAATCAGGTGGACATTTACCATCAATTTCTTGCCAGTTGGTTTATTTGGCTTCAGTAATTTGAAATCCTATACTGCTTTGCAGAGAGCATGACCCCTCCACATTCAGTATGCTCACTGTGTGTGTTGACTATTCACAGCAAGGATAAGTGATTCGTCACAAGAGAACAACCCCCTTAAGACAAATGAGACACATGACTCCTTGCAGGGATTCTTTCTGTCTGGTCAGGAAAGAGTCTGGCGATAACACACTCTGAGATAATCATTCCGGTGATAAGGGTGAGGATGACAGCTTAACAGAGGCTTGAGAAAGAGCAGATACGCATCGCCTTCAGCAGATACACAACATTGATATGTTTATCAGCCATTTCCTTTAGTATTTTACTCAAAATGCACTCAGCTGTTAATTTTCTAGGCAGAAAACATTCACATGGATAAAGATAATCCTTGGGCACTTGAAAACCACTTTAGGCAGTGAACTATTATAGGCTAAGGGCTGACCTTAGATTCTCATGTCTAATCTGGGGGATTTTGGCCACTGCTACATTTTTTCCTAAGAGAAAAATTAATTAAGTAGAGTGATTTGGACCATGGTGTATAATAAATGAATTCTACTGTTAAAATAAAAGACTCATCCATTTCTCAAAATGCTGTAAGAAGCATGTATTACAGCTTATTGAATGTATCTTGCAGACCAATAGCTAGAACTCAAGACTAGATCAAGAAAGAACAAGTAAAGGCCAGGTTGTGCAAAATGAGAGATCATAATGTTGTATGCTAAGAAGGGAGTACAGACTGGATTGAGCCCTATTGTAATTGTTACTGGGAAGTATTTATGAAGCTTTTTTTTTTTTTTTTTAGCAATCTAGCATCCATACATTTCAAAGAGTAGACAATTTCTGCATAATAATGTGATGATACTGAAGAGATAAAGTTGACAGTAGAATGTGATAATAGAATTTCTCTTTGAGGCCAAACTGAGGATGTTTGGGTTATTTCAGCCAGGTCTGCCAGTCTTTCATTTGCTATGTATGTGTAGTATCCTCCTTGGTCCCACTTTGTGGTTGTTAGTTGAGTAACTCCCACTAGATAGATAACAAGATATCAAGCCACAGATGCATGACTACCCTGATGATGGAGGAAGTCATGAGGGTGTCATTATCATCACAGCCCATAAACTCTAATATCAGAGATCAATGACTGTCTCGTGCGACTATTCCCCAAAGACATAAGCAAACGTTGCTCTCCCTAACCATGACAGAAGTGAAACTTGTCAAGAACTGAGAAATGATGGTAGGCATACATAAATCCATCACATGTGATTAAACTCAGTCTAAGGTCAGTATGCCAGATTAGGCTACATTGCGATACTTTTAGGTTTTGCTAAGGAGAGGAATAGGGAAGAGGAAGAGGGAGAGGAAGAGAAACAGCAAGAGGGAGAGGGACAGGAGACAGGGTCAGGGTCATGGTGAGGGTCAAGAAGTTCATTCTCTTGCTTTGGTGTGTTGACACTAATTTTGGAATCTTTCTTCTGATGTGAGTGATATCACCTCTTCCTAAAAATCTGTCCAATCATATAATCATTCATTTTCAAATATTTTCAAAAAAATCTCATGCCTCATGAATGAAATTTAAATTTAGCTCAGTGGCTCATATCCCTCTAGAAATACATAGATATCTTCATATTCCTAATTCTTTTTTTTTTATTTTTAATATTTTTATTACATATTTTCCTCAATTACATTTCCAATGCTATCCCAAAATCCCCCATAGCGCCCCCCCACTTCCCTACCCACCCATTCCCATTCTTTTGGCCCTGGCATTCTCCTATATTGGGGCATATAAAGTTTGCAAGTCCAATGGGCCTCTCTTTCCATTGATGGCCTACTAGGCCATCTTTCGATACATATGCAGTTAGAGACAAGAGCTCCGGGGTTCTGGTTAGTACATCATGTTGTTCCAACAATAGGGTTGCAGATCCCTTTAGCTCCTTGGGTACTTTCTCTAGCTTCTCCATTGGGAGCCCTGTGATACATCCAATAGCTGACTGTGAACATCCACTCCTGTGTTTGCTAGGCCCCGGCATAGTCTCACAAGAGACAGCTATATTTGGGTCCTTTCAGCAAAATCTTGCTAGTGTATGCAATGGTGTCAGCGTTTAGAAGCTGATTATGGGATGGATCCCTGGATACGGCAGTCTCTAAATGGTCCATCCTTTCATCACAGCTACGAACTTTGTCTCTGTAACTCCTTCCCTGGGTGTTTTGTTCCCAATTCTAAGAAGGTGCACAGTGTCCACACTTTGGTCTTCATTCTTCTTGAGTTTCATGCGTTTATCAAATTGTATCTTATATCTTGGGTATTCTATGTTTTGGGCTAATATCCACTTATCAATGAATACATATTGTGTGAGTTCTTTTGTGATTGTGATACTTCACTCAAGATGATGCCCTCCAGGTCCATCCATTTGGCTAGGAATTTCATAAATTCATTCTTTTTAATAGCTGAGTAGTACTCCATTGTGTAAATGTACCATAATTTCTGTATCCATTCCTCTGTTGAGGGACATCTGGGTTCTTTCCAGCTTCTGGCTATTATAAATAGGGCTGCTATGAACATAGTGGAGCATGTGTCCTTTTTACCGGTTGGGACATCTTCTGGATATATGCCCAGGAGAAGTATTGCTGGATCCTCCGGTAGTACTATGTCCAATTTTCTGAGGAACCGCCAGACTGATTTCCAGAGTGGTTGTACAAGCTTGCAATCCCACCAACAATGGAGGAGTGTGCCTCTTTCTCCACATCCTCGCCAGCATCTGCTGTCACCTGAATTTTTGATCTTAGCCATTCTGACTGGTGTGAGGTGGAATCTCAGGGTTGTTTTGATTTGCATTTCCCTGATGATTAAGGATGTTGAACATTTTTTCAGGTGTTTCTCTGCCATTCGGTATTCCTCAGGTGAGAATTCTTTGTTCAGTTCTGAGCCCCATTTTTTAATGGGGTTATTTGACTTTCTGGAGTCCACCTTCTTGAGTTCTTTATATATATTGGATATTAGTCCCTTATCTGATTTAGGATAGGTGAAGATCCTTTCCCAATCTGTTGGTGGTTTTTTTGTCTTATTGATGGTGTCTTTATCCTTGCAGAAGCTTTGTAGTTTCATGAGGTCCCACTTGTCAATTCTCGATCTTACAGCACAAGCCATTACTGTTCTATTCAGGAATTTTTCCCCTGTGCCCATATCTTCAAGGCTTTTCCCCACTTTCTCCTCTATAAGTTTCAGTGTCTCTGGTTTTATGTGAAGTTCCTTGATCCACTTAGACTTGACCTTAGTACAAGGAGATAGGAATGGATCGATTCGCATTCTTCTACATGTTAACAACCAGTTGTGCCAGCACCATTTGTTGAAAATGCTGTCTTTCTTCCACTGGATGTTTTTAGCTCCCTTGTCGAAGATCAAGTGACCATAGGTGTGTGGGTTCATTTCTGGGTCTTCAATTCTATTCCATTGCTCTATTTGTCTGTCACTATACCAGTACCATGCAGTTTTTATCACAATTGCTCTGTAGTAGAGCTTTAGGTCCGGCATGGTGATTCCACCAGAGGTTCTTTTATCCTTGAGAAAAGTTTTTGCTATCCTAGGTTTTTTGTTATTCCAGATGAATTTGCAGATTGCACTTTCTAATTCGTTGAAGAATTGATTTGGAATTTTGATGGGGATTGCATTGAATCTGTAGATTGCTTTTGGCAAGATAGCCATTTTTACAATGTTGATCCTGCCAATCCATGAGCATGGGAGATCTTTCCATCTTCTGAGATCTTCTATAATTTCTTTCTTCAGAGACTTGAAGTTTTTATTATACAGATCTTTCACTTCCTTTGTTAGAGTCACGCCAAGATATTTTATATTATTTGTGACTATTGAGAAGGGTGTTGTTTCCCTAATTTCTTTCTCAGCCTGTTTATTCTTTGTGTAGAGAAAGGCCATTGATTTGTTTGAGTTAATTTTATATCCAGCTACTTCACCGAAGCTTTTTATCAGGCTTAGGAGTTCTCTGGTGGAATTTTTAGGGTCACTTATATATACTATCATATCATCTGCAAAAAGTGATATTTTGACTTCATCTTTTCCAATTTGTATCCCTTTGATCTCCTTTTGTTGTCGAATTGCTCTGGCTAGGACTTCAAGTACAATGTTGAATAGGTATGGAGAAAGTGGACAACCTTGTCTAGTCCCTGATTTTAGAGGGATTGCTTCAAGCTTCTGACCATTTACTTTGATGTTGGCTACCGGTTTGCTGTAGATCGCTTTTATCATGTTTAGGTATGGGCCTTGAATTCCTGATATTTCCAAGACTTTTATCATGAATGGGTGTTGGATCTTGTCAAATGCTTTTTCCGCATCTAACGAGATGAGCATGTGGTTTTTGTCTTTGAGTTTGTTTATATACTGGATTACGTTGATGGATTTCCGTATATTGAACCATCCCTGCATCCCTGGGATGAAACCTACTTGGTCAGGATGGATGATTGTTTTGATGTGTTCTTGGATTCGGTTAGCAAGAACTTTATTGAGGATTTTTGCATCAATATTCATAAGGGATATTGGTCTGAAGTTTTCTATCTTTGTTGGGTCTTTTTGTGGTTTAGGTATCAGAGTAATTGTGGCTTCATAGAATGAGTTGGGTAGAGTACCTTCTGTTTCTATTTTGTGGAATAGTTTGTGAAGAACTGGGATTAGATCTTCTTTGAAGGTCTGATAGAACTCTGCACTAAACCCATCTGGTCCTGGGCTTTTTTTAGTTGGGAGACTATTAATGACTGCTTCTATTTCTTTGGGGGATATAGGGCTGTTTAGATCATTAACCTGATCTTGATTCAACTTTGGTACCCGGTATCTGTCTAGGAACTTCTCCATTTCATCCAGGTTCTCCAGTTTTGTTGAGTATAGCCTTTGGTAGAAGGATCTGATGGTGTTTTGGATGTCTTCAGGATCTGTTGTTATGTCTCCTTTTTCATTTCTGATTTTGTTAATTAGGATGCTTTCCCTGTGCCCTCTAGTGAGTCTGGCTAAGGGTTTATCTATCTTGTTGATTTTCTCAAAGAACCAGCTCCTTGATTGGTTGATTCTTTGAATAGTTTTTCTTGTTTCCACTTGGTTGATTTCACCCATGAGTTTGATTATTTCCTGCGGTCTACTCCTCTTGGGTGAATTTGCTTCCTTTTGTTCTAGTGCTTTTAGGTGTGTTGTCAAGCTGCTAATGTGTGCTCTCTCTAGTTTCCTTTTGGAGGCACTCAGAGCTATGAGTTTTCCTCTTAGAAATGCTTTCATTGCGTCCCATAAGTTTGGGTATGTTGTGGCTTCATTTTCATTGAACTCTAAAAAGTCCTTAATTTCTTTCTTTATTCCTTCCTTGACCAAGGTATCATTGAGAAGAGTGTTGTTCAGTTTCCACGTGAAGGTTGGCTTTCTATTATTTATTTTGTTATTGAAGATCAGCCTTAGTCCATGGTGATCTGATAGGATGCATGGGACAATTTCAATATTTTTGTATCTGTTGAGGCCTGCTTTGTGACCAATTATGTGGTCAATTTTGGAGAAGGTACCATGAGGTGCTGAGAAGAAGGTATATCCTTTTGTTTTAGGATAGAATGTTCTGTAGATATCTGCCAGATCCATTTGATTCATAATTTCTCTTAGTTTCACTGTGTCCCTGTTTAGTTTCTGTTTCCATGATCTGTCCATTGGTGAAAGTGGTGTGTTGAAGTCTCCCACTATTATTGTATGAGGTGCAATGTGTGCTTTGAGATTTACTAAAGTTCTTTAATGAATGTGGCTGCCTTTGTATTTGGAGCATAGATATTCAGGATTGATAGTTCCTCTTGGAGGATTTTACCTTTGATGAGTATGAAGTGTCCCTCCCTGTCTTTTTTAATGACTTTGGGTTGGAAGTCAATCTTATCAGATATTAGAATGGCTACTCCAGCTTGTTTCTTCATGCCATTTGCTTGGAAAATTGTTTTCCAGCCTTTCATTCTGAGGTAGTGTCCATCCTTTTCTCTGAGATGAGTTTCCTGTAAGCAGCAAAATGTTGGGTCTTGTTTGTGTAGCCAGTTTGTTAGTCTATGTCTTTTTATTGGGGAGTTGAGTCCATTGATATTAAGAGATATTAAGGAAAAGTAATTGTTGTTTCCTGTTATTTTTGTTGTTAAAGTTGGCATTTTGTTCTTGTGGCTGTCTTCTTTTAGGTTTGTTGAGGGATTACCTTCTTGTTGTTTCTAGGGCTTGGTTCCTGTCCTTGTATTGGTTTTTTTCTGTTATTATCCTTTGAAGGGCTGGATTCGTGGAGAGATAATGTGTGAATTTGGTTTTGTCGTGGAATACTTTGGTTTCTCCATCTAAGTTAATTGAGAGTTTGGCTGGGTATAGTAGCCTGGGCTGGAATTTGTGTTCTTTTAGTGTCTGTATAACATCCGTCCAGGATCTTCTGGCTTTCATAGTCTCTGGTGAAAAATCTGGTGTAATTCTGATAGGCTTGCCTTTATATGTTACTTGGCCTTTTTCTCTTACTGCTTTTAGTATTCTATCTTTATTTAGAGCATTTGTTGTTCTGATTATTATGTGTCGGGAGGTATTTCTTTTCTGGTCCAGTCTATTTGGAGTTCTGTAGGCTTCTTGTATGTTCATGGGCATCTCTTTCTTTAGATTTGGGAAGTTTTCTTCTATAATTTTGTTGAAGATGTTTGCTGGTCCTTTGAGTTGAAAATCTTCATTCTCATCCACTCCTATTATCCGTAGGTTTGGTCTTCTCATTGTGTCCTGTATTTCTTGGATGTTTTGAGTTAGGATCTTTTTGCATTTTACATTTTCCTTGATTGTTGTGCCGATGTTCTCTATGGAATCTTCTGCACCTGAGATTCTCTCTTCCATCTCTTGTATTCTGTTGCTGATGCTCGTATCTATGGTTCCAGATTTCTTTCCTAGGGTTTCTATCTCCAGTGTTGCCTCATTTTGGGTTTTCTTTATTGTGTCTACTTCCCTTTTTAGGTCTAGTATGGTTTTGTTCATTTCCATCATCTGTTTGGATGTGTTTTCCTGTTTTTCTGTCAGGACTTCTACCTGTTTGATTATGTTATCCTGTTTTTCTTTAAGGATTTGTAACTCTTTAGCAGTGTTCTCCTGCAATTCTTTAAGGGATTTTTGTGCTTCCTCTTTATTGTCTTCTGCCTGTTTAGCAGTGTTCTCCTGCATTTCTTTAAGTGTGTTATTAAAGTCCTTCTTGAAGTCCTCTATCATCATCAGGAGATATGCTTTTAAATCCGTGTCTAGCTTTTCCGGTGTGTTGGGGTGCCCTGGACTGGGCGAAGTGGGGGTGCTGGGTTCTGACGATGGTGAGTGGTCTTGGTTTCTGTTAGTAAGATTATTAAGTTTACCTTTCGCCATCTGGTAATCTCTGGGGTTAGTTGTTATCGTTGTCACTGTTTAAAGATTGGAGCAGAAGCTGTGTTCCACTCACCAGCAGTCCCAAAATCCTGCGGCGGGGGTCATGGGTAGCTGGCGGGTGTCAGGCAACCCTGTGCTCCCGCTACCCTGGCGCTGATCCGGCCGGATGAGGCCTGTGGCCCTACTCAGGCCGGTTTCTGCTTCCCTAACTAGTGCAGTCTCAGGTCCCGCGCAATTGGATTGGAGCAGAAGCTGTGCTCCACTCACCAGAAGTCTTAAGATCCTGTGGCGGGTGTTGTGGGTAGCTGGCGAGTGTCAGCGGACCCTGCGCCCCAGCTGCTCCGGTGCTTTTCTGACCGGAAGAGGGTTGTGGCCCTATGTATGCAGGATTTCTCTCTCCCCAACCAGAGCAGTCTCAGGTCCCGCGTGATTGGACTGGAGCAGAAGCTGTGTTCCACTCACCAGCAGTCCCAAAATCCTGCGGCGGGGGTCGTGGGTAGCTGGCGGGTGTCAGGCAACCCTGCTCTCCCGCTACCCTGGCGCTGATCCGGCCGGATGAGGCCTGTGGTCCTACTCAGGCCGGTTTCTGCTTCCCTAACTAATGCAGTCTCAGGTCCCGAGCACTTGGATTGGAGCAGAAGCTGTGCTCCACTCTCCAGAAGTCTTAAGATCCTGTGGCGGGTGTTGTGGGTAGCTGGCGAGTGTCAGCCGACCCTGCGCCCCAGCTGCCCCGGTGCTTTTCTGACCGGAAGACCATATTCCTAATTCTTATGTTTTTATACAATTATAGGTAAAAGGAGATGTGGAGAGCATAAGTTATCTTCTTCACCTGAACTTCTGAACTGTCAAATAAAGCTTTTTTCCCCCCACAAAATAGTTATAGTTGTCATTTTAACTATCCTTAAGAATCACTGGGAGGAGAGGCCCTTGGTATCTCTGTACTGGGGAATGCCAGGGCCAGGAAGTAGGATTGGGTGGGTTGGAGAGCAGGACAGGGGGAGGGTATAGGGGACTTTCAGGATAGCATTTGAAATGTAAATGAAGAAAATATGTAAAAAAAAAAAAAAAGAAAAAGAAAAAGAAAAAGAAAAAGAAAAAGAAAAGAAAAAAGACTAACTCTCCTTGTTGCATGACCCCAATGTATCACTCAGAAGCAGGTTACCCCCCTCTGCTTTGGCTGACACAGTTTACAGAAAATCATGGCCCTAGTGTTATTCTCTACCTGAGTAACAGTGACCTAACGTAGAGGAAACATAGAAACAATCAATTTCTATTTATGTCAGCAGTTTTGCTAATTAAAATGTAAAATATTAATAGTAACAAAAGAAAGTATAAATTAATAAGGAAAGCATGAGATTATCTGTGTTTATATTTATCATATAATATAATGTATACCTATATAAGTTTTTTCCCTAATGATTAATAAATATAGGCCAAATGTGGTTGGTTATCTTAATAACAAATCACTATATGCAGTATATGCCATTTAATGAAGGTATGATTGCTTTTCTAGTGTATATAGATAGATATAGACAGATATTATAGTTAGACAATTTACTGTAACTTTAAAGAAAAATAAGAGCCGGGCGTGGTGGCGCATGCCTTTAATCCCAGCACTTGGGAGGCAGAGGCAGGTGGATTTCTGAGTTCGAGGCCAGCCTGGTCTACAAAGTGAGTGCCAGGACAGCCAGGGCTACACAGAGAAACCCTGTCTCAAAAAACAAAAAAAAACAAAACAAAAAAAACAAAACAAAAAAAAACCAAAAAAAAAAAACAAAAAAAAAAAAACAAGAAAAATAAGAGACCAAGATATTGGTACCTTGGGAGAAGATACCAAGAGTTAGGAAGGAAGATCTTATTGTCCTGCTTTAAGGAGCTCTGTGAGATTTTCATCTATGCATATATGTATTTTCAGTATTTTAAACAAATGAAAATCATTCTGTGTCAAATTTACTGTGATAAAATTCACATTTTTAAAATAATCTTCTTACAGCCTTGTTTACTTTTCTTTGCAGGCACCAATTTCCTCGATCTAGTGAGTTTCTCATTAGTTCTAAGTTTATGTACTTGCTCTGATAATGCAGCTTTGTTGGCAATATCATGAATTCAGCCAAAATAGGTATTCAACAAATTAGTCACACTAGTATTTTTAATGAACCTTCATCAATTTTGAAAAACCATTTTGTAAAACTTTACCTGTATAAATTTTTAACAAGACATTTAAATAGTAACACTTAGTATTTTATAAATGATGTTTTATTTTAATGATGTTGCTAATACTTCATGCTGTTTATCATTTTTTACCTGCCTGCTGAGTGCACAATGAGCTAGTCAATAAATGTTTGAATTTAAATGACATTTTCAGCTTTTACATCATGCCAGCTCTAATTTTAGAGTTTTCAAATAAAACTTTCTTTTTCATTAAAAATATAACCTTTTATGTAGTGGCCATTAATCTTTCATCTTATATGAACCCTTTTTTTTGCTATCCAACTTACTTATTGGCTTGTTTTACTTCATATTGTTCACTCTTTTTGAGTTCTTTATATATTTTAGATATTGATCCTCTGTCAGATACATAGCTAGTAGTTTGTTTGTGCAATGGGATTTTTTTCATTCACAAAGGATGAAATCAAAGCAATCACATAAAAAATGGAAATATTCAAACAAAATTAAATTAAAGAAACCATGAAACACTTACAAAGACAGATCACATGTGTTCTCTCATTCATGTATCCAAGAGTCTACATAAGGCCATAAAATCTTATGCCTGTTTGGCATAAGATGTCCTGTTTGGCATGGACAGCAGAGGAGAAGATGTCTAGGCAATCAGAGAGAATTATGTGGAGGAAGAGTGTAACAAAGGATTATAAGCCAGATTGTGGGTTGGAACTCCACATTATGAGGTTGCATGAAAACAGTCAGATGGAACACAGTACCATGCACAGCGAATATATGCTTATAAATTATTATTGAAGTAAAAGATTGTCAGTCATGCTTAATGATAGACCTATCTTACAAACATGTTACACACCCATTCCACATATTTCTGACTTTCTCCTACTATATTCTGAATTGAAAACTGAATCTACTCTCTGTAGCAATATATTAGCAAAACGCATGAAGCAAAATGAAAACCTCTAGGCTCTTGCATCAAGATGTGGTAATGAATCAGCCTAAGCGTGAAAGTGCACCTGAGCAGTACAGAATGACATTAGTGCTTGGGGTCCTGTATTTCTCAGTGGGAAGTGAATTCCTAATAAAATGTAATAACCAGGAATCATGATTTAAATGTCAAACAAAACAGGTATCTGCAATAATATAGTCAACAGCACTAGATGGTTATCCTTGTAGTAAACTGTAGTCCTTTATAAGGCATTTTGGAAATGATGCTCTCTAAATCATTAATATACACCTAAGCCAAGAGAAGCAGCTGCATGCAGTAATGCCAGGGGCAATAGAATCAACCAAAATAAAGATAAGAAATTATAATTATACCACTATCATCTTCCTTAGCACTGTGCTGTTATAGTAAATTATGAGCTTCATCTTACATTTTAAGTGATAGCAAATGTTTTCTGTTCACCCCATGCCTGAATTACCTATATTACGGTGCAGCTCTCACTGATCCTTTTCTGTGACCGCTCAGAATATTTGTACATTTACAGGAAAGCTGATGGCCTGAGTCACCTGATCTATATCATGGAAAGTGACATTTGCCTTGCTAGATAATCTCATCTATTGAAAACTGTATTTCTCTTTGCATGAAGTTTGAATACCTTCCTGAAATCAACAGAAATACAGCCAAATGATTAAAGGCCAAGTTAGTAGAAAATAGGGAGAGAGCAAGTGGGGCAGGGAGTTGTAGGCACATGACACTAAGGTGTCTTGATTCTCATCTCTGATACTCACTCTGTTTTGAACATGGCTTCTGCCTCCTCTCTGAAAGCAACAAGCAATTCTACTTCAAGGAAGTTCCCCCAAATCAAGGGTTTCCTTTGATGATTAATGAAACTAAGTGCATTTTGCATCACAATCCTACAAAACTGCAATGTCTACATTTGCTGATACAATTTTTTGACAGTTATAATGATCTATGGAGAGCATAAAAGACTGTATAAGAAATCATTATGGTTTGTTAATAAGTTTATTTTCATGGTCTTCCCCACTATATCTTTCCCAGCAATGCTGGGGCAAAATATTAAGAACAGTAATTATTACATCTATCAAAATAAAAAGGTAGAAGCTCATGCAAGATCCACAGAAACTGGGAAGTTTATAATGTAACAGCAGTTAAAAATAACCCCATGTTATAGTTTACACATCACTGGGGACTTTAAGCACATAACAATTGCATGCACGCACACACACACACACACACACACACACAAACACACAGACAATGCACACACAATGGGCCCTCTTAACAACTTTAAAAAATGTTGAACAAAGTTCCTCTGCTGTATTCACTTGCAAAAGGATATAATTAGTTGTCCTTCCAGCTTTGTATATAAAGATAGTGCATATGAAAAATAATAGGCTGTCATACAATAATGGTTAGCAGCTAGAGTTCCACAAAAGAATATATGTTAAAGCCACAATACTTTATTATTCTTCTTCCAATAGCTGAGATATTTGAGAACTTCCAAAGTAATGAAAGTACATGGTTAAAATGCAAAATGGGTGTATTTATATTGTGTTTTATTTTTAATTTTGAATACTAAAATAATTCTAATAAAATTTAAAATTAATAGAAATCTTTACCAAGAACAATTGTTGGGGGGTGGGGGGCGGGCATCACTTACCAGAGGCTGGTATGGCTAGTAAGCGAGTAAGTGGCAAGAAAAAAATGAGACCTGATGCCCCCACCCACTCCATGTATTGTGTTCTGAAGGGCAATACAATATCACCCTATGCAATATTAGGCATCTTCATCTCATCCCCTCCCATTGTGCAGGGAATATTAATAGGCTCCATCAGGAAGCTCTTGTCTGAAAGGAGACGCTCTACAGTTTCTTTGGAAACACTGTTAAACGGAGCCTTATTTTTGCAAGAATGCAGATTTCTTTTGAATCAAAAATTACTGTTTCTAAAAATGGATGGAAGCCTAAATGGCACACATGATCCTCTATAATGTAAATTTTGGAAAAATTAAAGAGAATGGAAAACATTTTCCCAAATCCCAACCTCTTTGCCGTCTTCTACAAAAGCAGTTTGGTCTCATTTTTCATTTCATAACTATGTAGTTCTTTAAGTTGAGCAGTTTTCATTTTAAGTATATTTTAAACAGATTGAAGCAAACATTTGTTTAGTAAACAGAAATCAATGACTAAATGTATAGTATGCTGAGTGTAGTATTTATGGTTATAATATTTATGTAATATGAACATGTATTTGAGAATCATTCATTGAACTTTTACCAACATAGGAACAAATTAATAAGATAATATCTGATAAATAGGCCATAATAAATATATAGACAAAGACATAAAATAATTAATACATCGTTTTTATCCTACTTGAAATCTGTGCAAATTCAGAAAAGTATAAATTCACTCTAAACTGACATCTCATCTGTCCAATTTGACCTTTTGAAGAAAGCAATATAAAGTTCATGGTGAACACATATCAACAAAATTACAGAGAAGATGATATCTACACAAAAACCAAATTATGATTGGTTAAAATGAGTAACCATCCAAGAGGACAAACTACCTATGTTGATTCGCCCACTTGCATGCAAAAAACCACTTGAGGCTTGGATCTTTATTTTAGTGAAATCTGTATCTCAGTTATTTTATTAGACATCAAAATATTTTAACTACGTGACTCACAATACCCTTCCTGAGTTAGAATATATGTTATCTGATAAAATGAAATCAAACTGCATATAAAATAAGACAGTAAGTGAAAAGATCTATATGACACCTTAAAAGTTAAATACATTTTACAAAAATAGATTACTTGTCTTTTGACAGAAGTTATAAAAGCACATTGAAAGTTTCAGAGTCATAAATACTCTTAACTTTCTTTAAGCCTGAAAGTAATGTCCATAGACTACCTTAACATACATACAAGTAGTAGTCTATGGTATAACCAATGTTCAGGTTCTTAGTCAATATGAACATCGACATATTAAGGCTAAATAAGAACTCTGAAGAATGAGGAAAAGTTACTAGGGGAATATTGATATCCTCCATTCTTGACCAAAACTTATTCTGAGAAAGAAAAAGGAAAGAAAGAAAGAGAGAAAGAGAGAAAAAGAGAAAAAAGCAAGCAAGCAAGCAAGCAAGCAAGAAAGAAAGAAAGAAAGAGAGGGGGAGGGAGGGAGGGAGGGAGGGAGGAAGGAAGGAAGGAAGGAAGGAAGGAAGGAAGGAAGGAAGGAAGGAAGGAAGGAAGGAAGGAAGGAAGGAAGGAAGGAAGGAAGGAAAAAAAGAAAGAAAACAGGTAGTTGACTTCTTCTGATTGTGATCCATTCTTTTCCTGTGGGTACCAAAATGCAAAGTGAAATGTAGTCAGCTAGAAACTGGGTTAGAGAGAGATTGCAAATGGAATAGAAGTGACAGTAGGAGTTGGACTAGGACATGGATATGAAATACTAAGTGTGGTTAAATTTCCCTGTACACTTAGAGGAGCCCCAAAACACAAGGGAAGCCGAAGTGTTTATACTGTGCTCTAAGTTCCATATCTTGATATGTGACTGCCATGCAATGAGTGCTTCAAAATGCAATGGTGTACTACCATTATATAGTAAATTCTCTCAAATGTACAATTTTTTATGGGGAAACCCTAACACATTGCAGTGAATTTTATTATCTAAAATCTGTGGCTTCTGAGAAGAAAAAAAAAATCCTTATCTATTGAACTTCACAAGAGAGTCAATGAATAAATACTATAATTTTTCTTTCTCTCTGGAGAATAGGCATACCTAAGTGATCTAGAACTAGCTGTTCATTTAATTTTTAGCCTTGATTGTCTGTAAGTTGATACCCCAGATCTCTCTCTCTCTCTCTGTCTGTCTCTCCCCTCCTCCTGTCTCTTCTGTTTATATTTTCTCACTTTATTCTTCTTTTTGTACTTCCTCACTTCATATTTAAAAGCCCTGTAACATCTTCATTTCTCTTGGTAATGTAGAGCATTATATCTTATCTAAAATATTATTGAACACTGATTATTTTAAAATCAGTACTTTTTGTAATTCTCAGAGGCATACTCTGCAATAATTTGGTCATAGATTCCTAAAGTCTGAAATAGAGGTCTTCAGTAAAATATGTTAGATCTTAATTGAGGGTCTTACAGAGTATCGATCTTTATCTCAGATCATTTTTAATCTTTCTGATTTATTTTGTGCCATGCTATATACAAAACATTTATTCTTAATGGAGATGTCAGAGCAATTTGACTGAGAATTTTTAATGTTTATATCTGTCTTTATATGGTATATTTAAAACACAAATCATACATAATATGATTTATGTGGCCTAAAATATAAGCTACTGTTCTCTAATATATATGTAATGATTTTTTCTATTTAATAATTCCCATAGCACATTGATTCTAAAAGTATGTATATATGTATATATGGAATATATACTTCCATCAACTCATATTTGAATAGTTACATATTTGTTATTATATGTAAACATGCATATGCACTTGCTCTTTTAAGAAAATAAAAAAATTATTGATAGTGATAAAAATTATAAATTGTAATATTTTCAATTACTATGTCCCTCTATTATTAAATATATAAAATGTAGTACATAATCTAGGTTTTGTGCTTATACTGAATTGATGAGATCAATATTATGATACAAGTATTCATTCTCTTCAGATTTATAAAGGGAAAAACGGCCTTGATTTCAACAAAAGAGTAGTGTGATATTTTCTGAGAGCTACTAGATCCTGTAGTACCTAGACATGCCCCAAGTTTATCAGTGTCTTTTGTTAAAGTGAAGAAATAAGTGAATTTTATGTGCCAAATGGAATTCTCTATACTTTTAGTTTTTGGTCCTAAACATAACTTCCAAAATGAATCATTTTTATGCTCTATCAAAATTTAACTTTGCTATAAAACATGTCAACTTCCACCAAAGAGCATGTGTTTTGTACTATACAGCTAAAGTTCATATTAAGTATATATGAGGTTCATTGTCCTTTTAATTCCTTCTCTTTACACCAAGGAAGCTTGGCAACTACCAGATTGGGATTCAAATGTTGTACAGTTCTGAAAAGACATTCTAGAGTCCAGACAGAGTTCAATGCCCATATAGGCTAAACTCAACCAAAACTTGTCAAATGATTAGCTGCAAATAAATGTCTTTAATAATTGAGGCATTGAATCAATCTGTATGCATATGCCAGTGCCTTGATACCAATTAAAGATATGGCCAGAAGATTCTACAAAGAATGTGAATTCTCAGCTTCAGAGAAAACCATCTCTGTGCTGTCCTGCCTTTGAGTGGGAGGTTGGGTGCAGACAGGCAGACTGCCAACCCCCAGTGTTCAAAACACATGGGCAATCATAACTTAGCAGAATTAGTTCTATTTTTGTGTGTGTGTGTGCCTCTATCAACATCATTTGGGTGTTCTGAATGCAATGGCTATTTTCCAGGAAGAATCACATCTCAGTGACTAGACTGCAGTTGGTACAAAGTGGACATTTGTTTACAGGTAGATGCTGGTGCTGCTGGACCACAGAATCGTGAATCATCAGAGCAGGAAGGAGTTGCCGCCTTATCACTCTGTCCATTGCGACGAATTCCAAATAGCTAACAGGACACATTTCCAAGAGCGACCTTCCAAGAATTTGGAGGATTTTTCTCAGACTGTTGATCACTTTGAATGACAACTTTACTTATGTCCTAATAATACTGAGCTTCCAAAAAAGAATGGCAGAAAGAAATTTCAGTGTTTTTGAGAAGTAGTAATGGCTCTGCATTTTCTTTATTTTTTAATTGGTTATTTCGTTTATTTATATTTCAAATGTTATCCCCCTTCCCTGTTTTCCCTCTGAAACACCCCATTCCACCCCTCCCCCTGTCTCCACAAGGATACTCCCCTGTCCACGCACATACTCCTGCCCCACCGCACTACCATTCTCCTATGATGCAGTATTGAGACAAGGCCATCCGCTGCTACATATGCCGCTGGAGCCATGGGTTCTTCCATGCATATTCTTAGGATGGTGATTTAGTCCCTGGGAGCTCAGGGAGGGGGTTGGTCTGGTTGGTTGATATTGTTGTTCTTCCTATGGGGTTGCAAACCCCTTCAGCTCCTTTATTCCATCCCCTAACTCCTCCATTGGGTTTCCTATGCTCAGTCGAATGGTTTGTTGCAAGCATCCTAGTCTGTAGTGGTAAGGCTCTGACAGAGCCTCTCAGGAGACTTCCATATCAGGTTCCTGTCAGCAAGCACGTCTTTATTTATTTATTTTTTTCTGAGACAATTCTTGACATCAGCAAGTGTCAGGATTTGGTGGTTGCATATAGGATGGATCCCCATGTGGGACAGTTTCTGGATGCCCATTCCTTACGGAAATAAAATACATATAAAGACCCAAGCATTTCAGCAACTACCCTGGCCTTCTGATTTTCAAAGACAAAGTTGTGTCTAAGTTTCTGGTAATATTCAGAATCAACCCAGTTCCATGCAGGAGATAGTAATTGACTTTCGACTTAACATACGTATTCTCAGTGGACAGACAATTACTAAAATTATAGGAAGTGAGGTTACTGTTCTGAAATGAAAGACAATAAAACTTATTGGTTGTTGTTTTTGGAAAGAAGAAATTAAATGAAAAACATAAATGCAAAAAAGATACACAGTAGGGAACTATATAGAAAAGAATGTTTATTTTAAAATTATTTTACCAAATGCCTTGATTTTAGCATAGATACTTTAACATACATTTTGTTGAAATTATATTGTGTACACACTTGTCTTCTAAATCAGTGAAATTTGGTACCTTAAATAAGATCATAGTCAGTAGCTACATGGCAAGTTTGTGTGATTGAAACTGTAATGTCTAGATTTGCAATTTTTCCAGCACTGTACAGAGCCCTTTGAGATATATACTGAATTTTTAACATAAAATTTTGGAGTGATTTTATTTCCAGTGTTAGGGTAATAAATGAGAAATCTTACATCCTGATAACTCACGTGATATAAGTCTTGCTGAGGCACTAGATTCACAGAAATTCAAGATGCCTCAGCTTATGCAGGAGCTTCAATACAATACATATAAAATGTTTAAGAGATTTTATTGCTAACTAGCACAATTGATGAAAATACAATAAAATGACATATTGAGTTATTGTTTAACAATGACTGAATTTCAAAATGCAATTCATAAAGTTCTAGCCACTTTATCACTTAAATATATTGGTAAAAGAAAAGGAATGTATTACAAATATTAAATATATCATATACAAATAATAAAAACCTATTTTATTAATTAATATATTTTAAAAGGAATTACATGTATGAAATTCAACTGTAAGATCCTATGGCTGATGATTGAGGTCCTATTAATGTGGCCACTAATCGGTGTTTATAAGTGTCATGCCCTTCAGATTGCTGAGAACATGCTAGAAATGGACATATTCGAGGTAACTGAAATTTCCTCTTGGTTTTCATATAAAGTAGTCAAAAATTGTTATGTTTTAAAAGTTTATCTAACATTAAGATAATTAATATAGTCATATTGTAAAGGATATAAGGACAATCAAATTATTTCAAGTAGTTAGAAATGTCAACACCATATTTTCACTTTTCATAAGTATTTTGAGTCAAAAAAGCCCAAACACATGTAATTACCACCTAATATAAAGAGGAATCAGCCAGAGTAGTCTATCCATTCCTTCCTCCATGAGTTCACTGTATTTAGGTATATGTTTTCAATATAATGAATAAATTATGACCACTATATATATATGTGTGTATGTATCTATATATACATACATATATGTATCTCTCTATATATACATATATAGAGAGGTACATATATATACACACATATACGCATGTGAGTGTGTACATGTGTATGTATGTGTGTGTTATAAAAGACAACATATAGTAACTTGTTCAAGCTGGACAAACTCTGTGTGATGTAAACTATAGTTATGTGTAATTTGCCATGCTTATTCAAACTAAAAAACCATTTGTACATCTAAATCATGTGACTAAAACCGTTAGTATGGACTTATTTTTTTGGAGAATAAATACAAATGTCTTTATATACAGAATTTGACCTAAAGTTCTCATATTTATGAGAAACTCAATTTTTTTTTAATTTTTAATATTTTTATTACATATTTTCCTCAATTACATTTCCAATGCAATCCCAAAAGTCCCCCATACCCCCCCCCACTTCCCTACCCACCCATTCCCATTCTTTTGGCCCTGGCATTCCCCTATATTGGGGCATATAAAGTTTGCAAGTCCAATGGGCCTCTCTTTCCAGTGATGGCCGACTAGGCCATCTTTCGATACATATGCAGCTAGAGATAAGAGCTCCGGGGTACTGGTTAGTTCATCATGTTGTTCCAACTATAGGGTTGCAGATCCCTTTAGCTCCTTGGGTACTTTCTCTAGCTTCTCTATTGGGAGCCCTGTGATACATCCAATAGCTGACTGTGAGCATCCACTTCTGTGTTTGCTAGGCCCCGGCACAGTCTCACAAGAGACAGCTATATTTGGGTCCTTTCAGCAAAATCTTGCTAGTGTATGCAATGGTGTCAGCGTTTAGAAGCTGATTATGGGATGGATCCCTGGATATGGCAGTCTCTAGATGGTCCATCCTTTCATCACAGCTCCAAACTTTGTCTGTGTAACTCCTTCCATGGGTGTTTTGTTCCCAATTCTAAGAAGGGGCATAGTGTCCACACTTTGGTCTTCATTCTTCTTGAGTTTCATGCGTTTAGCAAATTGTATCTTATATCTTGGGTATCCTAAGTTTTGGGCTAATATCCACTTATCAGTGAATACATATTGTGTGAGTTCCTTTGTGATTGTGTTACCTCACTCAAGATGATGCCCTCCAGGTCCATCCATTTGGCTAGGAATTTCATAAATTCATTCTTTTTAATAGCTGAGTAGTACTCCATTGTGTAAATGTACCATAATTTCTGTATCCATTCCTCTGTTGAGGGGCATCTGGGTTCTTTCCAGCTTCTGGCTATTATAAATAAGGCTGCTATGAACATAGTGGAGCATGTGTCCTTCTTACCAGTTGGGACATCTTCTGGCTATATGCCCAGGAGAGGTATTTAAACTCAATTCTTTAGAATACTTTTAATAGAAATTTCACTCAGCATTTCTCTTCCCTAAAACCATTTTAGTTTATTCAAATCTAAATTGTTCATAATGGAATTAAACTTTAAGCTAGGTATGTTAGTGTAGAACAATAATTTTAACACTAGTGAAGCTGAGGCAGAGTACTGACACATGTTGAAAAAAATCTTGTCTACACATCAAAATCCAGGTTACCTGGCACTACATACTCAGACCTAATCTCAAGAAAACTTTCAAGAAAAAAATTAAACCTTGATTTAACATATTGTTCTGAGTAAGAACTTATGTATATTGTATGCTACATATATTATCTTAAAGATAGATGCAAAAGATTATTTTTAAAACTCTAGCAAGCTAAAAATATAAACCAACTATTCATGATCCAAGTCTTATCAAGTGCTATAGCAAGATCAGCCTTCTGATAAGAAAGATTTGCACTCTTTTGTTTTAATATTTTAAAAATATCTTTTAAAATTCTAATATATTTTAATTTAAATACAGTTACATAATTTTCTCCCTACCATTTTTTCCTCTTCAAAATTATCCCATGTTGCCTCCTTGCAATCTCTTCTACATTCCTCCTTATATCTCTCACAAGTTGTTGACTTATTTATCATTGCTTTGTATTGTGATAGACAGATAGATAGATAATATATACATACATACATACATACATGGTACTTAGATGATAGATAGGTCTTTCTTTCTTTCTTTTTCCTTTCTTTCTTCCTTCCTTCCTTCCTTCTTTCTTTCTTTCTTTCTTTCTTTCTTTCTTTCTTTCTTTCTTTCTTTCTTTCTTTTTTCCTTTCTTTCTCTTCCTTTCTTTCTTTCTTTCTTTCTTTCTTCCTTTCTTTCTCTTCCTTCCTTCCTTTCTTTCTTTCTTTCTTTCTTTCTTTCTTTCTTTCTTTCTTTCTTTCTTTCTCTTCCTTTCTTTCTTTCTTTCTTTCTTTCTTTCTTTCTTTCTTTCTTTCTTTCTTTCTCCTTCCTTCCTTCCTTCCTTCCTTCCTTCCTTCCTTCCTTTCTTTCTTTCTTTCTTTCTTTCTTTCTTTCTTTCTTTCTCTCTCTCTCTCTCTCTTTCTTTTTTTTCTTTCTTTCTTTCTTTCATATATTGAGACAGGGTTTCTCTGTGTTGCCCTGGCTGTCCTAGAACTCACTCTGTAGACCAGGATGGCCTAGAACTCAGAAATCTGCCTGCCTCTGCCTCTCAAATGCTGAGATTAAAGGTGTATGCCACCACTGCCTGGATTAATAGACAGATTTTAATAGATGATAGACAGACAGGTAGATAATAGATAGATGATAGATAGATAGACAGACTGACAGTAAATAAACAAGGTTATGGCATTTGGACTGACAATGCTTTCCATGAGTGCTATAGAATACCTAACAAAATCGATTTTCTTACTCTTACTCCTTTCACTATGAGGCTGCTATCCTTGATCCCACAGTTCAGTGATTTATATATTGTCACAAAGAGACTTGGTTTGAATCCAATTGGTAAAGTTATATCCTGGGACTTTCTACAGAAAAATGTCATCTTAGAAGGTTGTGAATTTAATTTGGAATCACCTGCTGAGCTCTCAGTGGAATATTTGATAATTCAGAAACCATTTCCCCTGCTTCTTTAAAGACCAGAAAACACAGAGGTAACTTGCATGTCTTTTCTGTAACCTCTCCCATAATAAATAGACCTAAAATCAGTCTTGCAGATAAATAGTTGAATGAAATCCTAGCATTTAAGACAGTATATTAAAAACATAAGTCTAGCAAATTCCATTTCCAAGTCAGCCTATCTGAAAGTTCCAAAGTAGAAAAAAAAATCAAACAAATAAAGGTCCCAACATATGTTGTGATGGAAAGCAATACTCCCTGTGAATATTTCTTGACAAATTAGCTAAAACTAATGTGTTTATGTAGGACTTAGGGCATCTTGCTTCTTCTAACACAATATCAGTCTATTAATTTAGTTGTGCTTTATTGTGAGCAATTTTCTAATTATGTAGCACTTTACTACTTTAAAAGATGAGTCAAAAAGAAAGTGAATTGCAAGGTAAAAGGATGGCTCTATCATCAGTGAGGAGGTAGCATGTGCTTTTTATATTACTATCCCATTCATTCCTCATGTGTCACTCCAAAAATTTTATGGGAATATCACTTATACTACCCAAACAAATCCTTACTCAAGATATAAATTTTCATTGGATGGCTATATATTTAAAAGTTCTCTCTATCCATACAGGAACTTGATTCCATGTGCTTAGCAGATTTTCCCTTTAGTAGGAAGAACAATGTATCAAAGGCTGGAATCTCCCTACTCCTATTCAGTGTGTATTTGTCTAGTCTCTCTCTCCCACTGTGTGTACAGATGATTTTAGGGTTAATGCTTGACATACTGCCAGAAGAGTTGAAATAAGACATGATACATGAGTCAGCAAAGACATGACCAGAAAAAGAGCATCCATGACAATTCAGAAAATAAATTGTAGCCTGATGTGGCTGAAAGGCTTGGAATCACATGCTGTGTGTGCTTTGCCTGTATAAACTTACTGCAAATGCAAGATTTACTGCAGAGTAAGTACCTATCAGATTTTCACTCTAGCTTCCTTTATTTCAACCTGTTTTATTCTACTTCTATAATTTTAAGAGTGAGTAGAAGAAAATTTAGTTTGTTTAGGAATTCTGTTCTACTTTTCAAATTACTGTCAGATTCCAAATTACCTTTGGTATTAGCAGTTAAAAATTAAATTAGGTAAAACATAAATATCAAAAATCTAGAAATTGTACATTACTTGGGTTAATATAAACAAAAGAACAACAACATTATCATGTAGTTTGTTTTGTATTAAAATTTTCAGTTCATAAAATAGTGAGCAACTTGTCCATTTCAGGGCCTTCCCAATTCATTTGAGCTACTCAGCCTACAATTTTACTCAACAGCCATACATTCATCCTGTGGTTTCTTAGCTGGCCTTTGATTTGAAGAAGCCTGCATCACAGAGTACTGAGAGGGATCACTGGAAATTATAGAAGTTAATTTCCTTGGTTTTATGGGGGTGAAAAAGAAAAAGGAAGAAGAGGAGGAATAGGAGAAGAGGAGGAAGGAAAAAGGAGAGGGGGAAGAAGGAGGAGAAGAAGAAAGGAGGAGAAGAAAGAAGAAAGAAGGAAGAACGAAGAAGGAAGAAGGAAGAACAAAGAACTAACTTCAAGAAGAAAAGATTTATGAGGGTTCAGGATTTCAGAGAGGACATTCCATCATGGCAGGGAGGGCAGAATGGCAGGAGTGACTGGTATCTGAGGAACATGAGTGTGCGTGTGGTGGGAATATCACAACTGGCATTCTGGACTTGGGTTGCTCAAACTAGCTAGAAAGATACCTTTTTGATATGCCCAGAGACCTCTTTTGCCCTAAAAGGGCACACTTCCTGAAGCTTCATGGTATCCTAAAATGCTTACCCATCTCAGAGAAGTGCAAATTATGAGTTTGGGAGGGTTTCATATGCAAATCACAGGAACACCATTGATCCCTGACTAAATTTAGCAGCTCTAGCTCCGTGAAAAAACATGTTTGATCTAGGAATGATGTCAGGTCCATCAACAGAACCTATGCGATGAAGAGGGAGAATTAACCTCTTGTCTGTGAAAGCCATAAATGTGGTTAGCAAGTACACACTCAGGTGCATACACATGTACACTGAATACGAATATAAATTGCTTTTTAATTAAACTGAGAAAAAATAAGATGAATTTATCAGATATTCATTTTGAAATTGATGTCCATCATGTAGTACCAATCACTAAATCCTAGCATCATCAGCCTGACATATCTCAGAATTGTTTGAAGACGACTCCAGCCTGTAGACATACCTGTGAAGCATTTTCTTTATCAGTTCAATTGAAATAACAGTGGTTAGGCCACTGTGCACCATGCCACAATTGGGAAGGTGGTCCTGGGCTATGTCCAAAGTATGCTAATTGACGCATGGGAGCAAGCAAGCCGGTAAGCAGTGATTCTTCCTGTTCTTGGCTTCAGTTCCTACCTCCAGTTTCCTGCCTCAAGCCCAGTCCTTGCATCTCAGGATGATGCACTATAACTTGTAAATCAAAGACTTTTCTCTCTCTGTTGTTTCATGGCCATGATGTTTACTACAGCAACAGAGACCAAACTAGAACACTAGTCTTGAGGTATATTATTTTAGTTATGAAATTTTCCTCAGACTGTTTTCAACTAGCTTATTTATTTTCAGTTTAGCTAAGTGACCATGAAGATCACCGTGTACTTTATGTAAGGGGGACACTAGAGCAGCCCACATTGCATAGATGATAGTAATTTGTCTGTCACTTGAAATTGTTCTATACAAGTTATTAAGAACGTAGATCATGTTTTGAAATTCTTTGTAATGTGCTAGACAAAAAAAAATCTGTGTGCTCTTAAACAATTTAAGTATGACTTAGGTTAATGTTCTTTAGTTCAGCTTTAGTTTGTATTCTAGGTCAATTTGTATCAAACTTGGAGTAAGCTACAAAAAAGTTTATGAATAAATTTAACAATTTAGATCTATCATTTTATAACAGAATTATGTACTTGAGAGTCTGTTTTATAAGAATTTTGAAATGTATTATTGATACTAAATCCTTTTATACTTCTGCATGTGCCAGTTAATTCTTCCCCTTCACACTCTGTATTAATTCACTCTGTGACCATTATTTCAGTTGGCCTTTCAAAACAAAATTCAAATATAATCTTTCTCTTCCCATGTCAAATAAAGGACAAGCCACACAGGAGTTGTTCTCATACTAATGCATTAATCTCAAGCACTTCTCTCATTCTGACAAGGAATGTCTAGCAGGACCTACTCAATCATGATACCCTATGGATACCAGTCCAGAGAGAGTAGAAAATTTGCGCTGGGTGAAATGTACCCACTATTTTACCTGGTATGATATCTCCAGAGATTGCAAACCTTTTTTAAGATTTATTTAAGTTTACTTGTGTGTACTTGTATGTGACTGTATGAGTACATGCAGGCATATGCCAGAGGAGGAGACAAGCGTCTGATGCTCTCAGAGGGTGGTTGTGAGTCCCCTTGTAAGGAACAGTGACTAAAACACATGCCCTCTGAAAGTAAATAACTGTCCTTAACCACTGAGACATCTCTTTAGAATTGGTTCTACAATTCTATATTTTATGTCCATGTGTCATCTAATATTTAGTCTTAAATTTTCATTATTTTTGATGAAATGTTCTATGCATTAGACTGAATTAGGAAATGCTAGCTGTCCCCCACTAAACACCAAATCCTTACAGATGTTAAGTGAGTACTTCATTCCTAATTCCTTCTTGATATATGTACTAGGATAGAATTTGTGACTAAAATTTTCAAAGTTTTTTATACCCAACCATACTATTCCTGTGTCTGGCATTCTGTATTCTGCCAAAATTCTCTCTACAAAACCCATCATTGATGTATAAAAGTTAAGCCATTCTTGTCACTATCAGATGACAGCCTTGTACTCATTTTTTTCCTTTTTTCTCTCCACGTTTCCTTGAACCATCATCATCCCTTCTAGACTTTCTATAGAGATAACATTTGTGCATATATTTACTGTCAAAAACCTTGAAACCCAATCATTCCTTATCTGTATTCTCTAATCAAAAGAACTTGAACTTCTTGAAAACAGAAACCTTATGATTCTTGAATACTACATATAAAAGATTTCATAAAAATAATGTAATTTCCTAAAAGTCCAGATACACTAGTCTTTCAGTTTTGTCCAAATCTAAATTGCTCCCTTCAATCACAGAGAATGAAGCTGTGCTCTGTGAAGTGGAGCTGCCACCCAGGGATTTGGATTCACCATCTTGACTCAGTGCCCTTCACCTCTTCAGTGTCCTCTATTCTGGCACCAGACTGAATTTCTCTCCTGATGAGACCCATCAATATTGAACATGTCACTGTTGAAATAAGTGACACAGAGGGCAAAGTCATCCATGGCTCTCTTGCTTCCAGACTAGAGAAACTAAGATTAGATTGATTCATTTCCTATAACTTTGCTTTGCCTCAGTGAACATTTCATTTGAAAAAATATTCAAAGGCATGGTTAACAGTGAGTTTGTTTGTACAAATTGTGACTGTCTATTTTATGTCTCAGTATAAGGTTTGTAATAAATGCAACATCTACAAAACCAAGAAAGCACAATGATATCATTTATTAAACTTGTTCAGCAGTGTCATCCTCCAAATCTCTGAGCTTTCAGACATTGTTTCTTTGCTAAAATATGATGGATGAATTCATCTAGGTAACTTTAAATAGCCTCTTCCTTGTTCTTAAAATTTTATGCTACTTCCCATGGGCCCCATTATTTTCTTAACACACACACACACACACACACACACACACACACAAAAACAGGTTCAGGGGAGAAAATAAAATTCAATTACAAAAATGATTTCATTCCTCTTATGTTTTCATCTTTAAACACAGAACTCCATCAGGTTTCCTTTAACAAAAAGAAAACAAGCAGGAATTATGGCAAGGGAGACTGAGATTAGATAACAAAGAGGACTTCCTGTGTGCATATATCAGTCATCTAAAAGATCAGTTAAGTAGTAGCTCTCCATGCTTTATGGGAATTAGTAAGAGAGGCACAATTAACTTAAGAGGTTTCATTCTCTGTGTTTATTTTAACAAAATTGTACTTCTACATTTTCACTGAGGGAGAAAAACCACTAAACTAGCCCTTTTGTGGAATAATAGTTCCAGATATAATCTATTTTCTTCTTTTTCATGTTTTAGATAAAATAGAAAAAGCAAAACAAAACACCAAAGTGGTATCTGTGTTCCATAAGGGTCCTTTGCATGTATCTATAGATTGTACATATTTATAAATATGGAGGGAACTGGCTTCTGTTCCTATGACCCACAAATCTTTGGCTTCTTTTTCCTTTTTCATATCAAGATTTAAAGCATGAACATTAAGCTCTTCTTAACCTGAAACTGAATCAGGGAAAATGGAGGCCTAGATAAGGTCTCCCTCCCACTCCTTTTGTTAATCTGACAAGTGTCACATGTTACAGCTAATATGCTATTCTCTTCTTATCTTCCAAAATTCACATGTCTCAGAAAGTCAGAACACAGTAGAAAAACAACCTGGATTCTATCTGTGTCTCCAGAGTTAAGATAGACTGTGGTTCCTGCCTTAAAATTTCCTGAGCTGGGAGTAAAAATTCCACACTTAAGCCATGCTGTCACTTAGAGGAGTCCCATTGTACTGGTATATCTACAAACTATTTTCTGAATAGGTCCTTGTTCCATTTTCTCTTTTCCTGAGGAAGCTTTATCAGGGCTCTGATGTACTGTAAGCCGATAAGCCTTTATTTAACACCCATATATCACTGCTGAACTCTAAATCGGGGCTAGAAGAGGCCCAGCCTTCACTCTTTAGATAGATATAACCAGTTAATACTGGTTAATGCAGATGACTACGTTGTTTGTTTGTTTTGATTTTGTTTTTGTTTTCTGTGTGTGTGGGTGTGGGTGTATGTGTGTGTGTGTACACGCAAGCTCTTTTTATTCCCTGAAGTATAGATTGTAAGCTTTATTCATGTCTTTAACATTGGTGTCTAGCTGGCTACTTATGTAAAATAAGATTTAAAATCTTGTAAACTTAGATAAATACAACAAATTACAACTTACTTTTGTACACATATACAATCAATCCGACTAGCACTATATGAATCTATTCAAAGTCTAAGCCAGAATGTTTTATAATAAAAGTTTCTTGACTAGTTCTTATGAATTTTTCTAGAGGATGATTTTCCAGAAGGATGAGGTCAAAACAAACCAAATCATGAGAAAATTTGTCTTCCTGGAAGGAAACAATAACAGAACCACTCATGATGTTTTGCCAATTTTTCAGAAAAACTAAAACATGAGAAACACATATTTCTACCATGCTTGTAAGAGAGTGATTCATGTAATAACATTGGAAATGTGTGATACAAATTCACGACAGGGAGTAGTATTGCCTTATAGCACCAACTGTCAGTAATCCAGAGCAAACTTCCTGGTAGTGAAATTTGAAACACAGGAGCCATTGGTCTTAGATCCAAATTCTGACTTTGTGGGTGAAAGGTATTTGGGACACTTGGGCTTCTCTGTGTTCTAACATGAAGACCTTGCTGTACCCTCCGCAGACAACTAGATAAGCCTTTTCTGTGTCAGTTTACTCATTGGCAGAAATGTGGTTGGAATTGAATACAGCTGATTGCTGATGTTAGGATTCCAGCTCAGGATGACCCAGGCTATCCATATAGGAAGCAGCCATATCTTCTCTCTAGCTTCATAACTCCTATAAAACTAAAACATAAAAATCAAAACCTGCCCACCACCCACATGTGGGTGTCTGTAAGTCAGGAATACTCACTTCCCCAAAGAAAGTTTACTAAGCACCTAATCTGCCAGGTGCTATGAGGGACTGCCTGGATGATGGGCACACATCAACTAAAGAGTTAAAACTTTTCCTTGCCTGGCACTTAGGAGACAGAGACAATCTGACTTCAAGCATGTTTTATGAAATACTTCTAACTACCCTTCAAAGTGCTGACCATGTGAAACATGTAAGAGAAGATCTGTGCTTTCTACTGTGGGCCTGAGCTCCTGTGTGAGCCCCTTCCCTGTTGTCTATATTTTAATGATTCTTGAGATATATGTCACACAACAGGACAACCCAACTCAGAATCCCTCATCAACCCTTAATCTAAGACTTCACAGTTTCAAAGGATTCAACCTTGTTAACTCACAGCACACAGTGGAAAACCTCAAGAAATTTGTACCTTTACTTCCAAAATCTATAGTGGCTTTTTGGTTAAATAAAGATTCCTGACAAATATATCAAAGACACAGTACTTAAAAAAAAAAAAAGTAATGAAGCCGGGGGCAGTGGTGGCACACGCCTTTAATCCCAGTACTTTGAAGGCAGAGGCAGGCAGATTTCTGAGTTCGAGGCCAGCCTGGTCTACAGAGTGAGTTCCAGGACAGCCAGGGCTACACAGAGAAACCCTGTCTCGAAAAAACAAAAAACAAAACAAAAACAAAAACAAAAAACAAAAACAAAAAAAGGTAATGAAATGTCTATTTCCATTCAAATTAAAAGCAAATTATTATAAACCACAAAGGTCAATTAAATTCAAATGCCAACATAAGTGAGCATCTTCATGATGTTTCCTCATAGACTAGATGAGGATAAAGGAAAGATAGCTTCCTAATGACAATGTAATCACCAAATGGTCCACCACTGTAAACCATCACATTGGAGATGGGGATTTTATATATGAATTTGGAGATGGCTGTAAAAATAATTTCTACTGAACAGAGAGGAATACTTACACAGGTCGATGAACATGAGTTTTGTAGTCTGAATTTAAACAGCTCTGGGGTGAACTAGAGCAGTTGAATGTGTCTGTCCCCAGGAAAAGAGAAGTGAGTGTTGTTCATGATGCTCATGAGGCACTGAACAGCAGTTAGGTATTGTGCATTCAATGGTGGGATTGATGGGATCTGTTTCTATGATGTTCTCTAATGGAGAAGGCATCCTGTTCATCATTTCCTCACCACATCTCAAGAGCTGTCTACCTTCTCTTGGACTGCATTTATTGACTTAAAGCACACTCACCATCCAGTTATGGAGATTATGTCCACACTCATGATAATTTCATTTATCAGTTAACACCCAAGGCTGACTACATCTTGGAGCCCCCATTACAAAACAGCATGATTCACAGTGATGTTTTCACAAGCTGTCAATCACTTTGAAGGACGGAGCATCTGCACCAGCACCTTTTCACTCCATGTCCAAAGAAGTTTTCTTCCTCAATCTATTTTCATATCGAAGCAGATAGATTCTGAACAACTTCCTGGCTTAGATGATGACCTCTCTACTTTGTTCTAGAGTGCAAGCAGAAAGGAAATAAATATTTTTAAATATCATACAATTCTATTATTTGCACACATTAGCCAAACTTTGCACATCGTAACAGAAATGCTCACCAAGCTGAAACATGCCCCTAAGTCTTCAAATATTCCCAGTAAACATATGGCTAAGTAATTTTATCCTATTCTTCTCGTAGAAAGTCTCATGATTCCCAACTTCATGAACTGATACAGAAGAATAATGAATTATGCCTACAAATTGAAGCTCATATTTATAACATGTGAAGACATTTGACATTACTGAGAAATGAGCTTATTTCTTATAGCTGCATGCTTATTTCATGAGATGAGACTAGTCAGGATTTGTCTAACTTGAAATATTATCTATGATTGAAGCTGTAAGTATGTTCAGTACAGGGGAATAAATAATCCTATTTGTACCACTACAAATTTGAGATAATATAAATAAATTAATTAATTAATTTCAACCTGATTCATCTTTGTAGATAATGTGGGAGATCCACGTCATGGTTTTTAAGAAAAGGAATATTCATTGTGGAACTAGCTAGTCTGCTTTTCTGTTTTTTCCAATATTTGAGGCTCTACAGCTACCTGGTTCTGAAGCATATGGGTTAAAGGTCAGGCTGTGAGATTAAAGGTCCATGGAATTTAAAACCTACCTTGACAGTGAACTGAAATCTCTATTGATTTTATTTTTTTTTCAGAAAGAAGGTTCAGAAATAAAAAAAAAAAATGTGGTTCAGAAGGCAGTTACTAAAATATCATGATAAAAACTTTTGATTATTTTTTTTACCTAAAACATGAACCTGCATAAAACTTTATGAGCGAAAATAAGTACACTGAAAGATATTGGAAAGTGAAAAGCCCAAGTGTCTTTTGGTGTGACAGAAGATGGTTTGGGTAAAAGTGAAGGAATTGACAACTGAGCATTTTCATTCCAACTCCCTCTGGGTGAGCAGCCTTAGGTCATGCTCTCAATATCTATGATGTGTGGCCAGTTTCTCAAACTCAAATGGATATTGTGTATAAACTGGCTGTCATATGTGTGTGTGTGTACCTCTATTCTATGTAATTATTTGTTTTTATTCACATTTCACCAAGGAATACTTCAAATATATAAAATCAAAATGTGAAAAAGTATAAGAAGCTTATTTTAGTAACCCGTAATATCCTTCTGTTTAGCTCAGCTTTATCTTATAAAAATAAAAATAATGCAGCCCTGGCAGTTTTAGATGTTAATCATAAGCATAACAGGAAAGAAATGTAGGAGTGAATTGTATGATGCCAAATATTTGTGTGTGTCACGCAATGTATGTTTACAATATGGGGTGTACATTGCTTTTGTGTGTGTGGGAAAGAGAGACAGAGAGACAGAGAGACAGAGAGATAGAGAGACAGAGAGACAGAGACAGAGAGAGAGACAGAGAGACTGCAAATACCACAATGTGATATATTTCTATATTGTGAGGAGAGAGACAGAGAGTCACAGAGAAACAGAGATAGAGACAGAGACAGAAAGTGTAAATACCACAATATATGTAAAAAAAATTCTTAGAAAGTATATTTGATGATAACCAAGCATTATGGCCACTATTAGGCTCATTGGAGGGAAAGCAATGTCATGTTTTCAGTTATAGGTTTAGAACAAAGCCTTCAAGCATCATATTTGAGCAATGAACATCTTCAGTAGAGGTGTTTCTAATGTGTGTTTATATTTATGCCCAAGAATAGCCAACTGTACCCTGGGAAAGAGATAATAAAAATAGTAAGGAAAGTTTAAGTTTTAAATTCCCATAGCTCCCATTTTTAAATTGGTTTCCTTATTTATATACATTTCTTTTTTTATATTTTTATTAGATATTTTCTTCATTTACATTTCAAATGATATCCCCAAACCCCCCAAGACCCTCCCCCTGCCCTGCTCCCCAACCCACCTACTCCAGCTTCTTGGCCTTGGCGTTCCCCTGTACTGAGGCATATATATCTTCACAGGCCAAAGGCCTCTCCTCCCATTGATGGCTGACTAGGCCATCCTCTGCTACATATGCAACTAGTGACACAGCTCTGGGGGTTACTGGTTAGTTCATATTGTTGTTCCTCCTATAGGGTTGCAGACCCCTTTAGTTCCTTGGGTACTTTCTCTAGCTCCTTCATTAGGGGCCCTGTGTTCCATCAAATAGATGACTGTATTTACCAGGCACTGGCAAAAGGTAAGTATTTTGTTCGCCATTTTAAGAAGGAGCTAAGTATCCACACTTTGGTCTTCCTTCTTCTTGAGTTTCGAGTGTTTTGCAAATTGTATCTTGGATATTCTAAGTTTCTGGTCTAATATCTATGGATCAGTGAGTGTGTATCATTTGTGTGCTTTTGTGCTTGGGCTACCTCACTCAGGATGATATCTTCCAGACCCATCCATTTGCCTAAGAATTTCATGAATTCATTGTTTTTAATTGCTAAGTAGTACTCCATGTGTAAATGTACCACCTTTTCTGTATCCATTCCTTTGTTGAGGGACATCTGGGTTCTTTCCAGCTTCTGGTTATTATAAATAAGGCTGCTATCAACATAGTAGAGCATGTGTCAAGTTGGAACATCTTCTGGGTATATACCCAGGAGAGGAATTGTTAGATCTTCCCATAGTGCTATGTCCAATTTTCTGAGGAACTGCCAGACTGATTTCTAGAGTGGTTGTACCAGCTTGAAGTCCCACCAACAATGGAAGAGTGTTCCTCTTTCTCCACATCCTTGCCAGTATCTGATGACTGCTTTCTGTTCTCCCCTCTGCAACCCCTCCACCCCATTCTTGCTCCCCTTTGCCTCCAAGAAGGTGTTTTCTACCCACTCAACTATTCCTGCCTCATATCTCCAATATCTTCCTATGCTGGGGCAACAAGTCTCTGAAAGACCAAGGGCATTCCCTCCCACTGATGCCAGCTAAGGCAATCCTCTGATATATATGTAGCAGGAGCTATGGATCCCTCATGTATACTCTTTGGTTGGTGGTTTAGTTCTGGGGAGCTCTGTGGTTTCTGGTTAGTTGGTATTGTTTTTCTCCCTTAGGGTTGCAATCCCCTTCAGTTCCTTCAGTCCTTCCTCTAACTCTTACAATGGATTCCCCTAGCTCAGTCCAATGACTGGCTATGAGTTTCTGCACCTGTCTTAGATAATGCTGGAGCCTCTCAGAGGACAGACATACTAGGCTCCTCTGTGTGAGCTACTTGTTCTGTGATCTGTGTTCTGCTCTGTGTTCTGCACTTCTTGACATCAGCAATAGTGTCTGGGTTTGGTGTTGCAGATGTAATGGATCCCAAGGTGGAACAGTCTCTGGATGGCCTTTCTTTTAGTTTCTGCTCCCATTTTTGTCCCTGCATTTCTTTTAGAGAGGAAAAAAGTCTGAGTTAAAAACTTGAAAGATGGTTGGGTTGCTGCATCCTTCAACTGGGGGCCAACTGGAAATGGTCTCTGGTCTCTTCAGGTTTTATCTCTCCTCTGTTCAGTATTTTGGCTAATGTCATACCTGTTATATCCTGAGAACATCTTGTTTCCCTGGTGTCTGGGACTTTCTAGTGGTCCCCTCCCCCACCCCCCATTTCCATATTGGGAAATGCTACATATTTCCATTCATTCTTTTGACCATCTGTATTTTTCTCCTGTCTCTTTCCATACTGGAACCTGCCCCCCTTTTTAACCTATCCCCCATGCAGCTATTAATAACAATGACTTCATGAATTTTGTAGGCAAGGATCAAAATAGAAAATAATTGTGAGGTAACCCAGACCCAAAAGGACTCACATGGTATGTATTCACTTGTAAGTGAATATTAGCCTCAAAGCTCAGAATACCCATTATACAGCTCACAAACCATATGAAGCTTAACTAGAAGGAACACAAAAGTGTGGATGCGTCAATCCCACTAAGAAAGGGGAGCACAATAATCATGAGAAGTAGAGGGAGAAAGGTAGTGGGAAGGGAAAGAGGAGGGGAGGGGAAAATTCAGTTAAGGATCAGGTAGGGGAAGAGACAGAGAAGTCCAGAGGGTCAGAATTTCCTAAATACGTATTTCATACTATTTTACTTTCAATACTTTTGACTGGACATTTCCTGTGTTGACATGGAACTTAATTTGAGAAACATTTTCGAAAACATCGTTTTCCTAGCTCATGGTCCCTTAACTAAATATCAAAGTGGGGCAAATACCTGGGTTGTGATCAAGAGATAATAAGCCCAATTAGCATAATGAACATGAGCAGGGATGCATCAATCATGAGAAGTGGAACTAGCCAGACCAGTTCTTGACTAGAAGAAATTTTGTACACTAACTAGATCTGGATAAAGAAAAGGTAAGTATTTAAACTGCAGAATGCTCCATGTGGAAGTTTTTTTTTTCCTGTCTTACTGCATGGACAAATTTTATGTTTGTGGAGTTTTCAGGCTGCAGATAGGTTGCCTTAGCAATCATTTTCTTTCACTAAGTTCTTTGAAGGTAGAAAGTCATTTTTCTCTTGATTCAACTAACACAAGACTTGACTGCTTGCTTCCTTTCTCTTGAAATTGTTGACCTGTAACCTGAGGGATTTCCCCCTAGCTATTATTTAAGAAAAAATATTCTTTTACTATGTTTAGGTATGGGCCTTAATTCCTGATCTTTCCAATGCTCTTATCATGAATGGGTGTTGAATTTTGTCAAATGCTTTCTCAGCATCTAATGAGATAATTGAGTTTTTTTTTTCCCTGTGAGTTTGTTTATATAGTGGATTACATTGATGGATTTCTGTATATTAAACCATCCCTGCATTCCTAACTCTCATAGAAGCAAGAGGAGGGGGGATGGGATGGGAGTTTCTGGAGGGGAAATCAGGAAAGGGGATAACACTTGAAATGTAAATAAAAAAATATCCAATTTTAAAAAGGAAAGGAAAATGTTCACCATATGAGACTCCTGGGGGCATTACAGATAAATCTAAACATTTCCCAAATACAAACTAAATACTATGAACAGAAAAATCTAATCTGTCAAACCTGCCTCTCAATAGCACTGTAGAAGGTTCTTATTACTCTCTCTGCTTTGTGTGTGTGTGTGTGTGTGTGTGTGTGTGTTTTAATTGAGAAAAACCAATTACAAAGCATGCTGGCATTTTTTTTTTTGCACAGGTTTAATAAAACATTGGTCCTGTTATTAAGCAATTTACTATTTCCTTTTAATAATTCTACTATGCATTATAAAGACTCCATTAACCTAATGACTTCTACACTACTCATTTCTTTTCCTTTACATTTGCTTTCCAAATTTGGTCTTTCTAGGTACAGAAGCCTGATCTTAAAGTCATTAACTTGTTGCTTTGGCATCCCTGACTAATGAGATCACAACTACACACCCAGCCTAGCCCTAAAACATCCTTTATTTCCTACAATCTGATGTTCAAAAGATGAATAGGAAGTGTGATTATCTACCCCCATTGGTTAAAAAGTAGTTTGAGTAAAACCACAAGAGTTTAATTAGCAAGTAGTATACCTCAGAATCTATTCATTCTCCTAAGTCTCTATCAGTGTGATGAATGAATTACCATAACGTGAATGTGTTACCTATAGCACATGGTGGGAAATCTAGATATGTAGTAGGACTTGGGTCTTAATCATTGTACCCCCTTCATATAGATAGGGAGACAACTAAAAGACGTGGTGAAAAGTTAACCAAAATTTATAAACCAACACATTTCAATTTTTAAATCACCCAGTCCCTTTTATAGTTTATTGTTAGTAAATTACATGGCTCATAGAAGGTGAGACGTGTATAATCTCAGGTTTCATATGTCATCCATCTTCAGCTTCCAATGCATAGATAATTACACTTTCTCTTATCATTGAAGGAGGAGATTGTTCAAATCTCCCCAAATAAACAAATGCTCAAGTATTTTTATCATAAAATTAATAACCTCTCACTTATTCTAGCTACCAGGTAATTATGATATATTTCACTCACTAGTAAATAGACTCATCAAACTAAAGAATCCACATTGAATGAGTCAGATATTTTATGGATTCACCTTAGAGTTTTCTTATCATTCTTTCATTGACTTCACCATAGCTATGGTTTTGAAAACTTACAGAAATTCAATTATACCTCTATCTTCCAAGTCATGCAATTGCTCTGATGCTAAAAGTTTTTATAATACCCTCTTATTGAGAACATCTACCAAGCAAAGTCCTTTGCAATTTTCTATCTATAATAGAAAGCTAGAATCATTTGAATAATAATTATCTTTACAAAATGAGATCTATCCAATTTTCCAGACCCTGGCAATAGCAACTAGATTTTATTCTTGTATCAAAAAACTTTAAAAGGACAATACCTCAGCTGTCAGTTCAAAGAAGATATCTAGAGGCTAACAATCAGGATCAGGACATTTATCCATGTTGAATAATAACAGTAATTTTAGAATTGTTGTAATGCATCACAATGTCTCTGTTTTAAAAATAAAATTAACAGTCACAAAGAAAGACTATAGTTGTATGCCATCTACCACCGTTGTTTCTAAAAAAATCATATTAACTATTCAAAATAACCCTTAATTTTTATTTTATATTTTCTCCAAGTATCCTCTCCAGTACACCCATTTTGTTAAATGAATGAATAAAGAAAAATTCAGTTGTAATATGTATTGTGTGCTACAATGTAGGAAGACAAGGTTTCCTTAAATGAGCTTAATGTCAAACTGCTGCTCAGCAACTCAGCCATAATACCATAAAAGCTGATAAAGTTTAAATGTACTAATTCTTAAAGTATATTGTTGGACAAGAAGGAACTTGTAGAATGCTCAAGGATACATAAACAGTATTAACATTATCCTTCTCAAAAACAAACCAATTCTAAAGTGGATCTATATATAGACATTGTTTCTTGACCCTGTAGCTTCATAGTAATATTGGTGGCCAAGGTGTCATAGGGTTATATTTTTGCAAACACCTCCCAAACAATTAGCAAACATACATGCAAGAGGCCAAAAGCAATGCTGCACATATACATGTGTATTACAAACCTTTTTTACAGTGTTTCTGTAGCACAAAAACATGAGGAAAGCCACATATTTTTCCAGTCCACTCCTATGTGCACTCAATGCTACACATTTCTGTCAGCACACTTGTCTCACAGGATGCTTAAGTCTAGAAGTGAAAGCAGTATTCTTCTCATCTAAATACTACATTTTAGGGAGGGATACATGATATATAATAGACAAAATGTACAATTTTTAATAACTCACAACACTTATGAGGAAAAATAGTACCTAGAGATAATTCTCCTTGCAAAGGAAGTCTGGTGGGGGCCTCAGCCCAGCTGAAGAATGGCTGTCCATCATGTGCAAGGGTAGGTCTCCCCACCTCATGAATTCGGTCTGGTGGCATATGCCTGTAATCTTAACACCTCAGCATCTCAGTTAAATAATGAAACTGAGACAATTCTGAGCTTATGAACACCTTGTAGAATGGAATAAATACAGGTCACATTAAGATTTGTTTTGTATGTGTGGTGTGTGTGTGTGTGTGTGTGTGTGTGTGTGTGTGTGTGTGTGTGTGTGTAGTTGGTTTTCATTTTGGAAAGATGGTGGAAAGTGAATGTTGTTTTGCCTATCAAATTCTTCCCAATATAGGAAAAAATAAATGAATAGATCACTAATGCATAGGGTGCCAAGTGTAAACACACCTTGTCTTAATGTTCTTCTTGTTTCGACCTGAGGTAGGGCTTAAAGTGTGTGATAAGCCTTACATATAAGATGTAATTTCTCGAATATCCATGACATTCAACGTTCTGGACCTCAGTATACTTCAAATAGCATAGCTATAGTGGTCATAAATAGGAGTACCTGATGCAACAGACAATGTACTAGACTGTATACTCAGTGCTCGTCCCATAAATTCTGAGTGCTCTTATAGCAGGCAGGCAGCACCATCTCTGGATGTTGAATCAGAACATGAAATGAATGAAATTAGATGAATGAAATTACAACATGAAAATGTTCTAATTTGATTCATATCCTTAAAGTATCAAAACAGAGCTAATGGATGGGAATGTTGGAAGTGAGTGCTGTATGCTTCCTGCATACAGCCTTGTCTACAGACAATGCTCCTTCAGTTCTTCACGTCCTCTTCTGCTTCTGCTTCCGACAATACGCCCTGGTTACTCTCAGCTCTCAGCTCTCAGCTCTGCTCTCCTACAAAGCACAATTTTATGCCAAATAACTTCTCATTAGCCACTGTCAAAATTTCTATCCTTAATGGAAACTATTATCTGATGTTTGGAAGAAAGTAATCTTGTTTTAAGCCAATTTCATGCTAAAATAGAGGTGATTTTTTTGGTGAGTCTTAAAATATACTATGAAGGTCATACACTATGGAAGATACTTGGAGACCCAATAATTTACTAACTACATTTTTTTCCCTAGAATGGCACAGAACATTGTCACATTGACACTGCAGGCTTCCTTGAGCTACCCTTTTTATTTATTTTTTATTGGAAATTTTCTCTATTTACATTTCAAACATTATCCCCTTCCCCAGTTATCCATTCTTTTTTAAAATTTTTATTAGATATTTTCTCTGTTTACATTTCAAATGGAATCACCTTTCATTGTTTCCCCTCTGAAAATCCCCTATCCCACCCCTTCTGCCTTCTCACCAACCCGCCCACTCCTGCTTTCTGGCCCTGGCATTTGCCTATATTGGGGCATATGACCTTCATAGGACCAAGGACCTCTCCTCCTATCCATGACAGACTAGGCCATCCTCTGCTAAATATGCAGCTCGAACCATGAGTCCTCCCCCCTCCCCCACCCCTGTGTTTTCTTTGATTGGTGGTTTAGTCTGAGGAAGCTCTGGGGGTACTGTTAGTTCATATTGTGTTCCTCCTATGGGATTGCAAAACACTTCAGCTCCTTGGATACCTTCTCTAGCTTCTTCATTAGGGACCCTGTGCTCTGTCCAAAGGATGGCTGTGAGCATCCACTTCTGTATTTGTCAGGCACTGACAGAGCCTCTCAGGAGAGAGTTATATCAGCCTCCTGTCAGCAAGCTCTTACTGGCTTCCACAACTAGTGTCTGGGTTTGGTGGTTGTTTATGGGATGGATCCCCAAGTGGGGCAGACTCTGGATGGTCTTTCCTTCAGTCTCTGCTTCACACTTTGTCTCTGTAACTCTTTCCATGTGTATTTTGTTCCCCCTTATAAGAAGGATAGAAGTATGCACACTTTGACCTTCCTTCTTCTTGAGTTTCGTATGTTTTATGAATTGCATCTTGGGTATTCTGAGCTTCTGGGCTAATATCCACTTATCAGTGAGTGCATATCATGTGTGTTCTTTTGTAACTGGGTTGCCTTATTCAGGATGATATCCTCCAGATCTATCCAGTTGTCTAAGAATTTCATAAATTCATTGTTTTCAATAGCTGTGTATTACTCAATTGTGTAAATGTACTACATTTTCTGTACCCATTCCTCTGTTGATGGACATTTGGGTTCTTTCCAGCTTCTGGCTATTATAAATAAGGCTGCTATGACCATAGTGGAGCATGTGTCCTTATTACATTTTGGAGCATCTTCTGGGTATATGCCCAGGAGTGTTATTGCTGGATCCTCCGGTAGTACTATGTCCAATTTTCTGAGGAACTGCCAAACTGATTTCTAGAGTTCTTGTATCAGCTTGAAATCACACCAGTAATGGAGGAGTGTTCCTCTTTCTCCATATCCTTGACAGTATCTATTGTCACCTGAGTTTTTGATCTTAGCCATTCTGACTGGTGTGAGGTGGAATCTCAGTGTTGTTTTGATTTGCATTTCCCTGATGATTAAGGATGTTGAAAAAGTTTTAGGTGCTTCTCAGCCATTTGCTATTCCTCAGGTGAGAATTCTTTGTTTAGCTCTGCACCCCATTTTTAATAGGGTTATTAGGTTTCATAGAGTCTAACTTCTTGAGTTCTTTGTATATATTTGATATTAGCCCTCTATCAGATTGAGCAATCCTAAATACAGTTATCCATTCTTATCTCCTTGTACAAAGCTCAAGTCCAAGTGAATCAAGGACCACCACATAAAACCAGATATATTGAAACTAATAGAAGAGATAGTGGGGAAGAGCCTTGAACACATGGGGACAGGGTAAAATTTCCTGAATAGAACACCAATGGCTTATGCTCTAAGATCGACAATAGACAAATGAGACCTCATAAAATTGCAAAGCTTCTGTAAGGTGAAGGACACTGTCAATAGGATGAAATGCCAACCAACAGATAGGGAAATGACCTTTACATCTGATAGAAGGTTAATATCCATTATATCCAAAGAACTCAAGAAGTTAGACTGCTGAGAAGCAAATAACCCTAAGAAAACACATGGTGGGGCTCATGGCTCTAGCTGTGTATGTACCAGAGAATGTCCTCATTGGTCATCAATGGGAGGAGAGGCCCTTGGTCCTGTGAAGTTCTATGCCCCAGTATAGGGGAATGCCAGGGCCAGGAAGCAGGAGTGGGTGGTTTGTTTAACAGGGGGAAAGGAGAGGGGATAGGGGATTTTCAGAGGGAAAGCTAGGAAAGGGGATAACATTTGAAATGTAAATAAAGAAAATATCTAATAGAATCTTTTAAAAAGGGAAAAAATAAAAATGGAGTACAGAGCTAAACAAAAAAAATTCAACTTAGGAATACAGAATGGCTGAGAAGCACCTAAAGAAACGTTCAACATCTTTAGTCATCAGGGAAATGCAAATGAAAACAAACCTGAGATTCCACTTCACACCAGTCAGAATGGCTAAGATAAAAAACTCAGGTGACATCAGATGCTGGTGAGGATGTGGAGAAAGAGGAGCACTCCTCCATTGTTGGTGAGGTACTCATTTAAGAGGTTCATATCTTATTATGCTTCAGTGCTTCACCTGGTCACTCTGGTGTGCAGAGCAGACCTGGTCTACTGAGCACATGCTAGGTAGGTGCGCATATAGGTGCTGTATTTATTGTGTTTTATTCAATCTATGTTCTATACTTTTGAGAAACACCAGGCTTTTATTCTCTTCAGAAAGTCTATACTTCTGTAAAATCTAGTTTATCCTTCATTTAATTCACCATTCCATAAAGTGCCTTTAGCTGTTGAGATCTTGGCTATTCATGAGATATTCAAGTGCAAGCTCTTCCATCATGCATTCTCTAAAACAGAGTCGATCTTTTTGACTTTGGGAAAGTAGAGTGATGGCTTCTTCATACACTATCTGGAAGCCTAATTACTTCTATTATTATTCTCTTCCTAATGTGGAGTACAAAGTTACTAACTGTGTGGGACCCAAAAGTCCTGTCCTTTTTCATGGCAGGTTATTAATAAATGTGTATAAGGAAACATGATGGTGAAATTCTTCCAATTACTAGCATGCTAATAACAACTTATTTATAGTTGAAAATGAGCTAACTTATAAGCTTTTGACATATCTGATGAAATTAAATGAATGATAAAAGTGAATGAAGAAGCTCATATTTTTATTGAAATAAAATGCCAATAGTTATGAAACTGCAGCCAGAGACGTATTTTACTCATTTCCCCCCTGTATCTATTTCATATAAATAAAAAATATTGTATAGTACAAAAGTCCAGAAGGCAAGACAAATACTTTTCACTGATTAAATAAATATCTTTGAAGAAAGAAAACCGTAATCATGTTCAATACGGAGTATGACAATGAGGCTATGCCAGTGCCAGTGCCTGACAAATACAGAAGTGGATGCTCACAGTCATCTATAGGATGGAACACAGGGCTCCCAATGAAGGAGCTAGAGAAAGTACCCAAGGAGCTAAAGGTGTGCAATCCTATAGGAGCAACAACAATATGAACTAACCAGTATAACCCCCCCACCCCCACCCCAGAGCTTGTATCTCTAGTTGCATATATAGCAGAGGATGGCCTGGTAGGACATCAATGGGAGGAGAGGCCTTTGGTCTTGCAAAGATTAAATGCTCCAGTACAGGGCAATACCAGGGCCAGGAAGCAGGAGTGGCTGTGTTGGGGAGCAGGGTGGGAGGAGGGTATACAGGGGACTTTCAGAGAGGAAACTAGGAAAAGGCATAGCATTTTAAATGTAAATGAAGAAAATATCTTCAAAAAATATTTTAAAAAAAGATAAAGTGAGCAACTGGAAGTTGATATCTGGGAGACATGTGTGTGAGAATTTAGTTCTGAAGAACGGCTGCACAGGATGACAGCAATGAGAACAAACTGACTTCGTGGTGTGCAGGGCTTAGTACTTACTTCTCAAGGCTCAGCCCTCAAAAGCAAGGAAGGAATTTCACCAGTTGCACCATTCTAGCAAAATACCAACTCAACGCCAATGTTTATGTCCTTTTCAATAAAAATTTCAAGCATAACAATATTTATATACATCATGAATTATACCAAAGGCAGAAGTATAGAGATAAACACAGAATTGCATTACTTTATAATAACAGAATATGCTTAGTGGCCTATTTTATAATAGCTTTGTATTCTACCAAAGTTGAGAGCCAGAATATTTTCCAGAAAGGCTGGATGAGTCAACCTGGATGTGGTTCTTCAGAAACCCAAATTTTATACTCTGATAACAATTTGTACACCACGTTCTAAGATATATGGTGTTAAAGTCCTTCTAATTCTAATGGAAAAATTTAGAATAACCACTGATCAGATATTATTTAATGGAAAAGTGCATGTTTATCTTGGGACACATCCAAGAGTCAATCTTCAAAATAAATAAATAAATAAATAAATAAATAAATAAATAAATAAATAAATAAATATTTAAAAAGACTGAACACATAACAAAAGACTGAACAACCATAACATTCTTTTCATCATATTACTTGATAATTTTTAAACATTATTAACAAATTGTTTATTGATTGCCAAATATCTACCTATTTAAGTTTAATCACCTATTCTTTTTTAATTTAATTTTATTGTTTTATTACATATTTTCTTTATTTACATTTCAAATGCTATCTCCTTTCTTAGTTTCCTCTCTGAAAAACCCCTATCCTCTCCCTCTTCACCCTGCTCCCCAACCTATCCACCACTGCTTCCTGGCTCTGGCATTCCCCTATACTGGGGCATAGAATCTTTGCAAGACCAAAAACCTCTCCTCCCATTGATGGTCTACTAGACCATCCTCTGGAACATATGCAGGTAGAGCCATGAGTCCCACCATGTGTTTTCTTTGATTGCTGGTTTAGTCCCAGGGAGCTCTAGGGGTTCTTGATACAGATCCGAAGCCATTCTACTCTTTTATTAAAAAAAAAAAAAAGGGTTAAGTCATTTTGATTCTTTCACTTTTTGACTTTTTGTTATTTTATATTTGCATTTTTTATCCCCCAATATGATGTACTGAACTTGGGCTGAGCTTTCAGCCTCCACCTCCCAAGTGCTAGAATTGCAGGCATGTATCACAATGCCCAGCTGGATTTTATCTCAATTTTCCATAAAGTTTCTAGATATGAAGGATTTAAGAAAATGGTTCACAGCTGGGTGGTGGTGCTGCACACCTTTAATCCTAGCACTTGGGAGGCAGAGGCAGGCAGATTTCTGAGTTTGAGGCCAGCCTGGTCTACAGAGTAAGTTCTGGGACAGCCAGGGCTATACAGAGAAACCTTGTCTCAAAAAAACAAACAAACAAAAAAAAAAAACAAATAAAACAAAACAAAAAACAGAAAAAGAAAATGGTTCACTGTGTAAAGTGCTCACTCTATAAATGGGAAGTCCTAAGTTTGCATCTCTGGGACCTGGTTAAATCAGAGTGGGTGTAGTGACTTGGATATTCTAAGAGTGTGTAGGGGCTGAGAACAGAGACTCCCTGGAGCAAGATGTTGAACTACATTGGTTGAGTGGTAAGTGTTGAGTCCAATGAAAATCTCTGACTCAATACATACTCTGACTCATGATCAAGGTAGGCAGTTGATGTCAAACTCAGCCCTCCAAACTGCAGGTACAATCATTAACACCCACCCTACACACACACATGTGCCTACATACATTGAAATATGCATGCATTCATGCAACACACAGAAAGGACAAGGGATTGAGGGATTCCTATATGGCATATCATTGTACTAGCCTTGAATTTTATTCACTAACTATAGTTAATTTCTGCCAGTGAGTTGTCTGTGCCTATTGATGTCACAGCTTAAGCATTATCAAATAATTTTTCTGTTTCATGAACTTTCTGAAACTATATCCAAGAATTTACATTTAAATAATAAACATTGAACTTAATATATTTTGTTATGTTTACAAGGGGATTCCATAATCTTAAGAATTATCTAAGTGTTTAATATATGATAATTAATTTAGCCTTCTAAATTATCTATGGAGTTAGTCATGTTATTACTGCTTGACATCTGGGGACCCCAGTGTTTGAACTTAGAGGCAATGCCCTCTGTCTCAGTAACCTCAATGGTACCACTGCACCTGCTGACCATAACTACATGGCTCCTTTGAGGACCATGTGGCTCGTACTCCTCCCTGTCATGAAAAAATTGTGTTAGTGAGTCAATTATGGTTGAAAAATACCTCCTCCCTTACACATTTTTATTTGCATTCAATTTCAAGAGGAGCTATAGTTAGTATTTAAGCCATGTGTAAAAACAGTCACAAAATATATATTAGCCATATTCAGCCAAAGTGAAGGAAGGCGCACTGTGCGGTTGTGGGTATCTTACATCCCCCAAGTGAAGAAGAACACAAAACAGATATAAGTCTCCTTCTGGAGAAAAATTAATTTACGTTTTACAAGAATTTTTACTTTTCAATTCACACGTACATATTTAACATTTCACACTGACAGATCTGTTTTAATGTTATTTTTTTCCTTTAAGCCCTAAGCAAGGTGTGCCATAATTCCTACCCAGGCCTCTCTTGGTAATATAATGCACATAATTATATTTTACACTGTTTTTTGGTTCTTTTTCCCAGGGCAGAGGGGGGAGATATTTCCAAAGCCTGTGATTTCAGAACATTCACTGTTATGGACACTTATTGTCCTCATGTAGCCAAACCAACTAGGCAAGACTGTACACTGAATATAAAAAGTTTCTAAACACCACTGATGAGTATCAAGATCTGATTTGATCATTATGTCTGCTTGATCCTAAATCCTTGATCTGTATTTATAAAGTGCCTCTCATCCCCAAATTGCCCTCTGGGGAAGAAAACAACTGTACACAACCCGCGTTGAAAACACAGGAACATTGTCCTCCTCCATGACAGTGGAACACCTTTTATAAACTGTTCTGCAATTTTGTGTACAGGAGAACATATTCTCTTCAAATGTTTATGTATTCTATCCCTGTTGATGTCATTATGAGCATAAATATCTATTTTGTATTTGTTTATAATCCACATCCCTGCATTATTTTTATTATCCAATTATTTCAGCTTTGGTCATTAGCTTTCCAATGTGCCACTATGGTCTTTCACAAACTCCATGAAAATAATACAATCTCTTAAAGGCTATCTTCTGGTACTTGGTGTGTGTCTGATAAAGTGACTACATTACATTTTAGAGTACTGATATTTGTGAAACACACTAGTTTTAACACGAAATTGTCACACAAGTGATGTGACAGAAAAGGTCTAGATTCATTTGTCATAGAAGGATTTTCTGTGAGGGACACGTGTGACTCTTGTCTGTGCATTGTGAAATAAAAGGAGAATGATCTAAGGAAACTTTGTTTTGTGTTTTGTTTTTTCTTTATTAGGTATTTTCCTTATTTACATTTCCAATGCTATCCCAAAAGTCCCCCATACCCTCCCCCCCACTCCCCTACCCACCCATTCCCACTTTTTGGCCCTGGCGTTCCCCTGTACTGGGGCATATAAAGTTTGCAAGTTCAATGGGACTCTCTTTCCAGTGATGGCCGACTAGGCCATCTTTTGATACATATGCAGCTAGAGTCAAGAGCTCTGAGGTACTGGTTAGTTCGTATTGTTGTTCCACCTATAGTGTTGCAGATCCCTTTAGCTCCTTGGCTACTTTCTCTAGCTCCTCCATTGGGGGCCCTGAGATCCATCCAATAGCTGACTGTGAGCATCCACTTCTGTGTTTGCTAGGCCCCGGCCTTGTCTCACAAGAGACAGCTATATCTGGGTCCTTTCAGCAAAATCTTGCTAGTGTATGCAATGGTGTCAGCGTTTGGAAGCTGATTATGGGATGGATCCCTGGATGTGGCAGTCTCTAGATGGTCCATCCTTTCGTCACAGCTCCAAACTTTGTCTCTGTAACTCCTTCCATGGGTGTTTTGTTCCCAATTCTAAGAAGGGGCACAGTGTCCACACTTTGGTCTTCATTCTTCCTGAGTTTCATCTATAATCATGCCTCTTTTTCCAGTGTTTTCCTGAAGAAACTTCAGAATAAAAGAAAGCTGAAAGCTCTTTCGTGACTTTTATAATTGATAATTCTTACCAAATATATTTAAAGTAAGTGTTTTGATAATAAGCACAAATGTAATTGATTTATTTCTCACCCATTCTAAAACCCATAAGAGCAAATGTTACACATAATATTCCCCAGTGCCTATAGCATTGGATAAATACTCAAAAGCTGGGAGGTATTTCTGGTTGAATCCAAAACTTCAAATCAATAATAGGCAAAATGCAGAGACCACTGACCATTGGGACTTAGCAATTAGGCAAACATTTTTCCTTCTCAACCATCTTCTGAATCCAGAATGAGGCCGTTTACCCATTAGAGGAAAAAGAATCCATTGGCTGTTTTTCTGTTTTTGATTTTTTGTTTTGTTTTGTTTTGTTTTTGGTTCATTTTCATCTGAGAGAACTAATATGAGTCTTGGCCCTCAGCATTTCCTGTGGCTTAATAGCCAGCTGGACCTCAAGCTGTCACCTCCTCCCATTAGTTCTTAGGAAACACTCTGCCTTGGTCATCATTGCATAATTAAGATCATTTCGTATTCCTTTAATGCAACATATCAATTATTGAGGAGAAATACAATGCTGAAAAACCATTGTTGACTGCCTCATAGATAAAGTTATGGAAAATGACTAGCCACAGGATTTAATTTAACAACTATCTTTAGAAGAAAAAATATCATCTGATGCAAATTTCTAGAGACCTTACTGGATACTTCTACTTATAGATAATTTGACAAAATGAATAAATAACGAATAAGATGGCAAAAGAGTTTCCTATCTTCAGGGGAGTTTTACAGCACATCTAGAAAGCTTTGAACAAGAAGACATTAGTGCTCAGATAGAATGTCCAAACACAAGCAGGTCATCTGAGCATCTGTGTGAGATGCTGAGATAGTTCACAAAAGGGGGAAAAATAAAAATAAAAATAGGAGAGAGATGGTAAAGGAGCATGAAGGTAGAGTTTCAGTTCTCTCTTTGTTCTGATGGATGTGTTCTGCTAATGAATGACAATGTCATAGTCTCTTCTGATCACCTATCTTATGCAGCAAGAACTCAAAACTACAGACAATTAAAAGACTTTAGTAATACTTTTATCAAACTAGAAATTGCAATTAGCATGTTGTTCATGCCTGCCAAGGTCACTGTACCACTGAAATGAATCCCCATCCTTCCTCTTTTTTTTTTTTTTTTTTTGACAAAGGGTCACACTAAATTGCTGGCCTTAAACATTTAGTAATTCTGACTTACCTGGGTTATAAGCCAACTAACCTAAGTCTGTCTCTGTCTGTCTCTGTCTCTGTCTCTGTCTCTGCCTCTGTCTCTGTCTCTGTCTCTGTCTCTGCCTCTGCCTCTGTCTCTGCCTCTCTCTCTCTCTCTCTCTCTCTCTCCAAGGACCTTGTGCATACTAGGCAAGTGCTGTAACATTGAACTTATCCCTAGCCCTAAAAGAAATAACAAGTACAAAAGAAGTCTCATTAATTTTCTTTGTTTTGTTGTATAGCTCATAACTCAGCCTCCTGCAATCATCTAAACAACGTCTTGCAAGTTTTGTAATCACAGTTGTGTCCCTATTGTGCTCAGCTTTAATGATTTCTTTAAAGCAAAGACCCAAATTTTAAACATAAGGAATGATCTTAGAGTACTTTTATTATAACATTTTTTCCTGGTGGTATCAAAGCTTGAAGCCAGGTCTATATAAGTCAGGTAAGCTGGCTGGCCTTGAGCTTCATGTGTGGTCCTATGCTTGAATTACACTTTTAGGCAGTACAGTCCCCATCTTCCTTTATGGGGAGTAGGGAACTGGGATCATCTAGATTTTGATGGTTGACTCATCAGTTTGTGTTGATTTGGAACAACAGCTGAGTTTCCACAGAAAACTAAGATGCTAAGTAAGTCCTGATGTCTGCATTATAATAGTTTTTTGTTTGTTCATTTGTTTGTTGTTTGTCTGTTTTGTTGTTATTTTCTGAATGGGAACATTAGTGAGGATACATGTAGAGCGTCATGGTCAGGTATCTTCATTTTCATACTTATAGTGTAGATCTTAGAATCATAGGTTTAACAGGATCTGTGACTGATTTCATCACATCAGTCATTGTGCCTGAAACCCTCCAGACATACTTAAGAAAACAGCACTGTAAAGCGCTACTTCTGAGGTGACACCAACTAGCCAATACCCTGTACTTAGTGATAAGGGACCCTAACTTTACCAAAGATCCTCTCATTCCATTTCTTTCTAGGGGCTTGCAGAAGCTCCCATTCCAGATGAATATTACAGACTTTTGCATTTGATCTTGACTGCCATGCAAGTGAGCTTAAGATGCTGCTGGGTTCTCAGAACAGTGCTGTGAAAATCAGTGCAGTTCAGTATTAAGGCCAGACCCTTAGGCAGTCATTTAATTCATAGGACTGCCTCATGGCATATCACTGCATTGTTACCAGTGTGTGTAAAGAAAATAGCCTTTTATTTAAAAATACTTTTGTCAATAGATCATCTAAAATAGTATTTTATTAATAAATATGCCATGAAAAGTATCAGATAGTTATAAATATTCATCTTTACTTTCCAAATTCACAACATATGTCCCTTAAAAACTGTACGCCCAGTGATTCAGTGGAATGAGCTCCAGGGCTAGGCATTCTCTGTCTACCAGTCTCCCTCAGTCCAGTTGAGGCTGTCCCAGGTGATGGTGTGACTTTTCCACTTATTGTTCTCCAGTCCAAACATACAGGGCTTTTGGCCTGCAATTTACTTTTCTCTCCTAATGTTCAAATTTTAACTTAAATATTGATAGCCTAGGTCTACAGAGAATAATCCTTGGCAAGACATTCTCCTGTCTATGTCCTCCTCAAAGTATGTGATACTTTACTGAAATATCAATGACTGATGTATAACCACCTCATTCAATTATAGCTACATCATTCACTATTTGGGATTCCGTCATTTTGAAGTCTGATTTCCTCTTCCATGAAAAGCAACCCATATAAGTCATTGTATTTCATGTTATGATGCAATACAAAAAAATTTGTGTTATATACAAAATTTTGTGTTATATACAAACAATAACAAAAAAGTATTTCACTTTAGAGTTCTGGTATAAGATTGAGGGGATCCATCTAGTGATAGCTTTGTTGGCATAGTTCCAAGGTGGCACAGGGTTTTACATGACAAGAGATAGTGATATAGGAGAGGTCTGTAGACACTAGCATTTTATTAAATCCCCATTCTTGAGATAACCCATTAACCCATTAATCCATTAGTTGCATGATGAAATTAATTAATTCATTAAGGGAGAGCCCTAGTCACCTCTTAAAAGTCCCTGGCTCCTACCTCTTAATAGCTCATAATGGGGGATTAAATTTCAGCAGGGTCATCAGAGAGGTAAAACATCTTTCAAACAGCACCATTACAATGTCTCAGACACAAATCATGCTGAAGTTGTAAATATTAATCTATATTGAAGGGACAGGAAAAAAGTATTATTAACAATTACTGTATTCTACACAGTAGGTCTACCTGCATATTACTTGACTTTGTACATCAATCATCCTAACAGGTGGGCCTGGCAAGAAATATTTTTAAAACACTAGGAAAATGAACTGGTTGTCTGGATACTCAGGAGGTGGTTCTCGTGTGTTTTTCATATTTAAATTAAATCTTCTTTTCCTGGGAAATACAATTGAATATTGTCAATGAGTTTTAATAACTAACAAACCATCTTTAATTATAAGACAATGGCTTTATACAATTCAACCCAGCCACACATATGGTACTTCCTGACTTTGGTTATAATAATCATTTTAGGATTATGTGTAGGTTCTCACAAGGGTCTGCCTACTAAGAAAGGAAAAGTACCACTTATTCGTTTATTTACTTATTTATTTATTTATTTATTTATTTATTTATTTATTCATTATGTAGAGGGAAAGTTAAGTGAACACTGTCATTAGAAGTATACCTCCTCCATATGTAGTAAACCATAAGCTTCTAATGGTCTCACCATATTGCACCATAGGAAGAAAGTTATCTGTGAATTACTTTCTATTTACAGATGAACTGCACCAGAGCAGGAGTGTGCTCCATCATCACCCTAGTAGTGATTACTTGGTGCTGCCCTTACTTTTGATGGGATGATTGCCTTAGGCTATGCCAACATGTAAAATGCAAAGCAACACATAGTATGCTTTTCCTCTCCGTTCTGATCATGCTTCATAAGCTCACTCAAGACTGGAAAGGGTCCCTGATTTTGCTTACTTGCATCCTCTCAGAGACCACCCAGCATCTGTCCAGGCTGTATCCTGACAGTTTCAAGTAACATATGCTAATCTTGTCACCAGTACTCCACAGAGAATCCCTCTAATGGCTTCCTCATTCTCTCTGGATGAATTCCAAGCTGCTTACAAGATCAAGACACTAGCCTGTAGCTCCCTTCAAAGTCAAGTTGTTCTCTGCTCCCAGGCTTCTCTACACTTTTGTTGGTCCCAGAATAAATGTGGCACTGAAATCTAAGACTCAGAATGCCATGTCTCCTTATGAATTTGTTACAGCTTCTTAACAATTCTTTAAAAGATTTCCCTGAACATGGTTCAAGTCAGTGACATTAATGGGACTGCATTCATTTACAGCAACTTATATTTGAGTGGAGTCTAGGTCTTTCAGGTAGTTGATTTCACTAGCATTGTTCTACTTTCATTTATGTTGCTAAAATCATCTTGAGATAAAAAATGTTTATTTCACAATTCTAGGTTACAGTCCATTGGTTCGCAGAAGTCAAGTCAGAGGTTAAAGCATCTTGTCATATCCACTGACAGTAGCACTGATAAAGGAATGGATGCAGGTTTGTGTGTGTTCACACTCCTCTCCCCATTTATATAGCCAAGGATAGATACCAAGGCCAGGGAATGGTGCCCACCCACAGTGAACTAGGTTTTGATATGTCAGCTAACTTAAATAAGACACTCTCCCATAGACATGTTCCCAGATTCTATCAGATCCATACAATTCCTCATTGCGTTTCTCTGTCCAGCTCATTCTAGGTTGTATCACAATCACATTTAAAACTATTATTTTCAATGTATAATTAGGAGTTGTGAACAGAGTGATTTTCTACATGGATATCCAAGAATCTCTGCAGTAGGAAATAAATTCTACTGCTCAGATACCCAGCCATGGGAGAGGAAGAACATATGGCTGTTCTATTTCTAGTTTATTAAGAAACCTCCAGACTGATTTCTAACATGGCTTCATTAGTATATACCTCCAGCAATCGTGCATCTCACAATTTTCTATCATCTCTTCTCTGATGTTCTCATAACCACAGGTGCAAGATCTGTGATGTAGATACATTCTCAAATGTATGTATACAGTCAGAAGTAACCACAGAAACCATAAAGTATTAAGAGATCATAGCTGATGGTAAATAGCAGGCATTAGATGATGGAATGTGGTAAACAGTAAACAGAGGTACTCCAACTAAACAGTAAACAGTAAACAGAGGTACTCCAACTAAAGGGAAAGGTCCACACAGGAAACGGAGGAACAAGGGACAAATCAATCCAAGGTTGTTTTATAAAGCCTCAAGATATCATATCATTTAATATTTACTTAAATTATACATAATAAATGTAATTGTATGTATATTATATTTCACTTTATAGTATATATTAAGGAAGTTAAGCCGTTTGGACTGAAACTATCCTTTAGAAGGACTATAAACTAACAAAACCATCACTAGCAATCATAAGAAACGTTCTTTGGAAGGGTTGTTTAAACAAGGTAGACTGTTAATCTAACTCTTGGCTGCCTCTCAGGGTTTGAGTGTGGACCCTGATTGCTAAAGATAACATATACACACACACACACACAGAGAGAGAGAGAGAGAGAGAGAGAGAGAGAGAGAGAGAGAGAGAGAGAGAGAGAGAGAGAGAGAGAGAGGACTTAGATGATTCCAAAAGGTCTGAATTGAAAAACACTTTCCTTAGTCATACCTTCCATGATTCCAGAACATACTAAGAAAGCTGTCAAGGGAGAGAAGCAATTAAAGGATCTACCCAACACCAAACCACAATACTTACCAGCATAACAAGCTATCCATACAGGTACAATAAGTAGATCTGAGATGTTGATGGAAACAGCTATCTAATTGAACTCATGGCCCACTAAACACGAGGGAAATAAGTCCTGGTGTTGGAAATATAACCAACTTCCTCAGTGCAACTGTAAAATCGACTCCTGCCACATTCTAAATCTTATATCCGTACCCACAAACAGGTAGAACTACCTGCCCTAAATAAAGAAGCCTCTCTTGACAACAAATAAAGACTTTCGCAGAAAGCCACAACCGAACATAGCATCCTATTCAGATTTTCTGAATCTCCTTGCTATCTGTCTCAATTTTCATCTATTTTTAATATTTTGTATCTATCACCTTTCTCTCTCCATTTTCAAAATTTGACCAAACATTTGTCAGTTCATTTATATTTTCAAAGAGCGGACTATTCCGTTGTGGTTCGATAGAAGGCAAGCTGTTATTTTAATTTTTCTGTATTTGCAAAATTTACCTTAGTTGTAATTGATGTTGCAGAAAGATCCATGTGCTTTACCAAGGAGCCTGCATTCTTTAATTATTAGTACAGTATTCCGTAGACCTCTTTATTTAACTTGCAAACATAGTGACGTTTTACACCAAGGTTCTTTATGTTTATATGATTGCCTGAACACTGATGAAAGTATAGTGTTGAAGTTACTAGCTATAAGTGCTTTAAGATTAATCTATAATGCAACAACTAATAATATGCATTTAAGTAGGTGGGTATACACATGATTTTTGCATATGTATTTTCTCTTGGTGGATTATTTCATTTATAAGTGTGATATGATATTCTATATCACTTATGACTAATTTATCATGAAAATAGTGTTTTTTTATTTTAATATTTTTATTACGTATTTTCCTCAATTACATTTACAATGCTATCCCAAGTCCCCCATACCCTCCCCCCCCCCCTTCCCTACCCACCCATTCCCATTTTTTGGCCCTGGCTTTCCCCTGTACTGGGGCATATAAAGTTTGCATGTCCAATGGGCCTCTCTTTCTAGGGATGGCCTACTAGACCATCTTTTGATACATATGCAGCTAGAGTCAAGAGCTCGGGGGTACTGGTTAGTTCATAATGTTGTTGCACCTACAGGGTTGCAGATCTCTTTAGCTCCTTGGGTACTTTCTCTAGATCCTCCATTGGGGCCCTGTGATCCATCCAATAGCTGACTGTGAGCATCCACTTCTGTGTTTGCTAGGCCCCAGCCTAGACTCACAAGAGACAGCTATATCAGGGTCCTTTCAGCAAATGCTTGCTAGTGTATGCAATGGTGTCATCCTTTGGAGGCTAATTATGGGATGGATCCCTGGATACGGCAGTCTCTAGATGGTCCGTCCTTTTGTCTCAGCTCCAAATTTTGTCTCTGTAACTCCTTCCATGGGTGATTGTTTCCAATTCTAAGAAGGGGCAAAGTCCACACTTTGGTCTTCATTCTTCTTAATTTCATGGGTTTTACAAATTGACTCTTATATCTCGGGTATACTAAGTTTCTGGGCTAATATCCACTTATCAGTGAGTACATACCATTTGAGTTCTTTTGTGATTGTGTTACCTCACTCAGGATGATGTCCTCCAGGTCCAACCATTTGCCTAGGAATTTCATAAATTCATTCTTTTAAATAGCTAAGTAGTACTCCATTGTGTAAATGTACCACATTTTTTGTATCCATTCCTCTGTTGAGGGGTATCTGGGTTCTTTCCAGGTTCTGGCTATTATAAATAAGGCTGCTATGAACATAGTGGAGCATGTGTCCTTCTTACCTGTTGGGCATCTTCTGAATATATGCCCAGGAGAGGTATAACGGGATCCTCTGGTACTACTATGTCCAATTTTCTGAAGAACCGCCAGACTGATTTCCAGAGTCCAACCACACAAGCTTGCAATCCCACCAACAATGGAGGAGTGTTACTCTTTGTCCACTTCCTCGCCAACATCTGCTGTCACCTGAATTTTTGATGTTAGCCATTCTGACTAGTGTGAGGTGGAATCTCAGGGTTGTTTTGATTTGCATTTCTCTGATGATTAAGGATGTTGAACATTTTTCAGGTGTTTCTCAGCCATTCGGTATTCCTCAGGTGAGAATTCTTTGTTTAGCTCTGAGCCCCATTTTTTAATGGGATTATTTGATTTTCTGGAGTCCACCGTCTTGAGTTCTTTATATATATTGGATATTAGACCCCTATCTGATTTAAGATAGGTAAAGATCCTTTCCCAATCTGTTGGTGGCCTTTTTGTCTTATTGACAGTGTCTTTTGCCTTGCAGAAGCTTTGCAGTTTCATGAGGTCTCATTTGTCAATTCTTGATCTTACAGCAAAAGCCATTGCTGTTCTATTCAGGAATTTTTCCGCTGTTCCCATATCTTCGAGGCTTTTCCCCACTTTCTCTTCTATATGTTTCAGTGTCTCTGGTTTTATGTGAAGTTCCTTGATCCACTTAGATTTGACCTTAGTACAAGGAGATGAATGGATCAATTCACATTCTTCTATATAATAACAACCAGTTGTGCCAGCACCATTTGTTGAAAATGCTGTCTTTCTTCCACTGGATGGTTTTAGCTCCCTTGTCGAAGGTCAAGTGACCATAGGTTTGTGGGTTCATTTCTGGGTCTTCAATTCTATTCCATTGGTCTACTTGTCTGTCACTATACCATGCAGTTTTTATCACAATTGCTCTGTAATAAAGCTTTAGGTCAGGCATGGTGATTCCACCAGAGGTACTTTTATCCTTGAGAAGAGTTTTTGCTATCTTAGGTTTTTTGTTATTCCAGATGAATTTGGAGATTGCTCTTTCTAATTTATTGAAGATTTGAGTTGGAATTTTGATGGGAATTGCATTGAACATGTAGATTGCTTTTGGCAAGATAGCCATTTTTGCAATGTTGATCCTGCCAATCCATGAGCATGGGAGATCTTTCCATCTTCTGAGATCTTCTTTAATTTTTTTCTTCAGAGACTTGAAGTTTTTATCATACATATCTTTCACTTCTTAGTTAGAGTCACGCCAAGATATTTTCTATTATTTGTGACTATTGAGAAGGGTGTTGTATCCCTAATTTCTTTTTCAGCCTGTTTATTCTTTGTGTAGAGAAAGGTAATTGACTTGTTTGAGTTAATTTTATATCCAGCTGCTCCACCGAAGCTGTTTATCAGGTTTAGGAGTTCTCTGGTGGAATTTTTAGGGTCACATATATACTATCATATCATCTGCAAAAAGTAATATTTTGACTTCATCTTTTCTAATTTGTATCCTCTTGATCTCCTTTTGTTGTCGAATTGCTCTGGCTAGGACTTCAAGTACTATGTTGAATAGGTAGGGACAAAGTGGGCAGCCTTGTCTAGTCCCTGATTTTAGAGGGATTGCTTCAAGCTTCTCATCATTTACTTTGATGTTGGCTACTGGTTTGCTGTAGATTGCTTTTATCATGTTTAGGTATGGGCCTTGAATTTCTGATCTTTCCAAGACTTTTATCATGAATGGGTGTTGGATCTTGTCGAATGCTTTTCTGCATCTAACGAGTTGATCATGTGGTTTTTGTCTTTGAGTTTGTTTATATAATGGATTACGTTGATGGATTTCCATATATTAAATCATCCCTGCATCCCTGGAATAAAATCTACTTGTTTCAGGATGGATGATTGCTTTAATGTGTTCTTGGATTCGGCTAGCAAGAATTTTATTGTGTATTTTTGCATCTATATTCATACGGGAAATTGGTCTGAAGTTCTCTATCTTTGTTGGATCTTTCTGTGGTTTAGGTATCAGAGTAATTGTGGCTTCATAGAATGAGTTGGGTAGAGTTCCCTCTACTTCTATTTTGTGGAATAGTTTTTGCAGAACTGGAATTAGATCTTTGAAGGTCTGGTAGAACTCTCCACTAAACCCATATGGTCCTGGGCTTTTTTTGGCTGGGATACTATTAATGACTGCTTCGACTGCTTCTATTTCTTTAGGGGATGTGGGACTGTTTAGATCATTAACTTGATCCTGATTTAACTCTGGTACCTGGTATCTGTCTAGAAATTTGTCCATTTCGTCCAAGTTTTCCAGTTTTGTTGAGTATAGCCTTTTGTAGAAGGATCTGATGGTGTTTTGGATTTCTTCAGGATCCATTGTTATGTCTCCTTTTTCATTTCTGATTTTGTTAATTAGGATTTTGTCCCTATGCCCTCTAGTGAGTCTAGCTAAGGGTTTATCTATCTTGTTGATTTTCTCGAAGAACCAATTCCTCATTTGTTTAATTCTTTGAATACTTCTTCTTGTTTCCACTTGGTTGATTTCACCCCTGAGTTTGATTATTTCCTGCAGTCTACTCCTCTTGGGTGAATTTTCTTCCTTTTTTTCTAGAGCTTTTAGATGTGTTGTCAAGCTGTTAGAGTGTGCTCTCTCCGGTTTCTTTTTGGAGGCACTCAGAGCTATGAGTTTCCCTCTTAGAAATGCTTTCATTGTGTCCCATAGGTTTGGGTATGTTGTGGCTTTGATTTCATTAAACTTTAAAAATGTCTTTAATATCTTTCTTTATCCCTTCGTTGACCAAGGTATCATTGAGTAGAGTGTTGTTCAGTTTCCACGTGAAAGTTGGCTTTCCATTATTTATGTTGTTATTGAAGATCAGCCTTAATCTTTGGTGGTCTGATAGGATGCATGGGACAATTTCAATATTTTTGTACCTGTTGAGGCCTGTTTTGTGACCAATTATATGGTCAATTTTGGAGAAGTTCCCGTGAGGTGCTGAGAAGAAGGTAGATCCTTTTGTTTTAGGATAAAATGTTCTGTACATATCTGTTAAGTCCATTTGTTTCATAACTTCTGTTAGTTTCACTGTGTACCTGTTTAGTTTCTGTTTCCACGATCTGTCCATTGATGCAAGTTGTGTGTTGAAGTCTCCCACTATTATTGTGTGAGGTGCAATATGTGCTTTGAGCTTTACTAAAGTGTCTTTAATGAATGTGACTGCCCTTGCATTTGGAGCATAGATATTCAGAATTGAGAGTTCCTCTTGGAGGATTTTACCTTTGATGAGTATGAAGTGTCCCTCCTTGTCTTTTTTGATAACTTTGGTCTGGAAGTCTATTTTATTCGATATTAGAATGGCTACTCCAGCTTGTTTCTTCACACCATTTGCTTGGAAAATTGTTTTCCAGCCTTTCACTCTGAGGTAGTGTCTGTCTTTTACCCTGAGATGGGTTTTCTGTAAGCAGCAGAATGTTGGGCCCTGTTTGTGTAGCCAGTCTGTTAGTGTATGTCTTTTTATTAGGAAATTGATTCCATTGATATTAAGAGATATTAAGGAAAACTAATTGTTGCTTCCTTTTATTTTTGTTGTTAGAGTTGGCATTCTGTTCTTGTGGCTGTCTTCTTTTTGGTTTGTTGAGGGATTACTTTCTTGCTTTTTCTAGGGCGTGATTTCCGTCCTTGTATTGGTTTTTTTTTCTGTTATTATCCTTTGAAGGGCTGGATTCATGGAAAGATAATGTGTGAATTTGGTTTTGTTGTGGAATACTTTGGTTTCTTCATCTATGGTAATTGAGAGTTGGGCTGGGTATAGTAGCCTGGGCTGGCATTTGTGTTCTCTTAGTGTCTGTATAACATCTGTCCAGGCTCTTCTGGCTTTCATAGTCTCTGGTGAAAAGTCTGGTGTAATTCTGATAGGCCTGCCTTTATATGTTACTTGTCCTTTCTCCCTTACTGCTTTTAATATTCTATCTTTATTTAGAGCATTTGTTGTTCTGATTATTATGTGTCGGGAGGTATTTCTTTTCTGGTCCAGTCTATTTGGAGTTCTGTAGGCTTCTTGTATGTTTTTTTCTTCTATAATTTTGTTGAAGATATTTGCTGGCCCTTTAAGTTGAAAATCTTCATTTTCATCATCTCCTATTATCCGTAGTTTGGTCTTCTCATTGTGTCCTGGATTTCCTGGATGTTTTGAGTTAGGATCCTTTTGCAATTTGTATTTCCTTTGATTGTTGTGCAGATGTTCTCTAAGGAATCTTCTGCACCTGAAATTCTCTCTTCCATCTCTTGTATTCTGTTGCTGAAGCTCGCATCTATGGTTCCAGATTTCTTTCCTAGGGTTTCTATCTCCAGCGTTGCCTAATTTTGGGTTTTCTTTATTGTTTCTATGTCCCTTTTTAGGTCTAGTATGGTTTTGTTCATTTCCATCACCTGTTTGGATGTGTTTTCCTGTTTTTCTTTAAGGACTTCTACCTATTTGGTTGTGTTTTCCTGTTTTCTTTAAGGACTTGTAACTCTTTAACAGTGTTCTCCTGTATTTCTTTAAGTGAGTTATTAAAGTCCTTCTTTATGTCCTCTACCATCATTATGAGATATGCTTTTAAGTCTGGGTCTAGCTTTTCAGTTGTGTTGGGGTGCCCAGGACTAGGTGGGGTGGGAGTGCTGGGTTCTGATGATGGTGAGTGGTCTTGATTTCTGTTAGTAGGATTTTTAAGTTTGCCTTTTGCCATCTGGTAATCTCTGGAGTTAGTTATTATACTTGTCTCTGGTTAGAGCTTGTTTCTCAGCTGATTATGTTAGCCTCTATCAGCAGACCTGGGAGACTAGGTCTATCCTTAGTTTCAGTGGTCAGAGTACTCTCTGCAGGCAAGCTCTCCTCTTGTGGGGAAGGTGCCAAAATATCTGGTGTTCGAACCTGCCTCCTGGCAGAAGTTGTGTTCCACTCACCAGAGTTCTTAAGATCCGGTGGAGGGTCCTGTGAGGAGCTTCTGGGTGTCCAGAAAGTCAGTGCACAAGGAACCCGGTGCTGGAGTGGACGGGAAGGGTCTTGTGGCCCTAATCAGGCTGGTTATCTGCTTCCCTAGTTAATGCAGTCTCAGGTTCCGAGTGATTGGATTGGAGCAGACACTGTGTTCCACTCACCAGAGGTCTTAGGATCCCGTGGGGAATCCTGTGTGGGTCCTTGTGGGTGTCCTGAGACTCCCCGGGCCAGGAACCCTGGTGCTGCAGTGGACCGGAAGGTTGTCGGATGTCTGGAGCCTGAAAAGTGAGCTGCCTCAGAAGCTCTGTGGCTCCTGCCTGTCCCAGAAGCTGTCGGCTTCTGTGTGCACACACTCACCTGTGCAGATTACTTTTCGGTGGAGTCCCTGGACCAAGATGGCTCCTGCCGTTCCTAATGAAATAGTTTTTGAGATATCAAAATAGCTATGCCTGATTGTTTTCTTGTTCTACTTTCACAAAGTAATTTTTATATCCTTTTAAAAGAAATTTTTCATGATGAGGTATGTCTCCTGAAGATATCAAAATTATGAATTCACCCCTGGTCCAATGTTTCAGCCTGTATCCTTTTATTTGAAAAATTAAAATAGTAATATTCAGAGGTATTATGAAAGATATGCATAAATTCCTGGCATTATGCAGATTTTGTGACTTTTTTTCCAGACCTTGTCTCTAACTATCTTGACATTGTTTATTTAGCTCCTTGACCTCAAAGCTGTGCTTGGATTTCTCTTGAATCTAAACTCTATCTTATCTAGGATGCTGACTTGGGGAAAATAAATCTCTTAGCATGTTTTTTTTTTTTTAAATTATGGAAACGTTTTATTTCTGTTCCAATTATATAGCTTTGCTGGGTATAATAGTATAAGCTGACATTTGTAATGTTTCCTGACTTAGAATACATCTTTTTCAGCACCACCTGGCTTTAAATATTTCCATGAAAGAATCATATATTATTCTATTGATCTCTCTTTTTAAGTGACTTGACATTTTTTTCTTTTATAGCTTTCAATATATTTTCTTTATTCTAGGTTTTAAATGTGTTAACTAAAATATGTTATGAGAGTTTCTGTTCTAGTCCTGTTGATTAGGTGTTCAGTAAGCCTTTTACTCAACTTGAATAGGTATCTTTTTCTCTGGGGTTTGTAGATTTTCTTGTATGATTTAATTGAAAATATTTTCTATGCCTTTATTGGAGAGTCCTCTCCTTCTCCTCTCCATAATTTAAAGACTTGATCTTTTCATGATACCCCAAAGTTGTCATATGTTCTATGTATACACACACACACACACACACACACACACATACACACACATGCCCCCAGCACACCACACATATATGCAACCTCCTTCAGTCTAGACAGCCTGGTTCAGACCATCTGCCACTGAGGTGGAGCCACCTGCTGTGCTGCTTCTCATCCCTCTCCTTTGATGTGATACTGCCTGCCACCTGCCTGAGGCTGAACCTGTTCTCCAAGGTTTTCCTGAGTTTTAAAGCAAACTGTGAAATTAGCGAGTTTCTGCTAAAAGGCTGTTCTGATGACTTCACAAGAAACTTGGCTTGATTGGGTATGGGCTTCCCTCTTTATAAAGCACAGATTATTATTAAAGATTTGAGCCTTGATCAGAATCCTGTCTTGGTTCAATCTCTCTCTCTTCTGCCTAGTTTCCTTTTCTTTCAGCTCCAAGATGCCTCCCAGGCTAGAACCCAGACATGAGAGCTGCAGGTTGGCCCCAACATATATATGGATATTATACATATGTGTATGGATATATATATATATATATACATATATATGGTTATGGATATATATACACATATATATATGGGTATGTATATATATATATATATATATATATATATATATATATATAATTGATTACTACTGAGAAATTCAACTGCTCTGCCCTATTTTCACATCAGATAATCTGATGTCCCCATGCTCTTATTCATTGGCAAGCCTTTTTCTCTTAGCTTCTTTAATTGGCTCCTAGGTATTTCACTTTCATCATCATCTCACTTTGGCTTTTCCTTAGGAGTTTTTTCTTTTTATTGAAATGTATATTCATACCTTGAAATTGCTTTTTTTTAATTCAAATCATTTGTTCTCATGAAGTACTATCATATCTTCAGTGACAGAGTGTTGTGTGAAGACAACATAATCATTATTTTGAACAATTTCTCTGGAGTTTCTTCCAAGTTTTCCTCATTGGAGGCCATTACCCTGGTATTAGTAATTTTAAAGGGAAATATTCTGACTTCTTTTTTTTAAGTTTGTTTCTTTGTTGAGGACTTGTAAATCTAGATTGAGTTCATAGGTTGAGTATTTCTTACTTTCTGTTAATGAAGTCACCCCCTCTCCCATTTGAGACTTTATAATGTTCAGGTAATGAATAAGGGTTTATAGTTCTGAGGTGTCTTCCTCTGCAGGACTGGTATTCAAGATGACAAATAGTATTTTTAGTGTTTCTCCAAGAATCAGACACTATATGCCACTAAAATCACTATCCAAATATCAGCAAAAGCCTGCCTAGTACCTGCCTCCACTTTAATCATGTGTGACTCCCACACGGGTCTCCTTCAGTGGATAGTTGGCCTTCCATAGCTCCATGCTTGCTGTGAGAATCTGAATGAATGCTTTATTGCCTACCATAGGTCATCTCTGGTCACTTCCTGGCTCTGATGCTTTACAGAAAATTATAGGACTTCCTGTGCCTGGTCTCTTATCCTGGATCAGCTTGCTCTGGTCTCCCTTTTCAATACATTACATACTTTTATTCTTTAAAGACTTTTCCGAAGCCCTGATCATGTTGTTTAAATGAAGTACAAAATTAATTAGAAATATAATTATACTGTTTACATAAGATATCAATTATAATTGTTTTCAGAAAAGTCTACTATTTTAGAATTAGTAGTTGTGTTGTTACTCTTACTTAAACCTATCATATGATTTTAGGTTTTAGGTAAGTGAAAAATAAAATCCAGGCAGAATTTCAGCATAACATTTGCAAGTTACACTGAACTCATTGGTTTCCTGACAGAAATTCAATTTTGAAATTCCTAGCAAAAATAAAGACATGTTTAAATGAAAAAAAAAAACCTTGGTATTTGTTTAATTTTCATTGAAGTTTCAAAGTATTTCTTTTGGCATTGCTTTTAAGTATGATGGATTCTATGCAAACTTTGAAATGCCTTTTTACTTCATATTTCAAAATGCGTGTGCCTATGCATTCAGAATGGAGAGAGATGAGAAAGCTTCTCGGTTGCATTAAAACTAAACACAATATAGGCAGCTGCTGGGAGCTACACTATTATAGTTTTATCCTGATATATAAAATGGAAAATGTTGAGGACATTAAAAACCTATTACCTAGTTCTGATTGCATACCAAAGAGAGACTACTCTCAATAAAAAAAAAAAAAAAGTCCTGGAATACTGTGAAATATGATTCAGGCACAGCCATTCTCGTGTGCCTGTTTCTTACGTCCTTTTAACAAGATAGGATGTGTGAAAAATATCCGTGGCTTTCTTTTACAAGCATTACTGTAGTATTTTTTTACTCATAGACAATTTTAGCTATTAAATCTTTTATCAATGGAGAAGTTTTGCTATCAGTTGTCTCAGTCAGGGTTTGTATCCCTGCACAAAATATCAGGATCAAGAAGCAAGTTGATGAAGAAAGGTTTTATTCCAGTTATACTTCCACATTGCTGTTCATCATCAAAGGAAGTCAGGATAGAAACTCACACAGGGCAGGGACTTTGAAGCAGGAGATGATTCAGAGGCTGTGGAGGGATGCTGCTTACTGGCTTGCTTCCCCTGGCTTGCTCAGCCTGCTTTCTTATAGAACCCAGGACTACCAGTCCATCGATGACACCACCCACAATTTGCTGGGCCCTCCCACCTTGATCACTAATTGAGAAAATGCCTTACAGCTGGATCTCATGGAGGTAGTTCCTCAATGGAGGCTCCTTTCTCTGTGATAGCTCCTGCTTGTTTCAAGCTGATATACAAAACCAACCACTATATATAAATATAGTGATAGATGTCAGATATTTTCATGATGAATTCCTAGATATGTATGTATATAATACTTTAGAATTCTGATGTTATCAATGAAGAAAAGCTGAGGTGAGGCATTTAATTTACTGACAACATGCTAGAACTTATAACAAATTATTTAAGAATAAAAGTTCCTTGATTAAATGTTTTCAAAAATATTTTGCCACAGTTTTTAATTTTCTCACTGCCCATCTGAGTGAGAGAGCATGGCTAAGACTTGAGCCTTACTACAAAGTATGATAACCTATTTAGGGATCTATTACTATCAAAGGTCTGGGAATACCAGCCATCATACCCAGGCCATGCCTTTCCTTGGTTTCAGACTTTCCACAGAAGGAACTCATAGATCCAGGTATTCATGAGTTCCATAGAAACATATAGGTCACAGTGGAATGAAACTGACCCCATAGCAATTTCTTCTGTGTAAGAATAAAACATTTTGATTTATTGTGGCAGTTCTGCTAGGTGTGATAGCAAAGCCACTGCCGAAGTGCCAGGTCTGAAGGGGCTCATATCTATTCTTGCCTGACCTTCTACAATGCTCATCTCCACAGGTCAATGGTAGTGTAATGCAAAACACACTGATAATATTTGTCTTATCAGCCTTTTCCAAAGATAAAGAAACAGGAATTCTTACCTCATAAACAGACCAACACCAGTGGGTCAGTGCAAGGGGGCTAAGATGTTGAATGGGGCACCCTCATTTTGTACTAGTGTGGCCAGAAATTATTTCTGCCCAAAGTGTTTTCAAACATTCCTAAAATCTTTCAGAGCTATAATCTCTTTTCCACAGCTCCCAAATCCATGAGGTCTTTGAGTCTAGATTTATGTTACAGTCCCCTTAGGCAAGATTTGGATAAATGGCACATGAACATTTTTCCATAAATCCTTAGCTAGCTTTAAGTTTTATTTAAATTTTCTTTCCATTTTAGATATGAAATACACAGATACAATTTGTTTTCAAATAGTTAGTGACTTTTTGTCTATACAACAGTAGTAGGGGTACAGTTTAACATTAAACTGGGTACAACCCATTAAAGGAAAAGTCACAGAGAAAAAACCGGGAGGTCAATGACAATTACCTAATAACGAATTGCTTACATTAGGGAAAATATAAGCCAACAACATAACTCAAATTCCAGATGCTGGTCAGGTGGTAGAGTGCTTTCCTATTGGCACAAGGCCTTCAGTTCCATTCCTAGAACTGTGTAGAGTGCGCACTATAATACATAGCTGTGCTTCTAAGCCTGGGAGTCAAAGGTGTGTTATCAAGACGTCCAGTTCATACTGGTAAATACAAAGAGAACTAAGGGTAATGGTAGAAAGTCGGGAGACATGGTCTTCTTCAGAAAACAAACAAACAAACAAACAAATACTGAGCTCTGAAAACATATATATATATATATGTGTGTGTATATATATATATATATACAAGTATATATATATATATATACTTGTATATATATATATATATACAAGTAACCTTATATGGACTGAGCAGATTATATTTAGGAATATATATATATATATATATATATATATATATATGTGTGTGTGTGTAAATGTGTATCTGTGCATAACAGTAAATGAAAAAAAGAGGCATGGATTTTAATAAAAACAGGAAGGGGTATATGGAAAGGTTAGGAGGGAGAAAACTTAAGGGAGATATAATTAGATAAGAATCTTAATTTATTTAAAGGGTAGATAAAGTATATATGAGGTGGTAAATAGAAAAACATAGATATAGGAGAAATTGGGGGAAGTAGTGTTAGATAAGATACTTTTCAGGTATACATTACTCAAATAATAAAAATCAGTCATTATTTTTTAAAAGAAGTAAAATAAAATATAGTAAAGCTAATTAAATACTACTTGGGAGTGATTAACATATACATGAAAATAATACACAGGCATGAAATGTAATGAATAAATAAATAGTGTGTGTAAATACATTCAAAATAAATATAGAAATATGTTCATGTGGTTCATGAGATGGCAGAAATTTTTGACCCTGACACTATTTTCAGTGAAAATTGCTATGTTATAAATTGATTAGGCTATTTTACCATAATTTTAAAAACACTGTTCAACTATTAAGTATTTAGTAAAAAATGAAGGAACCAGGAAGAGACAGTAGGTAAAATGCAGCTTACCAGAGACTTTCTAAAATGGCAGGTGGGAAGGCAAGCCCCAAGATGTGTGATGTGTGTTCTAAAGAAACAGGACTTAGTCTGATATGAGAAGAAAGAATACAATTTTATTGCAGCAACAAATAAAATATCAGTCTGTTCTGACAAGAAGCATCTCCAAAACAGAAAATTGAAAATATTGAGAATTGATGGTAACATTGAGGCGGGCCTTGTGTTTGTAAGAGTTAGTTAGTATCAGAACATTTACACTTTTCATTTTCTATTGCTATTTAAAATTAGTATAAATAAATATAAAGTACTTTTTTACTATTTACTATTTACTATTCTTTTTTTCTGGGGGGGGGAATGCCTATTGACTTCAAAATTAATGTAAATAAGTACTTTTAAGGTACTTTTTTTTCTTTTCAATTTTAACCATTTTTTTAAAAGATTTTGTGACTGTTGCTATTTTATGTTTGCTTTCTGCTGAAATAATTGCCCCTTGTTTAAAACAGTCCTCATTTCTAAGTTGAAGCATTGGGTTACTTCTCACCGTGACAGTTTGGGAATTTCTTTAAGAGACACACATTTTTCTTTCCCGGACACTTACAGAAAACAAGTTTTGGCATGCTGCACATTTCTCCTGTGACCAGGTTGATTCTGTGATCGCATACTGACTTTCAGAAATAAATATCATTTGAGGAGGGGGTGGGGGTTGTAAGCCTCAGCAGCCCTAGCTTTCTTCTCCCCCTGGGCAGTAATTCCCAATTATGCCTCTCTGTCATCAACACCTCCTTCTTGTCTGGGCCCATCAACCTTCCAGACCAGTTCCTGCATAGCTAAGTCACCAGAGAAAGCAGGACCCCACACCGAGATGATCTTCTTAACCATGCTCAACACCCTAGCATTGGAAAAGATCAAATATTTTCAAAGAAAAGTAGGGTGTTTGTCTAGATAGGTGGCCTAAAATGTCTCCTTCCGTTACAAAAACAATTTTAAGTAGAAAAGATAATTTCCCTTAATAATGAATCCACAGAAAATTCCAAAGTGTGTTTCCTTTGCCAAACACTGCATCAAAGGATATGAGAACATGACTTAAAATTAGGTCAGTCTTGAACAGAAAATATTGACTTTCTGACGATGGGTGATTTTTTTTTCTGTAAACACATAAAAAGAAGTTTGTATTTCACAGAAGGGTGAGGAACCATTTCCACCACATTTGTTTTCAAACACCTACAGTTCATAATTTGCCATCAACCTAGAAACAGCAGTGAGAAAAACATTTCATGCAGATTGTATACTCTGATTTTGTCTTCTCCCACTCACAGTGGAAGTGGACTGGAGCATATTTGTATAACACAATAAACGTGCAGCCTGTAAACGTCTGTAAAAGTTTCCCCTGGCATAGCTACTTTTTCTAATACAGCTCAAGAGGGTATTATGACTACACATTTTGTGTATGTGCACATATTCAACATGTGTTAACACTAACATTTGCCTTGATTCTGTCATACATGTTTATATGTGCTTTATTTAATAACATTAGTTAACATTTTCTATTCCTTTATAAACAATGATAGTATAATTTGAAAAGTATGGCCCACTTCCCAGACTTAGATCTAGATAATATATGAATACTTTGGTCATGCTTACTGTGTTATTGGTCTTTGATATCAAATGACTTCTATTCAAATGAATTGTTTTCATATTATGAACTCTAAAAATGATTCAAATAATAAAAAATTTATTTGTTGTTTATTTTATTCATCTTTAGTAACTATAATAAGAAAGTATATCTAATTTATAAATCTCTCTTTATATATGCATATATATGTGTGTGTTGAATAATGTGGGAGGTTTAAAATTACACTGGGCATGAGGAATTGTTTGCATTTTATTTCCTGGCATGAGATGATGTTTTCCTTATTGCTTTTTACTTGTCTAAGTATTTTTGGAAAAACAAAAGTTTGTATCTAGAAGTAGGGAGCTATACCATCTAAAATGCACTTAATTTATTTTTCCTAGTTTTTATGTCTGCTTATAGTTTAAGTTAGTATACCAACAACTGCTCAGACTTGAGAGTGACAATTTCAAAGTTAATGTTACCGGTAGACCTTTTGGGCTTTCTTTGATTATTTTTAACTCTTTTTGTTATCATTAAGATTCACTTTGTTTTGATCATTTAAAATGATTACAAAGTTAATTAACAGTATCCAATTGTTTCTTTGTAATTTCTTTCCTCTTCTAGCCAGATTCCATTAGAAAGCCAATATAACACTAACCATAATATTTACTTATTCATAGTTGGTGTCCAGATTCTAATGAGTTGAGGTTAAACCATCAATGAGAGGAGAGGGGCTTGGTCTTGTGAAGGTTCAATGCCCTAGTAGAGGGGAATGCCAGGGCCAGGAAGTGGGAGTGGGTGGGTTTGGGAGCAGCGGGAGCAGGGAGGGGATAGGGATTTTCAGAAAGGAAATTGGATAACATTTGAAATGTAAATAGAGAAAATATCTAATTAAAAAAACTGTCCTGTGCCATTATTAATTGCTCTAGCTCTACTTAAATAATATCCTTATTGATTTTTAAATATATTGGCCTTGGCAATGCAACCATGACATCTGAATTTATTATGCTGGAAATGGATACCTGTTTGTGAATTTTGAGCAAATTCTATGACATCCTAATGCAGGTAAAATGACATTCTTGTCACATAGTATAGTAGCTGGCTAATAGGAACTAAATAAATATCAGTAGAACAAATTAACTATTAATTCATTGTTACTCTCAACTAAGTCTTTCCTGTACATCTAAACATCACTCTCTCCTTCCTTGCTGGTCTTAAAAGCCATTATGCCATAAGTGAAATCATCTCAATAGGGGAACTTTCTCCATCTGTACAGGCACACAAAATGTACAGTCCAGGAGTACAGAGTGCTAGCTTGTTCTCAGTATCATATGGTTTTGCTTCCTTCAAAGGTAGTTGAGGAGGTTGAGCATTGCAATGAAGAGGAGCTCACAGTACAAAGCTCACAAAGAACATCCTGCATAGATTCAAAAGAAAAATGACAATCTTTAGAGCCCAGTTCCCTTTAATTCTCCACACTGCTGCATACCAGCCAGTCTTTTATTTCAGCTGGAAGCACAAGGTTTTAACAGCATACTCTTCACGTCTTCTAGGTCCCAGGAGAACCTGGATATTTCTAGGAAAAGCCTGGTAGGCATAACAGCCATAGCAATGTCCTATCTGTGTTGTTCAATGTGCAGACTAGGCACCTGTGAATAATGAATACTGGAAATGTGGCCAGTGCTGCTAAGAGCTGAGTTTTCAATGTTAAACATCCACATATTGGGGATGGTACAATATGAGATTTGTAATTTTTACACTGTTTCTTTTATCATAGTTAAAATTATCGAAGGATAATCTTATGAGCAAAACACTAACAAAATCCCCTATAATTCACAAGGCAATCATGACCTATGACCTATGACAACTGGTCAGCCAGCTCAACAGTTCAGCTGCTCTGAGAAAAAAATCCTACTCTCTTGGAATAAGATCCCTTCACACAGTTGGCAGATCTCTTACCAGTCATCTGTCCTCACTTAGTCTGTTTTGTGTGCTGGTCTTCTTCTAGGCTCTGTCTCTGGAAATCCTGTGAATCTGCATAGGACTTGGTGCATGACTGTCATTCATGGTCACATGACCATGAATCACAAATTCCCTATATCCACATAAGATATCGTTGTGAGAAGAGTCGAAGACTCTCTGTCCTTTCCTTAAGAGCATCTCTTCCTGCCCAGTTGGGCACTGAGTGAGAAAGAGTATCTCACTTATGCAGAAATGTATTAAGATGTGTCTATAATACTCACAACAAACAACAAACAATTTCTCAAGTTGTAAACACTACAAATATTTCCATGTCCCAAACAACATACACAAAACCTGCATTCAAGTTTATTGACACAAAATTATTAAATAATTTGTAGAAGCCTAGTGAAGATCTGCTAATTAAGCAAATTAGCTAATTAGGCTTTTCTAACAAATTAATGTTCTTATGAAAAAATACCCACTAGCATACATAACACTCTATTGTTTAAAAATTGTAGGAAGCAGAACAAGAAGACAAGTTCTGCACATAAGGCAACTCCTGGGGGCTGGGCGATGGCTTAGAGGTTAAGAGCACTTATTGCTCTTTCAGATGACATGAGTTTATTTCCTAGCACTCATTGCGAGTCTCACAACTACCCACAACTCCAACTCCATATAAACTAAAGCTCTTTGTTGGGCCTTCACAGGTACCCATATTCATAAACACCTATAAATGTGTACACACAGGCAAAAATTTAAAACATTTCAAATTCTTCTTTTGAAAACAGATATTTGCTCCCAACCAATGGACAGAAGCAGCTGACCCCTGTTGTTGAGTTAGGGAAGATTGAAGGAAGCTGAGGAGAAGGGCGATCCTGTAGGAAGACCAGCAGTCTCAATTAATCCGGACTCCTGAGATCTCTCAAACACTGGACCACCAAACAGACAGCGTACACCAGCTGGTATGAGACCCCCAACACACATACAGTTGAGGACTTCCGGGTCTGTGTTCAGTCAGAGATGATGCACCTAATCCTCAAGAGACTGGAGGCCCCAGGGAGTTTAGAAGTCAGGCAGGGTGGGGGGTGGGGACATCCACATGGAGAGAGGGCAGTGGGGAGGAGGTGTGGGATGTAGAACAGTCAGAGCATGGATTGGGGGGTGTAGAAAATATGGAGCGTAAAATATAAATTAAATTTTTTTAAAAATGTAACAAATTAATTAATATTTTAATATTTAAAGACTGATAAAATAAAATGGCACTGATTCTGAGTCAGGTTTCAAAGGTTACATTTCTTTCTCTGTGTGTGTGTGTGTGTGTGTGTGTGTGTGAGACTACAGGTGTGAAGCACTGTCTCTAGTCAAAGCATGTGTGGTATTATCCTGAGTAAAATTGAAAAATCAGCACTCTAAGGGATCTAAGGGATAATCATATGGGCACCTTGGACCTAGCCTGTAAAAGAACTCTAGTCTTTGAAGACAGTTGAATGTTCAACATAAACCACAGTAGACAAACACTCCAGGCCCCTCTTCTCATTTACTGAATGGTGGAAAAGCATTCCTAAAACCCAAGTTCCCCAGGACCAGTTAGGGCCAATCATGTGGGCAGGCAGATATTTTAAGGTAAGTTTCAGGTATGCAACTTACATGAATTATCTACACATGAAACACTTTCATGTATTTTAATTACATGACAGTAGTTTCATTGTCACATTAGCTAAAGTTCAAAGAGCTTAGGTGTGTCCAAGATTACATGACCACATGCTTACTAGTAAGTAGAGTAACCAGAATTCAAATTTGGCAATCGGGTTCTAGATCTTCACCTTTTTTTTTTCCAGATATTTTCTTTATTTACATTTCAAATGCTATCCCAAAAGTTCCCTATACCCTCCGCCCTCCCTGATCTCCTACCTGCCCACTCCTACTTCTTGGCCCCGGTGTTCCCCTGTACTCCGGCATATAAAGTTTACAATAACAAGGGGCCTCTCTTCTCAATGATGGTCGACTAGGCCATCTTCTGCTACATATGCAGCTAGAGATATGAGCTCTGGGGATACTGGTTAGTTCATATTGTTGTTCCACCTATAGGGTTGCAGACCCCTTCAGCTCCTTGAGTGCTTTCTCTAGCTTCTCCATTGGGGGCCCTGTGTTCCATCCTATAGATGACTGTGAGCATCCACTTCTGTATTTGCTAGGCACTGGCATAGCCTCATATGAGACAGCTATATCAGGGTCCCTTCAGCAAAATCTTGCTGGCATTTCAAATTTTATCCCCTTTCCTGATTTCTCCTCCAAAAACTCCCTTCCCACACATCCTCCTGCTCACCAACCAACACACTCCCACTATCTGGGCCTAGCATTCCCCTATACTGGGGCATAGAGCCTTCACGGGACCAAGGGCCTCTCCTCCCACTGATGACCAACTAGACCAGCCTCTGCTACATATGCAGCCAGAGCCATGAGTCCCACCATGTGTTTTCTTTGGTTGGTGGTTTAGTCCCAGAGAGCTCTGTGGGCTACTGGTTAGTTCATATTGTTCTTCCTATGGGGCTGCAAACCCCTTCAGCTCCTTGGATACTTTCTCTAGCTCCTCCATTGGGGACCCTGTGCTTAGTTCAATGGATGACTGTGAGCATCCACTTCTGTATCTGTCAGGCACTGGCACAGCCTCACAGGAGATATCTATATCAGGCTTCTGTCAGCAAGCTCTTTTTGGCATCCACAATAGTGTCTGGGTTTGGTGGTAGTATATGGGATGGATCTGTTTCTCCAAATTTTCTGGAAAATTTGAGGAAGATGTGTGTGTGTGTGTGTGTGTGTGTGTGTATTGCTACATATGTATATAGAACAGAACAGCTTAAGGGATAAACTGGTTACACTGGTCTTTTATGCGGTATGACATATGACAAAAAAGTCATGAAGTATTTTAGCTTTTTTTACCTTAATGCTGCAATAATATTCCCAAAGCAATTTAGGAGATTCAGTGTGCAGATTTATACTGGTTACTTTTGTTGTTGTTGCTTTGTTTTTTGTTTTTCTTTGTTTTATTTTGTTTTGTTTGGTTGCATTTTGTATTGTCTCTGCCAACCTGACACAAAATAGTATTATCTGCAAACAGGGAAACTCAGTTAAGAAAATGATGAGGAATAGGATAAGGAACTGTGGAAGGGCAAATAGAGAGGGAAGTAAGGACTGGAGTGTAATAAAAAAAGGAAAAGAAAAAAGAAAATTATTTCATCACATCAGCACGTAAACAAGTCTATGAGGCATATTCTTTATTAATGGTTGTGTGAGACCAGCCAATGCTGGTAGTGCCATCCTTGCTCAAGTAGTCCTAGATGGTATAACAAAGCAGGTTGAGCAAGCCACAGGGAGTAAGCCTACAAGCATCATTTTCCATGGTTCTGATTCAGTTCCTCCTTCAGCTTGCTGCCCCACCTGAGTATGATAACTCTTGTCAACTCTATTGTAGCGTTTAATCTTTGGCTTGGTTTAAATTCTTCTGAGAAGTCATATTGAATGAGATAAGCTTTCTGTTATATTTTCAAACCTAGAGGAAATTCCATTAATTTAATCCTACAGAAATTCAAATAACATATAGATAATAACCTCTAGATTGTTAATCATTATTTGCTTGCCCAGTCACAAAATGCAAACCTGTAAAGTAGAAATAGGACTTTTCAATCATTGGGAAGGAAATAGATAGCTCTCTGTGGAAGGTCAAAAGAAAAATATCTCATCAAATAAGCATTCAGGTACACATATATTATACTGCTCTCATCCGTCATCAGCAAAACCTCTGTTTGTGGTGAACAAGGCATGAGGGGTTAACCTTAAAAAATACATTATATTGTCTTCAAAGGGCTCAGAGGACACTGCGAACAGGGGTGGAGGGGTAGGGGCAGAATACAAGAGCTAGAAGGCAGGAAGAAGGGCTATGAGATGCCACATGCTAATTGTGAATTCTAAAGGGCTCTACCTGCTGAGATTGAACCTCCACAAGTTGGTCGTTCTCAATTGTAGCCTGTGGACAGAGAAGATGTACATTAAGTTCTATCACTGTGCATTGAATTACTTTTAAACCAACTGATGTTAGGATGACAGAGTGTATAGCATCCAGTTGTGAATCCACTGGAGAATCCATCTGATTTTCATGGATAGTACAAAACAGAAAGACCTAGCTATAAACTATGGAACACAAAACAAAACCAAAGTCATGAATTTGAAAAAGAGATTTGTGGAGAAGAGGCAGATATTTAGAGCAGGGATACAAAAAGAGTCAAAAGAGAGTAACTGAAGAAAAATTTAAAGAATAAAAATTATTTATAAAAATTATTTCTTGGCCAGGCGTGGTGGCACACGCCTTTAATCCCAGCACTTGGGAGGCAGAGGCAGGCAGATTTCTGAGTTCGAGGCCAGCCTGGTCTACAAAGTGAGTTCCAGGACAGCCAGGGCTACACAGAGAATCCCTGTCTCGAAAAACCAATATATATATATATATATACCTAACAATACATATGTGTATACATAGCATAGCATATATGTAGTACATATACTATATGTATATATAGAATATACATATATACATGTATGTATATATGTGTATATATATATACATATATATGGAACATTTATATATGTGATATTTCCTTTGTAATAAATATAAAAGTGAGTGTTGCAATGCAAATAGGTTTATTGTCTTCTAACGATGACCATTCCTTGGGAAACTCTTCCCTTCAGACATTTGTCTCTAGTCTGTGGCATTACAATAAATAGTATGAATATAATTGTGAATAAATGAAAAGAAACCAGACAGCCAAAGGAAAGAGAGAGATCTCATACAGATTTTATTTCTTGGGTTCATCTTGATAGCTGTGCAGATGCCTGAATAATAAAAAGTATAAAGAACAGAACTGTTTCCAACACATATTTTCATCAGACAAAGCCTGACATTAAAAACATCTGTACCAGTAGGGAAACAACAAATGCCAATGTGATTCAGCACACATACAAGCATGCATGCAGAAATAGGTAAAGTGCTTACATCTTCTACACATAGAAGAGATTTGTCATCCCATTTCTGTATCTGAGCACTTGATATGTCCAATAAGAATGCTGCTGTAAGAGATAAAGTTTGGAGCTGTGATGAAAGGATGGACCATCTAAAGACTGCCATATCCAGGGATCCATCCCATAATCAGCTTCCAAACGCTGACACTATTGCATACACTAGCAAGATTTTGCTGAAAGGACCCAGATATAGCTGTCTCTTTTGAGACAATGCCGGGGCCTAGCAAACACAGAAGTGGATGCTCACAGTCAGCTATTGAATGGATCACAGGGCCCCCAATGGAGGAGCTAGAGAAAGTACCCAAGGAGTTAAAGGGAACTGCAACCCTATAGGTGGAACAACATTATGAACTAACCAGTACCCCAGAGCTCTTGACTCTAGCTGCATATGTATCAAAAGATGGCCTAGTAGGTCATCACTGGAAAGAGAGGCCCATAGGACTTGCAAACTTTATATGCCCCAATACAGGGGAATACCAGGGCCAAAATGTGGGAGTGGGGGGATAGGGGAGTGTGGGGGGGAGTGTATTGGGGACTTTTTGGATAGCATTGGAAATGTAAACGAGGAAAATACCTAATAAAAAAATTAATTCAAAAAAAAAAAGAAAGAAAAAAATTTTAAAAAAAATTAAAAAAAAATGCTGCTGTAAGACGAAATAAGTGCATGATACTTCAAGGGCAGTGATACCCATTCCCATACCACTATTTACTTAACCTTAAAATCTATGATACATCTCGTTGTTCATATCTGCATTCTTTCCCCTTCAATGATGTGTTTTTTCTGCTTTGCTTCTGTGCTGTCATGTTTTATTAAGGCATCATTGAATAATATGGATGATATAGAAAATTATGGAAAATGCATAGAAAAATTTACATTACCTAGTCCCTTGTAGCTTCTAATTTTCTACAGTCATCCATTCACCAAACTCACAGCAATAAAGGAATAAGTAAATAAATGCCATGGTATTCCTTTGGTGAAATATTTATAAATTCCTAATAGATAGATTAAGGGATAGATATTTTCTGTAGTAAAGAGTTTTGAACTGGCAACAAACTAATGTTTTTGATTTCTCCACCATCTTTATTAGAGTAAAAAACTCAAGGTTGATATTATGATTTACTTGCTCAAAAGTAATCAGAGTAGAAGAATTGGATCTGTTTGGTAACACACATTCTTCCCTTGCCCCAGCTTCTTAGAAGAGAGCTCTGAGTGTGAAAAGAAAATAACCAGCACCAAGTGGAATTTTGAGCTATAAGGAAAATCGATGACTTTATTTTTTAGAATTAACTGATTTTCATCTTACCTCTAAATATATTTAATCTTGTGATTAATATATATCATCAATCCCTACTAAAGAAAAACAGAATTCCTCTCCCTCTCCTCTTTCCCATGTTGAGGTCTATTTTTATTTTTCTCTTACTTGAATAATTTCTTCCAAATTCAATGCTCTGTCAATAAATTTAAACAGCTATAATTATTAAAGTTGGTAATTCTGCCTAAGCACAACATAATTTTCTTCCTGTACTCAGGCTCAAAATTTTTCTTCATGAAATTATTTTCATCCTTGTGCTTATGATTATTATTATTATTGTTGTTGTTGTTGATGTTGTTGTTCTAGTTGTTATTTTGGCAGAGCAATGGTGAAGTTATATTCTCATATCAAACCTGAATAGTCATCAACGTGAAAAGTAATCTCTTAGGAATTACCAAACCACACTTATCAAACATCTTAAGTTCCTATGTTCTATATCACCCACCCCCTTTCTATAAAATTCTCTGGTATTTAAGTGGAAAGGTTCTGACAACCATGGGGTTTTTTTTTGCTTTATCTTTTTTTCCCACAGTGGTTTTAGTTTAGAAAGCTTTGATGCCATGTCTCTTCATTTATCTAATTTATAAAATTCAGTGAACAAAATATTCAATGAAACATTCTCCAATATATTCTAATACTTATGAGATACTTTGAAGTGATAGCAACTATGCTAGTAAAAGTAAAAACTGTCACTATCACTATGTCCATGATAAACTATAGGTAAGTCAGGCCAACTTGTTTCTACTATTCAAATATCATTTGATAGCACAGCTGCACAGGTCATACTAGTCAAGGCAAAGGTCTGCCATCTGAACTCCCTGTTTACCAAGAAGGATGAAAATAATGGAAGAAATGATACAGTCTTTGCTTGAAACAACTGGCAACCCTATGCAACTGAAATATCTGAAGAGGCTGAATGTAATGAAACATAAGGAGGATGAAATACTCAAGATGAATATGATAGAATGTTTATGTTTTAATAAAATAAAGCTTCTGCATTTTAAAGAGTACACATGGAGGAACCCATGGCTCCAGATGCATGTATAGCAGAGGATGGCCTTACTGGCATCAAAGGGAGGATGGTCCTTGGTCCTGTGGAGGATCAGTGACCCAATGTAGGAGAATGCTATGGCGCTGAAGCATTAGTTGGAAAAGCACCCTCATAGAAGCAGGGAGAGGGAAAGTGGATGGGACTTTGTGGAGGAGAAAATGGGTAGAGGGATAATATTTGAAATGTGAATTAATAAAATAACCAATAAAAAATAAAGAATGTTTTTGTTAGTTGGATGTAGAATTACTAATTGGCTAGACATAAGGTTATACTCAATGGTCTTTTATTAACAACATTTAATTAAAACTCATGCACATATGGAATGCACTTATATCAAGCATTACCCTTGATGAAATAAGATGTCAGAGAAATAAGATGTTATAACTATGTAAGAAGATAATTTAAATCATAAAGAGGACTATTCAGAAAGGGATACAGCCACATTGTATTTTGGTGGAAGACACCATGATAACATCATGTAGTGACAATTTACAAAGGTATAAAATAATCCATAGATGGACCATAAAGAACTATTGTCAGATTGTATATGAAGGAGGCTCTGATGTCTTCAGAATCCATGTAAAAGCCTTTTATACATTACCCTACATTTGGAGCCAGACTCAAGTTATTTTTCAAATCAGAACTAAAGAAAGTTTCTACCTAAACTAAGTTCTCTAAGGTTCCTGGAGTCCCTGTACTCATGAGTGCACTTGAGGGTTACAGTCACAAGATGCTACACTTTATAAAGCTGTATGTCTCAATACAAGAATGAAGGACCAAACTGATTTTTGATTCTTGGCATCTTGAGATATGTGCTCTACAGTAAATAAGTAACTCAACTCAAACCCTGATACAGAGGAGCCATTCCTCCTCATAATGGTGAATTTACAGAGTTTATTTGAATTATTTAATTTAATCTTAATCAAAGAACCTCTAAAATTAAGCACAATGAATGTCTGTATAATCTCCACATGGTCCTTACATTAATATGCATATTTAAAGGCATGGTGGAGTGAATAGTGTAGACTCACAGTGCACATAGAAATGGGAAGGCAATAAAGAATAAAGGAGATGGAAGGAGTGCTAGGTCATGACCAGCCAAGGCTCAAGTGCTCAGGTATGTGTACAGAGATGACATTAGTCATATTGTACCAGATCATTTCTCTTTCAATCATATTCCCAAACATCACAACAATTTATATGTTCATCTATTATGTTGATTTATATTTTGTTTATATATTTCTGTGTCTAAACGTTTCTATCTTTGCCAGCTGCGTGCAGTGGCCTGTAGAAGTCAGTAGAAAGCATTGTGTGACCAGAAACTGGAATTACAAGCAGTTGTCGGCTGCTGTGTAATTGCTGGGAATTGAACCTAGCAATTCTGCATGAGCAATAAATATTCTTTGAACCCCTCTAAAGTCTAAAGTCTACTTGTATTCACTTTTTCAGTATTAAATTTTTATTTTTGTTTTCCCTGTAGTCCAAATTCTTTTTCTTTCTCTCTTTCTCTCTTTCTCTCTTTCTCTCTTTCTCTCTTTCTCCCTTTCTCCCTTTCTCCCTTTCTCTCTTTCTCTCTCTCTTTCTTTCTTTCCTTCTTTCTTTCTTTCTTTCTTTCTTTCTTTCTTTCTTTCTTTCTTTCTTTCTTTCTTTCTTCCTTCTTCCTTCCCTTTTCTTCCTTCCTTCCTTCCTTCCTTCCTTCCTTCCTTCCTTCCTTCCTTCCTTCCTTCCTTCCTCTCTCTCTCTCTCTCTCTCTCTTTCTTTTTTCCTTTCTTTCTTTCCTTCCTACATGCATAAGCACACTGTCACTGTCTTCAGGCACAACAGAAGAGGGCATCAGATCTTATTAGACATAGTTGTGAGCCACCATGTGGTTGCTGTGAATTGAACTCAGGACCTCTGGAAGATCAACTAGTGTTCTTAACCATTGAGCCATCACTCCAAACCCAAGGTCCAAACTCTTTATTTCTCTAGAACATAATATCTAAATTAGATCTTCAAAGAGAAATTTTTGAGGTCCATTCCTATTGTTCAAGTCAGTATTCTTAGACTCAACATTCATACTTGTTTTTTAAAAGCTTGTTATATTTTCACACTTCCAGTCCAAAACCCAATGACATATGTAAATTATGATGTCCACACCCATCTCTGTTAAGGACCCAGCTTGCTGTAATCCTGAGTCACAAACTGAAACCAACTACTGCATTGAAAAAAGAATGGCACAGGAAAAAGTTAGAAAGGGAAAGTGTTAAAATCACACTGACTTCTGCAGGGTGAGTGTGTGCCCAGGTCAACTGACCTCGCCAGGGTGAGTGTGTGCCCAGGTCAACTGACCTCTGCAGGGTGAGTGTTTGCCCAGGTCAACTGACCTCTACAGGGTGAGTGTGTGTCCCGGTCAACTGTCCTCTGCAGGGTGAGTGTGTGTCCAGGTCAACTTTCCTCTGCAGGGTGAGTATGTGCCCAAGTCAACTGACCTCTGCAGGGTGAGTATGCCCAGGTCAACTATAAGTCACTTTAAAGTCATTCCCCAAATAATTTTAAACCTGTATCATCCTGCCATATCCAACTCTACCTCTGGTATCATCATGGCAGCTGTTTAATTAGTCATTTACTTAAGTAATCTAAATGATATCTTTTATTTCCTAGAGGCTAATCATAAATCATAAATGATATTCAAATTACCTTTTTAGATTGTACACCAAACACATTCAGTGAAAATATATTGAAAACTGTTTTTTAAATTCTTTATGAAATTCAATATTCTGTTATTTTTTAACTAGGATAACTTAGTATAGTCTGTTCATGGTTTTTTTATGTGTATTCACACATGTCATTTATAATATACTTGATGGAGCTCCTTTGGTTTGTCACAGGAAAGTAGAACTAAACTGTCAGAAAATGCAAAGTCACTCAGTGGAATTATATTTAGAGGCATAGCAACAAGACTATTACAGAGCAATTCCACCGTGATTTTTCGTCATACTGATGAGCTATAATCGGTCTACAGCACACTAAAGGCTATAGTTTACTGGTTTGAAATGAAGTTAAATTTAGACAAGTTCTCAAAGAGGTGATTTCTTCTCATTTTCAATCTAGTTCTAATCAGAACTGTCTAATCTTTGGACTACAGGAACGCTGCTTAAGTAAATTTTCGTATCACTAAAATGAAGCTGAAACCTTCAGATTTCTTAACAAAATTTCCTTTGGAATGAACAGTATGGCAAGAACCCACTAAGGTAAGAACTTGTGGAATTCTCTGCTAAAGACATGTCTGGCCAGAGATTACAATCCAAATGGCAAAATTGTACTCAAACTCTTAGTTAGAAATGGTCAGGGGGAAACATCCTCTTGGAGACAGGGAAGGAAGAATGGGATAAGGAACTGTAGGAGAGGGGATCCAGAGGTGGGCAATGGCTGGAATGTAAACAACTAGAAGTAATACAAAGAGTTCTATTGTGTTGTTCTATATGGAATATATCCATGGTAAGCAATATATTGCATTACAGAACATTTCATTATAATCTTAATTACTTCATTGATTTCCTGGAACTGTGATTGGTTGAGAAGACATCAATGAGGCTAGAATAATTTCTACACATAAGTCTTTCAAAAGCTACCTGAACCATATAATCATAGGACGACACTGTCTTAGTTTGCTGGGCATCTATCAGATATTTACCCTAAAAATAGTGGTTATTACTAGAGACAATAGAATGCACGTGGATTTCTGAATGTTAATATACTCATGTGTTAATGTGGCATGCTTTCTTAAAAAATAATGGTTGACTGTTTCATGGTCATCTAAAGACAAGGCAATACATGATAATTTTTTACCAACTTCAATTTAAAGTAGTTACATAATAGTCTATATTACTATAAAGTATCTCATTGTTAGGTGGCCCTTAGGACTTAATGTGTAAAAGGAGGTGCCACATACACCAATCTGAAACACCAAGGGAACATTAGCTGGCATGCATAAACTTAAAGACACTTCATAAAACCAATCAGCTGGAAGAAAATATTACAGATTGAGGCAAGTTGCAAGTTGAGGTCACAATTTATGTTTTTTCAAAGTGCAACTAGAAAATGGGGGCCCAAGAAATTTGGTGAGGATCAGAAAGGATGGAGTGGAGAGAGAGAGAGAGAGAGAGAGAGAGAGAGAGAGAGCACCAAACAAAACCAACCAACCAACCAAAACCATCACCAGTATCCATAAATAAAGTAACCAATAAAACTAAATAAATTAATCTTTAAAATCGTGTGAGGAAAGAAAAGACATTCTAATATAGAAATACAACTGCAAAAAAAAAAAAAATGGAAAATGGTGATCTCATTCAGAAATCTCCTGACTTTTAAACTAATGAAACATTTCGTGACAAGTCTAAAATCAGCCAGAAGACTGTAATTCTCTTTCCTAATGCTCACCACATTTGCCAGTGTTATTTGGGAGTCTAAGCTGTGGTTTACACTGTCATTTTAAAAGCAATTCTGAGGACATTTGCTAGGTATTTTAAGTAAGGAGAAACAGGGAAAGGCCTTAAGCAGCTGTCCCTGGTTAGATAAGAAACCAGGAGCTAAGTCAACCTCAGACACTAGATAGTCAGACTCCTGCACCTTAGTTCTTAACCCACACTCTCGTTTAATATATCCACTGTGGCTTTTACCAGGACGAAGCCTGTAATTGGATCCATGAATGAACGCTTTGGAGGGTGCTATCAGCGTTACACGTTTATCTTTCATCTCGAAATCTCACAAAGCTTTATTAAACCATTCAAAAAGGAAGTGTTATTGTCCCATGTACCTCTCTCTCTCCAAAAGATAGCTCAAGTGGATTTATCAGGTGGCTAAATGGGAGTAGAAAGAGGTGAAGTTTAATTCAGGGAAGAAATGTCCCCCATGAACACAGACCCTTTTGTAATGTTGGTACTAAAGTGGTCTCCTTGTCAAAGGACTTATTTCTTATGAAGACTTTCAAACAAATTTACAAAATAGGATATCCACAGCAGAGACTGAGCTCGCTAAGCTCAATAGCCACAGAGAGGATTTTCATTTCTTGGAAGGCTGGGATAAGGAAGAGTTAAAATATCTCAGACTGGATTATTACTATGTTAAATGAAGGCTATATTTTTATGGAATGAAAAGAAGGGACGAAGTGGATGGGAAATTTGGGGGTGATTTAAGTTGAAAATGTGGATCTTTAGATGCATTGAAATGCAACCACTTTGAATTTAGAAGGCTCAGGGTATGGATGAAATGGATTATGTTTCTGTCAGGTGGCCGAATGTGGGCTTTTTAAATTTGCCTTCAGAGAAAGTGAAAAAAAAATACACATAATGGTGGCTTCAATTATTTACATTTATCTTATGTACGCAATCTTTAAGGAACTTGTGCTTTAAGACACTCTTAGCTGGCTCATTTAATGAGACATATCACTAAGTAACCCATGGTAGCACTCTTCCATATGACTAGAAAACTGTACATAATTCTCAATATTGATGAAGTCTGTTATTTTCAGGTTCTGCTAATGATATTTTAGCTCACCACTTATAGAAAGCAGGAAAGAACAGAGAAGTGTTTTTATCTGAAACTTTCACTTATCAAACCTTGCCTGTTTAGAAATGACCCCACCCCTGGAATACATGAGCACTGAACCACACCCTCTCCCAGCCCTTTCTTGTTGACTTGGCCCTTAGCATTTTCAATAAGGAGAGTCCTGAGATTTTTCTGTCAGCTTTGAATTCCCAAATAAGTCTAATTCAGAGTTTTATGGGGATACAGTAATTAGCTTACTAAATGAGCCCAACAATATCCATAACTTCACCCAGAGGTATTTTTAGAGAGAATAAAATTAATGGTTTTTCTCTATGGAAAAAAATTACTTAGCCCCTTAAATGGCAGTCTTTGTTTTAAATGCTTGTTTTAAGTTACATATGAGGTATGAAGCACATGGGTCAACCAGGGGTCAGCAGGCCTCATTCACTTTCTTGGTGATTTATGATGTGGATAGAAAGAGGAAGTGGTCATGGCACAGAGACAAAAGCCTTCCTTTTGCTTGACCCTAAGTCTGACCATGCCCACAGATACAGCCAAAAATGTTTGGTCAGCCTCAGTTATCCGATTACCTGACAAACAAGTCATTTTATTGAGTTATACTGCTTGGCCGCCCTAAAACATTGAGCCTGAACACAGCTTCAGGCTTCAGCCACTCTTGTCTCAGCTTTGTAAGTGCCAGATTCTTCAGAGTTCCCACCCTGAATCTGCTGCTCCAGATTCTCCAAGTGCTGGAGACTTCTGACAAAATGTCAGGGCATTTTCATACTCCACTTCTGCTTAGCTGTAGCTCTACACATTTAGTGACACCAAAAGAAAGACACTGAACAACTTTGTGGTTCCCTGCAAATATAGTACATATGTCTGACTCCAATGCCTCTCTTGACTTAGTTCTCTATGTATCCTAGAGCTGCAACTATGATGACCTTTCTCATATCAACACTGCTTCAATCGCTATGACACTGTAGCATACAGACATCTCAGACTTGGGCACGACAGGACACACACTATGGCACTTATTACAGTAATCCCATCAAGCATGCGACCCAATTGCATGGAGGCACTCCACAGAAGAGAATTTCGACTTTCTCATTAAATTGCCCATTCCCAGTCTGAGATTAATTAGTAATTTCTTTTGAGATTGTATTTCTAGAATATTTAGGCTACAAAAACTAATTTTATATAAAAAAAGCCAACCACACATACACACACACACACACACACGCGCGCGCATGCGCGCGCGTAAAGCAAATAATAAAATCATAAGCTAAAATATTTCATAAATTTGATCATGGAAAAAATCTGAAAGTATAAGACATTGGGCTGAAAATCTTAATCAGTTATGATTTATTATTTTGGTGTGAGTGTGTGTGTGTGTATGTATGTGTGTGTGTGTGTGTGTGTGTGTAGGGGACCTTTTGATGCTCTCTAATTTATCAGATATGGTACTGCTCATTGACCCTGGAACTTACAGACTGACTAATTTAGCAGGCCAGCTAGTCCCAAAGATTCTCCTTCTCCATCCTATCCTCAGCTTTGGGATTACAGGTGTACATCACTAAACCCACTAAACCGGGCCTTTCAAATAAGTGATATAGACTCTTCATGGTTTCACAGAAAACACTTTACCAGTTAATCAATCTTTCCAAATCCCAAACACATCATTTTTGAAACAGGTACATGGCTATAGAACAGCTCTGTTGACTTAAAGTAACCAGGTTGATTCAGAAGCAACAGATGACAAACCTTCAATATTTTAGACTATATCTAATATTTAGAGAGAGAGCTATCTTTTGAGTAAACGTCATGCCTTCACCAAACCAATGGGTCCATTCTGTGAAATTGGGAACACTTATTGGAATCCCTCTCTTCTTTGTACCTTTCTTCTCACTATTTAATATGGTCATCTCTAAAATTTTACATTTTATCCCTCCCCCATCTTCCTTAAAATAAGCTATCAAATTTCTCTACTTGCTGACTGTACATCATTCTACAAACAGTCCATTTTTTCTCTTGTATAGATCATTTGCCTGAAAAATAGTCTGTGTGCGTTTTCTAGCTTTGGTTTCTGTACAGCTTCAGAAAGGTTTGACTGATCCTCAGGGCTGGCATCACTTGGCTCCAGGGCTGCCCGATTCACTCCTGGGCTTCACGCCTGGGCTTCTTTTCCTAGCTTTTCATTTTTCTCCTCTGAATTGTATAGTTTAAGAGTTTATTACAAAATTATAAACTTTGAGTTAAGAGAACCCCCCAGCTTTGTTAGTATATAATTTACATAGCAATCTGAACATTTAAACATATAGCATTTTATAAACATTGATGGGTGAATACACCCTAAAGCAGTTACCACAGTTGAAGTAGATGACCCCCATTACCATTTTCGGGAAATTCTCATGTTTCTTTCATCATTCTCTTTATACAGTCTGTCCTCCAATGTCTCTTGGATGTTTCCAGATCAAGTATTTTCTTTCCTTATGCCTCAGTCACTCCATACAAGATTTTACTCTAAAGGTTTACGTGAGTAGCATTTTAGAGTCACGCATATTTTATGGTATCCCATTACGTCACTATGCCTTATGAGTCCACCTGCTCATGAACCATAATTATTCTCCATCTAGTTTTCAGCTACTATACAGCAAGCTGTGAAAAAGTGTGTACATGTCTTTAGTTGCTTATTTGTTTGTTTTTTGAGATGAAACTCACAATTTAGCTAAGGCTAGGATCAGACTTCTAATCTTCCTGCCTCACAAGGGCTGGGATTCCGGGCCCCACACCTGCATCTGAATAAAAGTCTTTTAACAGACATAGGGCTATACTCCCTTCAGTGGGTGAAAGCCTAGATCATGTGTTTAGATCAAATTGGTAGATAGACACTTATCTTTGGAAGCATGACTTGTGTTACAAAGTGAATGGATCATTTTCCACTCTGATCAGATATGAGTGCCCACCCCCAATCCACCAGAGCTCAGGTGAACTTTTTATACAAAGGTAGCCACATAGTAGATATGCAATGTATTATTATATAAATTTCTTTAATGACTAATATTATGAAGCATTTTTTCACACGAATATATTGTATCCAACAACCCTATGGTCCCATACCTGCTATAGCGTTAGTCTATAGTGTACAGAATTGAATATTGTTTTATTATTTTGCATTCTGAGAGATTTTTTATGTTTAAAATAAAGGCTGTGTTAGGCCCTTTTAGAATATTTTTTTTGAGCCCAGACTTATATTCCAATTCCCTTAATGGTGACTTTTAAGGAACAAGAGTTCTTACGTAATTGTCAATTTTGTAATTATTTTCACATAAGCACAGCTTATCAATTTATTCTTGTTAATTAAGATCATGGCATTTTCTTACTATGCAGCTCTGATAGGCTGAGAACTCCCTATCAGACTACAATAGCCCCAAACTCACAGAGATCTAGCTGCCTTTGGCTCTTGAGTACTGGAATTAAAAGCTTGCAGCCAGTATGCCCAGATAACGATCATGAGTTTTGTGAGGCATGTGAAAAAATGTGCACAGTACAATACACTTATTGTTGCATTTGCTGATGAGTTAGATGCAGTACAGAACACCCCTGGGTGCAGCATCCATATACAGTGGTCCTTTCGCTTCCGTCAATCTCAGCATCAATTCTCCCTAAACACTTTACTTACATAATTCTCTCTCTACTGCATTTCATATCTACCTTTCTAATTAGCTTCGAGGTTTCAAGGCTGGATTAAATAAATGACTCAAGTACACAAACCAACAAGAACATAGATTCCTGGATATGAGTAACAGCGGTCTGGAGACAACGACACAGACAAATGAAATAGGCGTGGTTAGGTAACCCTATAGAAGGCAAATCACAATGCAGTTATGCTAGCTGATTTTGAAAATGCTGAGGCTAACACTTACTCAGGTGTTCACCATTTTCTAGGTTAAACACCAATAAGAAAGTTGACTTCTACTTTTTATATATATGTTCACTTTTAATTCTCTCTTTTTATTTTGGCTACTCTTTACAAAGGTCTCTCAAAATGATATAATTTTTATAGTAATATTTTGATAAGGGATAAAGTGCTTTTTCCAATTTATTTATCCATTCACTTGTCATGTGTTCATATGTAAATCATGTGTACAAGGGAAGGTCATATGTATGAACATGATGTGAAGGCTGGAAGTCACCTTGGAGTGTTATTGCTTATGAGATACTCAAGTTATTTTGGGAAGACAGGTTTCTCATTGGCCAATTCATCATGCCTCATTGGTACCTGAGGCATGATGAATTGGCTACCCTTGGCTGACCACAAAGCCATATGAAAGTGCCGGTGCTATTTCCTCATCAGTTAGATTATGAGTATGCCACCATGCTCTGTATTTATCTGTGTTTGCAAATGAGCCTTTCAGAAAATAAGATGCTTTCCCATCCTGATCTCCTATATCTTTAAAAACAGCCTCAGTGACAAGTGCCTAGAAGACACAGTGCTATATCAGGGTCTTGTCAGCAAATTCTTGTTGGCATATGCAATAGTGTCTGGGTTTGGTGGTTGTTTATGGGATGGATCCCCAGGTGGGGCATTCTCTGGATGGTCCTTCCTCCTGTCTCAGCTCCAAACTTTCTCTCTGTAACTCCTTCCATGGGTATTTTGTTCCCCATTATAAGAAGGAACAAAGTATCCACACTTTGGTCTTTTTTCTTCTTGAGTTTCATGTGTTTTGTAAACTGTATCTAGTTGGCCATCAATGGGAGGAGAGGCCTTTGGTCTTCCAAAGATTATATGCCCCAGTACAGGGGAATGCCAGGGCCAGGAAGCAGGAATGGGGTGGGGGGAAAGCAGGGCAGAAGGAGGTTATAGGGGACATTCAAAGAGTAAACTAGGAAAGGGGGAAGCATTTGAAATGTAAATGAAGAAAATATCTAATAAAAATTAAAAATAAAAAAAGACACAGTGCTGACAATCATATTTATTATTGAGTGATTGGGATTTTACATTTTTGAAATTGTTTCTTCTACTTGACATTTCTTTCCTTCTTTCTTGCAAAACATATCCAAAAGATTGAGTCAAAAGCTTAAGTATCTTACAAGAGAAGGAGAGGTAGCTATGTACCAAATTTAACTAAGTCAAATAAAATAATGAATTTTGCATAGCTCCTCTAGTTTGGTCTCAATAGTGAAGTATTTATAGGATATCAACACTAAGCCTGTTAAACATGGTTTCTATACTTGTTTGATACCTATTTCATCATTTCTGGAGGCTAGTGTCCAGTGGCATCATTGGAGAACCATGCCAAGAAACTCAGAATTCTGGAGCTACCCCTGGGGACATGCTTTGAGTCCGGCAGGAACATTAGCTGATCATGCTACTTCAGCCTGACAGCTTCAGATTTTTAACAGAGGGAAAACGGAGACCTAATGGACGTGAATAAGCTTAAAAGCACAGGGCTTATCAACTGCTGTAAACAGCAGAATCCTGAGAGCTAATAGAGGCACTTCTAAAAATGTAAAAAGCCAATAGCTACTTTTTCAGGCAACTAATATATTCAATCTGCAGTTCCTCATTTGTCTCTTCTGTAGCCCCTGGCCTCTCTCACTTCTCCTTTTATTCTTTTATTTCTTCTGAAAATATATTCCTTTCACCATTGATTAACATGAAAATATTCTCCTTACATAAAGCAATCCTCTTTATCGAAAGAAGTAACATATTATCTAAATATATGAAAAAGATAACAAAAGAAGATGAATGAAGCAAGTGAAATTACTAACATGACTATAATATTTCTTATTATTTTCTTATTTTCTAACCTGAACACGCATGACATTGTTTGTAGTTGGCATATTGATTGATGATTAGAACTATTTATCTCTCTATTGAGCCTCGGGCACATAACACTTTACATGTACATTTCAAAGAGCTTGAAAGTATGGCTAGCAAATATTTCAAAGTATTCTATTACTGCATAGAGGGTTCTAAGCAAGCATTTTGTAAAACAAATTTGCTTCTGAAGTGACAATATATAAGTAGCAAAGCAAAGTCCTGTTTATGTTTACAGAGGATAGAAAATATGTATTTATATTATCCATCTTTTTAAAGATGAAGATGAGGAGGGAGGAAAAACTGTGAGAATACTGTGAAGAAAATATCTTCAATACAGAACCTGATGGTGCAGAGCTGTTTGATAGCCATCTCTCACACTGAGAATCTACATTCTCTCAACATGGTTTATCTGATCTTCGTGGGAGTTAAGAAGGCATCAGGATTAATTTTCTCCGTCACAAGATGCACAACATCATTTACTAGAGTAATGAGACATTTAACAGACTGTCATGCTCCAATGATCTAGCTATCCACTAGGGAACTCTGTATGACAGTTCACACTACTGCATAGGGTAACTGAGCCCAGGAGATAGGGCAGGACTCACAAGCTGGTGTGACAGTTTGGTGAGTCAGGAAAGATTTTGGTGAATGGTAATCTCTGAGCATATTTATATATAATATAATGTAATAATTATAGGAGGAGCTAGAGAAAGTAACCAAGGAGCTAAAGGGATCTGCAACCCTATAGGTGGAACAACAATATGAACTACCCAGTACCCCCCCAGAGCTCATGTCTCTATCTGCATATATATCAGAAGATGGTCTAGTCGGCCATCAGTGGAAAGAGAGGCCCATTGGTTGTTCAAACTTTATCTGCCTCAGTACAAGGGAACGCCAGGGCCAAGAAGTGGGAGTGGGTGGGGGAGCATGTGGGGGACTTTTGGGATAGCATTGGAAATGTAAATAAAATAAATACCTAATAAAAATAAAATAAAATAAATATATAAAAACATATAATATATACATATATATATTATATGCATATATGAAGTAAATAAATACAAATCCTTTTCGTGAGATTTTTCTCACTATATATGAAGACCAGGTTTCAATGCCTAATAGGTAGAAACAAAAAAGAAGAATATTTTCATATAGAGATAGTAATGTGCATATAAACACATTTTAGGCTGAACAGTATAAGGTCTGAATTCATGTGTGTGATTCTAAACCCCACTCCAATTTTTCTACAGCGCGAAAAAATTCACTCACCCCTAACATTTTCATTTCATTAACTGGAAAATGAACTTCAACAATTAAATTTTCTTTTTTCCAAACTACTCTGTAATCACACTGGGCTGGAAACTGGTCTATGGAGCATATTCTGTTAGAAAATACCCCACTGGCTGTTTCAGAAGTTAATGCTAAATAACTGTAATTGTAAAATCAGCTATTCTCCAAGACAACTAAGATAGATTTTCTAGTATTAATTCCAGAGAAACATACTAGTTTTATGCTTTGAGTAAGCTAGACTTGTCTAATATAAGCACCATCATTTTCAGAGACAATGTCTATGATCCTTCCACATCTTTGCTCTGTTCAGTGGATCTAGTTTAGGCTGACAGTAAATTTAGCTAGAATTTTCTGGTTGTGGATGAGACCTGACACTTGCTTCCCTTTTACAAACTGTGGTGATTAGGATTAGGCACAATATGGTAAGCATACAACATGTGAGTAGTTACTATGCCTAGAGATAAAATTGTAAAAATCTCAAGTCTTTGTCCGTACATTCTGATGTTACATCAATATATTACCATATTAACTGATTCACAGAAACCAGTAGACACTCCAGCAAATGCCACCTATCAACATGACACAGTGGGGGCACTGCTTTCCTATCTTCAGAATATGCTTACAATATTGCAACTAGGGTGCTTCATAATTTCTGCAAAGCTACATCCACATGTACAATTGTGAAAGACTCACACACAAACCAACAACTCTCCAACTCCTGCCTTTCCTACACTCAGGTGACCTGGCTTTCCTGATGTGTTACATTAGGAAAGATTTGTCCAACTGGGACAAAATTTCATTGAAGGTTTTATGTGGCTACCAGTAATGTCAAAAAAGACACCATGGCTCAGAACTGAGATGAGTTGAGTTGCTGGTGGACCCTTCCGGAATTAATGACGATGTGTAACAACAGACAGCAAAAAGACTTCTTTGAGGCCATTAGGAGTTGATCTCTGCCAGAACAGAACAGTCCCCGAGGCAGATTATTCGCAGATATATTCTCCATATAATGTGGTGCAGTCACAGGCTTGAAAGGATGTTGAAAGACCTTGTGCCAAAGATATTGAGTATGTGGTATTTGCAGGCATGAGGATAAGGAAAACCTGATACTGGACTCTAAACCAATATATCATCAAATTCTCCCGTTGGCATGGTTATAAGTCATGACTATATTATGGTTGAATGTTGAAAGAAACCGATACAGTGTTTAGCCCCAAATCAAATCTTTTTCCCTCTAGGAGCTATGGAACCATAATCTGGCTGGTTATCCACTGAGCATTGAAGTACACTTCCAATTTGAATAAGAGCAGAGTTGGGAGATAAGCTCTCAACTCTCGCAGGTCAGGAGGTTACAAATATAGTTAATGAAACAAAATCAGAGGCTAGGCTAGAAAAGATGATTAATATTCATTTTGTTTCTGAGAATGAGCAAAGTATTTCTGGAAATTTGCCACCTACTGTTTATATCCTCTTTGTGTGTGTGTGTGTGTGTGTGTGTGTGTGTGTGTGTGTGTGTACTTGTTATCATGCCAACTGTCAATTGTCATGGCAATGGGGTAAATAGCATTTAGCATAGAGGTTGGATTAAAATGAAGTCAAAGGTTGCCTGATAGGTATCACTTTGGCAGCAGTCACTAGTCTAATGGGATGCAATAAGCTAACAAGAAAATGTACTGTGACTACATTGACATCCTGACCTCGGAGGCAAAGACAGGCAAGAGGATCAAAATGGCAGTTAACAAGGTAGTTCTCAGATAACAGAATGATGGAAGTGCAAGTCTGTAGTGAAGTGAAGTGATATGGGAAAAGGTACAAGATGTTAATTTATGTTATACAGGACTGAATTTTTACCCTGCCCTTGTCTGATACCTATTATCTGGTACCACTAACATTTCATCTCTATTAATGCTACTGATTGAAACTTTCCCGCATTTATGATTTCTAGTAACATTGGGGGAAATGTTACCTTTTGTTTGTTTGTTTACTTGTTTTAAATGGAGAAATTTATGTGTCAAGTGTACATTCATGTGGAGATGATTCTTGTGACATGTATCTATACATTTAGTGTACTTGTGTATGGGGAATTGAGTTGTGTAAATGTGTGTAGGACACAGGACATGTGTAGAAGTTATGAAAATTTGAGTCATTTCTTTCCTTCTACCTTGTGGTTCTTGAAGAACAAATGCAGGTTTCAAGCTCATTGGCAGCCACCTTTCCCGATCTCACTGAGCCATAAAACATGGCTGCTATGCGCCCATCTATCTTCTGTTTCAGGGAAATAGGTGTGTGTGTGTGTGTGTGTGTGTTTGTACATGTAATGTGCTCTGTACAGTATGCAGTGTGTGTGTGTGTGTGTTCAGTATGATGTAAGTTTTAAATAAATGATTTTCCAGTCAGACAATAACATGACATTCCCGTCTCTCCTTTGTGAAATTTCCTCACTTTGGAGTGGCTTTAAGTAAAAATTTCCCCCAAGAATACAATAGAAAAGGATTTATATGATTTGCATACAATGATGTCTTCTACCCCAATGGCATCAGCTTACCATAGAGAACTCAGACTCCTCTGAAATCCATGCTAAAAACAAGAACATGTATTTTTATGTGAATATGACTGCATCTCACGTTATACAGTCTACTTAAGTATTTAAAATGGTAAGAATAAATTCACATGCTGACAACCTCAAACTCAGCAAGCTACAGGTGAATGAAAGTTACATGTTGAGTCTTTGAAAATGACTTCCTGGGATCAACTTCTAATTCTATTACATGTTATGGCTAATTTTATTCTATTTCTTATTGGGTGATCTTGGCCAACTTTTGCTCCGTCTATAGTTCATAGAAACCTTCTGTAAAGTTTAAATGGAATACATGCTCAGAGCAATGCTCCTGGCCCATCATGCCTCAAGGGCTGTGTGTCACCATCAGTCTAGAGACTCTTCCTCTTTACACTAAAATAGATCATTACATGGCCTTCCAACTAGATTACAGAACAATGTATTGTAAAGGGTTGCACATCAGGTTTTATTTAAAGAAACTTGTTTGTATGTTTGCTTTGAAACCAGATATCCAAAGCAAGTATTCCATTAAAATAGGCATATCTCAAACATTGTCACATGAAATAAGACAATAAAACTTCTCCATCATAGCATTGTCTCATTGGGTAGCAAATGGTGATATATGGATTATTGAGTTGGTTAGATTTCTGAATTGCAAATGGGTAGCTCTGTAAATAGTCTCTGTGGACCATAGCCAAGATGAATATATTACCTGGTTCTTTCTGGTGCCTTAAGATAAATTTATTTGATCCCCCCATGAGAATATTTCCCTAAAATTGAAATCATAATGATAATTATTAAATTCTAAGTAATAAAATATCTGTTTTTGTTTTTCAAAAGTATTTTTCTTTTGTCTTTTTTCATAATTTACTTCTTTTATTCATATTACATCCCAATGGCAGTCCCCCTTCCTCCTCTCATCCTGGTACCCCCATTACTACCTCCCCTTCTTCTCAGAGAAGAGAAATGCACCTTTGGATATTACCCCACCCTGACACATCTAGTTCCAGCACAGCTAAGCACCTCCTCTCCCACTGAGCCTCAACCAGGAAGTCCAGGTAGAGCAAGAGGAATCAATGGCATGCAACAGAGCCAGAAACAGCCCCCACTCCAATTCTTAGGGGTCCCAAATGAAGAAGAAGCTGTGCATCTGCTATAACTGTGTCTGTGCATCAATAGATCCACAAAACCTTCAACCCTGAATTTCTTTGGCCTGGAAGATGCTCAGGGATAAAGATGGAGCAGAGATGAAGAAACTGCCAACCAGTGACTGCGCCCCCCCCCCCCTTGGGGACTCACCCTGAGGAAGAGTGCTAACTTCTAACACTGATAATGATACTCCACAGGAAGACCTACAAAGTCATCTGGGCCCAATGGAGACTCACAGAGACTAAACCACTAACCAAAAAGCATACAGGGGCTAAACCTAAGCCCCCACACACATTAAAAAACACTTATCAGTCCAAAACCCTAATATGATAAAAATAAATTGTGAAAATTTTATGTCAAAAATAGTGGGATAATCACAATACTGAAAATATAGCTATCTTAATAGAAGTAAATATTAATACATTTCAAATAAGAAATTGTTTTTGCTCTCAGAATGAATGTACTTATGGATAGTGGGGGTACATACAGGATTTCCAGTTTTTAAAATGTCTGTATGTATTTTATTGAAATAAATATACAAATATGTGTGTATTTGACAAATTATTTATAATTTTATATAACTCAAAATTAAAGATCCACATAGATCCTTGTCATTGTTGATAATATATTACAATTTAGATTAACTCATATGTTAAAATACTGTATTTTTTATATAAACTCTGAAGTTTATATAAAATCTGTTCCTTGTGGGCTGAGAATGAAGACAATCACTCAAGTCAAATAGCTTTGACCATAGCAGGAAATCTGTATCCAAAAATCGTGCCTACAATTAATTCCTTGGTGCAGCAGAACTGTCAACTCTTAGCTTAGCTACTACAGAGGTAAAATCCTTTGGTGATGTGAGGGACATTCAAGTACAGCCTTATTACAATGAACTCCAGTGCCCAAAAATTGTTCTTATTTTGGGTTTGTACCACAGTAAGAGCAAAGATTTTAAGCTCTATTAAAAACAAACAAACAAACAAAAAGACTTTATCTATTTATGTTCATTAAAAAACTAGTAGTGATATATTATTTTAAAATATCATACAGTTAATATATTTGGAGTTATTTAAAATTTATATGGAAAAATGTATGTATTTTCAGTATTGCATAGACAAGAAACTACATAAAACTGTTCAATTGATTGTTTTATATCAAACAACTTTTATAAAACTTATTTTTATTGTTATAATATTTTATAAAATTTAAAGATTATGATAAAAAATGAAAGGTATGGCAAATATTGAAGGGGCTCCCTGGGAGGAGTTGGGGTACAAAAGGGAAAGGAGAATGTGATGTAAGTCTATTTACTCAAAATATGTTTTTAAATGTTAACAAATTCAGATATATTGAAATTATCTTTTCTCATCATAATGCAATTAAACTTAAATAAAAATACTGTATTTTTATATAAACTCTGAAGTTTATATTTACATAAAATATAATGCATTATTTTAATAAAAATAGTTAATAGAAATTATTTCTAAAATAAGCAATGTGATACGTTTTGTAACATCAAGAGAATATATTTTAATTAATCCTAATGTAATAACTTGAGGTTTGAGAATATTTCAGTTAGTAACAATGTGTATTTTTATTAAAGAATAAAATATAATCTATATTTGCTGTTAAACCTTAGGTTATCACTTTTTAGTTATTTTTGAGAAATGAGTTATCATTATTTTTATTCAATTTATTTCAGAAAGTATATTTTACCTAATCTTTCTGCTTTTATAAACAATTTGGTATATATTTTCTATAAAAACTTTTTGTTTAGATGGACCATATTTAGACATAAGCAAACCACCATCTGCCTGTGGTATTAATTACAAGACACCCAAGGTGCAATGACAACGCAGTGGACCATTGAGAGAGTAAGCACTCCAGATAGAGCTACTGTCTGTCAATCAACATTTTCAGAGAAAAGGGGAGACACTGAAGCATTGTCCTACTGTTTGCTGAAGTGCAATTTCAATTATAGAGTATTTTGTACTTAAGACATATTTTCATTATAATGTTCTCCATTTAAGACTTTTACGAAGAAAACCCATCACTGTTAAATATATCCCATTGTTGTTGTTATTATTATATATAGTTTGCAGAGAGAGCAGGCTGTTTTGTCTTTGAATCATATATAAACATTTTCAAAATGGACTAAACATTCAAAAATGATGTAAAGAAATCTAGTAACTCCATGAATTATATTCCTTACTCTAGAGATGTGGTGACCTGTTATTTCTAGTATAGACCAAATTTTACTGGAATGAAGTTATACTTAATTTCTGCCTATATGTTATTTCCACAGGCAAATACACATCTTGTTTCTAAAGCACATGGTGTGTTTCACAGATGTAGCAAACAAGGATAAAAGAAAAATATCAAAGCCATATTATATAGGAAATGAGCCACAGTCACTCTAGCTGATATATTTTGGACTAGCTATCAAACTTTTCTGAGCTACAATTTACTCAGTTATTAAAGAGTGATAGTAAAATTACTTATCTGATAAGGTTTTAGATCAGCTAAAATCTCAAAAAAAAAAAAAAAGAGAGAGAAGAAAACAAAAGAAAAAGAAAAAAAGTTTTTTGGGTTCAGCCCGATCCATAGGAAGATCTGAATAAATATTAGCGGCTGTGACAGACTGCTGTATGCTATGTATTATGAGTTAAGAGGCACTATGCTTAATAGATTTGTTATGCTACTTTCCATTGTGCTTAGAAGGTTGAGTTGTCCTGTGTAAAGATTTATAGAAATGTAAACCAGGTGTCTCACACTTATTCAGCCTTCGGGGGTGGGTCATGCTTCCCTTTAATGCCCAAATACCAATAGCTCATGTCTCTTTGTATGTTATGGCAGAAAATCTAGTCTTTTATGGGGTTTCTCTCCTCAACTATTTCTGAGAATCCCTGAAAAATGTTTATAGTCACCACAACTTGGTATATTATAGCCTCTGCCAGCTCTTCAGACAGGCAACTATTGCACGAGCCTGTAGCTCTTTTCCACATTCAGTCTTTGTTTCCTTTGTCACCGTGTTTTTGGAGGGGAAGTCTGCAAACTTCCTAACATAACATCCCTACTAAGCTGGACCAAATCTATTTCTTTGTCTCTTATAAGCACAGATGGAATTGGGCTATTTCTAGGCAAACCCTTCTTAGATATCTGCAGAACACTGACCAGAAACCTTTGCTAAATAAGTCTGAAAGTTTTGAATACAATGCATGATTTCATAAATACCTAAAGACTTGGGATTATGAGAGTAAACAATCTACAAATTCCATTCTTAGTCAACTGAGACAAAATCATGAGTCTGTTGGGACAGGCAGATGTGATTTTAGGTTATGGGTTGTGTATGTGTAGACAAGCTGATTTGCCTCCTCATGCTGGGAACTATAATAGCCTGCTTGGTTTCATTCCTAATATGTAGTAGAAGCACAAGAGCTCAAGACCCATCTATTCACATCCCATCAGCAAGTCAGTAAACAAGGCATGATCCAAGGGCCAGGAGAAGCTCAAATGGTTGGCCTCACAGCTGGGAGGATGCACAAACCTACTCAGGCAGGTCTCAAGAGTGGTTACCTCTCATGTTACTTGGGGCTTCTACTTTTTTGCGAACCAGGATTTCTGCACAAGTACCCTTGAATGTGACATATTTCTCAACAGAGATATAATGGCAGAGGACAGTAAATGACTTTCAAAAAGTAACAGTCTTAAAGTAGGGACTGCTAACAGTGACTATCATATTTTATGATATGAAAAACTATGTATGTTTATTTCTGAAATTCTCAAACTACTCTCTCTCTGTCTCTCTCTCTCTGTCTCTCTCTCTCTGTCTCTCTCTCTCTGTCTCTCTCTCTCTCTCTTTCTCTCTTCCATATGTGTGTATACACGATTTATATATGTGTGTGTATACACATATATACATATATACACATATATATACTAAATATTAACACAAATAAGTGATATAGATATAACTCAAAACTATCCACTCTTCTCTATGAAAGCATGGGAGCTATAGTTTTCTACTTGTGAATTTTTAAACAGCCTCTGAGAAAAAAGATCCTGTCACCAATGGTCTAGGTAAGTCCTTCTATGCCTACAGACATCAGTAAGTGGTAGCCTTAGCCTCTACTATTACAAAATGTTTCAGGACAGAAATATTCAAAAGTGTGGAACAAAATTCAAAAAAAAAAAAAAAAAACCCAAACCTCAAAGTAGATAAACTATTTGAATACAGCCAGTTCAGATCAGAAACTAGCCTTGTGTCATGGTGCAGTCTGCACTTGGGTCTAGGTCGTGATTTTCTGTTCTGGAACCCTTGAGTAGAGAGCGCATCAGCAGGAGAGGGAGGCTTGTGGAAAGGCTGCCTGCACAGAAGCACTCAACAAAAGCAGCTTGCAGAGAAGAGGATCAATCTGAGGGAACTTAATCCCAGGGTGATCAGAGGAGCCTATTGAGAGGTGAGATAGAGGCTTACTATAAGTAAGACATGAGGAACTTGTAGCTAGTTTATTTTCTAAGAGCAAGCTCAGAATTACTAAGGATGATGAAGAAGAGATCTAGGTTCTGAGTAAGCTGAGGCTACTAAGGACTTGACCTTCAGTGTAGGTGGAGTAACTCTGCTCATGTGGACATTGCAGGGTCTAGTTAGCAAGCACTCTGAATGCCCAGTCACATCCTAGTGTTATGCGGAGCAATCAATGAAAATCAATATACTATGCAGAAGAAATAAAGATTTTAAAATGTTAAAATTCAAAGTTGTGGTACATTGTAGAAGTTTCAGCTACGTTTTGCTAAATAAGAATAGAAAATTTTACTGATTGATATATCTATGTGGATATATAAAAACACATTCTGGAAGAAAATCAGGAGTCAATAATAGTGATAAATTGTGGTTTTTATTTAAAAATCATTGAAATGGAAAAATGCAATTTCATATTACATTATTTTGATTAAGAATATTTTAAATAACATAAGAGTTAAATTTTATTACCCAGGCATATATTTGTTTTCTTACTAGACACAAAGAGAAGCAGAAAAACAATCCTGAAATTATTTACTATGAGTTAAATCAAAATCATTTTCTCCTTATTTTTACTTATCTCCTGGAAATAAGAAAATTAATACTGCTGGCCTCAAACAGAGACCTTTATTGTATTTGCTCAGAAGATCTCCATGTGTTGTGTGATTTAAATGTGCTAGAATTTTGTTCTCTAAATTCTGGCTATGTTGAGGAAGTTGAGAGCTGCCCCGTAGGAATAAAGCTGGTCAGAAGGTCTCTGTGTGCACAAAGTAAGAGGAAGAAATGAGGAAATAAATAACATGTGCTTTTATTTTGCAAAGATCGTCCAGACTGCAACAAGAGAAAAATAAAGTAGAAGGAAAATGATGTCTTAAAATAAGATTAAAAGGAGAGAGAATCTGAGATTAAACCAAGAGCCATGAAGTCAGAGAAAAAAATCAGTTTTGTTCTATTTTCTTCACAGACATATGTTCTTCACAACTGAAATTCAGTTCTATAATCGACCAGATTTTATCTGTGGCTATAAGAGTGGGATCTTGCCATGCCTGCTGAGAGAGATGGAAGCATGAGAACAGAGGAAGATTCCTCCTCAAAGTTGGGAGAATGTAGGGCTTGGTGGGATGGTGGCTTAAGTAGCTGCCCAGATTATGACAGTGGCATTTGTTGGAAATCACCAGGTAATTGTTCTTTGTCAAGTGAAAGATCTAATTTCCTAGATAAATAAAAATGTGGGCTGGAGTGATGTCACTTACTCTATTGCATTTGTATCTCAGCACCCACATGGCCCCTAATACATAAACTCCTGTATCTGCAGCTCCCACGTGCACACACACACACACACACACATGCACATGCACACACACAATCATACAGGTACATGCATAGATAGGAATTTACATCTTTAAAAAGTAGAAAAATTTCACAAAACATGGACTATAAATTGTAGAAGCTAAAAGCCTGATTTTTTTCATTAATTTCCCAGGGAAACACCTTAGGAGTATTACAAAAGGTGGCATCCTCAACCCAGTGTCTAAGAGATTGAAACCTAACACAATGTTCTCACATCTCTTCAGTGAAACTTCCACAGAAACTATTCTCTACGAGGTCAGAGGGTTCAAGGATATGCCGGATTGTGCCAACTCCTTCCCCCCCCACACGCCCACCCCACCCCCACATACACACAGTGTGTAGGCACACTTCCATGGTTCATAAAGTTTCTTCTTATTATTGTTTTAAATCTTTTTTTCATTTAAATGTCAGAATTAAAATTCATATATAAGAAGAGGAATGTGTGCTGAATCACTCCAAAACTTGAAGTTGCAATTTGTGCTCAGTGTGTGTGTGTGTGTGTGTGTGTGTGTGTGTAGACATGTGTGTGTGTGTGTCTGTTTAAAACTCTGTGTATGTATGTATAAATTTGAGGCTCTTCTTTCTCTCTGTCTCTGTCTGTCTGTCTGCCTATCTCTGTGCGTGTGTGTGTGTGTGTGTGTGTGTGACAGAGAGATTCTCTGTGTCTTCATCTCTTGTCTCTTCATTCCAATTATTTTGCTGGAAAAATAGGAGAAAAGTAAATCTATAGGGTATATTCAGATTTATTTGTATGAATACACATGTTTATATGTGAGTAGTCCCAATATATAACATGAACCATTTAATATAGTTGTTCAAAATGAGGACTTATCCCACTTAAAGAATGATAAAGATAGATTAAATTGTATTTGAGCTGTGAAAAGGAGCAATTCTTGCTTTAATATCTTGACTATTGCAAGATAAAAGTTGTTATCTAAGGATTTCACCTGGGCTTTAAAAGGGCATATAATATAGTTTCCTCTCTCTTGTGTAATCCTGTATGCACTGCATTTTGTTACACTTATTATACAAATTGAAATGAATAATAATTTGCAGTTTTACATCCCATGAATATTTTTTAGTCTCCTCCAGTAGTAGTTAATATGCTAACCAACTTTACTGAAAGGCATACAGATGTGGAAGAGATCTATCTGGGGACTTTAATTATCACCTTGTCAAATTCAAATTATTATCTTGTGACTTCATTTCCATAAAGTATCCCCTTTGCTGTTCCATGATTTAGCATGTGTCTATTTTTTCTTATCTTATTTGTATCTATTTGGAGTCCTCAAGCCTTTCAAAGGAGGCATATCACTGTCAGATCTCATATTTACCATAAAGGACGTGATAACATTCATGTTTATAAACACCTTATTTTGATGGAGCAAAGTTGAGTACAGTGCATCAAACACTCTTAACCTCTAAAATGACTCAGAGTTTGGATTGAAGTCTCATACACCATGAACACAGCCGTCATAGTGAGCGGGAGAAGGCAGCACTAGGTCCAGCAGCTTTATTCTGATGTGTCATGAATACGGTGTGGTGGCGTCTCGGATTAGATCTGTATCTCTTTTGACTTCATGCGTTGAAACTTAGTCCTATTACTGATGGTATGAAAGGCACAACGGGACATTTATAAAATGTAGTCTAGTGAGATGAGAACCTTTGCGATAATGTCTTATGAAGGGGTTCTTTTGCCACTGTTATGTCTGGTGTCGGTCCAAACTCCAGAATCCTCTGTTGCCTTGTGATAATTCTCTTTCAGAATATGCAGTGACCATAAATTTTCCATCACTTCCATATACCTGAACATCCAGAGCTATGAACTTAATAAACCCATCAAGTATATAAAGGTCCAGTTCCTTGTTTGTTGCCATAGTAACAGAAGATAAATTAATAGAGTAGCATATTTCATGATCTGGAAAACTAGATACCTTCAAGCACCAAGACATATGATAATTTATTATAACAACTTCTCATGTAAAGCGGAGCCAGTAGAAGACTGTATTACCAGAGAGTCCTTCCTTATGACATTTCACCTGAGGCTAGCAATGTCAGAGGCGGAAAGAGGCTAATAGCACGGAGGAAACATGATGTCTATAATTGTTAATAAAAGTATAAAACTCAATAAAGAGACATAGAGTTGATTACCTCTTATAAAGTCCATCTTTGAAATCGCAACACAGCTTTCACAAACATTAGATGAATAGCTAATACTTTGTTTTGACTTCTGTGTGGTTTTTAAAGGCTTCCATTTTAGATATTTGCTGTTATTCAAAGGTACCCTCAACAATTGTTAAAATGTGTTAACATGAAAATTCAAGTGTTTCTAATAGCACTACAGTTTATAACCTTTATTATCACCTGTCACATGCCACACCCCCGGAGTAAAAAAATAAGGAATTACAAAATTAGCTAATGAGGTGGTGGCACTAACTTGGTGGCTGAACTAACGATATAATCCTCTCTATGTCCCTATGTAGAAACATAACCCCATCAGGAGACGATCACAGTCACTGATTTCCATAGATAAAAAATATTGTGAAGACAGGGTTAAATATAATTTATTAAGAGTAAGAATTTGTCAGGTATAATCTCCTTACTTAGGAAAATAAAATATCCTTTCTCAGAAACCCTTACATTAAGTATAACACAAGGAAAAGAAAGCGAAGAAAAACCATAGTAGCTATCAAAGGCACCACAGCAAACCTAATGCTGTTACCTGAAGGTCTATCTATACTGGCCTTAGCTCATAGTACTTTCATTCTTGTGGAGCATGCTAGAAAGCGCTATTGATAAATGATAGCATCAGGAATGCCTTTATACCCAATATAGTAATATAAAAATTATTTGACCTGCTTCTATTAAACTCTAACATTTGTGTTTTTTGTTCTCTAATGGCAAATATGTATATCTCTACATTTAGACTTTATGGTTGCTGAATTACATTTCTGTCTCCTATATTGCTGAACAGTTAGCCGACTTCCTCACACATTATTAGAGAAGTTATTATGTAGTTTTCCTTACAGAATGCTTGTATTCATGAAGCTACATGAATAGCTACATGAAGGTACATGAAGCTACAAATAGCATAAGATAAGCCAACAGTTGCAAAGGACACTCTGTGACTGATAACCTGCCTACTGTCTTCCTGTAAAACATACTGCATCTTATTTTAAATCTTATTTTAAAATCACTTGATTTTCTTTTTAAAGCAAGTCAACTCTGTCAAACCTCTGAAACCAGAGTCTTTTTTCCTACAGAGAAACTTTAGTGTGAATCTTGTAGGTATATACTACAAATTGTAAACTCATACCTATCTGGAAAATGAGTCAAAGGAAGAAAAAGAATGAAAGAGAAAGAGAGGGAAAAAAAGAAAGAAACTCCTGTTATTGTGTCTTATTAATCTATCCCCTCATTTCATTGTATATTTCATAACCCTCTTAATGTACCAGGATTTTTCTAATTTCCCCAATGATCATTGATTGGTAAAGCCCCTGCATCTTTGTTTCAACCTCTCAGACACAGTGATAATGCCTACATTTAAACAGCAAACAAACAAAAAGCCCAAGAATAAAATTAGTTACTCAGAAATGAAAAGCATGCAAATATTCCCTGCCAAAATCTTTAACAGATGATTTTAAAATTACCGCTGTTATCATAAAAAGTTCATAAAATTTTGTGTGTGTGTATATATGGAAAACTTCAAACTCACTCTAGGTGTGTTAAGTATAGAATGGAAATGATTGGTAGCCTATTGGAAAACAATAATACTAGAAGTATGACCTTTTTTCAATGCACTTCTGATGCTATGAAACGAGGCTCAAACTTGTAAGTTGTGGCAATTTCCTGCAGGAAGCAGGGCCAAAGGGGGTGAGGTTGAAAGTGTGATTTTCTTAATTTAATTTAGCCTCTGTAGGCATTGGAAATATTTATCTTTAATGGCATCAGAAACTAATAATTACAACAAATGTGCACACATGCAGCTGAGATAAATAAAAACAGCTGTGGATGCAACTGAATGTGCAAAAATAATAGAGCTGTCACCTGCGTCTATTTTAAATTAAAGCTTTGCTAAATGCAGTCCTTTGTAAATCTGAGCCAAGTGCTGCTTCGAGGGCACATGCTGCAGCAGTGACAACACTGAAGTGTTAGCCCACATTCTGTGCTGTGTGATAACTCCAGTTTGCCTGTGTCCTCTGCTCTTATGTGGACCTATTGATTTCTGCCAAGTGACAAGCAACGAAGCATACAAAACTGGTAGCAGACACACCATGGAGTCATTCCTGCTAATTCTTCCCCCAGGGTTTTTGTCGGTAAGGAAACCATTGAATTTGACTTGCTTAAGGTGGATTTTCAACAGTGGTGGCTTTAAAGGAGAGTTTACATCCTAGGCTGGAGGAAAAGAACCCAAAATTCAATTGATGAAAGTAAGTGGAACAAATCAAACTTCTCAAGTTTTCCAGGCAAAAATGTTGCCCTGGGTTTGTTTGTTTAAAGTGGTTTAGGGCAAATGGAGGACAGAAAGAGGTACAAAGTGTCCGTATACCTGATGCATGAACAAAGAATGATTATCTATTAAGTGAATGGTGATAAATGTATAGAGTATTATATTCTGTTTATCTGCAGGAATGGTTTTTAGTTAATTGTTTGATGATAAAGTAGGCAATTAATGCAACTAGCTATATTTTGAGATGTACATATAATCCAGCGGATAAAATCATGAGAAAGTATTTTTGATGAGATTAGTATCTATGAGTTTGGGGATGCACCAAGGCTACTTAAAATCTAAGAACAAGACTCTAGTACAAACATAAAGATTGAAAGAAATGATGTTAGCAGGAAACATATTACATATGCCTATGTAAGGCTCTGAAATAAATACATTTTCCAAAATTTATTTAAGTGGTTGTGATTGTTTTAGTTGTCTTAGTTCCCAGTTCCCTTTTCCATACCTAAAAAGCCAAAAGCACGCTCGAGGTAAGTCCTTAAGTCTGTAAGAAAAGGCTCATTTGTCTAGGAAAGAGCAGCAGGTCATTCATGTGTAAGAAGGAACTGCTGTTAAAATATGACAAAACTTGATGTATTAGCTTCTTACCTGTGAAATAATATAAATGTTTCCTGTATCAAGAGGCATGTTACTGAATGAACATTGTGTGGTATGTGTTTTCTCTCTTCCAGGATACAAACCAATTGAGCTACAGAAAAGTTGTGACATTCTTCAACAAAACCAGACTGTGAAGTAGCAAAACTTAGCTTTAAAAAGCCCTGGCCCAGTGACATCTTTGTAGGAGAAATGCAGCGTTGAGCTTGCAGCCTGAACTTCAGGAACAGGGTCTCATGGGAACCTGAAGACGGGAACATTCTGGAACAACCTAAGCTCCAGAATTATAGTCTCTGGGGATATAGCTGAGAATAGACTCTCTAGAATGAAAATTACGCTAGAAATCATGGCTGCCAATCACCATCAATGGTCACTGGTGATATCAAGTGTGTTCTCTGAACAAATTGAAAGACCGCTACTCAAAACGAAGTATAAAGGAGATTGGGTCTATCTGCTAGTGAATGTCATTCTTACCTCATTGAACTGATCACAGTATATTAAAAAAAATATTAATAATCCTTCAGAGAACTCTAATAGCTAATGAATTTTAAAGTTATAGATAATTATAAAAACGGTGTTTTACTGGTTTCCATTATATTTGTTTCATGAGCTTAATGCCCCCTGTATTCATTGCCCTTGCACCCCTGAGCCCTCCTCTCCTCAAACTCCTTCCCCTCCCCTGATTTATTTGCTTGCTTGCTTGTGTTTGATTTCTCCACTCTTGTGTAATTCAGAACTCCTTACTAGGGAATGGTGCCACTACACTGGGATGGATTTTCCCACATCAATTAGCTTGATTTAGACAATAAACAAAAGACATGTTCAGGAGCCAACCAAAGAGTAGACAATCTCTTATCAAGGCTATCTTCATCAATGATTTTGTCAACATGGCAATTAAAGCTAACCATCACAATCATAAAATCAAAAGAAAACAATGGATCAGTATAGGTATGCCAAGCTCATTACAAGTAATCTTTTAAATTTTCTTAACTACTTAGTTGCTACATACCATTTCCCTAAATTATTAGGCAAGGGAAAAGTGTTCAAAAATATTTGTCAATCTGATCAGTTATTCACTGAGATGAGATTGGCACGCACATATTCTCAGCCCCACATTATTTGTGCCTGTGCTTTTACGGGGCTGGGGGAGGGGGTGCTTAACACTGGAACTTTTTCACAGCCATTCTCTGATTAGCAGGAGGCTGACTTGGCTTGTGATAGAGTTTTCCCTGCTGGGATGACTAAGTGGAATATATCTGAAGTAAAGGCTACATTCTACAGATGGCCAAGTTACTCTTCTAATTAACCTCTTTAATTTGGTTCATGTGAGAAATCGGACTTAACAAGGATTAGTGGTTAGACCTGTCTTAAAATATATAAATGGTTGTTCAAAGGTGGTACTGAATGAAAATGTAATTGAGGGAGTTGGTTTTTAGGTAATCTATAATGATTATAATATAAGAAAGATGTGAATAGCAAAATGATCTTTGAGCACAATTTCTTTAAGATGAGGTTATATAAGGAAAACTACAATTTAAAATATTGTTTTATAAAATTAAAAGCATGTACTGGTCTTTATTATTTTGTTTTATACATTTCAGGAACCCATAGCATTATAAACTAGTTTTTATCCTGCTTCCAAATGAGAAGTCTTACAATGTAACGAACATTAATTTCTTGTCTTCTGGGAAACCCAATTAGAAAGGCATAGACTTTAAATGTAATTCACAACATAAGCATTTGGAAATGTGTATAGGAAGTGTGTATAGGATGTAGACTGTGGGCCCAGGTCTCCAACACTTGGGATTGCTTCCCTAGTAGTGTCTGTATTGTTTGGAAGTAGCAATGTGGTCTTGGTGCTGCCTCATACAACATCCCCAAACCACACACAAGGCATATTAGTTCAGGAGTCTCATATCTACTTTTTCTCAAATTCAGGCAAAATGTCTATGAATAAGAAAATAGCATCAGCATATTTTCTTTTGTCTCTGAAATATGTTTTCCTACTAGAGTCTCTTGAGAGTTTGTTAAATAATATGCTCCAAGAGCAAAACTATAAAAACATAGTGTCTGACCTTTGATGTGCACGAGGCTCCAGAAAGGGAGTAACCATGTAAGCACTGACACAGCCCTCTGTTTTCTTGTTGTTGTTGTTGTTGTTTGTTGAGTTTGCTTTACCATAGGCGTGTAGGTGATGTTTATATCATGGCGCAGAGTTCTTACCTGTGAACCTCACATCAGACCTGGAGTGCAGCTGTGCAGATGGCTATAGGGGTATAGACATATCAATTCCATGTTTCAGATGCCACCTCCATGGTTTTCTCAGGATTATGACCAAGCAAACCCGAAAAGAATCAAGCACAGGAAAGCTTTATATTGAATAATGTGTCTGGTGATATAGTTACCCATAGCAGCAGAACTGATTTATTTAGGCAAATCAGGAAGCAGAGAGGAAAAAAAACAAATAATGAAAGCAAAACTGTCTTCATTGACAAATTCATAGGAATGGTGTAAAGGAAAAAGTAACTATATAAAGCTTTAAAATTAGTGAGCACAAAATCAATAATCGCCACTGTCATTTTTTGCAGTATTTATATTCCAACAGAATGCAATCAGTGTGCTAGGTAAATTGGTTTCTTCTTGTTACTAAATACATTGCTAGGATTTTTCTGCATCTATATAACCATTACAAAAATGCAAATCAAGATTCTAATTCCTAATTGTAAGATCATATATTTAAACCTCAAATTTGTATGTGTCTCATGTGTTATCATGATGAAAACTCCCTATTGACAGGCTAGGCAGAGTTGATACCAGACTGTTCAAGTATATCAAAACTACTACAAAAAAAAAAAAAACATTTTTTTTTCTGTTTCAAAAGAGGATGGACAGACTAACATACATTTCATTAAGAAGACAAATCCAGTGAATTTGAAGGTGAGTGCAAAGAGTTTATTTTATAATAGTTACCTGAACTAGCTAAATTGTTACTTCCATCACAAATGTAAAGCTTTTGTATTTTGAAGTAACTTCTTATGTTAATAAACCCTTCAAAGTTGAGATAGCTTGGCCAAAGGTCAAACATGTTTTCATTGCTTTCCTTTAATCGTTCTTTTCTTTAGAACATCTTAATGAAATGTTTCCATAACAGCAGTCCAAACCAAACACATGTGTAGACACCGTATATTCAATACACAATGTTAAAGAACTTTTAGCTCTATGGCTTTTATCAAAGAAAGCTGAGATGCTCTCAAATTATTAAAAGGATATTTTTCCCAAATAACTATTTTTATAAGACAAGATTGCTTTGGGAACTCTACTTAAGTGGATATATATGTATTTCTTACTTTTGTTGAGCTTGAGGATGTCAATAAAATCCAGGCTGGCTGCTCCTCCAGTACAAAGGTTCAGTTATGCAAGACAGAAGTTCTAGAGATCTATTGTGTCACAAAGCACACATATTACAACCTACTTCTAAAAGAGCAGGAGGTGCTCTCAGGCTATGTGTTCCTCTCCCAATGAGAATAAGAAATACAATTTGTCCCTTGAACTAGTTTATTTCACTGAAGCCATACTCACGGACTATAAAAAGTCAACTTAGGTAATGATTCTCAGATGACGTGTGCTTCTGGAGATGCTACTAACAACACAGAAAAACTGAACAATGCCCCATGTTTACATCATGAGATTCAGCAAAGTCGACTGCCAATTGGAAACAAGACACCATGAAAATAAACTGGGAAGATTGCTAGCCACTTCCTTCCCTGAGAAGTCATCTCCTTTGCATGGGGATTAAAGGACTTTCCCTATATTCAGCTGTGACATTTTTGGCTTTCATTTGAAGCCATGTGCACATTTGTTGTGTCGATTAAGTTAATCCAAGATTTCCCCCTCACCATTCCACTGACAGAAAGAATATAAATATAGTAATCCCCTGTATCAGAGCATATTGCCTACCCCCAGGGATGCCACTTACCCTCAGGACCATGGTTGTGGTTCAGGCTGTCATCTAACAGCTCTTTCTAAGGAAGTATAGGAAGGGAAAAGGTGGGCACATCAGTGTGGGTGACAGAATTAACAGTACAGCCTTTACCTTTGTCTACTTTGTCTGTTACCTGGTCATTATTTCTTTCCTCCATTTTGTCTCCCTCCTTTTCCTCTCTCTCCCTCTTCCTCCTTTATCTTTTCCTCCTCTTCCTTTTCTTTTCTAGTTTTCCCTTTGCTACATCCTCCTTCTTATTCTTGAAAATTTCATAACATGTATTTTAACCACATTCATTCCCCTCCTTGAACTCATCCCAAATCTATGTTTGTCTATACCCAAAAAGACTTTGTGTCTTTTTATAAATATGTTTTGGACTGTCTTTTTTAGGGGGTGTCAATTTGACGGGGGTGGGTGGTTTATTTGACTTTTGTCTCCTGAATCAGAGTCCATTGATGGAAGTCAAGTCAGGAATTCAAACCAGAAGGGAACCTGGAGGCAAGGGCCTGTGTGGGGGCCATGGAGGAGTGCTATTTACTGACTTGCTCCTTATGGCTTTCTCAGTCTGCTTTCTTTCTTTTCTTTTTTTAAAATTAGGTATTTATTTCATTTACATTTCCAATGCTATCCCAAAGTCCCCCACACGCTCCCCCAGCCACTCCCACTTCTTGGCCCTGGCATTGCCCTGCACTGAGGCATATAAAGTTTGCAAGACCAAGGGGCCTCTCTTTCCACTGATGGCCAACTAGGCCATCTTCTGCTACATATGCAGCTAGAGACATGAGCTCTGGGGGTACTGGTTAGTTCGTATGGTTGTTCCACCTATAGGGCTGCAGATCCCCTCCTTGGGTACTTTCTCTAGCTCCTCCATTGGGGGCCCTGTGATCCATCCAATAGCTGACTGTGAGCATCCACTTCTGTGTTTGCTAGGACCCGGCCTATTCTCACAAGAGACAGCTATATCAGGGTCCTTTCAGCAAAATCTTGCTAGTGTATGCAATGGTGTCAGCGTTTGAAGGTGTGTATGGGATGGATCCCCGCTTTCTTAAATCACTGAGGTAGCACTGATAAACCCAGGGGTAGCAACACCCACAACGGGATGGGCCTTTCTTTAATCACTGAGAAAATGTCCTACAGGCTTGCCTACAGTCAAATCTTATGGAGGCAATTTCTAAATTGAAGTTCCTAACGCTCTATCTCTAGCTTGCATCAACTTTCCAAAATCTCAATCAATTTTTGCTGCCCAAATATTTTTAGATGTGTTTAAACATGTTTGGATACGTGGTCTCCCTTGGGAGAATGGTTGACTTGACAGTGGTGCCACTCAAATAAAATTGTCCCTCCATTTCTTAAAAGCTAACAATTGCAAATAGTTAATTGGCTAAGGAGTGGTCTAGGTGCCTAAATCCCCCTTCTTTGTGCTGGTATTTGTTTTAATTTCTCTAATTTGTATTTGTGGGCTTCCTCAAAATTCCTTAATATCCTTATATTCTTTCACTAAAATTACTTTCTACTAAAATAAGCCCATAATCACTGCACTGTTTGGAATTAAGAAATTGTTTAAACAGAACTATGTTTGTCCCTCAACAATTATATAGGAGGTAATTTTTCTTACATCCTTGGATAGAGACATAAGTGTAAAATTCTAATAAAACCATTTCCTCACACACTGTGGGAGGATGGAACTTTCTGCATACTCACCAAAAGATTGGTTCCTGCTCATATGCTGTGTCTTACAGAGTACTTGGCATGTACTAATTGGTTATTAAATGTTAGCTAGGATTATTTGCAAATTGTGTGCAACTTTGCAGACTTATATCTGCAATAATGCCTTCTAGTAAATGGCATAAAACCAGAAACTAATTATACCCCAGATTTTTGTTTGTTTGTCAAGCTAATCCCCCACAATTACCAATCTTGTATGTTTGGTAAAGACTTGAATCTACTTCTCTAACGTCAATGTATATGGTTTTCCTTCAACTCTGATCCAATGCCTAAAGACCTAAAGAACTTCAGCTGTGCTATCTAGTTAACTGGGGAATAAACTCTGACAGTAACAATAAAGCATTTACTTTATTCCCCACAAAAAATATATTTTTAATTATAAGAAAGGATGTTTACCATAGAGAATGAGATAAAGCACCATTACCTAGGCAAGGTATAGAAAGAAGAGTTCATTTGGCATTGTGGTTCTATACGGGTAAGAGGCCATCTTGGTGGGGAAGTGGTAGGCATGGAGACTGTAGCATGAAGTAGAGGTTCACATCTTGAGCTGAAATCATGAAGCACACACACACACACACACACACACACACAAACACAAACACGCTCGCACGCAGGCGCACACACCCACAAAAACAAACAAACAAACAAAAAAAAACAAAATAGAAATTCTTTGAATTTTTAAATTTTCAAAGCAGGCCACAGTGATAAACTTACTCTCTCAAGGCCACAGCTCCTGAACCAATTCACAGGAGTACTTCCAAGTGGAAATCAGGTATTCAAATGTCCAGGACGATAGAGACATTTATCATTTAAACTTCTAGAAAGGACTATGATAATAACCTAAAACAAGAAAGAATGTGGATTTATTGTTTAGACTTGTGATGGGAAACATAATAAGCCATTGATCACTTTTTCAAATATACAGTATAAGAAATATTTTGAATAACCATGCTAATTTAACTTACATTGTTTATATTTTAGAAGCAACAATTTATTTTTGCTTCAATATTTCAAGTCTTTCTGTAGATTCTTTTTAAAAAAATAAACCATCTTAACATGTAGATGCAGTGAGGGCTCATGTCCAATAACACACAGCCAATTTCTTCCTAGAATTTCAGATTTTTCTTCCCCAGGACAAGCAAATGAAATTTCAGTGTGCAAACTTTCTTTATTTCCATGTTCCTAATATCTTGGACTTCCTGTAAAAGCTAACCTGGAAGGTGGTAACCTTCAAAGAGTCTGACAAAGAAAGACTCTGGTCTCTTTGAAGTTCCTCAGTTAGAAGTTTCCCTGGTGGTCAAAGAGATAAGTGCTCTCTCTGAAGCAAAGTTGCAGGAGTAGAGGGTTGGAGCAAAGGCTGCCAGGATCTCAGAACTATGTAAGAAAGAATGTTGGGCCACTGAGCTGGAATGTGTCACTGCCTGTGGTAGCCACGTATATTCAATCCTATACAGCCGATAGAAAATAAAAACAGTATTATTTGCGAATGATTCCCATTAGATTTATCCACTGGTGCTACTGGCTGAAGTGTTTGCACTTCTCTCACTTTACAGCTCATTTATTTAACTTAATGTCCTCAATCAGTGGTAAAGGCAGAGATGTATATTTACTCACCGAGGAGACAGAAGTCAAAGCTTAAATGAAAATTGCAATTTTTGATAGTCTATCCCATTGTTAAAAGGACTCAGTGTTCATTTGTGTGTACTTATGATTATGTATAGCACAACCCTCTCTGTAGACATTCTGTAGCCTCAATTAAATATTATAACTACTTAATGAGTGGCAACAGGGATTTTCTGAAGTTGGTAATTATAGCCATAACCTGGAATTGAAACTCTCAGCTCACTCTCAGGCTGCTTAATAAGTTAGAAAATTAAATGGTTGTGGCCACTTTGCCTCTCAAAGAACTTTTCACAACAGAAGAACCACTGGAGTTTTGTTTTTTTTTTTTTTTTTTTTTTAATCACTAGTCTTGTTTTGTTAAGAATATGTGTGAATTTCCTCTTTTCTCTTTTGCCTTGTTGCTGTAGAATGTTGAGGTTTTAAATTTGTCACCTGTTCATGTTTTGTTATTATTGTGTGAAAAATAAAAGCAAAACTTAGTGATCTTTTACGATTTAAGAATCAATGGAACAAATATTAACCAGATTAAATTCTTCATAGAAATACTTAAATAATTAAATTAAGCTTGAATTCAGGATTAAAGCTCTTTGAAATTAGGAGGAAATCAATGAGATTTTTATCTTTTGTTTTTCTCAAGATGAAAATACAGAGGTTTAAGCATAACACACTGTTACTTTGTAGAAGGAAAGAAAAAAAAAAACAAAACAAAACAACTCTTTAGGATTTCAATTGCACCCTCATCAGAATGAAGTTGCTTAGAAAGTCTCCTATCATGCCATGGTTGGAAGCAAACTAAAAATATATATTAGCCATACCAGAACTCATGGGTAATCCTCTTTAAAGTTAAACAGAGACAATTGATTCATAAAACGTCTGTATCTGTAAAAGTAATTCAAAGTGGGTAATGTTCTTGGTGGAAAGTTTCTCCAACACGAGTCACCTGTGTAATTGACAAGATTCTTGAACTAGGCATGGCCCTTTCTCATAGCCAGGGTTTTCACTGGAATACAATTTCTGAACTCTTGTGAACCTCTGCCATCTTGAAAACTGAGAAAAAAAATGAATGTTTTCTCAAACATTTAGTCAAATGCATCGATGCTAAGAGAATTGAATCGTCAAACTTAATTTCCTATGCTACTAATTTCATGCCTGCTGCATGACAAGCTTATGGGTGCGTTTATACTTATTTTCATTTACCACTCTCACCACATTAAGACAGTCTCTTATCCTGTATTACCTAGAACTTCCTATATGTCCAGATTTGGCCTTCAAAGGCCTGAAATCATAATCTCTACATCTAACTCATAAGATGGTTTCTGACTATATTTTCCTTCATTTTCCAGTTCTTTAGAAGGACTCCCTTTGCAAATCTTTTATATTTCTGATTGATTCAAAATATACCTCTGCTCACTCCTTCTACTGCATCTAGCCTTTTATTTATCCTTTTCTTTAATGTGTGATAAAGTTTTTGCATTTTATTAAGAGTTTCCCACCACTGAGTTAGCATTTATTTTCTAGGGTCACTTAACATTATAATAGCAGCTCTGACAGTTATGATATGAGTCAAGTATTTTTTAAAAGGGAAGAAAAAAGCAAAGGAAGTAAAAAATGTGACACTCTAGTGTGACACATAAGATAGCAGAGGAGTCACCTAGCAAGATGTGGGGACTAAGTGACTTTCTTTGAGCATCAGGGAGCTCCTAAAAGTTCAAAGAGGGCAAGCAAATCCAATCTTCTGGAAAAATATGGTCAGAGGAAGGTATTTCCAGGAAGAAACTGAGTAGCCCTCTTGCCCAGTGATGAATGTGAATGTTCTCAAAGGTAATGTTTTAGAGGTGGCATGGAGAAAGTAGGGTGATTTGGGGACAAATCCTCAGGCAGCATGGACCTCTCTTTCCAAACCTGATGCAACAGTTCTTACGTTACCTCAATGAAAACAGCACTCCAGGACTATCATTGTTACGGATGAGAATACTGGGATAAAATTCTCTCATGAGCTGTAGACATAGAAAATATCATAGAATCAATAATAAATGCTTAACAATGAAAACTATGCCTTTAACCTGTCAGTAGTCTAATAGAAATCTGGTATGTTTGACCCTAAGCCAAAGACAGCTATTTCCTTCAAGCTTGAGGTGGATGTGAATGCATTCCAGATTAAATGGTTTATTACACAAGGAGAATAAACTTCATGCTGTACTTCATTGGCAATCAAATTTCAAAAGAACAGACTTGTCTGGAGTGGGAGGGACACATCTGAAATTTTAGTAAGAGACTTGTCACAGTGATGGTAACTATTTATAAGAAAAGCCAAGAGATCATTTTCAGTACCCAAAGAGAAAATATGACAATAATTTAAAAAAATATTTAGTATGCCCCTTATAAGAACTTAAAAGTTAAGTAAAGGGCAACGTAAAACAGCATAGCAAATGTAGAAAGGGGAATAGAATATCCCACAAATGAAATAAACATGGAAGATGAATGAAAGAGTTCTCCAAAAGGAGACAAGACAATAGGGGCCCTGTCCTGTTTCCAGCCAAGTGAATTACCTGGTCTAATAGGATTTGCCATACCTCAGTTCAATGCCCTGGCCTCTCATTTCCCCACTTCCTGTCTCTCCACCTCCACTGTGCAGAAGGTGTTCTGTCAGTAAAAGTGGCTGGAAGGCAATGATTTTCACTGAGAACTCACTCTTTTCAATGGGTCATTATATAGGCAAGCGAGAATGCTTTTAATTTAATAAATTAACATTTAAAACTCTGCTATTTCTTAGCATCAGAACATTCAGACACCACTTTGAATCCTAAACTAACTCAAAGGCCTTCTATTTGTGTAACCTGTAAAGTGAGTATGTATTCAATCAGAAATGCATCTCTGCATAACCTGTGAAGCCAGCTTCTGATAGGAGTCACCTTATGGACAGTTTCACACCCAATGTGCCCCTTTACTACCAGGTAATAAAATAGCTGTGGAGATAAGAAGTTATGTATAAAATTTAGTTATCACTCCACAAAGCACAAAAATAAAAACATCCAAATATCTACTTCTGCTTTAAAATCCCTCCACAAGTTTTTTCCCCAACAGTGAGCCAAAACCCTGTGCTAGGGTGATTTCTTATGGCTTCCACCCCACTGTGTCGCATATTTATGGGAAGAACTGAGGAGATATCATACAGAATAGTATTTATATATTCTTACTTTTATATTTTGAATTCTCACCCCCAAATCACCCCACGTTAATATTCCAATCCCATACCTGTGACCTTGTTTGAAAATGGGTGCTTTCTATATATGGTCAAATCAAGTTGAGGGTTGTTTTTTGTTTTTTGGGTTTTGTTTTTTTTTTTTTTTTTTTTTTTTTTTTGGCAGAGTTCATCTAATTGTACCCTTGTACCAATAGGTAGACCTTGAACACAAAAGGAAGTCCATGGGAGGATAGAAGCTGGAGCTGAGGGAGGGATCCACCAACCAGTCTGCCAATGATCCTGAAATGAAGAAGCAGTTCTCTACAAACGGTTTAGAAAAAAAACCCATCCCATGAATGATGTCTCACTTCAGCCTCTGTAATGGTGAGAGAGTGGTTTTCTATTATGTAAGCCACACCACTGGCACAAACTTATGGCAACTGTGGTAGTGTGGATGGAAATGGCCCCCGTAGGGTAAATATGTTGGAATTCTTAGTCCTCAGTTAATGGAACTATCTAAGAATTGGAGGGTATGACCTTTCTGGAGTACATGTGGCTTTGTTGCAGGAGGTATGTCAGTGGGGAAATGGTTCTGAGGCTTCAAAAGCTCATTCCATACCCATGTGCTCTCTCTCTCTCTCTTTCTCTCTCTCCCCCCACCCCCTCTCATGCATGTGTATGTCCTTTTCCCCCTTTTTGTCTTTCTCTGTCTGTCTCTGTGTTTGTGGCATCTCTTTCTTTGTCTTTCTCTATTTCTATATCTGTCTCTGTCTCTTGAGGTCTGTGTGTGTCTTTTTCTCATTCCATGCCTGTCTCTGTTTCTCTGGCTCTCTCTGGCTCTCTCCATCTTTCTGTCTCTCTGTCTCTGTGTGATAAAATTTAATAGCCAAGGCAAGTTATAAAAGAAAGCATTTGACTGGGCTTAGGGTTTCAGAGACTTAGCTTCCATGATGATGGAGAGAAGGCATGGAGGCAGAAAGAGCTGAGAGCTTCAATCTAAATACAAAGGCAGGTGGGGGGAGAGAGGGAGTGAGAAAGAGAGAGGGGGAAGAAGAAGGAGGAGGAGAAGGAAGAGAAGGAAGAGAAGGAAGAAAAGAAAGAGAAGGAGAAGGAGGAAAGGGAGAGGGAAAGGGAGAGAGAGGAAGGGAAGGGGAGGGAAGGGAAGGAGAGAGAGAGAGAGAGAGAGAGAGAGAGAGAGAAGAAAAAGAAGAAGAAGAAGAAGAAGAGGAGGAGGAGGAGGAGGAGGGAAGGGGAGGGGGAGGGGAGGAGAGGGAGAAACACTGGAAACCCAGAATCTTTAGGAATCTCAAAGCATGCCCCCAGTGACACGCCTTCTCCAATAAGGCCACACTTTTGTTGTTGTTGTTTTGCTACTTTCTTTACTTACATTTCAAATGTTTTCCCTTTTCCAGGTCTCCCCTTCAGAAAGTCCCTATCCAACCTTCTGACTCTATGAGGGTGCTCCCCCACCCACCCACCCACTACCATCTTCCTGCACTGGCATTCCCCTACACTGGGGCATCGAACTCCCTCAGGTTCAAGGGTCACTCCTCACACTGACGGCCAACAAGGCCATCCTTCTGCCACATATGTGGCCAGAGACATGGGCCCTTGTGTGTGTACACTTTGTTTGCTGGTCCAGTCCCCAGGAGCTCAGGTGTGTCTGGCCAGTTGATACTGTTGCTCCCACCATGGAATTGAAAACCCCTCAGCTCCTTCAGTCCAACTTCTCCAACTCCTTCATCAGTGACCCTGGGCTCAGTCCAATGGTTGGCTGTGAGCATCTACATCTGTATTTCTCAGGCTCTAGCAGAGCCTCTCAGGAGAGAGCCATATCAGGGTCCTGTCAGCAAGCACTTTCTGGCATCCACAATAGCATCCGGGTTTAGTGACTGTATATAGGATGGATCTTCAGGTGGGGCAGTTTCTGGATGGTCTTTCCTGCAGTCTCTGCTCCCACTTGTTTCCATATTTCCTCCAGTGAGTATTTTGTTCCCTCTTCTAAGAAGCACTGAAATATCCACACTTTGGTCTTCCTTCTTCTGGAGCTTCAAATGCTCTCTGAATTGTATCTTGGGTATTCCGAACTTTGGGGCTAATGTGTACTTATCAGTGAGTGCATACCCTGTGTGTTCTTTTGTGACTGAGTTACCTTACTCAGGATGATATTTTCAAGTTTCATCCATTTGCTTAAGAATTTCAAAAAGTCATTGTTCCATTGTGTAAATGCACGGCACTTTCTGTATCCATTCCTCTGTTGAGGGACATCTGGGTTCTTTCCAGTTTCAGGTATTATAAATATGGCTGCTATAATCATAGTAAAGCATGTGTCCTTATTACATATTGAAGCATCTTCTGGGGATATATTCAGGAGTAGTATAACTGGGTCCTCAGGTAGTATTATGTCCAATTTTCTGAGGAATCGCCAAACTGATTTCTAGAGTGGTTGTACCAGCTTGCAATCCCACCAGCAATGGAGGATTGTTCCTCTTTCTCCACATCCTTGCCCGCAACTGCTGTCACCTGAGTTTTTAAATCTTTGCCATTCTGAAATGAGTTAAAATCATCCAATGGAAAAAGACAGCATTTTCAACAAATGGTGCTGGTTCAACTGGCTGTCAAGACATAGAAGAATGAAAATTGATCCATTCTTATCTTATTGTACAAAGCTCAAGTCCAAGTAGATCGAGAAACTCCACATAAAACCAGATACACTGAATCTAATAGAAGAGAAAGTAGGCAAAGCCTTGAACTCATGGGCACAGGGGAAAATCTCCTGAACAAAACACCAATTGCACAGCTTCTGTAGGCAGAGGCTGCTGCAAACAATATGTCAATCAGACAAACGCGCAACCCTCAGATTGGGAAAAGATCTTTATCAACCTTGTACCCTATAGTGGGCTAATAGCCAATATATACAAAGAACTAAAGAAGTTAGACTTCAGAGAACCAAATAACCCAAATAAAAGTGGGAAATAGAGATAAACAGAGAATTCTCAACTGAGGAAAATCAAATTGCCGAGAAACACCTAAAGAAATGTTTAGCATTAGTCATCAGGGAAATGCAAATCAAAACGACCCTAAGATTCCACAGCACACCAGCAAGAATGGCTAAGGCCAGACTTCTTAATCTTTCCCAAGTAATTCCACCAACTTGTCACCAAGTACTCAAATACAAGATCCTATATGATCCATTCTAATTCAAATCATCACAATGATCTCACAGAAAAGTAAGGGAGAATGAGAATGAGTAAATTAGAATAAACTTAGATGTTTCAGAAAAATGCAGCACAAAGAGAAAGCATTAATGCTCTTTCCACTTACCTGGTAAAAGGTGAAAAGCAAAATAGTTCCAAGTAATTTTCTTGTAAATTTAAAAACAATGGGAACAAGATATTTAATATAGAACAGCTCTAGATTTTTATCTCCCTCTCTCCTCATCAATGACCTATGTTTTATGCTGACTGTCTCTACACTTTTATCATGGACACAGACATTATACCAAAGAATCTGTATTGCTGAATGGCACCCACATTCGCCCATTGTTTAACATTCTATGTGTGATATCCTAGATGTCTTCTCTCTTTCTGATCCTAAAGCACATGAGCACACACATATTTTTTTTATCTACTCTCAGCATCTTCCTCTTTATCTAGCCCACCAACATAATTTTGCCTTTGTCCAGGTTCAGTTGACATTAATATGAAAGTCATCTGTGACTCTTCAATAATTGTAGAAAGAGACTGTTAGAATCACATCCTAGCTATTTTTATCATTTGGATGACTTTGTTAATTTTTCCTCTGTTACCTTCGCATGTATAGATTCATTGTAAAAGAATTCCTCTTTCCTTGTTTGTACAATATTCTAGATAATTTATTTTTCCCTATGTTTCCTAAGGCTCTCAGCTTCAGCTTCAGTTTACCTGCAGTTGCACCAAATTTTATTCATTCTTTTACATCTAGAATTTTCTTGAGTTATTTGTAGAGTAAATATATTAAGTATTTGTGGGTTGTTGGTTTTTTTTTTTTTGCATCATCACATCATGAAAGTTTTCTCATTAAACATATATGTAGCATAATATACAACATGAGATTTAGGATGAACGAAGATCAGGGTGTGGACGTTTTGCCCCTTCTTAGAATTGGGAGTGGAATGCCCATGGAGGGAGTTGCACAGACAAAGTTTGGAGCTGAGAGGAAGGGGTGGATCATCTAGAGGATCCATCCCATAATCAGCCTCCAAATGCAGACACCATTGCATACACTAGCAGGATTTTGCTGAAAGGACCCTGATATAGCTGTCTCTTGTGAGACTATGCTGGGGCCTGGCAAACACAGAAGTGGATACTCACAGTCAGCTATTGGATGGATCACAGGGCCCCCAATGGAGGAGCTAGAGAGAGTACCCAAGGAGCTGAGAGGATCTGCAACCCTATGGGTGGAACAACAATATGAACTAACCAGTGCCCCCCGGAGCTCGTGTCTCTAGCTGCATATGTATCAGAGGATGGCCTGATCGGCCATCAGTGGAAAGAGAGGCCCATCGGTCATGCAGACTTTATATGCCTCAGTACAGGGGAACTCCAGGACCAAGAAGTGGGAGTAGGTGGGCGGGGAAGGGTATGGGGGACATTTGGGCTAGCACTGGAGATGTGAATGAAGAAAGTACCTAATTAAAAAATATACATATATATGCATATATATATATATATATATATATATATATATATATATTTCACTCTGAGTTAGTTCATATGATTCCTTAAAAGATTTTTATCTCTGATTTTTTTTTTAAATTTTGTAATCTCCTCTTTATTGCTTTTGTTTCTTTTTTAAATTCTTCACAGTGTCAATTTTCATTGCAAACTTCTATAGAGGGATTTTTAAAAATTTCTTTAATGCTTGTATAAATCCCCCTAAGAGGATCCAGAGTATTTTTCCACATTAAATTATCTTTAAATGCTGCTTTGGTCTTTGGTCTGTTATAGATATATATATATTTTTTTCATGCATTGTGTTTGAATGTGTTAGACACCAGGCAGGTTCATATTTCTGAATGCTTAGTCATCTGCCCATGGCTTCCTACCCCCCATTTCCCCCCCCCCCCCCCCCCGCCTCCAGAGGTTGTAAGATTCCAACCCTTGACTACAAAGTTTACACTTTAGGGCATTGCAATGAAGTTATGAGAAATCCATCCCATATACAGTACACAGACACTATTCAAACCCATACACTATACATATACAAACCCAGACACTATTCCGCATGTCAAGAACTGCTTGTTGACAGGAGGCTGATACAGCTGACTCCCCTGAGAGGCCCTGCCAGGGCCTGACAAATACAAAGGCAGATGCTGGCAGCAGCCAACCATTGGACTGAGCATGTGGTCCCCAAAGGAGGAGTTAGAGAAAGAATTGAAGGAGCTGAAGGGGTTTGCAACTCCATAGGAAGAACAACAATATCAACCAATCAGATCCCTCAGAGCTCGCGGGGGAACAAACCACCAACCAAATATTACAAATGGAGCGTCCCATAGCTCCAGCTGCATAATCAATGGGAGGAGAGGCCTTTGGTCCTCTGAAGGTTCATGCTCCAGTGTAGGGGAATTGCCAGGGCAGGGAGGCAAGAGTGGGTGGGTGGGGGTGCATCCTCATAGACGCAGGGGGAGGGGGAGGGGATAGAGGGTTTCCGGAGGGGAAACCCGGAAAACGGATAACATTTGAAATCTAAATAAAAAATATCCAATAAAAGAAAAGAAAAATATAAAGTCATGATTTTAAAAGAGGTTTGTGATTTTTGTCTTCTATCACTTTCATAGCTGTTATCTGCCACAGTCAGCCTATGTACTACATGTGGGATGAGGAGTCATTGCCAAACTATAAGGGTTCATTGTTCAATAAATTTTACAGGTTCTGTCCATCCCTAGTTCAAGGTCTTAGTTGTCCTTATGGATGGGTCTAAACAGATGTGAGGAGGAAAATTCATATTCCTGCTGCCATTTTTGGGAGCCATCAACTCCTCTGCATACCAGGCCTCCCCTATTCTGATGGGCTATGCTTTCTGAACTGTGAACTGGAATAAATCCTATCTCTCATAAATGTACTGTAGCATTTATTCTGTCACAACACACAAAAAGAAACTACAGTGGCACATAAAGACACCAAATGTAAGCTTGCCCTTTTCGTAGCTTCTCCTCTCTTAAAAGGCTGAGGGAAGGTTTATGTGTGTGCAGGAGACCTCATGTTTACTTTCTATCAGCATCATGTTTGCCAATAATTTGGCTTGCATTTCCTGAAAAGATAGGTTATTTTTGGTTCCAGCCCATAAGTGTAGTGAGATTTAGCCTTTGGATGGTTCCTACACTTGAAAAATGCTTCTCCTTTTTAAGGCATTTTTTATTAGATATTTTCTTTATTTACATTTCAAATTTTATTCCAAAGCCCCCTATACCCCCCACACCCTGCTCCACAACCCACCCACTCCCACTTCCTGGCCCTGGCATTCCCCTGTACTGGAGCATATGATCTTTGAAATACCAAGGGCCTCTGCTCCCATTGACGGTAGACTAGGCCATCCTCTGCTACATATGCAACTAGAGACACCAAGCCCATTTCATAGGACCTGAGATGAAATGGCTGTTTTCTATAAACCAATTTGAAATTCAACATTTTAAAATAATATGCTCTCAATAATCCAGACTTGGCAATCTACTTCATTCTCTGGGTTTCTTTCTATACTAAATTTTCACTGAAAATACTTCGTTTTATGGTTTATTTTTATTCTTTCTGATTTATATCCAGGTGTGCTTATATGTCTAATACGTTACAGGTGTCACAGGGTACCAGGAGAGAATCAGATCTCCAGGAGCTAGAGTCACAGGTGGTTCTGTATTTCCTTTAAGTAGATGATGGCAACCAAACTCAAGTCCTCTAGAAGAGCAATAAGTTCTCTGAATCAAAGAGCCATCTCTTCAGTTTAAACTATCCTTCCTTGTCAATGCATTGATACCATAAAAAGCATATTTTACAAGACTTTTGAACTCTCTCACCCTTACCACCACCTCTCATTTTACACCATGCAAAGGCAGATTTTTTTTAACTCATCTATGAATATTGTCAAAGAGAGAAATTATGGAGAGCTATGAGACTTTAAATTTATGCACATATACAAGCCCATTGAGAAATGCATAAAAATGTAGACTTCATCTATTTAATGATCCTAGTCTGCTTTAATTTTTCTATTAAAATAAATTAGTTACTTCAACTCTGTAATCTATTTTTTCAAATTGTAATCTTATAGCACATATTCAGGAAGAATATATATGAAAAACTGTGGCATGAGGAGGAGAAAGTCACAGGAAACAAGCACACAATAGAAAGTGTAGTCAACATGGCTCTGAGGAGCAGACCCCACAGCCCTGGGAAGCAGACCTCACAAGTTATCCATATGCCACTTCACTCCTAGAGTGACCAATGCCTGCCCACATTCATTTGGCATCTAGTAGGAACTACTATCTGGGATGATTATGGTTTGTTCATGTCATGCCAAAGTCAAAATGAATAGCATCATATTCATTGTACTAATATCCAGTTAGTGCAATAATCTGTTACCAGTTATTGATATAATGTAACCTGCCTCCCTGTTTTCTATTGGCTACTTTCTAGAGATCTGCAGCCTATTTTTTAACTGATTTCTTTGACCCTCAGTGTTCTTCCACAATGTCTCTGAGAATATCCCACTTTTATTGCCTGAGTTCACTTATCAATTTAGCTCACCCTCTGTATCATAGCATATTTATCCCACCAGCCTTGCTAAATTTTCTGCGCTTTATTTTCCCCATCTATATTCTTTTATACCATTATCTGATAGCAGCCAAAGCCTTGTTTCTTTCTTTCCTTTCTCCTGTTCTTTCTCCCCTCTTCCTATCCTATCTTTTTAACTAGTACACAAATGTTCAAACCTAGAGATTTTATCCTATTATAATTGATATTGACACATTCTGAAAGCACTAGAGAATGCCCAGTGTTTTCCACAACTCCTGTAATCAGGCTAAGGTGTTGAGAATTCCTTTCAGAGATAAAATCCAAACTCATAACTAAACACTCTGACATGACTAGAACCCTACAGGCACAGGATCAGTTCCTGAGAGTCCTGGGCACATGAAACAGGCAGTCTAGCTTTCCCACTGGTTCTGAAGACGATGGAGTTTATGTACAGTGTTTTCCTGAAAACTTTTAGGTTTCAGCTCTCAGACTAGATTGAGAATAATTTTATCATGCTCCAAAATAAGTTGAGTGTGTCTTATCAATTTGACAGAATTTATCTTTTCCCCTTTGAGGGTGTTTTCCACTATCTGGTAACCAGCAGAAGTTGCAGAGAGACTGGGGAGGAACAAATAAGAAGAAAACTGGAATAATCATTTCTTTCTCTGCCCTCTTTCTGTGTATTTGAGAGGCCCTAGAATAGGTTCTTTCTCAAAACATCTCAGGAAGCTAATGGGGGAATATGCAGACTGTGCGGTGTCTGTTGTAAACTGTCAGCTGCTGTAACTGTGGTGTATTGATGATACGGGTATAACTGTGTGGATGAAGCAAATGGGAATTGTAGGTGGCAGTATCAAAATTGCTATACCTGCAAATTTGCTGCTAAATTTGTGCATGCTATAGGTTGGTGTTTCTATGCAAGGTGGCTCCTAAGCCACATTCCTGAAACTCAGCAAAATGAATCAAAAGCATTCCTGCACAGGAAAGCATTTCTACACTCTATATTATTCTAAGGGGGAAAAATTGAGATTTGCAAATGCAGTTGACTAGGTGTGCATTTCTAAATGAGACTGATTAGATAAAGTTCTGAGTAGAAAATAGTATTTGATGTATGTGGAATTGTCCCCTGTCTTCTTTATGTTTCCCCTAAGAATCTTTGATTCAATAGTGCTTTTAGTGAATCTTTGTAGACTAATAGGATCTATATCTCTTTACAATGCAAGAGCACTTTTCAACTATATGGGCAATGGCTTGTTTTATAGTCAAATTAATGCTTTTGGGGAAGTTGGTTTTAAAATGGTGCTCTAGTTTCATTCTGTTGCTGTGATGAAATACGTTTACTAAAAACTACTTAGAGAGTTATTTCAGCATACATGTTGCAATCCATTCTTGAGGAAATTCAAGGCAAGAATGAGCTCAAGCAGGTACATAAAGAGGGATGGTCCTTTCTGGCTCATGGAAAGGATCATGCATATCTAGCTTTCTTATACTAAGGTCACAGAAACTTGCCTAGGGATGACACTGCCCACAGTGGGCTTCTTTCTCTGCATTCATCCACCAGTGATAAAGACAATTGCCCCACATGCCAGTAGGTCTGGCGATTCCTCAGTTGACTCTTTTCGCTCAGATGGTTCTATTTTGTACCAAGTTGACATAGTATCATAAAGCTAACTAGGACTCAAGGCATTTGAAGATTTGAGCACTTTATGGCTCTTTTCATGCTAGAACTAAAAGTCACTGAAAATCACATCATTTATTAAATAACTAGTTTATGCCTCTCTCTCTCTCTCTCTCTCTCTCTCTCTCTCTCTCTCTCTCTCTCTCTTGCTCGCTCGCTCTCTCTCCCCTTTGTAAAACTACCAAAGGACTTTAGATTTTTGTATAACTAGTAGAAACGTTTCCAAGGCTATGTGGAATCTAGTTTTCTATATATTCAAATTGCTCTAAACAGAAGAACAAAGAAAGAACATATACACATATACACAAATGTGTATATGAGCCAGCATACTACACACATGTGGGATGTGTGTATGTATATATGTATCCCACTACCCCAAGCTCATTCTTGGCAGGATTTCGTCTGAGTTTGGAAATGACAACATTGAATGACAGCCGCAGCAGTAATAGTACAGAGTAAATTCCTGGATCAGAACCCTGGTGGGTGTGATATCAGAGGCTCTTCTGGAGCACACTGGGTAGCCTAATGGCATCAGCGGGGTCCTGTGCTAAGCACTGGGGTACTGTGCTAAGCACTGGGGTACTGTGCTAAGCACTGGGGTACTGTGCTAAGCACTGGGGTACTGTGCTAAGCACTGGTGAGAAGAGTTAATGAGAACTAACTCTAGTCTCCTATGAGAGAACCACTTCTATCTGAGAGCTACTAATCCAAATTCTACTCTTCCCCATAGCCAAGAGTATCCATGGACTTCTCTGTTTGACAGAAAAGTTCATTTCCTACCTGGCAGATGAATTGCTCTTGAAGCTAGTATTATGGGTAAAAGTGCTAATCAGGCCACTTCCCTATGTCTTTTTGCATACTGTAATGTTGGTATTGCTGGAGTTCATGAAGAAAATCTTAGTGATCACTAAAGTAACCCAGGAATGCTAGAAAGACACTGGAAAGATTCAAATGGGGTCTACTTCTGGCTGTCCATAAACATTATTTACCCATTATGCTATGAGACAAGATCATATTTAAACAACCCCAGTTGAGGAGATTTAGATGTTAAATATCAGTTGGGAGAGTGGAGAAAGAATTTATGTCAATATCCAATTTAATAAAGATAAAATATTGTATCAACTTGTGATTAAATATATAACACTGTTAGCTACAGCAAAACAGTTGCTCTAAAGATAATCTTCTGCCTATAAACAATTATTATAATAAAATAACTTAATATATAGCAATAGTAACCCATAACAATAATAAACAATGATATAATAATAGTTTTTATTACTATTACTATTACTATTATTATTATTATTATAAATATGGTGCATCTATAAAATGCTACCTGATTATAGACATACTTTTATGTAGATGGAACAGGATAAACAGCTCTTTGGTTATTGGTACAAAATAATTCAAAGATAAAAGGTAACTCTAATGCACAAAGGAAAGAAAAGAAGAAGAAGAAGAAGAAGGAGAAGAAGAAGAAGAAGAAGAAGAAGAAGAAGAAGAAGAAGAAGAAGAAGAAGAAGAAGAAGAAGAAGAAGAAGAAGAAGGATTTTAGTAAGAAATAGGAGAATGTATATGTATATATACACATATAGAAAAAATGAGCCTAAGATGAACTATTGACTCTAGCTAGGTTCTAGAGACAGAATCACCATTTTCAATCGTCTAACACCAGAGATCCCAGTAGACCCTACTAGATAACTCCAAATCAGTAGCCATACCTATAGTTTTTGACCCTTGTGAATAACTCCAACTCATTGACCACACTGATGGCTTTAGTTAATCTTAGTGGGCCACAAAATATGACAAAACGTTGTAGATCTTTAAATAAGAATTATAGGTGAATAAATCGATAGTAATCAAAGATAGATAAGAAATAATGGGAGGAGAAAGTAATCATAATAAACTATTAAATAGACAAAGAATTACTTAATAAAAAACTAAAAACTCTTTCAATAGGCAATATTTCCTAGAGCAAAAAAAATAAATAGATAAACATACAACGAAATAGTCATTAAGATCCTCTATTTTAAAAGATTCCACTTTTAAAAAAATCAGTGATAAACTGAAAAATGCTTACGATATACATAATTATGTATATAATATGTAAAGACCCCTGGAATCTAGAATGGAAGAGGTCAAAATTAGCTATTCAATAAATTCTGAAAACATACATATAATAAAATTATTTGGACTCAACAGGTTTCACACACACACACACACACACACACAGAGAGAGAGAGAGAGAGAGAGAGAGAGAGAGAGAGAGAGAGAGAGAGAGAGAGAGAGGCAATAACAGATAGGGAAAAATAGGCCATTAATTTGAAATAGATCATGCAGGAATATATGGGAGAGATTGAACACAGAAAATGAAAGGCAGAAATGTGATTAAGTTATAATTTCAAAAACAAACAAAAATAATTCATGCACTTACACATTGCAAAACACAACACCACCACCAACAACAAAAACCCCAGAAGATGACAAATAAGGAAACAGGTTTTTGTTTTCATTATTCCTTAAGAACTTTAAAAGTAAGGCTGGCATACCAGACTGTTTGACGTTAAAGATTTTTTTCCCACACTAGCCATGGGAGTGCAAATTATGAGCTATGGGAATTTGTCTTCCCTGTGTTCTTCCTGCTTCTAGGTACTTCTGGTTTCTCCATGTGTGCAAGTCTCATGGTCCCCTTCTGGACCATTTCCCAGGGTGATGTTTCTGATTAGCATCCCTGAAGTGGGAGGAAGTACTTTCATTAACAACTCACTTCTAGTTTGCTTACCACGTACCCTAACATAGGATCCCAAGAACCAGCTCCTATTTATAATGTTCAGCATCCCCTAGGCTTCTGCTTTGCTTGTAGACTCTAGCAGCATCATAAAACAGCACAGGCACAGAGGCCATGCTGCTTCCTCTACTGAGATGATAAAATCGTTTTCCCTGAACCAGAAATCCCATGCCTTCTTCCTGCATCCATAAAACATTAATAGACAAATTTATTAGCTTCTGTGTAGGTTAAAATTCCAGACACTGACAACTGCTTTGAGAAGGTTTAACCTTTCCAACATAATTGAATTTATCCATGTCTCATGAAGAAATCATATTGCTACATATCTATATGAGAAAAATGAAAATATAAATCCACAAAACTGTTTGAGAATTTGATAGGACTTTACATATTATAACCAAGATTTGGCTTACTTAAACAACTACTTACTGCTTATCAGTTGAAGAAGTCAAATTATTGATACAATGTAGATGAATTTCAAGAATATGCTGGGAGAGAAATACCAGACACAAACAGAGAGTATCCTTTCCTCTTTTTGAAGTTCTACAGATGAGCATGTATTCACAGTGACACTTTTTTTTTTCATTTTTGGACAAGAAATTTATGTGATTTCTCTTAAGGATGTTACACTTGAAGTCTATCTTAAACCTTGTAAGTGGATATGATAAACATTCAGTTACTTAAATATTAATTTGTGAAGGAGCAATATTTAAGCAGAGTTATCTGAGATGGGCAGAAGAGGAAACATGAATGATCACTAATGTCAACGCATTCCATAAACTTTATTTCCTAAACTTTCATTCTTCTCTTGTACATTACACACACATACCTTTTCTCTCCTTCAAACTTTAGCCTCTTCTGTTTCACTTCAAAAAAATAAAATGCTGGCCTCCCACTACCTAATATAGCTTAACAAGATACAATAAAACTGGGCAGAAATTCTCATATCAAGGATGGACAAAGAAAACCAATAAGAGGGAAAAGGTCCCAAACGCAGGAAATTTTAATATGGAGGTCACACACAACAGGTTCTACAGTTGTGCAGGAACATAAACTATGGATGTTACCTATGCAAAAATGTATAGCAGTAATCTCATGAAAGGGTGTGTAGGTGCATTGCTTTGCTGACAACATAACACAAAGAAGAACTGAGCCTTGAAATCATTACTATATACATCAGTCACACTAAAGAGATTCAGCAACTTTATACATTTATGCACTTAAATATATATGTAAAATAACAACCAGAGAATAAGAGGCCATCCGTTTAAGAAGTGGAATAGAGGTGACATATGAGCGTTTGGAGGGCAAGGACATGGGAGGGATTGGATGGAGGAAAGGGAAGACTGGGAAATGATGTAATGATATTTTAATTAAGATTTTTAATAAAAAAGAAAAGAAAAGCAAAATCAAAAAGGTTTAAGGGTCACTAAGGCTAAAGAAGTGAAAATGGGAAAGAGAACACTTGGTGAAATTCATTATAAACAGTCGGTAGACAACAAAGAAATAGATCACATGGTGGGTGCAATTTAGAGTGGTTTTAATATATATTATTTTCTTAACTGTGTATTTACTGAAACTTATAGGAATCATGTAGTAAAAAACTTCAAGATTATACTTATTCTATACCTAAATAGAGGTAGGAATATTATTTCCTCCCTTAGTAATCCTTCCTCAATCCCTCCCTTCCTTTCTCAGTTCCTCCCTTCTTCTCCATACCCCTCCTCTAACCCTTCTTCCCTCCCACCATTCCTTTTCATTTTCTCTGGAAAGAAACTAATATTATCTATTAGTAAGTATGGGATGGGAGCTTAAAGACCAGTTGGATACTGCATCTGAGTCTGCAAATACGATTACCCGTTTGTGTCAACTTTTCATGGCCTTTTCTACACTGTTGAATATCTCCCAAGTCTCAATGGATCAAGACAATAATGTATTTCTCACTCCTGTGGCCTTGCAGCTGGGATTTGGCTGGGGCTTCTCCTTGTGCCTTTTCACTCTGGCATCCAGATCGAATGTGCATTTTCTATTTGAAACATGTGGTTTTCTGGCAAAATGGAAAATTGTGTTGGCCAAACCCTGCAGGGGCTCTTCAAGCTCTTATTCAGACATGCAGAAGTCTTCTGGTTTGAAAGGTGAAAATTCTCTAAGAAGTTCACTAATATTAGAGGTTTATACCCAGAGGAAAACAATGCAATGCTCAAACCACAAATTGAGTATCTTCTCTAGGAAAGAGAAAATACTGGCAGCATGTACAGATGTGGGAGGGAGTGATATAGCAGTAAAGCTTAGACTGTAAGAAGCCATCCTCCTTCCAATGATATTAAGTGGCAGTAGTTGTTAATTTCACAGGCATGGATGTAGGAGGCACTGCCCCATTATGACATAGAGAAGAGGGTGATGAAGAGGTGGGTGTTGAGATGAGGAATTTTCCACCTGTTCTTAAGATAAAAAGGTATGCAAATGGTTCACAAGAGGAATAAGCAGAGAAATGAGTGTGGGTGGATCCTGGTGCCATGATTGCCAAGGACAGGGAATTGGGGATTTTGTATAGGATTGCACAGCTACCCACTGTGAAGGCCAGGCAGAACTTCAACTGGAAACATGCTGTAAATGATAGTAAAAATCTTAAACTTGGTCCATGGACATGTAGGAAGGTGATGAGTAAATTGAAAAGTAGATGTCGTGATGGTAATATCACTGGAGAAAAAGAAAATCTCTAGAATGGATAAAAATAGATGGGAAATACTGAAATGTGCCAATTATATTAATGTCTTGGTACAATGGCAGCAGTGGCCAAAAATCATATGGTAGTCACAATAATGTAGAACATATTTGATTGAAGAGATTGCATCAACAGGAATTAGCCAGTGTTTCTGGCTTAGAATTGGGAATGCCTGTGAAGTCGGTGATTACTAAGTAATTCCTGGTATTTTTTTTTAAATGGAGGAAAAAAGATTGAGAAAACTAGAGAAAAAAAGAGTGAAACAAGACTTTCAGGCTCTCCTAAGGGTACAGTTTTGATTGTGAAATGTAAAGACATCAAGTCAGTATGAGGCTGAAAGTAGAGACAGATTTAAATCTTGAGGAACACAGTCTGCAAAGAAAGGCCTAGGCTGCCTGACAATATGACAAGCCACTGGAAGGCTTAAAGTTGGGAAGTGACTTTTACTTTATGAAGATTATTTCAGATAGTGGTTTTAATAGGAAGCAAGACAAATGGATGGGATATGGTTCCTCAGTAGCCAAAGTGAGCAACAGCCTGAATAGAACCCTGCAATGGGGCCCTGAGGATGACAGTGGTAGAAAATTAGTTAATAGCCTCTAGGAAGAGCTACAGAGTTTTACATGGGAAGCTTCATTTTTTAGGAGACAGGAGTTAAAAGAGAAAGAGAGGAAAGCTTGCCTTCGCAGTACAGTGGTTACATAGATTCACAATCAGAATAAGAATGCAGGAGGAACTGCAGGTCAAAGAAAAGATATGAAGGATAGAATCTTTCTTTTTCTTTCTTTGATTTAAAACCACAAAGGCCAAAAGCTTGTGATTAGCTCAGCCATAAGTCCAAATGGGAGAATCTACTGCCACTACTGTGCTGAATAGACATGGAATTAAACTGACTCCTAAGGACTTACCATTATACTGAACTATAATGCTATAATGCTATAAATGATACAGTCAATCCTCAGCTATGCAAAGACTCCTGACCTCCTGACATGAACAAGGAATAATTAATTATATTTATGCACTAAGAATTGATTTAAAATCTGACAACAAAGTTAAGATTACCTTAATACTTCCAAACGAGACATTTAATGTATTTACTTTTTTAGAGACTCTACATGAAAAAGAAACTTAAGTTGTTCTGCTGTGTTCTTAATACTGACCATAACTATATGTGTGGTATCTTATGCTTTTCTCTAGTCAGGTGACTATGCTTAATTTTAGACACAAGTTATAAACACATATGAAGCAACATAAGAACATAAATTTAGACAAAATCAATTTATTTTGGCAAATATTCGAAATTATGCAAATTATCCAATCTTTAAAAAACTGTTTTAAAACAACTTACAAACATGGCAGTCATTCTAACAAAGCATGCCTTGATGAGCAGGAGAAAGGAATAAATCTCAGAGGCATTTCAACTTCCTGGTTCAGTGACCCAGACTAGGAACAAGATCCTTGGACCAATAAAAAGATGAATATAATATACTTTGTAAGAGGCATTAACAATTTCTTATATTCTCTAAAAAGATCTCTGCTTAATAGCATCAGTGAGTAGCATCTGTATTTGACTTCACTTTAAAATTCTAGACTAGCGGCTCCAGACAACTGGCCAGCTTCCTGATCAGAGCAGAGGTGTCTGCCCGGCCTGAAAGGCTTCTGCCTCAGGTTCCGCGGGAGCCAGCTTGGTTCCGGGACTCCATGGAGGGCAGTCTGCACAGGCCAAAGCAACACAGCTTCTGGGAAAGATCCTGTTTTGGGCCTTCATCTTTAGTCAGGAGGAGGTCCAAACACCAGATAACTGTGCACCTTCCCTGAAAGAGGAGACCTTGCCTGCAGAGACTGTTCTGACCACTGAAACTCAGAGGAGAGAGCTAGTCTCCCAGGTCTGCTCATAGAGAGTAACAAAATCACCAGAGGAACAGTCTCTAAACAGAGACAACTATAACAACTAACTCCAGAGATTACCAGATGGCGAAAGGTAAACATAAGAATCTTACTAACAGAAACCAGGACCACTCACCATCATCAGAACCCAGCACTACCACTTTGCCCAGTCCAGGGCACCCCAACACACCTGAAAAGCTAGACCTGGATTTAAAAGCATATCTCATGATGATAGTAGAGGACATCAAGAAGGACTTAAATAACTCACTTAAAGAAATACAGGAGAACACTGCTAAACAAGTAGAAGACATTAAAGAGGAAACACAAAAATCCCTTAAAGAATTGCAGGAAAACATAACCAAACAGGTAGAAGACATTAAAGAGGAAAAACAAAAATCCCTTAAAGAATAGCAGGAAAACACAACCAAACAGGTGATGGAATTGAATAAAACCATCCAAGACCTAAAAAGGGAAGTAGACACAATAAAGAAAACCCAAAGTGAGGCAACGCTGGAGATAGAAACCCTAGGAAAGAAATCTGGAACCATAGATGCGACCATCAACAACAGAATACAAGAGATGGAAGAGAGAATCTCAGGTGCAGAAGATTCCATAGAGAACATTGGCACAACAATCAAAGAAAATGCAAAATGCAAAAAGATCCTAACTCAAAACATCCAGGAAATCCAGGACACAATGAGAAGACCAAACCTATGGATAATAGGAGTGGATGAGAATGAAGATTTTCAACTCAAAGGACCAGCAAACATCTTCAACAAAATTATTGAAGAAAACTTCCCAAATCTAAAGAAAGAGATGCCCATGAACATACAAGAAGCCTACAGAACTCCAAATAGACTGGACCAGAAAAGAAATTCCTCCTGACACATAATAATCAGAACAACAAATGCACTAAATAAAGATAGAACACTAAAAGCAGTAAGGGAAAAAGGTCAAGTAACATATAAAGGCAAGCCTATCAGAATTACACCAGATTTTTCACCAGAGACTATGAAAGCCAGAAGAGCCTGGACAGATGTTATACAGACACTAAGAGAACACAAATTCCAGCCCAGGCTACTATACCCAGCCAAACTCTCAATTACCATAGATGGAGAAACCAAAGTATTCCACGACAAAACCAAATTCACCCATTATCTCTCCACGAATCCAGCCCATCAAAGGATAATAACAGAAAAAAAAAAAAAAAAACAATACAAGGACGGGAACCACGCCCTAGAAAAAACAAGAAGATAATCCCTCAACAAACCTAAAAGAAGACAGCCACAAGAACAGAATGCCAACTTTAACAACAAAAATAACAGGAAACAACAATTACTTTTCCTTAACATCTCCTAATATCAATGGACTCAACTCCCCAATAAAAAGACATAGACTAAGAAACTGGCTACACAAACAAGACCGAACATTTTGCTGCTTACAGGAAACTCATCTCAGAGAAAAAGATAGACACTACCTCAGAATGAAAGGCTGGAAAACAATTTTCCAAGCAAATGGTATGAAGAAACAAGCTGGAGTAGCCATTTTAATATCTATCAAAATCGACTTCCAACACAAAATAATCAAAAAAGACAAGGAGGGGCACTTCATACTCATCAAAGGTAAAATCCTCCAAGAGGAACTCTCAATTCTGAATATATATGCCCCAAATACAAGGGCAGCCACATTCATTAAAGAAACTTTAGTAAAGCTCAAAGCACACATTGCACCTCACACAATAATAGTGGGAGACTTCAACACACCACTTTCACCAATGGACAGATCATGGAAACAGAAACTAAACAGGGACACAGTGAAACTAACAGAAGTGATGAAACAAATGGACTTAACAGATATCTACAGAACATTTTATCCTAAAACAAAAGGATATACCTTCTTCTCAGCACCCCATGGTACCTTCTCCAAAATTGACCACATAATTGGTCACAAATCAAGCCTCAACATATACAAAAATATTGAAATTGTCCCATGCATCCTATCAGATCACCATGGACAAGGCTGATCTTCAATAACAAAATAACTAATAGAAAGCCAATATTCAAGTGGAAACTGAACAACACTCTTCTCAATGATACCTTGGTCAAGGAAGGAATAAAGAAAGAAATTAAGGACTTTTTGGAGTTTAATGAAAATGAAGCCACAACATACCCAAACTTATGGGACACAATGAAAGAATTCCTAAGAGGAAAACTCATAGCTCTGAGTGCCTCCAAAAAGAAACTAGAGAGTGCACACATTAGAAGCTTGACAACACACCTAAAAGCTCTAGAACAAAAGTAAGCAAATTCACCCAAGAGGAGTAGAAGGCAGGAAATAATCAAACTCAGGGGTGAAAAAACCAAGTGGAAACAAGAAGAACTATTCAAAGAATCAACCAATCAAGGAGATGGTTCTTTGAGAAAATCAACAAGATAGATAAACCCTTAGCCAGACTCACTAGAGGGCACAGGAAAAGCATCCTAATTAACAAAATCAGAAATGAAAAGGGAAACATAACAACAGATCCTAAAGAAATCCAAAACACCATCAGATCCTTCTACAAAAGGCTATACTCAACAAAACTGGAAAACCTGGATGAAATGGACAAGTTTCTACACAGATACCAGTTACCTAAGCTAAATCAAGATCAGGTTAATGATCTAAAAAGTCCTATATCCCCTAAAGAAATAGAAGCAGTTATTAATAGTCTCCCAACCAAAAAAAGCCCAGGGCCAGATGGGTTTAGTGCAGAGTTCTATCAGACCTTCAAAGAAGACCTAATTCCAGTTTTTCACAAACTATTCCACAAAATAGAAACGGAAGGTACTCTACCCAACTCATTCAATGAAGCCACAATTACTCTGATACCTAAACCACAAAAAGACCCAACAAAGATAGAGAACTTCAGACCAATTTCCCTTATGAATATCGATGCAAAAATCCTCAATAAAGTTCTTGCTAACCGAATCCAAGTACACATCAAAACAATCATCCATCCTGACCAAGTAGGTTTCATCCCAGGGATGCAAGGATGGTTCAATATATGGAAATCCATCAACGTAATCCAGTATATAAACAAACTCAAAGACAAAAACCACATGATCATCTTGTTAGATGCAGAAAAAGCATTTGACAAGATCCAACACCCATTCATGATAAAAGTCTTGGAAAGATCAGGAATTCAAGGCCCATACCTAAACATGATAAAAGCAATCTACAGCAAACCAGTAGCCAACATCAAAGTAAATGGTGGGAATCTTGAAGCAATCCCACTAAAATCAGGGACTAGATAAGGCTGTCCACTCTCTCCCTACCTATTTAACATTGTACTTGAAGTCCTAGCCAGACCAATTAGACAACAAAAGGAGATCAAGGGGATACAAATTGGAAAGGAAGAAGTCAAAATATCACTTTTTGCAGATGATATGATAGTATATATAAGTGACCCTAAAAATTCCACCAGAGAACTCCTAAGCCTGATAAACAGCTTCAATGAAGTAGCTGGATATAAAATTAACTCAAACAAGTCAATGGCCTTTCTCTATACAAAGGATAAACAGGCTGAGAAAGAAATTAGGGAAACAAGACCCTTCTCAATAGTCACAAATAATATAAAATACCTTGTCGTGACTCTACCTAAGGAAGTGAAAGATCTGTATGATAAGAACTTCAAGTCTCTGAAGAAAGAGATTAAAGAAGGTCTCAGAAGATGGAAAGATCTCCCATGCTCATGGATTGGCAGGATTAACATTGTAAAAATGGCTATCTTGCCAAAAGCAATCTACAGATTCAATGCAATCCCCATCAAAATTCCAACTCAATTCTTCAAAGAATTAAAAAGGGCAATCAGCAGATTCATCTGGAATAACAAAAAACCTAGGATAGCAAAAACTCTTCTCAAGGATAAAAGAACCTCTGGTGGAATCACCATGCTGGGCCTAAAGCTGTACTACAGAGCAATTGTGATAAAAACTGCATGGTATTGGTATAGTGACAGACAAGTAGACCAATATAACAGAATTAAAGACCCAGAGATGAACCCACACACCTATGGTCACTTGATCTTTGACAAGGGAGCTAAAACCATACAGTGGAAAAAAGACAGCATTTTCAACATATGGTGCTGGCACAACTGGCGGTTATCATGTAGAAAAATGCGAATTGATCCATTTCTATCTTCTTGTACTAAGGTCAAATCTAAGTGTAAGGAACTCCACATAAAACCAGAGACACTGAAACTTATAGAGGAGAAAGTAGGGAAAAGCCTCAAAGATATGGGTACAGGGGAAAAATTCCTGAATAGAACAGCAATGGCTTGTGCTGTAAGATCAAGAATCGATAAATGGGACCTCATAAAATTGCAAAGCTTCTGCAAGGCAAAAGACACCGTCAAAAAAAAAAAAAAAAAAGGCCACCAACAGATTGGGAAAGGATCTTTACCTATCCCAAATCGGATAGGGGACTAATATCCAATATATATAAAGAACTCAAGAAGGTGGACTCCAGAAAATCAAATAACCCCATTAAAAAATGGGGCTCAGAACTGAACAAAGAATTCTCACCTGAGGAATATCGAATGGCTGAGAAGCACCTGAAAAAAATATTCAACATCCTTAATAATCACGGAAATGCAAATCAAAACAACCCTGAGATTCCACCTCACACCAGTCAGAATGGCTAAGTTCAAAAATTCAGGTGACAGCAGATGCTGGTGAGGCTGTGGAGAAAGAGGAACACTCCTCCATTGTTGGTGGGATTGCAAGCTTGTACAACCACTCTGGAAATCAGTCTGGCAGTTCCTCAGAAAATTGGACATAGTACTACCAGAGGATCCCGTAATACCTCTTCTGGGCATATATCCAGAAGATGTCCCAACCGGTAAGAAGGACACATGCTCCACTATGTTCATAGCAGCCTTATTTATAATAGCCAGAAGCTGGAAAGAACCCAAATGCCCCTCAACAGAGGAATGGATACAGAAAATGTGGTACATTTACACAATGGAGTACTACTCAGCTATTAAAAAGAATGAATTTATGAAATTCCTAGGCAAATGGATGGACCTGGAGGGCATCATCCTAAGTGAGGTAACCCAATCACAAAGGAACTCACACAATATATACTCACTGATAAGTGGATATTAGCCCAGAAACTTAGGATACCCAACATATAAGATACAATTTGCTAAATGCATGAAATTCAAGAAAGAAGACCAAAGTGTGGACACTTTGCCCCGTCTTAGAAATGGGAACAAAACACGCATGGAAGGAGTTACAGAGACAAAATTTGGAACTGTGACGAAAGGATGGACCATCTAGAGACTGCCATACCCAGGGATCCATCCCATAATCAGCTTCCAAATGCTGACACCATTGCATACACTAGCAATATTTTGCTGAAAGGACCCAGATATAGCTGTCTCTTGTTTGACTATACCGGGGCCTAGCAAACACAGAGGTGGATGATCACAGTCAGCTATTGGATGGATCACACGGCCCCCCATGGAGGAGCTAGAGAAATTACCCAAGGAGCTAAAGGGAACTGCAACCCTATATGTGGAACAACAATATGAACTAACCAGTACCCTGGAGCTCTTGTTTCTAGCTGCATATGTATCAAAAGATGGCCTAGTCGGCCATCACTGCAAAGAGAGGCCCATTGGACTTGCAAACTTTATATGCCCCAGTACAGGCAAACCCCAGAGCCAAAAAGGAGGAGTGGGTGGGTAGGGGACTGGGAGGGTGGGTATGGGGGACTTTTGGGATAGCATTGAAAATGTAAACGAGGAAAATACCTAATAAAAAAAAAATAAATTAAAAAAAAAATTCTAGACTAAAGGGTCAAACTCCTAAGAAGTAATTGATACGAAACAGTCCATATCAGCCAGTAACAATTATACGATTTGGGATTCCTTCCAGTTTGAACCTGTGCCTGGAGCAGACCTGGGGTGATGGCTCTGCACCCACTCCTACAACACCCAGAGGAAGTTAGACCCTCCCCGTGCTAGGTGCTCTAACATGCCCAGGATTACAGGTGATGTCCAACATCTGCCCCACTACCCAGAGTAACTGGGACCTTAGGATCCAGAGATGCAGGAACTCCAGCTGAGGCAGTGGCACAGGTTCCTTCTGGTTTGAACCTTCACCCAGAGCAGACCTGGGGTGCTGGCTTCCACTCCTACAACAACCAAAGGGAGCCTGACTTCCAAGTGCTCTAACATGCCCATGATCACAGGATCACAGAGTCACAGAGGAAACTCTATTCCCAGGATGTCGGACACATTCAGGATTTTTGGAGTGCTGACACACTCAAGATCACAGTTGAGGCCACAACATCTTTCACAACACCCAGCATACCTGGATTCCCCCACTGGAACCAGTGAATCAAGAAACCCTGCCCAGCCAGAAACACGGATTCCTCTAGTTTGCACCTGCCTCTGGTGCAGACCCAGAGCTCTGGCTCCCACCCTCTCCTGCAACACCTAGAGAGAGCTTCACTCCCAGGAGCTCTGACTCACCAGTATCTCAGGAGCTTGGTCGCAACAGGATTTCAGGATCCCAAAGGCAGCTTGATTCCCAGGAGCTCTGACACATGCAGGATCTCAGGATCCCAGGATCCCAGAATCACAGGATCACAGAGACAGCTGGACTCTGAGGAGTTCTGACACAACCAGAATCACAGGAGAGACAGGCTCCAGTTAGAGACAGAAAGGGCAGTTAGAAGTGGTCCAGAGGCAAGTACAAAAACATAAGTAACAGAAACCAGTGCTACTTGACAACATCAGAACCCAGTTCTCCCAACACACTAAGCCCTGGATATCCTAACACACCTGAAAAGCAAGATTCGGGTATAAAATTCCAGCACATGAATATGATGGAGGAATTTAAATAACATACTTAAAGAAATATAGGAAAACACAATCAAACAGGTAATGGAATTGAACAAACCTGTCCAGGATCTAAAAATGGAAATAGAAACATTAAAGAAAACACAGAATGAGACAACCCTGGAGATTGAAAACCTAGGAATGAGATCAGGATCACAAATGCAAGCATCACCAAACAGAATACAGGAGATAGAAGAGGGAATCTCAGGCATAGAAGATACCCTAGAAGACATTGACACAACAGTTAAAGAAAATACAAAAAGCAAAAAGCTCCTAACTCAAAACATTCAAGAAATTCAGGACACAAAGAAAAGACTGAAACTAAGAATAATAGGTAAAAGGAGAGTGAAGATTCCCAACTCAAAGACCTAGCTAACATCTTCAACAAAATTATAAAGAAACCTTCCCTAACCTAAATAAAGAGATGACCATAAACATACAAGAAACCCACAGAACACCAAACAGATGGGACTAGAAAGAAATTCCACCTTTTACATAATAATTAAAATACCAAAGGCACATAACAAAGAAAGAACATTGAAAGCAGTAAGAGAAAAAGATCAAGTTACATATAAAGGGAGACTTATTAGAATTACACCAGACTTCTCACCAGAGACTATAATCATAAGCCAGAAGATCTTGGGCAGATGTCTTACAGACCCTAGAAGAACAAAAATTCCAGCCCTGGCTATTATATCCAGCAAAACTCTCAATTACAATAGAGGGAAAAACCAAGATATCCCTTGACAAAACCAAATATAAACAATATTTTCCCAGCAATCCAGCCCTACAGAGGATAATATAAGGAAAACTCAACAACAGCAACAACAACAACAAAATGAAAGTACACCCAACAAAGAGCAAGAAACTAATCTTCTCACAAAAAACAAAAACAAAAACAAAAAACAAAAAACAAAAAACGAAGAGAACCACATGAGCATAATTCCACCTCTAACAACAAAAATAACAGGAACCAACAATCATTGGTCCTTAATATGTCTCAACATCAATGGACTAAATTCTCCAATAAAAAGACATAGACTAGGAGAGTGGATATAAAAACAGGACCCAACATTTGCTGCTTGCAGGAAACACATGTTAGTGACAAACAGACATTACCTCAAAGTACAAGGCTATAGAAAATTTTCCAGGCAAATGATCCTAAGAAACAAGCTGGAGTAGCAATTTTAGTATCCAATAAAATAGACTTCCAACCAAAAGTTATCAAAAAGGATGGGAAAGAGCACTACATACTCATCAAAAAAAAAAAAAATACACCAAGAAAAACTCTCAAGTCTGAACATCTATGCCCCAAATGCAAGGCACCTTTTTCTCAGCACCTCATGGTATCTTCTCCGAAATTGACCATATAATCAATCACAAAACAGGCCTTACCAGATACAAGAAGATTGAAATAATACCATGCATCCTATTAGATCAACACAGACTAAGGCTGGTCTTCAACCACAACAAAAACAACAGGAAGCTCACATATACATGGAATCTGAACAACTATCAACTCAACGATAACTTGGTCATGGAAGAAACAAAGAAAGAAATTAAAGACTTTTTATAATTTAATGGAAATGAAGGCACAACATACCCAAACTTATGGTACACAATGAAAGCAGTGCTAAGAGGAAAACCCATAGCTCTGAGTGCTTCAATTATGAAATTGGACCCAATCACAAAAGAACACACACAATATTCATTCACTGATAAGTGGATATTAGCCCAGAATACCCAAGATAAAATTCACAAAACACATGAAACTCAAGAAGAAGGAAGACCAAAGTGTGGATACTTCTATCCTTCTTAGAAGGGGTAATGAAATACCCATGGAAGGAGTTACAGAGACAAAGTATGAAGCAAAGACTGAAGTAATGACCATCTGGAGACTGCCCCACCTGCGAATCCATCCCATAAACAACCACCAAAACCAGATACTATTTTGGATGTCAACAAGAGCTTGCTGACAGGAGCCTGATATAGCTGTCTACTGAGAGGCTTTGCCAGTGCCTGACAAATACAGCTGTAGATGCTCAGAGCCAACCATTGGACTGAGCACAGGGTCCCCAATGAAGGAGCTAGAGAAATGACCCAAGGAGCTGAAGGGGTTTACAGTCCCATAGGAGGAACAATATGAACTAACCAGTACCCCTAGAGCTCCCTGGGACTAAACCACCAATCAAAGAAAACACATGGTGGGACTCATCGCTCTAGCTGCATATGTAGCAGAGGATGGCCTAGTCAGTCATCAATGGGAGGAGAGGCCCTTGGTTCTGGGAAGGTTATATGCCCCAGTATAGTGGAATGCCAGAGCCAGGAAGCAGGAGTGAGTGGGTTGGTGAGCAAGGGGATAGGGGAAGGGATAGGGAGTTTTCAGAGGGGAAACTAGGAAAGGGGATAACATTTGAAATAGAAATAAAGAAAATATCTAATAAAAAAAAGAAAAAAGAAAAGAAATTGGAGAGAGTATACACTAGTAGCTTAACAGCACATATGAAAGCTCTAGAACAAAAAGAAGCAAATACACTCAAGAGGAGTAGATGGCAGGAAGTAATCAAACTAAGGGCTGAAATCAACCAAGTAGAAACAAAGAGACCTATACCAGGAATCAACAGAACCAGGAGCTGGTTTTTTGAGAAAATAAAAAAGATAAACCCTTAGCCAGACTAACCAGAGGGCACAGAGACAATATCCAAAATAACAAAATCAGAAATGAAAATGGAGACATAACAACAGAAACTGAAGAAATTAAAAAATATCAGATCCTACTACAAAAACCTATACTCAACAAAACTAGAAAATCTAGATGAAATGGATGATTTTCTTGACAGATACAAAGTATCAACGTTAAATCAGAATCAGATAAACCATCTAAACTGTCCTATAATGACTAAGGAAATAGAAGCAGTCATTAAAAGTCTCCCAATCAAAAAATCCCCAGGGCCAGATGGTTTTATTGCAGAATTCTGTCAGACCTTCAAAGAAAACATAATACTAATACTTCTCAAAGTATTCAATAAAAACAGAAACAGAAGGAATACTACCTAATACATTCTATGAAGTCACAGTTATACTAATACTGAAACTACATAAAGACACAACAGAGAAAGAGAACTTCAAACCAATTTCCCCCATGAATATTGTTGCAAAAATACTCAATAAAATTCTTGAGAACAGAATCCAAAAATACATCAGAATGATCATTCACCACGATCAAGTAGGGTTCATCCAAGGGATGCAGATATGGTTTAGTTTACAGAAATCTATCAACGTAGTCACTATATAAACAAACTCAAAGAAAAAATATACACATGATCATCTCATTAGATGCTAAAAAGCCTTTGACAAAATACAACACCCCTTCATGCACAAAGTATTGGAGAGAATAGGAATTCAATATGTATCCCTAAATATGATAAAAGCAATATATAGCAAGCCAATAGCCAACATCAATCTAAATAGAGAGAAACCTGAACCAATAAAATAAAGTCATGGACAAGACAAGGCTGCTAACTCTACCCCTATTTAATATGGTAGTTGAAGTTCTAGCTAGAACAATTAGAAAGCAAAAGGAGATCAAATGGATACCAATTAGAAAGGAGGAAGTTGAGATATCACTATTTGCATATGATATGATAGAATATATGAGAAATCCCCAAAATACATGAAAGAACTCCTACAGCCAATAAACAACTTCAGCAAAGTGGCTGGATACAAAATTAACTCAAACAAATCAGTATCTTTCCTCTACTCAAATGATACATGGGCTGAGAAAGAAACTGGGAAAACAACACCCTTTACAATAGTCACACATAATATGAAATATCTTGTTGTGATGCTAACCAAGCAAGTGAAAGCTCTGTGTCACAAGAACTTCAAGTCTCTGAAGAAAGAAACTGATCGCTTCTCGGCCTTTTGGCTAAGATCAAGTGTAGAAAGAAACTGAAGAAGACCTCAGAAAATGGAAATATTTCCCATGCTCATGGATTTGCAGGATGAACATAATAAAAACGGCCATCTCACCTAAAGCAATCTATAGATTGAACTCCCCATCAAAATTCCAACTCAATTCTTCACAGAGATAGAGCAATTCTCAAAATTTCCCAGAATAACAAAAAGCCCAGGATATCAAAAAACATAATCAACAATAATAGAACTTCTGTGTAATCACCATCCCTGATCTCAAGCTATACTACAGAGCAATAGTGATAAAACAAAACAAAACAAAACACCCCAAAAAACAAAAAACAAAAAACAAAACAAAAAAAAATAAAAACAACAACAACATGGTATTGATACAGAGACAAACAGGTAGATCAATGAAATAGAATTGAAGACCCAGAAATGAACTCACATACCTATGGTTATTTGATCTTTGTCAAAGGAGTCAAACTATCCAGTGGAAAAAAGACAGCATTTTCAACAAATTGTGGTGGTTCAACTGATGGTCAGCATATAGAAGAATGCTAATTGACCCATTCTTATCTCCTTGTACAAAGCTCAAGTCTAAGTGAATTAAGAACCTCCACATAAAACTAGATATGATGAATTTAATAGAAGAGAAATTGGGAAAGAACCTCAAACACATTGGCATATGGTTAAATTTCATGATAAGAACACCAATTGCTTATGCTCTAAGATCCAAAACTGACAAATGGGACCTCATAAAACTGAAAAGCTTTTGTAAGGTGAAAGACACTATCAATAGGATAAAATGGCAATCCACAGATTGGGAAAGGATCTTTAACAATCCTACATCTGATAGAGTGATAATATTAAAAATATATAATGAATACAAGAATTTATACACCAGAGACCCAAATAACACTATTTAAAAGTGGGGTGCAGAGCTAAACAGAGAATTCTCAACTGGAGAATTTCAAATGGCTGAGAAACACTTAAAAAAATGTTCAACATCCTTAATCATCAGGGAAATGCAAACAAAAATGATCCTGAGACTCTACCTCAAACCAGTCAGAATGGCTAAGATCAAAAACTCAGGTAACAGCAGATGCTGGTGAGGAGGTGGAGAAAGAGGAACACTCCTCCACTGCAGGTGGGAATGCAAGCTTGTACAACCACTCTGGAAATCAGTCTGCTGGCTCCTCAGAAAATAGTTCTACCTGAGGACCCAGTCATACCACTCCTGGGCATATACCCAAAAGATGCTCCAACATATAATAAGGACACATGTTCCACTATGTTCATAGCAGACTTATTTATAATATCCAGAAGCTGGAAACATCTCAGATATTCTTCAACAGAGGAATGGATACAGAAAATGTGACACATTTAAACAATGGAGTAATAGTCAGCTATTAAAAACAATGATTTCATGAAATAGCAGTCAAATAGTTGGAACTTGAAAATATCATCCTGAGTGAGGCAATCAAGCCACAAAAGAACACACATGGCATGTATTCATTGAGAAGTGGATGTTAGCCAAATAGAAGCTCAAAATACCCACATTACAACTCACAGAACATATTAAACCCAAGAAGAAAGAAGATCAAACCACAGAGTGGATGCTACAGTACTACTCAGTAGGGGGAAGAGAATAAACTCTAGAAAGCAGAGGGAGAGAGAAATCTGGGAGGGAGAGAGGAGGGGGAAGGGAAAAGAGTGGCTAGTTCATATATGGGAGGAGTTGGTGGAAAAATACAGAGGATCAGGAATTTTAAAGGAGATGTGTTGCAGTGAGGGAGGGGCAATTTGGGTAGCCACTAGAGAGTTCCAGGTGCTAGGAACCCAAGAGGTTCTCACGATCCAACAGGGAAGATTTTAGCTGAAATACTGAACAAAGAGGAAATAGAACCTATAGGGACCATATCAAGAGATAGGCATGGCCCCCATTTGAGGGATGGCAACACACGCCCACCTCAAAAATATTAGCTCAGAATTCCTCCTGTTTAAAGGAAATGCGGGGGCAAAGATTGGACTAGAAAGTGATGGAAAGGCTATCCAGCGATTGCCTCACTTATGGATCCATCACATCTTCTTACACCAAACTCAGACACTATTGCTGATGCCAAGGAGTGTTTCCTGACAGAAGCCTAGTGTAGCTGTACTCTGAGAGTCAGAGCCATATGAACACAAATGCACATGAACACAGCCAAATATTGGACTGAGCATGGGAACCCCAATGGGGAAGTTAGGTCAATGATTATAGGAGCTGAAGGAGTTTGCAACCTCATAGGAAGAACAAAAATATCAACCAACCAGCCCTCCCCTCTCCCAAAGCTCCCAGGGAATAAACCACGAACCAGAGAATACACAGGGGGTACCCTCGGCTCCAGCTGCACATGTAGCAGAGGATTGCCTTATCAGTCATCACTGGAAGGGGAGCCCCTTGGTCATGTGGAGGCTTGATGACCCAGGATTGGAGGGATGCTATTCTACTGAGGTATGAGTGGGTGGGTGGGGCAGGTTGGGGAGCACCTTCATAGAGGCAGGGGGGAGGGAAAAGGGTATAGGGGGCTTGTGGAGGGGAAACTGAGAAGGGGGATACCATTTGAAAGGTAAATAAATAAAATAACCAATTAAAATACCTTAGATAAATACCAAACTAGAGTTCATAATTAAGATTACCAGAATAAAATAAAAAATAAAGTTAAAAAATTTAAAAACTGTTTTATGAGCATATGAATTATGATATGCAAAACTGATGTTGAGTTTACAAAGTAGCCAGATTGTAGGTGTGATATAATACGTGTTTAACAATTCATAAGATAATCACACAAGCTGATAACCAATGCTTGCCTATCCCTTTGAATACTAAAAATGAGATGGCACATCTTCTTACTTTGAGAATAATTCATAAAATATTCCTATCTGCTATTTAAAGAGTAGGTGATATTGTTTTTCCACCTATAGGGTTGCAGAACCCTTCAGCTCCTTGGGTGCTTTCTCTAGCTTCTCATTGGGGGCCCTGTGTTCTATCTTATAGATGACTGTGAGCATCCACTTCTGTATTTGACAGGCACTGGCATAGCCTCATAGGAGACAGCCATAACAGGGTCCTTTCAGCAAAATCTTTCTGGCATATGCAATAGTGTCTGGGTTTGGTGGCTGATTATGGAATGGATCCCCAGGTGGGGTAGTCTCTGGATAGTCCATCCTTTCGAGCTCGTATCTCTAGCTGCATATGTAACAGAAGATGGCTTAGTCGGCCATCACTGGAAAGAGAGGCCCCTTGGTATTGCAAACTTTATATGCCCCAGTACAGGGGAATGCCAGGGCCAAGAAGCGGGAGAGGGTGGGTAGGGGAGCCGGGTGGAGGGAGGGTATAGGGAACTTTCAGGATAGCATTTGAAATGTATATAAAGAAAATATCTAATAAAAAAACACACAAAAGAATAAAGAGTAGGTCATAATTTAAAGAAAACTAAAGAAGTTTTATTTTGATTCATGCAATCTTTTTAATTAAAAGATTAAAAAAGGCTTGGGACTTTAGAAAAATTAGAAATTACATGATATTCCATCTCTTGTAAAACAATCCCATCTACATTTGCTTTTACAGAATTCTGTTTTATTAAGTGTTACTGTTCATCAGAGGATTAAAATTATCAGGCTTCTGGTTCTCGATATGACTAAGGCTAAAATTTTGAATGAGCTTTGATTTTCTTGTTTGTTCTCTTCCTTTATGCCTTTCCTAGGAAGTTAAATCTATGTACCTACTACACAAGATTCAGACAGTTTTTACCACCTGCAAACTCATGCCAAACCTCAGTCTCTTTTGCACTGCATCCAGGTGGCTGGTACTAGATTGTCATTTGCTTCTCTTGAATCACTTCTCAAAGTATGTCTGGTTCATCAGTGACTTCAAAGGTCACTTCCATATTCTTAGTTTAGAGATCCTGCAATCGCTATTTCCATGGAAAAGAAAGTTTAAATACCTTTAACATTCTTAACAGACAATAGCATTTTTTTTAGAACACAGACAACCATTGCTCTCTCATAAACTAGAAATATAAGAGCCAAATTATAGAATGTATGCTTTCTGACTCACCCTCCAGGAGACCTTCTCATGGGTGACCCTGTTTCCATTACAGTCCAATACCTTGTGATGTAATTGCTTCACATCTTAAACTTTATAAAAGGATTTTTTGCCCTTCTACCTTGGATGAATTCAGATTGATTTCCAAAGGCCTTTCTTTACCTAATTTTTTTCTAGGAATAATTTTCATTTTTGATTTGAAAAAAATATCACCACTTACATTTTTCTATTTCTTGCTTTCAGAATCTATAAGTAGTACACATTCATGCATAAACTCTACAGCCTTTCCTTCTATTGGAGTCATCTTTGTCTATGCATCTTCATATAATTGTTTACATAAGAAGGGTTATATTATTCTCTTCCCTGTCGATATTAACACCGTATTTATGCATACCATAATTATCTGAGAACTGTCAAACATTAGTTCTTGTACTCCAGTAAAATGGTAATGATTTAATTGGTCTTGCAAGCTTTAATTATAAGCTTACTGTCCTAGACCATCTTAAGATGTTGATCTTAGAATCCCCAACTAAATTGTCCTCACTTGAATCAATGAGATATCTGAGAACCACTCATTGAAATACCTATCAATTTAGTAACTCTGTATTCACATTGACCTTGACTCAGCAAGGGATAATTATTGGTCAATGAATGGAAGAGATAATTTGGAAGAAAAACAGTTGATGTGTGGTAAAGAGAATTATCAAAGGCACTGTTTACAGAAAAGAAAGGAAGTGTATGTAGAGTGCATGTTCTTTAAACACAGGAGAAAAAGGGTGATTACTTCCAAGTAAGGTGGATGAAGCAGTGGAAGAGGATTAAATGGATTGACATCAGACAGAAGAGAGGTAGAAAATTAGAGGAAGAAAGTGTAAGCTGTTTTAATGATAGCCATAATGGTAGTATGTGGGAACAGACATTTTAGTCCTGCCTGAGTGTCACTATCTCTGAGAAGTAGCAGGTAATATATACTCCAAGCTTATTTTAAAGTTATGGAAAGCTTTACAAGTACTAGCCAAAAATAGAAAAGTATGTCCTTCCAAGGACTTAGGTCTCTAGAATGGAGAAGCTGGCAAAATTCAGAATTAGAATCAGTTTGTACTATATAGAGAACAAAAGACATCACAAGATTGATGTTGACATAATAAGTTCAAGGTTCCATAAAAGTGAAAGACCAAAGATGATGGCAAGTGTTGTGATAAGAGAGAAATGATTGGTATTTGTAGCATAGGCTAAGGAGAAAAGTGAGAGTTGTCCAAAGAACTGATAGCTAATGTGAGTTAAGGAGTCACAGAAGTAGAGGACTTGACAGATAGAGAGGATCTATGTATGTGGTATAAAATGAAAATGAAGGTTCTACCTTCTGTTTAGATGGTAATCATTAAAGATTCTAAATATGAAGTATTTCAAATACAAGGAAACTTTAGTCTTGATACTCTTGCCAGTCAACTGTAAAACCTTGGGAATAAATTCTTACATCTTTTGCACCTCAAATTATCATCTAAGAAGAAGAGGATAAAACTTGAGTACCACTTCAGAAATCTCACATGCAAAACTGTATGATTTAAGTGTTAATAACCCATTCTTGAAAAGGATAAAGGCATAACTTAAGAATGTCTCCTTTTAAGTGTTTCCAAATATGGACCTTCTCTCTACAATGTCTCCCTAGCTAGTGATCCTTCTAGCAGGTACAATGCTACTAATAGCTGTGTCTGTCACTGCATTCCATAATCTCTGTTCTCTTCAAAGACACTCCGGTCAACCTTACTGTTTATTCTCTGGTTCTGATACTGTCTCCATACCATGAATCCCACCTTATATGTAACCTATATGTCTTCTTTCTGCTTACTACTCACACACACTTACTTCTCTGGATGATCTTTCACATTGTTTTTGCTGTAACATTTTCGTATCACCCTAGAGCAGACACTTCACCATAGATTTTCACAGAGATGCACCACAAGAGACTACATGCCTTGTTATACCACCACACCATTCAAATGTTCAAATGTTTCCCCCTACAAACACCAGATAGTCCTTCTTGTAAAAGGAAATGGACTAGTTCACATCAAGGAAGAATTTTGCAAATCATGTAAAGTTCTCCTCCATTACCTTATTGTCCCCTCTACCAAAATTCTAAAGTTAACTCTTTTCCATGTTTTTTTTTTTTAGACTTATTGAAGACCACAGGTAAACACTTCCATTTATATAAAAGCATTTATTCATCTTTACTTAGGAATTTATTACTAGCCAAAAACATTATCCTCACTACCCCACTGGATGTCATGTCCAGGGCATATCATATACCCTCTTAAGAATACACTCAAGGAGCTGAAGGGATCTGCAACCCTATAGGAGGAACAACAATATGAACTAACCAGTACCCCCCAGAGCTCGTGTCTATAGCTGCATATGTAGCAGAAGATGGCCTAGTAGGTCATCACTAGAAAGAGAGACCCATTGGTCTTGCAAACTTTATATGCCTCAGTACAGGGGAATGCCAGGGCCAAGAAGTGGGAGTGGGTGGGTAGAGGAGTGGGGGGGAGGGTATGGGGGACTTTTGGGATAGCATTGGAAATGTAAATGAAGAAAATAACTAATAAAAAAGAATATACCCTGTGTACATAATGTTCCACATCTATAAAGCATATAAAAGAATTACATGGCTTCATGATAAATATGTTTCCAACTTCTAATTTGCTAAAACGAGGCTCTTCAAGATGCAATGTTTATAGACTATTGCCTCTGTTCTTCCAACATGTGCAGATTAAGAGGTTGTATTTATCATTATGTTAAAACTGATATTTAGTCTTCTTTGAAGTCTATCTTCTAATATGTACATAGATAATCTTCATCCATCCTTCAAACATTACTGCCATTATGAAACACTTTATAGGAACAACATGCTACCAGTTATTAAAACACATTATTACCTGGCTCATATTATATTTTCAAAAGGTAATTAATGGTGATGGAATGTACAGAAACAAAAGTACGCCCTATCATTTTGGCAGTTAGTTTATAGGAAACCATTAAGAGAAAGGTATAAAGTTAGCTATTTTTGACAGTGTATTTTATGCATGACAAATATGTTTATTGAATCATTTCTGATATACCAGGTTCTCTGACACAAACATAACAAACACAAAGCTTAAAGGCATAATAAAAATATCTAGGGCTAAGCAGTTTAGGCTTACACTTTTCAGGTTCATTGTTTCTCAGTTTCTGTTTGTCATATTTTTTTCTTTGTGCTTTCTTTTCCTTTTTTTAATGAATAACATTGGTTAATTTTGCCCAAGATAGTCAAATCAGCTCTTTCTCACATAAAACATTTTGCTCTGGGAGAAAGTTTATTTAATAACAGGGTCTGAAAGGATTCAATGAAGCAACTAATATATTGTTTTCTTTGAAAACATGCACGTTATCTAAATTACCCAATCAAAACTTTCTTGCAAAAAAGATATGCCTCTTCTGATCATAAAAGAAGTAAAATATCCTCTGGTTTCAGATGGAGGCAGAATATCCTAGGACAATCTGCTCTGCAGCAAAGCCTCAACTAAAGAAGCAAGTAGGTAGCTTGATATAAGCTATATGAATTCACATGGGTACACATGGGCTGTCATTTGGATGGATGGTGTCAGCATAAATGTTTGCTTTGTCTATATCCCTTGAAAATTCAAAGAAATTAGGACAGACTTATTTTGTCACAGACACAATAGACATTTTAGTGTGAATGATTTTCAAATGACCATCTCTTGTGTTGGGTGAGGGGGAATATATGACAAATTATTATTTTCAATTAAGTATGGACACAAATGATAATATTTATACATTAAAACCATGAAAATGTTGTGTTTCTACTAATCTAGGTTTTTCATTATCCAAAAGCTATGTTCTTGCCTGTTAGAGAATACCATGCAAATGTCTTACACTTCAAATATCAGTTAGTCAAAATGTATTCATTCATACACCAAGGGGTTTTGAAGGTCGTATTCTAGCTCAACCCTGCACATCAGAGAAGAATGCTGCAACCTATGTCAAGTTCTCCTGACTAGCTCATCTTGGGAAACAGGAGTTTAATTTATAACACAAGCTTCTTCATTTCCTTTTATTCTGGAATGAAGACAAATCCTTTATTCTTTAAAAGATTATGCATAACTTAGGATAATCTAATTTTTCTCCTTTCAATAGAACATACTCTCATATTGATATCTAAGAGAAGAATCAGTAAGTAATAACTTTTACTGATAAAATAATATCATTTTGTCACTTAATTGCATTTGTTCTCTGACATTTTCAAAAATATATACTTTCTTTCTTTTTTTTTTTCTTTATTAGATATTTTCTTAATTTACATTTCGAATGCTATGCCCAAACCCCCTACATCCTCCCCCTGGCCTGCTCCCCAACCCACTTACTCCTGCTTCCTGGCCCTGGCATCCCCCTGTACTGGGGCATATGATCTTCTAAGGCATTAGTAGATATTGCCTAGCCCAAGTTCTCCTTTGTTGTTAATATTGCCCATTCCTGGCTTCATTCATTTGCTTTCTGTGATAGTGTGTTATTTGGTGCTGGTAGTGCATTGTGAACAACCGAATATATTTACTGCTCTCTTTATTTCATGAGCCACTGTTGCTACATAAATTTCTCCTATAAAACATTTGCAAGTTTTCTTTACATAAATTTCCTTTCCTGTCATGGGCCGCATTCTTTTCTCATACTTACTATTGCTTCCTATAAATGTTATTTTAGAATGTCTCCTAGTCCTTCTTACTTAATAAGACTGTCACTAGAAATTTTGTTTTTGTTGTTGTTTTTTGTCATTTGACAAGTTTCCTTTATTTTTTCTGTGTTTTATTATCGGATATATTCTTTATTTACATTTCAAATGTTGTTCCCTTTCCTGGTTTCCTTCCCTCCCAGAAACACCCTATCACATTGTCCATCCCCTGCCTCCTGCTTCTATGAGGGTGTTCCTCCACCCACCCATTCCCACATCCCGTCCTCAATTCCCCCACACAGGGGCATTTATCAAGCCTTCATAGGACCAAGGACCTCTCCTCCCATTGATGAATGACAAGGCAATCCTCTGCTACCTATGCAACTGGAGCCATGTGTACTTCTTTGTTGATGGCTTAGTCCCTGGGAGTTCTGGGGGTCTTGTTGGTGGATATTGTTGTTCTTCCAACAGAGTTGCAAACCCCTTCAGCTCCTTCAAGTCCTTTCTCTAGCTCTTCTATTGGTGATCCCAGGCTCAGTCTAGTGGTTGGCTGTGAGCATCTGCCTCTATTTGTAAGGCTCTGGCAGGACCTCGCAGGAGAAAGCCATATTAGGCTCCTTTCAGCATGCACTCTATGGCATGCACAATAGTGTCTGGGCTTGGTGATGAATCCCCAGGTGGGACAGTCTCTGGGTGGACTTTCCTTCAGTCTCTGCTTAACATGTTATCTCCATATTTGCTCCTCTGAGTATTTTGTTCTCCTTCTAAGAGGGACCGAAGCAGCCACACTTTGGTCTTCCTTTTGTCTCAAGCAATTGAAGGATGCTAGTAAGGGCAGTCTTCATTTTAATGAGAGGCTGTACTCAACTGCCTTAAAAAAACAAAAACAAAAACAAAAACATTTCTTTATCTAAAATACATTTTCACAATGTTATGAACTATGCCAGGTAAATGAGTGACCCAATTTGTTAGTAACTTAAACTTCAATTTAATCTCATAACTGATATAATTGTTATGGCTGAGGCAGTTTTGTCAACCAGTTTTTGGAGCATCTGCAATGTATAAATACAGGTTCAGCTTCCTGGACAAGTAGTTCGATGCCATGATCTAACATTTAAAGATACCTCATGAGTTGGAAATTAAATAGTAAAATTCAGGTAACCAAAACGTTAAGAACATATCTCAATGGATATGAAAATGACAACATAGAATAAAGATTAGAATCGTGTGTACCACATAATTTAATTCCACCAATTATCACTGTGGGAAACTTTGACTTATATCAGGTTGGCAGTTTAGTTCAGTGGTAGAATGCATATTCAGTAAATACAAATTACTGGGTTCAACACACACACACACACAAAACATAATACATAGCTTTTTTTTTTTTTTTTTTTTTTACAAAACGTTACCTAAATGTCTTATAAATTTGTTCAGCAATAAATATTTGTCTATGTATTTTATAAATATTTATATTCATGGTATTAATGAATGGTGCTATTTTTGCTGACAGTTTCAAATGCTTTGGTACCAAAAGTTTGTCAGACAATCAGAGAAGAAGAATAATGCAAGAAAATCTCTTCTGTGAATTTAAACAGTGTGGAAATATGAAATAAATATAATAACTACAAATAACTGAATCACATATTATTAATGCAAACTATGTATAGTTTCCTAAACAAACTAACAAAACTTTAATAAAAATTATTTACTATTTCTGTATCTAAGAAAGAGTGATTCTCTAAAGCATTAATTTAAAGCTGTCAATATAGCCTTCTAATGAAAACAGGAAAATGTACCAATCAGACCTAAGCAAGAATCAAGAACAATAGTAAAAGCCACTTATATATCAATCACAATTAATTCTGAGCATTTGGCTTTGTGATACTAGTTTTATGCCACAAGGATACAGTAAAAGCAGCCAGATCAAAGATCCCCTTCCATTCTAAATATCTGTCATTTTCTGCTGGAAGGTGTTCTCTGCCCTTGCAAATAGTCTATCTTGTTTGTAATAATGGCTACTTCCCTGAAAAACATTTGCTCAGTCACAAAATCATTTTTCTCTTCAATTATAAAATAATTTCCACAAAATAATTTATATCCATAATCAGCTTCCAAACGCTGACACCATTGCATACACTAGCAAGATTTTGCTGAAAGGACCCAGATATAGCTGTCTCTTGTGAGACTATGCCGGGGCCTAGCAAACACAGAAGTGGATGCTCACAGTCAGCTATTGGATGGATCACAGGGCTCCCAATGGAGAAGCTAGAGAAAGTACCCAAGGAGTTAAAGGGATCTGCAACCCTATAGGGGGAACAACATGATGAACTAACCAGTACCCCGGAGCTCTTGTCTCTAGCTGCATATGTATCAAAAGATGGCCTAGTCGGCCGTCACTGGAAAGAGAGGCCCACTGGACTTGCAAACTTTATATGCCCCAGTACAGGGGAATGTCAGGGCCAAAAGAATGGGAATGGGTGGATAGGGAAGTGGGGGGGGGTATGGCGACTTTTGGGATAGCATTGGAAATGTAATTGAGGAAAATACGTAATAAAAAAATATTAAAAATTTAAAAAAAGAAATAAAATAGCTTTTGGAGTAGATATGTATTATACCCTCTTCTAAGTATTCCTTAATATTAAATAATTTCGTATAAATTACTAGTAGTTGGACATACTTTGTGGGAGACTGAGCTCTGACTTCTAACACTACTCTGCCCTGTGTTAAACTGTACACCAATTTTGTTTTCCAGCATGCTATGAGGACGATTGGTGCTATTCTTCTCTCTATGTTAGCAAGTGTAACCAATGTAGAACTTGTAATCAATGTCCTAGCTGTACACAAAGAGAATGCTACAGGTTAGGTTGGCCTTAACACTTCAAGCTGTCTTGGGTGAACTGGGTTTTTTTTTTTTTTTTTTTTTTTGAGTTGCTACAAGAAAAACATCTAAACTGTCATTTTTGATGGATTGTGGGATGGCAATACTGTTACTGTGGTGATATTTGAAAGAAGAACAATTTAGAGTCTCCCCACATCCTCTCTTGCCCTATCTTAAGTAGCCTCCCATTCCTGTGCTGTTCTCATCTGAGCTGGGAATACCCTATCTCTGTTTCCATCTGTCAAAACTTTCTCTGATTCATCACTTTGTCTACCCCTCTATTAGAAGTCATTTTCAAACATGGCTGCATTCTTCTACAAACTAACTTTACCTACATTGTTTTGTATTAAAGATGTATATACGAAGGCTGTGTCTGTATTCCAGCCAGAGAAATTAAAGGTGTATGGTATGTTTTTATTCCATCTAGATAATACAGACCCAGGTCTTTTGATGTGATACCCTACCAGAACAACCATGTTGCTGGAATAAAAAAATCCTCAACACATTGTGTTACAGTTGATTTGTGCTTCTGCTTTTTATGACCAAAGGACATTCCAACTGTTTTAGTTACATTTTTTCTGCTGTAATAAAATGTCATGATCAAAAAATTTAGAGAAGAAAGTGTTTATTTCTTTTTAATAGTTCTGATCCTAATCTGTCATGGAGAAAAGGACATCAACATCTCAAGGTAGGAACCTGGGATCAGGAACTGAAGCAGAAGCCACAGAAGAGTGCTAGACACTGGCTTTTTACATATACCTTGCTCAAGATTTTTTCTTATAGTACTCAAGATCACCAGCCAATTGAGCAGCTGTCTCAGTCAAGGTTTCTATTCCTGCACAAACATCATGACCAAGAAGCAAGTTGGGAAGGAAAGGGTTTATTCAGCTTACACTTCCACACTGCTATTCATCACCAAAGGAAGTCAGGACTGGAACTCAAGCAGGTCTGGAAGCAGGAGCTGATGCAGGAGCCATGGAGAATTGTTTTTTACTGGCTTGCTTCCCCTGGCTTGCTCAGCTTGCTCTCTTATCACAAGACTACCAGCCCAGGGATGGCACTACCCACAATGAGCCCTACCCCCTTGATCACCAACTGAGAAAATGCCCTTTTCTCTGTCATAACTCCAGCCTGTGTCAAGTTGACACACAAAACCAGCCAGTAGAGCAGTCAAACACTGTTCACAATGATGTAGACCCTCTCACAGCAATCAAGAAAATTCTCAATAGGTTTTCCCACAGGCCATTTTGGTAGGAACATTTTCTGAATTGAGGTTTCCTTTCTCCAAAACACTCTATCTTGTATAGAGCTGACATAAAACTAGCAAACCAAATTTACCCATTGATGTCTTGACACATAAACATACCACTATGTAACTAGAACCTTTCCTTTCCTGTTTGCCCATAAGATGCCATATTAATATCAGTATAACTATACAAAGCATTCCAACTTTAAAACAACCCCCACCATCTTTAATAGTCAAAACACTTTAAAAGTTTAATCTTTTTAAAGCATCCAGTTTATTTCTGATTACAACACTGAGGTAATACTCCATGATTGACAGATGTCAGAGCAGAAACTCAAGCTGGAAACCTAGAAGCAGAAGATGAAATAGAAGCCTTGGGGTAACATTATTTATGGACTTACTCCATACAGCTCGTTCAGCCTGCTTCCTTTTATACCTCAAGCCGATCAGCCCAGAGATAGCAAACCAACAATGAGATGAGCCCCTTCACATCAATTATCAGTTAGGAAAATGTCCCTAAATACTTGCCAGTTGGCCAGTGGGGACATGTTCTCAGTTGAGGTTCTATCTTCCAAATTGACTTTAGGTTGTGTCAAGTAGATACAAAATAAGCAACATGAACTTCTGTAGACATCAAGCCCAGAAACAGTGATGACTTATTTGATACTGTCAGTGAGCTATAGGCATACTGTAACTCTGGTATCTCATATTTTAAAAAGTCTAATACATTATATTTCCTCTTCGGTAGCTGAGTATAAATACGCAAGGACTATAAAGAAACGATTACCTCACTTGGAACTCTAATATATTATATATATATATATATATATAATATATAATATATTGGAACTCTAATATATTGAATGTAATGCATTCAAGCCTGTGAATTTGGTCAGGCCTAGATTTTCTTTCAAAGAAATCTGTAGGCTTATCTTTTTTCAAAAGCTAATTTATAGTGTACTTAAACTTTTTAACCTGCCTTCTAGCCAATGACCTATCAGAGGTAATGTTAATAAGGAAAGGTTAATAAGGCAAAGGAGGATATGGATTTGTTTAGAAATATTTCTTTGGGGCTAATTCAATCAGCATAAGCATGGTATCAACCATTCAGTTCACATGAATAAGCAGTGACAGTTCGATCCATTTGCAAACACCATTCTCAAATCAGCAGTTCAATCCAGAAGAAACGTCAAGGCTCTGACAATCTGCCTGTGTCTTGAAAAGTGGCAAGAAACCACTAGAACACCACCAGACCTTCTTTTGTGCATTTCTCTCTGCAAAGTCATGGCAAATGATGATCATTAAAGAGAGGCAGAGCAAAAAAAAAAAGTTACAGAGAGAGAGAGAGAGAGAGAGAGAGAGAGAGAGAGAGAGAGAGAGCATCGTCAGTGAAGACCAGCAGGCAAGGCAAATCCGTCCTACACATTGTCATCCACTGTCTGTTTGGACGTACGTATATCCTTTCCAATTATCATATGCTCTCTCACAAGTCTAATCTAGCAAAACATCATATGTCCTTTTTCCTTTCATGAAGCTCCCAGAAAAATACCACGTCTCTTCTCAACAAAACACCCCCCAAATGTCTGCTTCAGCAAAACATCCTCTCACAAGGCAGTTGACAGAAACACATCAAATAATGCAATTGAATCTCCAAAGCAACCAGACATTTCTACTTCAAAAGTCTCTTTCTGTCTCTCATGAACACACTGAAGTTTGGTTCATCAATTCACTGATACTCTAAATATATTCCCAAACTTTTTCTCCTGTTCCTCTATCTTGTCTAATAACCAAAATTCTGAATCTTCATCTTATAAAATACATATGTATATGCATATATTATATTAATTATATAATATGCATAATAAATATCTCTTGTAATGGGGGTAAGATAATACATTGATGTATCTTAGTTACATATACATGTTTTTGTTGCCAAATGCTATCACCACTAGTAATATTCTGGAAAATAAACATATAACAATGTAAATTTTTCTAGGATTGTGAATATGTGTGTGTGTTTGAGACAGAGACAGAGATAGAGACAGACACACATGCACAGAGAGAGAGAGAGAGAGAGAGAGAGAGAGAGGATATGCACCAGCACCCACATACCATGACACATAGAGGACAGTCTTGAGCATTAATTGGCCATTGCCTTCCACCTTATATTGTGACAAAGTCCCTCTTGTTTTCTGCTCCAAGCCTGGCTAGCTCACCTGAAAACTGGCTGAAGTCAGTTCCCTGTCTCTGCTTCCTATCTTCTGGTAAGAACATTCTAAGATGTCAGGTTATTGTATCTGCATTTTATATAAGTTCTTAGGGTCCAAAACTCAGGTTGCCTGGTTGGTGTGGCAGGCACATTACACGCTGAGCCATTTCCCTGGATCCTTCCTGAGGTTTCTAGTCTGTAACTAAATAAACTAAAGTACTTGACTAGAAACTTGCAGGTAAAGAGTAAGAAAGAGACTTAGGTCATGGCAACTCTTCTGAACACATTTCATAAAGCACCAGTTAGGAAAACTGAAATCCCATCCCTCTCTACCACTGAGTCCATTGATTGGGGGGCAAATAATTTCATCTGAATACAGTCAGGTTTTCAAAGTAAAATATCATATTAACTTTGTGGAAATTAAATAAAATTGTTTTAGAAATTACTGGTTTGTTTCTGTAACTCCTTCCATGGATGTTTTGTTCCCAGTTCTAAGAAGGGGTACAGTGACCCCACTTTGGTCTTTATTCTTCTTGAGTTTCATGTGCTTAGCGGATTGTATTATATATCTTGGGTATCCTAAGTTTTGGGCTAATATCCACTTATCAGTGAGTACATATTGTGTGAGTTCCTTTGTGATTGGGTTACCTCACTCAGGATGATGCCCTCCAGGTCCATCCATTTGCCTAGGAATTTCATAAATTCATTATTTTTAATAGCTGAGTAGTACTCCATTGTGTAAATGTACCACATTTTCTGTATCCATTCCTCTGTTGAGGGGCATCTGGGTTCTTTCCAGCTTCTGGCTATTATAAATAAGGCTGCTATGAACAAAGTGGAGCATGTGTCCTTCTTACCAGTTGGAACAACTTCTGGATATATGCCCAGGAGAGGTATTGCTGGATCCTCTGGTAGTTCTATGGGAGCTGTGACTAAAGGATGGACCGTTTAGAGACTGCCATACCCAGGGATCCATCCCATAATCAGCTTCCAAACACTGACACCATTGCATACACTAGCAAGATTTTGCTGAAAGGACCCTGATATAGCTGTCTCTTGTGAGACTATGCCTGGGCCTAGCAAACACAGAAGTGGATGCTCACAGTCAGCTAGTAGATGGATCACAGGGCTCCCAATGGAAGAGCTGGAGAAAGTACCCAAGGAGCTAAAGGGACCTGCAACCCTATAGGTGGTACAACATTATGAACTAACCAATACCCCGGAGCTCTTGAATCTAGCTGCATATGCATCAAAAGATGGCCTAATAGGCCATCACTGGAAAGAGAGGCCCATTGGACACACAAACTTTATATGCCCCAGTACAGGGGAACGCCAGGGCCAAAAAAAAAAAAAAAATGGGAATGGGTGGGTAGGGAAATGGGGGAGAGGGGGGAGGGTATGGGAGACTTTTGGGATAGCATTGGAAATGTAATTGAGGAAAATACGTAATAAAATATATTTAAAAAAGAAATTACTGGTTTGTAAATTGAGATGTGGCTCAGCTATTAATGTGTATTTGTGCTGTGTGTTTGTGTGTGTGAGTGTGTGTGTGTGTAAGCAAATTAATTAAAAGGAAAGATGCTAGTAACATGAAAGTGGAGTCATCAGGGAGGTTTAAAGAAGGACAACTGGAAGGGGCTGGAGGAAGGAAAGATGGGGGGATGGTGTAATTTAAACACATGTTCTTTAAAGAAATTTTCTACTTTCCCAATAGATGAGTTCTAGTCTCAACATCCACATTGAGGAAGCTCAGAACTGCCTACAATTTGAGCTCTTCTGGCCTCTGTGAAATCGTATAAACATACACAGAAAAAGAGACACACAGAAACATAGACAGAGACACACATAAATAAGTAAATTTATAATAGTAATTAATAAGAGCTAAGAAAATATATGGCTTCTGACCTATCCACAAAGTCAAAGTAGACTTAAGGAAAATGAACTTTAGCCTAAATTTATGGAATTTTGGTATATATGTGTTGACACACTGATAGAAACTGACCATTGCAGACATCTTGGACAGGTGTCTTATTTTATTACTTTAAAAGTTTATGCTTTGAAAATGTAGATAGGCAAACAATTGCATTTCCTACTTTTCTTCTTTTTTCTCCTCTTCCCTTCTCCCTCCTCTCCCTACTCAGTAAAACCTCAGTGCCTTGAATGCCAAACCAATACACCACTCTACACTCAGCTATACTCTAAGACACTCAGTTCTTAATTCTTAAATATAAATTATTTATAAGAGTTTAATTTTTTGCATGTGTTCTTCTTACTGGTTGGAACATCTTCTGGATATATGCCCAGGAGAGGTATTGCGGGATCCTCCGGTAATACTATGTCCAATTTTTTGAGGAACTGCCAGACAAATGCTCCACTATGTTCATAGCAGCCTTATTTATAATAGCCAGAAGCTGGAAAGAACCCAGATGCCCCTCAACAGAGGAATGGATACAGAAAATGTGGTACATTTACACAATGGAGTACTACTCAACTATTAAAAAGAATGAATTTATGAAATTCCTAGGCAAACGCATGGACCTGGAGGGCATCATCCTGAGTGAGGTAACCCAATCACAAACAAACTTGCACAATATGTACTCACTGATAAGTGGATATTAGCCCAGAAATTCAGAATACCCAAGATATAAGATACAATTTGCTAAATGCATGAAACTCAAGAAGAATGACGACCAAAGTGTGGACACTTTGCCCCTTCTTAGAATTGGGAACAAAACACCCATGGAAGGAGTTACAGAGACAAAGTTTGGAGTTGAGACAAAAGGATGGACCATCTAGAGACTGCCATATTTGGGTAACCATCCCATAATCAGCTTCCAAACGTTGACACCATTGCATACACTAGCAAAATTTTGCTGAAAGGACCCAGATATGGCTGTCTCTTGTGAGACTATGCCGGGGCCTGGTAAACACAGAAGTGGGTGCTCACAGTCAGCTATTGGATGGATCACAGGGCCCCCAATGGAGGAGCTAGAGAAAGTACCCAAAGAGCTGAAGGGATCTGAAATCCTATAAGTGGAACAACATTATGAACTAACCAGTACCCCAGAGCTCGTGTCTGTAGCTGCATATGAATCAGAAGATGGCCTAGTCGGCCATCAGTGGAAAGAGAGGCCCATTAGTCATGCAAACTTTATATGCCTCAGTACAGGGGAACACCAGGGCCAAAAAGTGGGAGTGGGTGGGTAGGGGAGTGGGTGGGGGAGCGTGTGGGGGACTTTTGGGATAGCATTGGAAATGAAATAAATACCCAATTAAAAAAAAGTTTAATTTGCTTTCTGGTCCAACCAAAGAGAGTAAAGACTAACTCATTAAATAATCTGATGTTGTTATGGATGTCCAAAAAGATATATAATGAATAATCATCATCATCATCTCTACCTAACTTGAGGAAACACTTCCAAAGTCCTTTAACATATGGTCAAGAGACAGTTTGTAATTAAAGATTAAATTTGGGGAGGTAGTCTTTTCTTATAGGGTCAAATATTTGACATAGAGATCCTTTTCTATGAAGATATTTTATGTCTAGAATTTAGAAAATCTTGAATACAAACATTCTTTTCAGCATCGCACTTTATGAGTGATTGCTTTTTGAATATTTTCTTCTTTACAAAGAACAATAAGAAGAGCTATAGGAAAATAAATCCATAACTGCTTAGTGTTATTGTGCAATGTAAAATAAAGAAATTTCAATATAATTCTTCTGTACAGACTGCAGATATCAAGATCATGTTGAGCAGGGCTCTGAGGATAGATTCTTACAACTATGGTTATAAAAATATCTTACAGCTGGAAAAAAGCTTAGCAAATTTCTTAAGATGAGTCTGGCAGTGTCACCATTTGCTAGCTGCTAAAGGTAGCTTTTCAGTTTTATGTTCAGTTGTGGGAAAGGAGAAAATGATAAAGGGTCAGCAGGGACCCAACACCTAGCAAGAGTTCCAGGACCCCCCCGCACCAGAAGTGCATTCATATATAATACATTACATTAAAGGCTCCCAAAGTAATATTTTCCATCCTCCACAATGGCTCTATTTCCCATATGTAGACAAATTAATGAAGGTAGATTCTGGAACTGTACATAAATATTCAACTAGTGTCTGTATTTATGCCCCAGCTTACCAATAACTAATGGTCAGCTGTGCCGAAATAACCATATAACTTAGACATGTAAAAGGATAGCTGATCCTATTTATTATACCACCTGTGAGCCTCCTAGGGGAATGGCAGCCTAGTGAAATATTTTGGTGTGCTGACACAATTTTGTACTTCTTTATGAGGCTGTGCCAGCATATCACTAATTTCCTGTTATAATTCTTTGCTTCAAAGGCCAAGTCCACACATGGGAAAATGATTTTCTGCAAACAATCTTCTCGAAGCTCTACCGTCTCTGTCTCTTCAATTGCCTCTCTGGATATTGTCTTCACCTTTTCACTTGCTTTTAACCATCATAAGGGATTAAAATTAGCATTCAGGGGAAAGCAAATCCATGAGCAGTGCGAGTTTTAAATTGCTATGTCGATTACCTGCCTCAGACTCTTCTCAGATGCATGGAAGAAAAACATTCCTTTCTGATTCATGAGCTACAAAGGACAATGGAAAGAGCTTTTGCTTCAGTGCATCTCACAAAAAGATCAAATGATAGAACTTTGAGCTCAGGACTGCTGCATGTTTCTATCCTAAAGTATTGATGTACTGTGGACAGCCAGGAGATAGCCATAGCCTTTCTGTCGAGAGCATTGATAGCACTTTCTCTTGGGATAGTGGTTACTGCACTTTATAAAGTGTTATTAAAATGTGTAAATCCCAGTTGAGAAGCTGAAAATCGCAAAAAACTAGAGTAGAAAATGAAGTCATTTTTGCCATCATATTTATCAAAGCAATTTGCACTGTTAGGACTTTCTGCTTTATTTTATTTTTCTTATTTGCAGCATACAGTTTTAGCACTGATTGGTAGTTTGTGCTGATTTAGCAAATATACTCATGGCTTGGGATTTTGAATTGTGGGTACATTTACTTCAAGTTAGGATTTGATACTTACTTCAAACAATGTGCAGTTTTGACTGTGGATGCTTAAAGTTCAAAAAGCTGGATAGAATATGCTGGATTAATGGAACCCACTGATGAAGCACAGTGAAATATGTAGTGATGAGAGAGTTACTGGCTCCCATAACAATATCAGACAACAATCTAGAAAACTGGTAACTGGTACTTGCTTGAATTGGAGCAGAAGAGCGCATTCAGTAACATCTGGAAGTTTTCACTCAAAATAATTTCCAGAGCTTCTCACCTGCTGAGGAGCAGAGGGGCTTTGTTCTATCAAACAATCACAAGTCTTCCTGGATACTGATGATGTTGCCATTCCTCTTGTCCAATGAATTTTAACATCTTGCAGAATTGTGAAGAACATAGATCCTGGCCAAAGGCTTCAAAAAAACTTGAAGGAGAAAATGAACATGCAAATAAAAATGATAATTAGAGTCTAATTTGTGTGTTTCTGAACTCATAATTTATTTGTTGTGTTTAAATATTGCAGAGGTTACTGATATGCACATCGAGTTGGCCCATATGGCATCCTGATATGCTTCTTCCAAATAACTGTTATTACTGCTCAGCTTTATCATCAACCTTGTCTTTCTTGTGTATAGGTAAGTTATCACAGTATCTAAGTTGTCAATATGGACTGACTAGACTGGCCTTTATTTTGTCACATGTAAGTCTACATATGTTTGCATATCTAAAGTACATGTTCCAAGAAACGCCTGACAGAACTGAACTTTTTTGTTTTATCTTATTATCTAATAAATTAATACAACAAGAGGCTTGTTAAATGCAAATGAGGAAGAGGGAAAGGTGTTGCTAGAATGTAATTAGCAAGATACAAAGATACCAATTAACACCTATAGCAAAGAAAAAACAACTTTTTCCCCCATGGGGCAGCATCAAAAGTAAAACCACAGCTGGTTACACACAGAGAGTGGAGTGAAGATGGGTTTTAGCTTTCTATCAATATTGAAGCCTGGAGATTACATAGGAAAGGAGGAGAGAAAACAGAAGAGGAGAGTCTGTATGCTAGCCACTAAAAGTACCCAAGGAGCTAAAGGGTCTGCAACCCTATAGGTGGAACAACAATATGAACTAACCAGTATCCCGGAGCTTGTGTCTCTAACTGCATATGTATCAAAAGATGGCCTAGTTGGCCATCACTGGGAAGAGAGGCCCCTTGGTCTTGCAAACTTTATATGCCTCAGTACAGGGGAACACCAGGGCCAAGAAGTGGGAGTGGGTGGGTAGGAGAGTGGAGGGGAGGTTCTGAGGGAATTTTGGGATAGCATTTGAAATGTAAATGAAGAAAATACCTAATTAAAAAAATAAATTTAAAAAAAAGAAGGGATTGTCCATCTAAATGCATTCTGAACTCCTGTTTGGCACCTTATACAGCTGAGGCACATGTCTCATGCCAATGGTATTTTCTGTGTTCAATCTTCCTCATGTTCACTTCCTCCAAACTGCACTGTACCGTTCACAATGTCACTTCTTGTCAATTTCATCAAACAACATCTTCTTAAATCAATGAGTATGACAGAATAGATTTCACGTATCTCACAAATGTTTGTAACATTTTCAGAATTAAGAGCCATGAACCCAAAGAATGTTTCATTTAAGTTTCCAGAAGAAATGGTCAAGCCAGCTACATGAGTATGATTTGATCATACACATTTCATTTTAAAGGAAAATACAGAGTACCTCAGATTTTGTTCATCAAGAGCTCTACAACTGGGGATGCAGAGATGCATCCTTGGGTAACAGCCCTGGTTCTATAAACATGAGGCCTTAGTTCAGACCAGAATGACCATCTAAAAGACTTGTGTGTCTATAATTCCAGCTTAAGGGGACGAAGACAGGTAGATAATAGGAGCATGCTGGAAATCCAGCACTGATAAAACTGTAAGAAGCAATCTCATAAGAATAAAGCTGACAGAGTAATAGATCATGACACACCAGGTATCTTCCTCTGCCTTCCATATACCATATACTGTACAAAGAGCACTCTGGGTACACACACACACACATGCACACAAACACACACACACACACACACAGAGAGAGAGAGAGAGAGAGAGAGAGAGAGAGAGAGAGAGAGAGAGAGAGAGAATACATTCTAAAAAAGTTGTTAAGACCTACCCCTAACATTTACACCTCTCAAGGCTATAATGAAGGCAGAGATAATGAGCTTCACTTATGAAATCTCGGTGCTCTAGTTGCTCTCAAAACAAAGCCATTGAAGTGTTAACCTAGAATAATATTATACCATTCTTCTCAAGGGTAGTATATTTAACATTCTATTTTAATGTAACTTATAAGCTTATAGAGAAATCACAGGAATGGTACATGTAACCCCTTCATGTCCTTTCACGGGTGTGTTGAGAGATTTCTACATTGCTTTGTGTGAATGTATACCACAAATACATCCTCTGAGAGCAAGCAGTTCCTCTGATTCCTCTCTCCCTTAGCCCTGCAGTGTATATACCTTAAACACCAGGACATTTTCTTTCATCACCACAGTATAATTGCCATTTGGGAAATATACCATTAACAGACAAGCTACATATCCAATGTATTACAAATACCAACGTTTTTGCTCATTGATCCAGTTATGCCTTTGATAGCATGTATCCCTTCTCTTATTGTAGTTTGTTGTGATATCCCATCACTTTACTTTAAACTTTATCTTTTTAAATGGATCATTTTATGTAGTCTTTTATATACAGTAAATTTGCTGAAGAAAATTTAACAATGAAATGTTCCTCACTTAACTTGTGTGATGATTCCTAATGGCATGCTTCAAACTCTGAATCTGGAAATATGTTTCCTTCTCAGATTTCATAAGAATTCCTCCATAATCACCTTTCCATTTGTTAATATATTATCTTTATATTGAGTTTGTCTAATTTTGTCACTGTTCTGTTTATGGAATCATTCAATAGTGAATGTAATTCAGCTAACCATTGGGTTAACTTTAAAACTATACTAAATGCTAGCATGGGTCAAACTGTGTCTTTGTATGTGGCAAATCTTTCTATTTTAAGTGTCCATATGCTGGGTAGCAATTTCCTCTGAAATGAATCATTTCATCTAGCAGGGTAGCTCACCAAGTGCAGGATACCATAAAGGCCAGTCCAATAGTCCATCCTGCAGAGAAACTCTTTAAAAATCAACCAATAGCTCTTTAAAACCCAGGAACTCCAAACCTTCAGGATGTCCCTGAAACTGAGCATATTCACCCAGTTGCACTCTCTCCTGCCTGATATTAGCACTGCTGAGAGAAACACTCTGACCTGACAAGTCAAATTGCCTTCAAGAGGCTATGACCAGCCAAGCTACCTGAATGAAATGGAGAACGGATGAGCTGTCTGGACAAAGACCTACAGAACTGCCCAGAGGAAGCAGAACCAACTGAACAACTTAGAACGCCACTCTCTAACATGTAGAACTGACTGCATGTTGCACAGTGCACTTTAGATTTATAGCTCTTATGAGATGTCATCACGCTCATGTGGCTTCTTGTGAAATAGCTGTCCTGGACTTGTGTCTGTCCTTGTCAGTAACCTCTCACTCATATTCCTAAAATAACTCAATAAATCTCACTGGCATACCAAGCGGCAAGCTAGTAATGATGCTGCTTTGATTGTTCCTTTGTTCTCTATTTGTATTGAGTAGTTATTTGTTCATGTGTGCCTCAAAGAATAGGATCATGCAATACTACTGGGAGAAAAACCAAAAACAACAGCAAACCCAAAAAACAAACAAAAAATGTACAACCAAACTTGCACTCAAGTAAATATATAAAATGTATGGCCATTAGGATGATGTCACCAAAGTCCAGAGTTTTAAGAATTTGAATAATTTCTTGTCCTAATTCACTACATATAAACTGTACAAATTTAAATTGTGTGTACAGTTTTTATAAAATGATGTCTTTTTTCCTCCCTTGTGTGTATGTGCGAGTGGTTCTATCTTTCAATATTGAATGACTATCTATCAACTTATCAATAAAGGCTTCATTTAGCATTTTAGAAGCTTCAATAGTGTCTAGTTGAGAAGATGTAGCACTTGCACATATTATTGGTACAGCATGAAAGTAAATTTGAAACAAAAAACAGAAGCATTGATGACGTGCCTTTCTTCAGCCAAGCAAAAGCTTTGATCAAAATCAAATGACACTATTGCACTCTGTGTCATACCACATTTTACACGACTTATTTCATACATTCACTGCAATCTATCACCACTGTTCTAATCAGAAACAAATGACTTCTAAACCAGCCAAAAATGGCAATCTCCATCTTCTTCTGGATTTGAGACGATGATTATTAAGTTCTGATACATTTGACTCTTCTCGTGTTAATTTTGATGTTGTTTTAATAAGTTGTGTTCTCTGGAAATTATTTATACAAAAATAATTTAAGATGAGTCTTATTTATTCCTTGCAAATCTAAAACCTTATTTTATTTTTATGGTGGAACAAAATTTGATGAAAAAAACAAAACTATTATATTTTGATGAGACATTATTATCTGCAAGATTATTGACAGGCACAACTCCTCTGTAGTGTAGATCATAGAAATGCTGAAACATCTCATACCAGTTGGCCCCACTTGAGGTTGTTATTGGAAAACAAGAGTGTCAGTCATACTGCAACAAGATTAAGCCATCTCTCTTCTCTTATTTTAAAATTTTATTCATATACATGTGTGTCTGTGTATAAGTATGTGCACCAGTGTGAGGAATCTGACAGATGCATAAGGCATCAAAATCCCTAGAGATAAAATAATAGGAAGTTGTAAGCCATCAAAATGTGTGCTTAGAATCAGTCTCTGGTCCTCTAGAAAAATAGCATGGGCTCTTAACTGCAGGTCTATCTCTCCAGATACCCATATTTATTCTTAAAAATCACGAAAATTCTAAATTGCGATGAAATTAGGTACCCAGAGTCTGTAAGATAAAATATTGCCCCATCTCTACCAAACACTGAAGAAGAAGCAGCTTCCGTTGTCTTTCCCACCAAATACAAGCAAGCAAGTGCTGTGTCACTGATTAACAGGCAGATAATGTTGTTGTTCTGACAGTTACTCTTCCTCTATCTCAAGATAATGGTGACTTCAGGCTGGTGGTTCATTGGGGTAATGTATCTGCTGATGTACCTACATGCCTATATAACCTGAGTTTGGCCTCTAAGGCAGATATATCTCAGTAGATAACAGACTCTCAATTGTCTTCTGATCTCATACACACAGAGCAAATTTTTAGAAAAAAAAATTGAATTATTAAAAATGGCTACTTGTACATACAATTTGGTTCTGAAGTTCACTCTAATGCATTGCCAGACTCAAAAATGAATCCTTACTAGAGTGGAGAAGTACAACCATTAGGAGAAATGACTTAATTTGAGGAAATATCTTTGTGAGTGTCCTTTGTATAGGTATTTTAGAATTCTTGTCCAACATAGGTCTTGATGTATACTGTAGTATTACAGCAATCAGGAACACATATAATTGGAAGACTAACAGAGATTTCTATCCCAATATATAAATGCACTGATGAAGAGAACCTCATATATTTATCTCTGATTAAGTCAGATATGTAGCTTAAGCAACAGAGATTAAACTTGAAATTATTTTAAATGAGAAAACATTAATGCTTAGATCTCAGAATTGCCAAACCTATTGCATATGGGATTATATCATTGAGAACATTCATTATAATAGATAGAATGCTTACAAGCCTGCATTCTTTGTGATGTGGTCCAACACTCAATTCTGAAATAGCTTTGGATCCAAACGCTGACTCGATAATTTCAGTACAATTATCTGGCCATACATTTAGCTGACTTCTGTCCTTAGACTATTTTGTCCTCTGGCTGGAGTAAATACGTTATGCCATGTGCAATTAGAGGATATAAAAGGCAGAGAGCCAGGACTTCATTAAGCTCAGTACAATTGATTCTGTCCCTGCTTCATAGTACATGACTGCATGTCCAGCAGAATTATGTCTGGGTCTACAGGGAAAGAGACCTTTAATTCTCCTGTGTCCCTTCAAACAGAAGGCTAACAATATTAGTAAAATTTACTTACACATTGTGAATGAAGAAAATGAGGTTATACCAGTCTACATGCATCTGGAGCAGACTGACAAATTGCACCTGTCCTGTATCAACCAATAATTCTTGATCTTTTTCTGTATGTCTGTCAGTTGTTGCCAGGTCTTTCTCAGATGGTACCCTTGTCCTTTGGTTCTGTAGCTTGAGACTTCACCAGGCCTTGTGTTTGTATTTGTATATACTTGATGTATGTGCTCAGTTAGCCATCTTGAATTCATATTCAGACTGGGCACATGCAAGGAATATTCACTCTCTGATAATTATTCTCTCCATACATAACTTGCCAATGACTGCATGTTTTCTATGCCCCAAATTTCTAAGCTTACTACACTGAATATTGGAAGTTATTGCATAATGAATAACAATTAAATAACTTAAATATGAAATTAACATCACTAGGTTCTAGAGGAAGCCACTCCACCTCAGTCTTTTTGACTGGCAAATTTATATATATATAAAGGGGAATTGCCAGTAAATTTTCTAAAGAAATGTATATTTATTTCTAGGAAAAATCTATTAAATAGGGTTAAAAATTAGATATATGAAAGAAGATTGTAAAGGAAAAGTCTACAGGGGTGAGAATTGAAATCCTAGTAGGGAGTTTAGGCTTTATTTTTTTTAAAGATGACACAAGAGAGACCAACTTACCTGCATATGTAGTATGGCTTTTGAGATAATCGTCATAGCCTGCAACTACTAATTTTCTGTTATTCATTTCTCTTTTACATCTTGGATCTAGGGACCCTGAATGTATGTGGCATTATACTCAATACATTTACACTCAGGTGATAAGCAAACAAACAAAACCCATGACAGAAGTCATTCTGACATGTTGAGAAACATGTCCAACTTGTATAACTAACTGAACAGAACACAGAAAAATTAAGTTGACGTTGATTAGAAGCTACTGGGGCATTAAAAAAAACTTGACAAATAAATGATATCATGTAAAGATTTTCAGGCTTTAAGATGAAAAAATGTGGGTGTTAACAAGGCTTCAATTCAGATCACAAAACTGGATGAAAGAGCTCATGAAATGGACAGTTCTTGAGAATTAAGAGTTAAAATGTCAGGTTACCAGCTGCATCAAATGTCAGAATTGAACAAGGGTATAGATTTTGTTGAATCTGTTTCTTGACACTCTGCACACACTAAGGCTTTAGTAGGACAGTAAGGGAAAATGTATATGGCCTACGTATGGAAGAACAGAGGAGCAAGGAGAATCATCCAACGTAGAAATGTAGGGGTATGAGACACTCGACCAACAGAACATGTATTAAATTATCAAAGGCAAATAACTCACAACGAAATGAGAAATGACAGAAGAAACACAGTGGGATATTGCAGTTTCATGACAATCTATGGGAACTCTGACATTAGGGGAATGGTTGTGACAATGGAGAAAGTGGGCTGCAATTGAGTGAACATCAGCATGACTTGAGTTGCATAAACTGAGCTAGCGTGCTGTGTGCACACATTCCATATTTGCTTTTGTATTGTTATCAGGCAAATATACATTACATAGAGCTACTGTCTTTTCCCATAAATATAAAAATAGGGAAAACATGGAAACTGCAGTGGCTGCCAGTCAGTGGCACAGGGCTTGGACTGTGCTCCTTCATTAACCTACCATACACGACTCTCAGTTTCAAAACCCTGAAGAGTATAAGCATCCCTACCACACACAGAAGAACAGGCTATCCCAGAAACTCAGAAGCCAATATTCAGAATCATTTAGGAAATATCTGTTTGTAGGTTCCCCAGATATTAAAAAAGATAATCATTACAGAAAGGCAGAAGGTAAGAATAGTTCCCTTGTCCTTAGATGTTGACATCACCAAGCCTAATGAAGACTCATTTTCTGTGTGTGACCTTCCTGGCACCTCTAGAGTTTCCCGAGGAAGACAGCGAATAGAAGCAGTGTTGGTGATTGGGGTCATGCTGATAGCAGATGGAGCTCCATGACAGCAACAGGCGATTTATGACCTCAATACTACTGATAGAACAAAACTTAATTATCTGGAACTGGCCAGAATGCCCAGCAAGAAACACTGAAACTCTTAAGAATACATATTTACAGACATATACATTTGGCAGTAAATTTCTGCTGGCAGCAGCAGAGAATTAGGTAAAGGACTGATTGTTAAACTTCCTTTCATTATCGTATAGGAGATTCTTTCTGGCTGGGCAAGAGTCTTAGACTTGTTGAATCTCCATGAACTAGAGAGTAAAATAAGGAAAATAATTTAAATATTTTATACCTACAATACACACTCACATACACACACGTTCTGGTCAGGTCCGACCTTCTGTCTCATCTATTCCACAAATAACATGCATATATATACAAATACCTACACATGTACATATAGATAATTAGACATATACATTTTTTTATGTATTTAGTGGACAGGGCTGAGCCCCAAATTCCATACAAATACATTTGCGTGGATGGATGGATGGATGGATGGATGAGTAACCAAACTACCACTTTGTTTATTTTTCTCTGACCTTTTATAGACAAAACTTTTAGAAAATTACCTCATAGATAAAATGTTACACAAAAGTGGAGTTACAAAAGTATGTTGATACTAAGCTCAAATCAGTGTTTTATTCTGCAAGCTCACTATAAATTTAAAACAATGGTTTCACATGACCTCATTTTATCAAAGTGCACACCTTTGGCTTTATCCTTGGATGGGAATTTTTTTCCTTGATTGCAAATTTTTCTCAAGCCTATATTTCTCTTTTTATTGTAATTCTAAAAGCTCATTAAATTTCTTTCTTTTTGTGAGATTAGAAGCTTTATTTTATTTTATTTTCAGTTTTTTATTAGATATTTTCTTCATTTACATTTCAAATGCTATCCCAAAAGTCCCTTATAACCTCCCCCTGCCCTGTTTCCCTACCCACTCACTCCCACTTCTTATCCCTGGCATTCCCCTGTACTAGGGTATATAAAGTTTGCAATACCAAGGGGCCCCTCTTCCCATTGATGGCCGACTAGGCCTTTTTTTTTTTTTTTTTTTTTTTGCTACATATGCATCTAGAGACACAAGCTCTGGGGGTACTGGTTAGTTCATATTGTTGTTCCACCTATGGGGTTGCAGACCCCTTCAGCTCCTTGGGTACTTTCTCTAGCTCCCTAGCTCCTCCATTGGGGGCCCTGTGTTCCATCCAATAAATCACTATGAGCATCCACGTCTTTATTTGCTTATTATGCAGCCATTACTTGCTATTTTATGAGGAATGGGTACGTTCTATATTTTATTTTAACTTTATTATATCTTTCTGGAAAAACAACGAAAACCACCTTACCAGAGTCTGACCAATTACAGATGCAGAGACTTGCAGTCAACTATCGAACTGAGAGTGGCGACCCCAATGGAAAAGTTAAGGGAAGGACTGAAGGAGCTGAAGGGGTTTGCAACCCCATAGAAAGAACAATGATATCAATCACTCAGAACCCCCAGAGTTCACAAGGACTAAACCACCAACCAAAGAGAACACATGGAGGGATCCATGGCTCTAGCCTCATATGTAGCAGAGGATGTATGCTACATGTGCCGTTGCAGAGTGGCAGTTGGCTACTGCTGGCCACCATGCATACATAGGCAGTAAAGTTCTTTTGCCAAGATGAGGTTTTGAGAATTAACCAATCAGATGAGAGAGAAGTTAACCAATCAGACATAAGCATGCAAATGAGGTCATAATCATAACCCAAGCACAACCAATCCGGGTGTGAGACATGCCTCTCCTAGGCCTTTATAAGCAGCACCAGTTCTGGGCTTGGGGTCTCTTTGCCTCTGCAATCAAGCTCTCCCAATAAACATGTGCAGAAGGATCCTGTTACAGCGTCTTTTTGCTGGCGAGTCGGGTGTGTGCAAGAAGGATGGCCTTGTCCAGCATCAGTGGGAAAAAAGGCCCTTGGTCCTGTGAAGGCTCGATGTCCCAGCATAGGGGAATGCTAGGGCAGTGAGGCAGGAGTGGATGGGTGAGAGGAAGAGCACCCTCATAGAAGCAGGCAGAGGGAGATTGAATAGGGGGGTCTCAGGTAGTGAAACAAGAAAGGGAATAATATTTGAAGTGTAAATAAAGAAAATATCCAATAAAAAGTTATCTATCATAGCAGAAATAATAAAAAAAATCTAACTTCTTCCTGCCCCTAGAGGTATTGCAGGAGTAGCTACTGTGACACATGTGTCAGTAGGTGCCAGAGAGGAGAAAGGCTATTTCTATGCTCAGTGCTCTGACCTGTAAACATCTGAATAATTAATATCATAACAGTCCCTGAGAAAAGTGAATCTGGTGTCATTTGGCCTAGACGGAGCTAGCCTGAGACAACCAACAGTCTGTGACCTGGTAGGCCCAGATTGTCTCCCAGGACAAGGAGCAAGCCTGAGACAAGAAGAATCATGCCTAGAACCATGAGCCTCATGAGGAGTAAGTCCAAGACAGATGAAGTTTGCAATGAGCCACTTGGGTGTCCCAGTGAATTGTGAGCCTGAGGCAATCACCAGACTGGGACCATGAGGCTTGGAACCATAATGCACAAGTGAGACATAGCACTCCTGAGATGACTCCAGACACTCAGAGACCTCAATTTGCCATCGTGGGAGGATACTCAAATGGGCCTCCACCCTCTCAGAGGAGAAGGAAAGGAGAAACATAGGAATGGACTAATAGGGGGCAGTAATCGGAATAAAAAATTTGAAAAATGAAAGGGAGATAGGGAGAGAGAGGAAGAGAGAGAAGGAAAGAAAGGAAAGAAGGAAGGAAGGAAGGAAGGAAGGAAGGAAGGAAGGAAGGAAGGAAGGAAGGAAGGAAGAAAAAAAGAAAGGAAGGTAAGGGAGGGAGGGAGGGAGGGAGGGAGGGAGGAAGGAAGGAAGGAAGGAAGGAAGGAAGGAAGGAAGGAAGGAAGGAAGGAAGGAAGGAAGGAAGGAAGGAAAGTGTGCACAATGAAGAGATGGAGATCTGGATACTGGATACTCAAGCAGACTGGGAACAAACAGCCTGCTGTGAGTAGTTGGTAATGCCATCTAGAACAATGGTGGGGTCCTAGCCTTTGTGCCTCCAGGGAGCACTTCTGGGCATGTGGCCCTTCAGCAGCAGATGGTCTGTTATCACGAAAATCCTTGTCTGGGCCAGTGACCAGAGGAATGTTTATGTCTGAGAGCTGTATAGAATTGGCCTCACACCTAACTTGGGGATCATGGGAGAATATTAAGAGCAGGAAAGCTGGCCCTGAAAACATGATTGAGCATGCAGAGTTGTTCCTACCACTTATCTCTCAGGACGAGATAGCCTCCTCCCCACTTGTCCCTCAACAATATGCTACAAGGAGAACTGGCCCTGTCCTTCACCTGATATAGTACTTAGAAGAGTAGACAGACCCCTGTACCTTACCCAGGCAACACAATAGAGCTGACTCTGTATGTGAAGGTGCTGGTGAGCTGGCCCTGAGGATGTGAGCATGAGAGAGCTGGCCCTGCAACTTGTCTGCCTTATAGCAGCAAGGGTATGTCAGAGATACCCTCCTCCACTCTCACCTCTTGACACCTTTGGAATACAGGAGAGCTTTCTCTGGGGTCATAGAAGTAGGAAAGCTGACCCTGCCCCCCACCTGCTGCAGCACCCAGGAGAGTGGGCTATGTACCTCAACAGTGTAACACAGTAGTTCTAGTCCTGTATATTGGGGTTGCAGGTGAACTAGCACTGAGAGCATGAGCACAGGAGAACTGGCTCTGCTTCTTTTCTGCTGGGCAGTGCTGAAGATGAGGGAGAGATGCCTTTCTTCATCCCTCTCTGTTGCCACCTATGCAAGACAGGATGGCTTGACATGAGGTCATAAGAGCAGGAGAACTAGCCATGTTACTCACCAGATGCAACACTTGAGAGAGGATGCCTGCACCTCACTTGGGAAGCAGGATAGAGCTGGTCCTGGTATCAGGGCTAACCCCAAGAATGTGAGAGTGGGAGAGCTGCCAGGCTGATCATATCAGATACGTCTCAAACACAGATACAGGGCTTTGAATTAGTTCATGCCAACATCTACCTTATGGATGAACTGCTGGAGCACATGAAGGGGCTGGTTCTACAAATCCAATATTACAGGATGGCAATGGCACAGGGCAGCAACATGATGTGAGTGAAATATGCAGAAATGAAAAAAAAAGTGTAACTTCTAACTCTGGAGCAGATAAGATTATTGGCATAAGTTTTGATATACACATAAGGAATATTGGTGGTGTGGTTGCTGGAGTGATGGCTCAGTAGTGAAGAAAACTTACTGCTCCTTGAGAGGGACTGGGTTTAGGCTCCAGCACCCACACTGTGCCTGTAATTCTGGTTTCTGTTTATCTATGGCTTTCTTCAGTACTGCATATTCATGGTGCACATAAATACATGAAATAGACCCTAGCATAATAAAATAAATCTCATGAAGCACTATGGATGGTGGTGATGGCTGTGGCCAGGGAGAACTCCACCATCTTGTCTCCATGGTAGGGTATCCTACAGGGGAACAACAGACACAATGTCCTCTGCAGGGATATATTTCTGTAGAAGATCAATAATTCCACAGGAGAAGAGTTGAACAGAGTACATTTATATAAATAGATCAAATCATCATTTTTCCACTTGAAGATCTAATTTGTCCTACATCTTGTCTCTACCCCATTTTTTCTCATTATCTTTAACAACCTCCCACCAGGTATTCAACTACACAAGCAAACTTTTCTAATGATGCCAGAGAAGCCACATTGATAGTGAACTTACTAACAAAAGAACATCCAGTTGCTATATTTCACCTCCATGGCTCATCCATTTTTTGTGGCTACAGCAAAAAATAGCACAGAGGCTTGAGGCAACAGAAATTTCTTTCCCACATATCTTGAACCTAGGGAGGCTAAAATCAGGGTGTCCCAGGTGGCGAGGCTTGGGGGGGTTCAACTCCTGTCTTACAGATGACTGCTTTCTTGCCATTACTTATACCAATGAGAGAAGGTCTCTTTCCTTTCACTGTGACTTTCATGAACTCAACTAAATTTTACTACTTCCCAGGGGTCTCACATCCAAATAGTATAGAGATTATAGAGACTAAGCAAATTGTTGGTAAAAGAAGAAGAATGCAGACCTCATGACACTAAGACAAACCAGATAATGCACAATTTAACTCACCATCGAGCTAAACTATCATGGACCAATAAGTTCCCATCAAGTAGGGCATGGTGGATCACATATATAATCCCACCATTCAGGAGGCAGAAGCATGAAGATGTCTACCAGTTTGAGGCCAACTTTGTATAAAGAATTACTATCAAGCATTGGTTACCTAGTAAGAACTGGTTTTTAAAAATGACCAAAATAAATAAGCAAATTCACCTCGACAAATCACTGTAAGGGAAATATGGCTGACAACTTAATGGTTCTAGAATCCATACCAGTGGTAGACTCAGGCCAGCAAGCAGGGGTTTAGAATGACAGGCATGAGGAAACAAGAGTGTAGTACTGAAGGCCACAAATGGAGTCAGATACCAAGATTTCATAGTTTCACTTCAGTTTAGTGTGACTTTTATAATGTGATGTTTCTCTCATCCTATAGCTTGAGATCCCTAGCTTGATGCTCTCATATACTGCAGATCTGGAGACATTCTACCTCAATTATCTCTTGCCCTCTGTTAAGGTCACATATAGATATTAGGCCTTCTCCATTTCAATGGGAAATTTCAATCTTTCATGGTGTTAAAACAAAAAGAAAAAAAATGAATTAACTTTTCCAGATTTTGAGACAGCACAGATATGTTTGTAAGGTAGAAAAAAATCATTTAAGTTTGCTTCTAAGAATTTTATTGATATTTAAATATGTGATTACAAAGTTTAAGGTATATTGCTTACCTTGACTCTAAGCGTCTCTTAGGTTTCATAAATTAAGACATGCATTCTAATGGAAACATAATGAAATAGTAACCAAGGATGTGGCCTTGGAATAAAATCTGAGGAGGGTTACTGTTATTATCAATTTTAGTTCATATCTGTTTGATCCATAGCCTATTCCGCAAATGATCACATTATGTCCAGAGCCAGGAAAGGTGACAATGTGGAGGTTGGTGATAGCAAGCCTGGCAGTCTGAGATTGATCCTTGAAACCCATGTGAAGGAGAAAAGGAAGAACTGACTCCACCTAGATGTCTGCTTAATTTGATACATGTACTGTGGTGTGTGGCCACACACACACACACAGACACACAGACACAAACAGACATACACACACAGATACACATACATACACACCATGTACAAACATTCACAGATATATTAAATATTTTAAACTGAAATGAGAAATATCAAAATAATTGACTACTATTATCAGAATATATTTAAAAGCATATGGAAAGTTACTTCTGTATTCCAGCATGCTGGTAAAAATTGAATTGCCATTTTAGTGTTCTACTATTTCCCTTTAAACTGATAAAAGGAAATAAAAATGTGTGTCTGTTAAATTTCCCTCTCCATCTCTCTCTCCAGCATGCTTCAACAAACACAGTTACTGTTTAATGATGTGTGTTTAACTGGTGTGTATGGGCTAAGAAAACCAAAAGTATTTCTCAGCTGATGCCTTAACTTTGTGCTATAAATATTAAAACAGTAAAATATGCCTCAAAGTGTGTGGCTATGACTTAGGCATATGTACCTCATCCGGGGTCTTTTAAGTCTCATTTCATCATCACAGTCTCCATTTTGTTATCACAAATGGTGTGACTGCTCACTCACAGGTGCAAGGATGCAAGAAGGACCTAATTAAACCAACACTGAATATAACAGGCACACGGCATCACAGTTTCCATACACTTAAGTTTCTGGCGTGAGCTCTACTGATTGTCCCCATTGATAACTGTAATCACAGTACCTATCCTCAGTCTCTTTCTTCCTGTGGCTAAAAATGATCAAGGGCAGCTCCTGTTTTCTTCTGGCATTGCTCTTCACAAGATTCAGTCTGCGTTTAAAGATTAAAATTCATGGAGGTATTTTTTTTTCTGCTCTGATTTGTTTCTTAAATCATATGTTCGCTAGATCCTCATTTGTGATTTCTAGCTTGTAACACTAATGGCATTGACTTGGAATTCCGCAGGAAATCATCTCCAAACAGCATGTGATTTACTCTACTGTGCCTACGTGAGTGCTTCATCTCCTTCCTTTTCTGTTCTATTTATCTCTAAATGTTAAAGCAAGTTGAGAAAGAACACTTATTTCTATTCAATAAAACACTAACATTCATTATTAAAAGACTGGTATATTTAGTGAGAGATTTTTTATACTGAATTTAAGATGTAGTATCAAAATACACTTTACATGTCATCCCTTTCCATAATTTGCTACAAGGACAGCATTTCCTGAGTGTCACAGAGTCCTCAAAACAAATCTGTAGTGCAAGTTGCATGAATTCTTGTATTTTTATGAAGAAGGTAAGCACCAAAGAAATGGACTAATACACTCACTGTCTTGTAATTAGCCTTCTGATCATAGGACACGATGTACCAATTCTAGTACAAGCTTTTACAAATATACACTGGTGGTTTTCAAACTCTGACATACATAAAAAGATATCCCAGCAGGTAGCTCAAATGTAACTCTATCAGCACTGTTCTCAGACGTGCAGATATTCAGTGTGCAGCTTTGCCTTTGATTTCCCAACAATCTCACAGATGATGGGATTGTCCCATTCCAATTCTCATCCACTGAGAGCCACTGAACGGCCCACACTGACTCCCCTCAGGAGGATAAGCAAAGAGAGCATGGCATGAGCCTGCATGGGATTTGCTACTCACACTTTAGTAACATTAAACATCATTTTGTTATGGAATTGATATCAGCCTGTCAGCTCACATATTGTATGTAATACTAATTCTCAACCTTGAATTCTGTAGAGACACATGTTTCCAAAACGCTTTAGAGTCCCATGTCTCTGTGTTTAATTTTGGTCCTGGAAGTTATGCTAGGATTGTATGGAGGAAAGCATTCTATTTTTCACAATTACAAAATTACCATGACCTTTGCCCTCCTGAATATGTAGATGGTTTCAATAGGATAATATTAATATAGTAATGTGCTGAGCAAGCATTTTGTTCAGTTGAACCACAAAGACTAGCATAGTACTATAAGATTATGAACTAATCAGTACCCCTGAGCTCTTGACTCTAGCTGCATATGTATCAAAAGATGGCCTAGTCGGCCATCACTGGAAAGAGAGGCCCATTGGACATGCAAACTTTATATGCCCCAGTACAGGGGAACGCCAGAGCCAAAAAAATGTGAATGGGTGGGTAGGGAAGTAGGCGGGAGGGTATGGGGGATTTTTGGGATAGCATTGGAAATGTAATTGAGGAAAAGATCTAATAAAAAAAAGATGATCTCATCTGCTCATTATAGTACCTACTTTCTATAACTCTAATGTAGGGTATTCGCATGACAACTCAAAACACTCTGCAACACATGTCTGAAAACCTGTCTTCCACAAAGCAATGTACAGTATCACACAAGGTACAGAGTCTCAACTCTGCAGTTGCTTTATTGGTGTTAATCTTCCATCCTTTTTTAGACCATTTCCATTAGAAAAGGATGAGACATTATTTAAATGAATTGTCAGTACATATATTCAGATTAGGGGCAACACAGGAAGAAGATAGAGTGAGACATCATGGCTTCTATATTGACAAATGTCCTGTTTCATTCCATGAGAAGTTCAATTAATTTTATAATAAAAGTATATAAAGTGTAATAAAAACATTTCCTGACAACTTCTTTCACTAATAGCTACTGTGAGGTGATTAGAGGCCATTATATTCTCCTGAAATAGTCACTTTAGCAAAAACTCATTAAGCATTTTAAAATGTGGGACTTGATTCTAGAGAATAACAATACTTTAATTGTTAAAAAACTTATTATTCCTGAACTGATGGAATTAAATTTTCAATATGTTGGTATAAGAGCCTCCACATTTTAAGCAAGGTTTCCCTTCCTTGATCTTTAAAATTGACCATCTCTTTACATTATACTGTTTCATTATATTTTAGTAGAACTTGCTGGGATTTAGGCCTTTCTTATGATGTCAAAATTTGAACCAAAGTAGTGTAGAAAAAGATCATGGAATTATTTGTATGGATGCAATTAAAATGGGATCTATTCCTTAAACTTGGATCACAGAAATAACACCCTGGCCCCTGTTAACAGTGAGAAAAATTTTGTTCATGTTATATAGTCTCAAGCATATAAATCCCCTTTTAATGCCATGGTGATGCCTTCTGTTTAAGGACTGGTAAGTTGGAGAATAAAGTTTTATTTGAAGTTATTCTAACATGCAACTGACAATATACACATTGGAGCTTGTCTTCAGCGGGGCTGCAGAGATGGTTTACAGTTAAGCATTAGCTCTGCTCTTGCAGAAGCCTGGAGTTCCCTTTCTAAAACCCATGTCAGATAGCTGACAAGCTAACATGTGCCTAAACTCCCCATCCAAGTGATCAGTCACCCTTCTCTGGATCCCATGGGTTCATATACACATGTGAATGCACACACACCCACACCCACCCACCCACACACACACATGCATGCACAAACTTTACATTGAATAATAGAGCTATAAATAAATATTTAACAACAGGGGCATTGTTAGGAGAATTGACACCTATAACAGACAGTATTGTAATAGCTTTACAGTGAGGCAAAAAAAAAAATCTTCTGGGATACTACTGTCTCATTTTTGTTGGCAGGACAGTTGCAGGGTTATAGTCAATTAAAGTTTATTTAACGTCTGAATTATACATTCTATGCATACACCATAACTTTCAATACAATTTCACTATTGTTGATCATGGTCTTAAATCCAGAGATTTTTTTTTCAATGTTCCAACATTCCATGTTTGTGGAGTAGCTAATAACAGAAGCAAATAAGAAAATTTACTTCCTTCTTAAAATCTTTTACTTTTGGTTTGATGTTCAGAACAACGTCTGGAGGACATTTTTCTTGAACAAAATATTTGTATTTCATGGTCTGTACAAATACACATTTTAAGAGATTGCAAACTTATTCACATTTTATGGTGGTTTTTAGTTTCCATTTCTTCACACAAGCCCCAAATCATTCCTGGATAAAAATCAGTAAACTAAATTCAGAAGCATGATCCAGGATGAGATAAAACCCACCATCTTCTAGATTTATTTATGTTTTTACTATGCTCCAACTACATCTTTCAGCTTCTAAAGACTTTAGAATTATTTGTTTTCTCTAAACCAATTTGTATCATGTCAAAGTGAAATTGCAATTTTACAGCCACCTGGGGGAAGAAGTGATCCCCATCCATAAATATAAAAGTAATCTGCATAAAATATGTAAAAGATAACCATGAAGACTTTAAACGTGTTCTGTGTGATGGAGAGATGTGTAAGAACAGTGATTGAATATAGGAAACCATTATAAGAAGTAACTTCTTTGGGTATGTTCTAATTAGTTAGCAAATTAGTACCAACACTGAGAAAAAGTTTGTACAAATATTCACCTAGGGATGTGACCAGAATATAAGGAGGGTGGGAAACTATATTTTCCCTCAAAGCCCCATGTCCCAAGAATGAACCATATAAATAATGGTGTATTTGGAGAGGCCAATATATTGAATTCACAAATGCTGTGCTATTTATTATACTAGTCATCAAAGAGGATGTGTATATTAATAAACACATAAATACTAGGTATACACTTTCTTCTCTTCATTAGCTTCACATGAAGGCAACAGATGTTATACAGATAAAGGAAAAACAAACAACTTAACACTGAAAAACTAGCAGAAGAGTATGGGAAATATCCCAGTCAAGAAAAAATAAAATTGAGAAAAACAAATTACTAATTCAAAATAAGTTTCTCAAATAAAAAAAAATGGACTCTGGGTTAAATATTCAGATTACCAATGAAAACTTGAATCATAAATATTTGATGTTGGCAAATACCACAGTCTTTAAAATATTCTGGATGTTTTCTTTCTCTGATTCCATCTTCCAACGTTACCAGGTACAGCAAGATGAGGTTCAATTTAGGTGTAATTATGCAATCACCTTGAGCAATCCTAGCCTCATTTAGGAACCATATCTTTCTGTAAGAGCCTCCAAAGTGAGTTTTAAATACTTCTACTGGCCTCTCAGACATGTTTTTTCCTTTCTAAATTTGTCACATATATTCATAGTTTACACACATACAAATGTGCTTTATCACACATTATAATCTTGTCTTTAGACACCACATTTTTTCACTAAATCATAGTTGTTCTTTTTCTAGCCCCTTTTCTCATTTTTTTTCTATTTAAGGAAGATTCTCTATCCATTTTAATCCTGGTACAGAAGGAACCATTGAAAGAGTTTAAGCACATGGGGATGTGATCACTTGCTTTGGGCTCTAAACCTGGAGGGCAGCACATCAATCTAAGAAAATGTTCCATTTCTATAAAATTTAAAAGATAATACATAATTAAATTCCAACACCTTAAGAGTTGTAGCTGAATTAACTTGGATGATTGTCTTTCATAAATACAAATCAGTTTATCAAGCTTTTGTCTGTGGTACATCCAATATACCTACACACACATACACACACACACACACACACACACACACACACACACACACACACACACATATATATATATATATATATATATATATATATCCATATATCCATATATGTGTGTCTGTGTATATAATATATACATAAATATATACACATATATACATACATTAGATAAATAGATGATACTGATAGATACATATAGTAGAATATACTTTCATCCTTTTATTTAAACATGATTTATATCAAAAGTTATGTGAACCTCCCTTTGCAATAAAAGATGTTTTAGTTATAAAAATCAGTACAGAATCCTTAGAGTCACAAATAAAACTTTAGTAGTAGAATACATACCAGGGGTTTTAAAAGCAAGAAGTACTTAACCTGAAAATGAATCCAAGGAAGTCTACTAACCATGTAGTTGTGCAGTGGGAGAAAGGAATATATGATTCACAGTTTGGAATCACATGGGACTCATGGTAGGAGGCTTCAAGAAGAAGCAGAAGTAGAAACTAGCATTTAATGGCCTCATGCATCAATGTACATGGAACACACTCCAGGGAGCAGTGATCCAGCACAGAAGGTTATAAATGAAGGGCAGTGGAAAGATACTAGAAAAGGAAAAGTGAAGATTCTATTGTCCTCTTACTTTCTCCATCTAGATCAAGTATCTAGACCAATGGGCATTGCTATCTGCAATGTGTTGTACCATCCTGGGACATAGGTAGCCCATGAGCTTCATGCTGGCCGAGCTCACCTAGATTGTCCTAGATTTGAGAAGTGCTCCCGTGTGCAGGTTCACTATCAGTATAGGCTAATGAACCTCTGAATTAGAGAACACTTGAGTCCTATCAAGGAATTTAGATTGTATTTTCTCTTATACTAGGTACCTAATTTTCTGTTTGGTTCATAACAAAATTATTGTCATGGACTGAATTATATCAAATAGCTCTTCATTTTTATATGTAGAGATAGTTTATGCTTCAAATTATCCATTTCCTTACTTTTTTCTGATTTCTTAATCTTTCCAGATAGCACAGTTTAGTAAATGGCTTCCATATTCACTTCCACCATTCATTTGTCTAATCAATAGAGATTGAGCATCTGTAGTATGCTAAGGTCTCTTCTGCGCTCTGGGAATAGATAATGAACAAAGGAATGATATATATGCTTTCAAATTTAGAAACTGTAGGTGAGACCTGCAGCTTAAGGTCTACATGTGTCCTAAGATGATATAACACTTGCAGATGACAATGCCAGAGAACAGTGTCCAACAGTCTAACAACCCTTATCCAGACAGTGAAGAAATAGCATCAATAACCTCTTCACTTTTCAAATATAGATTTGAAGATATCCACAGACATATTTGAAATATCCACAAGTATATATGTATAATATATATGTATATATTTTTTTCTTCCCATGGAGTTATTCTTCTGGGAAAGTGGGAATTAAGTAAAATTATGTATGTAATTGGAGCCTGTTGCTCAATGGGCAAATTAGTTTCTGTGTAAGCAAGATGATCTGAGGCTAAATCCCAGGCATTCACATGAAAGCTGGTTGACGTGGTATGTGTCTCTTTGAGTGATTATGAGAGTATAGCAGTGTACATATAATGTGGTATGCATATCAATGCACATGTATGTATACATGGAGACCAGAAGTTAAAATCAGTCTTATTCTATTGTTCTCCAAATATTTTTGAGATTTGATCTTTCTTATGGAACCTTTTTGTTTTAATTTCAGGTAGTGTAGGCCAGCAAGACCCAAGTGTCCTCTTGCCTCAATGCCATCAGGACTAGATTACAGACACATGCCACCATAGCCAGCATTTGCATGCATGCTAGAGATTTAACCTCAGATCTTCTCTCTTACACAGAATTTATTTTTCCATTGAGCAATTGGCTCTAGCTCTGAAAGTAACGTCTAAGACACAGGGAAAAGGCAAGTTCTACTCAAACTATGACATTTGAATGATAACTGGGGGAGCAAAGTGGGTTGACAGAATTCTTGGGCAGGCATAGTTCAGAGTGTTGGGAACAAAATAAAGAGGGGGGTGCTGGGTCTACCTGAACCTGGAATGAAACATAAGAACTGGGAGTCAAACTAGAGAAGGAAGGAGAGAGTGAGGGAAGGAAAGAGGGAGGGAAGAAAGGAAGGAAAGAAGGAGGGAGGGAGGAAGAAAGACAGTGCTCACACAATACATAGCTCTCATTTTGTTTCTCAGACTGTATTCATTCTCCTTGCTCACTGTAATTACTCACTCCACAGCCATAAGGAATATTGCCTAGATTATGGAGTGAATCAACTAACTACCCTGCTTCTCCCATTTCCAGTTAAAAAAAAAAAGAAAAAGAAAAACAACTTTGGCTGCACAGCACTATAAGCAGCTTTATCTTCCTCTCATATTAACTCTCACAATCCCTATAATGACCCAGTGGGACTCACTTTGATTTAGGGTTCTTTTAGATGGGTTCTTTCTAGGTAGCTCTGGTTGTCCTGGAACTCATGCTGTCTTCATACATTCCCAGTACTTCTGCCTCTGGCTCCCAACTCCCCTATGTTCTCTATTTTTTTAAAGGCTCCCAACTCCCCTGTCTTTTTTAAATTACTCCCTGGAATTTCTACATTCTCTTGGAACACAAGCAATGTCAGTCTTTGAAGATGGCCTAGATAAGTTCATGGAACCGACTATCATCTCAAAAGCATTGAAGTATTTACCTACAGCTAAATTTTAACTGTGTATCCTTAATTAAAACATAGAGACTCAGTGAATTATTGTAATCCACAAGAATTTTAAAGATGCTTTTTGGGGGAACTGTTTATTCAATAACACCAGATATTTCTATTCCTACTCTCCCTCTCCCTCTCCCTCTCCCTCTCTTCTCCCTCTCTCTCTCTCCCTCCCTCTCTCTCTCTCTCTCTCTCTCTGTGTGTGTGTGTGTGTGTGTGAGTGTGAGTGTGTGTGTGTATGTGTATGTTTCCTGAATGTATATGCATGCTTATAATGTTTGTACTTGTCAGTGAATATATACACACCATGGGCATTTGGACTATTTGGGTATGAGAAGAAAGCAAAGTTTTATTTTGGATGTTTTACTTCAATTGTTCTTCACCTTTATTTTTAAAGCTCTCTCTTCCTCTCCCTCTCCCTCTCCCTCTCCCTCCCTCTCATCGAAACTCATTAATTTCTCCATGTTGACTAACTAATGAACTTCAGGACTTGTCTGTCTTCAACTCCACACCTCTGGAGGTACAGAAAAGTATCTCCATATTTGTTTTACTGTATGAATGCCAGGACCCTGAAGGAAGTTCTGCCTGCTAACACAGCAGGAACTTTACTGAGTAATTGCCCCAGCTCTATGTACTTTTAATACATATATGCATATTTAAGTAACAAACATCAATTTTAACTGATTAATGATTAATGAGGAGCATGGCAGTAGAAGAATGGAAAATGGCTGACAAGTTTTACTTTATTTTTAGTGTTCTTTCTTACTGTTACTCTGCCTTCTAACCAGACTTATTCTCATTAGAATTACGAATACATTCTTATTCATGAACACACTTACTTTACTGTACAATCTTATCATATACTTCAAAAGTTCTTTAAACAACAGGCATGGTTTCTCCAACCTTTTGCTATAGCACCGTGTTTGTATACATCATTAAAAGCTATAAGCTTTAAAAAATATTTCCTTAAGTGATTCAGCAGTTAAAATGACTTTTAAATGCTACAAAACTCATTCATTTTAGAATATAATGACTTCAAAACTTTCAGAATCTGACCTGAGTAACTTTAACTAAGTGAAATTTTTTAAGGTTTGCTGTATTGCTTTTCAACTCTCTAATTATGGAAACAAATATATTACAATATAGCAGCAAGACAATATCTTTGAATCTTTTAGCCTTTGTCTTCAATGATCCATATGTTAAAGATGAAATTTGGGAGCCATTGGCATGACTACCATGGCTTAGTGAATGAAGCTGCATACATACTTCCTACAAATGGCTATAATAAATGCTAAATAATTTTCATTGCATTTGATACTTCCAAGAAAGATTAAAAAAAATATAGGACCCCAGTATTCAGTTTCTGCTAAGATACCAAGGATAAACGTCACTTTCTTAAATGTATCTAAATTTTCACCAAGGATTTGTGATTATTTCCTTGTGTAGCAAAATGAAAAAAATGGTACAACTAATTCAGGTTCAAAAATCAGTTCAATTAATCAGGCATTTTTCTTATTTTCAGACTCCCATATATCCATAGAATGGTGCAAGATTTTTGGCACATGTCAAAATCAAGCTTAGGTCTGCTGAGGACATAGATCCTGGTCAGGAAAAGTATCTTTATTCATGAGTTTTTCTAACACATTTTTATAAATGTGATTGAAACATAGAACACATTCTTTTCCAAGCAATTAATTCTTTTTTTTTTTCAGTTAGTGTAGGCATAGTCTGTTAGGCAATTAACTGTGGTAAGCCCAATTATCAAAAACATAATTCATCTGGTTTAGAAACTTAACTGACAAGCAAGTGAACTTTGGCTAACCTTGTGGGTCAGAATTAGAGCATAAACGGGAAACAAGTACATGATCTTTCTAGAGGATTCTAAATGGCAAGAGTGTTAAGATATAGGGATAGGCTACACAGGATTATGGTTTGAGGGTGTTTATCATTGCTAAGATTATGTTTTCAAAAACAAATGGAAGCTTATCTTCAACAAATGCAGATTCTGGGTTTAAGTAAAGAGTTCAATCTATTAATTATTGACAAAAATTTTACCCAAGCCTGTGCTCAGTAGATATTTTGCTACCATGAATTCAAGAACAATCTGGGACTCCTAAAGTGTTCAGTGATATTTAACACAATATTTCTCATTAGAAAATATACTTTTCTTCCCATAGGAGAAAGAGCTAAATGTTACACCCTAAAAGTATCATTAAATTGATGACTTAAATATTATCCAGTGGGTTCCAAAAACCTCGGAACATTGTGCAAGTTTGACACATCTATTGATAATTCTCTAAAACCTCATGATTTGGCCTTGTTTTAAAAGATACAATGTATAATTTATGCCATCAACCACAGAGAAATCAAGCTAGTTCCCAAACAGAAGCTTCATAAACACTGTCTAACATTCATAGTTCTAGGTGGCACTTTGCATACTACCTGAGACAAAAGGAAATTATCAATATTACCCAGCTACAATCTGTGACTCACAACAGAAATCTGTTTGCAAGATAAACTGATACAACAGTGACACACATGTTCTGGGAGTAGCTAACCACTTATTGATTGAATTTAAGGACTTTACATATGGTAGAACTCATTCCTGATACTGCTAAAATGGCCAAAACTTGAGACAAGATAGGTTATAGACCTTAAAAGAAAACCTAGTGCCTAGTGTTATTCTAATGAAGAAACAGAAATAAAATGACTACCAATGACATGCTACTATCCAATAATACAGAGAATCACTGAACCCTCACTAGAAAAACTTCTTGTCAGAGATGAAAATTATCACATACCCACATTTGTACAGAGTTGTGCAGAGTTGTGCAGAAGTACTCTGTACTAAATGGAATGTCTGTAGCAAACATGTGCCCCCAGCTCAAGTATCCACATAAGAGGAGGCAGAGAAATTTTAATAGGAATTCTGGTACACAACTCCAAGGAGTTAGTGTCTTCCAGACACAAGAAGACTGGTGCACATACAAACTCATAGAGACTATGAAAGCACACAGAAGACCTTCATACACAATACTCACACAGATTCAAGTCAGAAAAAAAAAAATCCAGCACTGAGAAGAAAAAGTGTCTTCTTCCAGACACAAGAAGACTGATGCACATACAAACTCATAGAGACTATGAAAGCACACAGAAGACCTTCACACATAATACACAGATTCAAGTCAGAAAAAAAAAAAAATCCAGCACTGAGAAGAAAAAGTGACACAAAGTTCCACTCCTAACCACGAATCTATTTCTAGTTGATGCTGGTAAAGGAAAGTCAGTTTTCTCCAGCGGAGTGTCACTGGGTTTATCACATACACTTTTGGGCAGACAGACACCATGCCCAGGAGAAATTTACTAACATGAAATGGACTCTGTAGTATTTTTGGGTGCTTTGGATTTGCTTTCCTTCCTTCCTTCCTTCCGTCCTCCCTCCCTCCCTCCCTCCCCCTCTTTCTTTCTTTCTTTCTTTCTCTCTCTCTCTCTCTCTCTCTCTCTTTCTTTCTTTCTTTCTTTCTTTCTTTCTTTCTTTCTTTCTTTCTTTCTTTCTTTCTTTCTTTCTTTCTTTCTTCTTTTATTTTGTTGTTGTTATTGTTATTGTTTGGTTGGTTGTCTGTTTTGTTTCATTTTTCCTTTTTTGGGGGAGAGGGGTGTTTGGAATTTCCGTTAGGGAAAGAGTGAAAAACACAGACACACAGACATAGAAACACACAGATGGGGAGAAGAGTATGCAGTTGTGCTGATAAGGAAGTGGGGAGGTGGAGAAAATTTAAGAATTATGAATGAGAAATAATATGAGGAAATTATATTGCATGAAAAATAGAAAGAAAGAAAGAAAGAAAGAAAGAAAGAAAGAAAGACTAAATTGTCAAATGTATTGCATAAATATATTTAAATGTATATTATATGTCTTATGTCACAAGGTACCATCAATTTTGTTCTCTATGTAGAGTGATTTTTATTATTTAAAAAATTATTCCTTTTATTTTTTGAGACTATATTATAATTTAATCATTTCCTGCTTTTCATTCCTCCCTTCAAACTATACAATATACTGGTCCTTCCTCACTTTCAAATTTATGGTTTGTTTTTCATTAATTATTTTTATATACATGTATATATTCATAAATAGATTATAGATAGATAGATAGATAGATAGATAGATAGATAGATAGATAGATAGATATTTCTAATTACAAGTTATATAACTCCTAATTCCTAATTAGGGACATATAACCTGTTCAATCTGTATAATGCTACCTGTATGTGTGTATTGAGATCCATAGGTGAGTCAATCTCACAGCAAACTCTCTGTTTCTCTGGCTCATACAATCTTTCTGACTTCTCAAAGATTCTGATTCTTACGAGTGGGAGTTATATTGTAGGTGTACACACTGGAACTGGACTTCATATTCCTGCATTTGATTTGTTGTGGTTCTATGTAAATGTCTCTGTCTGTTTCAAAGTGAATTTTTTTTGATTAGTCATGGTGAGAACTACTCTTGACTCTAGGTATAAGAATAACTTTTTATGATGCAGTTAGGAATTATGCTATTTAATAAGGAGGTGATTGTAGGTTTTCCTACAAGCTCCATGACGTCACTCTCTTTAGATAGTTGGCTAGTTACCAGTATTTTTCTTGCTGTATTAATTTTATTTTTAAAAATATCTCTTAAAATTCTTTTATAAGATTCACAGAATATTATAGGTTCCAAAACAAAAGTGACAGAATAAAATATAGCAAGTATCCAGACAGAATTGTATAGTTAAGAAGTAATTTTCTCCATTAGTGACATATAAATTTTACAGTAGCACTCAATGTCTCAAATAAGTTCTACCTAATACTAAATGTACAGAAATAAGGAAGAAAATTGCATCTCTATATCAATTGTTAATTTTCAGGCCACCTTTATGACCTGAATTTTGAACTATGATTAGATTTTTAAATGCATATCCAAAGTAGGATATAAATGAAGGTAGGAACTGGTGGAAAATATAGCAGGATTGACTGAGAAACGATTTGTTAGAATGATTTCCCCACTGGCCTGTTGCCATCATAAATAGTAAACCGTGTAATTTTTTGGCTTTAATATGTATGATACTGATGTTAATACATGAATTCTAATAGTGAATGTGGGGAAAACAAGTAGAGATTTTTGCACTAAAAATAAAATTATTTTAAATCATTATTGTGTGGTATTAGATTTAAACTTTATTTCTCTATGATATTCCTTTCTCTCTTTCTGTGATATCATCTTTATCTAATTTCTTAAGCAAGATTGTTCATTTCTAGGTGAGTCTTCCTTGTAAAATTTTCCAACATTTAAACTGTTTTAAGACTGGCTTTACCTTCTTCTTGTCACCATTTTGCCTTGGGAAACTTTGATACATTTAAAATGAGTACATATTGGTCTTAAAAGCTGTACTTGGGAAAATCTAATTGGAATAGCCCACCAATTAGCATATATATATGCTAATTGGTGGGCTATATATATATATAAAACACATATATATGATTACTTAGGGGCAGATTAATAGAAGAGTTTAACAACAAATTATCAAAATGAAGAAACAAGTGTTTAACGTGTGAAGAGAAACTTAAGGTGACTTTCAGAGATTCCCACTCCTATGCACTATGGTATGTCTATATTGTTTCCTCTGCCCCTCTTTCTATTTCATAACCATCATATTTAAAATCAACAATCAAAATGTCTTACAATACACCAAATTCTGCTCAATATGGAAGTTAAATTCATTTGATAAATGCATTTGGACAGGGAAATGCATCATGGAAATTGAGTTTAGCCAAACTGTCTACAGATATGTTCCTCAACCACTACTTTGGATTTAAATATATTATGGGCATACAGAAGAACAGAATAAGTATATAACATAGCCATTCTTTATCGGAGTAAAATTTCATAATAAGTTAAATTTTTGCTTGAATTTAATAATTTTATTTTAAAAGGTAAAATTTTATAAAAATAAGTATGCGACCAACATTCTTATAAATTATTTATAAGTTGAATAACACAAAAGTAATGTCTGAAGAGTACAGCTGTCAAAGACAGTAATATCAAATATTTGCCCTTTTCCTATTTAATATAAAACAAGTAGCATAAAATTAAATCCGGAGAGCATAATTTCAAAAGCATTAAATAATTTCATTTTCTAAAAAATTATTATGGTAAACATTCTTTTTTTCCAAACCCTAACACTTTAGTTTATAAAATATACTTGGTATCAATTGAAGGATGTTTTAATACTCTCAATAGTTATTTGGTCTTCATATCACAGGATATTTATATTTTTATATCCCCTGTGACATTTTTACTTTCTTAAATTAAATCTAGGATTTATGAAGGAAAAGATAAATGAAACAGCTTCTGACTTATGATAACTCAATTGTGAAAAAACATACGTGTATCTATCCTCGCTTAGAAATTTTATACAGAAAATAGTAAGCCTTTGTTTAAACTTTAAGTGTCTCCCAAAAGAGTGCATATCAGGTTTGACCTATAGCTTATGACATCACTGAAGAATCTCTGAACATTTTAAAGGTGGGATCAACTGGGCAACAGGCTAATATAGAAATGACTGTGAATGGGACATTGGGAATGCACACACTATGAAATAAACAAATTTTCTGTACCCTAGTGTAGGCAGCCTATGCCTAAAAGATGGCGCCGGTTTCTGGTACACCGTGGCTGTAAACAACACCACTGTGCAGGCGCTAGCCTGAATCTGGAGCCAACCTCTCCCGAGTGGGTGCATGCAAATTAAGGTGCCGCAAACTGACCAATCCCAGGAGGACACAAAGCTTTTCCCTGTGCTGGGGTGTATATAAGCAGTCTTCTCTGGGTGTCCGGGGTTCCCGTAGCATCGAGGTGTTCCTGCAATAAAGCTGTTGAGAGGAATCCGTTGCGCCCACCTCGTCCAGCAAGGAAAAAAGCAAGAAGGTCAGATTCTTCTCAACAGCTTTATTCCAGGATCGCCTTGATGCTACGGGAACCCCAGGAACCCAGGGAGGACTCCTTATATACACCCCAGCACTGGGGAGGGCTATGTGTCCTCCTGGGATTGGTCAGTCTGCCGGCACCTTAATTTGCATGCACCTGCTCTGGAGGGGTTGGCGCCAGATTCGGGCTAGTGCCTGCATAGTGGTGTTGGCGGAGACCAGTGCCATTTTTTAGGCTCCGGCTGCCTACAACCATGTTGCATTTTCCTTGCCGGACGAGGTGGGCACAACACCCTAGAGTCCCATTATAACGACTGTGGCAAAATAGCCCCATGCAAAAGACCAAGTAATCATAAAATGAAACTTAGTCAAAATAAACCTCTGTTCCTTAAAAGCAGATTTATCTCAGGCATTTTGTCACAGTGCTGGAATAAATGACTAGCATAGGCTAAAACCAGTGTGACTCATCTTGTCATTGTTTTTGAAACAGTTCCACCATGTTGCTAAGACTGGCCTTGACTCCATCTGACCTGTCTCAGACACTCAAGTCCTGAGATATCAACTTTGTCCCTCCACGCCTGAATAAGTAAAACATGGTAAATAGTTACATAATATCTTAACTGTGAACACACATTATGGTTATTGAGCAATGTACATTATTATTTTGGTTAAGCATTCTTATAGTGTTCAGACTTCTTTTTACTTACATGTTTCTGTGTAGTCTTCTCCCATGGACATGTTTGTGAGAAAGTTTCTTATATGTGTTAAGTAAGTAAGGTGAAGAGATCTACCCTAAATAAGAGTCTTCCATGTGCTCTGAGCCCAAATTAAACAAAACCAAAAGAACAAGCTGAGTATCTGTTCATCACTCTCTGCTTTCTACCAGCATTTGTAATCAGCAATCTCAAATTCCTGCTGACATGACTTCCCCATCCTGTCAGTTGATACATTCCATCTGTGAGCCAAAATTGACCCTTTAAGTTGCTTTCGTTAAGCATTTTGTCGCATCAAGAAGAAAATGGCACACAACAGTGATATATTTTGAATTCCTACATAAAGATCTCTGCAACTTTCAGAGCTCTAAACCTAGGAGCTCTGACTACTTTCAGAGTTCATCCAATTAGGCCAGTATCACCCAGAAAAATCTCTAAATGATTCAGTTTAGAGTTAAATAATGTGGAAAATTAGTGTGTTCTGAACTCTTACATCTTCATCTCTCCAAAAAATATATCCTGCCACTGTTATGCCATTCCAGAGCAGAAAATACCTATATGCATTAGAAGCTCCACCTGCATTTACTTAGAAGCCATCAAGGACAACACTGTTAAAATTTCACTGAAGTCATTTTGAGAGCCTTCTAACTACAACAAACCACATTGAGGCTGAAATTGGAAGTGTCTCCCAACTGTAAAATAAGTTAAACAATAGAAAGCATGCACTATTTTATGCAGCAATTCAAAAGTCACTTCCGTCATTTATCCATGGTTTTCTGCCGCTCACCTTTCTAAGAGAACTGTTGGTTCGTCCTTGATAGTTTTCTGATACAGATCCTGAACATGCTGACATATGGAGCTGTGTTGTGTTCTGAATACATTAGCAAACAATTTTAGGAATCTAAGCACAGCCTGTGTAATTGATTTCTCCCATTTTTTCCATGCTCTGAAGAAAAATTTGAAAGACACAGAACAACCATGAGATAATGAAGATCTCTGTGAAAGCAAAAAGCCATAAATAAAAAATCACCAGTATGTCAATCATTATGTCAGAGCAAACATCTTCCAGGGAAATAAGTCAGAGTGACTTGCACATTAGCACACTGAAGTTGCACACTCAAGCTCAGCCATAAACATCCTTTCTGCGTCTGTTGTCTGCACTCACAAACCAAGAAAAGATAAATTAGCAAATGAAGTGACTGAAATGTGGGATTAAAGGTTTCTCATTTTGTAAAACCTGAAATCACACCTGTAGCTAGGTAACAATTTCAGTGACACATGGACAAGTTTGATGCCACCTTTATCGTGATGTGGTGATGCAGGACAACATCTTGTAGGGAGTAAGTAGAAGTGTTCCAACCAGAGAAGTCAGGAACTATTCTTGACTGTTGAAAATAACAACAGTAAATACAAAGTGTTTCAATTGTTAAGACAGTTTTGATATACAAAGTATTCTCTCAATAAAATTTGCTATTTTTTAAAATAGATTCTTTTATCATATATCCTGATTATTGTTTCTCCTCTCTATATTTCCTCAGTTCTTTCCAATCTTTCCTTCCCTCCTGATCAGATTACTTTCTGTCCCTTATTTAAAAAGTTATCAGACTTCTGAGAAATTATTTAAAAAGACAGAAAAAATGTTGTAAGATGAAGGGAATTTTTTTATGTTGACGTTGGACATGGCAACTCAACAAGAAGAAAATAGCCCCAGGATCAAGAAGAGTCAGAGACCAACTCATTCTCATAGTAATGAGTTCCAGAATAATATCAAGCACATAGGTATAATATATATACATAATACCCATGAAGGCTGTGTGCTTGCTGTTTTGGTCTCTGTGAGCTTATATGCTTCTTTCTTAGTTGTTTCCAAACACTTTTGGCTCCTGATATTCCCCATCCCCACTGATTATTACAATATCTCTGCTTTCTCGTCCACAGTATCCCTTGAGTTCTGAAGGAAGGGGCTTGATAAGACCTCTAACTTTCTCCACATAAGGTCTAACTCTGCATGTTTTCTCATCTGGTACTGAAGGAGGCATCTCTAATGATCACCACAAATAAGGCACCGATCTCTGAGTATCGCTCTGGACTCTGGGCTATCTTGCCACTGGTTCTTGGTTACCCAAGCAGTGCGATGTATGCATTCCTTCTTATGGACTGGACCTTAAGCCAAGTCAGACATTGGTTTGCTACTCCCACAGGCACCATTGCCCTAGCATATTGTTTCAGGCAGGACAGATTATCAGTCAAAGGTTTTGTGGATGGGTTGTCCTTATTTCTCTTTTAGTAGTCTACAGAAACATCCCATACCTTAAAATCTAGAATGTAGTGGGAGAGGCCCTGTTCAGGCACGAGATTGGCTTTTCTATGCTCAATGAATTGTGTAAAATTTTCCTTGGCAATGAGCCCCACTGTCTGTTTGCTGAAAACAATTCTTTGTCTTACCATTATCCTGGGTTGCTTGGGGATTTGCATAGGAACCCCTTGGCCAAAAACTCAAATCCAGTCTCTGCACTGGAAGCCTTGCCTGGCTATAAGAGATCGGCATTTGAGATTCTGTATTCCTCATTACTTGGTGTCCTCATTAGGATCACCTTTGTACATTCCAGAAAGTTTCCACTGCAGTAGATGATGAAACATCATCCCCAGAATGCTCCACAGTTCCAGCTGTTTCTTACTGATACTCTCCCTCCATCCCATCCCTCTCCAACATTTGATCCTACTCTGACTCCTATTCTCATTTGCCCACATGCACACATGAAACCCATTCTAATTCCCCCTCCAAAGGGGGTCTTTGCTTTCCTTCTAAAAAAAAAAAAGCAAACTAAAATAAAACAAAGCAAACAAACAAACAAAACCTTTCTCTTTAGCTTATACTCCCTATATCTACAGATTTTGTCTTGGTTAACATTTACATAGTGGCTAATATCTACATATAAATTACTATATACCATATTTGTCTTTCTGAGTCTGATTTACCATACTGGGGGTGATATTTTTCTAGATCTATATGCCTGCAAATTTTATGATGTCATGTTTTGTTTTTGTTGTTGTTGTTCTCCTTCTCCTCTTCCTCCTCCTCCTCATCCTTCTTCTTCTTCTTCTTCTTCTTCTTCTTCTTCTTCTTCTTCTTCTTCTTCTTCTTCTTCTTCTTCTTCTTCAGAACTGAGTAATACTGTATTGGGTAAAAGTACCACATTTTCTTTATTTTTCTGATGAGGGACATATAGGTTATTTTCAGTTTTGGGCTATTATGAGTAAAGCTGCAAAAAAACTTGGTTGAACAAGTGTCCTTATGGTAGAATTGACTGTCGTTTGCAACTATACCCAAGAGTGGTATTGCTGGGTTTTGAGGTCCTATTTTAAGGAACCACCATGTTTTGGTTTGTATATGCTTGGCCCAGGGACTGACATTATTAAGAGGTGTGGACTTGTTGAAGTTGATGTGTCTCGATGGGGACAGACTTAAAAATGCTCAACCTAGGTCCCTGAAAGTAAATCTTCCACTAGTAGCCTTCAGATGAAGAAGTAGAACTCTCAGCTCTGCCTGCATCATGCCTGCCTAGATGCTGCCCTGCTCCCATCGATGGACTGAACCTCTAAACCTATAAGCCAGCCAAATTAAATGTTGTCCTTTATAAGACTTGCCTTGGTCATGGTGTCTGTTCACAGCAGTAGAACCCTAAGACATGCCATATTGATTTCCATAGTGGAAATACAAATTTGCAATCCCACTGGTAAAAAAGAGTTCTCCTTGTTTCACATCCTCACCAGCTTTCACTTGTGTTACTGATTTTAGGCATTCTAACATGTGTAAGTTGGAATACCAAAGCACTACTGAATTACATGTTCAAGATGGCTAAGGATATTGACTATTTACTTAAGTGTTTCTGATTCATTTGGGATTTCTTTATTTTAATTAATTAATTAAGTAACTAATTAATTTTTTACACCTCATATTTTACTCCCTCTCCCCTGTCCACTCTTCAACTGTTCCACATCCCATATCTCCTACCCACACCCTTGTCTCCACATGCCCACATCCCACCTGATCTCTAAACACCCTGGGGCCTCCAGTCTCTTTAGGGTTAGATGCATCATCTCTGAGTAAAAACAAACCCATAAGTCCTCTACTCTATGTGTGTATGGGGGCCTCATATAAGCTGGTGTATGCTGTCTGTTTGGTGGTCCAGTGTTTGAGAGATCTTGGAAGTCCAGATTAATTAAGGCTGCTGGTCCTCCTACAGGATTGCCCTTCTCTTCAGCTTCTTTCAGCCTTCCCTAATTCAATAACAGAGGTCAGCTGCTTCTGTCCATTGGTTAGGGGCAAGGAACTGCATCTGACTGTTTCAGCCTCTTGTTGGGTCTGTCGGGGGTGGGGGGGCAGTCATGATAGATCCCTTTGTGTGAATGCTCCATAGCCTCAATAATAGTGTCAGGCCTTAGGACCTCCCCTTGAGCTGGATCCCACTTTGGGTCTGTCACTGGGCTTTCTTTTCCTCAGGTTCCTCTCCATTTCCATCTCTGTAATTCTTTCAGACAGAACAATTATGGGTCAGAGATGTGACTGTGGGATAGCAACCCCATTCCTCACTTAATGTCCTGTCTTCCTGCTGGAGGTTGGCTCCATAAGTCCCCTCTCCCTACTGTTGGGCATTTCATCTAAGGTCCCTCTCTTTTAGTCCTAGGAATCTCGCATCTCCCAGGTCTCTGGTGCATTCTGGGGGATGCCTCTAACCCCCTATTTCCTGAGGTTGCCTGTTTGCATTGTTTTTGCTGGCCCTCAGGGCTTCACTCCTTTTCTCTCACTCAATACCAGATCACTGAGATTCTACCTTACACCAATCAGAATGGCTAAGCTCAAAACCGCAGATGACAACACTTGCTGGAGAGGATGTGAGAAAGAACACTCCTCCACTGCTGGTGGAACTGCAAACTGGTACAACTCTGGAAATCAATCTGGAGGTTCCTCAGAAAATTGGAAATAGATCAGCCATACCACTCTTGGGCATATACCCAATAGATGTCCCACCATTGAACAGAGGCACATGTTCCACTATGTTCAGAGCAGCCTTATTTGTGATACCCAGAAGTTGGAAACAATCTAGATATCCCATAACAGAAGAATGGATACAGAAAAATGTGGATCATTTACACCATGGAATACTACTCACCTATTAAGAAGGAGGACATCTTGACTTTTGCAGGTGAACAGATGGAACTAGAAAATATCATCCTGAGTGAGGTAACTCAGACCCAAAAGGACATGCATGGTATGTACTCACTAATAAGTGGATATTAGAAAAAAAAAACCAAAACAAAACAAAAAACTGTACAGCATACCCAAGATATAGTCCACAGAACTCAAAGAGGTCAACAATCCGAAGTGCCCAAGTGAGGATGTCTCAGTGCCACTTGGGAGAGACAAGAAAGCAATCACAAGTGAGGAGGAAGGGAGGGATCTGGGAGGGAAAGTGGACAGGGTTGGGGGGAAGTAGGGGGAGAGGGGAGCCTGATCATTTGTGATTTCTTTATTGAGAATTCTCTGTTTATGCCTACACCCCATTTTTAAAATTAATTTTTTCATATTTAGTTTCCTTTGTTCTTTGTTTGCTGGATGGTGTCCTTTGCCTTACAGGAGCTTCTCTGTTTCATGATGTTACATTTATTGTTACTCCTATTTCTTGTGCTGCTGTTGTTCTCTTCAGAAAGTTGTCTTCTGTGTCAATGTGCACAAGGATATTCCATACATTCCCTTCTATCAAGTCCAGTGTTGAGGTCTTTGATCCACTTGGACTTGGACTTTCTGAAGGGAGATAAATATGGGTCTATTTGCGTTCTTCTACAGGCATTCAGCTTAACCAGTACCATTTGTTGAAGATATTATCTTTTTTCCAGTGTGCATTTCTGCTTTCTTTATAAAAAACCAGGTACCTTTATGTTTCATATGTATTTGGATTCATATCTGGGCCTTCAGTTTAATTACTTGATCAACATTTTATGCTACAGCATTCTGGATTGTTGTTGTGGTTGTGGTTGTTGGTATTTTGTACTATAGCTATGTGATACAGCTAGTATACATAATTCAAGGATGATGATACCTCCAGCAAGTTTGTAATTGCTCAGAGTTGTTTTAGCTGTTCTGGCTTCATCTAAAAGAAGCAGAGATGGTTTGATATGTGAAAAATCAATAAATTTAATTCAGTACATCCTTATGACGGGAGAGATTAGGAATACAAGGGACATAAGTAAACATAAAAAAAAGCAATTTACAGCAAACTGGTGGCCAACAAAAAATTAAATGGAGAGACTCAAAACATTTCATTAACAACAAGACAAAGCTATCCACCTTCTCCATATCTTCTTCATAGAGTATTTGAAATTTTAGCCAGAACAAAAGACAACAGAATGAGATCAAGAGGATACAAATTGTTAAGGAAGAAGTCAAAGTATCATTATTTGCAAATGATACGATAGTATGCATAAATAATCCTAAAAATTCAGCCAGGGAATTTCTACAGCTGAAAAACTTTCAGCAAAACAGCAGGATACAAGATTCACTCAAAAGACAAAGCAAAACAATTATAAAAAATGCCCAACAACAACAACAAAACAAATGACAAACAGAGAAGGAAACCAAGGAAACAACACTTTTCACAATGGCCTCAAATAATATAAATTATCTTGAGGTAACTTAAACCAAGCAAGTGAAAAACTTGCATGATAAAAGTTCAAAATTTAAGGAAGGAAATTGAAGAAGATATCAGAAGATGGAAAGATATCTCATGTTCATTGTTCAATATAATTAACATAATAAAAATAGCCTTCGTACCAAATGTAATCTACAGATTCAATGCTATCCCCATCAGAAATCCCAACATAATTATTTAAAGACCTTGATAGGACAGTTGTAAACTTCATATACTATTGTTTTTATTACTTTTCTGTTTTTGACATTATAGTAAATTTTCCACTTCCCTTTTCTTCTCCAAAATCTCACATAAAACCTTCTTTACTTTCTTTGAAATCTCTAGCCGATTTTTATTGATTGTTGTCACACACTCAAACACACACACACACACACACACACACACACACACACACACACACACATGCATTTATATTCTTAATATTTATACAGAATATGTGTACAGAACAAAAATATGCATAGTGATTTTTGCAAGAGTCAACTTACTTAAATGGGATGCATATGAAAGAAATGCAATTATGAACATTATTTGCCTGATAGCACCTAAAATTAATTAAGTAGGAGACACGCGTCCTGTATGCTAGTCTGGTATTATCTAATTTTCATGAATCTCTAGGCATGCCTGTGTAAAAGTCTCTAGATCAGGTAAAGTCAACAAAAACATTGCACTTAGCTGTGGGTTATGCCAGCCCTTGGGATGGTTATCTTGAGCTGAATAAAAGATAAAAAGCTCACAGGGCTTGGAAACTACACACTGTCTTTTTGCTGACTGGGAATACAGTTGGACCAGTTCCTTCAAGCACCTGTAGCTAGGACTCAGTTGCTGTGATAGAAAGTACCCAGCAACTTGGATCTACAATGAAGCTCTTTCCTTAAACAGTGTTTGCAATGTAGCAGTGAACAGGAAAAAAAGTGATACATGCAGCAAGATATTTCTAAATGTAAATATTTGTGTTTGTCTATTTTCCTTAATTGAGGAGTAAATTAATATATACAATTCCACCCACCAATTTATTCATCTAATACCATTTTCTAAATTCCAGGGCTAAGTATATTACAATATGAACAATTAAACATATTTTAAAAGATTATATGCATTTATTTTAAAATATAGTTCATTCCCATTATCAGATTAAAGCAACTTAAGTGTATATCTTGAAAAGGATGAATCATTAATTTTTTTAAAATTCCAAGTTAATATGAAATGATCATGCTTTGTGTATCAGAGTTCACTAACTTCTTTGATAATAGTAGAACAAATTTCTGGGGATATTCACATTTTTGTTCAAACTTCACAAAATCAAAGGCCATATAAAAATCATAGCAGAGTATTAAACAGATAAATAGGCATTTTAAAATTATGCACTCAATAAATTTTAAACTTCACATGTATATGTATGTGAGCATTTGTGTGTGTGTGTGTGTGTGCTAGTTTTCAAATCACATTTTGCTGAGCTAGGCTATTTCTCATTTTATACTGTAAAAAAAAATCGAAGATAAAATAGAATAAAATATTACAACTGGAATATGTCTTTTGTCACCCAGGTTCTATAAGACATTATTTCTTGATTTTAAGTAAAAACACAATTATTTTTGGAAAAATAGTTGCTTTCACACACTCTACCAAAAAAAAAAATCTTCTAACTCAGAATCAAAACTTTAAGAATTTTTTTCTTCATGTGCACATTAACTCCTGGGTCTCCCAAAACATTATTCACCCCATAGTGCACATGCCTGCTTTTCATTTGCTTTATTTGGCACCTTTTTATTGTAGAATATCAGATCTTTTCTTTTACATAATTCTCTAATCGATAATTCACAAAAAGTTCAAAATGGCATTCACACCAATGTTTAGACTAGAGACAGTTTTATTACTATTAATTCACTGTAAAACTCTCTTTAAAGAAGGACCACTAACTTAAGTCATAATGGTCTTCTATATTCAGGGAGAGTATAAACATATGCGTATTGTATTTGCTTTTTTGGTAGTAAATAGGTGTTTTACTTTTTGAGATGATAATTACAGCATTCTCACTTCTCTTTCTTCCCTCCATTCCAAAGCATTAATTTGCTATTAGGAGCAGAGTCAAAAGTTCAAAATAGCATTGAAATATCACCTAACTAAAATGTGAATCAGTTTCTAGTTATAGTACAGTCTCTCAATTATGAACCAATGATTGACATATAATGAATTCACAAATACTAGAATAAGACAGGCACAGGACACAAAATCCCATTCCAAACAGGGAAAATGGGAAAAATAAATAAAGGACAAGTCCATAGATCACCTGTGGCCGAATGCAGAAAACAACATTAACCATGAAGGCTAATGATTAATATTCTTTGTCTTCATGTTCCACCAACTAGCTGGCTTCATGGGTGAATGCTTCTATAGCTTTGTCAAGTAATTATTAGATCCACAATCCTCCCGGAAACTAAATCATCCATGGATTTCATGTGTGTGTCTGTGGATTTCAATATATTTGGTTATCATCAGATAGTTCTTCAAGCCTTCATTCCAGGTGGCAATGACATCTTTTCCCACGATTTCAATGGGCTCAGAACTGGAAGGTATGTGTGGTGGTCTTGCCCTTATAATGGGACTCCATTTCCTAGATCTTGTACTCCAAGCTTATAATGCTTCCATTCATTCAGAAGGTACAACTTGTTTGTTCTTTAGACAGGTAGACTACTTGCTTCTCAGTCATTTAGACACATCCTTAGTGTGCTTTTCATTGTGGAAATTACTTCTTTAAGTATCTGTCCCAAGACTTGTTTAAAAATATAACTAATTTTTTCCAGTTTCTTTTTATTTTTTTATTTTTTATTTTATTAGGTATTTTCATCATTTACATTTCCAGTGCTATCCCAAAAGTCCCCCATTCCCCCCACACACACACACTCCCCTACCAACCCACTCCCACTTCTTGACCCTGGCATTCCCCTGTTTAGCAAATTGTATTTTATATCTTGGGCATTCTAAGTTTCTGGGCTAATATCCACTTATCAGTGAGTACATATCATGTGAGTTCTTTTGTGATTGGGTTACCTCACTCAGGATGATACCCTCCAGGTCCATCCATTTGCCTAGGAATTTCATAAATTCATTCTTTTTAATAGCTGAGAGTTTTACTCCATCTAAGTTGATGTTGTTTTTGAGCTTGCTGTAAGCTACCTCTTTATTTAGAGCTATGTTCCTTACATCCATAGACTCTCCATTACTTATATTATGAAGGGGTATTTGTAAATGAGGTAACCTTAATCTAAATATAAATAGTGAATTATTCAGGTAGCTATATTTCTTTACCTTACACTATTCCCCAGTAACCACACAGAAAAATAAAATTTATTCAAAACTTGAATTCCACAGCTGAGCGGTTATTGGTCAACCTTTGCCTACTATGCTAATCTTGCTCCCTCCCAGCCCCATCCCATGGTATTTGCATATTATTTTTGATCTGGCTCTTTGCACCGCTTCTTCATGGCTCAGATTCTTCCATTCTGCCAGCTGATATGGATCTCCCTCTCTCTAATTCCTCTGGCTGGAGGACATCCTATGATATTCTCTATCCTGTCCAACCATTGGGCGATCAGCAATTTTTTTGACAGGGCAGAGAGTAAATTGTAAAAACCATTTACACAAACTTGAGACAGGAGATTCTTGGTATAAGAATCCCAATGCCATGTCTAGATTGAAAAGAGATACGAGAACAGAGAAATCATCACTCGGATAATCTAAGAGTAAACTTTAAACAAATAAAATATTTTGCCTACATGTGTTGTTTTTCCCAAAGGTCTTTTTTGCATCTAATGAGAAGATTATATGAAGTTTTTTGTCTTTCAGTCTGTTTATAACCTGGATTACATTTATCAATATATAAACATTGAACCACCCCTGCATAAATGGGGTACAATCTACTTGATTATGATAAATGATCTTTTTTTAATGTATTCTCACATTTGGCCTGCAAGAATTTATTGGATTTTTACATCTAAGTTCACAAGGGAAAAGTCTGAAATTCACTTTCTTTGCCTTTGTGTGGTTTAGTAATCAGTTTAATTGAAGCCTCATAAAAAGAATTAAAAAATGTCCCCTATGTTTATTTTTTGCAGAATATTTTGAAAGTTGATAGAATTCTCTACTGAATCCATCTGGCCGTGAGATTTTTTTCTTTTTCCTTTTTATCCTTTTTTTCTTTTTGGGGGGTGGGGTGGGGCAGGGAAGCAGACATTAAATTGAGGGTTCAATTTCACGGGAGGATATTGATATGCTTTAATTGTTAAACATTGGAAGGTGGTGTGCTTGAAGACATTTATCCATTTCTCTTATGTTTTCCAATTTGGTAGATTGTAGCTCTTATCTTTTGTTTTAAAGTATTTCTTTTTGATTCTTTGACTTCCCCCAAGTCTCTTGTTATATCTTCATTTTCCCCTCTAATTATATTAATTTGGATCTTTTGATCTGTCTCTATCATTTAATTAATTTGGTGAAGGATTTATCCATGGTGGTAGTTTCTTCTTGTTGCTGATGTTGTTATTGCTTTGCTTTGTTTTAAGTGAGTCTTAAGATTTTCTGGGTTTCCTTGGTGTCTATTATGTCTGCATTTTCCTCTGTGATTTCATTCACTTGGATATTTGGATCATCTCTCTCCATCTTTTAGCTAATTTGTCTAGAGGAAAAGTAGCTTTTATTCACCAGATACAATTGTAGTCTTGGAGGCTTACTACTGAATAAGCTCATGCTTTCTAGCTCTTTCTGAATGTTGGATGGCTGGTTTGACACAGCAGTTCTGGTCCAAACTCCTCTTCAAACTGGCTTCTTCAAACTGGCTTCTCTCACCTTCTGATTGAATTGGTCTGCCTGCTTTATATTAACTTCAGCAATATGTTCTAATTTTTTGGATCCTCCTCATTCCTCGGCTCACTCTGTCTTCACACATGTCTAGATTGTTCCCTCTGAAACCCGTCTCTGTAACACAGTCCCAGGAAAACTGCCTCCTCTCTTCCTCTCTTCCTCTCTAGCTCTCTGTGATGCTCTTTAAGGCTAGTCTCTTTCTATTCTGTTCTCATGAGAGCTGGGTATAGCCTATCTCTCACTCATTCTGTCAAATCTTTCTCTAATTCATTACTTTACCCCTCAATTAAATGTCATTTTTCAACATAGCTGTTTCCTTTCACAAGCTAACTTTGCCTTCATTGTTTGGAGTTAAAGGTGTGTACTGAGGCTGTGTCTGTATTCCAGCTGGATAACAGGGACCTAGAAGGTCTTCAGACAGATATGATTCCTTACTAGAGCAACCATATTGATGGATTAAAATTTCTCTACAGGCTAAGAGTTTATTAATTTTATTTCACAAAGCAAAAACCAACAAAGAGCAAATCTGGAAGATACTATAGTAAGTGAGTATTCAAAGGAATTCAATATACAGCTCCCTCCTACCATCTAGTGTTCATGGTACAAGAAAGTATTATGAATACTACCAGAGGAGAACAGTAAACATTAACCCAGCTATGAAGCCTTCAGTTTTCGATGGTGACCTGCATACATGGTATGTTAATACACTAGTGGCCCAAAAGTTGTGGGAGTAACCAAAATCTGTATGGCTGGATTTAAGGCCCATTCCATTAAGTGAAACCCATGCCAAACAATGCTCAGATGCCCAAGAAATTGAGACTAGATAATCAATAACTTTGGAGAAAACCAAATACTACTGTCTGCTCAAGAAACATACCAATAAAATTGTGCCTAAGGACATTCTGCTGTACTGATAGACCAATGCCTTGTTAAGCTATCATCAGAGCAGCTTCCTCCTGCAATATAAGACTACAAACACAGAGAATGAATCTGGACAAAGTCCAGATAATAAGGCACTTTGTAACACTCAGTCCTAAACTATGTGAAAGAGGAGACAGAAAGTAGTCTATTCCAATGGGAATGGAAGACACCTTTCACACTCAACAGATTGATGAGTATGTGAACTCATAGAGACTGTGGCATCATGCACAAAGCCTAAACAGGACTAGTAAGCCAGATTGAAGAGCAATGCTATGCAGGAAAGTGGACATACATCCCCATTTATAATCCAGAAAGTTATCTGCAATTAATAACCAGTTGCAAGGCAATACTTGTTTTCTCCAATGGAATCACACTGTGTATAAATGGCAGGCACCATGCCCAGTGATTGATTGCAACAGAAGGTAAAATCAGTGGAATTTTTGATGAGTTTTTGTTTTTGCTTTGTCAGTGAATTTTTTTCCTACAGGTTTTCTGACAATGTGTTAAGATTTCTGCTTTTGTGTCTCTATGAGGTTTCTGTGTGCATGATGTGTGTCTCTGAGTCTATAAGTTTCTTTCGTTGGCTCCTTTTCTGTCTGCTCATTTGTTTGTTTTGCCCTATTCTGTTTTCTTTATTTTTATTTTTATCTTGATTTATTTTCTTATTTTTCCTACAATACTTGGTTGTTTTCTAATGTGAGTGTTTGTGTGTGTGTGTGTGTGTGTGTGTGTGTGTGTGTATGTAAGAGAGAGAGAGAGAGAGAGAGAGAGAGAGATTAGAGAAAGAGATTATATGTGTGCATGGGGAGGTGGAAGAGTTTGAGAGGAGTTGGAAAAGAGGAACTTAGAATATATATTTGAATTAAAAAAATTCAACTTTGAAGGTTTTTTTGAAGCAATCTCTCTCTTTTTTTATTAGATATTTTCTTTATTTACATTTCAAATGCTATCCCAAAAGTTCCCTATACCCTCCCCCCACCCTGCTCCCCTACTTTGACGTTTTTTAAAAGGAAAAAAACCAACCTGTGTTCTTAATTTTGTCTAAGACTCAAAATAGATCTCACTTACCAGTCATGTGTGTGTAGGTGTAAGACAGTGTGAGGCGTTCTCTACTGCTCTCTTACGTCTAAGTCCTCCTCAGAACTTCATAGAGCACAGTGCTAAGGCTTTCCTTAATACAATATGATGATTCATACGTTGTTCCTCAAGATTCTTTCAGTTTCTAAAAACCCAGATATAAACTTACTTCTATGCTTTAGATACTTGCTATAACAGTGTCCCTACACCTCATTATCATATTTATATGTGACTATATATGTATTGTCATAAAATAATTATTTTAGAGATTTATGTATAAAATTAATGTATTTCTAACAATTGTGAATTATGGGGAAATAAAGGATAGGCTGTTGGTATTTGGATTTGAAAAAGTACCTCTGTCCTGCTTGGTTAACAGCATTTTTTCTTAAACTGTCATAACACAGTAAAATAGGTTACATGTCTTTCTAAAACCTACTAGAAAAGAACATTAATTCATTCGCATAAGAGTCATCTACTAATACCATACATTTGGGGATCAGGATTTCAAGATAGCAACATGGGGTTACATAACTCTCCAGTGAACAGCAGGGCATAAGTAAAATTAGATCACAGCTAAGAATCCTTTAAAATGTGGTTCTGCAGTTATAGTATATTCAACATAGCATAAAAAGTAAAGTAAAAATCTATCACATCCCTTGTTTACAGAGACCAAAGTTGCCATTTGAAAAGTGTCAGTGGGGTTTGCAGAGGGGAAACTGGGAAAGGGGATAACATTTGCAATGTAAACAAATACAATATCCAATTTAAAAAGGAGAAAGAAAAGTGTTAGTGAACACAGCACAGGTTCAAAAATGACCTGGAGAGTCTTCTGAAAAGCCAACAGAATGCAGACAGGGTGCATGAAAGCTACAGTTCAGAACAATGGGCAAGCCATTACCAGGTAGAGGCATGGTTGGTTGTGGGCAAAGATCATTCTAAGGATTAGAAACCACGTTATTAATCAATGTCCATGATTGAGGTAATTAACATGGAAGAATAAGCAGATCCATTCCTAAGTATGCATGTTATGTCTGCGTGTGGATGTGTGAGTGTAGGTGCCCATAAATACCAGAAAGGGCAGCAAGTTTCCTTGGACCTAGAATCTCAGACAATTGTTTGCCATGTGATATGAGTGCTAGAAACCAACTGGTTAACAAACTCAGGTCTTTTGCAAGGGCATTACATGTTCTTAATTGCGGACCCATACTCTCATCCCTGAAGAAAAAGGGGCTTTAATTGAAAAGTATCTGTCTGAATTTTGGTCAGTTGAAGTTGAAATGTCAGTATGGCCAGGTATAGATAATAGCAAATCATTTTACAGAAGTCTTTGCATGGAAAACAAAACAAAACAAACAAACAAACAAACAACCAGAAAAACAAAAAACACGTCCACAGGACATGGACATATGGTACTTGTCATTATTCAAATTGTGGTTAAGTTACAGAGCAGACATGATTAGGTATTGGGGGGGGGCAGGAAAAACTGAAGACGTGAGGGCCAGCAGAAAGAATGGAAACATACAACTTCACCTTAGGAGGTAGGATGTGGGGAACACTCCAGAATGTACCAGAGACCTGGAAGGTGAGAGACTCTCAGGACTCAAAGGGAGGGGCCTTATACAAAATGCCCTACAGTGAGGAGAGGGAACTTGTAAAGGCCACCTCCAGCAGAAAGACAGGACAGCAAGTGAGGGAAGGGGTTGCCATCCTACAGTCAAAAGCTCTGACCTGTAATTGTTTCTGTCTGAAAGAACAGCAGGGACAAAAATGGAGAAGAGCCTGAAGAAAAGGAGGACCAGCTACAGGTCCAAAGTGGGATCCAGTTCAAGGGGAGGCCCCAAGGCCTGACACTATTACTGAGGCTATGGAGAGCTCACAAAATAAAACAGACCTATCATGACTGCCCTCTGAAAGACCTGACAAGCAGCTGAAAGAGACAGATGCAGATATTTGCACCCAACCAATGGACAGAAACTGCTGACCCCTGTGGTTGAATTAGGGAAAATCTGGAAGAAGCTGAAGGGGAGGGTGACCCCATAGGAATACCAGCAGTCTCAATTACCCTAGACCCCTGAGGTCTCTCAGACACTGGATCACCAACCAGGCACCACACACTAGCTGATATGAGGCCCCTAACACATATAAACCAGAAGACTGCTGGGTCTGGATTCAGTCAGAGAAGATGCACCTCCAACCCTCAAAAAACTGGAGGCTCCAGGGAGTGGGGAGGTCTGCTGGGGTGGTGGATGAGAGTGGGGTTAGGGTGTGGGGATATCCTCATGAAGACGGGGTGCGGGGAGATATGGGATATGGGACAGTCAGAAGGTGTCCTGGGGGGAAGGATAAAATCTGGAGTGTAAAAAAAAAAAAGAAAGACTTAAAAAGTAAAAGAAATAAAAAAAGGACAGAAAATAATAAAAGACCATGAAAAAATTTTCAAGAAAAAGTAATATTATTGCTATGTTCCAAGAATGAACCAGTAGCTGTGTTTTAAGCTTGGAAGAACCCCAAGAACAATAGATAGTTTGAGAGAGCAGAAAAGAAGACACACACAGTGTTTAGGTAGATGGCCAAATCCAAAAGACTGCCAGGAAAATAAATATGAAAAATCACCAACCCATGTAATAATGGATGAGCACCAATAACATTTTCTAGTATCTTATTAATGGAGTTATTTGTGACACATGTGGCTTGTCTGAGGACTAGAGCAAAATGAATAATAAGGAAATAATACCATATGGCCAGAGAACCAGAGGGTGATGACATATTGAGGTGTTTAATTATAACTGATGCTACCACAGAAAACACATCTGAAGGAAAGAAACCAGAGGGTGACAGAAAGCTGAAATTTGGAGCCACCTTTCATCTATCAAAGCTGCTATACTTCCTCTCTCATGGCTGTTTCTGAGTGTTTCTTTAAATAGCAATAATTTTATGTACCAGTCTAAAGTTAGAGTCAATGCTGAATCCTGCCTGGGTATCATTAAGAGCCAGCATTGAAGAGAACCTAACCTTAAGTTATCATACAGATAGATAAAGATAGATAGATAGATAGATAGATAGATAGATAGATAGATAGATAGATAGATAGATGATAGATAGATAGATGATAGATAGATAGAGATATATATGTCTGTGTCTGTGTGACTCTGTGTGTGTATGTGTGTGTGTGTGTGTGTGTGTGTGTGTGTGTGTGTGTGTGTGTGTGTGTGTGATATACATATGTATACATAAGCATTACAACAATTGGTTTTAGGGTTTAGGCTACTTGGAACTAGTTTCTCCTGATGCTTGATTGTCATATAATCCAGGAACAGTACAAAAGTTAAAGTTGCATATCTTAACTATTCTACAAAATCCACCTAGTGGAATTTTGATGAGAAACTACATCCAGGGCTTTCAGCTGTTACCCAAAAAGCATAGGTCTCGCAGTGAATGAAGGCAAACCTATGTTCACAACTGCCGTGAATATTGATTTAGACAAATACTTTGAAAAACACATTAGTAATATGCTTTTCTTCTGGCTTTTGGCTTTTGACCTTTATAAGATCGAATTTCACTATGTAGCCTTGGAACTCACTATGTACAACAAGCTGGCCACAAATTCATAGAGATCCACCGGCCTCTGCCTTCCAAGTGCTGGGATTAAGGCATTCACTACCAGGCCCGAACTGCTTCTAAAGTGGTATGGCACAGCAGTATTGTGTGATGTCAAAAGCTCTTTACTCATGAATACAAAAAAATTTCTAATGGAGCTTATAGATTATGTTACTCATTTCCTCCTTTCTATTGCAAGGCAATTTCATCAAAGTCTTAAAATCAACACATCACATTATATACTGGAGAAAAATAGCTAAGACAACTGAAGCAAATTTTCTGTTGAGCTGTAATTCATTGACATGATGGTTACAATCTTAAGTAATATGAGTGTGTATCAGGATACTAGCTTATATCTATGACACAGCTGTTTGAGACACATATAGCTTTTGTATAGAGCAGAAAAGGCACAAAATCATACACCTGCAATTCTATACTAGGTCTCATTTCTTTGTAAATTTTCATCATTTTGTGTCTACAACTAGCAATTTTACATGCCCGTTTTCTTTTCTCCCTTTGATTCACTTATCTATTCCACATTATATTATTAGATACTGATGCTTAATCACAATGAATGTGTGGTACTTTTAGCATAATTCTAGTCGGTCTGGAATTTTAACTTGTTTTATTGTTTCACTGTAATTAAAAACAACTTGACTGACAGTTGTCACTGATAAGATGTCTCTCTTTCTCTCCTTGATAATATATAGAAGACTTTCATCATACTTAAAAACTGGGAGAAAGGCAAAGGTGGTTATTGTTATAAAGAATAATAAAGGCTGGGATGTGACTCAATGGCATGTTGTTTACCTGCCTTGCATAAGTATCTATGTATACACTATCCAGCATCAGAGGAAGTAAGGAATAAAATATCTTTAATCTATTAGCAATAAATATAAAATTGTACCAAAACTTCCTTTCATATGAACACCAAGGTTAGACCCAGAATTAAGAAAAATAGGAATATTTACAGTTTAAATATATTATTGTACTTTTTTCATTCTATACAGCACATAGCACATAATTCATTAATTCCAAAATATCCTTGTTATTATATGAAAGTGGGCTATTTTGTAGCATACTGTCAAAGTCTCTGCCTTTGCCTCAATTATGCAACTTACCAGGTTATATTTAGGATTGTGTATGTATATTCACATATGCACCTCTAACAATTAATGAATAAAGAGGCTATAGATATGAAGGAGAGTGGGGAGGGGTATGTGGGAGGAAAATGAAAAGATAAATGTTGTGATTATGTTATAGTATCAAAAAATTTTTAAAACCTTAATATTTTATAAATTCACAAAATATGTATATTCTGACCTATTAGAAAGGTCACCTTGCTGTTTCTCCCAGCTTACCCTCATTCTAACTAAACTGAATGCAGATAAACTTTCAGTAGAGCTGGGAGCCAACCACACTTCAGTCATGGATACAAAGTCTGTGCTTGCCTTCTTCCCAGCACTGAGCAGAACCTTTTGTGAGTGCTTAACTCCTCGCTCTGTGGATTTATCACCACTTTATCCACAGCAACACATATTCATGAGTATGGACACAGTATTCCATGAAGTCATAGCTAGTATTGACCTCCTTCTCTTCTCTGTTAATCTCCCCTTTCCTGCTTTGATAATACTACCAGAGGCAATTTTCAGGTACTTTCTAGAGATGTGATATCTAAAGATTATAAAATGTAAATGTCCAGAATATTGAAATAATTCTCATACCAAAATGGTTCAGTTAAGGCTTACATATCTAAGTATGAAAATGGAACAAATTAACAAGAGTTTGTACAATAACAGGTACCCAGGAAGGTACCATGACCTTTTTGGAGGTTTGTGAAAACCTGGTTCAGATTCTCAGTTTTTAATTATTTAAAAGTCCAGAGAGTGTAATGGTTTTTCATGATTAGGAGCACTCCTCTCATGAGCTATGCTAAAATGGGCCCCTTTCTGAATATGTTTATCCTAGGACAGTGTTAGTCACACCAGGACCTCTTTAGATAACTTCTAGATTGTCCTACAATGTAGAAAATGATCTCTGAGGAAAGGGACCCTCTGTTTCTTTATTTTCTTCAATTTTCCTTTTTTTTTTTTTTTTTTTGAGACAGGGTTTCTCTGTGTAGCCCTGGCTGTCCTGGAACTCAGTTTGTAGACCAGGCTGGCCTTGAACTCAGAAATCTGCCAGCCTCTGCCTCCCGAGTGAGTGCTGGGATTAAAGGCCTGCACCACCACAGCCAGCTTTTTTTTCAACTTTCTATGGTATAAATACTTCACCGTGGTAGTCTTCAATGTGTCTAGATGTGATGTCACTCCATTCCGAATAGGGACTAACAAGTCAAATAGATAATTGGGTCATGCTTGCCTTAATGGACTAGCTTCCAAATACAAATTCTATTTTTTTAACAAAATTTTATTAGATTTATTTATTTATTATTTATTTATTTATTTATTTATTTATTAAATTATTATTATCACTTACATTTCAAAAGCTATCCCCAAAGTCTGCTATAACCTCCCCATACCCTGCTCCCCTACCCATCCACTCCCGCTTCCTGGCCCTGGCATTCCCCTGTACTGGGGCATATAATCTTTGTAAAACCAAGGACCTCTCTTCCCAATGATGGCTGACTAGGCCATCTACTGTTACATATGCAACTAGAGACACGAGTACCCCCAAACACATATTCTTATCACCAGCGATATTTCTCTCTGCCTTTCACCAAAGCTCATCAAAGGCTGCCTGTCTTAGCTAACTTTTGTTGCCCTAAATTATTTCTATATGGTGATGTCTGGGGAATTTTAAGGTATTTTTCTATTTATATTGAGTACAGAAATTCTCAGCTTTTGCCTACCTGGTGGTTTTAAAAGTTTTGCAAAGGGTTGGGGCTCCCTATCTCATCTCCCCACTCCAAGGAATAGGTGTTGATATCTAATCCATTAGAATAATAGAAAACCTTCCATATTACCCTGCTGATCAAGAGAAAGTGGATGAAATACATGCTATAACTTCCCAAACTATTTTTACTGGAAGACATGCATCTTCCTTGACATGTCTTAGGATGCTCTTCAAGGTTTATCCACTGGCAGAGATTCTACTCCACTGAGACTGTCACATTACACAGGTAGGTGGATGTAACACATGTATTACCAGCTGAACCCTTAGATGATAGACACTGAATATTCTAGCCAATAAGTTATTGGCCCATTCAAATTCAACATAACTGCAAATCTTACCAATATTAAAATAAATGCAGAGGGAAATGCCCTTTCCAACTTTCTGACCCCAAAATAATTAGAAAAAGGAAGTGTTTCATAAGCTAACAAGTTTAGTGTGGTATTCTCATTCATCCAAAGACACTATAATTATAGTGATTGAAAGTAAACATTTCTCTTCATGAATAAGTATATTTTATCAATGATAATAGTTTAAATTAATAGGCGTATGAATAATACATCTTTACTCATCAAGAAGACACATACAAGCAAAGTGTATAATCTAGTAGAGAAAGATCCACTGCCTCTAAGTGCAGGATTCTGACTTAGACACTTGTGCATTTTTTTTTTTTTTTTTGGAAGCAGCCTTACATACTGCTTCATTTTACAAGGCTAAACATCTTTCAGATTTCTCACCCCTGCTCTGCACTCAATTAACCCCTCCCTACCCACTTGTTTCCAGGAGTAAGGTTGAGAATATTGATGGTGAAAGACCTGCCCATTCTGCTGTGGAGGTGGAGGCATGGATTTGCATAAAGGTGATGCATATTCTGCTTGTAGCTAGAGAACCAACACCAGGCAGAGAGAGAAGCTTTTCAGTTTGAAAGTTTGTGGGTGCAATTTCCTTATCATAGGTTGCTTGATTCAAAATTTCATGAACTTTAACTTTTCTAGATTCAATGAATTTTTCAACATAGTTTTGGTCAGCTTCTATCAGTTTCAGCTTAATTCAAAGAGATTACTCTATCTAATGGTGGAAGTGATGTTGCATAGTAAAAGACTCAGGAGAGTGGAGACAGAGTTGTTAACTCTGCTGGTTAAGAATAGGACAAGACCACCAGCTTGAGTGTTCAAGATCATCCAACAAAAGTGGCATAAATTTAACCTGGAATGGGGCCAAGCCCCACTGCTACCACTTTAACCAAAGCCCATCAGCCAGTGTGGAAGTGTGAGCCGTAGCACTTTCTCTAACACTGTGCCTGCTGGATGCCCCTGATAAGTGGCAGGAGCTTCATTAACATAAGATGACAATGCCAAATTAATTCTAATTATCCTGATCATTGAACATTTAAATGAAAATGAAGACATTAAAGGTAACTAATTACTAAGAGGGCCATTTCTGAGGATGAATTATGAAAGATTTTAAACAAAGACATTGTAAAGCAATGAGATTCAACTGCCCAGATCTTGCCAGCTTGTATGTTTGTACTGATCACATTGAATTTATACACCAGGAAATTGGGAGTGATTTGGTTGCTAAGAGAAGGTAGCGAGGGCCCTACAGAGAAATGCATCCCTATTTGTCTTTCCTAAAACACAAGTCTCACTTATTTCTAAATAACAACTCTATGATTTTTTAGACCTAAATGTAAATTCGCAAGAAAGAGAGTGAAAACCTGAAAGAATAAAGTAGAAAATGCATGTTTTAATTAATTGTGAGCTACATGAATGAACTTTCACAGAACAAGAAAATAAAATATAATTCTGTCATATTCATCATTTATAGTGATGAAATGGAAAGATTAGTATTGATCTTATCAGATGACTATATAATTAATAAGAAGGTAGGGAAATATATTTGGCTTAAATTAAAAAAAATTATTACCATTCATCCCTTTAAGTCAACAAGACAACTGTTTAAATATTTTGATTAGTTGAAAATTTCACTCTATAATTTTTAGAACAGTAAGATTAACAAATAATAAAAAGTGATTGATACTATTTAAAACAACAAGGCACCTTGCCAGTATGTAGAATGCTGCTTCCAGCCTAGCTCTCAAATGTTTTTGAAGTATTCTCACATTCTGAGGAGAATGATTAAAGATTAACTAGTAAGTTCTCATTTAACAGCTCAAGTTTGACAAAAATGAGAGCTTTCAAACACTTGGTTTTCTTTAGTTCGAAGCTAGAAAGAACAAAACTTCCAAATATGAAACTATTAAGAGGTATAATGTATATTTCAAATTAAGCATTGTTTGGGAACAAATTTGCTTAAGTCAATAAGTCTGCAAAAGGAAAAGAAATAATGTGCTCTTCATCACATTCAATATCAGATCCTTACTTCCACAATAAACTTGGAAATCATTTTTTTTCTTTTAATTAGGGATTTTCCTCATTTACATTTCTAATGCTATCCCAAAAGTCCCCCATACCCTCCCACCCACTCCCCTACCCACCCACTCCCAATTTTTGGCCCTGGCATTCCCCTATACTGGGGCATATAAAGTTTGCAAGTCCAATGGGCCTCTCCACTGATGGCTGACTAGGCCATCTTTTGATACATATGCAACTAGAGTCAAAAGCTCCGGGGTACTGGTTAGTTCATAATGTTGCACCTACAGGGTTGCAGATCTCTTTAGCTCCTTGGATACTTTCTCTAGATCCTCTATTGGGGGCCCTGTGATCTATCCAATAGCTGACTGTGAGCATCCACTTATGTGTTTGCTAGGCCCCGGCCTAGTCTCACAAGAAACAGCTATATCAGGGTCCTTTCAGACAACGCTTGCTAGTATATGCAATAGTGTAAACATTTGGAGGCTAATTATGGGATGGATCCCTGGATATGGCAGTCTCTAGATGGTCCATCCTTTTGTATCAGCTCCAAACTTTGTCTCTATAACTCCTTCCATGGGTGATTGTTTCCAATTCTAAGAAGGGGCAAAGTATTAACACTTTGGTCTTCGTTCTTTTTCAGTTTCATGTGTTTACAAATTGTATCTTATATCTCACTATACTAAGATTCTGGGCTAATATCCACTTATCACCGAGTACATATCATTTGAGTTCTTTTGTGATTGTGTTACCTCACTCAGGATGATGCCCTCTAGGTCCAACCATTTGCCTAGGAATTTCATAAATTCATTCCTTTTAATATCTTAGTACTCCATTGTGTAAATGTACGACATTTTTTGTATCCATTCCTCTGTTGAGGGGCATCTGGGTTCTTTCCAGCTTCTGGCTATTATAAATAAGGCTGCTAGGAACATAGTGGAGCATGTGTCCTTCTTTTTTTTAATTTTTAATATTTTTATTACATATTTTCCTCAATTACATTTCAAATGCTATCCCAAAAGTCCCCCATAGCACCCCCCCACTTCCCTACTCACCCATTCCCATTCTTTTGGCCCTGGCATTCCCCTATATTGGGGCATATAAAGTTTGCAAGTCCAATGGGCCTCTCTTTCCATTGATGGCCGACTAGGCCATCTTTCGATACATATGCAGCTAGAGACAAGAGCTCCGGGGTTCTGGTTAGTACATCATGTTGTTCCAACAATAGGGTTGCAGATCCCTTTAGCTCCTTGGGTACTTTCTCTAGCTTCTCCATTGGGAGCCCTGTGATACATCCAATAGCTGACTGTGAACATCCACTCCTGTGTTTGCTAGGCCCCGGCATCGTCTCACAAGAGACAGCTATATTTGGGTCCTTTCAGCAAAATCTTGCTAGTGTATGCAATGGTGTCAGCATTTAGAAGCTGATTATGGGAAGGATCCCTGGATACAGCAGTCTCTAAATGGTCCATCCTTTCATCACAGCTAGGAACTTTGTCTCTGTAACTCCTTCCCTGGGTGTTTTGTTCCCAATTCTAAGAAGGGGCACAGTGTCCACACTTTGGTCTTCATTCTTCTTGAGTTTCATGCGTTTAGCAAATTGTATCATATCTTGGGTATCCTAAGTTTTGGGCTAATATCCACTTATCAGTGAATACATATTGTGTGAGTTCTTTTGTGATTGTGTTACTTCACTCAAGATGATGCCCTCCAGGTCCATCCATTTGGCTAGGAATTTCATAAATTCATTCTTTTTAATAGCTGAGTAGTACTCCATTGTGTAAATGTACCATAATTTCTGTATCCATTCCTCTGTTGAGGGACATCTGGGTTCTTTCCAGCTTCTGGCTATTATAAATAGGGCTGCTATGAACATAGTGGAGCATGTGTCCTTTTTACCGGTTGGGACATCTTCTGGATATATGCCCAGGAGAGGTATTGCTGGATCCTCCGGTAGTACTATGTCCAATTTTCTGAGGAACCGCCAGACTGATTTCCAGAGTGGTTGTACAAGCTTGCAATCCCACCAACAATGGAGGAGTGTTCCTCTTTCTCCACATCCTCGCCAGCATCTGCTGTCACCTGAATTTTTGATCTTAGCCATTCTGACTGGTGTGAGGTGGAATCTCAGGGTTGTTTTGATTTGCATTTCCCTGATGATTAAGGATGTTGAACATTTTTTTCAGGTGCTTCTCTGCCATTCGGTATACCTCAGGTGAGAATTCTTTGTTCAGTTCTGAGCCCCATTTTTTAATGGGGTTATTTGACTTTCTGGAGTCCACCTTCTTGAGTTCTTTATATATATTGGATATTAGTCCCTTATCTGATTTAGGATAGGTGAAGATCCTTTCCCAATCTGTTGGTGGTTTTTTTGTCTTATTGATGGTGTCTTTTGCCTTGCAGAAGCTTTGCAGTTTCATGAGGTCCCACTTGTCAATTCTCGATCTTACAGCACAAGCCATTACTGTTCTATTCAGGAATTTTTCCCCTGTGCCCATATCTTCAAGGCTTTTCCCCACTTTCTCCTCTATAAGTTTCAGTGTCTCTGGTTTTATGTGAAGTTCCTTGATCCACTTAGACTTGACCTTAGTACAAGGAGATAGGAATGGATCGATTCGCATTCTTCTACATGTTAACAACCAGTTGTGCCAGCACCATTTGTTGAAAATGCTCTCTTTCTTCCACTGGATGTTTTTAGCTCCCTTGTCGAAGATCAAGTGACCGTAGGTGTGTGGGTTCATTTCTGGGTCTTCAATTCTATCACATTGGTCTATTTGTCTGTCACTATACCAGTACCATGCAGTTTTTATCACAATTGCTCTGTAGTAGAGCTTTAGGTCCGGCATGGTGATTCCACCAGAGGTTCTTTTATCCTTGAGAAGAGTTTTTGCTATCCTAGGATTTTTGTTATTCCAGATGAATTTGCAGATTGCACTTTCTAATTCGTTGAAGAATTGAGTTGGAATTTTGGTGGGGATTGCATTGAATCTGTAGATTGCTTTTGGCAAGATAGCCATTTTTACAATGTTGATCCTGCCAATCCATGAACATGGGAGATCTTTCCATCTTCTGAGATCTTCTATAATTCTTTCTTCAGAGACTTGAAGTTTTTATTATACAGATCTTCCACTTCCTTAGTTAGAGTCACGCCAAGATATTTTATATTATTTGTGACTAATGCGAAGGGTGTTGTTTCCCTAATTTCTTTTTCAGCCTGTTTATTTTTTGTGTAGACAAAAGCCATTGACTTGCTTAAGTTAATTTTATATCCAGCTACTTCACCGAAGCTGTTTATCAGGTTTAGGAGTTCTCTGGTGGAATTTTTAGGGTCACTTATATATACTATCATATCTTCTGCAAAAAGTGATATTTTGACTTCATCTTTTCCAATTTGTATCCCATTGATCTTCTTTTGTTGTGAAATTGCTCTGGCTAGGACTTCAAGTACTATGTTGAATAGGTAGGGAGAAAGTGGGCAGCCTTGTCTAGTCCCAGATTTTAGTGGGATTGCTTCAAGATTCTCGCCATTTACTTTGATGTTGGCTACTGGTTTGCTGTAGATTGCTTTTATCATGTTTAGGTATGGGCCTTGAATTCCTGATCTTTCCAAGACTTTTATCATGAATGGGTGTTGGTCTTGTCGAATGCTTTTTCTGCAACTAACAAGATGATCATGTAGTTTTTGTCTTTGAGTTTGTTTATATAATGGATTACGTTGATGGATTTCCGTATATTAAACCATCCCTGAATCCCTGGAATAAAACATACTTGGTCAGGATGGATGATTGCTTTAATGTGTTCTTGGATTTGGTTAGCGTGAATTTTATTGAGTATTTTTGCATCTATATCCATTATGGAAATTGGTCTGAAGTTCTCTATCTTTGTTGGATCTTTCTGTGGTTTAGGTATCAGAGTAATTGTGGCTTCATAGAATGAGTTGGGTAGAGTTCCCTCTACTTATATTTTGTGGAATAGTTTTGCAGAACTGGAATTAGATCTTCTTTGAAGGTCTGGTAGAACTCTGCACTAAACCCATCTGGTCCTGGGCTTATTTTGGCTGGGAAACTATTAATGACTGCTTCTATTTCTTTAAGAGATATAGGACTGTTTAGATCGTTAACTTGATCCTGATTTAACTTTGGTACCTGGTATCTGTCTAGAAACTTGTCCATTTCGTCCAGGTTTTCCAATTTTGTTGACTATAGCCTTTTGTAGAAGGATCTGATGGTGTTTTGGATTTCTTCAGGATCTGTTGTTATGTCTCCCTTTTCATTTCTGATTTTGTTAATTAGGATGTTGTCCCTGTGCCCTCTAGTGAGTCTAGCTAAGGGTTTATCTATCTTGTTGATTTTCTCAAAGAACCAACTCCTCATTTGGTTAATTCTTTGAATAGTTCTTCTTGTTTGCACTTGGTTGATTTCACCCCTGAGTTTGATTATTTCCTGCTGTCTACTCCTCTTGGGTGAATTTGCTTCCTTTTTTTGTAGAGCTTTTAGATGTGTTGTCAAGCTGCTAGTGTGTGCTCTCTCCAGTTTCTTCTTGGAGGCACTCAGAGCTATGAGTTTCCCTCTTAGAAATGCTTTCATTGTGTCCCATAGGTTTGGGTATGTTGTGGATTCATTTTCATTAAACTCTAAAAAGTCTTTAATTTCCTTCTTTATTTCTTCCTTGACCAAGGTATCATTGAGAAGAGTGTTGTTCAGTTTCCACGTGAATTTTGGCTTTCCATTATTTATGTTGTTATTGAAGATCAGTCTTAGTCCATGGTGGTCTGATAAGATGCATGGGACAATTTCAATATTTTTGTATCTGTTGAGGCCTGTTTTGTGACCAATTATATGGTCAATTTTGGAGAAGGACTGTGAGGTGCTGAGAAGGTATATCCTTTTGTTTTAGGATAAAATGTTCTGTAGATATCTGTTAAGACCATTTGTTTCATAACTTCTGTTAGTTTCACTGTGTCCCTGTTTAGTTTCTGTTTCCAAGATCTGTCCATTGGTTAAAGTGGTGTTTTGAAGTCTCCCACTATTATTGTGTGAGGTGCAATGTGTGCTTTGAGCTTTACTAAAGTATCTTTAATGAATGTGGCTGTCCTTGCATTTGGAGCATAGATATTCAGAATTGAGAGTTCCTCTTGGAGGATTTTACCTTTGAGGAGTATGAAGTGTCCCTCCTTGTCTTTTTTGATAAATTCGGGTTGGAAGTCGATTTTAGTCGATATCAGAATGGCTATTCCAGCTTGTTTCTTCAGACCATTTGCTTGGAAGATTGTTTTCCAGCCTTTCACTCTGAGGTAGTGTCTGTCTTTTTCCCTAAGATGGGTTTCCTGTAAGCAGCAGAATGTTGGGTCCTGTCTGTTTAGCCAGTCTGTTAGTCTACATCTTTTTATTGGGGAATTGAGTCCATTGATATTAAGAAATATTAAGGAAAAATAATTGTTGCTTCCTATTATTTTTGTTGTTAGAGTTGGCATTCTGTTCTTGTGGCTGTCTTCTTTTTGGTTTGTTGAGGGATTACTTTCTTGCTTTTTCTAGGGCGTGATTTCCATCATTGTACTAGTTTTTTTTTTTTTTTTCTGTTATTATCCTTTGAAGGGCTGGATTCGTGGAAAGATAATGTGTGAATTTGGTTTTGTCGTGGAATACTTTGGTTTCTCCATCTATGGTAATTGAGAGTTTTGCCGGATATAGTAGCCTGGGCTAGCATTTGTGTTCTCTTAGTGTCTGTATAACATCTGTCCAGGCTCTTCTGGCTTTCATAGTCTCTGGTGAAAAGTCTGGTGTAATTCTGATAGGCCTACCTTTATATGTTAGTTGACCTTTTTCCCTTACTGCTTTTAACATTCTATCTTTATTTACTGCGTTTGTTTTTCTGATTATTATGTGTCAGGAGGAATTTCTTTTCTGGTCCAGTCTATTTGGAGTTCTGTAGGCTTCTTGTATGGTCATGGGCATGTCTTTCTTTAGGTTTGGGAAGTTTTCTTCTATAATTTTGTTGAAGATATTTGCTGGCCTTTAAGTTGAAAATCTTCATTCTCATCAACTCCTATTATCCTTAGGTTTGGTCTTCTCATTGTGTCCTGGATTTCCTGGATGTTTTGATTTAGGATCCTTTTGCGTTTTGTACTTTCTTTGATTATTGTGCTGATGTTCTCTATGGAATCTTCTGCACCTGAGATTCTCTCTTCTATCTCTTGTATTCTGTTGCTGATGCTCGCATCTATGGTTCCAGATTTCTTTCCTAGGGTTCCTATCTCCAGCGTTGCCTCACTTTGTGTTTTCTTTATTGTGTCTACTTCCCTTTTTAGGTCCAGTATGGTTTTGTTCATTTCCATCACCTGTTTGGATTTTTTTTTCCTGTTTTTCTTTAAGGACTTCTACCAGTTTGGTTGTGTTTTCCTGTTTTTCTTTAAGGACTTGTAACTCTTTAGCAGTGTTCTCCTGTATTTCTTTAAGTGAGTTATTAAAGTCCTTCTTGATGTCCTCTACCATCATCATGTGATATGCTTTTAAATCCAGGTCTAGCTTTTCGGTTGTGTTGAGGTGCCCAGGACTAGGTGGGGTGGGAGTGCTGCGTTCTGATGATGGTGAGTGGTCTTGATTTCTGTTAGTAGGATTCTTACGTTTGCCTTTTGACATCTGGTAATCCCTGGAGCTAGTTGTTATAGTTGTCTCTGGTTAGAGCTTGTTCCCCAGGTGATTCTGTTAGCCTCTATCAGCAGACCTGGGCGACTAGCTCTCTCCTCTGAGTTTCAGTGGTCAGAGCACTCTCTGCAGGCAAGCTCTACTCTTACAGGAAAGGTGCACAGATATCTGACCTTAGGACCTCCCTCCTGGCCGAAGATGAAGGCCCAAACCCGGACCTGTCCTGAAGCTGAGTTGCTTTGGTCTGTCCCAGAAGCTGTTAGCTTCTGTATTCTACACTCTCACCTGTGCAGAATACTCTCAGAGGAGTCCTGGAACCAAGATGTCTGCAGCCAATGCTCAGGCCAAGCTCTCCCGGCCCGGGCAGACCCCTATCCATTTGGCTGGGAAAGTGGCCAGATGTCTGGGGCCTGTGCAGAACACTCTCGGCTGGGTCCCAGAACCAAGATGTCTGCTGCTGATGCTCAGGCCTGGAAATCATTTTTAAGTGGGCCTTGTACCACTCTGTATTATGTTTATTGTCTTAATTACTAAGAAGCTGTAGCACCAAGACCTCTCTTAATGACATTATGAAAAGTTGATGGATTTTGAAATATTGCTCATGTATCACTAAGTATGGTTTACTTTCTAAAATTCTCTGTAACATCAGCAACAGAATATGGTTCCATCAATAAGATGAAGAAAGAGGCTCTTTCAATACTGTCAACCACAATGTTTCAGTAGTCTATAAGTCATCTAATGTATATAAAATGCTCAGCAATTAGGTGCTCACAAAATAGGACAAAACTGAAAGACCTAGTACTGTTTACCTGTGTCTACACCCTCACATATATTTATCTAACACTTAGACATGACAAACCAGTTCCTCTTTACTACGTTTTATCCATTTTTCAGAGAGGAAACTAACTATATTGAAAAATTGTATGTCTTCAAGGATTGTTACCTCAAAGAATACCTTAGACTACACAAATAAAAGGACCTTACAAAATCAAGTAGAGTGTAATGTTCTCCGGAAGAAAATCCAGCTGATGCCAGCTTGGGATTTTTTTTTGACCACCCTAATGACATCATAACTATGGGAAAAATGGGCAATTAGCAATCTGAACTAGGTGGAATATTTTACCTTGCTCTACCTTTAACCCAAAGTGATTCCTGGTAACACTTGTTCCTGCACACATAGGACAGAGGGTGATCCTATCCCTAGCTGAGGCTGAACCTCTCTCATCAGGCTCTGGCATAGATCCATCAGCTCACTTCTGTCATCTCACTGGCATCAACTGACTAGTAAAGGGCAAACATTCACTGCCTTGTTGTCTTTGAAAAAGTCCTGGCTCTATAGAAATTGGTTTTGTGAAGATCCCTCTCTTTAACCACATTGCTGTGGATCTCAGGGATAAATTCAGCAGGAAATCAGTTCAAAAAGTGGGGGCAGAAAAACAGTGTATGAAACACACTCAAGACACAGTATCAAATGCCTTCTCATTAAGGCTGATAGACTGTGGTCCAATGAACTGACAAAAGAGAGTTAAAAATCACTGAGAAAGGGCAGGTGACTCAGTTAAACTTATTTAAAACAGAGTCAGGATTGTCACACACAGCTTTAATCCCAGCACTTAGGAGGGAGAGTTATTTTTGTGAATTTCAGTTCAGCCGGGGTTACATAGTTAAACTTGGACTCAAGAGCAGATGAAAAAAAAAAATCCCCCAAACTTCTTTAAATAATTAGTATGGATCAGCTTGCAAAACGAGAGTGCTGATAATTGAAGAAGTAATGAAGTTTGAAAGGTACCTACCCCTATAGGGACTGTAATTTTACATGTTTTAGCTTTACCTAAATTAAATATTCCAGACTTAAGGAGATACCACAAATGAAGTCCAGTCACTTAGTAGTAGAACAGGGCTGGACCTGTCTTATGACAGGCACAATCTATACTGTTTTTACAAACAGGGTTACAGATTCAAGTTGGGAAGTATTATGTCTAACTTCCTATTTTTTCTTTCACCAGCTATAGGGTCTTACCAGATTAAGGATGTCATTGAAAGAGATGTCCAGATGCAGGTTTGTGCATGTCCTGTGTGTAGGTGTGGAGATGCTCGTACTCCTAGTGTGGAGCTCAGTTGACAACACTGATGTGAGCCCTTGCCTTGACTTTGTGGAAGTTTCTTGTCCATCTCCGAGGATGATAGGATAGATGGCCTATGAGTTCACATCTCTTCTCCTATCTCTGCTGCCTACCTCGTGTAGCAGCTCTGGTTTAGAGATGTGTTCGTTACCATGTCCAAATTTACAAGTCTCCTGAAAAATGCTAGCTCAATTCTTCCTGGCTGTACTGCTAGTATATTATTTGATGGGACATTTACACAGCCAGTTAATGTTTTATGTGTGTATTTCAATTTCTTTTCAGTTCTTAAAAGCAGTAGTTATTATCATCTTTCAGGGTGGTTATAAGAAAGGGCCACTCTTCAAAATATGGATATTGGATTAATGTTTTTGAAGTGGCAACTGGCTGGAATTAACAGAGATATTTAACTAATTATCATTTTTAACCAAGGTTGACATTTTCTAGCTCCAACAGGGGTTGTCCCAGGGTGAGAGAAGTCCTATAAAATACTTAGAGAAACCATCTTCATCTCCCAGTTTTGCCTGCCTCTTCCTTAACCCTAGGTCGGGCATCAGTCTGTGAAGTGACTAACTCAATTGTCACAGACTCAGGATAGACAACATAATAAGAATCAGCACTATTCTTGTCTCCGATCCTCAGAAGCATGAACAGTCATAGTTAATGTACACGAGGCAGTATAGATTGGTTCTGGGTATCAGCTAACTCTATCTGCAAATAATCCCTCTCTGTAAATAGGACCTAGAATATAAACACACTACTCTTTGGGAGTACCTTTAATTCTTACCAGTAGGTGGTAAAGAAGGAAAACTATATGCTGGCTGTGGCCATTTTGTTGTTGTTGATTTTTGTTGTTTTATCTTTTTTTAAAGCATTTTTATTAGATATTTTCTTCATTTACATTTCAAATGCTATCCCCAAAGCCCCCTCTACGCTCCCCATGCATTGCTCCCCAACCCACCCACTCCTGCTTCCTGGCCCTGGCATTCCCCTGTACGGAGACATAAGATCTTCGCAATACCAAGGGTTTCTCCTCCCATTAATCATCTTTAAAGATCTATACTCACAGCAGCTGGTAAGATAGCTTAGCAGTTACAAACATTTGATATTTTTACAAAAAAAATACTCATAACAGTATTTTTACTTTTATTGACTTAAAGAAGCTTCAGTTGGGGTTTCTCCCACTTGCAAATGAAAGCATCCTAACAGATTCCTGGTCTGACAAACTCTAATTGCTATTGATCAGTTCTGTAGCAAAAGTCAGAAAATCAGCTCTCCTGGCTCATCTAATTCATCATCTGATTGTGGGTGTTAAGTGGGTCATATACATTAAAACACATTCCTTACTGCCCATCTGTTGATTTCTACTGATTGTTTAGTTATTTTTCTTTTAAGTGGAATATGTTAAATTGAATATACATAAAATAATGTTAGGAAAGTTGCAGTGGACTGTGAGATGGACCTGCTGCTGTATCCTCTATTCTAAAATTTTCCAGGCCTTCGGTTATTATTCCTTTTTTACTTTGGAAAATAAGGTAGCTATGTATAAAAACATACTTTGTTTGTTGCATGAAAACAATAAGTAAAAAGAAAGAAGAAAGAGAAAAGTAGTGGAAAGAATGCACATCGATTTAGTAAGTAAACAGCTGCTTCTTTCCAAAGAAGGACTTAGAGGTTTCATAATGGGTGCCATGTAAATGTGCCCGGAAATAAAACATAGTCTCAAAAAGCAAAGCTACTAACCACAAGATTCTTGTTGAATTCTAACTCAGAATAGTTTACCACATAGATTTTAATCTACAGAATTACATCTATAGGGAGCATGACTCAGACATAGTAGAGCTTCTTGGGATTTGTTTCCAGGCTGTTGTTCCTCCTAACTAATTGTCAATCAATATGTCTCATATCAAAAAAAGAATTATGCTATATTGTGATTAACATAGTGCAGTTTAGAGATCAAAGATTTACCAAGTCAGACTGTTCCCTTGGAGCCTGGAACTCAAGAGACAATGCTGATGTCTGAAGCAGACACACTACCTTTCAGTTAAGGTAATGGACTCTGCCTCAGGGTTTGGAATTGATTCTATGTTCTCAACACTGTATATAGGAAGCTTAAGTGTTAGAAACAAGTGGAGTCTAATAACACACATACTAAGTAATGTTAATGGAGCAAAACTCTGGCTTACATATATAATCAACGTCTTTTCCTTTTCTTCGTATAAAAATGATAGTGAGATATAAATGCAAAAGATATCTTTATGAACAATGAAGAAGTAACAAAAATAAAGGAAGAGTGGGAGGGTTAGGACTAATATTAAGAAAAGACACACCCAAAGATATCCCCAAGAAGAAAGAGGGGAAAATAACAGACTGTATTTCTCAGTATAACAATAAATTATGCTGCCAGACAAGGTTTTAAATCGTGGTTAGGACCTTAAGCAAAGTTGTGATGTTCAGGTACGGCAACCTCAGATCAAAAGTTGTCATTTAAAGATTAAGTGACTTGGGCATGAGGTCTAAAAAAGAGAACACATTTGACCAATCCCAGTGAGTATTCCAAAAATTTAGAGATGCAAGGAGGGGGATAAAACTAAAAGATACATTACAAACTTAAGGAAAATATCACTGCTTCGTTTTGAAAGGTACCAGCTACATTCCCCACACATGAATCTCAGGTGTCATGAGGAACAATTCCACCCCAAGGGTCAATGCAGACAGTCTCCTGTTTACTCAGCAGCTCTAGATCTTTTATAGTTTTAGAGATGGCCTGGAGCAGTCCCTCATCATGGAGTAAATACTGATAACACTGATGACAGGATATTTTATTATGCACATAATAGCAAAATCATGGGATGGCTTTAAACTACTACTTAGCAAGGCATACTTGTCTATCTTGAGTCTGTAGATGTAATAAAACCATTTATTATATTTTCAAAGATGCAGAAATTCATTGCTTAAACAAACATTTTGAAGGAGATAAGTATTCAGTTATAGCTATGGTGTTGGTTAAACTGTAAGGAGAGAGAGAGAGAGAGAGAGAGAGAGAGAGAGAGAGAGAAGCTATGTTGTCAGAATATCTTTGTACATTTGATGAAGAAGAAAAGGACATTCAACAATATCAGTACTATTTACAAAAGTCAAAATTGAAGGTTTTCCCAATTTTGGAAATAGCTTAGATTTCTATAATATGTTAAATAGATATTCTTGTGTCCATTTTTAGAAGTAAATTAGATTTTTATAAATGATCCTAATGTTTTTCCTCTTAGAGAACACACACACACACACACACACACACACACACACACACACGCGCGCGCGCGCGCATGCGCGCATAAACCCAAACCCCAACTAATTTTCTCATTTTGGATAATATAGAAAATATAATACCTACCTAAATGTTTATATATCTACACACATAAATCATGAGTCAATCAGATTTACTATACTCAATTACTACAAACATTAGCTCTCTTCTTGTTGCAAATATGTATCTTCAACCCCATGCAAAGTCTTGAGAAACAACACAGGCCACACTACAGATGTACAAACCTACAACCCTGTCAGAGATGCCTGCATTAGTTAGATTCAGTGTGACTGAATAACTAAAGTATCCAAATTAAACATAAATAAACCAAATAAAGATAAAAATAAAAAACAACAAATTAGGCTTAGGGTTTCTTAGGTTTCTGTCCACAGTCATTTAATTTAGCTTCGTGGTTTGGGAGAGGAAAGCATCATGGCAGAGAGTGTGGCTACAGCTAAGCTGGAAGAAGGGGCAGGTGATGAAGAGTTGGCCCTGAACATGGTACCTTTGAAAACAAACAAAAATATCCTTCTTCCAACTAAACCCATTCTGCTATGAACTCATTAGTCAAAGAGCACATTCACAAGGTTACTGCTTCATAATCAGGTCACGCTGCTATGGTACCATCAGTTTGGACCAAGGCTCTAATACATAAATGTGAGGTATTTTATGTACCATAGCCATCATCAGTTGGTCACTTGTAATACCAACCCAATCACAGAACAAAACAAGAGACACATTCCCCATTTTGTTTTTGAAATATTGAACTACTGGCCAATCCCTTGCCTCAACCCATTGTTTCTGTTTCTCCAGAATGATTAACTTAACAGGCCATTAGATTTTTCCGAGTATAGCATGCTAGGATTTGTTTATGGTGCTTGCGCAGACATTGGCACTCTACCAGGTATAGGATACTCTATTTTGAACTCATTCATTCATATCATCTAAATTCAAAAAATTCAGTTTCCAGATGAGTAGGTAGGTATACAGTCTTTCTGGGAGAGAGTAAAGGCCCACTTTACACACACCTAAAGACACTATAGGATAGCCAAAGCACAATTCATTTTCCTTCCTGAATGTTCGTCATGGTTTAAACTCACTAAGAGGGGTTTTCCCCAATAAAGAACAAATAAATGCCTTGTGTTCACTCTTCCTTCACATTTGAATAAAATTCTTTTGTTTTTAAATTATTTAATTTTTTTTCTACACTCCAGATTTTATCCCTCTCCTGGTCCACCCTCTGACTGCTCCATATCCCATACTCCCTATCTCCCCCTGTCTCCATAAGGATGTCCCTACGACTTACCTCACTAGACTTCCCCACTCCCTGGATCCTCCAGTCTCTTGAGGGCTAGGAACATCTTCTCTGACTGATGTCCCCATCAGTCCTCTGCTATATATATGTTGGGGCCCTCATATAAGCTGGTATATGCTGCCTGGTTGGTGTTCCAGTATCTGAGAGATTGCAGGGGTCTTGTGTAAGTCAGGGTTGTCTAGAGTCACAGAACTTATGGGTAGTCTCTATATAGCAAGGGAATTTGCTGATGACTTACAGTCTGTAGTCCAACTCCTAACAATGGTCAGCAACAGCTGTGAATGGAAGTCCAATTATCTAGCAGTCCCACAAGGCAAGCATGTGAAGAAAAGAGAGTGAATCTTCCTTCTTCCAATGTCCTTATGTAGGTCTTCAGCAGAAGGTGTGGCCCAGATTAAACATGCATGCCACCAGGCCTGTAATCCCAGATGACCCTGAACTCAGAGATCTACCTGTCTTAATCTTCTGGAATTCATAGCTACTATGCCTCAAGATCTCCATTCCAAGATCCAGGTTAGAAACTTTTATCTCTCAGCCTCCAGATTAGGATCACTGTCGAGCTGTCCAATTCTGGATTGTAGTTCATTCTGAATATAATCAAGTTGAGAAACAGAAGTAGCCACTACAGATCCAGATTAATTGGGACTGCTGGACCTCCTACAGGGTTGCCCTCCTCCTCAGCTTAATTCTTAAACCATTAAATTAAGTGAAATTTGTTATTCACCCTTAAACAGATGTATTTTCAGTTTCTGTTTTGAAAAATTATTCACCTGATGTTATCATAGGCCAGACTGGTATTTTGAAGGAGCCAAAAGTTCTAGCCCCTAGGAGGCAAAAAACATAAATTGTCCATCTCTGTGTCATAGTGATAGAGGAAGAATTTGCTATAACTCATATACACAAAGAAACTCTATATAGAAGTGTTCGTCTCTTCCTGTGCCCCTGAGTATAAATGTTAAAACCTCACTTACCTGTCATTGTAGTCTTGGAAAACTTTTGTCCCACAAAGGGAAAGCTACAATCTTCTAAAAGGGGACTTTGGGTCTCCTTTTCATTTGTGACTCCCTTAATATGAACCGAAAAAAACCCCACATCAATTTATCATACAAGATAGCCAAGGAGAGAGCTAAGGCAGAGACACCCAGTGTGTGGCTCAGATGATGGCAAGTGCTATTGGAAGACTCAGCAGGTGTTTCATGTGTTTGCCATTGCCACCTGCCCATTCCTTGCTTTCCCAAAAAAGCTGATCAATTGGGGAAAAGGACAAAGGAACAAATAATGACAGTGAAATACTCACTTTTCATCAATTAGAGCTGTTGCTTCTGCAGTGGCTCTTACTACATTTCAGTTGATATATTTAAAAACCAACTTTAAGAAATAACATAGAAAATTAACGAGAGCCAAAAACAGTTAATTATCAAAATATGTATCTATGAAATATGACCATCTTAATTTATGAAAAAACAAAAAGGCTTTGTAATAGTTTGAGAGCCTTTAATTGAAGACTGGGGGGGGGTGGCAATAGATAAAGACTGCAATAACTTAAGAACACAAATTTTCCTGTCAGTGACTTGTACATACCAAGAGAATGGGTCCAGTGATGGAGGTACTATTAATGTCACCCATTGGCAAAAAAGCACATAGACCTTAAAGACCTTAACACTTTCAGCATCTTGGCTAAAAGTTGTTTTCATGAGGGGCATACCTGCATTCCATTGATGCTATTCTAGTCTATTTCCTGGCCTAATGCTTTCTTTGCAAGAGTGATAAGTTACATTCTGATATTTTCCTTCATTATACTCTGATATTAACTAGTATGTTTAAAATCTTTTTGCATGCATAATTAGTCACACATATTTTGAGCCTCCAACCTGAAAGCTGTGCTGCCTTTTCCCAGTATTTATCTTTTGAAATGTTCAAAATAACATATTGACAAAGGTGTATGCTTTGGAGAGTCTTTAACGAAACATCTGTGATATGATCGTTGCTATGGCAACAGGTTTATTAAACATTAAAATTAATAACTCCAACAACCATTAGGCTGGCATGAAAGGAAAACTTTATAAATGTAATTGAGGTATAATAGGAAATTAGCACTCTCAAAGCAGAGGACCTCCTCCCTGATGCCTTCTGGGCTCCTAATTATCTGCCGAAAAAGTCAAGATGGGTGCTTGGGAGATTAAATTTTGGGTCCTTTCTCAGCTCTTCAGTAGGTGTTTATTTCTTCTAGACCTTTCCAAGACTATCCACACTGCATCCAACAAGGGGTCCATTGTAACTTTTGCTGCTAAAAACGTCTACTTTCATTGTGACCTCTCATGCTAAAAGTTTTAATATATTAATATTTAAATTCTTCTTAAACAGTTAAAACATTTACATTTGGCTGTTTTAGTCTAATCTTGTTAGATACTCACTGCCATCGCTGCCATTGAGTTGTTTTACTTTATTTGGTTTAGAAATAAATTAGTTATTTTCACCTTAGAAATATCATTTTCTTTTAACTTTAAAATAAATTGAAATACATTTGTAGGAATTTAATGGGGTTGGGTTTCTTACAAGTATTTTTTTTCATTTTTTATTAGATATTTTCTTTATTTACAATTTCAAATGCTATTCTGAAAGTCCCCTATACCCTCCCCCCACCCTGCTCCCCTACTCACCCACTCCCGCTTCTTGGCCCTGGCGTTCCCCTGTACTGCGGCATATAGAGTTTGCACGACCCAGGGGCCTCTCTTCCCAGTGATGGACCGCATGATTAAAGGTTTTCTTTTCTCCTAAGTGTTGTCCATGTTAGCAAAGCCATTTGCTTTAGTCTCCAATACTGTCTGTCCACAGAAGCTCTCTGTCTGTCTGAAAGGTACATTCCTCATAGGAGAATTCAGACTTCTCATTGTGAAGTCAAATGCCCTCTGAAAATGTCTTAAAATCTTATAATATTTCTGCCTCAACATGCACCAAAATAGAAACATACATTGGCCCAATATTATAAAATTTTCCTGAGTTAATAGACCAAAACCTTGCTTACATTATGGATGACATTACAGAAGTCCTCTAGTGCTGCTACTGGGAAAGAGCCTTACTTATTTTTATCTATGCATCTATGTTTTTCAAGCATAAACTGAACATTACCAGATGAACATAAAGCTAAATAAAAACTAGTGTGACTGAGAAAAATAAAAACAAAACTACATATGAATTCACAGAAAAATCATTAAATAATATCAAAATTCTATCTAATGCTAACACACCATCAATTCAAGAGCAGAAATATTGAAAAAACTCATCCTGGCTCTGACTCATTTTACCATAATTCTAATTTGAATTCAAATGAAGACCTTTTCCATCTTTCCATATGCAATAAAACTACTGTGATAATGGACACAGGTAGGTGCTTTATTTTGTATTTACTGAAATATCACAACTATAAACAAAATTGTGCCCTTTTCTTCATGATTCAAGTACAGAAGTTCTACCATTAGTACGAGAACTTCTTTTGGAATCAGACCCCTTGAAGCAGTATTTAACGCTAATTGAGATCATATGGCTGGACCCAAGTATGTTAAAACTGAGGATCGAAATGATGAGGAAGAGGAGAGAAAAGCACAGAAAAGGCAGAGAGAGACATAGACAAAAGCTCACAGTCTGCTCCAGGGTAGTTCTCAACATGAACATCTTGGAGGCCATTTTGTTCTTGGAATTATGGATCCCAGAGATGAGGGAAAACTAAGTTTTTGTCCTTTAAGCTGTTCCTTCTGTATGGCATTCTGGTACACTATCTGGGCCGAGTGGAACTGTAGTTATTGAAGAGTTTTATGCTTTTTTGACACTGATTGATATCATAATGTACTTGCATAGGTGTGCCCAATTTCTAATTGTCCAAGAAAGTAAAAATAATATGTGTTTGTTGATTCTTTGTTATATTAACCATTTTAATTCACTTCTCATATTCCAAAGAGGTAACTATTATATTTGTATGCATTTTATGGAAAACAACAACAACAAATTTACACAACTGTGACAGGATTCCATGATACTGGATGGGTACTAAAATAAAATTATTTTAATTAAATTGAGGGGCAACATAATTAAGTTATGTTAAGTTAAAGATGAGGAGATATGAAGGGGTCATTTCTGTGTCATGTGGTGTTTTCCTGAATCAGACTCATGTAATGCTCTGCTAAAGCAGAGCTGTGGAAGGACATTATGTTTGGAGAGATTTTAATAGAATCCAAGAGACAGTGGCAGAGCACTTGCGTTGCTAGCCATGCAACACTTCATTGACTTTGGGTCTTCACTTGTTTTCACTTTATTGAGAAAGACATGGCAAAGTACTCTTCCTGGCATTCTGGCTGACTCTGACCTGACTCATGCTGATTCTGTGGAGGCCTGGTTGCCCCCTGCTGATTTATATTTGGTGACACTTTTGAACTGGACTCTTGGTATTCTGACCAAGTCCAGTACACTCCTGTAGTGGACTGCTGCTAACAAAGTTTGGAATGGCCCTCCCAAAACACGTTTTTGTTTTGGTTTTTGGTTTTTGGTTTTTCGAGACAGGGTTTCTCTGTACAGCCCTGGCTGTCCTAGAACTCACTTTATACACCAGGTTGGCCTTGAAATCAGGAATCTGCCTGCCTCTGCCTCACAAGTGCTGGGATTACAGGTATGAGCCACCATTGCCTGGGCCAAAACACTTCTAAACATGTTCAAATTCTCTTGTCCTATTTACCGTCTTTTCTCCACTACCTTTGGACAGTAGGGAAGAAGGGAGGCCAAAACATTTGAGAACCCATACAAAGTAGGTTTTGAAATATCTAAGCCTACAGAAGTACTTTCTACACACTATAAAGAATGCTTTCATTTCATACAGAGGACATATTTCCTGATGTTGGGTACAGTAACAATTCTTACCTAATCCTATGAACAGGTTGATTTCTGTATCCCAATGCTCCTCACATGTACTTCTGTATTCATCAACATGACTTGCTACGACATCACCATGCCTAGCCATACTGGAGGGATGCTGGCCTGTTCTGGAGTGTGTTAACACCCATGGTACTAAGCTGCAAAGACAGCACTGCTGGTGTCAGTGTCTCCATCTCCTCCTTGCTGTGCAGTTCCGGAGTTCATGTTTTAGTCCAGGGAACTTGTTGTCAAGAGAAGAGCTACTCAGTACAGCTTAAAAGAGACAAATAGGGATGGGTGGCTCTTGAGCACCTGTGGACACACTGCACATCCCCACAGTCACCCAGTGTACTGTGAATCTTCGGGATCCAGTTGCCTGCTGTTATAGAGATATGCTAAGAGAGTTTCCTCAAATCTCATTACTGTTGAGTTATTCTTAATAAAAAAGAACAACTCTTGTGAGTGTCAAAACAAAGCAGCATCTTCCATATGTGTCAAAATAAAAGAAATAAGATGAGGCTGATAAATTCATTTTATCACATTAGACACTTTCAAACATAATCTCTTTTATGAGCCCATCAGGAAAGCTCTAACAGACCTTAGTTTCCATGATGATATTTCACTCCTAACCCTGAGAGAATTCCCTAGCATGCTTTAATGATTTATTTGAAACAGTTGTGGTTATCTAGGCAGAAATCCCACATTAGATGGCACCATGATGCACTGTTTATATTTTTAATAAAACTCTCCTCCATATAACAATAGACAAGCTTATCTCGACTCTCCTTTACTTACAGGACAATTGACACCAAGGAGAAAGCGAGGATCATGTCTTTTCATCCTCTGCATAATGCAAAGGCTCAGTCAGAAGGACCCACCCTGCTTTGGTAGGTGCTACAGATCCAAAGCTCTAGGAAAACAAACACCAGTTGTTTGTTCTCTTATGAAGACTTGCAAGCCCATGCTGTTCCATGGTATGCCTTAAAATTCTGCTACTCATTGAAACAACAACAAAATGAAATCAGTGGTTCATTTAAAATACACATGGCTAGACTGTCAGATGGATGCATGGAGAATCTCTGACAGCTCTCGAGAAGAATGTATGGCTAAGGTAGCATTCTTTTAATTTATGGCCAAGGGTCTCTTTCTACAAGACAAAGCTTAATTATTTTAAAATGAAAACAGATGAATAGTAAAAACAGCTGTTATTAAAGAAAGCTAATCATACATACATCTCCAGGAAAGTTACTGGATTTGCTTTTCCCATCTGTTTATTTTGTGTACTAGTAGAAGAGTCAAATCTACATTAGGGGTAAAACCAACCATAGAACAATTTCCCCTCCACACTCCACAGACATACCTGTTGGGCTTTGTGATATGGCAGAAAGGCAGCTCTGCCTTCATGCCACTTGACCAACCTAGTCGGGACACTCCTATGTTGGACCATAACAAACCACTTGGTAGTGGAGCTACATGTGAGCAGTCATCATTAGGCACAGGCAGGATTTTCTTTCAGCATACAAGGGACTTTCAACACTATGCTCACACTAGCCAAGCAATCAAAAAATGTGTCACACCCAGGGAATGGTTGATGGCACATCTCATTCTAAGCATTGGTCCAGTGGGATGAACATGAACAAAGAACCAAAGAGGAAATAAGAGAGGAAATAAGAGGCAAATCCATGTTCATTATAGACTGTACCTCACTTTTACTCACAGACAAAAGGATAGTAGAAATTCATCAAATTCAGTGGCATTAAACTTTCTAATTACCCAGAATATGCTAATTGGAACAAACAAAATTATTTTGAAGCAAATTAATGGAAGCTTTATGCTTTCTAAACAATTTCAGTTGACTATTTATTTTGCTCTTTAAACACTTACTCAATACCTGGATATATTCCATTCTCATTGTCATAAAGAAGTGTCTGTTCATTTAGGGAAGGCACACCTTAAACAAACACACCCATGTTACTGTTATTTCAGGTGCTAATCTATTGAAGAAAAGAAGAAATAAGAAAACATAGCATACGAGTGACTTCATGCTGCGTGGGAGCCAATGTTCGCTGGATTGAGGACTGGAGAAAGGGCTGCTTGATAAGATGGAGGCTTTGTTTTGTTTTGTTTTGTTTTGTTTTGTTTTGTTTTAAAATCTGACTTTAACTTTTTACTTTTTGAGAATTCCTGATATGAATATGTTGTATCTATATCACTTTCCACCTTCCTCATCTAACTTCTCTGATGTCCCCTCAAACCTCTCTCAAATACATGACCTCTTCTCCTATAATTATTGATGCATAAATGTGTGTGTGTGTGTGTGTGTGTGTGTGTGTGTGTATGTATGTATGTATACTCACACACACAGCCTATTGAGTCTAATCACTATTGCTCATATGTACATGTATTTAGGATTGATCACTTAAGATTAAGAAACCTATCAATGAGAAGCCTATCACTGGAGAAACCTATCAATAAGAAACCTATCAATGAGAAGCCAATAAGATTAAGAAACCTATCAATGGGAAACCTATCACTGGAGAAAATTGAATTTCTTTCCTTAGAAGCCATTGATTGCCTATCAGTTTACCTCCAAATATGGGGTCTAATGAAGTTTTTCCTCATGCAGGTTGGCATGCAGATTTGGGTGATCACTGTGCAGGCTCCATACAGGCAACCATAACATTGAGATAGTATGGATACAGCTTTGTACCATCTTAGAAGATACTATTTCATAGCAGTAGTCTTGGTCTTCTGACTCTTACAGTATTTCCGTACCCTTTTCATCTTAGGTGTAGCATTGTATTGTAGATGCTTTAATTGGGTCTGGCCACACATGGAAACTTATCTATGCATTTTGACCACTTTGTACCTTTGCAGAAGCCTCCCTCTGCTACAAACAAACAAAATGGTGATATACGTTCAATCTGAAGAAACAAATTAAACTTGTAAATAGAGATGTTTGTAATTAAAAATATCCTAATTCTCCAATATATAGATCACTTGGAGTGAAAACAGAATTTAAAAGGTTTTATTAGCACTGAGATAGAATATCTGTAAAATGTTGTTTCCTTATATACACAAATCATATCTGGGCCTTACAATTTTTCTGTCCCCTATTTATTGATGGTAGCTAAGCCCATAGAGAAAGGATCATAATATAAATATCCCATTGAAAGCTGAAAATTCTACACTTCTCATTTCTGTACCTTAAATACTTCTTGGCCTCTGTGCTAATTGTCATCTACTACATGAAAAAGCTTCTCAGATGAGTGCTGAAAGAAATATTAATCTGTGGGTTTAGTGATGTGTCATTAGAAATTGGTATAATGTTGATTACATAGCACAATAATAGTTTTAGCTTGTCCCTTAGGCCCCATGAGATGTCTAGCCACAGGTTTTGGCATAATGGTCCCTAGTATAAGTGTCATCTTGTGAAAAGTGCATTAAGTCCCACTCAGAATGGAGTTGGTTCCTTTCATTGCACTCATATCAATATGTCCAGACAGGACATTACTGTATCTTGCAATGGCCACAGAGCAGTAAGATTGGCGTGATGATTACTTTTTTGCTACATAGCATCTATAGTACCTTCTAGTACCATGAAAGCTGGCCAGTGGGAATGATGCTTTCTGATCAATAACAGGTTAATTTCTCTATTTTCTACAATTCTAGTATATAACATCTTCATTAATAGGGTCTAAACATGACATTCTGGAGACTATTACCAATGGCAAATGGTTTTAATAAATGAGTGTCTATTGAACCCCACTGACAAATATCTTTAAAATAGTTAACTCATTTAAGGGTGTTATATATATGCACCCACAGTTATTTTGACAACATGCATAAAACCTGTGTAAGCTCAAGCCAGAAAAATCCCATCATGTAGAGCGAGGTGAACACAAAATAACACCCGTAACTGGGCTGGGGGTGGGGGTTTAGCAATTGGTAGTTTTCAGCAAGTCATTTTTTATATGTTGTCCTTGGTTAGTCAATGAAGCTCTAGGGTATTTTCCTACACCCAAGAATGTTTGAGAAACACAAATTTGACTAGAAGAGCTTTAACAAAAACAAACAAACAAACACACACACACACACACACACACAAATAAAATATAAAGTTGAGTGGGTAAGGAGATAATGTAGATCTTAGAGAAGTTGAGAGGGGGTTGAACATAATCAAGATACATTGTACAAAACTATCATATAATTAATAAGCTATCACTTTAAAAATAAAATTGAATTATAAAAGAAGTATTTTTAAAATAAAGTGCTGACAATTTGAGAATAGAATCCAAATTCAGAATAATGAATAATTTAAAATGGGGCCAGAAATGAATTAATTTCAATGTGAACAAATTAGTAAGGCATATAAACAACAATTAAACCAGCCATTTCATGAAGTTTATTTAATCTCCATAACAACTTTGTGAGGTTGACATTTACTATATTATTCTCAGTTTTAAAAGCATCAAAATCAGCTTAGGAAGAATAATAAAATATTATCTATGTGTTTAAGATTACAGAAAGCATAGATTCATGATTGTCCTGAATAATTTGTTTATTTAATAGTAGTATGCACTGGAAGAATCTTTCTGATTTTCAACCATAAGGAATTCTTCCTTGTTTTATTGGTTCACCCTGGTTAAGGTCCTCAGTATAAGCATAAAGAGACACTAACCTAAGCCTGCCATTCTGCAAAGACCCAGTGTGTATAGACATATCTCTAAATGTCTATTCAAGCTCGCAGAGTCATTGCCAGTCACTGCACCATTACTGTAATCATCTGAATCATATGTGTCAGCCTTCCCTCACCTGTACATTTTAAACTAATCTCTACTAATCTTCACTTACCTGAACATTCATGTAAATCATTTTTCCCAAATCCTGACCAGCCACTAATTATAAATGGAAGATAACAGAACAGTGGCAGAGGAGTCCTTCACTGATAGAGAAGTGCACTTAGATCCTTCTACTTCCCAGGAAGGTGGCTTTTCTACCCTGATGCAAATACACTAAACTAAGAAAGGGCATGACAATGTCCTGAGGTGGTAACAAGCTTTATGATAAGGAAACCTAATCATATATGTCAAGAAGATATGCTGGAATAAATATAAGAAATTAAAGTATCTAAATAGTAATAGAGTCTGTTAAGGCTAGAATTGGAAGAATTACTAAGAGTGGAAAATTTCAGAGAAAGGAAATTGACAGTGTTTACAACGTAGTGCTAACCTTAGGAGATTGATACTTGCAATTGTGAAGTGACCTTAAGGACCAGTTCCTCAACACCAGATTAGAACATAAATACAGTACATCTCTCTGAGAAATCATTAGAAGGGATCCACCTCACAGGCAACCCTACAGTAAGTAGGTTGCTTCCAAATAAAGTGACACCAGGCAGTTAATGGTGGCCTTGAGCTCCTATTAAACTAATTTTCAATAGAAGGTCAAAGAAAAGGAGTCAAGTCTTGGAGCTTGGAATAGTCTGGCCGAATCATGAGTTTATTCTCTTCTGTTTTTGCATAGCGTGTTATTGCAGGCAAAACATTTTCAAAAAACTAGCTTTCTACCCCATCAGCACACAGAGATTGAAGGGAGATTTCTGAGGAGGAAAAATATAAGTCAAAATATAAAATATTGTACAAAAATTAGAATGTTGCAGTATATCTTAGTAGAACATTAAAGCAGAAGGAAAGAAAAAGAAAATACAAGCACAAACAAGAACAAAGCTCAGAAGTGTTGTTAAATTAAAGAAAATTTGTCCATGAGTCTGTAGTAGAGCATGGTTACTTCCTCAGGACAACGCCCAGAGTACAGAGTTCTCTGGCAAGTGTGAACTTCTGGCTTCCAGCTTTGGGACAAAGCTCCAAGCTCCTTCACACTAATGTAGTCCAAATATTAAGAGAGATTTTTCAGAAGGTTAACTATATAGCTAATTCAGAGTACCACCCATCTCCTATCACCTCTCCCTGTTTTTGATCACACCCATGGTGAGGCATGACAATGCAAGGCTGACTATCCAGGCCATGGGAAGGCTCAAGTAAGATAATTAGCTTATGCCATGGAAAGAAACTAGCTCCCACCCTACTCTAGATCAATATTAGTTTTAGCTGCAGAGCCAGGCAAATTTGTCCATGTACTTCCATGCATTTCTGTGATCTCCCTTTGGGATTCATTTTCAACCCCCAGTTATCTTTCTGGTATCATTGTTAGAACTCCACTAAGCAAACACTGGAATAAAGCTTTGAAAGACTCATTGTTCTTATGTTTAGTGGTAGTCTGAGAACCACCTTGGCTACCTCCCAACTCACCCAGTAGTTTCTGATGATATGTCTTTATTTTTATCTCTGTTCATCACATTATCCACTCAGTCAACAAAAGACCTTTCTCTGTTATCCAAATATGAATTAACACATTGAAGAACAAATAAAAGAGAAAAATTAAAAAGAATGTAGGACTATCTGTGAGGTAAGTAATCTGCATTAAATTACATAATATAATTTGAACACAATAAAAAAAGTGCACAGCCCTTCTCTTACATATTTAACTCTGTTGTTTTAAGGAGAATCAGAGCTATGAAAACTGGGCTCCTGTTTCTGGAGAGAGAAGGAATAAGGATGACCACAGAGCTGGGTCAGACTCCCATGATTTTTCACTAGTATTACACACACAAAAGAAATTAGATATGACTTTTGAGTTGGAAGAAGAGTTGGGATGTCCAAATTTAATGGAGTAGGGGCAGATTTTCCCTTTGCATTGAGAACATGCTTCTGCTATGAGAAGACTTCAGCAGAAGCTAGGGAGACATGCACTTGCCGTGTATTTGTCAGAGTTAGGCTGTGACATGAAAGCTAAAAGGAGACTGATGGTAGAAAGGCACTAAGAACAGAGGTGGGCTGTTAAGAGAGTAGGTATTGGGGGTATGTATTAGAACAAGGTCAGAGGGCAGCTGTATATGAAAATGCCAAAATGAAGCCTCATAACCCTATTTGCCACTTTAAAAAAATAAGAACAAAACTATACTGAAGAAAGAAAATGAATTTAAAGTCAGAAGTTGATTATCCAATTAAAAATGTTTCCACAAAACTTTGTAATATGTTCTTCCTAAAAAATGTTAAGAAAATGAATAAATAACTTTAGGAACAAAGATTAACACAAACATTTCATTTTTCTCTATTCACAGCTTAAGTCAGTGAAGATTATTGGAATTAGCTCTTACTTTTAGAAATATAATCTAGCCGGGAGTTGTGGCACATGCCTTTAATCCCAGCACTCGGGAGGCAGAGGCAAGTGGATTTCTGAGTTTGAGGCCAGCCTGGTCTACAAAGTGAGTTCCAGGACAACCAGGGCTACACAGAGAAACGCAGTCTCGAAAAACCAAAAAAAAAAAAAGAAATATAATCTAATGACATTATAAATGGTTATAGATTTACTTATTTAATATGCAGCCATGAATTTAGAATATGTTGCATGGTTATTCTTAAATTATGCCTTAGTTACGTTTGGAAATACAGTCTCACTGTATATCCCTCTCTTTCTTGGAACTTTCTGTGTAGACCAGTCCTGGTCTCAAGCTCATTGAAATCCCACTATTTTTGCCTTCTGAGTACTGGAATTAAAGACATGTGCTACAATACCAAGCTTAAAATGTCGTTTGTGAAGTGGCACACATATATAAAATGTTCTAAGTGTTCATATGTCACTAAACTATAAAACAATAATGTCTAAAAATAGCAACAGTGTTAACAATTCACTTTATCAGACAGTTTTAATTTTGACAATCTCACATACAAATAATTTGTAAATTTCAATTTAGTATGTACTATGACTTTGTGTCTTTGTCCAAATAACTTACACAAACTGAAGGGGAAAAGATTTCATTTCTGATCAGTTTCAAGAGACCTCAGTCTCTCACGGTGAGGAAGACACGGACACAAGAGCAGCACTGATGGAGTCCTTAAGGCGTTGTCCACAGCTCTGCAGAAGAAAGCAGACAAGCAGATTGGAATCCTCAAAACTCCCTCTCCTTCCCCAGTGCCCTGGGTCTACCAGCCTGGCTCCACTGGTTAAAGGTTCCACAACCTTGCCAAATAGCCAGCCCTGAAGATGGGGACCAGGTGTTGAAGGACATGAATCTGTTGCAGGAGGAGGGGTAGACGTGTCCACATGCAACGCATAACTAAGAGAAAACTTAGAATTACACATTTCAGTGACTTTTATCAAAGATTCAAGTCCATATTTCAGAACAGCATTTGCTATTAACCAATTTGAAACCTGGGTAAATGGTTTATATAGAATTTGAAAATATTTCTTAAAATAGAAACAATTTCTTGTGTTTTTTTTTTTTAAATCACTTTAATTGCTCTGGCATTTCCCAGAGCCTACCTACAGATACTTCTGCAAAGTCATCTTGGCTCAGAAACACCATCAAGAAGAAAAAAAAACGCATATTTTTCCTGACATTATGGGTTTATTTTTCCTAAAGAGAAATTAGATAACTTCCCAAATATGTAGAAGTTCAGTAAAAGAAGTGACATGCCAGCAGTGAGACTCACTTTTATAGTATGGCCACATTCTTCCTGGCTGTTCTTACTGTGGAAAACTAATTTTTAATTAGACTGAAGAAAACCCAAGCTCTTCAACACATAATGACTACACCACTTCAAATCTGCTACTGGTCTCTTGAAGCATTTCTGTCTACTACAGGCCTTGGCCATGCCAATAGCAGTCAGCAGAGATTCAGTCAGACACCAAGTGCTTTCAAAACACACTGCACCTCTAATGCCGTAGATAAACATTTTATCTCTCCACTTTTGATGGCATATAATTTTCAGCCTTTGATCTCATATAATTTAAGGTGTGGTAAGATGGATTTTGGCAGAGTAGGCGAGGGAAAAGCAAGGTTTAGCACTTTGGTTCCTGGAGATTCACATCCCAGACATGGGCTTGGCAAGCCTGGGGCTTCTGTAGCCAGTTCGACTACAGGAAATCAAAGAGGTGCTATTTAAAGGAAAGAACTTGTGTTAGAATGGAATCGCTGCTGTAAAAGATGTTCAACTCGCATTGCCATATGGGGCTCTTGGAACATTTCCCATGTATATTAGCTGTATTCTTGGCACTTGGGGTTGCTCTTGGCTCCATGACATGCAATTGCTGCTTTGAAGCTTGAAGGTAATGTCATATAGCCACACCTTTGCAGCGAAAGAATCATTGACAACTTCAACAATAAGAGCTGTGCTAAAAGCTCAACGATTTCATCTGTCTTGGAGCTCCAGTCTAAAAATACACATTCCAAGACAGTTGAGCACGACTAGAATTTGAGAAGGGAGCTTCCATTTGATTTGCATGAGCAGTAAAGGGAAGATTTCATTTTGGAAAATTTCATAATACAAACACAGTATCTATCAAATTGCAATGAATTGGAAGACACTGCACTATTAAAAAGCTTCTATACAGCCATGTAAGAATAATTTCTCATGAGGCCATTACTCCACAGTATAACAAAGTCCTCCAAGGGCAATATGCATAGTAATTTCTATATGCATTTAACCGCTCATTCAGAAAATTACTAGCCAGGGGACCTAGTATTGTGATCACTCACTGCTCTTGCAGGGAATCCACACTTGGTTCTTAGCACCTTCATTGCAACTCATAGCACCCTATAACTCTATTTCCAGGGATCCAGTGTTCTTCTCTGGCTTCCAAGGATGTAACATGTATGTGATGTTCATGCATCTATTCAGGCAAGACACTCACACGTAAAATAAAATAAAATCTAAAAAGTGATTTAAAGTTAAATATAATACCAACCAGATTCGATACACTAGATGCCATTTTTAGTCAGGGGGATTGTGTTAGTCCTTTTAAGCTATGGTCTGTAAACATATAAACTATATACTTTATCAATTATGGGATTTTCATTCTTGTCAGAGGCTACAGAGCCCAAAGTCAAGGGGTGGCAGGTTTCAGAACTCGAGAAATGAAAACTGTAAATTACAGGATGGGAAATAGACTGTCTTCAGCTCCTCATAAAGATTAGAGTCACATCATGAGTACTGCCTCCTTGTCACCAAATCACCTTCTCATACAGATCTCAGGCTCCTCATGCTATGATCATTGTATTTCACTATCTGAATTATAGCTGTATTTTTGGCATTTGGAACTGCTTTAGGATCTGTGATGTGTAACTGTGGCCTTAGGTCTCATACCTAAAGTTTTTCCAATCACATTATTATTTTCCTCACTGGAAAATGGTCAGTATTTCAGACAGTAAAATAACAATTCTTTTCATATTTGCTTTTTATAATTTATAATTTATTCATAATTACCTGACTTCCTTTGGACTATAAAGAAGATAAACAATGACAACACATGCATTTTCCTCCAGTATGTTTATTACTACTGATAACTGATAACTTGGGGTGGCATTAGATATAAAAGTACATTTTATTTCCATAGTCTACACATCATTTCTTTTATGATTTGTTGACCAATTTTCTAATGTTTCAAATGCCTCCATTTCTATAATTTGTGCCTGTATATTCAAGTACAAATTTGGATTTTATGTATGACTAGCTTTAATTCTTACATATTAATATATTTGAATATGATCAAAGTTATTTCCTTAATTGAACATTCCATTTTTCAGAATGACACTGATAATTTTTGCTTATTTAGTTTTTCAATTTCCTTGTGAGAATATATTATTTTAAATATAATATTTTTATTTATTCGTTAAGAATTGCATACTTGTTTTCAAAGAAATTTGGTCATCTTTGCTCATCTTCCATCCAACACTTCCTTGCTTCTCTCAGTGATCTCCCACTTTTTGTCATCTTTATTTTATCAGTAGCCCCTCATGTAGGCCCCATGAATTCTCCCCATCTAAGGCTGAACATTGGCAGGATTGACCTTGGACAAGTCTCATGCATACAAACATTACTGTGTTCTATTCACAAAAGCAACAACCCCATCATGTCCAGAAAACAGTGTCCTCCTTGACTTCCAGCACTTAAAATCTTTATGCATCTTCTTTATAACGTAATACAGGTCTGTTTGCATTTCCTACTGAAATAATTTTGCACTTTGTGAACAGACAAAAGTATCATTTCTTCTTCTTACTCTTCATACACTTTTCACTTTGCCTCATCTTATAAGAGTATTCATTGTCTTAAAATATTGACTATATATGAATTTCCCAACATTCTCTTCCTGTCAATGATGCACAGCTGATTTAAATTACTAGGTTTAGATTTATTCGCTTTGTGTGTATAGTAAGACTAATATTGACAATAGTTTTTCTTTCTTCTCTCTTTATAATAATTGATATAAAGATGATGAAAAGATGAATCAGCTGTTAAGAGTACTCACAGCTCTTGAAGAGGACCTGGGCTCAGTTCCCAAGACCCATATGTTGACTCACAACATTCTGTATGTCCAGTGGTCTGTCAGCCTCTTCTGATCTCTTTGTGGTGTCCATACAGCAAAACACTTCTACAAATTAAATAAATCTCAAAAAATCATCTGCATGAGATTATAGAGTCAAAATTCTACAGAGTTCTGTATTCATTATTATGTATGTAAAACAAATTATGTGCATAACATATACATAGATATGTAGCTTATCTGCATATATACATATGCAAGATATGATGTCTGCAAGATGCCTTTACAGAAGGCATGCGAGGATGATTTTACCCAGAAAAGATTTTGACTACTTATGTAAGCTTTTGAATTGGCATGAGACTCTAGTTTTCCAATATGTCTTGAGTAACATATATTTAGGAATTCATCAGTTTAATCTAAAGTTTCAAGTTTATTGGCATACGGTTTATAAAAATCTTTATTTTCTTTCTTGAGTGCACAACATTTAAGTACTGAGTTTTCTACTTCCAAATATTGTGCCTCTCTTTCTCTTTGTTCTAACTCACCCTTCTTGTGCCAATTCTGAGTCTTTTCAAGGAACCAAGTCTTGGTTTTTAATTGGTCCTTTCTACTACAAGTTCTAGTTCGTAATTTCATAAAACTTTGTTCTTATATTTATTGTGTACTTTCTATAGTCTTCCAATTTACTATGTCCATATTTTGTTATGGTTAATTACAGTGATTTATTTATATTAATGTATACTTATGTGTATGTGTAAGTGTACTTGAACAAATGTGATTGGTGTGGAGGTTGAAAGACTGTGCAGGAGTTGGTTCCTTCATTCTATCATGTAGATTTCAGGGATTGAAATTTGGTTAATAGACTTGGCAGCAAACAGCTTTATCTACTGAACCACCCTGGTAGGCTTTGTTTACATTTTGTACTTCCTTGACATTGACTTTATAATGAAATGTTCAAAATCTTTATTAATTCTTTAAGAATTTCTTACAAAATACTTTTATCTGATTTACCCCAGTTCCTTTCCTAACTCCTCCGAGGCCCACCCCTATTTCTCAGTTAGGAGTTTGGGGATGATCATGAATCCCTCCTCTATCCATTCTAAGATGCTAACTGGCTCAATACTGTACATGTTTTCTTTAGGTAGAAATAGATACTGAGTTTTTATGTCCAAGGGTCCAGTCAAATCCATAAAACATTGTTTTGTTCAGATAGATCCTCCTTTTCCACAATGCTTCTTGAGCCCTGGAAAAGGGGTGGGATATGTGTCCGACTTGTGGAACACTCTCCTATAGAGCATGGACTGTGCACTGTGTGGAAGCGTCACCTATTGATAAAAAGCTGATGGCCTATTAGCAAAAGGCATAAACTAAAAGTAATTAATTCAAATTCTGGTAGAGAGACTGGAACTCTGGGAGAGAGTCAGAGCAGATATTTGTCCTGACTCTGAGGAAGACAGACAAATGAAACAAAGGAGATGTAACTCTCTTTATGGTACATTTAGATGAGTTTAAGTGGTATAATTGAGTTACAAGCTAGCAGGAACAAGCCAAAGCTTATGATCTAGGCATTATTCATAAATAATTAAGTCTCAGAGTCATTATTTCTTCAACAGGGGCCATGGTGGGAAAGCCCACAGCTACACTTCCCCAGTCATTTATTCTAAGCACTTTGATAAGTTGTGAGTTTCTGAATTTGCCACCCACTCCACAAAGAACCTTATTCTGATAGGTCAGAGAGCTGTAATAATTACCAGAGAGATAGACATGAATTTCAAGGGCACTTTGATACTACATCCATTTATCAAAATAATAGTGGTAGGTTTAGCCCTGAGAAATTTGAGTTGTTAAAGTTTAGCCTTACCAGTCATGTGTTTCCTCCTGTGGAGAAGTCCTTACATCACATAAGAGTGTTGATGGTTAATTCTCTATTTATGGCATGATTGAATTTATTACATATATTGCTGTATTGATTGTCATTGCTGGTTACACAGATCAAAGTTGGGTAAGACTGTTGATGATTCCCATCCTCAGCCAAGCAGCCTGCAGAGACTCCCCCTCCCTAGCCCAGTAGCCTGCATAGACTCCCCTTCCCAATCCAAGCCCCTTCCAGTGCTGTGAAAACCAATGACTAGAAAGTAAGTATCAGTATGCTAATCAGTATCAACTGGATTTATTTCTGTTCCAGGACCAGTGTATGTGGTATCTTCAGCCGCAGGGTTTTACCATTGCATTCTTGAGGGAAACTAAGAGCAGGAGTAACATCCTGTATTATGTTGGGTGTTTTCTTAGATATCTTTGACCAACAAATGAAGAAGGGGCAACCACAAATTTTTATTTGGCAAAGTATGGCTTCAGAGAGGAACATTATTTCCAAATAAACTATTTTATATGAGAGATATATAAGAGATAGATGAATGACAAATAACAAAAAGAGAGATATCTTAGTAGCCTGTAAAATAGTAAGTATTCATAATGAATTTTTATGTTCTGACTTTGGTAAAATTCACTGAGAGGTAATTCCCATAATTTCGCAGAATTTTCTTTGCCCTAAATTTCTTGTAAGGGTAGATTCACCCAGCAACATTCTGGTGGCATTCTTGGAGCATACACAGCCCTTCTTGTCAATTTTATCACCCCCTAGTATAGCTTCTTTTACAAATGACATGCTAGTAGAAACTGGCTGAAATTAGTTGATTTTGCATTGATCTGATGGGTATTAATTAATAATGAAGACCTTCTTGAAGATGAGAGACTAAGTTCCCCCTAAACATCAGCAGAAGAGTGACCGCTGGGTCTGCAAAACTTCCTGTTCCTTTCCTGACTTTCACTTTGAAACTGTTATCTTCAGCTCATGCTGTCTGTGAGATCTGCCTAATCACTGAATTGCCTTCTTCTGCTAATCTCCAGGTCTAATTTCCTAGTTTTAAAAAAAAAAGTTCAAAATATCTATCTCCTTTTGTAATTACAGTAATGCTCTCTACTTAAATTCACATCATCTACACTTGATTTAGTTAACTAAAATAAACTAATGTCATTTTTAAAATATGGTGGTATAAGAATTATATGGTTTTTTTTTTTTTGCTTTTTAAGGCATTTTTTAATTAGGTATTTTCTTCATTTACATTTCCAATGCTATCCCAAAAGTCCCCCTCCCTCTCCCCCCCCCCCCCCCACTCCTACTTCTTGGCCCTTGCGTTCCCCTGTACTGAGGCATATAAAGTTTGCAAGACCAATGGGCCTCTCTTTCCAATGATGGCCGACTAGGCCATCTTCTGATACATATGCAGCTAGAAACAAGAGCTCTAGGGGGTACTGGTTAGTTCATATTGTTGTTCCACCTATAGGGTTGCAGATCCCTTTAGCTCCTTGGGTACTTTCTCTAGCTCCTCCATTGGGGGCCCTGTGATCCATCCAATAGCTGACTGTGAGCATCCACTACTGTGTTTGCTAGACCCCAGAATAGCCTCCCAAGAGACAGCTATATCTGGGTCCTTTCAGCAAAATCTTGCTAGTGTATGCAATGGTGTCAGCGTTTGGAGGTTGATTATGGGATGGATCCCCAGGTATGGCAGTCTCTAGAGGGTCCATAATTTTGTCTCAGCTCCAAACTTTGTCTCTGTAACTCCTTCCATGGGTGATTGTTCCCAATTCTAAGAAAGGGCAAAGTGTCCACATTTTGGTCTTCATTCTTCTTGAGTTTCATGTGTTTTGCAGATTGTATCTTGTATCTTGTCTAATCTAAGTTTCTGGGCTAATATCCACTTATCAGTGAGTACGTATCATGTGAGTTCTTTTGTGATTGGGTTACCTCACTCAGTTACCCACTCAGGTCCAACCATTTGCCTAGGAATTTCATGAATTCATTCTTTTTATTAGCTGAGTAGTACTCCATTGTGTAAATTTATCATTCCTCTGTTGAGGGGCATCTGGGTTCTTTCCAGCTTCTGGCTATTATAAATAAGGCTGCTATGAACATAGTGGAGCATGTGCCCTCCTTACCAGTTGTAACATTTTCTGGATATATGCCCAGGAGAGATATTGCTGGATCTTCTGGTAGTACTATGTCCAATTTTCTGAGGAACTGCCAGACTGATTTCCAGAGTGGTTGTACATGCTTGCAATCCCACCAACAATGGAGAAGTGTTCCTCTTTCTTTACATCCTTGCAGCATCTGCTGTCACCTGAGATTTGATCTTAGCCAACTGAATGGTTTGAGGTGGAATCTTTGGGTTACTTTGATTTGCATTTCCCTGATGATTAAGGATGCTGAACATTTTTCATGTGCTTCTCATCCATTCGGTATTCCTCAGGTGAGAATTCTTTGTTTAGCTCTGAGCCCCATTTTAATGGGGTTATTTGATTTTCTGGGGTTCAGCTTCTTGAGTTCTTTGTATATATTGGATATTACTCTACTCCCCTATCTGATTTAGGATAGGTAACGATCCTTTCCCAATATGTTGGTGGCCTTTTTGTCTTATTGACAGTGTCTTTTGCCTTACAGAAGCTTTGCAATTTTATGAGGTCCCATTTGTCAATTCTCGACCTTTCAGCACAAGCCATTGCTCTTCTATTCAGGAATGTTTCCCCTGTGCTCATATCTTTAAGACTTTAAATGCTATCCCCAAAGCCTCCTATACCCTCCCACCACCCTGCTCCCCAACCCACCCACTCCTGCTTCTTGGCCCTGGCATTCCCCTGTACTGGGCCCTATGATCTCAATACCAAGGGCCTCTCCTCCCATTGATGGTCAACTAGGCCACTCTCTGCTTAGGCAAATGGATGCATCTGGGGGATATCATCCTGAGTGAGGTTGCCCAATCACAAAAGAACATACATGATATGCACTCACTGATAAGCAGATATTAGTCCAGAAACTTAGAATATCCAAGATACAATTTGCAAAACACATGAAACTCAAGAAGAAGGAAGTCCAAAGTGTGGATATTTCGCTCCTTCTTCGACTGGGGAACAGAACACCCATGGAAGGAGTTACAGAGACAAAGTTCGATGCTGAGACAGAAGGAAAGACCATCCAGAGACTGCCCCACCTGGGGATCTATCCCATAAGAATTATATTTTCTATTGTTATAACCTTTACTTCAATTGGGTACTCAAGTGGAAGATATTTTAACTATTTGCTTTATTTGCTTTTAGTTCTCTCATGAAAATTACTATTGATTTCATAATCATTTTAGTTTAGACTCATCCATGCATTTAACCAAGTATCTGTTTATTCATTTCTTATTTTTTTCGTTGTTTTTGTTTGTTTGTTTGTTTGTTTGTTTGTTTTGAGACAGGGTTTCTCTGTGTAACCCTGTCTGTCCTGGAACTCATTCTGTAGACCAGACTGGCCTGGAACTCAGAAATCCTCCTGCCTCTGCATCCCATGTGCTGGGATTAAAGGCATGCCCCACCACTGCTGTGCTGTTTATTCATTTCTTACATCTCAGTGTTTTCCTGTGTATTCACTTTCTTGCCTCACATAGCTTATAACATGAAATTCTTTTTGATACCTGCTCATAGCAAATTTATCATTTTTCTAAACAAAGTTTACAGTTTTATTCTAATAACAAATTGCCATTTTGTGTAGAGTCACAGTCTCATAATTACATAATTTTGGTGAAGGAAGATACCAGTTCATTCTAATTTAGCTTATATGATTTCTCATTAGAAATTAGTGATTAGAATATTTATCATTATTATATTATTATTCTAATATCTTTTCAATTCTCAGCTTACACTTTTTTCCACATGAAAACAATAACAAACTTATTCAATATATCTTAAAACAATTCACTCTTTTCTCCATCTCAATTACTTCCTATGTTGAATAATGTAAAAGTTCTTTTGACCTCTTCTAATTCACTAATTTTATCTTCATTCACTAGTAAGTCTTACTGCTTTTATATGCTTTTCTTTTGATATTGAATCCCAGTTACTGAAGCCTTAATAGAATTCCTTTCTATAGGTTCCAAATATCTCATCCTGTAAGTAGCTTTTTAATTTTTTGCAAATGTTTCCTCTTCCCTAAAACATAGTGCATTATTTCTAGCTATGTTGATTCTACTGTTCATTAAGTTGCTGGATTATGTCCTAGATTCCCGTTCGTAGAGGACTCCTACAGGGTCATCTACTTGTATCTTGTAAGGTTTTGAGACAAAGGCATCCCATGCTCAAAAACTACAGCCTATGACAAAGTTGCCTTGTGCTATGGAGTGACTGATGAGACCTCTGTTATATCTTGTGAGGCTTATTACCATGCTGAGATCATCTTCAACACAAAGTCAAGGATTGAATGAAGATTCTTGAATAGCACAAGGCAATGTGCATTTGGGCTGCAATCCCTGCTTTTCTTCTTATTCAACTTACCTGAAGGGGAGAGTCCTACATTTTCAGCTTAACTTAGATAAAGTATTCTATTATGTACTCAATTCCACGAGCTTTACGCAATAACTTCTATCCGTCAGTCTGATAAATCACTCAGTATAAAAATTCATTTTTTTCTGAGCTTGAAACTAACCTCCAGACAATTTCTATGTTCAATTTTTCTTCAATTTTACTCTCATGATTCCTTCATATCATTCTACCTTAAACTATTTAAAATGGAATATCCTTCATATTTCATAGCATGAATACTTCTGAATATATAAATAAATAAAAATAGGAATAGAGAATAAAAAGACAGGAGCATTTCATGCTGGTAACAAAGGGCTCCATGAAAGTTAATCTAACAATCCAGTTATATATGTTTAAATCAGAAGTATGAGAGAATGCAAAACATGTACAATAGTTAATTTCATAAGTAAACATACATTCTAGTCTTTTGAAATCTTTTAGTAATATATATCCTCCATATTCTAGTTCACGTCTCTCATTTATGTTGAAACCTTTGCCTTATTCATGGAAGATGCATTTGAAGAAACACAATGGATGCTAAGAATAGAAGAATGTTAAGCACTTTATGATAATTTCAGATGTACACCTCCGAAGTTTAGTTTCCAAGTTGCAGACAAAAGAAGGTCATTTAGAAATCTGACAAGCCCTGATCTCTGAGCCCTCTGGGCCAAGCCAAGCTGCCTTGGGTAGCTTGTTATCTCAGGGGGACCTCTATTTTCCCACCACCTCTCATTCACCTCACAAGACTCCTAATCCATAGAGGTAAACTTCCCTTCTTCCCTTCAGGCAGAAACCCTACTGGAGCGATAGAGACACCAATCCAACCAATGCACAAAATTTCCAACCTAAAATTTATCTTGTGTACAAGAAATGCAGGCATGGGGGATGGAGCCCAGACTGTGGGAAAGGGCGACCAATAACTGGCCCAACTTGAGACCCACCCATCCCATGGGCAAGCACCAATCTCACACATTTTACGATACTCTGTAATGGTTGAAGACAGGAGCATATTGTCCTCCGAGAGACTCTACCCAGCACCTGACTCAGAGATAGAGATACCCACAGCCAAATAGTGCACAGAGTTCGGGGACTTGTGGAAGAGTAGGAGGAAGGAGTTGGGGCCCCAAGGGGACAGGAAGACCAACAGAGTCAATTAAAGGGGACTCTTGGGGCTCTCAGAGAGTGAAACACCAACAAAAGAAGATACTCAGCCTGGATCTCGGCCTCCCAGCACGTATGTAGCAGATGTGCAGCTTGGTCTCTGTGTGGGTCTGAAACAACTGGAGCAGGGGCTATACCAAAAGTTGTCGCATGTCTGTGGGATATGTACTTTTAGCTGGGCTGCCTTGTCTGGCCTCAATGGCAGAGGAAATGACTAGCCTCACAGAGTCTTGAAGTGCTATTGTTAGGGGATACTCAGAGGGGTACTACTGCTCAGAAGAGAATGGGATGGGGGATAGGGAAGAATTGTGGGAGGCAGTGGCTGAGAGGGGAGCAGTGAGTGGAATGCAAAGTGAATAAATAAAAAAATTAATTAAATTAGTATATAAGAGAAAGAAATAAGACAACTTAAAAACAGCAACTAAAGCATTGTTTTTTTATTAGATATTTTCTTTATTTACATTTCAAATGTTACTCCCTTTCCCCTCTGAAAACCCTCTAACCCCTCCCCTCTCCCCCTTCCCCCTTCTCACCAACCCACCCACTCCTTCTTCCTGGCCCTGGCATTCCTTTATACTGGGGCAAAGAACCTTCACAAGACCAAGGGCTTCTCCTTCCATTGATGACTGACTAGGCCATTCTCTGCTATATATGCAGGTACAGCCATGAGTCCCACCATGTGTTTTCTTTGGTTGGTGGTTTAGTCCCAGGGAGCTCTGGAGGTACTGGTTAGTTCATATTATTGTACCTCCTATGGGGGTGCAAACCCCTTCACCTCCTTGGGTAAACCAGACACTGTTGTGGATGCCAACAAGAGCTTGCTGACAGGGAGCCTGATATAGCTGTCTCTTGAGAGGATCTGCCAGTGCCTGACAAACTCAGAAGTGGATGCTCACAGTCATCCACTGGATGGAGCAGAGTCCCCAAAGCACTGTATTTTAAGATGCTTGTCAGAAGTTGCAGGAAAGAGGAAATGGTGAAAATATGTAAATATAGGACACATATACAAAAGTCTGAAAATATTTAGCAGATTATTATATAATGAAAATGATGACAATTACAATTATTCTATTACACAATTATTCTACCTACCCTGATGTAAAACACTTTATGCTTGCCTACTGCCTTCACTACTGCATCTTGGGGAGTTGGGGGTGGCTGGGATGAAAACTTAGAATTTCTGTTTTGCAGGTAAGTATACAAAGCAGCTGAGACTTCATAATGGTACCCAGTTGGGAGCAGTCCATTTCTGGATGAACATCAAAAGAGCAACTTAAAATATAAAGGTGAAAGAAAATCAGACATTATAATACGATAACAAGTCATACAGATTTCTGTCTCACCATCTTCTAGGCAAAAAGAAGAAAAATGTGCAGCTGAGTTGGCATTTTATCCATTTTCATGAGTTAAATTCCTTTTATCATTAACTTATATATTTATAATAAAGAAAATACAAATGAAAACATCTCTAGATCTGGGAACAGCAACTACCAGTTTCCAGACCTGAATCCAAATACTTGGAACACACCTTGAGTAGGTCCCATGATACTCAAGTCTTAGAAGATTATCTGAAGACACTCATCTATTTTTTTTTTAATTTTGGCAACTCCTTTTCCATTATGAACATTCAGGAATGTATCTTAGAATCACAATATTTCACTACAAAGTTCATATATGCAGTGTTCCAGACTCAATTCCTGACTCCTTGGTGGGAGTAAATGGGGGTTTGCCAGGATGCCTAGCAGGCATTAGCCATGTGTGCTACTTAATATGACTTTTCAGGACACGCACTTCCCCACTAGTTTTCTTTCCTGTGTTTACACTGGCAACTTTAATGTTGCTTTATGCCATTTTTGCATCTAATTGCCTAGAATTTTATATTAAGCACAAAATAATTTCCCTGGAAATATGCATTCAAAAGTATATGGAGGGTGAGATCATGCAGTAAGAATTTGCAAAGGGTAAAAGCAACATTAGCACTTAATGTTTAGCTTTGTTAGATTACATTTTCCACTAAAATAATGGTCCCTTTATTAATAGTTGCAATTTCACTTAAAATGTTTTACTAAATGGACTTCTGCACATGTTGACCCAGTCTTTTTGAAGAATCAAATTTCTGTTCCTAATTAAAGTTATTTTGGAGATAATATTAGAATTTGTAACGTAACAAAGTTAGAAATGTTAAATTTTTGAAGGCTTTGAAAAGTTCTCTACTAACTTATTTTAAAAACATCAATTCTATATTAAGTGATACCTTTTGGTCCTTAATTATAATTAATTTTCAAGGAAAGTCATCTGATTTTGGAGTGAGTTGAAGTATCAGCAACTAAATGTTCTTCAAGTGGCATAAAAAGTCAAAGCAGACCGAAACTTTGAGAGCTATCAAGACAGGGGTACATTAGTCTTGATGGTGAGTAGGTATACCCATGACATTTATATCATAATAATCCAATGCCTATTAAGTCAACATCAAGTCACAATAAACATGAAATAAGCAATAAGCACAGAACTCTGTGAAATTCAATTAGCACAATGATTACATTTTTATTTTCTCTAAAAGTTATTGACAAAAATGCTGGGGGTTTTATTCTTTGTTTTATTCTATGTGTGTGTGACAAAGCTCAGAAATCGGCATAATGGTTATTCTAAATCAGTGCAGTTGTATGCAAAATCACCAAAGTCGACACTGATTCTTACAGCTGTTTAATACAGATGGAAGTTGCACAGTGTTTATTTCATGGCAGGCCATGAAACAAATGAGTTTAATTTGCCAACTGCATGGACTAGGGTTCATATATTAAATTGACAATAAAATAGGAATGCCAAGGCCGATACACTTCCCGTACTCCACTTGATGACCCTACACCCATGCACACACTAGAAGCACTAATTGGACCCAGTACGTGCATGAGTACATAAAATTGGGTACGGGGAGTGAAGGGTGGATTTTATCAACACACATGGAATGCATGTATAAACTTCTCAATTTTTAAAAGAAGCCCACTATTCTGAGTGTATATTCAGAAGTAAAAAGCAATATTTAATACTTTGCATCCTTTTAAATGAGCAAACAGTGCATGCACGCACCCATACAAATTTACATATTATATCATGGATACATGTCTATTGGTTCATTATACCTAGAGACATGCACATTATATCACTGATCTATGTCTACTGACTCATTACATATTTTCAATGATGAGAAACTCAACCTTTTCTTCCCTCATGTGGTTCACTCATAACCAGCTTCACATTTTATGATCCCCTTTGTGTTATTCCAAAGAAATAAATTTATGTCACTCTTTTGAGAATATATCATGCCTATAAATTTTCAACAAGCAATCTGCAGCTCAGTTATTTCAGATCATATGAGGGAATTTTAAATGGTCCTTATTCAAGCACATAAAGAATGAGAAAATAGAATAAACTACATTATTCCCACTGGATCAATAAAAGTCTACATTCAGAATTTAAATACATATTCTCACTTCAACCAGACGGACTAGGAAAAAGTCAACTATTTTGAAGGACTGTTTGCCAGTGGGTATTTTTTTTTAAGTTCCGATTATCCTTAAATTATGGAAAACTAAGTGGGGTGAAAGGAATCCAGACTTGTTCATGGACACCTTTTTAAAAATATAATAGGGGAAGAAAAGAGACAACCCTTGCATCCAGAGGATTGGAGCCCAGAGCTCCAGAAAACTCCATTTAAACCTTGACTTGATTCTTGCCATCTCTCACCCAGCTGTGTGGCCACCAAATGTCCAAGAATAAGTTCTAAGGCCACACTTCTGAAGACTGAAGGAACAGACTTTTGGCAAGCAATAGAGGCAAGAATGGAAAAGCTCTTTTCTTCCATGGCATATGCCTTTATTCACATCTTCTACACCCCTCTTCTGGTAGGAGAGTTTCCAGTCTGAACTTCTGGAAGACAATATTAAGGGACCAGCTGTGGGAACTCATTTCTGTAGAAGCCGTGAGTGGGAGGACCTGTGACCCAAATCCCCTCTTTTCACGTTTTAAATAGGAAAGCTTCCTCACAGTGTTTGCTGTTTGTTAGGGTTCAAGCGAACCTGAGACTGGAAGAAATTATGAGGTTCTCTAAAACAAAGAGCAGCTCCGTTTCCCATGAAGACACTCTCTTCTCACAGAGTAAGTATTCTGTCACCACTTAAAATCAGAGAAAGCAGGTCACCACTTACATAAGTTTTCTGTTTGCTATGGGCTAAGTTTCCAAAGTGTCAAATGAGTGAATATCAGTAGTCAATTTGCATCAAATGTATCAACAGTCAGTTCTCCTTTTATTATAGTTCCATACAGTGCTACACAAAGATCTGCTTTTCTTGAAAACGTGTTTAAAAACCATCTGTTCTCCACGCAAAGCCACAAGTGGTTAAGAAGGCATATAAAAAATAGAAAGTAAAAAATCTTTTTATAAACAAAATACTAAGAGGCTTAGAATTTAAATAAAGGAAGTAAGAAAAGCAAACAAACAAAGACCAAAAAGGACCAGGTTTATAAACTTCCCCAGTGCATGACCTGTGCAAAGGCTTCCAATACATTTATATTAGAACATTTGGCTTCAGGGTAAACCTGGAGTGAATATTTGAAGTGGTGGAACGTTGTGCTTTATCTGAACTCATTCTTTTATCTCTAGCTTTGACTCTGTATTGTTCAGAGATGATGCTGTGTAGGACAGATTGGCTGTGGAAACACAGAACAGGCCCGGTCGGAGAATTTATTTGCTGCAACCCTACATTCTTGTAATGTTTCTGCTGGTGCCTTTCAAAATCAAGTGGAAACAAAAACAGCAATGTGACTCACTCTGTGATAGATGAATGTGCTCAAAAACATGAGCCTGTGATGCCAGCCAGGATTACTGATGCAGGCAACAAAAGAAAAAAGAAAAAAAAAAAGAAGAAGAAGAAGAAGAAGAAGAAAGAAAGGAAATAGAAAAGGGTCTGTTCCAATGCCAACTTAATTGTAGCTGCCAAGATGATAATAAAATATTTGAAATGAAGATACTTATGTGTTTTCCTGATAGGAATGAGGCAACGTTTGGAAAAAACGTGAACTCTAATACTTAAAAGTTATGAATCTGTGGTCCCATTAATGGCCCAAGAGCAACCTTTCCAAGTGTCCCAAGTAAATCAAACTTCTGGCACTTGGTTAAAGGTTTATAAGCATGGAGATGTGAATGAGAAATGTCCCCATGTATATGGTTATGTATTGGAACACTTGGTCTGGTCCCCAATTGGAGGTATGTTTGAAAAGGTTATGGAGCTTTTATGAGGTGGAAACTGACTGAAGGAAGTCCATCACAGGCTGACGGTTGTGAGGCTTATATCCTTGTCTCATTTTTCTCTCTACTGCTTCCTGTGTGCAGATGAAATTCAACCACCCATTTTCCTATTCCTCTGAAAGATTCCTTCCCATCCCAGGACTCCAAGATGCAACCATTTTCTTTACTAACTTACTTTTTGTAAAGGTTCCTTAACACAGGAAACTGGAAGTAAGTGTTACAATATGGCTGTTGTGACATCAAAAAAGTCATTGGTACACCTTGTCCATGGAGCGCAATAAGACTGTAGAGTTTGGGTTGAGGGAATGTGAGAAATTTCATCTCTAACATTTTTTTTTAGTTACATGTAAATCCAAGAGAAAAATTCCTTGTATATTGATTTTAGTTTGATTGAAAGAGAGGAATCCTGGGAACCTCTTGCTTGCTCCCAGGACCCAACAGGGATGAGATTAGGTAAAATGCCCAACAAAGGGGAGGGAGAATCTGTAGAGACCATAGCCATAGTTTAAGCAAGGCTGCCGGTTGGGGGAGGGAGTTACCCACTCATCTCCAAATGTTTAACCCAGAATGACTCCTGTCTAAAGGAAATACAGGAAAAAGTGTAGAGCAGAGACTCAAGGAAAGGCCATCCAGAGACTGCCCCACCGGGGGATCCTTCCCATATACAGACACCAAACCCAGACACTATTGCAGATGCCAAGAAGTGCTTGCTGACATGAATCTGTTATAGCTGTCTCCTGAAAGGCTCTGCCAGAGCCTGACAAATACAGAGGTGGATGCTTGTAGCTAACCATTGGACTGAGCATGGGGTCCTCAAAGGAGGAGTTAGAGAAAGGACTGAAGGAGCTGAAGGGGTTTGCAACCTCATAGGAAGAACAACAATATCAACTAAACATATTTCCCCAGACTAAACTCCCAGGGACTAAACTATCAACAAAAGAGTACACATGAAGGGAGAGATGGCTCCAGCTGCATATGTAGCAGAGGATGGAATTGTCTGGAATTAATGAAAATAGAGGCCCTTGGTCCTATGTAAGTTCAATGTCGCACGTGTAGGGGAATGGCAGGGCAGTGAGGTGGGAGTGAGTGGATAGGTGGGGAAGCATCCTCATAGAAGTAGGGGGGCTCCAGCTGGGAAACTGCAAAAGGGGATAACATTTGAAATGTAAATACATAAAATATCCAATTGTTTTAAAAAAGAGAGGAATCAATTGAAGACAAATGAAAGTTGAGTACAACTCAGAAGAGGGCTGTCACAGTGGTAGAAGTTGATTTCTTGGAGACTTTCAACTACCAGTTGAGAGAAGACCTGACTTGGAAGGTTACTATGACTTTCATAGTAGATATATATGAGTTTCTGACAAAAGTGCTAATTTAGTGTGGCAAGCTCCCTCCTCTGTATAGAGTCAAGGTTACCTGTCATTTAACCAGTTGGCTATAGGTATTCTAGACTCATCGGCACATTTTCCTCCCACCCTGCCCCCCTCAAATATGCTTAGATGAATAAAGTTTTACCTTTTTTAGGTAGAGTGGAAGCTGAGGGAGCTGGAGGATAGGAGACTGTTATCAGAATACAAGAAGAATGAAAGCAGAATGAATAGAGGAATTGTGTTTCCAATTCACTGCCAAAGGTAAATGGAGACTGCAGAGTCCGAGGTCCTGTGCTCACTGTTCTCACCTGTAGGAAGAATTTCTGTGTAATAGACGACTTTGGCCAGGAGACATATTTTTATGAGCTTCTGAGTTTTTTGTCTGTTACTTTGTTTATTTTGCTGTATATGGCTAGAAAAAGGGTGACCAGAAATAGAGCCAAACATCATTTCATGTGCTTCTGAAATAGTATTTTAGGAAGAGATTAATATTTACATCAGTCTATGTTGAGTAGGGCAGAATTCGTACTCATGAATGGAGTTTATGTGATTACTTAAAAGACTAATGATAAATATACAATAGTTTCCTGAAGGATAGACATGCCTTCTTATAGTCACTGTGATGGTTTACATATGGTTGGCCCAGGAACTGACACTACTAAGAGATGTGGCCTTGGACTAGGCATAGCCTTGTTGGAGTAGGTATGTCACTTTAAGTCCAATCACCCAGAATCCTTGAGAGTGGCAACCATAGCCCTATACAGTAGGATGTATTGTGCTCTCAGGTTCTGAAGCCTCATCTCCCCCAGGCCATTATTGGCTCTGTGAATCATATTCTTGATTTTAGAGAAGGAGCTGTCTTCTTTCTCCATGCATTTGGTCTCAAGGAAAACACTAGATAATTTACAATAAGTAAATAAAATTGTATCAAATAGAGAAATCAGAGACCCTGAAGTTACAGAGGACTTATTATGCTCTGCTCTTAGACTGATAGCTTGGTCAAACTATTCATTTTCTCTGAATACTAGTTTTCTGTCTTTTGATAGAGGGTTGGAATGACTAATAGACATATTAACAAATCATTAAATCAAAATTGCTTGTATGAGAATCTCGCATGCAGGAACTGTTAATCGGTGGTCTACAGAGAATAAGAACAAGTTGGCAATATACATATATAAGAAAGATTTAATTGAAGAATCCAGGTCATGAGATTGTGAGGGTTCTAAATCCAAAAGTACAGGGCTAGAAAGCAAAGTCAGACTGAGGTGGTGTTTTTGCACTGAGAGTGTCCGTCTTAGGGTTTTTCTGCTATAAGTAAACACTATGAGCAAGGCAGTTCTTATAAAGGACAATATTTAATTGGGATTGGATAACTTCATTAAGGTGGGAGCATGGCAGCATCCAGGCAGGCATGGTACAAGAGAAGCCGAGAGGGTTCTACATCTTTATCTAAAGTCTGCTTGGAGATGATTGATTTCCAGAAACCTAGGAAGATGGTCTTAAAGCCCACACCCACAATGACACACTTCCTGCACCAAGGCCACACTTCCAATAGTGCCACTCCCTGGGGCAAACATATCCAACACAATAGGTTATTATGATTCTATCACATATTCCCGTCAAAATAGCATATAAGATGTTGTTTCTTAATTAGTTTGCATGCCTTATTACTTTAATAATAAAATAACTCCAAATCCCAAACTAATCTATTTCCTTATCTTCTGATGGATCACTTAATCTTCTCTCTCTCTCTCTCTCTCTCTCTCTCTCTCTCTCTCTCTCTGGACGCTGGCAATGAATATCACACATTCATTATATAATCTATTTACCTATGTTCACTTATCAAATCTTGTTTTCTGTACATGGCTTAGCACATATCTCTATTATCACAGAAGATATAAGTTCATTTATCAGAATAAAAAATGTGAATCATCCCTGTTTACTTCTGAAACTCACCAAAGTCCAAACTAAGAAGCAAGTCAAGAGACTAAGATAAGAACTAAGAGGGGTGAATTTTCTTCTACTTCAGTCATGGGATCAAAAAAAAATTCTGTTAAGTTTAATTGAAAGATTATGATTACCTAAAAATTATAGTTTTGTTAGAAAAAACTGTTTTTGAATTTTTGTCAGATAAAATTTCATTCATACATATGATATATAGTCAAAAGAATAAAAGCATTATCTTCATTTAGGTAGATTATATACCACCTAGCTTTTACAAAACTATTTAATAGTAATATTTTCACTGGTTTTTGAGAACTTGATTTGTGTACAATGTTTTAATTAAATCCATCCCATGCTCTCACTGTGTCTCTTTGCCTTTGTGGCTCAATCTAATTCTCTCTGTTTCTTCCTCTGCTTCCCTAGAGTGCTTACTTAGTGCTGCTTGCATGATCAGAGGTATAAGATTATTTACACGAGTATGTTACCCTCCGAGAGGCCGCATCCCTACAGAACTCTCACTCTGTCTCTCACGGAGACCATCAATAACCAGGAGCTTCTTTCTCATCCAGAACTGAGATTTCATGGGCCTTTCCCATTCATGATGGGATGAAACAATCAGTGTAGGGTAAGTCAAATGCAGAAAGGCAGATGTCACATGTTCTCTTGTGTATGTGTATGTTACACTTGAATTCTTAGATACCTTACATATGTGTTTGTGTACCAACTTCAGTCATTTAGGTACAAATCCATTCAAGTTCTATAAACATTAATGTATTCTGATAAGCAAAAGTGATAAGATTGTTTGTCATCCATTATGTGACTATAAAAAATAGGTGTGTTTGTGTATGCTTATGTGTAAAGGGTGTTTTGTGTGTGCTTGTGTGTGTGTGTGTGTGTCTGCGTGTCTGTGTTGTCTCCTGTTCCATAAATAGTGGAGAAGTTACTTCAGAGGTCACACAGAGCCTTCATGAACCTAGGCTCTCAGAACGATTAGACCAAGTGATTACCTTGTGTTTGCCAGTACATGCCTTACACTAAACAGAAGAAGGAAAGTTAAGGCTTAGTGGAGTTTATTTATTTCTGGTTTTACCAAATGTTGCTTTGAAATTCTACAAAGAAAATTATATTTGTATGAGTTAAAACGAGTCTGAAGCTTCCACATAATAAATCTGTGATTTGTACCAATACATGATTAGGTGTTTCTAACAATTTATATACCTAAATATTTTATATGTCTAAAAATTTAAGTTCTTAGACTACTTATAATATCATACCATACGGTTGAAACATTAGGGAAGTGGAGAAGTATTCAAGTTCTCTTATGGGGTGGGAAATGGGTAAAATACACTGTATGAAAGTCTCAATAAATAAATAAATAAAATTTTAAAAGTAAGTTCAAAAGAATGCACTTGAGGAGAAAGAAAGCTAATAAATAAGAAGTGGAGGGCATACTGACATTTGGCAATGCCTAAACACACTTCAATTTCATAAAGAACAATTAGAAAATATTTGTGTTAAACGTGTTTTGAAGATGATGTATTTACGCTGCCACAACCCAACAATTCTACAAACACACACAAACACATGTCCACACACACACAATTGCACATTCATCTGTATATGTTATGTTACATTAAACTCCATATTGCTATAATGAGTATACTTGGCAGTCAAATATAACCAAGACATTAAAGGTAGGATCAGCTTAGCTATTTGTGGTTCAACACTGACTTAGTGGAACCTACTGCACTGCCCCGAATAACACAGTGTCACATAAGAGAAACATTTCAGGTTCCTCTAAAAACAGGGCACAGTAAAGGAATACAGGATGAAAAGCACAAATTGCTCAGAACTTAGTTGTTAGGGGAAAGCAAACCAAATATGCCACCATATAAATAAGCAAAACCATTCTGCACTGACAAATGTTACACAGACACACACACACACACACACACACACACACACACACACACACGGGCTCTGAAAAACTATACAGAAAAATACATTTGAATATTTTGCGTATTAGATATGTAAATAAATTACTGCAAATCTTCTTAAATGTGATTTTTAATGTCATCATTTCTTTTTTCCTTTTTAAAAATTAAAAATAGATTCTTCTTTCATAAAACACAGAGTTTCCTCCTTCTACATCTCCCAGCTGCTCCTCCATCTTCTCTTCCATAGCTCTGCTCCCATTCTGTTTCCCTTCAAAAATCACAGGCTTCTAAGACAAAGCAAAATACCCTCATATCTAGGGTTGACACAAAAACCCACTAAGAAGGACAGAGTTCCAGGAGCAGGCAAATGACGTGCACAAGACAAAAGAACTCTTTAAGTCTATGACCTTCATGTGTAATACAGATAGGAATATACTAATAGATGATTTATTGATAGCTAGATGATAGATAAATGATAGATAGATAGATAGATAGATAGATAGATAGATGAGATACAGATGCATAACACTTCCATGTATGAACACACACACATAGATATATTTCAAATTTTTAAAAACAAAATTTTTGTGAGTGATATACAACTTTCTTTCTTTTATAATAAGCTAAGGGGAATCACGTGGTGATATATCCAATAGGAAAGAGAAATGGAATAAACACAGATATTTTTCTCAGAGTCCTCGAGGCATACCTTCTTCATAGTTTTTGTAAAAGAGACAAAGAGAATAGGGTGAAAGTGTCTTATCAGACTCTTTCTGTATCTGTGAGTGACAAAGTGAAGTCTTGCTGTCGCAAAGGGTGGGCTTACAGTTAAGAGTGCAGCTCTTAGAAGTCAACAGTGCATTTCTCCACTGTTTCTTCATTGTATCTTCATTATTAGCAGTATTGACATAGCAGTTCTAATGGAGAAAAAGGCTAGAAGTAATTGACACCAAGCAAAATGTACCCCAACTGCCCTCAGTAGTGTGTTGAATGATCAAAATGAGGAACAAAGGGAGCTGTGTTAAGATTACTGTCTCAGCAAAACAATGACCCATTTGAGCTATTCATCATCTGTGAGCATTTATTATTTTATTGGGCCTAACTATGCTGAATTTAAAAATATATTAGGTGCTGAGGGCATGGACAAATCTCTTATACTTCGATTATTCAGCAATTCAACACTATCTTTCAATCCATTGCTCAAAATCAAATACATTATCAAGCCCATAAAGTTTTAATCATGGTAGCAAAAGGCATTTGGAAAGGATGCTATTCCTTAGAGTTATGTTGACATTTCCATCAATATACAAAGTAGTTTATGTTGTTACCAATTTAATAGGGAAATTTACAAATTTAATGGTCATTTTGGGTCAGATCCAAACACTTGGGCTTTCTTAAATTTAGTTTATCTTTCTTGGTTTGTTTGTTAGGATTATACAAGCTGATTAGCAAAGTTTGTTTACTCTTAGTATAAGTTGCCCATTGTGGCTGAAAATTACTTACCAACAGTAGTTATCAGTTGAAGTCTCATAAAATACATATGAAAGGAAAATTATCACTGAAAATTTAAGAACACACAAAAGTTTCTCAAAACACAGTTGCATCCACAAAAATGGCCCTTTTCCTGTCCACACTTCAGACTGTGTCAGAACATGATAGAAACTTGTTTCCTCAGAAATAGCATCACAAATCACCAAGTAGAATGCCTTGCTCTTTCTCTCTAAGAGCAAGCCAAGACACTGCTTCCTGCTTTAATGAAATACACAAAGAGAGCATTAAAAATACTATATATTTCAAACTTACAGAAATTAAAGAGACACAGATGACACCATCTAGCAACTGGCACAGGTCCTTCAGTGACCTCAGACATATACTTGGATTTCCCAGAAATACCAATTAAGTGGGGTCATTTTTCATTCTTCCTTTTATCTAGGTATTTCACTTCACTGGAATTCATTAATAACTGGAAATATCAACTATCTTCTTACTTTGAATTCTAGAACTGTAGCTCACATCTGAGCTGCTGCTACATGAGTGTGCTTCGAAGAGAAAAACATTGATATCTTTTTTCTATGTTGAGATTCCTCAGTGTAATAACAATAAATTCATAGATTTCATTGTCCTCAGATAAAATTAAGATGCTATATATTTTATAGTGTCTAGAGTCACCTATGAAAATATATATTATCTGAATATTGCTACTAGTATTTATGTGTTTTGGTTCTTTGGTTGGTTTTGTTGTTTAGTGCTGATCATTTGGAACTGGAAAACTATTGGTGTGGTCTTCCCTGGAGAAGACCACTTCTCCTATGCCTCAATTTCAATCTTCATAGTTGCCTATAGTTCTTTGTGTATGGTAGAGGCCTTATGGACTTTTCACAGTACAGGTCATCATGTCCATTGGTGTCATCTTTGCTAAACTCATGTTTGGTCAGTCCTATTGATGAGACATTATGGGTATAGCTTCTTTTTTTTGTTTTTTGTTTTTTGTTTTTTGTTTTTTGTTTTTTGTTTTTTGTTTTTTGTTTTTTGTTTTTTGTTTTTTGTTTTTTGTTTTTCGAGACAGGGTTTCTCTGTGTAGCCTTGGCTGTCCTGGAACTCACTTTGTAGACCAGGCTGGCCTCGAACTCAGAAATCCGCCTGCCTCTGCCTCCCGAGTGCTGGGATCAAAGGCGTGCGCCACCACGCGCGGCTGGGTATAGCTTCTTATGTTATTAGAAAATATGAGCTCATGGAAACATCTCTGATCCTATGGTGCATACAATTATAAAAGTATCTCTTACTCTCTTGTCTTAATTGTCATGTCGAGACTTAATGCCTACATCTGTAGGCTCTTCTTGAAAGTACCTAGCCTCTAGCCTTAATACAATCTTATCTAAGCCTACAATGTTTTCAGCCTCTGAGATTTACTGCTGAAAATGTTCACTCTTTCTAAATTTCTGAATTCTTAATTGGCTGGTTCAACTCAGCTGTTTTGGCTCAAACTCCTCTCCACGTTGATTGATTCAATCTGGCTTTCCTGGACTTCTCCTGAATTGTCCTGCTTGACCTCATACTAACATTGACTATCAATACTAACATTGACTATCTGTTCCAATCTTTTGGCTTTCTCATTCTCTGTCATATTCTATCCTTACCTGCATCTGAATTGCTAGCTCTTTCTCTCTCTCTCTCTCTCTCTCTCTCTCTCTCTCTCTCTCTCTCTCTCTCTCTCTCTCTCTCTCTCTCTCTCTCTCTCTCTCCCTCCCTCCCTCCCCTCTCTCTCCTGCTCTCCCTTGAGTAGTAGCTTCCTTTTCCTGTCTCTTCTCTTGATAGCTAGGTTTAACCTTTGTGTCAAATCTTTCTCTGATTTGTTGCTTTGTGATGTTAATTAGACATTACTTTCAAACATGAATGTTTCCTTCTATAAGCTTTACTTTCCCTATTTGGCATTAAAAATGTGTACTAAGGAGCCAGGTGTGGTGGCACATACCTTTAATCCCAGCACTCAGGAGGCAGAGGCAGGCGGATTTCTGAGTTTGAGGCCAGCCTGGTCTACAAAGTGAGTTCCAGGATAGCCAGGACTACACAGAGAAACCCTGTCTCAAAACACTACCCCCCCAAAAAAAAATGTGTACTAAGAATTAGTATGTATTTCAGCCAAAGGGCTTAATGGTGTGTGCTAAGGTCTGAGCCACACTACAACTAGAAACAGGACTTTTCAATAAGTAACAATCAAAGGGTTTACATTGTGATCAAATACCCTGTAACATACAATGTTTTCACACATCTTCTACAATATCCCCTGATCCTTAAGTGTAGGGACTGAATGGGTTACGTTTAGGATATAAATGAGTAGACAAATTCACATATATATGCAATAACAATTAACTTAGAAGAGGAACATGAGTTTGAAGGTTAGTAGATAAAAGTATAGAGAAATTGAATGGAAAATATAATCTCAAAAACATAGTATCAATAAATGTAATTACATTTCTGAATAAAAATAAAATTTATACAATTATACAATTTCAAATATGTAAACTGAAGTAGTATATGTGCATAAAATAACAAAACAAGGAGGTATTTAATTATAAAAACAAAAATCAGCTTCAGACTCTTGAGTACTTTTAAAAACTCACATAGAGGAAGGCTACGGATGGAGCAGAGTTGTAAGTTCCTGTTGAGCATGTGTAAGAACTTGGAATAAAGCTTCAGCATAGGGAATGAATGAATGAATAAACAACAAGCCTGCAAGACAAATAGATAAGAGGACAGGACAGAAAATAAGAGTCACTGAGAACTAACTAACCTGCATACATATTTACTATTTTCTTTTCACAGATCTGAGTCAGCCTAGTCTGCTGGGCTCTTCTGATTTCCATTGGCTTACACTTGACTCAGCAGACAAAGCCCTCAAGATCCAAACAACTAAGTCCATGCAACGGTCTACCTTGAGAGTGGGATGTAGCCTTTGACTGCTGCAGAGAGTCTTCTAGTACTTACTCCCCATAAGCATTCTGTACACATGGTCCACGGAGTAGATGACACTTGGGTAGTCTGTAGCAGCCCCATATACTTCAATCCTATGACGAAAAGTCATTAAATTTACAAGACTTATGTACTCCCTCCCAATAAAAGCTATCTTGTCAAGTGGGAGGTGTTTGGACCTCTCCAAAGAAAGAGACAGCTACCATTAAGCCTCTTCCTAAGATCCTCAGAAATGGTGGTGAAAGCTGGAATAAAGCTACAACTTTGTGATGCACCCAGGGAGTGTTTGTGTTACTGGGGCCAAGAGTACCCTCACTATACTTTGGCGAATGTGTTTTCAGTACTTTCCACATTTTGTTTTAGGATTTGTTTTAGGATTTCAATCATTTTATTCTTGAAAGCCTTTGGGGCCCAAGACCCTAAAACTAACACATAAACACACAGATGCAGACACACAGACACAAATATCACACACAGACACATGCAGCACACACCCCACACATACACACACACACACACACACACATGCATACACACAGACAAATCACACACAGAAAGACATTTTCATACATGCATTCACACACACACATGCACACAAAGAGATGCATTCACTCATCACACACTCAGATACACACAGACACACACACACACATACAAACACTCCACAGATAAACAGAGATATACATATACATACACATGCACACATACACACACATGCATAGACACAGAAACACACACAAATAATTAATAATGAGACATAAGAAAATGTATATGTGTTGACCTATGCACAAAGTCAAAGTACAGTTAAGAAAAATGTACTTTAGCATAAATCTCATGTGATTATTGGATATACATGTTGACACAGTGATAGAAACTGACCACTGCAGGTATCTTGGTCAGGTGTCTTATTTTATTAATAACAAGATTATTCTATAATAAGGTACTTAGACAATAATCTCTTTCCTTCCTCCTCCCTCTTCCTCTTCTTTCAATAAGACCTCAGACTAACATACCACTTTGTACTCACCCACACTCCAAGACACTCTGTTCTCAATTCTTAAATATAAATTATTTATATAGTTTTAATTTACTTTCTAGACAAACCCAAGAGAGTAAAGGCTGACTTATTACAGACACACACACACACACACATACACACATACACACCATACAGATACACACACATGACCATGCACACATGCATGCATGAATGCACAGGAAGAATAGTTCTTCTGATCTTGGTCTTGAGCATTATATTGAGAAGATTGCTCACATGATTCTAAGGCACACTAATAATAAAAATGTGTTTAAAGGTGACTTGCTATGCGAGCCTTTTAAGAGGTTGGAGTATTTTTCATAAATTCTGTTTCTCCAGATGTCCAATTATTTAAAAGTAGAAAAACAGTAAATCACTGGTAGAGTTAACACCAAACATTAGTACTGAGTGATGCTGTACAGCTGCTGGAACTGAGCTAAAAAAAAAAAAAATGGAAGCCTTCATTTCCTACAAACAAAATAAGGCTGCATGTACAATAAATCATACGTTTTTGCGATGTGATGAAAAAAAACCCAGCTATTTTTGATGTGAAGAATAGCTTTTTCTTTATAATGTCAATATGTTTATAGATGTAGGAAAAGGTATGTGATATGCTGGATGATATCTCTAAGAATTCTTTTTCAATGACAACAAAGTGAAATAAAAAGGAGTTAACATAGTGGAGAATAAACAACCTTAATACTCTAACTCAGATGAGAATTTCAAAATATGTGTAAAATTGGATAATTCACTCTCTAAAGAAATGAAAATGTATCCTAACATAGATTTATAAATTCTGGTAGAAAAGAGCAAGCCTTCTACGCTAGAGTTTGGGTTTCTTAAACCCTGATTCCTGATTCCTACATTTCTAACAACACCAGATTAATCCAGCATCTCTGATTTTATTTTATTTATTTATTTTTTTGGGTGCTGTTTGCTGCATAAACAGCAAAAACAGTCTTCAATAGCAGGATCTTTGATGGAAGTTGTACAAAACTTAGCCTATTTTAAGTTTACCTATTTTCTCCCTAAAGGGAAATGCTTATAGCAATTAAGCTAGAAAAAACAAACAAACAAACAAACAAACAAACAAAACAAAAACAACTCACTCCCAGAAAGAACAGGTAAAGGAAAATGAGTGATGAAAATGCTCTTTTAACTGAATAAATATATGAAAATATGTTTGAAAATTATATAGCATGTTAATATATCCAGTACAATATTATTCATAGAAAACACTTCTGTTAATTTATAGTATTCTGGATTGATCAATATAAAGATACCATTTCTCCTAGTGATTAAATTTAATAATTCTCCACCAAAAGGGTTATGGCACTGAGAGAAGATTTTCCCAACATGGGTACTAACGACAGTTTGTACAAAGAAAGATGAACCCCTGACATCCTACACCGCACACCACAAATCCCTAAAATAATAATAATAAATTACCCATAAGGCCAATAGTGCAAGATTTAGAAACTTTAACATATTTATTTGATATCATTTACTCAATGATCTGGAATAGTTTTGTTTACATGTGCACTGGAAAATTATTGACTCAGAGGACCTATGACAGTTTGGAGTGAGGAAACAAAACTCCACATTGTATTTATTCAAATACTATTCATATATAACCTCAGAAATATTTTGATATGTCCTTATTGCACTAATTTAAATATAGAACATTCCTGAAATTACATTTGGTGATTCTATCAATAGAACACTCACATTTTAAGAAGATTAAAACAGATTTCACTTTCCTTTCATGGAGAAAGGATCTGGGGCTGCCACTTGGTAGCATCACTTCTCAGATGAAAGTGACATAAATGTTCTGACCCTGACTCTCTAGGTTTTCAAATGGAATTATTATAACATGATGTTAATATTGGTTCCACAATGGTATTATGACAGCTAATTGACATAATGGGCAGATAAAAACATTGCATTTTTAGAATCTAAAGCAAGTAATGTCAGCTTGGATGTAGAGGACAATGTTTTCTGCTTGCTTTCTTTCTTTTTTCCTTGCCATCAAAGAGACAGTAATGACAAATGGCCTATTCTCTTCTGTAGGATCATTGATTTTTGAAATCCTCAAGGGTTTTAATCGGTATTCCTTTTAAATTCTTCTTCAGTGAGCTTTAGTTTACCCTATTTTGAAGGCCAGGTCTGTGAAAGCACAGACGTCAAAACCTGAACAGTGTTTGATGTATCTTCACTGAGTCATGTTCATG